>NC_135310.1:104382194-106782194 GCF_048772815.1 Callospermophilus lateralis | reverse complement strand
CTCAAATGTTTCATTTTTGAATAGTCCTTGTATCTTAAAATCTAAAAAGCTGTTTAAATTTTGTGTACTCCAAGAATAGTTTTGAGTAGTTACTCTGTTAAATATATTTTCTTTATTCATTCATCCAAAACTTTACTAATGGAAAGTGCCTATGTGCATATGAATTATCTTTAAAGTATATCTTGTGAATATTATCACAAAGCCCTTATAAATAGGAAATGATCCCCAACTGATATCTTTTGGTCATTTTTTTTTTTTTGCTGAAAAAAGAGGAAATGTATAAAAGTGATATATACATATCTATAGTAGAATTACCTTTTACTTAATAATTTTAAGATAGCACACTGACATTTTATGGCACATGGAGAAATCAGAAGTGCTATGATTTTGATATGAGGTGTTCCCCAAAAAACTCTTGTTACATAATGCAGGAATGTTCAGAGGTAAATGATTATAAGAGCTGTAACCTCATCAGTAGATTATTCCATTTGATGGATTAATAATTTGAATGGACTACTGGGTGGTAACTGTCAACAATTAGTTGTGACTAGAGGAAGTAGATCACTGGCATCATGGCTTGGCTACATCTGTCTGTGCGCTCCCACCACCTCAATCCATCCTGGCTAGCAAAGCTGAGCAGATTCCCTCTGCCACACCCTTCCCCCATGATATTCTGCCCCACCTCAAGCCCAGAGCAACCGAATTGGCTAACCATAGATCTAACCTCTGAAACCATGAGCCTAAAATAAATGTATCCTCCTCTAAGCTGCTCTTGTCAGGTATGTTCCCTGGTGAAAAGCAAAGATACATGGTAAATAAGACTGTAGACTCTGTTGTCAGAATGACGGAGTTTTAATCATGGCTTTGTCACTGTTCTCGATCTGTGTGGCTTTGAGCAATTGTCTTAGAAACTATGAGCTTCTATTCTGTATCTGTAAAATGGTGATCATAATATTTTTCAGCTGGAAGCTTTTCCAGATGCGATAATATAATTATAGCCTTAGATCAGAGTCTTAGATCAGTGTGTGGTGTATATATTTACACTCTTGTTATTTCTTGAACAACCACCATGTAACTTGAGACAGAAAAATGCACTAGCAATAGTCAGGAGATATTTTCATTATAGTTAACATTTTACATTTTAATTTCAGTGAGAGGTTTAATTTAAGAATAAATTTTTCAGAATGAGCTAGTAATTATTAGATTTGAGCTTTATTTGGACTTAAAAGAGCAGGTGGTTTAATTTTAACAGAACTGTTAATCTATGAAGGCAGCAGCTTGTAAAAAAGGTAATTTGAAGCAGCTGAAAAACATTTAAAAAAGACTCTGTGGGAGATAGTGGATCGAAACTGTTCCATGCAAAATGAAGCATGATTTTTCTTTGCATTATCATAACATGAAGAAGGCCATGGCATGTCCTTCAAAGTGTTACAAACATTGACAGTGATAATACTTGTATCTATAAGGAGCTATCTGTGCTATGTAAAGAATAGAGAATAGTTTTTTATCTTTAAAAAAATGAAGAGCTTTATACATCCTGAATCCAACATCATTACACATTTTCATGCAAAAAAAAAAAATTAAAATGGTGGTGAAGTTTAACCTATGTTTCTATAAACTTTGTAAACACTTTTCTAAACTTGTTTTTTTCCCACCAGAGTATTACTTCATTAGTGTTTTTGTTATTTTCATTGTTTAGAAGGTTAGTAGCTCTTTAAAACTCACTAAACTTCCATTAATATTATAAAATCTGCATTAATAGTTTTTTAAATTGCTTTAGTTTAGCTGCAAGGTAAGGTCCATGTAATTAAGACCATTATATGTAAAGGTAAGGTCCATGTAATTAAGACCATTACATATAATGGTCTTAATTACAACAAAATTAGTTGTTGAAGTATACATGATATATCTAAGAGATATAATCTAATATAATGTATATTAAAATATAACCCATTTATAAACTATTCATGACTATTATTAAATTTTAGCAAAATATTAGTATTCATTAAAATAATTCCTAATGCATGAAAACTATAAAACTTGCAGAATAGGCATATACCTTGATTCACTTTATATTGTCCTTTTCAGAGGGTCATCTGTTTCCTTTTGAGTTTTTTATCAGTCCTTAAAATAGGAACCTGTGTTAGGAGACAACAAAGGAAGCTATTTCTGCTCTTTGGTTTCTCTCAGGAGGAGCTCATTTATCTGATTAGCCTTATTGATTTATCCTCTAGTTAATACTTCCTAACTGATCAACACTTACTGCATTGCTGACTTACAATACTTGCATACTCAGTGACTAAAAACAATATTAATTTTGGAGGTCTACTGTTTCTGCTGGTCACAGTTGTATCTGATGGAAAAGGTATATGGACTAAGCCAGGGAAACTGAAAGGGTTTGAAATGACTGGAAGATATTTCTACTTTTTTTTTTTTTTTTTTTTTTTTTTTTTTTGTGTGTGTGTGTGTGTGTGCCTGGGAGAGGATAACATAAAAGTTAAATTCTGCTGGAATTATTGGCTAGAGCACCTCGACTTAGCTTCTCTGTGTGTATTGGGCTTCTTACAGCAAGGTAAACCCTGCTCTTTAGACCTGTGTAATGAGCTAAAATAGAAGTTTGGTGTGGTATTCTTAGTTCCTACATAGATATCCCTCTCCTTAGGATTGGGAATAAAAACTGAGGATGGCTCTGTTTTGAAGTAACCTGAGAAACAGATTGATTTATTTTCTCATTGTTGAGTTTTAAGAGATTTTTTAAAAATGTATGTTTCATTATGCATCTATATTCGGTATATGCTTGCAAATATTTTCTTGTGATTTATTTTTTCCATTCATGTAAATAAAAGAGCATTAATTTTTAATTGTAATGAATTTCCACTTACAAATTTCTTTCTGTTACAGGTTATGCATTTGGGTTTGCAAATAAAAGACAACTAAATATAGATTTTCTCTTAAGTTAATTTTTTGGAATTCTGTATCCTCTATTTTGCATTTATGTCCATGATCTATTTTGAGTCAGTTTTTGTGAAAGGTTTTAATACAGACCTATTGTCTTTTTACCTATGATCCCTGTTCTTGTCTTTGACCAAACATATATTAATACCAATTATCTTTCAAGACAATCACCTCCCTAAAATGTTTTCTATCTCAAGGAAATAAGCAGAAAAGATTCCATTTTTTTTTTTGTTTTGTTTTTTATCATCTCAGGGTCTGTGATAGTTTCCAAAGATTCATGAAAAGATTTCAAGTATGTCAGGACATTTTATTTATTTGTTCATGTTCACTCTGCCTAATGATAGCAAACCACTTGCTAACAGGACAAGAAGATGCTTTTGTTGTGGTACATTTTCTCCCATCTAGCTGTAAATGCCAAGTAGAGTGAACATCATGAAGGTATTGCTTAATGCTACTGAGCACTATTCTAAACCTTGGCCTATAAAAATGCTTCAGAAATATTGCTTGAATTCTTAGACTAATTGATGATAGATGGAAAGCAAAAGACAGCCAACACTGGCACATACTGTGTTTTCTATTCCTTTCAAAATCCTGTTTTATTTTTTTTCTTTGCCAAGTAACATGAATGCTTGTGACAACAAACAAGACAGAAAAAGGGAAACTGCAAAGCTCTTAATTAGGAAGCATGAAATGGAAAACCCCTGACATATACTACTCTTTTTGCTTTGACATTGGTAAGAGAGTTCATTTACCTGATTTACAAATTAGGCAGTAATATTTTGGCTTTTATTTTATTTTACTTTTATTTTTTCTCTTCTTTAATAGGTCAATGAAAAATCTATTTTGGATGCAGCCACATTGCTACTAAATTCTTGTTTCCACAGTGGGTAAGGGACATTCATTAGGCCTGCTATAGTTTGTGAAATATCCCCCAAAGTAACAGTCCCCAGCATGTGGTACTATTGGGAAGTAGGGCTTGTGGGAAAAAACTAAGTTAACTGGAGTCATGCCTTTCCAGAGTATTTGGTGACTCTTGTCACTTTATCTCTCTTTGCTTCCCACCTACCATAAGGTGAACATACCTCCTCTGCCACGTGTTCCACCAGGATGTATTCTTTTGCCAATGATCCAAAGCAACACAGCCAATTTGACCACCCACCGAAGTCTCTAAAACCATAAGTCAAAATAAATCTTTCCTCTTTTAGAGTTAATTCTATCAAATATCTTATTATAGTATGGAAAACAGACTAATGAAATGCTACCTCAAAATAGATGCATTCCTTTTTTAAGTAATTGTTCAATACAGGGAATAAAGCACCTCCAGTGTCCTAAACAATAAGGAGAAAACAAGTGAATGAAAAATTTTAAATGTTTAGTTAAGCTGGGTTCAGAGAAACATACCTTTAATCCCAATTACTTAGAAGACTAAGACAGGATGATTGCAAGTTTAAGGGCCACCAGAATAACTTAGTGAGATCTTATCTCAAAATAATTTTTTTTATAAATATCTGGGTTTGTATCTCAGTGGTAAAGTATCCCTGAATTTAGACCCCATTACTCATCCCCCGCAAAATCTTGATGAAATGAAAGAATCTCCCACTATCTCAAGACACAATGGCTTTTCCTTTTAGGAGCTGATTGGTCTAAAACTGGCACAAGGAACTTCATCCATATGAAATTTGAATTTCCCTTACATATTAAAGAATTTGACTATTTTGATATTCTATGTATATACAGTTTATAAATTTTATTCTATAATAGTACTATATTTTCAAAATATATTCATATATTTTATTTTATTTTTCAAATCTCTGAGTGATCAAGTCAGTTATTTTAGCACTAGTATTAAGATGTTTAGTCTTATGATGATCACTACTTTTTATTTATTGTGGGAAAAATTCTACAATGGTATTTGACATTGATCATTATTGAGATCAATTTGTAATTGCACTAATTTATTGAGGCATCTGAAATTAAAATTATGGTGTATGTTGTTAAGTTCAATGGTCATTTATTTCCTGAGTTTTATTTTCATTTCCAGGAATTCCAATTTTATAAATTTTCCCTGTAGTATTACAGTGATGACAGGATAAGTAATGATAAGGTATCAATCTTATCTTCTCTTTGTGATTAACTTGACTGATAGAATTCGGCAGAAGTGGTTGATGTTACATTATAATATTGTTAAAAACTTACTCCTTTATCTCTTGGGAGCATTACTATTATATGTATGAGACAGTATGAGACAGTCACTACCTGGAGAGGCTTGTGTTAATGTATCATCTGAGGTTCTAGCCAAGAGTTATCAGAAAAAGCCAGGCACAGTGGTGCATGTCTTTAATCCCAATAACTATAGGCTGAGGCAAAAAGGTCTCAAGATCAAGGGCAGGGTTAGCAACTCAGAGACCCTGTCTCAAAGTAAAAAGCAAGAGAGTTACCATACATTACCAGGTACATGAGTGATTATGGCTTGGGATGATTCTACTCCCTGTAACATAAGTCGCCACCAGCCTTTGAGCCACACCAGCTGATGCTGCATTAACTTTCCATTTTGTGCCCTGCAAAAATTGTTAATGTATAAGCAAAATAAATTATTATGGCAATAGTAAGCCACTATATTTGCTATTTTATGCACCTACTTACAACCCCAAAAGATACTATTATTTAATTTGAGAACATAAAGGCTGCAACTTACTTTCCTAGATGTATCTTCTAACATTTAAATATAAGCTACTGAAAAAAATATATTTGGTAAATAAATTCTTTATGGAGGCACTGCATATAAATCAAAGTTAATCTGGATAGAGAATATTTATCTGCATCCAGAGATATATTACAACCCAGATGTTAGAGAAAACAAACCTTACTTTATTTGGAATTATTACTCTATTTTAGCAGATTTTATAGCATTAATTTTTAATTCTAATAGAGACTATCAAGGTTTCTCAAGTGGAAGATTAACATTCCAATTAAATTTTACCTCTTTATTTTTACTTTATAACACCATAAAAGCTATTGGCTTTGGAAAAAGAGATATCATGTTAACACAGCCCAATCATCATAATGTAATTATAATATTGTATCAGATGTGGAAATATCAATTTTTTTCTTGTGCATCTTGAAAAATGAAGAAAAACTCTCTTTTTCTACCAGTTCCATTTATGCATTCACTGAAGAAAGTCACTCCATGCCTTTCAAATGAAAACCATTGATAAAGTGAAGATGTCAGATTTGCTCACATGGCTAAATATGTGACATCCTTTATAATAAATGCATGACATGCTCTGTGGTTATTCTTTTCTTCTGAATTTCTTGGTCAAATAATCAATGTTCAAGTCACCTAATATGGCTACATATTTAAGGATTATTTGGAGAGAATTTTTTAAAATATCAACTTCCAGGATATAGTCTTAATCCATTTTGATCTGCTATAACTTTAATGCCTGATATTGAATAATTTATAATAAACATAAATTTATTCTGTTCTAATGCTGGATAGTCCAACCTCAAAATGCTTGCAGATTTAGAGTGTGAGGGGGGCACTCTGGCTCATGTTTAAAATCCCAGATGCTCAGGAAGCTAAGGCAGGAGAATCACAAATTCAAAAGCCAGTCTCAGCAAGTTAGCAAGGACCTAAGCAACTTGGTGAAACCCTGTCTCAAAAAATAAAGAGGGCTGGCAATGTTGCACTGTGATTAAATATCCCAGGGTACCAAGACAAATGAACAGATTTAGAGTTTGACAAGGGTCCAATCTCCATATCCAAGATGATGCCTTGGATTGTGTACCCTAAACAAAAGATAAAAATCATTTCTAGCGTGACAGAAAATCAAGAGAGACTCTAATTCGGCAAACCCTTTTATAATAGCATTAATCCATTCACGAGGGCATAGCTTTCATCCCCTAATCAGCCTCCATTGGGCTCCACTTCCCATTACTGTTGCATTGGGGATTAAATTTCAATGTGTTTTGGAGAGACAAAGCATTGAAACGTAACTATATGTTAGACCAATTATTATGAGTCTTGTGGTGTGAGTTACAAATATAGCCCTTCAGGTTGAGGCTAGGATTAAGGTTAGGGCAATAAATTGACTTCACATTCACTATTACTTTTCTTAACTTTCCCCAAACATAGATCTTTCTATTAAAGGCTGCCAGCCCTTCTGTTAGTTTGATGCATAGCTACTAGTGATTTTCTCTCTCTCTCTCTCTCTTTCTCTCTTTAACTACTTTAGCTACCTACGAGGCCCCAATTGAGAACAAAGCCAAATTGTTGGGGCTCCCTGAAAATGCTTCAACCAATTGATGCACCATGAATTTTTCTCCTTCCAATTTGTGGAATAATAGTCCTATATATGACTTCTTGGTTGGACAGCAATACATGTAGACAGAAGATTAATTTATACATATTTGAACATATTTTAATGTCCCTTGATTCCATTATTTATCACTGTGCCAAAACATTTGAACTAACGAAATGATATTAAAAGTATGCTTCTCAGTAGTAGTCCTGCTCACTGAAGTATCTCATAGAAATTCAGCATTATGAGAAAAATAAAATTAAATAAATCAGATTTTTAAATATGCTAACAATGGCCATAACACCTTTCATTTAAAAATAATGATTATACTTATTTTCATGTATACTCATTTTCTCCCTGTGCTCAAAGTAGAAAAGTGTATGCAGAATCAATACCTTTATTAATAATGCTCACTTCAACTATATCTATCCTAATTTATGACTGAATCATGGGTATTATAAAAAAAGGGTGATGACAAACATCTGAATGGATCTGAATGGTGTTTTTTTTTTTAACAATTGAAAAGTTATTTTGTAAATGCCTCACAATTAATTTCTTTTACACACAAAATCAGAACCTTGTGATTTATGAGTTATTGAAAGTGTGAATACTATTCTTTAAAATTTAACTATGTCTTTGTTTCTAAAATAAAGAACATTATTATTCTGTTAATTGTTGAAAATAAAAGCCTAAATTTTATGTGACAGATATTAAAATAAATTGTGTATGTAGCAAACCAATTTTCTAAATACAGGCTACAGTGAGCATCATTTGTTTTCTGGATGCAAATATGATAATATCATGTAAAAAATATATTGGTGGTATACTTTAATGGGTTTTTGGGTTAGCATTTGAAGATTTAATTGTACACACCAAATATGTATACCAAGATTTATTTGTGATTATAATACGCGTTACTATGTATTGTATTGTATCTTTCACTAAGGATCAACCACAATCTTTAGAACACTAAAACCTATGTCATGTGAGGAATAGTTGAAATTTGGGAGGGAAGACTATGAAGAGGGCACAATGCTAGTTTGTTTTGGTTATTTGAAGAATTGTAATGCCAAAAGATTACATTTGTTTCTGCTTTACAGATTTAAGAAAAAAAAATAAAAAGTTAGGAAAATATTGGAGATAAAGAGAAAAAAACAGCTATGAATAAAATTACTCCAAAGTATGAACCAAGACCTTGTGAAGTCATTGAAAAGCATTAGTTTGTTTGAAGCTTATGGTTCTGAAATAAAAAATAATTCATACGATCACTTTTATTTCATTTTTAAATGCATATTTGTAGGAATCACTACCGAGTATTCCTTATTTCTAAATCATTCTTGAGCATAAGAATGTTGGAAGTGATCATAAAGCCAGCATCCAAGTAGCCTTCACGTGTCTTTCCCAAGAGAAAAAATTTCAATGTATTTATTCCACCTTAGGCTCCTCTTTAAAGAGGCACTATTTTAATCAGAAATTCTAGGGTAATTATTAAAATATTTTCTTAGACACCTCAAGACAATGATGTCTGCAAATCATTAATATGATTTGGTAAAATATAAAATTTGATCATTTTAAAAGTTGGTGATTTTTATAATTAGAATTTGAAATTTTAACAGTTCTACATGCTAAGGTGTCTGTGTTCCTCTATATTTTGGTGTACATATCTCAGCATCTATTTCCTACTCTTTTAGATACTCTTGAACAAGAAGCACTTTAGAAGTGGAAAACTTGGAATATCCACCAACCAGATAGCTCCCCACTAAACAGAAGAAAGTGATTATGTACCTACTTCCGGGCTCAGGTGAACATAAATCTTGAGCTATGTTCCTAAAAGACAAAGGGCATCCGGGACTCCAAAAACACATTCTTCTTCCTCTAGGAAGATAAGACAGGCTCAATGATCATAAATGGCACTCTTCAAATATAATGCCATTTGTGTATTTTCTCCTTCATATCTCTCTCTCTCTCTCTCTCTCTCTCTCTCTCTCTCTCTCTCTCTCTCTGCTCCTCTCTTATTTTTATAATTTTTCCCTTTGCCACCTCAATTTTTCTTGACACCTATATTCAATCACCACTAACAATCCACTCTTATACTTAAGAAGCTAATCTTTTTTCCCTCTATTTTCCCTTCATGTTTCTTCAATCTGTTAATCTTTTTAATGCCCTAAATAAGAAAGATTAAATAGTTAGCTATTACATTTCTGCCTTTAACATTTAATAACTACTACTGAGCTCTCAGTCAAGGGAATAAAAATCCCTATATGTCAGAGACTACATACATGTCAGGAATCTTTGCATAGAAAGTGGTAGGCCCAAACAATATCATAAGAATTTTTATATTTTCAACTCAGAAGAAATGTTTGATCCCAGCTCTAACCTATCTAATGGTAATTTCTAGATTTTGAAGAATTATACAATTATTCTTCGAAAAAAATTATTTAAAAAAATGGTAGGTGATAAATTTCTGTTTATTAATTAAATTACCTTAGGGAAGCTCTTCAATTCAATAGGCATTTATTCAAATCTTTTTTTTTTTAATATCTGAGATTGAACCCAGGGGGGCTTTACCACTGAGTCACGTTCCCAGCTCTTTCTACATTTTTTTTTTAGAGACAGGGTCTCACTGAGGGACTTGTTAAGTTGCTGAAGCTAGCTTTGAACTCATAATCCTCCTGCCTCAAACTCCTGAACTCAGCCTCCAGAACTGCTGGAATTACAGGTGTATGCCACCACACCAGGCCATTTATTCTAATCTTAACATTGGAATTTTAATTCATATTTTAAGTCATCATTCAATCACATATTTAAGCAATTTTCTATCCTTCCCAAAATTAGGTATAGGATAATTTTGCTTGTTATATAGTTTAGCAAAAGATCAGGTGTTTCCTTTAATTGATTCTTAGTCTGTTTTCAACATAACAAAGGGCAAGAAAGGCAAATAAAAAATAGAAAATACAAGAGTTAGTGAGGAGAACAGCCTAAATAGTTATATAGCAGACATTTATCATTGCTCTGTTAATAAACTGCAGTAAGCCTATGTGGAGACATTATTAGTCCTCCTTTGTTTTGTCTCTACATTCAATTAGTAAATAAATTTCTCTTGCATCCATTCCAATTTTTCTATTCATTTACAGTTTTTCTGTAGTATCTTGTGATTCATATTCTCCCTCTGTCTGTTTCTCTTTCTCATTCCAACCTGTAAATAAGGGAAAATTCTCATCTCTCCAGTATATTTTCCCCAAATAAAACAGTTACAGCTCTAAAACAAAAATACATTCTGTTCTCACATGGATTCTCTCTCTCTCTCTCTCTCTCTCTCTCTCTCTCTCACACACACACACACACACACAAACACACACAACTCAGTGACTAATAAATGCCTTACTTTGGTTTTTCATGTTTTCCCAAAATTCTTTTATTCATGATTTTCTATAATTTTATTTTTAAATTTTCAAAATATAAAGACAAATTATACAGAATTATAAATATATAGAAAAAATACAGAATGTTATACTGTGTATCTTCTACCAGATTTTGCTGTTCTTGCTTTGCCACGATAGCATCCCTCTAATCAGTCCACCTTATTTTTTGACCCATTTCAAAGTAAGTGCAGGTGTCAGTATGCTTCATTCCTAAAGTCTTCACATTAGTACAGTTAGCTAGGAATTGTGTTTTTTTTAAAGAAGTCATAAAATACATGATTTCTAACTTAGCAAGGCCCTAAGCAATTTAGTGAGACCCTGTCTCAAAAACTAAAAAGGTCCAGAGATATGGCTCAGTGTTGGGCACCCTTGGGTTCAATCCTGGGTACCAAATTTTTAATTTATTTAGCAAATGTCTTTGAGCACCACTATGTACTAGTCTTAAGTATGCAATAGTAAATGCATACAAATAGTCTTTACCTCTTTGGAGCTAATTTCTAGTAGTAGGATGGTAATTGATTTCATACAAAACATAGGAAATTGTAATTATAAGTGCTGGAAAGAACTGGTGTATAGTTCAGTAAGACCATCTATGAGAGTGATTATATACCTAAGAAATTCAGGGAACTCTTCTCTGAAAATATGATAATGGAGTTCAGGTGAGAAGAATTGATAGAAGCCAAGTAGATGAGAGGAGCAATTGTATTCTAAGCAGAGGAAACAGTGTTTGCCCTATCCCTTTGGCACAGTGACCTAAGGAAAAGACAAGGAACAGAAAGACATTCAACCACTATGGAATAAATAGAGCAAGGGGAGCAGGATATAGAAGAAATGAAGTTGAAATTGTAGGCAATGGACTAATGTGTCAGTACTTTGAAAACCATGCTATGGATACTTGGTTAAGATTCCAAACAGCAGCAGTGAAGAATCCATTGGGAAACAATTGTAGGTACACAGCCAAGACCAAGGTCTTGGTGGTAGTAATGAGAGAAAACCATGTGTATTCAGTAGGAAATAAAGTGTCTTCAGGATTTAGAAAATAAAACTTGCAGAACTTAATAAGCTAGATATAGAATGTGGAATAGTGGGAAGGCTTAAGAATGATTCTTAGGTATCTGGCTAGTACAACTGGATATAAAAGAGATTGTGCTCTGAGGAAGAAG
The DNA here is from genome assembly GCF_048772815.1 of Callospermophilus lateralis. Lineage (NCBI taxonomy): Eukaryota > Metazoa > Chordata > Mammalia > Rodentia > Sciuridae > Callospermophilus > Callospermophilus lateralis. The sequence goes on along the minus strand of NC_135310.1, from coordinate 106,770,353 downwards.
GCATCTAAATTAAAGCACATTGATGGAAAGATACCCTGTGTGTTGTAAAGAACAAACTGAATTTGAGGTACCCTTGAGTCAAACAAGGAGATATAGTATGTTCACTATTAAACTTCAGAAAATTTCTAAGTTCTCACTACATTTCCAGATACACCATAATTTTAGCACATAGAAATATGTGTTATTGCTGATAATTACCATGAATCCTGTTCTTACCAAAAACTGACCAAATTTGTTTCATGATTCAGTTCTCTATGAATACAAAAATGGACTTACTATGTTACACTTTATTCTGGCTAATACAAGACTTGGAGAATGTGTTTAAAATTAATAATGTGCACCAGGCACAGTGATTCAAGTTAGCAAGGCCCTAAGTAATTTAGTGAGATCTTGTATCTAAATAAAATATTTAAAAAGGCTACAGATGTGGCTCAATAATAAAGCACCCCGGGTTCATTCCCAGTCCAAAATTTTAAAAAAGATAATAATTAATTAATTACATGTAGCATGGTGGCACACACCTGTGATCCCAGTTGCTTCAGAGGATAAAGCAGGAGGAATGCAAGTTTTAGTCAGCCTCATCAATTTAGTGAGATCCTGTCTCAAAATAAAAAAATAAAAAGTTTTGGGGATATTGCTTAGTGGTAGAGCAACTCTGCATTCAATTCTCAATATCAGTAATAATAATAATCCCATAGATTTCCTCCACCAAAAGAATTTTTAATACAGCTTTATACATATGCATTCAACACACACAGAACCCTACATACAGAAAGAATAGTAATTAGAAATGTCACTCTAGAAGGAATAGGAAAGACTACATAAAGCAAATAACATAAACGGAGTCTTGAGAAACAAATGTCCATCAGCTATGCTAGTGGGTATGTGCATGATATCAGTTACATTATTTAGTTCAACTCATTCCCCTGACCCCAAACATACATAGGCTAAGAACATGTCTTTCTTCTTATCTCACTGAATAGTCTTCAATTTCTTGACATCTTAGATATTCAAAGCACAGCAGAAGAAAGGGAAGCACAGGAATGTTGAAAATTGAATGTAAATGGCCATATCTCCTTAGATTAAAAAAAAGTCTCTTCATTGAAAGGTTTAGCATTTTTCTTCTATATTATAATAGTTGAGAAATTGTAAGTGTAGTTTAAATTGGCATCTTCTCCACTTATCCTATTGTACTGTTTGTGAATCTTACACATAGGGAGCAAAGGAACCAAAAGGATCAGTCCAGGCATGGAGCAGCCCAACTGCAAACCTTGTAGTCCCAAGGACAAAAGCTAATTTTAATCATTTTCTCAGCAGCAAAGTCTCTATTACATTTACCCAAGAATATACTCTCCAATATATCCTATTATAAAGAGATAAAAGGCAAATGTAAGGAAAATAAAATAAGTGCTAATGTAAAAATGAGCCACGTATCGAAAAATCTTAAAGAAACAAGGTTACTGGGGAAAAATACCTCTCAGAATTGAAAAAAAAAAAAGTTTCAGTGGATCTTTAAATCTTTGCTAAGACAACCAGGAACTATTAACTGAGAAAAAGTCATGCTGTTTACAACATCATTAATAAAAGGATATAGATTAACTGTCAGAGAATCCCTTAAGACAAACTGAAACTCAGTTATTTTGCATCACTTCATAAATAATAACAGTTTTAGGATTAGTTTCCCAAAAGGAGAAATAAACTTCCATCATTCAAATCAAATTATATCCTACTTAATTCAGTCACCGGGCTATGAAATTAATCATTATTTATATACACAAAATTGATTGACTCTTTCAAACCTTTTTGTTGTTGTTGTTTTTGCTAATTTATTGCAGTCGGACTATTTTACCTAGGGAAAAAAAATCGTAGGAAAAAGAACGGAGAAGGCAAATGAGTGGAATAATGGAGAAGAATTACTTAATAATAAGATATTAAAGACTCCCAATCTTGGTATTTTCGTGATTAAACTCGATAATTTATCATACTTGGAACGCTTTTGAGACTCTCAGAGGTTAATATATAATAAATGTTTGTGTGTGCATTGCAGGAAAAATGAGTAATTCACCAGAATTGAAAAGAATCCAATCAGCTTGGGAGACAATGCCACAGCCTGGAACAAATCATCAATTTAAAAAGGCTTCACAATATAAGGTTAATATACAAAAGTCAATCACTTTCCTATGTACCAGCAGTGAACCATTAGAATTTGATATTTAAAAACAGAACAATATTCACATTTACAAAAAAAGTGAAATGCTTTGTTACAAATCTAACAAATATGCACAAGACTTATCTCAGGAAACCAACAACATGCTGATAAAAATATTTTAAGACAACTAAATAAACGGAGAGAGAGTATATGTGAACATATGGGAATAGTCGATATTGGTTTATGTGGATTCTTCTCAAGTTGTCATACAAAGTGCAATCCCCAAATCCCAGAAAGTTAGTCTATGAATATAATCAAAGTAATCTTAAAGTTTGCCTAGAAAGATAAAAGACTACTTTAGACAACACAATGTTAAAAACCAAAATAAAAATACTGATACTATATAACTTGAAGACTTACTAAAAAGCTACAGTAATTAATGCAGTGTGATATTGATAAAAGAAGTGACACACAGGTCAGTGCAGTCACAGTAAAAGCCCAGCCACATACTGACACAATTGGTTGATCTTGAAAAATGAAAAAGACAATAACAGAGTGAAAAAAGGGTAGTGCTAACAACAAATGGTCCTAGAAGAAGTGGGCATCCACATGCAAGGAAAAATATAGATATGCAAATGTTGTGTCTTTCAATATTGACTCAGTATGGATCATAGACACACGTGTAAAATATAGAGTATAAAATTCCCACAAGTGAACTTCAGAGAAAAAAATCTAGATTTGGCTATATCTTTTAAAACACATCACCAGAAGCATAACCTATGACAGAAATGATTTGCAAGTGGAAATTTATTAAAATAAAAATATTCGCTCTGTGAAATACATATTAGGAGAATGAAAAGGCAAAAACCATAAGAAGATACTCACAAGCATATACTTGATAAAGATGTATATCTAAAATATGTAGAAACAAACATCTTCAAACTCAACAAGAAAACAAAACAATTGATAAATGGAAAAATCTGAACAATCACCAACAAAGGAGATAGAGAAGGCAAATAAATACATGAAAAGAAGCCCAATATATTATTACACAATTGCAAATGGAAACAATTACTAATATGAACCAACTAAAATGGCCAAAATAATAAACATTGACAACACAAAATACCCGTGTGAATGTGGTACAGGAGAACTCTCATTAATTGCTGGTAGGCATGCAAAATAGTACAGCTATATTGGAAAACAATTTGGCAATTTCTTACAAAACTAAATATCCACCACCCAATAAAGTAATCACACATCTTGGCATCTATCCAAATAAATCCAACATAATGTCTACACTAGTATCTGCAAACAAATATTTATGGCAACTTTACTATTAATTACCAGAATTTGGAAGCCATAAAATGTCCTTCAATAAGTAATTGAGTAAATAAACTGTATTGTTTCCTTATAAAGGGATAATATTTCTCAAAAAGAAATGTTATCAAGTTACAAAAGGACAGAAAACAATCATATTAGTTAAGTGAAAAGTAGTCAGTCTGAAAAGACTACATACTGTCTGATTAAAACAATATTGATATATGAATTTCTACAAAAGGCAAAACTACATAACAGTGGTTGCCAGGGGATCAGGATGAAGGAGGGAGGAGTGAGCACTGGCGTTTAGGTTAATTAAACAGTTCTGTATGATACTCTAATGGTGCACATGTAACTGACATTACACATTGGTCAAGACCATAGTACTGAACAATAGAGTAAAATATGATATAAACAATGAACATTAGTTAATAATGTTAATGAATGTATCTTACTAATGCAAGATAGTGACCATGAGAGAAACCATGTAGTAGGGGGGCAGTATGTGGAATCTCTGTACTTGCTCCTAAATTTTTCTGTGAACCTAAAATTGTTTTAAAAATTAAGTCTCAAAATTTTAAACTGACAGAATAAAGAGGAAAGAAAAATTGGAATAATATTTCCTATTACCTTATCTGTAAGTCTTACAGTAAAATAATACCATTCACTGCAAAAAATCAATAAATATATGTTCACTAGCTTGATTTCAAGGGTACTCTAAAATGTAATATTAGTGACTAGTACTCAGTTTGAAGGTGGAGGAGGGAGGAGGAAGAAAAATAAAATGCATCAATTTTTTCTGTTTATGGAAATTAATCTCCAGAAAACTACAGACTTAAGAAAACATACCATATTCTAAATGCATATATATTTATACATTATATTTTGTTCCACTTATTATTTGGTGTAAAAAGTATAGCCCATTATAGATACAGATATATGGTGTGTGTGTGTGTACATATTAAAAGCAAAGTTAATGTAAAACTAACCCCTAGTACAAATATTTGTATTTATTCTCTGAAATATCAGAGAAAGCACACATAGATACCCACATACCAAGAAAAATATTGTGGAGTGCAGTGACAGAGAATGAAAGATCAGTATCTGAGATCGCAATCTCTGATGACCTCATGGCTGTGCCAAGCCTAGTGTCTGGGAATGTTCCTGTTCAAGGGTGCAGGATACCAACCTGCTGTGGCAACACCCTCTATGAGGAGGCTCTATGATAGAGTCTTATCAAACTTGACCTTTATCTCAGGCACATAGTTCCTGGAATAGAGATACTCTCCTGCTGGACAACCACAATTTCACCAGCCCCACTACTTCAGAAGCTGCCCAATTAACAGAAACTTTAAATAATGGACTTTCTTGAGAGCTTCACAAAACTGCCAACATTGCACATTGCAACTGTAAACTGCAACTGCTGAAAAGTCACATAAATATTTCTAGCCCTGTAATTTTCGTGGTACAAAGAATAATGCTTGCATAGTCTTTAACCTGATAATATGATATATACAAATAAAGATTACTGGCGTAACTCTTTATACCTGCTTCTCCATTAGAGAAAAACGCTCCACCTGATCCCAGCTATTATATCTTCAAAAATATCTCTATATGTTTGAGTCTTTATTTTTCTAATCCCCCAATTGCCCATCACTAGAACTTGCTAGTTTGGCTGCACTGGTTGTGACAAAAGATAGTAAATGAAATTCAAATAAAAATGTGACATAAAGCCCACCACTCATAACATCTATTGTAGATGGGCTTACTCCTTGAATTTAAAATTGTACCAAAATGCAAATCCAGTTGTTTCTATTAAGAGACCATATCTAAGTAATGTGATTCATAAAAGTTAAAAGTAAGAGACAAATACCTTCCAAGCAAATGTATATTAAAGTAAAGAAGATACTGCATTCTTAATATCAAAGCAGGGGGTACAGCTAATTTAGTTCAGAATGAGGATAACACTGTAATTTATATTCTCTATCAAATATGAAGATTTATGTTAAATAAGATAGAGTGTTTGGGTACAGAAATAAACAACTATGGTAATTTAATATAATATATAACTTAGAAACAGATGTGTGCATCTATTACAGCTTAATTCACAACTGAGCTGCTACAGAAGTTTTCAGGAAAATGACTGCTTCTTCAATAAATTTTTCTGAGACATTACAATCTGCATTAGAAAAAAAGAATAACTTTCATAAGAAAGATATATTCAATTGTAAAAGGCAAACGCATAAGCTATATGAAGAAAATATAAATAAAATACTGATAAAATTAGACTAGGAAAATGTGTTCTTCCATAAAGGGAAAAGAGCTTACTATTAAAATGAATTCAGAAATTTAACTCTATTCAAATGTAGACTTTCTATTCACAAAAGAATATCACAAACTAAAAGAAAACATTGGAATAATATATACCTATCTAAATATTTGTATTCAGGATAAAAAATAAAAACACTTATAAACAACTAGGAAATAAAATAAACTTCACTTTTCTAAAATGAGGAAATGATTTCAATAGCATCTCATTTGCATTAATATAAATGGCTAATAAATATATTAAAAGGTGTTAAATTTATAAGTGGCCAAGGAAAGACACATTATGGTCAAAAGGAGATACATATCCCATCTATTTTGGCCAAAATTTTAAAATCTGATGAAAAGTTTGAGGATGGAAGTTTTAAAATGGCAATTATTCACTATCAATAGTAGTAAAAAATGTATATTACTTTAGAAAACAAAATTTTCTTAACCATCTTGATCATTTTGTGTTCAGTATATAAATTGGAAAAAAAACTTAAAATCATTCTATGATTACATGTTGAAATGAAAGTTATGTTGTAAAACATTGGAACCTAAAACTTACATGCTGCATATCTCAGAAACTATGGTAAAAAATAATTTTAGCCTGTTTGTAGTTTCTTATTCCCCAGTGAACACATTTTTAATTGTATCCATCCAAATCTGTTTCAGATGGAATTCTACTCTCACATTTTCATATAATCCAATAAAGCATTGGCAGGTAGGAATGGAAAGATGTAAAACTGTTCATCTACCTAGGATAAATAAGTTCAGGAGCTCAATTGTATAGTATGGTGACCACAGTAAACAATAACCTACTGCATGCTTGAAAATTGTTAAGAGGTAGATCTTGAATGGTATCACCACATAAATACACAAATAACTATGTGTGGTGTCCAATATATTAATTAGCTTAATTGTGGTCATTATTTCACAATGTGCACACATATCAAAATAGACTATTATACATCATAATATAAACAATTTTTACTTGCCAAATTAGAATACAATGAAGATAGAATAATTTAATAATTTATAGAAAGAAACCATGAATTATGATGCATTGCTCTTAGGTAAGGAATGTTTACATCTGAATAGGCAGATGTATAAGTCAGAAATAAATGAAATAGTATCTGGAAAATATGTCTACACTTCTATGTTCATTGTACTATTATTCACAATCACCAAGATACGAAACATCCTGTTAGTCAATAAAAGAATGAAAATTAAAAAGAAACACACACACAGGAATGTTATTTGACCCTAATAAGGAAGGAAATCTTGACATTTGCAACAACATAGATGAAACTGAAGCATGTTATGCTAAGTAAAATAAGCCATATTTGAAAAGACAAATACTGTGTGATCTCATTTATATAGTGAGAGCTAACCTAAAAAAGTTGACCTTATACCATTAGAATGCAGATTGGTTGCTTCCAGGGGGGAAATGGGGATATCTTGTTCAAAGAGTACAATCTTTCTGATATAAGATGAATTAATTCTGGAGATGTAATTTACACATGGTGACTACAGTTAATAATATTGCATTATTTACTTAAAACTTTAAGTACAGTAGATTGTGTGTTCTCAGCGTTTACACATACAATGACACAAGATAATTGCAATTATAATTGCAATACATTTGGTGATTGATGGTTTAATTTGCTTATGGTAATAGAGAGGGGCATATCAAATCTTCAAATTATACTTCAATTGTACATCAAATTGTACTTCAATCTAACAGTACTTTGTCACTTAGATGCTTTAAATATTAATTTACTAAATGTTTTTGGAAGAAAATGAAAAATATGTTCTATTTTATAGAAATAGGAGAAAGCATCTAATGTTTTTGTCTATTTTTGCTTCATAATGTTGCACACAGATCTGTTTTTTTCACAGTGATATTTATAATTAATTCAGCCAACCCATCAATTATAGATTTGGATTTTAATGCTTTACTATCAACCTTATTTAGCCATGACATAAGCTAAAACAGAAATGCATTTACAAAACTGTGCTGCTGAAAAGCTAATATGATGAATACATTTTGAAGCAATAATGCACATAATGTTTACAGATAGATTTGGCTTTAAATCCTGGCTCAACGTGTCCATATATGCAGAATTGGAAGTTCATCTTTTTCCACATTTTTATCCTTATCTGCAAAAGAGATGATAATCATACCTACCTGGTAAGATCATCTTGAAGTTATATAAAGCACTGTAAACAGGTCTGATAGCACTCTACGTGCTAGTTCTTACCATCAGCAATAAACTCATAAATCATATCTGAGACTGACTTTACATAATTTTAAAAGTTCCCATCACAGATGACCTGTTTCTCAATTACTATAAAGGTCAATCAATTTTTTTAAATTTAACTGATGGCTGTAATAGGCAGATGCTATTACTAATAGTAATTAGTAACGCACATGGCCTTTGGATCAACAGCATTAAATCCATTTCTGTATCAATGTTTCTAGGGTAAAGAAACAATATGTTCTTTTAAAAGGATAGTTCAAGTAAACCTCACTTCACAACTCTGTCTATAAAAGTAGAATGTGAGCCATGAAAGTTCAGGAAGATTTATAATGTATCAGAGCTCTAATAACACATTAAACTTTGGAATCTAATATTACAAAACATGTTACAGTTATCTCTAATTTGGCTTGTGTGATCCTTGGGGAAAAGTTTGAAGGAAAAAGCTCATTAAAAATTTCAAGAAGGGAGCAGTTGTGATGGCGAATGCCTGTAATCCCAGCAGCTCTGGAGACTGAGGTAGGAGCATCGCAGGTTCAAAGACAGCCTCAGCAAAAGTTAGGTGCTAAGCAATTCAGTGAGACCCTGTCTCTAAATAAAATACAAAATAGGGCTCAAGATGGGGCTCAGTGGTTAAGTGCCTATTGATTCAATCCATGGTGCCCACCTGCCTCCCCCAACAAATTTCAAGATGATATTTTTCAAGGTAGTATTTTTCATCTTTGCATTTTCCTGGCACAAGCATAGTCTTGAATTTGAAGAACAATCCCTAATAAATATGATTTGATTCATCTCAAAATATTTTCCTGTACAATTTCTTTCCCAGTGTTCCAACTCAATGACTAGAATTACCATAATTAATGAATTTTGACTGAAGCAAATTATGAGTAGCTTCATGTAAAATTCTCACCACAAAGATCATAAACTCTTTAATTGGTATTGATGTGCTGAGTAACTATTCAACTAGCAGTGGTCAAAGAAACAGAATACAGAAACTTGTGTTTTGCTGGGAATCAAACAAGGTAGATAATATTTTGACATAGCTAAGTACTATAAATGAAGATTCTTTTATACTAGGGAGAAAAAAATGAGTTGGTAGCAAAGAGATATTTAGTAGAGAATGAATATGGAGGTCATGGTTTGGGGAGGTGACGTTAGAAACAATGGGTTCTTTAAAGAACACTGAAAGAATGGTAAGTATGTGACCCCATAGTCCCCACTGCTGGAGATATGTCCAAAGCACACAAAATCAGTATGTCAAAGAGAACTTACACTCTGCTTTTTTTTTTTCAGCACTATTCACAGTGGCTAAGAAATGGAAACAACCTAAGCACTGACCAGTTGATGAATGAATTAGGAAATATGGATATTTACATGAAGGAACATCATTTGACCATAAAATGAATGCAATCCTGTGACTTGTGACAACATGGATGGAACTGCAGATCATTATGTTAAGAGAAATAAGTCAGACACTGAAAAACAAGTACTGATTAGCATCACTCACATGTGGAATCTAAAAAAGCTGATCTCATACAAATTGAGAGTAGAATGGTGATTAACAGAAGCAGGAGATGGTGGTGGGAGAGGAATATAGAATATTTGACTCATGGTTATTAAGTTTCAGTTAGACAAGAACAAGAAGCTGTAGGGAAATACAGATCATAGTCATTTATAGTGAGAGTAAATAACAATTATGTGCTATGTATTTCAAAAAGCTAAAAAAAATGATTTTAAAAGTTTTCACCCCAAAGTATTGATAAATAATTAGTAAGTACATTTAACCTGGTTTAATGTTAATCTGTTTAAAAGATACAAAATGTCAATATGCATCAAATATTACTTGATAATTCATTAATATATATAACTATTGGTTTGTTTTAAAATAAAAACCAAAAATTTAAAAAAGAAAGAATAATAGGATTTAGATAAGCTTCATCCACTTGACATTTTGGCCTAGAATTAGTACTCTGCTCCTAATTTAGGATTCTGTGTGTTTTCAGGGAATATAAGAGAATCAGAATATTTAGCAGTGTTATATAAATCTCATGAAGAATGACATAACCAGTATGGATTACTATTCATAGATTTCTGGTCTCATAAAATCTGTTGACTGGATGTAGCAGAATCAATGATTATAATTATATCCATTAGGACTGAAAAGAGAAAGTATTATTTATTGCAGCTATTCTCAAAACTGGCTTTACATTATAATCATGTGGGAACATCTATAATTTGCAAGTTCTAATTGCAATAACTTATTATGGGAAAGAAGCAACAATATTTTTTAGTAAACTTTTATTAAACTATAAGACACATATATCTGAATATATATGTTCATGAATAATAGGTGCAAATATTGTTAATTTGAACAAAAACAATGCTTAATAGTCCTGTTAAATCAAAACTCATTAAAACTTTCTACCATGATCTTGTTTTTCTCTTTCCCCAATAGTAAACAGTATTCTGACTTTTTACATCATAATATATATAGTCTTATACACTTTCAACTTTGTGAAAGAACCATGCCCTATACACTCTTTATCATCAAGCATTTTTGCTTAAAAAATGTTCATGAGATTTAGTACATTTTTAACAATACTCTAATTCCTTTGCCATATTATATGTCTTTTTGAACTATTCCACAACCTTTATCCATTGTGCTTTGAGTATATTTGGGTGTTTTTTTTTTTCCAGGATTTTGTATATAATAGATGTTTGTACAATCTTTCACTGAACACATGTTGTAAATGTGTATAACTTGAAATTAAATTGCTTATATAATGTCAAAAAGATTTCCAAAGTATGAAAAAAATCTATAACTTTGAATCTCCCAGTTTGGTACAATTATCATAAAAATTGGGCATAGATTTAATTAAAATTTTATTGTTCTGTTTAATTTATAGTGTAATATTACTGTGCATTTAATTTTCACTTGTATTTCTAGAATGACTAATGAAGTTAGCATCTTTTCTTTTTCCTTGGCCATTAAATATCTTGTTTAATAAAGTACTTGTCTAAACACTCTATCTCAAATTATTTCTACTGAATTGTAGGAAATTTGTTGACAACTAAATATGAATTGTTTTTTAGTTAGACATTTTGTAGAGATTGTCTCCTACTCTAAGATGTGCCTTTTTCATTCAGGTGGAGGTGACTTTTTAATTAACAAAATATTTTTAATTTCAAACACCTACTTTATTTTATGATCCAACCTTTCTTTGCAAAACTCAAATTCTTGCTCTTAAGACATATTTTCTGATGGAGAATATTTATTGTTATTTCATGGAAATTAAGACCCAAAGTGCTTTTGAAATTGCTTTTAATGTGAGGTGATGGTTCAGATTCTTTTTAAAACTTTTCTCTGCATTTATATACAAATGACCAAGAAATTTTGTTCAACAGACTATTCTTTCTTGTAGAGCCACTTTAATCACAAATCAGATAATTGTATTTCTGTGAGTCTATATTTAGATAATCTGCTCTTATGACTAGTCAATATGTTAGCTTTTACTCAATTAATGTCCTATCTTGTTTACTATAAGTACATACTAAATCAATATCTATAGTGTTTTTCTTCCAGCTTTAATCTTCAACCTTGCCTTAAATGTTCATATCAATCATAGAATCATCACATTAATTATGACAAAAAAGTACTGAAGTATACTGAAAGTTTGATTAGAAATGTATTGAATTGATGGATTAATTTGAGAAAAATTGTTACTGGAATATTAAATCTTCCAAACTAAAAATATTAGAATTATGTGATTTTCAATAAATTTCTTATTTTTCTTAATAAGGTTTTAGATATAAACATCATTTGTATCAATCACTTCTGCTCTTGCTCAGTTTGTTCTTTGATTCAGCTTAAGATTTATTTTCTAATTATTTATGCTAATACAAAAAATATAATTAATTCTCAAAGACTGACATTGAATCCAGGAGCAAGGTTAAATTTACCTATCAAATTTATTCATTTGTATTTTTTACTGATTAAATTTTCTATATATTCATTTAAATATTTACGCATAATATTTTGTAATTACAGTCTTGTTTACTACTCTCTATATTATACATTAGTTCCCTTTCTACTGTGTATTAACTTTGCAGTATTTTCATGTAATACAGAATAGGAATGAACTTAATATACAATTGTTTAATTCTTAGACTCAGGTAGTAACATTTACCCTAATACCCTTTAACAAATTAGGAAGTTTCTTTATGTTCCAAGTTTGCTAATTTTTTTATAGTGAGTGGATTTTGATTTTATTTGAAACCTGTTGATATCATCATTTAATCTCACTGAATATATTAATGTGGAGAATCATATTTCTTGAATAAATAAATAAATTTCTGGAATAAATCAAATGCTACTATATTACCTTTATATATAAGACTATGTATTTTTAATGCTTTGGGAGGATTTTGCATTAAACTCACTAGAGATTTGTTTTAATTTTCTAATTACTTGAAATGCCTTTGTATTATAAGATTTATGCTTTTAAAAGTTTAACTCTAGAATCTATAGTGATGGCTCTCATTCCTAAATTATTAATTGATAATTCATTTATATCTTAATGATCCTTGGGGAGGAGTTTCAAATTTACTAGTGCAGAAATACTTTGCAAGTGGTGGCAGAACTCCAGTGATCTATGGAACATATAGCATGAACTTGAGAGTTCAAAATTACTTTCATAACAGATCTAAGATGTAATTTTAATTTTCACTGATTTAATTACATTCCCAGTGCTCTTATGTCTAAAAAGTAATAATGACTAAGACATAAAAATTTTTTTAATAAATATCAATCCTTGTATACACATCTTTTAAAAGTTCTATATGACAAATTGGGAAATACAAATGAAGCATTTTTGCTGCATAACAAAATATAATGGATATCTCAAGGAAAAGATAATAATGTATATTATCTGCATTTGTTTACCTTATCATTTGACTTAACCAATTTTCTTAGAATAAGGGTTTATTTAATATTAAAAAAATGACAGAGAGATAAGATCATTCAAACTTGGATATTTGGCAGATAATTTCATAAATGAAAGCAGTTACCCTTTAGTTTCAAAGAAAATATCTTATAGTACTTGTTGCTAATAATAAAATTTAAGCTTTCAATCAAAAAGTAGACTTTAGGAAAAGATTTTTATGTTATCATAAGCTTGATGGTTTCTCAGTATTATTGAATTTCAATCTGAATTAGTTACAAGATGAATGGAAATATTAGTTAATGTGATATATATCATATTGAATAATGACATATCTCAGCATTTTTCAATTTCTTATGACTTGTTGAGCAAATATCTTCAAAGTGACCAAGGAATGATACTATCAAATCATATAAATTTATTTAACACTTAAGATAGTTCAACAGATTTTATAGTGTAAGAAATATTCACTAGTAAAATTCCAAATTCTACTCGTAAGAACCTACTGGTCCTAGTCAGTTTGGTGGCACATCTCTAGTCTCAACTCCTCAGGACAATGAGGTAGGATGATCCATATTTGAGCCTAGGAGTTTAAAGAAGTTCAGCTTAGACAACAGAGTGAGACCCCATTCTCAAAAATAAATAAATAAATAAATTCTAAGTGTTCGTGTTTTTAAATGTGCTCTTCTAACTCTTTGATTGCTTATTGTTTCCAATAACAGTAACTGCCAAAATAGCCCATGCTTATTAAATATGTACTATGAGTTAAAAACTATAAAATAGAAGTGCCATGCATAATGCTTATCCTCAGAGATAAAAGAATAACTGAAATGAAATGAAAGAATTAATAAGTAACAAATGAGTCAAAAATTGTGAGAAACCTCTGTGGGCTATATTACATTTAATTAAAATGCTGTGAGTTAATCAGAATTGTAGAGTGGGTAGAATTTTAATGGGTACTGAGAAGAGGGACATGATGCAGGAAGAAGCAGAATATTTAGAAAATAAGGGGTGAATTAGTTTTTCTAAAAAAGAACAATTTTAATGAATATTAGAGCAAAAACTTAAGGTACATAGATTAGAGTTAAGTCAGAAATGTTAACAAGTAAAGTTAAATACAGTTGATTTTGCCTTTAGGTATCAAAGATTTTTCTGTTGTGATGTATATTATCCACCTACTTGTAGGAAAAAAATGAGGGCAGAAAGATTATGGGCTATAATTATAGTTTGAAATCTGAAGATTCATACCTAATTGTGTTGGGAAAGTAAAAATAAAGAGTGGTGTACAGGTTTGAAAAATTTATTTAAAAGTTCATGTGGTGCGTGCGGCCAGGTTCGATCCTCAGCACCACATACAAACAAGGATGCTCTGTCCGCCAAAGACTAAAAAATAAATATTAAAAAAATTCTCTCTCTCCCTCTTTCTTTCTTTCTTTCTTTCTTTCTTTCTTTCTTTCTTTCTTTCTTTCTTTCTTTCTTTCTCTCTCTCTCTCTTTAAAAAAAAAGGGGGGAAGGCTGAGAAGTGCATATATCTCCTATCTCTTGTCTTCAGCTACAAAGTTAGAGTGTGTCATACTCTCTAAGTGGGTTCTCTTTGTAGATAAAATTCAGTGAATGAGCTGAAAACTAAACTAAACAAAACAAAATCATCAATACAAAGGAAAACCAAACCCAAGGTGTTTTATGAAATATGACTCAGTGTCATATCCTGAAGAGGATGGAGAATGCATGAAGTTATTTATTAAACATGCTCATATTTACTGAAGACCAGTGATGTGGCTGGTTCTCTGTGTGGATAAGCTGAAGAATGGCAGCAGATGCTTAAACCAAACTCCTACTACGTGAAGACAAGTGTTGATTATTGCATAAGTAATGCACTACTTAATTGCCGTTGAAACTCTACAGATATTATTATTCTCATTTTATGTATAAAATAATATATCTTAAACATTAAAGATCAGTCAAATGCCACAGAGTGGTGAAAGGAAAGATAATTTTAAAGTCATTCAACTGCCAAGGCAGCTCTTAAACATTATGCTATAATATCAACTAGAGTATTGAATCCACATTGAGAGAATGATGCTCCCATTTGGGAAGTCCAAAGGAAGACGTGTTTTTGTTTGTTTGTTTGTTTGTTTGTTTTGTTTTGTTTTTTGTTTTTTTTTTACAATTTTTTATTGGTTTTTCAAAATATTACAAATCTCTTGACATATCATATTTCATACATTAGATTCAAGTGGGTTATGGACTCCCATTTTTACCCCAAATACAGATTGCAGAATCACATCTGTTACACATCCACATTTTTACATAATACCCTATTAGTAACTGTTGTATTCTGCTACCTTTCCTATCCTCTACTATCCCCCCTCCCCTCCCCTCCCCTCCCCTCCCCTCTCTCTACCCCATCTACTGTAATTCATTTCCCTCCTTGTTTATTTTCCCCTTCCCCTCACAGCCTCTTATATGTAATTTTGTATAACATTGAGGGTCTCCCTCCATTTCCATGCAATTTCCCTTTTCTCTCTCTTTCCCTCCCACCTCATGTCTCTGTTTAATGTTAATCTTTTCTTCCTGCTCTTTCTCCCTGCTCTGTTCTTAGTTGCTCTCCTTATATCAAAGAAGACATTTGGCATTTGTTTTTTAGGGATTGGCTAGCTTCACATAGCATAATCTGCTCTAATGCCATCCATTTCCCTGCAAATTCCATGATTTTGTCATTTTTTAGTGATGCATAATACTCCATGGTGTATAAATGCCACATTTTTTTATCCATTCATCTATTGAAGGGCATCTGGATTGGTTCCACAGTCTAGCAATTGTGAATTGTGCTGCTATGAACATCGATGTGGCAGTATCTCTGTAGTACGCTCTTTTAAGGTCTTCAGGGAATAGTCCGAGAAGGGCAATGAAAGGGTCAAATGGTGGTTCCATTCCCAGCTTTCCCAGGAATCTCCATATTGCTTTCCAAATTGACCGCACCAATTTGCAGTCCCACCAGCAATGTACAAGAGAACCCTTTTCCCCACATCCTCGCCAGCACTTGTTGTTGTTTGACTTCATAATGGTTGCCAATCTTACTGGAGTGAGATGGTATCTTAGGGTGGTTTTGATTTGCATTTCTCTGACTGCTAGAGATGGTGAGCATTTTTTCATGTACTTGTGGATTGATTGTATGTCCTCCTCTGAGAAGTGTCTGTTCAGGTCCTTGGTCCATTTGTTGATTGGGTTATTTGTTATCTTATTGTCTAATTTTTTGAGTTCTTTGTATATTCTGGATATTAGGGCTTTGTCTGAAGTGTGAGGAGTAAATATTTGTTCCCATAATGTAGGCTCCCTATTTACCTCTCTTATTGTTTCTCTTGCTGAGAAAAAACTTTTCAGTTTAAGTAAATCCCATTTGTTGATTCTTCTTATTAACTCTTGTGCTATGGGTGTCCTATTAAGGCATTTGGAGCCCGACCCCACAATATGTAGATCGGAGCCAACTTTTTCTTCTATCAGACGCAGAGTCTCTGATTTGATATCTAGCTCCTTGATCCACTTTGAGTTAACTTTTGTGCATGGCGAGAGGAGGGGATTCAGTTTCATTTTGTTGCATATGGATTTCCAGTTTTCCCAACACCATTTGTTGAAGATGCTATCCTTCCTCCATTGCATGCTTTTAGCTCCTTTATCAAATATAAGATAGTTGTAGCTTTGTGGATTAGTCTCTGTGTCCTCTATTCTGTACCATTGGTCCACCCGCCTGTTTTGGTACCAGTACCACACTGTTTTTGTTACTATTGCTCTGTAATATAGTTTGAAATCTGGTATCGCTATACCACCTGATTCATATTTCCTGCTTAGAATTGCTTTTGCTATTTTGTGTCTTTTATTTTTCCATATGAATTTCATGATTGCTTTCTCTATTTCTATAAGAAATGCCTTTGGGATTTTGATTGGCATTGCATTAAATCTATAGAGAGCTTTTGGTAATATCGCCATTTTGATGATGTTAGTTCTGCCTATCCATGAACAGGGTATATTTTTCCATCTTCTAAGATCTTCTTCTACTTCTTTTTTAGGGTTCTGTAGTTTTGGTTGTATAAATCTTTCACCTCTTTTGTTAAGTTGATTCCCAAGTATTTTTTTTTTTTTTTTAGGATATTGTGAATGGAGTGTTTTTCCTCATTTCCGTTTCAGAAGTTTTGTCGCTGATATACAGAAATGCCTTTGATTTATGTGTGTTGATTTTATATCCTGCCACTTTGCTGAATTCATTTATTAGTTCTAGTAGTTTTTTTGTAGACCCTTTTGGGTCTTCTAGGTATAGAATCATGTCATCCGCAAACAGTGATAATTTAAGTTCTTCTTTTCCTATTTTTATGCCTTTAATTTCTTTCGTCTGTCTAATTGCTCTGGCCAGTGTTTCGAGAACTATATTGAATAGAAGTGGTGGTAGAGGGCATCCCTGTCTTGTTCCAGATTTTAGAGGGAATGCCTTCAATTTTTCTCCATTCAGAATGATGCTAGCCTGAGGCTTAGCATAGATAGCTTTTACAATGTCGAGGAAAGTTCCTGTTATCCCTAGTTTTTCTAATGTTTTGAACATAAAGGGATGCTGTACTTTGTCGAATGCTTTTTATAAACCCAAAATTGATCTTCTAAATAAAAATGATACTTAATTATGATCTGATTTTGTGATGAAATTAAAACTCAAAATGGGCAGTAAGAGAAAATAAGAGGGAATAAATGAGAATATATATAGGTGTATTATTTACATGATAGATAATAATCAAAGCTAAAGGGGAGAGTGAAACCTCCAAGATTTAAAAGTATATGTAAGGGCAGCAGGTTCTACATGCCCGGCTGGCCTGCTCTGCACCTCCTCCACAAGACTGTACTTTAGCCCATGAGACCTGCACTTTGAGCCCTGAGACAGCACCTCAGCAGTAAAGAGAGCACCTTGTCCCACAAAGCAAACAAAGGCCTGAACTATCCTGGAAGGTGAGGGAAGGCCTGATGAAGGATGAAACCATTAGTGACCCTCAGTCATTTGATGTGCCTTCTACCAAAGAGATAAAAGATTCGACAAGCTGCCATATTCTTCTGGACTCCTGCAATCCATTTTTCTCCTGTGGAATCACTAAGAACAAGAATTGCTTGTCCATGAAGCCCTATAAGCTAAAGCTTACATCAGACAACTTGATGTAAATTTCAAGGGACAAGTCTCATACTTTATGTGTCATCACAAGAGAGTTCACCAAAACACCTTATGCCTTAATCAGAGACATTCAAACTGGAAACCAGGAGAAGGAGCTGACAACTACATGCTGTGGACAGCTTTTCCCAAGATATCAGAACAAGACTCCCTATCATAATGAGCCCCTTACCTCTCCATTTTTTCTTGCATTCCTTCCTCTTTTGCTTGTCAGAACAATGCTGTGGTTAGAATTTCAGAATCTGTGGGTAACTTGATGAAATGGTGGATATGCAACTGCTGCTCAAATTGTACTCATGATCCCTTTATAACATACAGTCAGACTTTTAGACCTACTATTTTCACTCCTTAATGTGATTTAACCCATGCATGGCATGCTAGACAATCTACTAGCTGAATGGAGAGAAATTTGTGCAGTTATTGACACTTTTTGTTGCAGCGGAATAAGTGCTTTGGGTATTGTAGAGACTCAGCTGCAAAAATTAGCAGACTACTTATGGTTAAATGAGTAGAGTCCTTACCTGGTTCATTCTTCCATATATTTGATTTTAGCCGGTTTTGGTTCATGGAGACCCTGGACCATATTCCAATCTCTTGGTATTATCCTCCAGATAATATTAAAGGTCATTTCCTGATGTTCTGTATTCTCTCAAAAGTTTTAAATGTTTGTATGCTGCCATCTGTCAAATGTCACATGGTCTTTCTTTGGATGGATGGACAAAAAGAACTGTGACCATGATCCTGTGAATAATATGTTGATACCAGAACCCAAAATCATGGTGGCCAAGAGTATTGTAGTGCCTTAACTTTTGATCACCCTAGTAAGAGCTTAAATAAGAGGGAGGAATTATTAAATAAAATGTATAGGACACTAAAAGAACAAAAGTCTATGTCAGAGGAGGTAATATGGCCAAAAGTTGAATGAAGAAATGTGATAGCAAAAGGAAGCAGAGATAGAACAAGGAAGAACCAAAAATATGATATTCTTCTGTAAAAGGTCAAGGAAAATGATGATTGAAGACAAGTGAGGAAAGGAAAACCATGTTGCTTTCTGGTTATTTAATAATGAAACTATTATGACAACATTTTTAAAGCATGGAGTGTTTTTTGAAACATATATACACTGTCATCTAGTGCCTTGTGGATGAATAATAAAGCAGATGTAAGAGGAATTATTAGAATTGATGATTAAGCCTTGACCTCAAACTAAGATAATAATATTAACATATTTTGGAAATAGAGTACAAATAATGATAGCAAATGGAACATATAACATAAAGAATGAGCCTATATTTTATGGTCATGCTTCCAGGGCTTAGAAGTTTTACTGTATAATGTATGAATTGCCCTGAAAGCACATTTTGTTCCTTTGTATTTCTTGAATATCTGTTCTCTGTTTTAACTTCTGTCAGGAAAATTTTTTATTTCCAGTGCAATTTATAGTAAAAGAAAAATACAAGCTAACATATATCAAGTTATATATATGGAGTATTTTTCAAATGTTTGAATGTACTGCCCTCACAAATCCTTATCCAGTGGGCTGTTATTTTCCTTCTTCCATAGATGAAACAGATATAGAAATATTGCATGAATTATAAATTAGGTCACACATTTAATTAGTGATAGAAACATAATTTGTAGCCCTCATGAAATTTTCCTACTAATGGAACAAAAAAAAATCTATCATG
This sequence comes from Callospermophilus lateralis, assembly GCF_048772815.1. Classification (NCBI taxonomy): domain Eukaryota; kingdom Metazoa; phylum Chordata; class Mammalia; order Rodentia; family Sciuridae; genus Callospermophilus; species Callospermophilus lateralis. The sequence goes on along the minus strand of NC_135310.1, from coordinate 106,750,485 downwards.
CAGTTAGAGTGAAGATTCAAAGAAAAAAATCTGAATATCACAGTGTTCACATTACTTACTTACCAAAGCCAATTGCAATATAGTTGCTTTTGATGTGAAATAATACTTAAGCAATGTTTATAACTGAATGAGGTGAGTACTTGGGGAGGGGTGTAAAAACCAAAATAGGAATGATACACAATGATTTGAAATAGTTTTATAATACACTGAGTTTTAATGTAAAGAGCTAGACAATTTAAGTGCAATGTGACATGTCAGATGACTTCCTCATCAATGTGAAGAGGAACCTATGTTATCAACTAGATCAGGCCAGAGAACACCATGGAGTGTCAAAATACTTGCTTCCATAAATTTCTCACAACTCTTTCAAACTGGTCTTCAGGTCTCTAACCTAAGTCAATTCCAATTTCAACCTATAAAAATATAAGTTTAATTAATTCCTTTGTAAGATAGTCTGTTAATATAAAAAATATCTGAGAGAAATCAACTTAAAAGGAAGAACATGTAATTTTGGCTCACGGTTTTCAAGATTTCAGTCCATGGCCAGTGACTGGCCTCATTGCTTCTGTACCTGTAGCAAGGCAGCCCATCATGGCTGGACTGCATGGCAGAGGAAATGCTGATGGCATCCAGGAAGCAAAGAGGAAAGAAGAGGTCCATTTCCCACAGTCTGCTTAGAGGGCACACCCCCAGTGACCCTAAAACTTCCCACTAAGCCCCACTCCTTAAATATCCCACCACTTTCCAACAGCGCCAAGCTGAGGACCAACCCTTTAACACATGGGTCTTTGGGGGATATTGCAGGTCCAAACTACAGCAGCATTCATCAGTTATTTATTTATTTTTTGGGGGTGGCCTCTTTTCACCTGCCCTGCAAGACACATTTCAAATTTGTAAGCATAAAATCTTCCTCTATTTGCATACCCTTCCTTTTTTAGCCTATGAAGAGAGTTCTGGTTATTTTTTCATGCCCCAGTTTAAATTTCACTTATTAAATAACACTTTGATCAACTCCACAAGGTATTTATCATATCCTCCCGAAAGTTCTTAAAATACATTGTGTTTATATCTTAAGATTACTGTGGAGAATAAAATACAATAATGCATATGAAAGAACTTTGGGGAAAACATGTAGTGTATACATGTAAGCCAAAGTAAATTTCTTTGCCAATAATGAGACAGTATTTTTAAATGCCCTGATAAGATAAGGCAGTAGCATTAATTCTGCTTGCAGAGGCAGTGCTGTGCATGGACCCTACACAAAGTTCGAGAAGAGGCCAGTACACACTATTCATCAGCAGAGATTCTAGATCAGTGATTTTCAGGAGAAGTATAAAGTCAGCCATCCATGGGAGCCACATAATTGAAGAAGCAAAAAGAAAAAATGAGATGTGATTATATGTGGTAATATATTTATTTAGCCCACTTGACAAATTATCGTTTTGATATGTAAAAAGTTTTGATAATACTTTACATTCTTCATTGCACATGAAGTCTTTGGATTCTGGTATCATTTTATCCTTATAGCACAGCTAAGTTTTGATTAGCTGCATTTTAAGTCTTCAACAGAGACATGGGCTCATGGCCAGTGTCTTGAACAGTGTGGGTCAGGGTTGTAAAGCTAGTATAAGAAATGTGCACATGCAATATTTCATTTAACAGTTTGCCTAAGACTTTGATGAAGGTCACCTTATCACCTAATGAAAAATAGATGCCCTACACTTTAAAGTATTCCAATGTCATAAAATTAGTTTATGTATTTCTAGATTTAATTTCTCCGATTCATGGACTATATTTTCATTGTCCTCTAACTACATTGATTCATCATAGCAAGCATAGAACCAGTGTGATTTTGAAAGCTTGAGTGTTCATAAAACTAAACTTAGACCTCAGACCTCATGTATAACATGGTATTACTTAGCTATGTATGGCCACTTAAAATAAAATTAATTGAAATTAAATAAAATTAAAATTTCAGTCTATCAATCATGCTAGCTGCATTTCAGTGTTCAATTATGAATTATTCAGAGACCATCCTAGGCAACTGCAAACAGAACATTTTGCCATCTCAGAAAGTTCTGCTGAAGAAAAGAGAGAATCACTGCATATATTTTGATGGTACAGTGAATTCAGAGACTGGTAAGTTTTTCTTACTTTACTATTTCTTTTAAATTTGGAAATCAGTGTACACATTTTAAATGTGTTTTCAATAATGTCTCTCAAGAGAAATAAATTAGCTTATATAATGTGGTCTTTTTTAGCTTCCAGCATAATATTGTGTCACTGATGCCAAACATTATTTGATTAATTTTCAAATCATATTGAGGACTTTGTCACTAACCTGCAATGAAACTGCCAACTATTTTAGTATTACAATTTTAAAAAGATCTTTTTTAAAGACCCAATGCAAGCAAGTAGGTGAGATGTTGCAATAGGTCAATATCTTGAAATTAATTTGCTTTACTTGCCTTTTTTTTTCTCATTTAGCCTGAATTCAATTTTCTTAAAACCTGCTTTCAATACCTTTTTAATAATTCCATAAGACCACCATTAATGAAATTCAGCTCTAAATCTCTTATAAGACATTTGTACATTGTTTTTACTAAATTGTCTTCTTATTATAGAACATCTTTTCAGTCTGTTATACTCTATTATTTTTGACCATGTTTAAATTTGTCAATGTCTCTGTGATTGAAAACTTTGTTCTATTGGAAATGGTGTTGGTCTCTTGGAAATGAACCCATTTTGTCTATGCAGAGATATGCCAGGTTCATAAGAATTATATTTTTAATATAATTATTTTTATATTAAAATATAAATATTTTTAATGTTCATGTTTAACTGAAATTTTTTGTTTTCCAAAAAATTGCAACTTCTTCATTTATTTTTGTTTTGCCTAGTGATTTATAGTATTTCCTGTTGATCATTTTTTGTTAAACAATAACCCTTTTCTTCATATCTGATTTTCACCTCATGTCCAATTACACAATGAATATCTCCACTGTCAAGAAGTTCCTTGAAAAATTAGAACATGACTATGACAAATACATCAGTTATTATAAATTATTTTGTGTGGTAATGATAAAAATTGAATTGAAATAGTAGTCTGTGATTAATATTACCACTTGAATAAGTAAATGGAATATTTACAATATCTGAGTGCTCTGTTTTGGTGACTTTAGTATAGAAAAATAAACACTTTTCTGTCCTCTCAATTACATACATATAGAACTATGAAAAGCTAAAAACAAAATAAAACAAATAAAAAATGAAGCAGAGAAGCTGTGAGCAAAATGGGTGATAATGATCAGAAACAGTGACAAGCAAAAATCCATATTAAAAAATGGGTCTGACATTACATTCTAAGATGATGACTTAGTAAATATTCAGTAGAAATGACTGGCTGGGCGGTCTCAACAATTTAGCTCCCAGCATATGAGCTTTAGAATTGCCTAGTAATCATGAGATGCAACTAAAGTACAACTGAATTAATGAAAATGCACTGAGAAGATATAAGATGGACATAAGAGTAGAGAAATGGGTACATATAACCGTTACATTGATAATTTCATGTTCACCAATGAGTACAGCACAATAAATGTGTCCATAAATATGAATCACCATGAACTTGTAAACTACCCTGTCTCTCAGTTAAGAATAATATATCTTTAATCCAGAAAGAATAAGGTTGACTGGAAGAAGACAATGTCTTTTCCTTTAAGAACTGTAAGCATTATCTTAATATAGAAAATTCTGCAGGTATTTCTAAAACTAAGAACATGTAAATAGAAAACAGTGAAATTAATAAAATGTGTCAGTAACTAATGAAATAATTATTTGGTACAAAATTGCATTTAAAGTAATAAATGTAATCACTAAAATTGTGTGTGTGATTTCTGTGTGCTGAAAAGTTTTAAAACATTTTTAAAAAATTACACAAACCTTAAACTTACTAAAATAATCATGGAGGTCATTCTCAGTTTTACCTGGAATTATTTGGCAAAGTTGTAAAACTACTGATTACATTGGATTGAAGCTGAGCTTTTTTTATTTTTTAAAAATTCTCTACACTATTTATATTATATATTATATTTATACTACTATATGCTATATTTACTACTATATGCTATATTTATACTACTATATACTATATATACTATTATATGCTATATTACATTTATACTACTTTCTATATTATATTATTTGTGTAAGTCAGGAAGATAAACATTTATTTCATAGGAAATGACTAATTATGCATGTAACAAAACTTTAAATATTGAATAATTATTAATTTATAAAATATACACTAAGGAAAATTTGCTTGTGCTTGGTGTCCTAAATAATTCAACCTAATATAACAAAGTTATTTAGATTGGGTGATTTATAAACAATAGAAATGTATTGCTCACAGTTCTGGAGACCAGAAGTCTAAGATCAAGGCATCAGTAAGTAGATTTGATGTCTCCTGAGTGTCTGCTCCTCAGAGATGGTGTTTTCTGTGCCTTCATGTGGTGGAAGGAGTAAACAGACTCCTGGGAATGTGTGTAAAAGCACTAATTCCATTCATAAGCCCTTAATGTTTATGGCCTTGTCATCTCCTTAAGGCCCCCATCTCTTACTCTATCAGGGATTAAGTTTCAACAAATGAATTTTAGGATAAAAATGCATTCAAACTATGGTTTCTAATTTTGCAAGTTGTAATGTTAAATATTGAAAATGTGCCTAAAAGTTTTAAAAATTTCACAATGTTCATTTGGATATTGTTGTGTACTGAACTAAAGTCACATGATTAGCTATTGCTAGAACACTAAGCAAATCACCATTAGTAGGGAACAGATTTCTCCGTAAGCAGAAATCCGTCTGATGATTGAGAACTCTGTCCACAAGATAAACAGAGGCTGTATAGTGAATACCAAAGTATACTTAGGAGGGAAAATTCTAGTATTCTAAAGAACAGTAAGGTGACCATAGTTTATAATAAACTATTATGTATTTAATATGCATTTTTATTTGTCTATTTTCTCTTTAACCTGTAAAAGAGAAGCTTGATGACTCCAAACATAAAGAAATGATAAGAAATTAGAAATGTTAATTACCCTGATTTAGTCATTACACATTGTATACATGCACTGAAACAGCACACTGTACTCCATAAATATGGACAACTATTACATATTCAATAGAGAAAAAAACACCTAGCCATAAGCTTATGAAACAACTAAAAATTTTAGTTACTTTAGTGTGTGATATACCAAGACTTAAAACCTTAAACTCAAATTATTAGATTCAGTTTTTATAAGCAGATAGAATAACATGGTCTACCTAGCACAGTGTGTTTGCTACATGGGATAAATGGATAGATAGAAAGACAGACAAGATAGAGTATTAATTACTTAAGACCAAATAAGAGTGGTTAATATTGGCTAAAGATGAAGAGTTGTAGCTTGATGAAGAAAATTTCCAATGATAAAATGAAAATTTCACAAGGTTCATTTGGATATTGTTGTGTACTGAACTAAAGTCACATGATTAGCTAACTTAAAGTGTTAATATATTTCGATTGAGGATCTCTCAACACAACTTAAGCAAAGTAAAGGTAAAAAATGCTATGAACAGATGTGTTAACAAAACTGTGTTTATGATTATCTATGTAAAAACATGTGTGCGTTGGAAACACATAGGAAACTGTGGATGCCTTTGAAATATCTGGGCAGAACCACAAAATGAGGAACTAAGGATTATAAGAACATTAAGGAAAATTCTAAACCAAAAGAATAAGTTTCAGTTGGGATGGGAAGATATTGAAAATAGTAATAATAACAAATATTATCAATAATATTTGCTGAGGATTACTATATTCCAGTCATTGAGTGACTTATAAAGTGCTTTCAGGAATGAGATGTTCATGTTAGGACAACTAAAAAAGATATTAAAAGTTACCAGAGTCAGGGACAATTGCAAAGTATACTGTACAAGAGTTAGGAAGACATGAACAATTTCATTTTCTAGTTAGAATAACAGATTACTTGAAAAATAAACTTAAAATCTTTATAGCAAAGGAACCAGTTTCTTCAAAGACCCAAGAATTGTATTGCATGGGGGTGAAATGGAGAGGAAGAGAGATCAGAAAGGAGCAAGGATAAAATTAAGTTGTCCTAGAAAATATAAAACAAAAAGATGGTTGGGATTCTATATTTTATATTGTAAGCCAATGCCAACTTAAATAAGAACAGGTTGAATGATACAAACAATATATACCTGAAGTATGAATAAATAATTTTATTCTTGGATAAGAGCAGCCACATACTGATCAAGATTCCAAGTGTATTGTGCTGTAAATGTTATTTTATCTAACAGAAAGTGTTTTGAAAGAATTGAAAAGTGAGAATATTTTAAACTTATGCAGGAGTTATTAAGCCAATATTAAGTGCTTACCCTACATATAGCTCTCAATGATTTTTGCTCTGCTTTTATTAAAGATAAAGATAAAATATTTCTAAGATGTTAAATATATTTTCATGCTCTGAATGATGGAAGGAAAATAAATTATGTAAAGTGAATATTAGTGACAACTCCTGAGTGTTTGTGGATACCCTGTTTTCCCATCAAGTAATTTCTACTTTATTTGCCTTGTCTTTATGAAATACTCAACAGATGTATCATAGATATTCTCACTGATCAGTAATGAATTCAGTAAATTTTCAAGCAACTTGAGTAGTATCGCAATATTTGAAAAGAAAGGAGTTGTATCAGTGGCATAAATATCTTAATAACAAAACTATCACTGGTTATGTTTTAATGAACCTGAGAACATTTGTGAAAGACAAAAATTTTAATTCTTTGACTTTTTTTTTTTCCTGAGTTAAAGATATTTAAAAGTGTTGAAGCATAGAATTTCAGAGTATATTAGATTGTCTTTTCAACTATCAAACCAGGAAGAGGATAAGACAATTTGAATTATTTGGAAAAAGTAAGTGACTATAGAGTATGAAAAGCTGTATATATGTGCACAGATACATGCTATCTCATACACACATCTCCACACACACACACAAACACACACACACACACAGACACACACACACAGTGTAGAGATTAGAGAGATATGCTTTAACTAATCAAGACAAACTTTTAAAAAATATTTATTTATTTATTTATTTATTAGTTAGTTAGTTAGTTATAGGTGGACACATTATCTCTATGTGGTACTGAGGATCCAATCCAGTGCCCCATGCATGCTAGGCCAGCGCTCTACTTCCGAGCCACAACCCCGGCCCCAAGATAAAACTTTTATACACTTACTTTTTAAAGCAAATACTCCTTCAAATAAACATATTATTACTCACTGCAATCGTGTGAAAAGGAAAGATTCTAGGAGCTATTTTTCTTACTACCTAGCATAGGGAGTAGCAAAGAAATTATTTGCCTGTGTTTTGGTTAAAGTTCAGCAGAAATTTCTTCAACCTTGGCTTAACCACTTCTCCAAAAGATCCTGGCTCCATCAAGATAAAAGGTAAAATTTCTCATAGTAACTCACAGACTCTCTCCCTGCCCCCTCAATCTGTTAACCCAGATTTTCAAAGCTTTAACATGAGACACAGAAAGATTTTATTCTACTGTTTTCTCATCCCCTATGATGTCATCAGACATTCAGTAATGTGAATATATGTCAAATGAACTAATTCATGAACAAATGTCTCTCCATTGTTATTTCTACAATTGCTTTCATGAATATTTAAGAATTTTCAGTGTATAGATCTTTCACATTCTTAGATAAATTTATCCGTAAATATTTTTCCTACTTGTTATTGCAAATGTGATTGTTTTCTTGATTTCTCTTTTTTGATAGTTCCCTGCAGTGTCTAGAAGTACTACCAGTTTTAAAGTAAATTTTGAATATCACACTTAACTAAATTTATTCATTCTAATAGTTTCTAAACAGTCTTATAAATAATATCATGTCATCTGCAAACAAGGACAATTTCTGATTTGAATACCTTTTATTTATTATTTTTGCCTAATTGCTTTGGCTAGAGCTTACAGTGCTATCTTGAATAGAAATAGTGAAAGTGGGCATCCTTGCCTTGCTTCTAATCTTAGTTTTCAGCGGACATAACATCTTTGTTTGTATGTGGTACTGAGGATGGAACCCGGGCGGCACGCATGCCAGGAGAGCGCGCTACCACTTGAGCCACATCCCCAGTCCCTGATCTTAAATAAAAAGCTTTCAACACTTCTCTATCATTTTTTGAAACATCTTTGATACATGCATTACAGTGTGGTACCTGCATCCAGTTCACTGAAATAACACTGCTCCAAACATAGCTAATAAGCAGTGCTCTATGTACATTTTTTCTTTTAACTGTATGCATTGCAGTGTGCTCACCACTTTTGTACACTGAAATGAAAAAGGTAATAAGGATGACTTCACAAATGACCAATGGTTAAACATGACTGATTTCATATTACTGAGAAACCTTCTCTGCAAACATGCTATCTCCATTTAAGGGATTTTATGATATGTAGATTAGTAGAAACTCAAGCTACAGAACTATGTAACAGTAAAAATATTGCTTATCATTAGCTCTATCTCATTAAACTGATTGGAGACTTGAACAAGTAAAGCCAGAAAAGGTTTAATCATATACATTTTTTTCTATAAGCCAGAAACATGTGAAAGAATCGCTGCAGAAATTCTAGTTGTGTAGCACCTTGAGATTGTTTAAAATCTGTTTTTACAGTGTAAAGTCACTGAACCATTAACAACAATAACCTAATATATATTAATCACAGAGCTTGTGATATGAGTGTTAATAAAGGAAAAATCAATATTCCCCTGTGCCACATTTTATGGAATACTTGCTCATGAAAAAAATTCAAAGCTTGAAAATAAGCATCTCACTTGATTACAATTTAAGATAACCTCCTTAAATTGATTTCATAGGAACATGAAAGTTGCACTTGGTTACATTTGACAGTGAACAATTTAAATACCACTAAAAAGCCAAGGTAACATATTTCTATGCTATCAGTTTTTTTAAATCCAAATATATAATTTCCTTTGACTTTTATTTTAAATTTTCAGCGGTTATACTTTCCAAAATGAAATGTTAATTTTGGGAATCGAAACCACAAGCATTATTCTTAATTTAGGTGAACTAAATAATGTCACTTCCAAATAGAAAACACTAAAAATTATAAAATATTGATGAAAGAAACTAAACACACACAAAAAAATAGAAAAATATCTCATGTTTATGAATCAGAATAATTAATATTATATAACTAAATACCCTACCCAAAGCAATCTACAGGTTCAATGCCATCCATATAAAAATACCAATGCCATTTTTCACAGAAATAGAATAAACAACTGTGAGATTTATATAGAACCACAAAAGATCCTGTATAGTCAAAGAAATCTTGAGCAAATCAAACGAACCAGGAGTCATCCTCCTCCCTAATTTCAAAATATATTCTAAAGCTATTATAGTTAAAAGAGCATGTAAGTGGCGTAAAAAAGGGTGCACACAGTTAACAATGGAACAGAATAGACAGTCCAGAAATAAATCCAGATGTTTATGATCAATTGATTTTTGACCAAAGTTCCAGGAGCACGCCATGAAGAAAGAATAGCCTCCTCAGCAGTTTCAGAACAACTGGAGATCTACACGCAGAAGAATGCAATGAATGAAATGGACCCATTCCACATCACATAAAAAAACTCAAAGCAAAATGGACCAAAGTTTGGAATGTAAGATCTGAAAATTTGATAGCAACTAGAAAGAAACATAGAGGAAAATACAATTAGATCAGCCTGAGCAATGATTTCTTGAACAGGATTTCAGAAACACAGACAATAAAACGAAAATAGGCAAATGGAGTTACATCAAATTAAAAAGCTTATGTACAGCAAAGGAAAAATCCTAGTGCACAGGCAATACATGGAATAGGAGAAAATATCTGTAAAACATATATCCAGAAAAAGGACAATATACTGCAAATACAGGAGGAACAAAAACAATAGCAAGAACACAAACGGACTTTTTCTTCAAGCATAAAGGAGCTGAACAGACATTTCTCAAAAGAAGTGAACATGTGAAAAAGTGCCCAACATTTAGCCATCAGGGAAATGCAAATTTAAAAACTACAGTGAAGTGTGACCTCACACCTGATGAAATGACCATAATGAAAAAGATGGAAGATACATGTAATGTGGAGAACGCCAAGCTTTGTTTGTTGGGAATGTAAATTAGTCATCATTTGGAAAGTAGCACACAATTTAATGAAAGGTCTAAAATTAGAATAACCATGACACAGCAATCCCACCTCTGTGTACATGTCAAAAAAATTGATGTTGTCATGTCTAAGAGAGATCGTCACTCCTGTGTTCTGATTTCGGCACTATTTATAGTAGTCAAGATATGGAAGCAACCTAAGGGTCCATCAATGGATGAATGGATAAAAAAAAAAATGTGGTATACGTACACATTGGAATACTACACAATCTTAAAAAAAAAAAAAAAAAGGAAATTTCTATCCTTAGCAACATCATGGTTGGAACTGGAGGACATTGTGCTAAGTAAAATTTTAAGTTCTCACTTGCATATCAGATATAAAAATATCAATCTCATGGAAACAGAATGGAAAGATTACCAAAATCTGGGATTGAAAGGTAGGTGGGGAAAGCGAAGATGTTGATTAAAGAATATGAAGTTTCATTTACTCTTAGAACACTCAAGTATCAGTGATGTATTAAAATATATTGTGTATTTCAAACTTGCTAAAAGAACAAGTTTTTTAAAAAACAATCTTGGCACAAAAAATTAAATTGATAAGATGATAGATATTGAAATTAGCTTAATTGAAAAAGTTTTTAAATTTATACACAAAACAAAACTTCATAATGAACCTCAAAAACATGATAATCATTTGTCAATTAAAATCAATTTAAAATGTGAAACATCTGACCCAAGATGACAAATGTCCTAATCTATCTTTTTTTTTTGAGAGAGAGAGAGAATCTTTTGTTTTTTTGTAGATGGACACAACACAATGCCTTTATTTATTTATTTTTTTATGTGGTTCTGAGAATCAAACCCAGGTCCTGCCCATGCTAGGTGAGTGCTCTACCACTGAGCCACAATCTCAGCCCCCTAATCTATCTTGATGCAGTAGATAAAAAGAACATAGTTTAGCCTTCTTGAGAGAGAGAGAACATTCAGGAAATTCATTCACATGAGCTTTGGGGAGGAAAGGAACATGGAATCTGTTCTTCATGGGTTTTACTTTTCTTTTGACTTGGGAGCAGAGGAGTATCATTATTTTTAAGAGGTAAAAAGGATAAAACAAATATTTGTAGTTATCCTCTGTGCGTAGGTAAGTTCAGGAAGTGCAGATAAAAAACGACAATGATGTTTGTTGAAAATAATAAATATTATAACAAAAAATGCATCGAGTCTCTGATACACACACACACACACACACACATACACAAAGAAACACTTATGCACTAGCAGCGCAGTGCTAGATTTTATGGGTCACTAGATCTAAATGTTCAATTCTCACACGTTTTGCAAACTGGTGTTTAGCTCCATATAGCTTGAAAATTAGTCATGCTGTGAGCATTTATTCCACTGAAACTGTCAAATGCTAAAAATCAAGTGTTTTGTTCATTTTTCTCTGAATTGATTTGCATCATTCCTTGTAGAGTTTTTATTTGCTTGCTTTTTTTGTTCTTTACTTTCTGTTCTCCTTTTGGTCTGTTCTTTGGGGAAGCAAAGGAGAGTAGTTTCTCCTCCAACAAGTTCATTTTTTGATAAAGACATACAGGCTGTGCATATTGTCATTCAAATGCAACATATTCCAGTCCAACAGAGAATACAGGAGATGAATCAATAGCGCTTTAATCTTTGCCAAATATAGACAAAAGAAGATTAACTAGCAGCCATGCAGAGATACACTGACAACCAAGTGTCTTTTCATAAGCCATATGAGGAGTGGACAATCTCAGAAAGCAACAAGAAGAAAATCCCTTTTGAACAAGGAGCCTGATTACCACTCCATATGCATCTGAAAGAAAGAAGTCTTGACTGAGTATTAAATGAGACCAGCTCTCTTCCCTTTTCTATTTTGATTTATTCCTATGAGCTACTGCTGGTAACACACTGGGCATCTCCAGCTGTTAGGAAGAGTAGTTGGAATCCCAGGTTCCTGACTCTGTGTGGGGAGATAATCAGTATAATCCAGGATGCAGACTCAGTTAAACAGTACCTTTCCAGGATTAGCTGATTTATTTAGTTCTCCAGATAATTTCCCAGAATCATGATAAGAGCAAAAAGAAGGACATAAAATGAAATAATCGGTTGATGTTTTTACAATGACAGGTATTAACCATGTTTCAAGAATGTGGAATAAACCCAACAAATTAAGAATAACCTCTAGCTGCAAAGTTTGATGAGCCAGGTCTTCATTCTATCCAGTATATTTGCAGCATTTGACATTGCTTGTTTTTAAATCCATCCAGTACAGTTTTGTTTTTTGCTTATGTCTATGATCATAATGTTACTTTATATAGTTAAGGAGCTCTGCAGAGTGGCTTTAAATATGGTGGGGCTTAGAGAGATGTCTTTTTGCTCCATCAGCTCTTGGTAGTTGCAAACAACAACAGCCTTTTGGGAGAGCTAGGATTTCTTTCTCCTGTCCTGCTTTTTGATTGACAAAGCCAACATTCTCCAAGTTTTTGACTTATTATCTGCCCTCAAAAACCAAAATCTACCTTCCTTAAACTAAAATCATATCCTCAAACCCTTGAAAACTTTCCTCTTCCACTCCCTGCCATCCCAATGAACATTGCTACTTTCTTGTGATAAAATCAGGAAAGCTCAAAGACATCTTTAATTCTTCTTCTTCACTCAGACCTCTACTTTGCATATAAAATCGTCTAATTAGTTGTCTCTCAAATGCATCTTTCAGTTCTTTTCCCACTACTATCCTCAGTAGACTCTCATAACTTACATGGATAACATAGCCTTTTAAATGAATTTCCTTAATTTGGCATGAATGCAGAATTGTTTTTCTAGAATCTTCTCTGAATCTTTTAATTCATTCTCTCAAAAGTGCTCTATGGTGTTTTATTGCGAGTCGAACAGCATTAGCACAGTTTGTAGAACACGCTACATCCTGTCTTTTTAGTTTCCTTTCTCCAAAGCCCTCTGTCTTCCCAGGATGTCTCTTGCTACTTTTAGAACATTTTTATCTTTCTGAACCATTGTTGATATTACCTCTATATCCTGAAGTACCATCCAGTTGATCACCTGGTTAAATTCTTAGTTATTCCGAGCCCAATCTAAATAATGGGCTTGGTGAACCAGTGAGAGTTTTCTGAATTAACCAATATTCCTTTCTCTGAATTCCCCTAGCCTGATGTTTAAGATTTTAGAGCTCTATGCTATTCCAACATTTATTTATTAATTTTCAGACTTCTACTATCTTGTTTCTATAGATATATTGATCATCTCAGCATATTTTCTCTCAAATTTGAGGGAAAGAATTTAATCATGCTCTTCTGCCTCAATGTCTTGAGACCCAGACTTGAATTTACACCATCAGCTTTCTAACTCTCAAGTCTCCAGACTACAGCACCAACTTCCCTTGGTCTCTAAATGCACAGATTGCAAATTGTGGAATTTCTTGGCCTTCATCAATGCATAAATCTTCCTAAATATAGATATGTCATATACTTATCTGTATCTGCACCCTCTTTTTTCCAATAGGACATTCTCACAACTGTGGTAGGTGTGGTGTGTGTGTGTGTGTGTGTGTGTTTTCTGAAGAGGCTGACTAACAAAATGCCTTTTTAAAAAGTTTTCATCCCAATAAATATTTGCAGTGTACCATTCATTATGCTTCCTCAGCATCAGGGAATCTAGATTATAAACTGCAAGCCAAATGACAAATCCTTTTGAATTTTATTTATTTTTTTTTGCCTTTTCTGTGTGTTTATTTATTTATTTTTTTAATTTGTGAAGAGACACTGTATTGAGTCTTTCTTCCAGATAAATAACAAAAGGAGCCAACATGCTGATTGTACCTCTGCACCTTAGAACTGTGCACTGAAGAGAGATTTTCAGAGAGCTAAATGAACAGAAAGTTAATGGAATCAATTGGAATAATATGGCCAAGACGGGTAGAGCAAAACATTAAATCCCACTGACATGTTTAACTGTGCCTCAGGCCAAGAAAAAACAGACAAATCAAAGAGAGTTGAATCCCGAGGTCCCAAGAAAAATGGAATCAAATAACAAGAGTAATCATAGCACTTGGCAGAGAAATAAGTGCTTCTATTAGGGTGCATTCATCTACCTTGGGCACCCTTTTTCTAAAGTTATCCAGTTATAAGCCACCCTTACAAAGCTCCTTATTTAAGGATCCTGTAGAAGTTTTTTTGTAAGTACACAGAGAGTGACACTTCCAAGCATAGACGTGAAGGCTTTGTGTATTAATGTGGTTCAAGTTTTACATTTTCCTGCTCTCTGCATATTGTTCAATTTCTTTTTCTTTTCTTTCTTTTTTTTTTTTGTTTGTTTGTTTTGGGTTTTATTTTTGTATAAGGAATTCAACCTAGGGGTGCTTAACCACTAAGTTACATCCCCATCCCTTTTTATATTTTTTTTATTTTGAGACAGGGTACCATGAAGTTCCTTAGTGCCTTGCTAAGTTGCTGAGGCTGACTTTGAACTTAAAATCTGCCTCCTGAGTGCCACCGCACCTGACATTTTGTTCAATTTCTTTGCCAAGTTTATTCAGTATTAATTACATTAACTAAAAAAAACTGTTTACATGCATTTGGCTGTTGTAATTTATTATAAAATTTACTTTGGTATGTATATTAATCATTACAGCAATTCTCTGAAGGAACAGGAACCAGTATTAGTATCCCCTGTTCACTGAAATTACTAAAACTCTGATTAATATACTTACGTGAAAAAAACTCTGCTAATATTTGACATCTTTGCTCTTTTCATCTTGTTTTTCTGAGTTTTTTCTTCTGCAATATTACTCTAAATAATGATTATACCTGTGATGACCTCCTCCCTTTTCCATTTTCTATACTTTCTCTATTGAAAATTTATAACTTGCATCAACCATCGAAGATATCTGTCTTTATCTCAACAGAAGAACTGGCTCTCAGCTGCATGGAAACAAAAGATAAGGCTGTCAAGCATCAACATTCTCAGTATTCAATTTTATCATTTATATTCTTCCACATATTCATGTCTCTTTAATCGAAAAAGAAGTATGCATCCTGATGAACCAATTATCTTGTCGGCACTTCTAATTTTGTAACCTTGTGCAGATTTTGTTCTCTTGTGCCAAATTATTCTCTCTTTTCTGTTCCTTCTTTCTGTCACAGTTTGAGATTCGTAGGCCATGACATTGAGACTCTGAGATAAGTATTCAGAGGGTTACTAAGTGGTGATCTGTGATTGGCATGTATGAGAGTTGAAGCAAGCAAGAATACAGTGGAAGAAGTTAAAGGCAGTGTAGTGTCTGCAAAATTTTAGCATATTACACAGGCACTCTGAAGTTGAGATAGGCCTTCAAAATTGTCTTAATTAAAGCATGAGGTTAAATTTTTCCACTTCATCCACTAGGCAGAGATTGTGGACTGCCCCACAGAAATGGATATAATTATGGCAATAAACTCCCTCAGTCAACAATAAATTTTGAAGGAATATCGGTTCTGAGTTTCAGAAAATGATACTTTTGGCATCTAGCTACAATATGATGTCTATGTCTATGTCTAGTTCTTTATTCTAATTTAATTCACCATGTACCACAAAGAAAAGAGGGGGAGAAATCTCAATTTCCCCCCATTAATATGACTCTAGGAGCATTATTCCTCTCCTTTTCCAAATAACTACTTTTATTTTACTTTTACCAAAGTAATTAAGCTATAATTAACTGTTAAGTGCACATATATAAAGGGTATATTTATTGTTATTTGTATTCTTAATAATTGCCATTCTGACTAGAGTGACATGAAATCTCAGAGTAGTTTTGATTAAAAATTTCCTAACTGCTAGAGACGTTGAACCTTTCTCCACATATTTTCTGACCATCTATATTTTTTCTTTGGAGACATATCTGTATAGTTCTTTTGCACATTTATTGATTGGGTTCTTTGTTTTGTTTGGTGTTAATTTTTGTGAGTTCTTGGTATATTCTGAATATTAATTACCTATTTTAGGAAATGGTGGCAAGGATCTTGTCCCATTTTGTTGACCCTCTCTTCATATTCTTAATGGTTTCTTTTGTTGTGAAGCTTTTCAATTTGATGTCATTCCATTTATTGATTTTTTTTTTTTTTTTGTGTGTGTGTGTGTGTGTGTGTGTGTGTGTGTGCTTTAGGAGTCTTGTTAAGGAAGCTGGTTCATGTGCTGACCTGCTGGAGTGTTGGTTCTGTATTTTCTTCCACCAATTGAAGGGTTTCTGTTCTAATTCCCAGGTCTTTGATCCCTTTGAGTTGAATTATGTGAGACTGATAGAAGTGAGAGACAGAAGACAAATTTCATTTTTCTACATATGAATTTTCAGTTTTTCCAGCATTATGTGTTGAAGAGGCTATCTTTTCTCCAATGTATGAGTTCTGGCACCTTTGTCTAGTATCAGATAACTGTATGTATGTGGATTTGTCTCTGTGTCTTCTATTTTATTCCATTGGTCTTTGTATCTGCTTTGGTGCCAGTACCATGCTGTTTTTATTTTTATACTTCCTTAGTATAATGTGAGGTTTGGTGTTTTGGTGCCTCCTGCTTTACTCCCCTTGCTAAGGGTTGCTTTCACTATTCTGGGTCTCTTATTTTTCCAAATGAATTGCAGAACTGCAATCTGATGATGCATTGTGATATTTCACCACAAATCAATCTAATTAACATAGCCATCAGCTCAAATAGTACACATTTTCTTCTTTATTCTCCTCCTGTTGCTTTTTTGTTCTTTCTCTCTCTTTGTGTGTGTGTGTGTGTGTGTGTTTTGCTGGTGATTAAACCCAGAGCTTTGTGCATGCAAGGCAAGCATTCTATCAAACTGAGCTATATCTTGCTCTTTTTATATTCTCTTGTTCTTTTGTCTTTTAAAGTGGGAATACTTAAGAACTATCCTCTTGTTTCTTTTTGCTCAATATCTTGATGTAGTATTTATAAAAAAATTTACCTATGTCAAAGCATTGCGTTTTACCCAATAAATATATACAATCACTTTTCTGTCGATTAAAATGAAATTAAATGATTTACAGTTATCTTTTATTACATATTATTATTTGTGTACACTCTTTGAATCCAATGTTATTTCATTTAAAAATCCTTACATGTTAGCTACTGCTGTATAAATTTTGCAAATAAAAACCTTGGCTTAGAAAAAGATTAATTTGTTACTATACTAATACACATTTAGTTTGCTTTGGTTTCAGGATCCCATCCTAAGTCTGTTGTATACAGTATTAGAGCACTGAAATACTTTGGTTTACCCCTTTTCTTTTCAAAGGTATCTTCAAATTCTTACCACCTATTTATGTTAATCCTTGTATATGTTTTTCTTTTCTCTAACAGTAAAGTCCATTCATGGCAGACATTAAATATTTAGACCATTTTTCCTGTAGGAATCCCTATCTAACTCCCTTAAACAGGTTTTCTCTTCATGACAGCATTCTCATAGAACATTATCTATTTCTTTTTATCACAGTCTTTTGTAAACTTAGGTATAAATGATATATTCAAGTCATTCATTATTTTATTTCCAACAACTAGCATATTTTAAAAAACATGGTAGAGACCTGAAACTATTATTTAAATTAAAAAAAAGCTGCATAAGATATGGGGATTCTTATAATAGTTTGCACATGTTTATGGTTTTACTTTTAATTCTATATTATATAGGGTCATATGGAACTGAGCGATTCTGGTCACTATATAAGAGAGAAGAAGAGAATGGAGAAAAATATATTTCTTCTATCCAAACCTAAATGTGGCAAGTATCACTATGCTCACTTTTTATACTGGATATGGACTGATATTCACACGACATACCAACTGCAAGTGGTTTGAAAAGTGCATTTGCCAATGTGTATCTCGGAGTACGACAATCAGAAATATTGTATGATATGACAGTAATGTGCAGTAAATGTAGTACATACTGTAAGCATTCTCAAGTTGTCCACCTACCCTGTTTTTTCACTTTCTTAGAAAAGCAGATATGGGGGAAAAAAGAAGAAGAAGAACTAAGATTTTAAAAATGAAGGTAAGAAATGGCTTAAGAGAAATAATTGGGGGGCTGGGGATGTGACTCAAGCAGTAGCATGCTTGCCTGGCATGTGCGGGGCACTGGGTTCGATCCTCAGCACCACATAAAAATAAAATAAAGATGTTGTGTCCACAGAAAACTAAAAAAAAAAAATTAAAAAAATATTTTTTAAAAAAGAAATAATTAGATAATTACTCTTTTTGGCATTGACTACTTCTACACTCTGTCCGTGGAGTCTGTCTCTAATATTTCTATTAGCTGCTTCTTCCTAGAGCCTCAAATATTGAAAAGACATTGCAATGTTTTTGTTGCTATTGTTACTTTTCACATAGAATCAATGTGATAACGATTGCTCCTCATAATTGTTATGTAAAATCTTCATTTTTATTATCCTAGCTTGTGAGTTTGAGAGTATGAAATTTTTTTCAGCCATAGTTAGGGAAACACTGATCCTAGCAGCCCATTCTCCAATGTGTGGCAAGGGAAACCAGTGGCTGTGAACTACACTGTCCCTGCTTCTGTGACCTGTATTTTAAACAAAAACTAGAATTTGTATGAAGGCATGCCCAGAAATGCATCTTTAAAAGGGCCTACATTTATTTTGATATTTTCACAACTAGGCACAATAATTCCTAGAAAAAAAAAATATATATATTACAATTTTTATTTATATATATATATATATATATATA
Source organism: Callospermophilus lateralis (assembly GCF_048772815.1). Classification (NCBI taxonomy): domain Eukaryota; kingdom Metazoa; phylum Chordata; class Mammalia; order Rodentia; family Sciuridae; genus Callospermophilus; species Callospermophilus lateralis. The sequence continues at coordinate 106,731,490 of NC_135310.1, read as the reverse complement.
TATATTTTACAATTTTAACTCCATTAATAGTGAAAATTTTCCAGATGAATGGGCAGAGGTGAAATAAACCCCAAAGTCCACTTTAAATTGTTTTTCTTTTTGTCTTACAGTTTGATCATAAATGCATGTAAATTTTTTGTTGCCTTTAAACATGAAGGTATTTACTATAACAGCTTTGTGGATATTTTAACAATCTATACAGTAATGGTCTTTTGATATCTGAAAATGTATTGTACTTATGGTTTATAATTCTTACCTGTTGGTGAGCATTTGTGGATTATATAAGCCTATAAAGTATATGCATTTATTTATTATGTAGAAACATACATACATACATACATATATATTTTTAATGGAATAGCCTATGATCTTTATACTATGAAAACAGAGATTGCAATTTGGGGGCTGTGATTCTGCTTTACAACCTTGTAGGTACAGCAAATATTGGAAAAATAAATTTAAGGTCACCTATGAATATAATATGCAAAGATAGTTCAAAATTATCAATGGAAAATTTCAATACCAGATCCCATAAATAAGTCTCAAAGTATCTTTCTAATTTATGATTATTGTATGCTTTTATCTTTCCATCAGAATGAACCAACTCTGCTGATACCTTGATATTGATTGTTTTTAATGATGTTTTAGTAGTTCTAGCCTGTTAATTATAGCTACAATGTGGGATATTATTTCTTTGCTTATAAGTCTATTTTATTTTAATCATTTCATTACTTGCATCTTAAAGCAGCCCAAATAATCCACTTATTCGATGTATGTTTTTAGCATTTAGCTAGGACTTCACATTATTAAATCAGCAAAAAATGTTTATGTGAAGAATTAACTGGGTTTTCTTCACACAAGTGTGTTTGATTCTTTGATTTACCTAGTTTATGGTACCTTGTTCTGGTTGTCCTAGGAAGTGTGTACAATGGGATTCAGATTCACACTGCAATATTAATTTTATTCTATACCCATTCTATAAACTTGAATTCAGTGCAAAATATCTTTGAGTTAGTTTAATTAAAATAATACTCGTGCTTCTTACTTAAAGGTCTTGCATGGACCAAGTATGTGATAAGCAATCAGAGTCTATAAATGATATATTGTTATCAAATTTTATATAGTTATGCATATGAATAGGTGAAAATAAAATTGCCTATCAATTAATTTCCATTAATTTTTAATGCTCTGTCACAACTACAGAAAGTAGTTATGGGGAAAATATGTAGACAAAAAATCACAGGGAGTTTATACGAAAGGATTTATGTGATCTACCACAGATAATATAACACTGTTTGATCTCTTTTATTCTAGATGATGATATTGGACATATTACTATAGTCACTGAAATTGTCTACTGGGATTAAAGACGGGCTTGTAGCTCTATTATATCTTGCACAACACACATACACACACATATCATAGTATTTTTAAATATATACAGTTTCATCACAATTTTTACTTAAAGAAAAAATTAGTTTCTTCTAGAATCATAGTTCAGATTTTTAATCTGTCTTTCCTTTTGGCATTCTTTCTAAGACAGAGTTCTTATTTCCACAATGGTTCTTTTTAAGTATTAGTTCTATACTGGAGCTGTTCTAATTGCAACTTCGGTGTACAAAATATCTCATTTCAGAATGTCAAAGCCTATCTTCATAGCAAACATTCCCCAAAATAGACTCTATCAGAATCGACTCTTCTGTTACAGAGCTTCTCCTCATGGTCATCAATCATAGCTACTGGAGCTGAACTCATTAGCTTGCATATCAGGCAAAGGGTAAGCAGCTTCCTTTGACTTTTCTTCCTTTTTTAAAAACATTTTTTAAAAAATGTCAGCACAAGGATCACAATGCATCAGTATATTTTTAAGACAATGCTCCATTGTTTCTGTAGAATCTCCCAGTGCCATGACATTGTTTTGGGGCCGGTCAGGACATGATGTAGTAAAGTGTCTTATGTAGTCAATGTTTTCTGCCTCTTAGAAGCAAGAACACTCGTCCCATGTGAAAGCCTAACAGAGACTTGCTATCATATGCACTCACAGTATTTTTTTAGATAAAGGGTATATCTTCTCTGCAAAAGGAATAGTAAGAAGGTATTAAAAAGCACAGCATCAAGTGGAAGCAAACAAGCCAATGATAAGGTGCTCATAAGCTGAACTGGTTGTCCCTTGTGGTCCAAATGTGTGTACATTTATTTGAAGGAGAAGATGACTAAAAAACGTGCCTTTTTAAATTTTATAAAAAATCTAAAAATATTGGGTAATAATGATTCTCTTAATAAATAAAATTCCCTTTGTTATTTACACCTCAAACTTGCTAACTCATTGCCTTTGTTATTGTGTGTTCATCTACACAATCTCCCTTTTTAAAATTTCCTATAATTATTAGAGTATAATGAATCTCTTTAGTATGGTCTGGAGATCCTAACCATAAGGGATCCTCAAAGTCAAAATCTTTTTCATAATAATACTAAAATGCAAGTTCCATTTTTAGTCTCATTTATTCCCATAGGTATAGAGGAGCTTCTAGAGATTATAGAATGTAAATCTGTAAAGTAATAAAAAAGCAGATATGAAAATCCAGCTCTCTTCTACTAGTACACGTTAATAAGGACTACAAGGTATGAAATAACGACATTCTCTCTAATTATTTTTTTATTTAAAAAAGCTATTTTACATTTTAAGCCATTGGTTAATTACATTAACAAACAATCAGTTTATATGTTACATTAATAAATATTAAATATTTTAAAATGGTTAGCTTTAATTACTACATGACAGAAAACCAATAGCTATACTTCAAATAAGCCAACATTATTTGAGTTTCTCAATAACATTTAATAATATAATGGGGACTAAGATCAAGATGTTTGAGAACTGCTATAAGAATATTCAAAAAAATGTTTTATTTATTCTTCTTACTGTGTTTTCAGTGACTCAGGAGCTCTCATAAACTGAAGAACAGTTAGCCTGGCAGAATAAATTGCCCCGTTAATCCCCCCACCAGAATTGGAAAAGAAAGTTAGGTATTGGCATGTATGTGTCAAAGAGTACCAAGAGATCTGTTCCCTCCATGCTGAATTCCAGTGGGAACCAAGGTGATTGTAAAAAAATCTCATGATAATTTTGGGGGTGGGGAGTATATGAATTCTACTAGGAGAATTTCTATTTACTTAATTAATATCCTTTCTTTTTACTCCCAATGTTCACAGTACTTCAGTTTCTGATTAATGCAGTATTCTACTATGTGTTATCCTGCCCTCTTATCCATATTTCCAGAATTATCTTCCAAAATTAGGACTTTGACAGTGCTGACAGCCTTTCTCAAGATAATACTGAGTCTCTCACTACCTGCAGTTTAAAATCTGGACATCTTAAAATATTATAATCATAGGCTTTTCAATACATAGGGAACATACAAATCTAATGAACAAAAACTTCATATGTTATAAAATAAAAAATTTAGTCTACATATTAAAGGACTTTACTTGGTTATATTAATTAGTAAAAATCAACATTATTAGAATAGAAATAGCAGTTAAGTCTGTATCTCACATTAGTGGCCACAAAATGTAAATTTGGAAATTTACATTTCCATATATGTTTTGTACTTTCCAACATAGCAACCTGACTCCAGCTATACTATTCTTATTGTCCTCAAAACATACTACATAAACTGTCACCATCTTTGCCTTTTCAATTTTCACAGGCATGATATTCTACCATTTTGTATAACTTATTCTTCAAGATTTGGTTAGATCTACCAAAAGTGTTATACAGATTCAATGCAATTCCTATTAAAATCCCAATAACATTCTTCATAGAAAGATAAAGCAATCATGAAATTCATTTGGAAAAATAAGAGATGCAGAATAGCTGAAGCAATTCTTAGTAAGAAAAATGAAGCAGGAGGCATCACAATACCAGACCTTAAATTATGCTACAGAGCCATAGTAACAAAAACAGTATTGTATTGGAACCAAAACAGATACATAGACCAATAGAAGACACAGAGATAAACCCACATAAATACAGTTATCTCATATTAGACACAGGTGCCAAATATATACAGTAGAGAAAATATAGCCTCTTCAACAAATGGTGCTGGGAAAACTGGAAACCTTTATGCAATAAAATGAAATTAAACCCCTATCTCTCACACTGCACAAAAATCAACTTAAGGGCAGGGGTCATGGCTAAGTAGTAGAGTGCTAGCCTTGCATGGATGAGTCACTGGGTTTGATTCACTGCAGTACATAAAATAAATAACCAAAATAAAGTTATTGTGTCCACCTATAACTATTAAAAAAAACTCGAAGTGGATCAAAGACTTAGGCACTAGAACAGAGACCCTATGCCTAATAGAAGAAAAAGTAGATCCAAACATTCACCATGTTGGCTTAGGAATTGACTTCCTTAATAAGGCTTCTAAAGCACAAGAAGTAAATTCAAGAATCAATAAATAGGAGGGATTCAAACTAAAAAGCTTCTTCTCAGCAAAGAAAACAATTAAAACATGAAGAGAGAGCCAACAGAATGGGAGAAAATCTTTACCACACGCACCTCAGATAAAGCATTAATCTCCAGGATACAAAAAGAACTCAAAAGGCTTAACACTTAAAAACCCCAAATAACCCAATCAATAAATAGGCAAAGGAACTGAACAGAATAAATACAGTTGATCAACAAATATATAAAAATATGTTCAACATCTCCAGCAATTAGAGGAATGCAAATCAAAACTACTCTAAGATTTCATCTCCCTTCAATCAGAATACAAAGTATCAAGAATACAAGCAACAATAAATGTTGGTGATGATGTGGGGAAAACCATAGGGAACATATGGGAATATTTCAATAGATAGGGAACCTACAAATCTAACAAACACTCATACATTGCTGGTGGAACTGGAAATTGGTGCAACCATTAAGTAAAGCAATATAGAGATTCCTCAGAAAACTTGAAATGGAACAACCATTTAACCCAGTTATCCCACTCCTCAGTTTAAACTGAAAGGACTTAAAATCAGCATAGTACAGTGACATAGCCTCATCAATGTTTATAGCAGGTCAATTCACCATAGCTAAACTATGGAACCAACCCAGGTGCCCTTCAAAAGATTAATGGATAAATACACACACACACACACACACACACACACACACACACATTGGAATATTACTCAGCTTTATAGAAGAATGAAATATTAGCATTTGCAGATAAATGGATGGAGATGGAGAATATCATGCTAAGCAAAATAAGCCAATCTCCAAAATCCAAAGGCCAAATATTTTCTCTGCTAATTCACGATAAGGTGGGGGTGGAGGTATCTTGGATTAGCAGAGGGCAGTGAAGGGAGGGGAAGTGGCATGGGGGTAGGAATGATAGTAGAATGAATCCAATATTATTACCCTATGTGCATATATGATTACATGACTTATTTAACTCTAACTAGATGAATGAGAAGTTATACTCCATTTATGTATGATGTGTCAAAATGTATTCTACTGTCATGTATAACTAGTTAGAATATATATATGGTTATATTTTCTCTTTAGGGTTCTCTTGGTCTAATTCAGCACATATAGTCTCTCTTTCTCTCTTCAAGATTTTCTGGTTGCTTTTTTACTGTGTGTAACACTTACTGTGTTCCTATAATTTATTGCCTTGCATAGCACTTTTATTTTTCTATGTATCATTTCTGAATCTTGCATCTTATCAATTTTTCTCATGCTGAGCACATGCAGTTCATATAAAATATTAGTTGGTTATTATGCAGGCTCTTCTTTGCAACATTTAAGAGTAAATAACATATTGATTATAAATAAAACTAGACAAATAGCACTTAGCAAGTCTACAAGTGACTTCTTCAAAGATCTTCAAAGCATTTTTCAGAACTATCGATCTTCATGCCATTCTGAAATTTACCTCTACATGCAAAATCAATTCAACTGCAGTGATAATCAAGTCATAAATAAAAGTATTCACTTAAGAAAATAGGAAGGGATTTATAATTTGCCTGGTATGATTTTTGCAAGATTATGCTGTGTAAAATTAAATAGAAAACCTGAGAGTCAAGCTTTCAGATAGGCACAGAGATTTATTTTCAAAGGAGAAAAATTGAGATGCAAAAATCAGAAGGTGAGTAGTTAATTTCAAGTTCATGTGTCACATATGGATGAGTGATTAGATGAGAATCTCCCTTCCTCTGCTTCTTGGCTTCATTCTCTTCCTTTAGACAGTCCAGAGATGAATGACAATGGTCCACATCAGTGCTACAGGGCACCTTGCCTGGGCTTTGTGCCCTTTTTTCAATTCTGAACAAAGATCCAAAAGCTTTGCAGAATATATGAGTCCAGTCAAGAGAAGGACATGACAAAGACCACTAGTCACAATCCATCCATTATTTCTTTCATCTTTGTCATTGAAATATTTCTTATTTCAACACATATGTAGTTCTTCCTAATGAAAAATATGAAGTGTTTACTTTGTCAAGAATATTAAAAAGAGATGCAAATACATTTTACCTTTGCTAAAAGTTAAAATTTGTGAACATTTTATTGTATAAATAATTGTATTTACCTGATAGAGAATTTTACTATGTGATTTTCATTTCTGTATGGAACTGGTATGTTAAGAAGGAAAGATTATGGACATGGGGGCCAGAAAATTCTAAATTTAAATCCTATCCTTCTAATTTGCAAGATGTGTTTCTTTGGGCATTTTACATTTTATTCCCAGCAGGTTCCCCACTGCTTTATCTGAAATAATGCTGATTTCTAGAAATATAGGATCATTTGGGGAAATACCTTAGATAATAAAAATAAGTCTGTTGGCACAAAGAATATTTTTACAAATATTAGTTACCATTCCTTATCCTCAGTAATGAATATAGCTCATATTCCATTGTAAACATAAACTTTGTCAGCATTATTTTTCTATCAAATAAATCATATAAGAAAAGATAAGGCATTAGTTTCAACTTCTTTAAGAGAATTGAAACTTTCAATCACAGTTCACTAAAACAGTACAACCTATTTGTGTCAACTTTGAGGAATGAGACCCTTGCTACTTTTCGGATTATAGAAAAGAAAATGAAAGGAATCTTTAATGTGCATTTAATATCTTCAGTCTTCACTGAAAGTTACTTCTGAGAAAAGCAGTAGAAGTCATTCATCAAGGCAAATAGGTATGTGGTTCCAGAAAGACCAGGCAAGTTCAGGTGGCTCACTTTAATTCATTATCTACTCTTTCCTCAGATCACATGAAAAGTTCTAACAGACACTTAATACTGTTATATGTCAGTGTCATCCTTTATGGTCAAAAAGATTTCTGTTAGTAATAAGGATCCTACATAATTTGCAGGAACACTTGGTATCTAAACATACACATGATTTTCAGAAAATTTATTCTCTCTTATCTCTACTCTTAATTTAAGACCATTGTAAGAATGATATTTGTCATTTCCTTCCTAATTATTTTAAATTGATAGATGCTGCAAAATTAAGTATTAAGTATGTTATAATGATTACTGCCTGCATTCTGAATATTTCACTATATTTTCTTTGACATTAATTACATAAAATAAAAAGAAGTCTGGCTTCAGTTTCAAAACAGAATGAAGACTCTACAGTATTATTTTGTGATATGTTTTCTGCATATAAGGAGTCTTTATAATTATGTGTTCTGGGACATGTATTCATTCTTCAATTGCTTTTATTATCCTTCAACAACATTTATGTAACACTGCACTTGGCATTTGCATTCACACCTCTTGAATCGATGTGTGGTGGCATTGGTATGCCATGCTATTTAAAGTAATGATTTGCAGACTTGTTTTAATGAATCTCATATCATAATTTATTTCCTACTCATAACCTGAAAATAAAATATCTGCATTCCAAAGATTCACGTTACAAATCTAATACAGGTAGACATTGAATTTGATAAGGATAATGTAATAAAAAAAAATCTTATTTTTACCAGAAAAATAACTCAAGCATGTCTTGCTGAAAATGGATCTGTGACACACTTTGGTACAAAGTAGACCACCTCTGAAGTGGAATAATCTTCAAAGTTTATAGTGAGATGTTTCCTTAAACTTTCTTTCATAGGACATGAAGATATCCATTACAAATTTAGAGATAACATTCTATGTCACATTTCTTCTAGAAGAATCTGAGTGGCCCAGCCATTTTGAAACTAGATGATTTGAAACATTTGGCGAACCAGAAAGCACAAAAACACTGGGCCAAGCTTTCAGAGGGAAGTAACTCAAACTGGAAATGGAGAGAGTATTTTTTTTTCAATTTTAATTTGCTATATATGACAACAGAATGCATTACAATTCATATTACACATATAGAGCACAATTTTTCATATCTCTGGTTGTACACAAAGTAGAGTCACATCTTTTGAGTCTTCATACATGTACTTAGGGTAATGATGATCATCGCATTTCAGTGTCTTTCTTACCCCCATGCTCCGTCCCTTCCACTCCCTCCCCTTTTCCCCTTTGCCCTATCTAGAGTTCATTTAATCCTCCCACCGTCCTGCATATTATGAATCAGCATCCTTAAATCAGAGAAATAATTCAGCATTTGTTTTTTTTTGGGGATTGCCTAATTTCACTTAGCATTATATTCTCTACCTCCATCCATTTACCTGCAAATGCAATGATTTTATGGAGAGAGTATTTTAATATAAATGATGTTCCAGTGCTTTTAATAATACTATGCAAGGACATTCTACCTATTGAATAGTGTCTCAATTTTCAATAACAGTCTCACAAATTGCTAATGAAAGCATAAAGAAGAAACTGTTAGTCTTTACAAACTACATATCAACTGAAAACCTATACATATTCACTCAGAGACGTACCAGAATATGGCACAGCAACAAAGCAACATCATCATATCCAGGAAGTCAAAACAACTAAAATGTCCACCAAATCTAGAATGACATATTCTTAAAGTTTGATAGCCTACAACAATAAAAATTGTCACAGGCATACCTACTAAATTTAGAAATATCTCACACCTGATGTTGATCAAAGAAAGAAACAGACACAAAGCAGTCCATTTATATAAAATTTAAAATCTCTAAGCTATCCTTTATTATTTAGGACTGAATGTTTTGGAGGTAAAATTATGAAGAAACTCTGATGAGAAATTTCTAGTCTATTGTGGAAAAATGCACAAGTCAGATTAGTAGTAACCTTCATAGGGAGAAGAGGTAGTCATTAGAAGGAAGGCAAAGACATAAAATGAAATGCTGTGATGTATTATTTTTTTGTAAACTTTGTGTCTACATGATATTCACTTCACGTTAAATAACTGAGCTGGATGTTTTTGAGATTCATTTTTTATCAATAGGTGATATGCTTCAAATATCCAAAACTTAAAGCACTTTCATATTTTTTTTTTCTGAAAATGACCTCAGAACCAAGAATTGATCTGTGAGTGATCTGTATTCACAGAGGAAATGTGAAATTGACAAGTATACTTTTCAGAAACTTGGTGTATTATTAAATTAAAATCTTTTGGCTTTCAGGCCATTTACTACTGTAAGTAGTAAAATAATTTTATAAAACTAGTATGGCAATATGTAAAAAAGTGGATGTGTAACCGATGTGATTCTGCGATCTGTACACGGGGTAAAAATGGGAGTTCATAATCCCCTTGAATCAAATGTATGAAATATGATATGTCAAGAACTATGTAATGTTTTGAACAACTAATAATAAAAATAAATAAATAAATAAATAATAAAAGCAATCCTATGAAGTAAATTTCATTGATAAAAAGCACATTACTATGATCTCCCATTTTACTTGGAGTTTGAGATAATCTGGTTTTGTCGGTTGTATGTGTTAAACTTCACAAGTATTCCCTGCCTGGTAAGATAGTTGATATTTATATGTGCTTATTTTAACTTTATTTTTATTTTTTGAAAAGGAAGTTGTTATGTCTCAAAATAGGGGGGAAAAGAACCTTAGAACTCAGAGTCAACTTAGTGTATGTGTTTCCTAGGACAGGGGTTGGAGAACAGTGAGCAGCACACTGATATTTTATTCCCCTTTGGCCTCTTGTTGCTTATCAGTCGCATCCATATTGAAGTCTGTTTGCTTTACCTCCTCAGGGGCATCTAATCTCTAAATATGGCCTCCCTATCTCAGCATCTCTTATTGACTTTTCCTAATCTTATTATTTCTGCTGATATTTACTCTGCATGTCATTTTTGCTTTCCCAGCGATATACATTGACATTCGCCCCTGAGGAAGCTTTACATTACCAGCCTAAACAAATGAAATTAGGGAGGCAGGGTGGTCTCCTCAGTTCTGATTGAACAAAAGATTAGATGTCTACTTGGAGGACACAGCAAAGGACGTAAACTTAGATCAGCATCTAAAGACAGTATCCATGAGTAGAACTCAAGAACTTTTTGTTTTGTTTTGTTACTTTTTATAAATTAATTTCCTGCTTAAAACTTTAAAGGAATCAACAAATGAAAATCTTACCTTGTAATAAACTCAGAAATCTAAATACTGATTTTTTTTTTGTTTTATTTTAAAATTTGATATAAAGGAAAGGCAATGATCTTCAGATTCAAACAGAATTGGGTTCAAATCCAAGCACCTCCGTCTAATACTCCTATTATCTTAACATTCACAAATCCTAACCTTTTATAAAACAGAGATAGTAATCCTTGAGAACTTACCATTAAAGTTAAATAAGATTTGGGATGTAAAGTGTCCTATAATTTTTTTGACATTAATTCAATATTAATTCAATATTAATAATTAAATTAATGACTCATTATTTTGACATTAATTAACTGTCTTCACACCCAGTTCAACTATCTCCCCCTCTGTTTCTGATACTGCACTATCCCTATCCCTATCCTAGGGAAATGTCAGGGATTATCATTCTTTGGAAGACGTTTTGGCTTCTAAAATGCTTGCTTTGCACTGTAAATTATTGAAGGGAGGGATTAAGAGGGGTAGTGACGGTGACAAATGGATGCCAAAAACAGTAATGAAGGCTGTGTGTGACCCTCCTAGTATAGGCCTATGCAGTGATATACCAGTATTTCCTGCCTGCTATGACAGTTGACATCACTTTTATGATTTTTCAATTTTAGTCAGGTATCATCTTCATCCTGTAGCTAATTAGTGGTTAGGTCGTGTGTGATGCTGTTCACAACTCTCCTTCATTTTTCTTTTTTCTTTGTTTTAAAGAGAGAGAGAGAGAGAGAATTTTTAATATTTATTTTTTAGTTATCAGCAGACACAACATCTTTGTTTGTATGTGGTGCTAAGGATCGAACCCGGGCTGCATGCATGCCAGGCAAGCACGCTACCGCTTGAGCCACATCCCCAGCCCCTTCATTTTTCTTTTTAAATAGCCATTTCACAGCTTTAAGTCCATTTTTGGCTATTTTTCTGAAACTTTTGTTGCATTCATTATTTTTTAATTTCCAACGGCTTTAAGTTCCTAAATTTTCTCCCAACTCTTTTCTCAAATTCACTTTACAGACAACTTTCTAAGAAATTGCTTGTAGCATACCCATTGTTTATGTTACTACATATTCAAAATATCTATTATTGGTTCTCAGTCACCAATGAAAGCATAACTGAATACAGAATCACATGTTAAAATCACTTGTCCCCCAGAATTTAGAAGGCTCATTTAATGTCCTTTTAGCTCTGACTCTTGTCAATGTGTCTTTTGTTCCTTTGTAGATATCGTCTTTCTCTTGCCTCTTTGGAACCTTATACATTCTTCTCATTTTCCTCAGTTTTTCACAGGGGTATGTGTAAGATTTTCTAAATAATTGGTAGGACATTGTAATTTGAAGACTTAGTATTATAGCTCTAAACATTAGCCTGTGATGTTTATTATATATACATATATATGTATATGTGTGTGTGTATATATGTATGTGTATGTATATACATATATATATATATATATATATATATTTTTTTTTTTTAAATTAGAGACAGGGTCTCACTGAGTTGCTTAGCACCTTGCTGTTGCTGAGGCTAGCTTTGAACTTGAAATTCTCCTGTCTCAGTGGTGAAGGCATTCCTGCACCTGCTGTCTGACAGGGTCACGGCATGGGGGATGCTGCATCAGGGCTGCAATATCTGGAAATCAGAACCATTAGTCCACCAGGCGACCAGCACGCTGGTTTCATTAAAGAGGTTCGTGGCATAGAAGTTAACTAGTGAGATCAAAATAAAACACACAGACTCAATTACCTTTTTCTATGTCCGGGATGGCTCTCCCCTCTCTGGCTCTCACCTCGAACCACCCGGTGGGGCAGCAAGGCTTACTCAGGTCTAGCAGGAGAGAGAGAGAGAGAGCACTCCAGGGAGTGGCCTTTTATTGGGGAACAAGAAATTCAGGGGAAAATTCCATTCAATGAAGGTCGAGGGGGGCAGCATTCCAAGGTCAGGGTCAGTGATTGGCCTCAGGGTCAGTGGTCAGTCACACCCCCACAGGGACAGGCTCTCGCACCTGGAGAGGGAGGGGATAGCTCTGACACAGTTTGGCCAGAACACCTCACACTCAATCCGGGAGGTGCCCAATCAGGTGCGAGAATGGCTTCCCACACATTAGGAATGTTAAGTGTTTTGTTTATGATACTCATGATATGGATAACAGGGTACACGTCAATCAATAATAAAAGTATGTATTGCCTGAGATTGCAGGAAAATTCCCAGAATGAAACTAAGGATACAATTGAGACATGCCATGAGGTGCATTTCAATATCTCTCAGGATACAAACAATGGTGTTATCCCTCAAGCCTGAACAACAAGAAATATTTATCCCATGGTTAACAATTTACACTAGCCCCCCCCCCCATCCTAAAGCCACAACCTGTACAACAGCCTAGCTACAGAAAAACAATTGCTGTACAAGGACCACCAATACAAGGACCACCACCATATGTAGCTTATAGTATCCCCCTAGGGGACAGGAGGCTAATAAAAATACATTCCCCCAACCAGTAGACCCTCCTTTGCTTTACATAGAAACTTATGATGAAAATGGAAAACACATACTTAATATAAATGACAAGTGGATTGAGGTGTAAAGCCTGCCCTTCAGTTAAAGATTATAAAGACATAAGAATTGGTGTGCTTTGACAAAGGATCAAGGAAGTTCTTTTAAAAAGCAGTTAAGTAGGTCATATGAAAAAAGGAAATTACCTTGGAAATTAAAAAATAGAATAATGTAAAATTAATATAGATATATTTTAGAGGCACTTCAGAGTAGTAGGCTTTTAAATAATAGAATTTCACTACTTCAAGTGTGTTTTACTGGGATTTTAGTTTAGAAGAAAGCTTATCAGTAATCATAAGTATGCTTTAAAGGTAAAGGTTAATGAAATAATTATAGGTGTGCTTTAAAGTTAGAAATGAATAATAGTTTAAGAGTAATGTAGTCTAGTTGTGTCACCTAGTACCTAGTGATTGAGGTAAAAAACTAAAAGCTTAATCATGATGGACTAAAGTTACAGAAAAATATTTCGAATAATGTGCTCAATATCTTAGGTAATCAATGTATGTCAGAAAAGATTGTAACTCTTGAAAATTATGTAAATCAAAAAATTTTGGGCTTTGAAGTTATCCATTAACTACCTGAAAAAACACCTGTAAAAAAAGGTATAAAAATAAAGGTCTCTCCAGGGGCATAGAGATTTCTTCTGGAGGCTGCTCTTAACTTGCAACCTATTGTCCTCACTCTTATTCCACTCCTCCTTCAGGACACCTGAAACCCCACTCCCCCTGCCCCCACTGCAGGGCTGGACCTCTCGACATACAGGCATGTGCCAATGTGCCTGGCCTAGCCTGTGATGTTTATATAATGATATATCCTCGTTTCTTTTCTGGTCTTTATTTTTTGTTTTCTCATTAATCAGATGTGATACGTATATATTAATCCTGAGAGTCCATTGCATAGTCTCAATCTTTTCTTTTTTTTTTGTTTGTTGCCTTGAAGATTTTTTTCTACTTTGACTTCCTACCCTTACATAGTTTTCTTCTGTTTCACTTCAGAAAATAAGTTTTAATTTTAAACAACTTTATTATTAACTGGTTTTTCCATTTAATTACATTATGTTCTTATTCATGGAGTAGAATCTCTCTGTACATAGCAATTTTTTAAAAAATTAATTTATATTCCTGAATTTTATGATCATTTATAAGTGTATAAAAGTGTATTTTACAAATTAAAAGAAAAGAAAAGAAAAGAAAAAATCTGATTGAATTTGAGGATAGTTGAAACATTTTTTGTGTGCAGTAATTTGTAAAATGTGGGAGAATTCTACTGAATTCCCTTTCAGGGCATCATTCAGTAGCAGTTTATTGGTGATCAGAGATGACTCTTGATGCTTTAATTATTCTGGAAAGTTCTAGGCTTAGAAGACTCAGAGTTTCCTGTAATGTAGAAATAGAGAAAAACTATTTTGTTATTTGAAAAAGATAAGTAGACATAAGCCCCACTATAGCACTAGATTTTCACTCACTTTGTAATTTGGATTTTATTAAGGTAACATAAAGTGAAAAAAAATGAAAAAAAAAAGAAGCATTTTTTACAGCATTACTCTCTTAGCCATGGAGCTACCTTCCTAGATCCCCAATGGATATCTGAAATGACAGATAGTACCGAATCCTCCATTATACTGTGTTCTTTCCTATGGATTCCTGTGTTAATGTTCAATTTATACTTAGGCACCTTAAGATTAAAATCAATGAGTAATAACAAAAAGAATAGTTATAAAACCCTATTACAATAAAAGTTAAGTAAGTATAGTCTCTGTCTCTCCAAATACCTTACTGTCTCTATTCTACCTATCCTTTGTTTTCCCTTGAGATGATGTGAGATGATGAGGTGTCTATGTGATAAAATGAACTGAGGTGAATGAGATAGTCATTGTGACATAGCCTTAGGTTGATACTATAGAAGTCAGTCTGATAACCAAGAAGGCTACCAAATGCCAAAACCCCACAGGTTAGTAATATACACACTGGGGAGATATGATGAATAAGAGAATGATTCATATCCCAGGTGGATAGAGTTGAAGGGCATGAGATTTTGTAACATATCTCAGAATGGCACACAATTAAAAAAGTGTGAATCATTTATTTCTGGAATTCTCCATCTTCTATTTTCCAACTGCAGTTGACTATGGGTGACTGAAACCATAGGAATGTGAAGTGATGAACAGGGGGATCTAGTATATTCCTTTCTTTTTTCCTTTTTACTCTCCAGTCTTTCTTAAGATGTTTGAAGAACTTTATTTCATGTTTAGAAACAAAGCAAAAATAAGGATAGTTTTGAGAAATAAGTGTATGAGTAAGGTTGGTTAACTAACAGATTTTGATTTTGGAGTAAGCTGGAGGTGAGGCAGGTCACACTCTTCATACTTGGGAAACTCCTGACTTTTTGCATGAAGATGCGTTTTATTTTCACCAGTCACTGCTACCCTATTCACTTTTAGTCCCTTAGATGCTATTTGAAATCCTTTGTCTTCTAGTTACCTCTTTTTGCATATAATTTTTAAATTTTATATGACAAAGCTATTATTTGAATCTCAAAATCATTCTCAAGTATTTTAATGTTAGTATGTGTGCTGATTGAGGTGAATATTGCTAAATCTAAAACCAATTGAATCTAGAGTAATTGTTTATTTATTATAAATTTTACATGTAATTTAGTCCCTAAATTTCAGGAAAGAAAATGAGGTTCTTAGAGATTACATAATTTCAACAAATTTAAAAATGTTACCATATAGTAGATGTGAGATTCAAATTTAGTTTTACTTAACTGAAGAGCTCAAACTCCAGTATCTAAAATTGGTATAACATACTATCCTTGGGAAAAATCAACATTGTTTTTGAATGTGGTGATTTTGCTCACACAGAAAATATAGAAATATCTGTAGACATTTTCTACTGTCATGATTGTTAGTGGGAAGAGACTGTCAGGCAGCTAACTATCCTACAAGGCACAGGACATACCTCCCAAAGCAGAGTGATTCACCCCCAAATGGCAATAGCATTGCGATCAAGAAAACCTTATTTAATTAGAAGACAGAATTTTCATACAAACTGTCAATTCATAATAACAAAATACATGTTCTCCACATCTGTTACATGATATTTTAAATATGTAAACAACTTTGTTGAAAAAAGTCCTTTAAAAAAATCATGGTGGGATTCTTTATCAATGGAACACAGTGAAATACAATTCTAGACATACAACCAAATCCAAATCATATGAGTAAATTCTCTGACATTCTTTCTTGAAGGGTGGGCCTCACATTTGATGGTGCTAAACATTTCTGAAGTCGCTCTCATGAAAACCTGAGGAAAGACTATGCTAATGTCTTGACATAAGAGACAAAGAAAGCCAATCAAGATGCACTGCACTTTTGCTAGTTGAAAAATAACAAAATCATGCTCTATTTTCTTCTCTCATCTTTAATGCCAGAAAATAATGTAAATCTCCCCAAACCATGTCAACCTGAGCACTGTTCTTTTCATTCATTTTGTGATTAATGTTCCACTTACCACCACTGGCTGTGCATTTCACCATCTACAACAGAGCTAGATCTCCCTATCTGATATTTTCTCACCCAGCTGGGAAGCTGACTTCCCCAAAGCGACTCCTCCTGTGATGAGAGGCATCTATATCCCCCAAGCTGTTCATCTGTAGACTTACCCGACTTTTCTCAGCTTTCCATTAATGTGTGTTCCATACTGCTTCAATTGTTAGGAAGACAAAAAGAAAAATAAATTTCAAGATGTTTTGTAGAGGACCTAAAAAGTACTGTATTCCTTTAAGCAGGTAAAAAATGATTTTTTTTTTTAATGTACCAAAAAGCAGTTTTCCTGAGATTCAGACTCCCTGGAAATGTTTTTGCCATTAGTTCAGTCTCTGCCCTAAGCTATTTTGAGGAATCTTTATTTTAATAGAAAATATCAAAGTTTTAATGTTTTGCTCCAACTCATATTACAGTTTAGTTAAATAGATCCATACAATTAATTTTTTCTTTGCTAAGTTTCTTCAGAAAGGATTAAGAAAATACAAAATAATGGCACATTTATGTTTCGGTTCTTGTTTTGAAATTGTAATATAATTTACATTCATCAAAAGTGTTTTCTCCATATGGTATATAGATGATTTAAGCAAAATGCAGTGGAGAGAAGGAAAATTCTTAAAATATTATGTGTAAAGCCTGCAGAGGAAGTTCTGAGAAAAGGGAAAGATACAGGAAAAAGGATTCATCTGACACTGACCTAAGGCTGGAGAATAAGTGAAATTCTCTAAGAGGAGATAGACATTGAGCTAAATCAGAAATTATGTTTAGAAGCACCAGAAAAGAGGGAGAAAAAATTAGGGCAATATAAATATCAGGAACAAAAACACACATTCATCATACAGAATATTATTTTAATTATAACATTAAGAAGAGGATTTACTGGGCTGGAATTGTGGCTCAGAGATAGAGTGCTCGCCTAGCACATATGAGGCAATGGGTTTGATCCTCAGCACCACATAAAAATAAAATAAAGATATGTGTCCACCTATAACTAAAAAATAAACATTAAAAAAGAAGAAGATTTACTTCTGAGATTCATATGTATGATTATTAATCTGCATAATACATATATTTAAGCTCATTTCCAATGGCTTCAATGCTGAAATAACCCTACATTTTGTATAAGCATGTTCTTAACATACTGTATACTGCATACATATTTATTAAATCCTGAAACAGGAGAATAAAGAAGAGGAATTTCATAAAAGGAGACCATTCTTAAGCTTTTTTGAATTAAAAAAAATTAAAAAATATAAAATTCTCATTTGATTGATGTAATACATTCTCTTTCAAGAATCATCTAAGCTTAAAATTAGCATCTATATGTTTATTCTATTATACCTTCTGGTCAGGTGCCACGTGATTGCTATTGTTTTTAAGAGCTTTACTGAGATATAACATAGACCTATATTAAAGTGTTCAATTTGATAAGTTCTGACATGTGTACATGCATGTTAAACCATCATCAAGGTCAAGGAAAATAATACATCATTTCTACAGAAAAAAAGCTTCCCATTTCCTTTTATAATCCCTCTTTCTACCAGATCTCCATGGAACCATTAATTGCTTGCCACAAAAGATAGCATTTAAAAAATGTAATATACATATGGAATCATATGTATATTTATGGAATATACATA
Organism: Callospermophilus lateralis; assembly: GCF_048772815.1. Lineage (NCBI taxonomy): Eukaryota > Metazoa > Chordata > Mammalia > Rodentia > Sciuridae > Callospermophilus > Callospermophilus lateralis. Next base: position 106,713,229 of record NC_135310.1, on the reverse strand, counting down.
TGGAATCACTTTGCACACTGTTTTGTATGATTTATTCCACTCAAAATTATTATTTTGAGACTCATGTTGTAGCATGAGCTGATTATTAATTCATTGATAGCTGAAAATATTTTCCTTATTTTATCTATTTGCCAATAGGGAGACTTAGTGGCCATTTCTAGGTTTTTCTTACTACAAATAAAGCCACTATGAATATTTTGCACAAGTCTTGAATGGACAAATGCTTTCATTTCTCTTAGGTAAGTAGCAAGTAGTGGAGCAGCTGGATTAGATGGTAGCATATACTGAGTTAACTTCAAGAAATTGCCAAAAGGCTTTCCAAAGAAAATTTATCCTTTACTATTACCACCAACAGAGTATGAGAATTCTAATTCATCCATATTTTTGCTAAAGCTAGCTATATTGAGTCTTTTCTGTTTTCTTCATTCTGTTATGTAGCAGTACCTCTGTGGATTTGGCAAGTTCCAATTACTAATGATGTTAAGTATATTTTAATTTGCATATTTGACATTGATATATTTTCATGGTGAGTTATCCATTCAAGTATTTTGACCATTTTCAAAAATTGTGGTGGCGTTATTGAGAACACACACACAGAAATCGTGTACATGTATATTTGTATTGTCTTTCAAAAGTTAATGACAAAGTTTACATCTATATGTGTTATTTCATAATATTTACCAAACAAATTGTACTTCACCAATGATATATGAAATGTTTTTAGGAAACCTTGCTTCAACACCTCTTTTGGTCAGTATCCTCGAGTGGCCACTAGCAACTATTAGAACTCTTATTTCTTAAATGTAATGTGTGAAAACTCCTAGTTCTATAAGGAAAACTTTCACAGAGAATACTTCTAAACAAACTTTGATGCTGTAAGTTGTTGGAGAAAATACTTGCAGCAGACCAAATACAGTCTGTATTTCTGTACCTAACCACATTAGCAGTTAAGTGTACAATAGATAAAGCATGTTTTCTCAAAGAAAAGAAATTCAATAATTTATAACAGAAGCATTTAAAGACACAGGAAACCAGGGTTCTTCTCAAATAAGACATGTAGATTTGATTCAGATAACTAGTACTCCAATGCAGAAGAGAAGATAATACAAATTCCATTGTGCTAGCTCTTCTCTGTACTACAGGAAACCAAATCAGAGGAGAGTAGAGTAGGGAAGGAACAAAGGGGTAGCCCTAGGTGATATGATATAAGAAAAATGAAGAATTTTTATTATCTGGTGTGTTTTATTACTTGGAAAACTTAATATTAAATCTATATGTTTTAGCATTTTAAAAAGATGATTAGAAATTTACAAAGCTGAGCAATATTAAGGAAAGAATTATTAATCAGAAGATATGTGTATGAGTTTGTGTGGATGTCAATATAGTGAAATCTGATGTGTTGTTCAGAATTAATTGATGCCATGAAAGACTGACATTTGAGAGTGTTGTTAAATGGCTGTTGTGTTGACTGACTGACTGTTGACTATGGAACAAAGTACCGAGTGACCCTCCACAGGAGAAGGGATGAAAAGGGCCCAGAGAGACTTGAGAATCTCTCCTTGAGATCAACAACTTTCTTAATCTGTAGGGCAACAACAAGACTCACCATAATTCTACTTGTATATTCCACTTGCAAATTAGTTTAGTCACAAAATTCTGTCCTGTGTTCCTGGAAAACCCATCATCCTCCTTGCCTTCTCTTCCTGTATAACACACCCTCAGGTCAAATGAGCAGGGCCTATAAATTTGTTGTGAAAGAAAGAGACATAAAGCATTTCTAGAAAGGTAAGGAAGCAAAGATACACCAGAAAGAAATCCAAAGTAGAGTAAAACTAAGCATGTAGTTTTCCAAGATGAATTCATAAGTTAATTTTTCCTCCAGAAATGAAGAACTTTTCTAATTCCCATATATCAACTTTTATTGCTCCCCAAAGAAATTGCATGAATTGTTAAAAGTAATTTAAGGGCAGATTGAATCCAAGAATTCAAACTCCCATTTTGACATCTGGAACGAAGCCAAAGAACTGCTTCCTCAAGGACATAAGTGTAGCAGCATTGCTGCGCATGCAGAATGCCAGATCTCTACCTAGCATTTCAGCAAGACTTGAAAACACAAGCCACTGTTCCCCAGCAATATATTGAGGATAGGGAAATACTATTGATTTTCACTTGCAAAGAAGAAGTATGAGTACCCTAAGTTAGATCTGTGGAAACTGTGTTCCACTGCTTCTCTTATAAACAAAAGAGTTTACTGGTGAGACAAGCTAGCAATTTGGGGGAGAGTCCCACCAATGCTGAGCAGATGCAGTGCAGAAGGAGGAGAAAAGGAAAAATCCGTAAAGATACTTAAGCAGTAAAATAATGACAGGACTACATGAAGTAGAATAAGCAAGTGAGCAATAAAAATAAAAATATGCATAGAATAATGAAACACCTATAGAAATAGAATCAGCTCTAGGAAACGCTAAGAAAGCTATGAGACTTTTTTTCCCTTTTTTGATCCTCATTATGAAGACATTCTTCTTAAAAGGATATAAAACAAATGATAAAAACAAATTTATAAAAATATATATATATGCCGCAGTCTCTGGCTGGGCACAAATCACGAGTCTTCACACAGCTTGTAGATTCAAACAGCAATTCTTTATTCCCGAACTCACACCGGCCGTCTACAAACACGCTCTGGGGGAATCCACGTTCTCTGCCCAAATCCACTCTCTCCCAAATCCACTACTCTGCCAAAATCCTCTCCGCATGGGCTTCTGTCTCCCAAAATATACTGTCTGACCCTAAGCACTCAAGAGGAACTCAGCAGCAGGATACGCCCTATTCTAAAGGGGGAACACCCTAATCTCCTATTATGCTAAACTGCCCTATTCTAAAGGGGGAACACCCTAATCTCCTATTATGCTAAACCGCCCTATTCTAAAGGGGGAACACCCTAAACACGGATCCTGCCCTGGTCCTTGAGCAAGGTCACCTTTCAGAAGTCCTTCCACTAGACAGCATGGGAGTAAGCTGGCAAGGAATTTGTCATACCTACTTGGCTGATGGCTCCCAGCATATATATAACATGTATATAAAGAATTTCATATATAGTCTCATAGAGCTTTACTCTTAATATACTGCCCTCAATGCTTTGTATTTCTTAAGTGACATAACATAAAAAATAAAACGTATTACCACAGATCATCTTGTATGGATAAATGCTTTCTGTCTTTCAAATCTCTATCTCAGTAGAGTCCACATAAACCGAATCCCACAAACTATTTCAGGTATAAAAACCACTGAGAGGATGAGAAGTTTTAGGAGAAAAAGTGACACAAGTCACCTCTTCAGATCTGTTGTAACAATTTTTCTAAAACAAATATTCCCAAAACAGTTTATCCAGAGCAAAATATGTATTTTGGATTCTTAATGATACCCGTGAGCCTGTCACATTATGTTAATATGTATTTATGGGAAATTTAGAGAAGAATGTATTTGGCTTTTATCAGAATCTTCAATAAAAACAACAACTAAAACCTCTTTCACAAAATCTGCAAGGCTATTTTCTAGAGACCCACCCACAAAGAAACCTATTCTCTGCTGAACTAACAGGTGTTAGAAAAGTAAGACCAACAAGAAAATGGGGGATTTCTTTTTTCCTTATAGTCAGGCAAAATCTTTTGGTATAATTCACATCGTATTAAATTTTATTCCCACCCAACCTAAGGCACTGTCCTTCATGGACTTGAATTATTGAATATCCTCTCAATGTTTTCTTCTCCAGAATTATATTAGTTTGTTAGAGTGACCATATCAGAATAGAATAGAGGGGGTGACTTAAGCAACAGAAATTAATTTTCTCACTGCTCTGAAGACTGAAAGTTCAAGATCAAGGTGCCAGTCAGGCTGGTTTCTGGTGAGGCCTCACTTCCTGGCTTGTAGTTAATTTCCCATGGCCATCTTGCTGTGTTCTCATGTGGCCATCTCTCCATGTGCATGTACTCGTGGTGTCCTTGTGTCTACAAGGAGAAGACCCCAAATCCCATAGTGTTTATTCATAACACAGTTCTTACTCCTAAATGGCTTTGTTTTTGTTTGTTTGTTTGTTTTTGTTTTTTTAATTGCTTTTATTTTTTAAATACAGGAAGCAGAATGCATCATACTTCTTATTACACATATAGAACACAACTTTTCATATCTCTATTTGTATGTAGAGTATGTTGACACCAATTCATGTCATTATATATGTATATTGGATAATGATGTCCATCACATTCCTCCATCATTGCTAACCCTCTGCCCCCTCCCTTCCCTCCTCCCCCTCTCCCCCCTCCCCCCCCATCTAGAGTTCATCAATTCCTTCCATGCTCCCAGAGGTAGAAGGCTTGCCTAGCATGCATGAGGCCCTGGGTTCAACCCTCAACACCACATTAAAAAAATAAAAAATAAAAGTATTGTGCAAGCTACAACTAAATTTTTTTTTTTTTTTTTTTTTTTTTTTTTAAAAAAAGCAAAGTAAGATCAAGGGAGCTTGGCTTTAATCTGACACCATCCACAGACAAGAGGTTGCACTGGACACTTCATCCCCCCCAGACTGTTTTCCTAAATTTGTGAAAGGAGCACTGTGGTCTTGAATACATTTCAAATTAGGGAAATGAGTTTTAAGGGGTCTCCCCTCTGGCTTTTGTCCTCTTAATTTATAGGACCCTTAATTCATTCAACCAGGTCTTGATACATTTAGAAAGCATAAAATCTAAAAGTCAAACGAAGCTAAATAAATAAATAAATAAATAAATTTAGTATGAATGTTGCTGATTGCTGCAGTCCAGCTGCAGCAAACTAGCTGGGGAGGGTAGATGAACAACTTGTGTATATTGATACAGCAGGAACGGGAGCCATTTATTGTAGGACCAGAGCAATATTTATACATTCCACACAGCTTATCTTAATTAGCATAAACTAGATACAGCAGTCAACCAATAAGGAATCTCCATACTTAATGGCTCCCTGGCGTTACTTCATAAACCACTCCCTCTGGCAAAATGCCAGGCGCCATCCAGACTTGTTTACAGACCTTAACAGCTGATAATATGTAATTTGTACTTTTATTAAGCAATTTAATTTTTAAAGATAATGCCAACGTTTCAAAGTGTTTCGAACTTATGAAGGCTCAGAAAATTAATAGCCTTCCAAAGCTCATTTATGAAAGGTTTTGTTTTTGTTTTTGCTTTTTAATTCCCAGAAAGAGAGGTTATTTGGTGGCACTAATTCTCTGGTTAGTGTGCATGATTTAATTAAGCAGATAAATTTCCATTTAATTTGAACTTTTGATATCCTTTTTAAGATGGTGAATTAAGTATACTATGAAATTCTCCTGACACCAAATCCTTAATTTTAAGAATAAATTAATAAATTCAGATCTGAGCTTGAAAAGATAAGAAACTATAGAATAGATGGAAGTAGCAAATTATAGAGCTTTAGTGAATTGATATTATTTATCATTTTGATCTTAAGTTTCTAGTCAATGATTTAGACAACAATTAAATGAACTAGATATAATTAGCAACCCAGACATAAAAAATTATTATTTTAAATGTACAACTATCTATATAGAATGTCCATAATATTTACTGGAGTCAAATAAATAAGTTGATATTATAATTGAGCATTAAATAAAAGCACAAAACTCAATAATGTTTCAGTTAGGAAATATAACAACAAAATTAGTATCTAGAAATTTATTTAACAAGAAATATTAAAGGACTTTCTAGAGGAAAAATTATCAATCAAAATGTACCCATTGAAAATATAATCTTGTGCTGGGAGCCATCAGCCAAGTAGGTATGACAATTTCCTTGCCAGCTACTCCCATGCTGTCCAGTGGAAGGACTCTTGAAAGGTGACCTTGCTCAAGGACCAGGGCGGATCCGTGTTTAGGGTGTCCCCGGTTTAGCATAATAGGAGATTAGGGTGTTCCCCCTTTAGAATAGGGCGTATCCTGCTGCTGAGTTCCTCTTGAGTTCTTAGGGTCAGACAGTATATTTGGGAGACAGAAGCCCAGGAGTAGGGGATTTGGGCAGAGTGTGGATTTGGGCAGAGAACGTGGATTTCCCCAGAACGTGTTTGTAGACGGCCGGTGTGAGTTCGGGAATAAAGAATTGCTGTTTGAATCTACAAGCTGTGTGGAGACTCGTGATTTGTGCCCAGCCAATCTTGGGGCTGGGGATGTGGCTCAAGTGATAACATGCTCTGCTGGCATGCGTGGTGCACTGTGTTCGATCCTCAGCAACACATAAAAATAAAATAAAGATGTTGTGTCCACAGAAAAACTGAAAAATAAATATAGAAAATTCTCTCTCTCTCTCTCTCTACCTATCTTTAAAAAAAAAGAAAATATGATCTTTTTTGTGGAGAATATATATGTAAAAATCTCTCAACATACATACTAATTAAATAAATAGTCTAGATTATTGAATAGTAGGCATGTTGTAAAAGAATTGAATTCTTACAAATTTTATAAATGAAATCAATGAATTTCCATACACTTCCAATAGTAACATTAAAGAAAATTTAAAGATTTTGAAATTAATATGAAACATAAGGAGAGAGGAGAACAAGTAATTGTGAATAAACAAAACAAAACATATCCAAAAATTTAATAAAATATAGGAATACCATCTGGGATAGACAAGTACATCAGTGGAACAGACACATAAATCTATTATCCATGAGATTTTAGAATGTGGTCAAGATTGCATTTAGAATTCATAGACAAAGATGCACCATTCAACAAAAGTGAATTGGAAACCATTTAGTTTATTGGGAAAAAAAAGTCTTCCTACTGATATTCCAATGAAAAATAAATTCTAGATTGACTAATGACATACAGACAAAAATAAACAACAAAGGCTTTGTAAAACAAAAGCAAACATATTTTAGGAAACTTGGGATAGGAAATATTTATGAATAAGACACAGATATAAGCCTTGAAGGAAATTTAATAAATCACAATGTGTCAGAATCAAACAGCATTGAGACAAAAGTGCAGGAGAAACAAAGTTAAAATAGAGAGATAAACATGGAAAATAGATATTTTAATTCACCGAAAACTAAGAAAATGCCTTTTTATTAAATATGATTTTTATTCTTTATGTCTATTGTAAAAACAAATCATTTGATTGTATAACATTGAATGTAGGTGCGAATGTAGGGAAAATTCTCATATAGCGTAATGAATGGATGAATTCAAATTTAAACTTTATCTAAACATTTTCAGTTCCTGTTTTAATTCTCTTAAAATGTATCTGAACATGCTAGAAAGAAACCATGAATATTAATATTAACAGAATAATTTAAATAAGCATTAGGCAACAACCCAATTTTCCATAGATGCAGAGAGAGATTGAAAAACAATGAAATTAGTACAAGACCTCCAGTACATATTTTTTTCAGTGAAACACTTAGACTATTATATATAATATAATAAAATACAGTTAACCAACACCAGTAACAGAAAACATGCTGAGTATATAGATGTGAAATGAAGCTCCAAAAGACACAATTTGAACCAAAAAGGAAATTACCCAGAAGGAAGGAGGAAGAGAAGTTTGGAGTAGTAGTCCAAAGAAGAGATTTCAGCTTTGAAATACTAAGAATGGATTCAAACAGTTAAAAAAAAAATAAATTAAAGACAGTTGAAAGACAAAATTTTATATCATTCAAGTGAAATTAGAATGAAAATTGTTTATTCCTTTATATTTATTTAAATTATTGATAAAACATTGAATAAAAATAAATTTCAACTAAATATGAAATTAATTAAATAAAATTAAAGACAATTGCATTAAATTAACATTTGAACATGCATTTTATTTTTTACAAAATTTTAATATAATTTAAAATATAATATTTTAAAATAAAAGTATAAGTTTAAAATTGAGTATGCTTAACATTTTAATTATAAATTGGAGATTGAAAATCTGGAAGAGAAATAGAGACATGTAGTATATGCTGATAGTCCCAGCTACTAAGAAGACTAGGAAGAAGGAATGCTTGAGCCCAGTAGTTTGAGATCAGCCTGGGCAACAATGAAAACAAAAATGAAAATAAAAAAAAAGAAGAAGAAGGAGGAGGGAAAGAGAAGGAGAGGAGGAAGATGAAGAGAAAGAAAAAATATATAGAAGAGGAAAAAAGAATAGCAATTTTTTTTAATTTTGTATTTGACTTTTGAAGGAGGTGATAAAGTAGGTTACACCACCTTTTTTTAACTAATTTCATAGTGATCAGTGTGTTGGATGGAAGACTTACCTCAGTTAAATCTTTTCAGTTGTCAGTTGTCAGTGATGTCATTATCACTGTTCACTATCATCATTATCTTGCTTTTTTTCCTTGTAATAATATCTTTTACTAGCAAAGTAAATTACCTTACAAATTTGTGACAATTAAAAATTGGGACATAATGTGCTCATGTCCCAGAACAATCAGTATCTTGGAAACATGACTAAAGTGAAATAGAGAGATTGAGAGTATAAAAATATAACAGAATTAAAATTTTAAAAATACAGAAACATATCTGCTGAAAATTAGGAAAAACTATCTTCGATGAATATTGGTCCAAATATTGGTCAAATAAAATAAATATACACAAAAACATTTTCTCAAATTAAAACAAAGATTATCCCAAAATGAAAATCTGTGGGAAAAAGTAAAAGCTACACTCTTTAAAAAAAGAATAGAATTTAATTAAAATATTGCTACTATAAAAAGAAAGAAATCTGGGTGCAATGGTGAGTGCCTGTCATTCCAGGTACACAGAGAGAGGAGGTCTGCAAATATGAGGAAGGCTAGAGCAATACAGTAAGAACACCACCTCAGAAAAAAACAAAAAATTAAATTAAAATGCTGGATGCAGGGTGCAGGCCTGTAATCAAATTGACCAAGGAAGCTAAGGCAGGATGACTGCAAGATTGCAAACAATCTTAGCAATTTAGTGAGACCCTCAGCAACTAAGGGAGACCCTGTCTCAAAATAAAATATTTAAAGAACTGGGAATATGTAGCATTGTGGTAGTACTCCTAGGATTAAATCCCCAAAATACCAGAAAGGACAGAAATAAAATCTTTAATTTAATTTTGAAAACTTCATGAAGGGAAAAAAAAATACAGCCTCAAAAGTGGAATCAAGATAAAAATATGAAGTTAATGCCATATGAGAAAAATTTTAGAAATAATGCATTTAAATTCTGTTTTAATATATGGCCAGTAAAACATGTAAAACTTAGGGACTGGAGTACAGTTCAGTGGTATAACACTAACCCAGCATACATCAGGCCTTGGAGTCTATTCTTAGCATCATAGAAAAAGAAATAAAAAATGCTAGGTAAGTGGAGACATAATTTAAGAAAATAAGAGACTAAAGGAAATATTTATCTTCCAATATCTTAATGAGAAATTTGAAAATCTTTTGGAAATGAGAGATGTACTAGGAAACATAAAAGTTTAAACCTTACCCCTTACAGAGTGAAAAAGTTAATAGAAAAATTACTATAGAAAAAAATTGAAAAACTTATGGAGTGAAACAATTTAAACTGCACAGAGGACAAATTGATTCTGAGCTGAGGTCTACCTTTGTTCCTTCAAAGAGAGAATGCCAATATCATGCACATTATAAGAGACCATTGGAAGTATATGAACATTCTCCAAAAACTTTCTGTAGTCAGCCTAACTTTAATATCAAAATAAGATGTAAATATTTTAAATTTACTTATAAATATAAATATAAAGCTTCTTGAAAAAAGTGTAGGGGATAAAACTTAATAAATTTTCCAAAAATATAATTCAACCAACTGTAGTTTATATCATGAATACAAGTATTATTGCATTAACAATCAGCAAATATCAACATATTTCAGAATCCAAAGAAAGAAATATTCATTAAATTATTTATGTGAAATATAGTTATCAAATTCAGCAAAAATTTTGAATTCTTAATTAAAACACAAAGTAAAACAGAAGCAGAATGAATATATTTAAATGTAACCAGCAGCCAATATTATTCTATAAGGTGTACCTGCTGTGAGAATCATCTAAGCAAGGAGACTACCTATTACCACTAATGGTTGGGATGGTGGTTACTTACTTTGCATTCAAATATGATTTCCATTTTTCTCCTACAAAATGTGTTTTCCAAACTCACTTGCCCACTGTTTTGAATTTTGGGTCAATGGGATATGGTCACAGATAAAAGAGAAGGAAGTAGATGATATGATTACTTCCTCCTTTGTTACTGACAATGACTCCATATTTCCATAGTAAAAATGTCATCAGCAATAGAAATCCCTGTATCCTCAATTCTTGCTGATCAACCCCTGAATTGTGACTGTAATTCCTTGGCTTTGGTTTCTGCTGACTTCTTACCTCTTGCCCTCCAATTCCAGAGATTCCATTGAGTTCCTATGGAAGTTATATTCTGAATTGCTTTCTTTATTTTTTCAAACTGGGCTTGTCAGGTGGAATCTCTGTGTAGTTTTGATTTTCATTTCCATCATGGGTAAAAATATTGAACATTTTTATACAGTTTACCATTATACTTCTTATTTGAAGAAATGTCTAGTTCATTTTCCAATTTATTGATTATTTGATTTTTTAATGTTAAGTTTTTGTGTTCTTTATATATTCTGAGTATTAATCCCCTGTCAGAAGAGTAACTGGCAAAGATTATCTCAATGTCTATCAATGTCTCTTCATTCTAATAATTGTTTTCTTTGTTGCATAAAAGCTTTTTAGTTTGATTCAATCTCATTTATTAATTCTTGGTATTATTTCCTGAGCTTTAGATGTGTGAAATCTTTGCCTGTGCCTATGTGTTGGTGTTGACTCTAGGTTTTCTTCTAGCAGTTGCAAAGTTCATGGACTAATTCTCAGGTATCTGATCCGTTTTGAGTTGACTTTTGAGCAGAGTGAAATACAAGGATCTATTTTCTTTTTTCGGCATATGGATATTCTGCTTTCCAAGCACCACTAAGAGGCTTGGAACATATGTGGTTTTGCTTCTCCGTTCTCTATTCTGCTCCACTAGTCTATGCCTCTGACTTTCATGCCTGTACCATGATGTTTTTTATTCCTATGGCTCTGTGGTATAAATTGAAATCAGGTATTGGTATGCTTCCAGCATTGTTTTTTTTTTTTTTTACTAAAGATTGCTTTGGTTATTCTGAGTTTTTTGTTTTTCCATATAAAATTTTAAGATTGTATTTTTCTAATTTCATTAAGAGTATCATTAGGAATTGATAAGATTTGCAATAAATTTGTAGATTACTTTTGGTAATATGGCCATAAGAGCAAAATATCTTTTAAATAACTATACTTAAATCAAGATGTTATTGACATAGAAAACATACAGATTCCAGCAATTTTCCTCAATTATAATTTAACTTAATATTTGACAATACTATATTTCAATTTTGTTTGGAAAATGCTTTTAGTAAATTATACTTACATATCCACATAAAAAAAATCACACACCTATGTTGTAACACTTGAAAAATAAAGATCAGATAGATTTGCATCTTCACTATTTAAAAAATTTCAAATGGTAAATCATATATTTTTCAACTAATAATCCAGTTTGTAACAATCTATTTCTAGATCTAGAGGAAACCTCCGGGGGGCGGGGGCGGGGGGGGGGAATTGGGAACCATCAGACTGCAATGTTTTTCTTTTTCCACTTTCCCATTCTATAAGTTTCTCTACATTTATGAGTTTTTATTCTTCTATCAATGATTCAGGGTGCCCCAGCACTGTCCTCAAAATTGATGTCCCCAGGGCACAGGAAGATGACAGGCTACAAGAGGTTGCTTTCCAAGTTGCTCTCTGGTGTGAGACCAAAAAGAAATCAGATAAACAGCTCCTCAGTGAGGTGGCACAGTAGCATGTCTTGGTACAGAGAAATCAGAGATCAAGAACACTGCCAGACTGATCCAGAGGATGAGCTACACTATATCCTTATGCAGAAGAAATGCCACACATCTCCTATAGTCTATGGGGAGCCATGGCAGGTGCCATATTCACTGGGAACAAAGGATTGGCTCCTCTGCCAGAAGTGGAACCCACTTGGGGTGCCATCTCCCAGCATGGATTGGCAGCTGCTGGGCTTTGGAGGTATGCTGATTTAAAATAGACCAATCTCCATTCAATGAACCACCTAGGGCCTACCTAGAACTAAACTGCTCCTTTAGGATCTCCTCCTAGTGAAAATTTTTGAACATTACCCTACAGCTACTCCAACTAGAGTGGAGAAAATAACACTCTCCAACCCACTCCACCTCATAATACTGAGTACAAAAGCTGAGAATTTTGAACTCCAACTGGCAACTTGATGAGCAACACAGAAAGAGGAAGAACATGACATCCTGCTACTTACTCTTGTGCATAGTACATACATCAAGAAAAAATGGAAAAGAAGACATCTGTGAACAATGAAAATATATTCTAAATGACAATATTTTACTACTACTACAGAAACAATTTCTTAATATTTTATCAGTAATATTTTAAAATTTATTGTTAAAAATTTTTTCTCACTTCTTTCTCTTTCTCCTTTTTTGATTGTTTGTGTGCCAAGTGGTTAATAGAATTGAACAAGTATATATTATTCTCAATTTTCTGCTCATTTATGAAACATAGACAAGTAAAAAAAAAGATACAAAACAAAAGCAAAATATATTAATAAAAAACTCTAGCTCTCAAAAGACAGTCATGAAAAATAACTTCCTTTAAAAAGTGAGCCAGAATTAGATGGGCAGATATGCAAAGGTCCAATTCAGAGAATGGAGGAATTGAAATGTTAGTTCCTTCAGAGCCCTTCCTCCACCTTTATCAAGATAACCTGCCCCTGTTCCAACCTGTTGCTAAGGTAACCTGTGTGTGTGTGTGTGGTGAGGGAGGATTGTTCCTCTCTACAGGGAGTTGTTATTATGCTCCCTTCCTGCCCCTCCAGCCCACCTGTTTCCCACCTTTTGGCCATCTCCCTGAGCATTTCCTGGGCATAGTCATGTATGCAGGAAGGGGACAGATAAGGAGAAAATGGCAGGGGATAAAAGGAAGAATAGAACATATAAATAATGAAGAACACCCTTACTTTTGGGGATATCCTAATACCAGCTATGGCCCCCTTCTCCTGGGAGATGTCTATGTTACCTTTTTTGTAAAAAAATAAATAAAATAAACCCTGCTTTATATGATTGCCTCCGTGTGCTTCTCTAATGTTATACTTGAACATGTGAGGAAGCAGAACTCATCACCAGTAATTGGTGGTATCAGAATTATATAAGGACAAGAAATAATAATTGTAAATATTTATGCTACAAATAAAGATCATCTGCACACATCAAATTAACCCTTTTCAATATCAAGAATTTAATGAACCACAATACAATAATACTGGGTGACTTTAACATGCCTCTCCCATCACTGTAAATCTTTCAAACAAAAACTAAATTAAGAAGGTATAGTACTAAAAAATACAATTGATAATTTAGTCTAAATTAAACAGACATATATATAGAATATTTCATCCTTCATTTGCCAAATACACTTTCTTCTCAGCATGGATCAATTTGTACAGCAGACCACATCTTAGACCCCAAAGTAACTCTTAGAAAATAAAACCACCACCACCAACTGAAAGACCCCAGCCCAGCAACCTTAGGCTTAGTTACAAAATTATTAGGGCACGTCACAAACCTGCAGACAATGTGTTTTTCAGATAATCAGTTAAGTGTGACCGATTGAAAAGGGAAAAACAGGATGGTTGGGAAAGAGCAGAAAAACAGATTCCAGGGCATGCCTAAATAAACAGGGGCAAATAAGCAGGAACAGAAAAATCAGAGTGCTCATATGTAACTGTCATGTGGTGTAATTCCAGGAACATAAAATGAAAAATAACTTTACCCTTTAGGTAACCTGTATGCTGGGTTCAAAATAACCAATAAGAAACCTGTTGCTTACCGCGTGCGCGAAACCTGCCCTATTACCCTATAAAAGACCTGTACCCCAAAGCCCAGTGTGCCAGCTCACCAAAGCTCCAGCTGAGGTTTCGCTGAGCACCCACAGGCGTCTGTATCTGAATAAACCTCATGCGTTTGCAGCCAGTGCCTCGTGCGTCTTTCCTGGACAGGGAATCGGTGGGTCTTTCACAACAACAACAACAAAATAGAAATACCTTGCATTCTAATAGATCATAATGGAATAAAATTAGAAATCAATAATAAGATTTAAAACAGAAGTTACTCTAACACCTGAAGACTAAATAATAGCAATTAAATGATGAATGGATAGCAGAAGAAATCAGGAGCGAAAAAAATAATTAAAGGTAAATGAGAATAGAGACACAACATATCAAAATTTCTGGAACACTATAAAGGTGGTTCTATGAGGAAAGTTCATAACATTGATCTCATTAATTAAAAGAATAGAAAGATGCAAAAATAAAAAATCTAACATTACATCTCAAGGCCCTACAAAAAGGACAAATCAAAACCAAAATCAGTAGAAGAAAGAAAATAATCAAAATCAGAACCAATCAGAAATAAATAAAATTTTTAAAAAATGAAAAATTTAAAAATGGTTCTTTAAAAAACAAACAAAATTGATAAACTCTTAACCAATCTAACCAAAAGAAAGAGGGGGGAAATCCTTAAATTATTATAATTTTCATGAAAAATGAAATATCAATATAAAAGCTACTGAAAATACAAAGGATAATAAAAAACTACTTTGCAAATTTATACTACAATAAAATTAGAAAATCTTGAAGACACTGAAAAATTTCTAGAGATATATGATCTTCCCAAATTGAACCAGGAAGACATAGAAAATTTAAACAGTCCCATTTCAAGCAATGAAACTGAAGATGCCATCAAAAGCCTACCAACAAAGAAAACCCCAGGACTGGATTGATTCTCAGCCAAGTTCTATCAGACCTTTAAAGAAGAACAAGCACCAATCCTCTTTAAATTATTCCATTAAAAAGAAAAGTTGGAAGTCTTTTTTCAAACACATTCTATGAAACTACTATCACCCTAATAGCAAAAATGTACAAATACACATCAAGGAAAAACAATAACAACAACAAAAATAAATAAATAAAAACACATCAGACCAATATCCCTGATGAGTATAGATACAAAAATTCTTAATAACATACTGGCAAATTGCATAAAAATTATTGATATAGTGTAACATGATTACATAGGTTTCATTCCAGGGATGCAATTGTGTTTCAACATACAAAAGTCAATAAATGTAACTCACCATATCAATAGACTTAAAGACAAGAATCATATGATTAACTTAATAGATGCAGAAAATTATTTAACAAAATACAGCATACATTCATGTTTAAATCACTTGGAAAACTAGGGACAGTAGAAACATACTTCAACACTGTAAAAACTATACATGTTATACCCAAGGAAAAGATCATTCTAAATGGGGGGGGGGGAACAGAATCCATTTCTTCTAAAAACTGAAAGACAGGAATGTACTCTTTTACCACTGTTATTCAACATAGTCCTTGAAATTAGCCAGAGGAATTAGGCAAAACAAAGGAATTAAAGGGATACAAATAGGAAAAGAAGAGCTCAAGCTATCCCTATTTGCCAACAACATGATTCTATATTTAGAAGATGTACAAAAACTCTACCAGAAAACTTCTAGGATTCATAAATGAATTCAGTAAAGTAGCAGGATACAAAATTAATGTCCACAAATCAATTGCATCCCTATACACCAATGATGAATTAGCTGAAATAGAAATTAGGAAAACTATCCCATTCACAATGGTCTCAAAGAAAAAAGAAAAGAAAAGAAAAAAACTTGGGGTTTAAAAGAGGTGAAAGACCTCTACAATAAAATTATAGAACACTAAAGAAAAATTGAATAAGACCTCAGAAAATGGAAAGACCTCCCATGTTTTTGGATAGGCAGAATTAATGTTGTCAAAATGTCCATACCACAAACAGATTTAATGCAATTCCTATTAAACTTTAATGCAATTCCTTTTAAAACCCCAACAATGTTCTTCATAGAAATAGAAAAAGCAATCCTAAAATTCATTTGGAAAAATAAGGGGCCTAGAATATCAAAAACAATCTTTAGCAAGAAAAGTGAAGCAGGAGGTATCATAATACCAACAAATTATACTGCAAAGCCATATTTATAAAAAAGCATGATATTGGTATAGGCAAAAAAGACAAATGGAATAGAATCGAAGACAAAGAGACAAACCCACATAAACAGTTATCTCACACTAGACAAAGGTACCAAAAGCATATATTGGAGAAAACAAGAGCCTCTTCCAGAAATGGTTCTTGGAAAACTTGAAAAACATATGCAGTGAAATGAAATTTAACTTCTATATCTTTCCCTGCCAAAATACTCAACTCAAAGTTGATCAAAAGCCAAGATTTTAGACCAGAAACCATGTACCTGCTAGAAGAAAAATAGACCCAACTCTCCAATGTCACCTTAAGGAACTGACTTCCTCAACAAGACTCCTAAAGTGCAAGATGAAAAGTCAAAAATCAGTAAATGGTATAGTATCCAACTAAAAATCTTCTTCACAGCAAAGGAAACAATCAAGAACCTGAAGAGAAATCCTACATTATGGGAGAATATCTCTGCAACCTGCACCTCAGGTTAAGCATTGATTTCCAGGCTATATAAAGAACTCACAAAGCTCAACACCCCAAAATGAATAACTCAATCAATTAATAGGAAAAGGAACTGAACAGACACTTCTCAAAAGAAGAAATACAAATGATCAACAAATATGTGGGAAAAAAAATATTTGACATCTCCAGCAACTAGAGAAATGTAAATTAAAATTACACTGAGATCTCACCTCAGTCCATCCAGAATGGCAATTTTCAAAAATACAAGTAAAAATAAATTTTGGCAAGGATATATAGAAAAGGGTACACTCAAACACCATTAGTGGAACTGGAAATTACTGCAACCATTCTATAAGTATAAAGATTCCTCAAAAAACTAGGAACCAAACTACTATTTGACCCAGTAATTTCAGTCTTCGGAATTAAAATCAGCATACTATAGTGACTCAGCCACATCAATGTTTATAGCAGCACAATTCACAATGGCTAAGCTATGGATCCAATGTAAATGCCTATCAACAGATGAATGGATAAAGAAAATGTGGTATATATACACAATGGACTATTACTCAGCCATAAAGAAGAATGACTTCATGACATTCACCAGGAAGTAGATTGAACTGGAGACTATCATGCTAGGTGAAATAAGCCAATCCCAAAATACCAAAGGTTAAATGTTCTCTCTGAAATGTGGATGCTAACTAACAACAAAGAGGAGATGAAGGGAAGAACAGAGATTCAGTATATTAGACAAAGGGGAATGAAGGGAAGGAGGGGATGGGAATAGGAAAGACAATGGAATGAATCTGACATAACTTTCCTATGCACATATATGAATCTCAACATCATGTGCATCTCCAAAACTTGGATCCTAATTTGAATAAGATATATTCTATTTTTGTATAAACATGTCAAAATAGACTCTATTGTCATCTATTACTAAAATGAACAAATAACACACGTGATGACTCAAAGAATGGTACAAAGAACTCAAAAAAGTGGTTATACTCACTGTTGTGGTTTATTACAACCCCCCTCCCCAAAAAGTACCATTTAGAATCAGCAAAGGGAAAAGGGGAATAAGGGAAAGTACATGAAAAATCAGTTGAAAGTTTCTCATTTTACTACCCCTGTGGACCAGCACAGATGGGGATCAATTTCCCCAAGAGCAATGTGTGGAAACGCATGTGAGATGGTGTCAAGCAGAGAAACTCCCTTGAGCCTTGGTGCCAGGGATTTTATTTGAAGGTCAGTCATGGAGGCTTGTAGCACCTATGTGATTGACCTGAGCTGCTCAGGTGGCAGTCCCTATTGGTCAATCTGATACAATGTGGCTCAAAGTCTCAAGCGTACAAAAATAAGTGTCCACCACAGATAACATCAGGAGCATGAACTGTCTTACTTGGCTCAAAGCCTCAGATATATAATTTTGCCCTTAGGACATTCAAAGGGCTCAGAAGTCATCTCTAAGTACAGAATTAAGCAACATGCAGAACTGAAGAAATAAGGAATGTGAAGGATTTGAGCATCCTTAGCCTACTGAATTAACCCTTTCCTATAGTATTTTCCCACAGGTTCAAAGACTTGATTCCTTCTATGCTTTAATCATATAACTTCTATTCATTCCTAACTTACTCTATTTTCATTGCTTCTCTGTCCATTATCCCTACTAGAATGTAAGTTCTCAGAGATCATAACTCAATCCTGTTTCTTCACAATGGCCCTTAATCTGAAGTGGTATTCTTAGAGGGTATTCATAGAATTTTTTTTTCTTTAATTGAAGGTTTATAAATAAATATATGATGTCCACTTCTCCTATCCTAAATCATGAGGACTTTACCCTTTAAAAGAGATAACTCACATACAATAATTATCAATGGATCTCCGATACCATATGCCAAGTACAAGAAGCCAGACAGAGGTGTGGGAAGGGGGGATCTCTACTCTGCACTGGGGCTTTAGTTCAGTAGTATAGCACTTGCTGACCATATACTTAGGATGGAAAGTTAGAAGGAGAAAGGAATGAAGGAAAGAAGGAAGCAAGAAAGGGAGGGAGGGAGGGTACAAGGAAGGAAGGAAGGATATTTCCATGCATAAAACACCATTGCAGATGTAAACCTGTAGGAACAATAAGCAGATTAGTGGTTGTCACTTCTGGATATGAAACTTTCTACTGGGAAAGTTTGGGGATGTTAGAATTATTCTATATTTTAATTTAGCAATAGATTCATAACGGTATATGTGTGTTGAAACTCACAGGATGGTGCACTAAAAGAAGGGGATTCTCTGCATATAAATGAATTCTTATTTTTTTTAACTTAATGTAAAAATGGGGATTAAGAAGGTGGAACTTCACTTGCTCTTTCAATAAACATGGACTGTCTGCAGATGTCCTATTGATAAACAAAGCCTGTGAAATATACTACTCTAAGAAACTGTTAAGTGAACCGAGAGGGGATCATGAGACAGAAACCTTGTGCATTCTTTGGGGCTTTATTTAGTAAAAGCCAACATTGCAAACTCTGTCCAGTCCAGAGTAAAGAAAAGCCAAGACCTAATGACCATGGGCATTCAGGTCATTCACCAAGACAAGTTTATGCCCAGAATATACTGCTACTCATTTGGGAAGAAGATATAACTAGTAAATTTTAGTATTCATTTGACATAGAGGTATTATACAACATAGCATCAACCTTAAAGAGGGATTTTTGTAAAGAATTAATATTTATAAAAATAATATTATATGAACTTATTTTCCAAAGAGGCTCACTGTCTATGAAGATAAACAGCTAAATTTAAATTCTTTGATTCTGATATCATGGTTATAATGTTGATTGTTTTACAATAAAATTATAATACCCATTATAAAGGTAGAGAATTATATTTCAGTGTGACCACAATTTTTAATATGGTCATAGATACATATATATTCAGCACTTGGTCTCCAAAATATAAACTGGAAACTATAAAAGAAAATAAAAACTGAATATAAACTATAAATATGATGAAAAAGAACATTATATTCCTAGAAAGAATTGAATTCTTCTGCTTTCTAAAAGTTTTCTAAGCAACTTATTTATGTTTCCCTCATGGGCACATAATTTATTATATCTGAAAAGCTCTTGCCTATCAGCATGCCTCAGTAATTTTCTGCTGTAGCTAGCTTTCATGGAAAAAATTTTATTGTTAAGAGAAAATCACTGATTTGTCTTATTGATGAAGCAGATTTACATTTGAGTCATCTTTTCTGCTTCAGTTTCTCATATTCAAATACTCAATTTATTTTAAACTTCATAAAAATTCTTCTCACATTGCCTGGCTAAAGAGATCACATGGAGTCATATGTTAGCCATAGAATTTGGATAGAAGTCATTGGCAACTCTAACAGAAATACATTTACATATTTAATATTTACTATAAAAAGGGGAAATAATAATAATAATTTTATATCTATGTAATAAGCATAGACTTCTGTTTTAAATTTTCCTTTTGTAAGTTATCATCAGAGATCTATATCTCCATACATACATAAATAAATGTATAATGAGACAATGACTAGCATTTATCTCCTGGTCCCTATTTCAAAAACATATGCGGTAATAACTCATAGAATTAAAGATATATATATATATATATATATATATATATATATATATATATATATATATATAGTTGCTCTAGAGAGAGTTTTATAACTACTCCATTTCATATCTACAGTCAAGTTACTTTAATTCTTTGACTTTTTTTTTCCACCATGAACTATAAGACTTGCATCTGATGATATTTAAGTTTGCATTTCTTAATTGAGTTCACTTAAAAAATATGGCTTGGCATAAGAGTTGAGATTCCAGTCATTTGGGGGGATGCAGTTTTAAGAAACAGGAATGGGGGAGCAGTAAGAGTGAGGCCAGAAGATGAAAGTGGATAGTTTGCTGCTATGCTGTGTAATCTATAAAATTCCTCCTAGTTGAGATTGGATAAACAGTCACACTGGCTATTTTTCCCTGTTAGGTGAGGATTATCAGTGAGAGAATTCTTCCATACTTCTGGGCTTCTTCCTGGTTTAGGTTGGAGTTGAGCAGGAACTTATGGCTTCAGAGACAAACCTCAGGGAAGAGAGCCGAGCCATGAATAATGGATGATTCCTGGGAGACTCATGGGGGCAGGGTGGAATTGCTGACAGAAGCATTGACTGGTGGAAGCATTGACTGGTGTCAGAAACATTCTGAGAGACTGGGGGAAATGGCAGCACTTATGCAATAGTCCTTCGGGGATATGACCAAGACTCTTTAAGCTAAAGACCATATTTCTTAGCTGAATTGATTATTATTATTATATGAAGAACAAACAAGAATTAGTAACAAGAACCAATAAAAATGACCATGATCCTCATGGTGTCTGTAAATAGAGAATGGTACACTGTTGAGCAATTTGCCCAATTCTTTGATGTTTCTCAGAAGAAAAGATTCTAGCATAAATGTTTTTCTGATTTATGAATTTTTTAAATCATACATTAGTTATATACATATGTTTATCATGTATAATATTTTAAAAATAGGTATATATTGTGGAATAAATAAACCAAGCTAATTAAACATATCTGTTATTTATATACATATTTTTATGGTGAGGACTAAATCTACTCTCTTAATGATTTTCAAGAATATAGTATTTTGTTACTATTATTCCCATTTTGGACAATACAGCTCTTAAAACTTTTCTAACTGAAATGTTTTTATCTTTTGAGCATTGTTTCCCCTAACCTTCTCTACACAGGCCCCAGCCCCTGGTAACCACCGTTCTACTTTTTGCTTTTATCTAGGACATGGGGTAGGTAAAGGTGAGTCCAAATATCAACCTGGCAAAAGATTCTTTAAAAGCATTTGAGTATTAATCAAAACTTCTTCCTCAACAGGCAGCTTTGTGCTCATTGATGAAGCTTTCCAAGTTCGAAGATATTAGAAAAAGGATATCTTCGTAAGTATTTAGGGATCTCTTTCGTTGTAATAAATGTATAGATTTCCTGATACTAAATCACTTTTTCTGTTTAGTCATTGTAAGTAAGTTCTTGTTGAGATATAAGATTTGAATGAAGGAGGGGAAAATGCAATTTTTAAATATTTAGACCTCTAAATAGACTTGCATTATAACTGGCACTGGAAGATTCCAGGAAAAAATTCTGAAATCTGTATTTCTACAATGCCTGGGTAGAAGTGCTGGAATAACTTAGCAAATATGATTTTCTTAACTCTAATTCCTATATGTATGTAAAAAAACTATATCTGAAAACAATTTTATATTAGATTGCTAACGTGAAAATGACAGAAATACTGGTAGGTGTAATAATTCACGGTGTACACATGATATTGTAGCATTATAGTTTCCTTTACCTGAGTAAATGAAAATGATTGATTTTTTGTACTTGAAATTATCTACAAAATATTTTTGGGTATCCATCATCAATTGGTTGCAGCCCTTTTTATACATATGTGTTTGGTAGTATGCTAGGCCCAAAGAAGAATAGACAAAAAGGCAAGACATTTAGCATTTATTTTTTATTTTCCAAATATTCAGATATATTTCTTTAAGTAAAGAAACTTAAAATTTAAGGATCTCAGACTTCATGTCTGAGTCTTAAATAAGTAATATATGTGCCCTAAATATACCAATAATGAATTCAGGCCTAGAAGAGTATATGACACAACAGTTACCAGTATCAAAATTGTAGTGTACTTGAGAGTATATACATGAACATGAAATGGTCAAATTTTAAAGTAATATACAGCTTAAGAAAGTGGGTATTCACTTAATACTGCTTCCTGGAAATGCTATATTCTTCTCAGAAAAGGAAAAAACTGGTACAGATGAGGACTTAGAATTTGAGAGAGGTTAAATGATTTGAGTATGGTTGCACTTCAAGGGTATAATTGATACTTTTGCATTTCTAATTTTCTTTTGTAATGTCTGCTCTTTTGTTATATAACAATGCCTTCTATTAGACTGCTCTTCTCAGGGAGCCTGCTCTGTCTGTGTATGTGTCTGCCTGCACATACATGTCCACACATACGCTAGCATGGCGCATTTAGTTATTACCTTACTTCCACTTAGATGGACCCCTCCCCTTTGAGCTTCTTGTATCATTCATAATTAGAGGTCTAATTGAATTTCTTTGTTAATAAAATTTTGTTTGCTCCACCTAGATTAATCATTACCTTCCCTGAACTGCTAATGAACTTTGTAGCTATACAAAATTGATTAGCATATAAATGCTTTGTTATTAAACCATATTATAGTTTTGTGCCCCGAACTGATCACAAACACCACTCCAGGGCCAAGGTGGAGACTCTTATATGCTATTTTAACACATAGGAAAGGGTAGAATACATATTGTCAAGATAGTACACAATTGTTTATTTACCACTTGGCTTATAATTCATCAGTTATTCATTCAGGCATTATATTTATGTCAGTGATGACTTGAAATTCACATTACTTATAAGTTAAAAGTTGTACAGAATTTCTGATTCTGGTTGTAGGAAGAAAATGAGAGTAGATTTATTTATTTGATCACATTAAGCAACCTAAAAAATAGAGAAAATTTTAAAAATAGTATTTTATATGTTTGGACAACAAGTAGTGTAGGATTTTCACCTCTGAAAAAAGAGAGCCGATATGACTCCTGTGATTGTCCCCATCTTTCTAGCTAGATGCAGTTTCCAGACAAAAGTGATGGGAAGTAAAGTCTAAAGAAATCCAGGCCATCTTGCTAAATTACGAGATAGAAATTGGAGTTCAAGGGGCCAGAGTGACTGGAATTTGTAAGGCAGAGTCTCTGAAACAAGAAAACTGCAAAGAGAGAGATATCTGGAGATTTTAAGAAGTTTCTCCTGGAGCCTCCTTCTGTGTACTGATATGGACATAAATGCCACTGATAAGCAGTAGCCTAACAGCTTGTGCTTGCATCAGCCAAAATTGAAAGACTTCTTAGTACATACAGCAATGGATAAAGTTCCCCAAATGGTATTATTGTCTTAGTATTGAACCCAAATTAGCAATATGCTAAAATCTGCTCTGAAGGTGTCCTGGTTTATCTTAAAATAAACTTGAGTGTTTCAAACCAATCTTGGTACTTTTCTGTGTCTAGGACCCCATTAAGTAGGATTCATAGTGTGCAAAGCAATCAACTGAACTAAAAAATATCAGCCCCGAAAAGCAGGCAATGACAAATCATAAGCTGAAGAAAATATCAAGCAGCAGAAATGACAGATGATACTGTTGGAAAACAAAGATGTTAAAAGGTTTATAATTAATGTAGTCTCTATGTGAAGAATACAGATGACAACATGGAAAGGTTTAGGAAAGAAATAGAAATAGAAGATGAATACAAATGGAATTATAGAGTAAATCATAATGTCAAAAATACAAAATACTGTTTTTAGCATAGGGTGGGAAGCTGCTATTGCTGTTGTTTGCTATATGGATGTCTAATGGTTCAGGAACCATTCTGAAAGATTTTCCTTCCTACCCTTTTGCACTTTTGTTGAAAATTGATTAATAGTCCACACGTATGCCTCTGTATAGGCTCTTTATTATTCTATTAACTCATATTCTAACCTTTTACTACCACACTCATTTGATTATTGTAGCTCTTTTAAGGTTTGAAATCAACCCTTGGGTCCCTGACTTGGAATGGTGTTTCAATCTTTACAGAATTGGATTGTTTCAGTGCCTAAATGTGAAAACATATTTTACCATTCATATTTTTGTCATAAAATATGTTCTCCTGATACTCAGAAAAGTCAAAAATTAAAAGAAAAAGTTAATTGTTTAAAACATAAAAGAGTAAATTAGCTGTTATCTGAATAAGGAATCTATCAAATATCTATTTGATGTTAATTTTGTTCCTTACTTTTCTCTCAGGTTAAAAAAAGCATGTTAATGTCTTTCACATTTCTTTCACCTCTGACACTTATGCACATTATTTCCCCTTAACCCATAATTTAAAATACACATTCCAAAATGATTTCACACCTTGTTTTTTTCCTATTATGTCCCTTTTTAAATAATTCATTTTCAAAACTGTGTAGTTTTATTCTAATTCCTCTCATTAAGGTATCATCCATATATCTGCTAATTCTTACTCCAAGGACTAACAAATGAGGAAATAACCCTTGACAAAATGATTATCATTATAGTAAAACAAATGGCAACATTTCATATATTAACTGAAATTAATGAAAACTTATAATTATGACACATAGGTAAATTTATATGAGAAGCATGAAATGACTGGTTGTCATGGTTAGACACAGAAAGAAATGTGCAATGAATGCATTTGTTTTATACATTCATTAAGAGTTGTTCTTTGCAGCAAATGTATGAAAATAAAGATCTATTTTAAATAAGTTTGTTTGGGTGCATTATCTATAGCAATAAAGGTCTATAATAATGGCCTATAATGTTGAAAAAAATGTTTTTAAATATTAAAGTACAAAAATGCTATTCTCAGCATCCTGCTTTAAAAGAAGCAACACAAGTATTTCCATATTGGCTTCCTGATAACTTGTCATAGCAATTAAATTTGTGAGCAGGGAGCAGAGCCAAAGGAGAATTTTATGCTCCATTGCTCCTGCTTGCTTCTTGTCCTTTCACTCACCCTCCACAGTTTCTAGCTTAAATTTTAAATCCTCAACCAACAGCGCTTGCTCAAGATCTAGAATCTATGGAAAAGAAAAGTCAGTCAAGAGAATCATCAGATCATTTTTTCTTCCAAGATACTGAGGCTGTATTATAGTGAGCTTGTCCTCTGTATTGCTAAGTGTGAGACCTGCAGCTTTTGGAGAGAGTTACCTCTACATTAGGTGGTAAAGTAGCCTTTAAATTTCTTAGACGATTTACTTCTTTCTCAACATGAAATTTTATATTCATCTCTCTATATAGCTTTAAACATGTTAAAGTTTTCTAGTTTAATTTTAGCTTTTAGTTTTATACTTTTTATAGTTCTATCTTCTGACAAAATTGATGGCGTTCTGGTAATGAATGAGCACAGGATTCATTGGAATGTAGTGTGATAATGAAATTATTTGAACACACACTCATGAAGAGGATACATTAGTGATCTTTTAGCATTTAAAAAATATGTTATTTGCAGCAAATGTATGAAAATAAAGATCTTTTTTTTTTTTTTTTTTGAGGCTGAAGCAGGAGGTACATAAGTTCAAGGCCAGCCTTAGCAACTCAGCAAGACCCTGCCTCGAATTAAAAAATTAAAAAAAAAAAAAAAAAAAACTGAAGATGTAGCTCAGTGGTAAAGCACTCCTGGGTTCAACCCCACTATCTAACCAAAATGTAGTCTTCAGAAAAATATAAATAAAAACCACAATGACTTTTTCCTGTGCACACATTAGCATAATTCAAAAAGTACCAAGCATTAATAAGGAGCTATTACAAACAGTAACATTAAGAGTGGGAGTGAGTGTAAAATGGTACAAACATGTTTGAAATTGCCTGACAGTTACTTATTAAATTCAACACGTACTTGCCATATGACACAAGAGTTTTATTATTAGATTTTTACCTAAGGGAAATAAAACATATCCACATAAGGATGTTTACCTGAATGCTCACTGCCGCTTTATTCCTAATAACCCCAAACTGGAAATTATGGCTGTTATGATTTGTATGTGAGGTGCTTGGTGTGAGACAATGTAAGGGAATTCAGAGAAGAACTGATTAGGCTGTGAAAGCCTTAACCCAATCAGTAAATTAATCCCCTAATGGGATGAACTGGGTGGTAACTGGAGGAGGTGGGGCATTGGGAGCCTCGCTTTGGGGTATATTAATTTTTTTATACTGTAGTGGAGTCTCAATGCTCTTTGCTTTCTGATCACCATGTGAGCTGTTTCCCTCTGCCACACTCTTTTGTTATGATGTTCTGCCTCACTTGAGCCTGGAGGAATGGAGCCAGTCTTCTATGGACTAAGACCTCTGAAACCATGAGCCCTCAAATAAACTTTTCCTCCTCTACAGTTGCTCTGGAAGGGTCTTTCAGTTACAGTATGGAAAAAGCTAACTAAAACAGTGGTATATTTATAAAGTACAATATTACTCAGAAACAACAACAAAAAAGAAAATGATGGTGTCTACAACGAGATGATTAAATTTGAGAAGAGTATTAAGAAAATATAGCCAAACACAAAATAACTTTTAGTATAGGAATAATTCCATTACTATAAAATTATAGGATAGACCAAACCAACGCATAATCTCAAAAAAAATCAAATGTTACTTGGGGTTAATACTAAATTAGGTTGAATGTGAAGAGGCACAAGCTTTAGGAGAAGATAAAAATATTAAAATTACACATTGACAATAAATGTACATGTATTTGTCAACTTTGTCAAAATCTACATTAAAGAAGAATGCCTTGAAGTCAGAAATGGTGCCCCATGTCTATAATCCCGGTGAATCAGAAAGTTGAGGCAGAAGGATTGCACGTTTGAGGACAGCCTGGGAAATTAAGTGAGACTCCGCCTCAAAATAAAAAGTTTATGATATATCAAGAACTATGTAATGTTTTGAACAACCAACAATAAAAATTAATTAAAAAAAAAAAAGTGCTGGGGAAGTAGCTCAGTGATAGAGCTTCCCTGAGTTTCATCTCCACTATTGCTAAATAATAAATAAATAAACAAACAAATGAACAAGCAATTAAATAAATGGATACATTTAATTTCCTGAAAAATATCCTGCAAAGTTATTGTATTTGGAAGAAAAAATATCAAAAAATGGCTAGGGGGATGCATAGAGAGACCTGTCTCCCTTTTTGAAAGTCTGACTGTAAATAAGAGTAGAGGATATCTTGAGAATTTAAGAGTAGGTCATCAGGGGAAAGGATTGAATTTTTTTCTCTTTTTGTCCAAAATATACTTGGGGATGAATTTTTCCAAAGACCATAAGTAGAAATTCAAAACCCAAGAAAACCCAGAATAGCTCTTGATTCTCAAAGTAGAATGCATGCTCCAACTAACAGCTTATCATCTTGTTATTAATTGCAGCATTATTATTTTGGATATTCTTGAAAAGAGCTAAGGAAGTTAAAGCCTGGCCTGCCTGTGAGTATATTTTCACAGCAAACATACAAATTCAGTAGCTATAGTTTTTCAGAATTCATTATTTTATCAAAACTAAAGCAAAACAGAAAGACAATATGTTTCTATAGAACAGGGAAACAAAAGTCTGCAAATAGACAAATGAGATTGCAGCATTCCCAATCACTCTTTTAGGTCTCCAGATTTATTATTTTACAGAAAAGAGTATGCATATATGATGGAATAAAAGTGAAATTTGTTATATTAAAATGTTTAAAATACATTTTAGAAAAATAGAACAATCAGTATAGAGAGACAAGCCATCTTTTGAAATTCACTTTGGGAAGTGCTTTGGAATTACAGAACTGCCAGGTAAAATAAGATGTATGAAAAATGAATTTGGAGATACATACCTCTGCCATCCTTTCTCTTAGCATTTGGCATTATTTTCCCACCTTATGCTGCTCCAACTCTAGTTTGTTTTCTTACACCTTCCTACAAACATTTATTGTAATACTATGTTTTTCTACCTTTGAAATAGTTCAACCAAGTTAAGAGACTTGTTAATCTTTTCTATTCAATTAAAATAAAACAAGCAGCCAAGCACTGGTGGCCTTTGCCTGACAGTTACTAAGGAGAAGGAGACAGGAAGATTGCAAGTTCAAAGACAGTCTCAGTAATTTAGAAATTCCCTGAGCAACTTAATGAGATCATGTGTTAAAGTTAAATAAATAAATAAATAAGGACAGGAAATGTTGCTTGGTGGTAGAGTGCTCAATCCTCAGTACTAGAAAGTAAAAACAAATAAATAAATAGAAAGAAAATAAGCAAATTTAGCCTGGATTCATTTTCTTTTTATCTCCTTTTTAATATAGACTATTTTCAGTAAACTAGGAATGAACACCTTCTTAAGAGGTAATAATATCTGAAAATATTAAAACGGATGTTTTAAACATGATTTCCTATGGATAGGAAATTTGTGCTGAGACAGAAAAGGTGAAGTGGATAGACAAAGATGAAGTTAAATGTAGAAATTAACCAGATGTGAGGAAAGATGCAGAAAGGATATAAAAAGATAAAGGGTTTGATTCCCAGAGATTCATCCGTATTGTTTATCGTATGTGTTCTTTGGAATTTGTTAGTGGGGCTAATTCCGGATGATAGAGTCCATGGTGTGGCTTTGACATTTTCACCTTCAAATAAACAATTTCACTTCCTCTCATTTCAGTTGCCCACAGACATGGTCATTCTTTTGGCCTCATCATCCCCTTAATTGTACCCCTGTTAAATCTCAATTTCAAGCATTCTATTTTCTGACCTCCACTCCTGCCTTTTTAACTAATTTTTGTCCCATTTTAGCCATCCTTTATCCATGTGATCTTGGCTTCTACTTCATTTAAAAAAATAGAAGGAATCCATTGTGTGTTCAGATATGATTTTATTACCAAATCTATTAATCTTCAGGTATTGAAACTCAAAAGCCCTGCTCCTATCAAAGGTCTAAACCACATCCACTCTGAATCCCATCTTCTTTTGTCTTCTTAAGGAATTTTTTTCATTAATGGTAGACTATTTCCCCTGAACCATTATTTGTTTCTTCTTTATCCTGAATGTTTCTCATCATGAAATAAAAATGCTTTAAGAGTTTAAAGCTCACAATCCAAAAAACTAATTCCCTTGACAGTCACTCACCAATTTTTAAGCTATCATTTTGTCTCTTAGTAACTCTTTGTTGTAAGCCATGTAGTATATTTTAGAATATCTATAGCATGTGCTCACATAAAATTTCTCCACTCACTCTAAGCTGGTTGTTTAGATGTGATGGGATTATTCATTTTTTATATTTTCTTTTTTTTTTATTTGAACATCACTATTATATACAATAGAAAGATTCAGGTTTCTTCAGATCACTTCAGTGGTCTTTGTTTGACTTGTTAGAATTTTTATTGGTGATGGCTTCTTCTTTCTTGACAATTTTTGATTTTTAATCATGCCTCTGTCTCTTCTGCTTTGCCTTTTTGTTTGGACTTGCCTATTTTCTTTCCCAGTTCATCTTTTCTTCAGTGGTCTAAATGCAATGTATCTCAGTGTTCTGTTCTGGTCTCCATCTCTTTTCAACTACACACTCTTCCTGGTGATTTTATTCAGTCCATTGCTTTAAATGCTGTGCCTGAAGCAACTGCTCCAAAATTAGAATTTTCATCTTTGACCTCCACACTAAATTGCACACTTATCAATTCAAATTCTTAGTGCTCCAATTTTATGTTTAGAAGACAAGTTTTTATGCAAAAAAACACAACTTTTTCTTAATAGAAATATGTTCATGAATTGTAATTTCTGCTATTTTTTTTATTCCAAGATACTTGTATTTTTCATCACCAAGTCAAAACTTTTATAATTTCTTATTTTCTTCAATTTCTGTTCCTCTAAAATCCATAGCACTTTCTTAAATGATTATATTAACCCACAATATTAAAGGAAATAGCTATTATAATATTATAATATTTCATGCATATTTTGCCTTATTTACCACATTATCTTTTTATAGCTTTTAAAAATTTACTGGGGTGGAGTGGCAGAACACTTGCCTAGTATGTGTAAAGCCCTGGGTTCAACCTCCAGCACAGAAAAAAGAATTATTATAAATAAAATTATCTATGAAAATATTTAATATGTAAATCAAATGCAAATTTGGAACTGTTTTATAATCGGAAGAGTCCATTGATTTTCCTAACCTGATGAAATAATTATTTAATATATTCATGTTAGAAATTTATTGATGACCAAATCAACAGGACTAATTTTCATTTAACTGTAAAATAATCTTCAAGTCAATAATATGAATATTTCCATTTATTAAAAACAAACCTAAATTTTAGTACCATGAAAGTATGCCAAATATTGATATAAATAGCTAGGTTAGCTGTAATATTTCTCAGAGCTATTTAAAGAGAGTATATTTAAAGAATTGAAAACAGGAGTCATATTATTTGCACAATCATGTCCATAGTAGTAATAGTATTCAAATAGCCAAAAGGTGGAATCCTACACATGTTCATTGATGAATGAATGGATAAACAAAATGTGTCATTACACACAATGGGATATTATTAGTAAATTTTTTAAAGGAAGGGAATTCTGACACAGGCTACAACAGGGATGAATCTATGCTAAGTGAAATAAACTAGGCAGAAGAGAGAAGTATGATCCTACAGGCATGGGGTTTCAAGACTGACCAAATTTATAGAGAAAGGCTGGGTAATGTGGGTAGTAGCCAGAGGTACATCTTACTTTTAAAAACCAAAACCTGAAAATTAATGTGTTTGTGTGTATCCTCAAAATAATATGGCTTGTTTTAAATGCTTTGTTCTCAAAGTCAAAGAATTGTTTTTGTAAAGAACTTGAAACACTGTGGTATGATTTGTTTGGTGAAGTGTGTGGGAGAGTTTTCTTGGAGAGTGAACTGTCCTTCATGTGCTATTGAAAATTCATCCTGGGGTTGAATGTAAACACCCAGTCATCTGGCAGGGGTTATCTTCAACACATTAAGGATTAAGGATTGAGAAGACTCACTTGTTAGAAACATAAGGCCATCCTTCTTGAATCAGAAAGATGTGGGATGGGAGATAAGTGTCCAAATATCAGACACTTAAGGAACCAATACAAAATTTGCCTCTAAATCTGACTATTCTGGGCTTACTAGACTGATGTTTCACTTAACATGCTTTTCTTTGTGCTGGCTGAGAAAAAGACTATTTAGAAAAGGGAAAGCACAGTCTCTTCTTGTCCCTCTAGATGCGTTTCTGACTCAATCACTTACCCTATTCTGACAACTTCTTGGAGGTAAGCACCAATGTCCCATATTCTGGTACTTCCTTTCACCTTCTACTCTTCCCTCAATGCAGTTACATGCATGAAATCTTGGAAAGAAAATAGAAATAGTGCAGAGAAGTGTCCAAAGGTGGGGAGGATATGTCTACTAATTGGTGCTGGATGAAGGACCTTGTCCCCTAGACTTCAGTGAAAGGAGCTTTGATTTACATCCAAGTGTTGTACAGCTGCTGTGTTCCAGCTTCAAAACTCTGAGTTCTCTAACTTCAGACTTCACATATTTAAAATGGGTTTTTTTCTAATTCATCATCTTAATGATTAAACAAAATAATAAAAATAAAATTATTTGGTAAAGCTCTCTAAAAATTAAAAGCATTATTACATAACTCCCACTAGACTTTATCTAAACTTTATAGCTTTATACTTTTGTGAGTTAATATATTTTTCTAATTCAAGTCCTCAGATAAAATCTCAGTCTTACCAGGAAATTCAAGTCACCTGCAAACTTTATCAAATATTAGAAATGATTAATAGAAGTGAATTTTATACTGGTGAGATTTATCTTTCTTACAAGATACTGTGACTTAACTTGTGCAAGTATTAATACTAGTGCAAGTGTTAAGGTATAATGCAGGGAGCATAAAATAGGGAGAATATAGGTTCTTCTACAAAAATGGCAAAATTATATCAAAAGCCACCTAACTGAAATGGAACACTCTGTGAAATGTTATTGATTCTGAAAGGAATTTTAAAATGCTTTTAGAAACCCTGTTATATGAGGCTGGAAAGTATCTGAGTGGTAGAACACTTGCCCATCATGTGTGAGGCCCTGGGCTTGATGTACAGCATTATTCAAAACAAGAAAAGGAAAATAAGAGACACACACACAGAGGAAGGGGAGAATATTTCACAAACTTGAACATTTATTTTGTTAGCAAATAATAGTAAAAGAAGAGCATAGATTTAATTACTTATGTATTTTGGAAAACTAGAAAGATGGACTACAAGCAGTTAGTGCTAGGAACTAGCGTCCTTCAGCAGCTTTTATTTTCCCCATTGTTCTTTTGTGAACTCTCCTTATGAAATCCGCACATTTGCAAATGCAAGATCCTAAATCATATGCATGCAGGCTTACTCTCTTTCCCTAAAATTGGCCTTAAGAGAGGACAAGGTTTATCATTAACACATCCAATCTTTTGTAGCTAAAAATAGTAAATAAACGGTGATCTGGTGTGAATCATTTCCTGTACTTAATGAGTCCCTGCTTAATAATAAAGTTAAATTAACTGCTCATGCTGTTCTATATCCCAAGTAATAGCATATAATATTTGTGAAATCTTGAAAAATTAAAAAGTATTTTCTTTGTCTTTCATTTTCTTTTCTATTCTTTTATTTCTTGCATCTACCAAACGTACTATTGCTCCCATATTTCAAATAGAGAAACTGAGTTTTGAGAAATGTATGATTCTCCCCTCCTCTACTTCACATAACATAGGCTGAAGCATCATCATTAAGGTGTGTACTCTTTATTCTTTTCATGCAATAAATACTAAATTAGCATAGGTACCTGGAATTGTGTTCTGCACAGAAGAGTGAGTGGTGATCAAGGAAGATACAGTTTTCACCCTTGACAGTTTAACAGAAATGATGAGCAGGGACAAGTAACTGAGAATATAAGAAAAATTGTGAAGAAAATTGCAAAGTTCTTTTTAAGTGAAATGGCAATGAAACAAAAAGGCCTCAGGGATCATGGAAATTAACTCTGAGAAACTGATATTTAAGTTGAGACCTGAAGAAAAAGGAATTAGATATGAAAAATGAATGTGGAAAGAATATGCTAAATCTAAGGTAACAGAAAGATGTATAAGCTCATGGAATGTTCTGGAAAGTTAAAGAAGCTCAGTGTATACATGATTACAGGAGAAGGGCTTCAGCTGTTTTATGCTTGCTTTTCTTTGACAGAATGCTCTGTCTCCAAATGTACTTGGTTTATTTTTTATTTATCTCCAGGTCTTGGCTTAGATATTACCATCTCAGTGAAGTCACATTTGGTCATTAGACACCCTCAGCACTCCCTTCTCCCATTTACAGCTTTATTTTCCTCGATACAGTTATCACCTTCTGTCATAATTTGTGCTTTTGTCTTTTTCCGTTATCGGGAAGGTAAGTCCTATGAAAGTAGAAGCTATTAACTATTTATATTGTCCTTGGCAACATCAATGGTGACCAGTAGACAGTACACTGCTAAAAGACAAGTAGAAATTAAGATCAGCAAAACAGGGTCAGATCTTTTAGAGTTTCATAGGCTATGAAATTTATTTTGTTCTTTATCTTAACAACAACGAAAACAACTGTGGATTGATTTTAATAAGAAAATAACATGACTTGTTATTAAAATAACACTTTGACTTTAATGTGAAGACTGGCCTCAAATGGGGAGCTAAGAATAAGAGAATATTAGTGAGGAATTTGTGCAGCAACTGAAATTACAGAAGGCAGTGACATGGGATTGAAGAATGAGATGGCCTTCACTGGATAAAAGGAGTTGTAGATACTTTATCATAGAGCTTGTACCTAGCTTTACAGACCCTGGGGAGATATTCTAGGTGATAACCCAGGAGTGTGTTGCTTAGTGCTGTTGTGGAAAGGTGACTGACAGTAGGATCTGGAAAGTTGGTCGGGGCTTGATATGAATAAATGTCCACATGGAAGGTTAGGTGATTTGTTCAAAGTTACGAAACTAATAGATAGCAGAGCAAAACATATTTCAAATTTAATGTCACTGGTACTAAGCCTGATGCTCTAAAATGATATTTTATTGTAGTAATATTGATGATATTATATCTTATTGGATACTAAGTTTAAGTTTATATATACATAACCTTATGTATTTCTCATAGTAATCTTGTCAGGTAAATGGTGTGTACCCATGTACACACACACACAAGTCGGGCCATTGGTCTTCCAGGCTCCAAGCCACATTGAATGGCCCCCTCCTGCTATTTATAATCCCTATCTGAAGATAACACTTGGCTGATTTTCTTTCTTTCCTCCAAAAGTCCCCGTCTTTCCCCTTTATTTGAAAGGACATTTCTTTTGGGTTTTCCTCTAATCTAACAGTCTGACTACAAAACATGTTCCCTGGAGTTTGGGGGATGATTACACATATGATGTTTAGTCATATTAGAGCTTTTTCTTACAGGAAAACAGAGCTCAAAAGCAATATCCAGCTGGTCACATGTAGCCATTTCATGAAGGAGGAAATGCAAGTTAAGAGAAAGAAGATATTTCATTACATAACACATATATGTATGGAAACATCATACTATACTCCATATATGTGTCATAATTGTTATGTGTCAAAAATAAAAATAAAGTGTAAATCAGACCAAAGCAACACCCCTCTTCCTCCAAAAAAATCTAACCAAATTCTTTTTTTTTCTCTTGCCATCAGAATCTGAGCTTTCCTTTATACCATCTTACCATTATATTCTCTTTTGACCAGGTAAAGATGCAACATGTTTAGAAAAGTTTCAGGTTTTAGTTTTTAACAGGAGAATTTCAGTTACAAGAAATGTCACTCATATGAAATGTCATTCAGTCTAGATTGTTGAAGAAAAAGAAAATATGTAAAAACTGAACATGAAATCAATTTTTTTTATCCATTTATAGAAAAAAAAAGAAAAATCCTCCAAAATAACTCAATCTTTCAATTTTCATGCTAATTTAGATGGTAATGAAATAGAGAATTAATCTTTTCTTACATAACTTGGTTCCTACAGGGAGGGAAGATTGTGATTGTGTAATTCTGCAGTTCACACATATTAGTGTTTAATATGTATGATTCTCAGTTTTTATTGAGGCTCTGGATGCTTGCCATGAAATTAGTTTTGGTTTCTAAAGTCATCATCATTTTATAAGAAATATGGACTCCTGTTTAGAGGTCAAAGTACAAAAATAATTTGGCCCCTGTGCATGTGCCCAATATAGTTATAAATAGACTTCATCATCTCATCTCATCAGTTGGCAAAGAATAAACATTGCAGGGGTCCCAAAAGCATAAGGCAGCCAAGTAAAGTTGAGCAATGTTTGTCTTGCACAAAGATGCCAGACCTGGAAGGGTGTGGAGCTGAAATCCAGCCAACACTAGCCTGCAGGTATCCAAGGAGAATTACTTTTTTTCTCATTTGTGCAGAATTTTATATAGTCTGGCTCAGGCTGATGATCTATATGACCTTGGGTATCACTCTCAGGTTCTCTGGGTCTCGATTTCTTAAACATTGAAATAGCTATAGTACTTTGTAGTCCATGAAATACATATTTATGTAATTATATTGTAAATTGCATACTCAGGCCCACATGTGTTTTTGTTCACAATTTTAATGAAATTGGCCCTTTTCCCAGATATTGCCTGCCCCTCTTCCCTTGAGCAAAGATTCCTTGTTAAATACTTGTTAATAAAATATCATTGCCTGGTAATTATTTGGGGGGAAATAAATTCTGATCCAAATTTGTTAAAATTGATTCCATTTGAAAACAAAAATAAGCTATTTTTCAGCAAATGTTGGTGTTCTGAATAATCTGTGGACAAGTTAGCAAGAGGCTGAATACTTAGAAATTCAATATTAAGAAGTTTTTAGCATAATTTGGTTAAAAGTAAAGGCAATGTTCAAGGCCCTGAGTTTGATTCCTATAACACAAAAGGAAGAAAAAAAAGTAAGTGAAATTCATAGTTTAGAATATATTTTCAAATGCATATTTAAAAAAAAACTGATGATATAAATTCTGTCAATTCATCTCTCATCTAGAAGTGGATCCCTAAGTGGGCAGTCCTGTTTTCACTTTGTACAAATCAAACACGGATCTTAGGACATGTTCACATTAACAAAAATAATCCACTCAAATGAAAAGCATCCTAGAATTATGCTAAAGTCATTGAAATGATTGCTGTGAATTTGTAAAAAAACATTAACATCAAATACCCTTTAACAAACCTCTTAAAAGAGGTATACTTAGCTCCAAAATCCTCTAGTCCCCAGAGGATAATCAACAGGATTAATTTCTTTCAGTTTTACCCCAAGCAGTCCCTCCCAAGCACTTCCCCAGTCCCCATCTTCTTTCTCCTAATTCCCCAAACTGCAATTGCTTTCTTAATTTATTCTGCAGAACAATGCAGCAAATTGGCACACCCACACCTATTCTACAGCTTTTTAAGCAAGGGCAGAAACTCCAATTGTTAGGAAAAATTTCTCCTTAAAATACCATGGGGATGATGGGGATGAAGATGATGTTGATAATAGTGAGAAGACCTTAACTTATAGAATCATAAATTTTCTTATTTTACTCAGTGAGCAAAATTTCTCAATGTTTCTTTTATGTTTTATTGAAGTCCATTTGGTAATTCTACATAAAGGGACATATCTCTGATTTGAAATGTACTTGTGTTATGAAGGCCAAGTTCATCTTTTGCATGTAGTAGCTTTCCTCAAATTGTTCATAGAGTCAGACAAACTATCTGACAGTTTTCTTGTAGCCATTTGTAACAACATAAACTGGGATTTCTAGAGGCTCTTTGGAGCACCAGTTCTTTGGTGCTGTCCCAAGAATTCTCCCATAGAAAGTGTTCCGGGGCATCATGTGAGTAGAGAGGTACTTTAGGATCTATAGATGTAGACCTTTTTACATCCATCACTACATGCTTCCCCCCTAAATGATAAAGGATTTCTTTTGACACTTTCAGATATGAACATGGAATAGTAAATTTCAAACTGTGTTGAATACGGGCACAGATGATGTGGGCATATAAAAGTTTTCTTTCTGAGGTATATATGTATACACACACACATACACAAACACACCATCTCACAAGAATGTGTTTGCCTATGCATCTATGCACAGAAACATTTGTTTTTGAAAGGGAGAAAGAAGACAATTTTCTTTACCCAATAATTCAAAAGAAAAATTAAGGGGTGATACCTATATGTGCTTATGGTGAGGTGGTGTGCAAAACACACAAAATTGTGAAACTTTGGGTATAAGCAGAATGACTTTTTTGGAATAGGAAATAGAGTGGCAAACAACTGAGCAAGAGGTCATTTTTTACCTCTAGCATACAACTTCAAATTCCCTTGACATAGTAAATATAAGAGGGTTGAGAACATTAAAAGAAACTATGTGTAGCATAAAGAGAATTTGCCATAATGTAGGTTTTTAGGAGATTTTTATTTAGTGAAATAAGATAATAACAATGTCTAACATTCATTGAGCAAAAGCCATAAGATAGCACAGTAGAGAGATGAGCACCCAGAATGTCTGTGAAGAATGCTACCATCCAGTTGAGATAGAAAGTTAGGGACAGAATGGGGCAAACTGGGGTTATATGGGTTTCCCTGGAGAGGATTTGGAGCCCTCTACTGCTCTTGCTCATGCCAGTATCTCTTCAGTCTCAATTTGCTCAGCATGTAATGGTCTTGAAAAATATGTACTACCTGGGGTTTAGATAACAAAGAAACCCACATTTATGAACAGAAAACTGGAAAACAATGATAGCCTATTAGAAAAAGGCAATGCATACTCCTCCTTTTTTCTTGGAGTTTCCTTTTTACTGACTGCTGATAATACAATAATGATTTCAAGATGAGAAATTTCTTTAAAAGTTGAAATAATTTTCACTGATTTATGAGTAAAGTTTTGACTACTATTTGCTGACAATTTTTGAATGGTACAAAGAGCCAGGGAGGCAGTTTCTCCCTGGACATCTAATGAGGATGTTTTCTTTGATCCATGCTTTGCCATGCATCTTTTTTAGTAACAATTTTTAAATTAAGATATAAATAATCCTTTTTAGCTTGTAATTTTCCTAGTCTTGGAACCAAAGGCAATAAAAGTAATTCTCTACTCTAGGCATACTTATTTGACAGAAAATCTATAAATAATGGTAATGGGGAAAAATTGTCCCAAACTTGATCTGTGAGAGAAAATTTCTGCTTAATGTGATTAACAATCTCTTTCATAAAAGCTAAAACTCTTAGGAATCTAATTTATGTACTCTATCAACTGTGATTAAAATATTTTCAGGGGCTGGGATTATGGCTCAGTGATAGAGCACTTGCCTGGCATGTGTGAGGCACTGGGTTCAATTCTCAGCAGCACATATAAATAAATGAATTAAATAAAGGTTTATCGACAACTAAATAAATAATAAAAATATATTTTTTATGGAAATCAATAATACTATCTATCTTATATGGTTCCATAAATCTTTAACCAATATCTTTTATTTCATTTTTTACTCTGACAATGTTTCTCTTTTTGACAATTTCTATCCCAGAAAATCTACTGATAAAGAAATACTTGAATTTGTTTTTTCCCTGTAATTTTTCTTGTTGTTGTCTGTTTTTGTCTATAGTTCATGAAATCAAGCCTAGCACCTCCACACACTAGGCAAATATTCTACCATAGAGCCAATGCAACCCCCGACCCAGCCAATATTATTTTAAACAATAAATGGTTCATGTGCCTGACATTATTCATGCACATGTGCATGGGCAGGCTCCCACTCATATTAGATATGAATATAATAGCATGCAAGACTACTTGGAAAGAAGACGAAGGTTGCTACTTAAAACTCCAAGCTTTCTTCAGGTTTCTCTCTCTCTCTCTCTCTCTCTCTCTCTCTCTCTCTCTCTCTCTCTCTCCCATAATAGAAATTATCTTTTTTTTCTTTTTAAGTTTTTAACTTCATGTTTAAATGTTAATAATTTGAGTAAGTCTATTTGTCTCTCAAAATAGGCTTCAAATAACCTCTGTTCATAAAAATATCCACAGTGTCCCCTGCAAAACTGTCAGAGTATTCTATTTATTAGCCTGAAAAGTTTGGTTTGGAAAACCACTGCAGGTACAGGGAGCCAAGCCTGAGGAATCACATAGTTAAAATAAAATACCTGTCTCAATATGAGGCCATGATAAATCTTGAGGGGAGATTGCATCGTCTACATATCTGCACAGTAAACAAAAGAAAGGCCTAGGAAGAAGAAATTTAGGGAAAGAAGAAAGAGAACAGATAAAGATGGTAGAGAAGAGCAGTAAATCAACTTCGATCTGGAGGCATTTATTTAATCCACAGATAATAGGATTGCAGGCCTCAAACTGGAATAATTTATTTCTATAATAAAATGACAGGTTTTTTTCTCTCACTGTTAGAAAGCAACAAAAATATTTTTAAAGAATCATAGGGGAAATTTTCTAAGAAAACCTTGACAATAATTGATCCTATGATTCTACTGTCACCCAAACAAATCCAGTTTCTGCTCTTTCATTTAATTAAGAAGGCTTCACATAAAAAGCAGAAAAGGGAAATTTCTCTTTTCACAATTGTAAAATATCGAGAAAATATGCATCGTAATATTTGCCTAACTCTTACTCAGAAATAGATCATAATTTCTGAATTATTTGTGTTGTTTTAAAGAATATCTTAAATCTGCAAATAGAACATGATTTAATCCTAACAAGAGTAGGAAATATTATTCTCACTTTACACATTAAGAAAAATGAGTTCTTGTTTGGATAAGCTGAGGATTTCAAGGCTAGGAGTTAATGGGAACCCGATGTGAGCCCCAGCTTGCAGTTTCTAAACCACAGGATCCTCAGAGATGTATAACCAAAAAGGACACAAAGCTAACATGTCCTGAGAAGAGGTAGGTGGAGCATCTAGAAACAAATCAAGAGAGCAGATCCCTCTAAGAAACAGTGAAAGGGTCTGCACAAAAATCTGAAGAACTGAGGCTCAAATTTAATTTCAACAAGAGGACAGGGGCAAGAAATCAGAGCAAAATAGGCACAGAACTTCCCTGACCAGCAGAGCTCAGAAAAATACAACCGCTCAGATTAAAAATGGAAGCAGAGTGGGAATGAGAAAGCTTGTACTCAAAGGTTAGCAGACACAAATCACTAGAAAATACTACCAAGTAGTATGAGAGGTTTCCAATCAGAATGAAGAAAAACCCTTGAGGTTGTCACCGTGTGCTCCCTCTGCATGGTGTACCCCTACAGCTCTAAGGCTACAGTGGTGCCTTGGAACTAACCATCTCAAAATGTGTTGGATCAGTGCTTCACTACCGAGAAACAATGAAGTGGGTTTTAAAGCTAGTAAGCAAAGCAAAAAATAAAACAAAATCAATCTTCCTAAATTTGCCAACTCAAA
Source organism: Callospermophilus lateralis (assembly GCF_048772815.1). NCBI lineage: Eukaryota > Metazoa > Chordata > Mammalia > Rodentia > Sciuridae > Callospermophilus > Callospermophilus lateralis. Next base: position 106,672,446 of record NC_135310.1, on the reverse strand, counting down.
GCTGGAGAACCCCAATTTTGAACTGTTTTTCATGTGTAATTTTAAGAAATGCCTTTGTCATTTGTGTACATGGTTTGTCTTTTCCCTACATACACTTCTTTTGGGAAAATATGTAGAGAAAAATGAATGTTTGTATTCTTTCAATAGTAATGCACATTCTTTATCTTATTGAGTTAGGGAATAAAGTTTTCAGAATTAACCACATGACATATTAGAAAAATGTCATATCAACCTAATCCTTATTGCCAAGTTCTGCTTTCTCCATGAGCTCCTGAGCATTCTTTTATTCACTCACTCATTGAAAATTGGTTGATCATTCAATATCTGTAGCAGGAACTATGGCAAAGGATAAGGTAGTGAATTGGACATTCATAATTCATGACTTCTTCATGTTTAGCCTGTTGGGAAAGATATGTCAATATGTCTTTCTTCCCGGTCTCCTCTGCCTAGGCTACACTGCTTTCTCATTCTCTGAGCTCTGCTACTTGTAGCTCATACTGCGAAGTTCAGGACTTACTATATTCTAATTATTGGTTGAATTCATGCCCCAATAAACTTACATAATCAAACATAGAACATTATCATATACTTCTCTTTTTATTTTAGGTTCTCATAATGCCAAGCACAATGTTAATGATGGGAAAGACACTTTATAATATTTGTTGATAGATATAAAAATTATCAAGTTTTGAAAATCATCATAGATACCTCCACAGAAAACATTAACTCTTTAGTATAAAATTCTTTAAAACAAAAAACAATATTTTCCAGGTTGCTAGGGAAGAGTGATTTATAATATGTGTAATATTTTGGAGGCAAGAAATAGCATAAAATATAGTTAAACAATAAAGCAAATATTTAATGATTACTCTGAATCAGGCACTATTCCATTTGCTTATGTATATTGAATCATTAACTCTTCACAAGAACTCTCTCGGGTACTAGAATAAGTGTTCCACAGAGCTATTAGGCAAAGTAAGATTATCAACTCAATAATCCAGTTCTAGAGTCCATGTTCTCACCCAATCTACAATACCACAAAACTTATTTCATGACTTGAGTTTCTATAAAGTGTAGGAAACCAGAATAAGAGACCAGTTGGAGTAATACTCTGAAGAATCAGTTATAACATACCTAATATTATGATTTTTTTTCCCTAGTGCTGGTGATCCAACCCAAGGCCTCATGTATGCTGAGCAAGCCCTCTGCCACTGAGCTACATCCCTAACCCTAGAAATAATTTTTTAAATATAAGAAGGACTTATGTAGATTTTAAGAAAGGCTATAAAGACCTTAAATTAGAATTTAAGCCAACACTTTTGCAGAACTATATAGAAAGAATTGAAGAGTTGAAATGAGGACAGGAAATTTAAAAACAGAGAGGTAACATGATAAGATTTTAAAAGTTTAAACTTTGGAATTTGTCTGATATGAGTTCAGCTCCAACTGGTAGTCAGTGCTGTCCACTGAAATTTTCGGTTCTCCTCCCAGTCCTGCCTGTTGATCATTGTGAGTTAAAAATCACACACACACACACACACACACACATATTTTTCCCCCTGGGTGTAATGTCTTAAGAAGCATTGCATGACTTGCAAATTCCCCTTTCACCATACTGAAAAGTTTATCTTAGGTGTTTTCATACCCATATATTTTGGTGTTTGTTATAGCAGCATGGAACTTTTAGTATTGAACAGCTTCGTGTTAAATTAAGTCATAAGTGTGGGCTCCATTTCCTCAAATATAAGTAACGTAATGATGATAATTGATTTTTAAAATTTTTTGCCTTTTCTTTTATTTCCCTTTTTTTGTTATTGTCTGACACAGCTATAACTCAGCAGATTCTAGTTCATAGGGGGTTAAATAAGTAATAAAATACGTGAACAATGATGAGCAAAATTCTAGAGACAGTTTTGAGGCCCAATGGACATATCTTGAGGGGTGAGAGGGGAAGGGAGGGGGCAGGGGGTTAGCAATGATGGTGGAATGTGATGGACATCATTATCCAAAGTACATGTATGAAGACATGAATTGGTGTGAACATGCTTTATATACAAACAGAGATATGAAAAATTGTGTTCTATACGTGTAATAAGAATTGTGGGGCTGGGGATGTGGCTCAAACGGTAATGCGCTCGCCTGGCATGTGCGGGGCGCTGGGTTCGATCCTCAGCACCACATAAAAATAAAATAAAAGATTTTGTGTCCACCGAAAACTGAAAAATAAATATTAAAAAATTCTTTCTTAATCTCTCTCCTCTCTCTCTCTCTCTCTCTCTCTCTCTCTTAAAAAAAAAGAATTGTGAGGCATTCTGCTGTTATGTATTTAAAAATAAAAGCAATTTTTAAAAAAGAAAGAAAGAAGAAATAGCTAGCTAAAATTTCAAGTTTCCAATTTATATAAATCAGAATGGATGGTACCATTATAAACTAAAATAAATGTACAGGAGGTCAAGTTGAGAGAGACTTTTTTTCAGTTATCTCCAACAAGCTATGGGTAAATTTTCAGTTAGCACTAAAGACTCTGCAGCTAAAGGGATCAATTGAATCTCAAGTTATGGTTTTAAAAAGTATCAGCATGTAAATAAGACAGGACATGAAGGTTGTGATCATTTAAGGGAAACATGAAATGGGAAAAAAATAAGATAGATAATTGAATCTTTAGGTGATGATAGGGAGAAGTAGCCATGCTAAAAGATTAAAATAATTCAGTATTAAAGTAGCAGGAAGAGTTTTCTAGAAGGAAAGTAAGGATAGAGTTATTAGAATATGGGTCCTCTCTATACATTAGATGGAGAGGACAAATTGAGTATTAAGAGTTTTTATGGTCACTCAAATGACACAATATGGTTATTATTTTACTTGTGTGGATCACTTTTAACTTATCTTTCTCCTGTTGTTCCACAGAAGATTAATCAGAAGGAATTCTGAAGTAAAGACAAGGAACTTAAGTATTAACATGAACAAAGGGAGAAAAAGGAATTTCAAATTTTTTTCCCTAAATTCAGAAGCCTGAAATGTTGAATAGGTTGCTACAGGCGACCTGAAATACCAGTTCAATTTCAGCAATTTTAAGATGTTATGGGGAGCCATTTCAGAAAACACTTGAAGTCAGAATTCAAATCAAAGAGAGCTTTATTTACCTAGACAGGGACTGTCACCTACCTATAAAGCCTAAAACTCTATGGGAGAACAGCCACTTCCTGGCCTGTGTCTTGGAATTTAAGGACAAAAACCACAGTTCAGGGACTTTCTTTAGCTAGGATCATGCAAGCAAGCCAATCATAGAAGCTAGGACAGCAATTAGCACAGCAACTCAAGACAATCATATCTTGGGTTTGAGCAGGTGTTAGACAACTGTATCCTGAGCTCCAGCAGGTGGTTAGCAGAGGAAAGAATCTACTTCAATGTCTTGGGTCATCAAGACCACCATATCCTGGATTGAGTATATTTTGTGGGGTACAAAGTACAGAAAAAAATATAAGAAAATAGCTTTCTTTTCGGTTTCTCAGAAACAGCACTTGTGATAGGTTTTTTTTTTTGTTGTTGTTGTTGTTGTTGTTGTTTTAATAGAAGGTAGTAAAATGGAGTCTTAGACCTGTCTATGATAGTTCTTACTTTATAATTATCTCACTTACCAAAATCTTATATCTATAATCTATATTTTTTACTAATCTATAACCTATAATTTACACTCTTATTGATTGTATTTATCAGTTCACACCACAACAAAGTAAACTCACTACCTTCATAATAGGGGTGGGGCAGTTCAATTCATTCCCTAGAATAACATCCTAATATACACCACCAAGCCAGGGAGTCTTAGCATATCTTAGATAGTACACGTTAAAAAAGAAACTTAGGAGTTAAATTTGTTATTCACTGAAAAACATATTTCAATTGCAATTTTATTTTTTTCTCTAGTCACTTGTAAATATAAAGGAATTGTCTCTATGATATTATGTATATGCAGGAACATAAACACACAAAAGGACAACTTTTACTCCTAGCTTTCAATGCTTAAAAACAAAACAAAGAAAAAGAAAAAAGAAAGAAAGAAAGAAAAAGAAAAAAAAAACTAACCTCAAAGGATTAATTTTGAAGTATGCAGAATATTCTAGACTAAGAAATCTTATAAACATGGCTAAAAGAAAATTATTATCAGGAAATTACATCCTATACAAAATGTGTCCTTCAGGTCATCTGAGAGTACCAAAGATTCTCTCCAATGAAATCACATCAAATTGGCATAATCAAGCTCACAAGCCTTGGAATCATTGTCCTAGCAAGTCCCACAATTGGGACTGGTTGTTCTGGAAAAATTGCTAGCATTACTTATTTGCTATTTTGAAATAGATTTCTTGTAAATCACCCAAATCATTACTGAATATGAAATATTTCTGATACAGTATAATGAAAGCAATAGGTATCCTTTGTAAATAATAATTTTGAAAAAAGACCCACTATTCGATAGCACATATGTGTTGATCACCCAAAGTTGTGTCCTTCATAATATAGGGTGACTGCCAAAATTGAACTTTTCTCATTTTTCCCCCTTAATTCTTATTATTACCTTTATTTTCACTACTAGGAACTTAAAAATCCACTTTGCAGCTTTGATCGTTGTTAGACAGCAAATTCTCCACAGTTAGCTTTAATACCTGCAGTTTATTTCCTCTGTATTAGAAATTGCAAAATGAAGAGATAAATGAGGAATATGGAGAGAAGTTGAGACTATAAATGTAGGCAAAGTCTTTTCTATAAGACTGAATATGTCTTCCAAAAGCCCAAAAGCATTCATTTAAAATTTTATTCTTAACAATGTCTGGAAGCATCAGATGGTTGAATGGCAGTAAGCCCTGGTAAAGTGGCTTATATACAAGTCTACAAAACAAGATATTCAAGGTAGGGAGAACTCAGTTTAAAATATCTGAAAATTTTGTGTGGAAATTTTTTTTTTTTTTTTGGCAAATCCACATCCTGAAAGTCTTTGAAAGATGTAATACGGCCAATAAATAGCTTTTCTCATAAATAAATTTCTGTGTTTATCTCAAAAATGTATGAGAATAAGTTCATGTACCAAATGAATTCCTATTTTGTATTTACTTCTGTTTAACTTTAATGTTTAACAATATTCTGAAACAAACTATTATCTTAAAGTTGTTGGTGAAATCCCTAAAAGTCATGAGAATTTATGCATAATTACTGGAATTAATCATTGAAGGAATACAAATAGGAGTTAACAATAGAAATGACAACCTCATGCTACAAGTCAAAATAATCAGCTCATCTTATTTTTAAAAGATCCCTCTTATTTTAAAATATTGATTAATCAAAAATATATCTATCATTTTATAAATAAATAATTTATGTCACTGATGAACCAAGGAAAATGCACTCAATTAGGTATATTCAGTTTGTACCCTGGATCATGTATCTATATGACCTTCAGTACACCATTTAACATACATAATATTCTGTCTTTCCTCATAAACTATCAGCAATGATGCTTTTAAATTATTACCTGGGTCTATTTATTTGAAAATATTATATTCTGTAAGTTTGGGGCTTTCAGTTTTAATTCCTCAGCTGATTATCATTTTAGTCATATTGGGTAGATCAAGAATGATGGACTTGTATAGGCAAAGGCAAGAAAAAACATTATTTCAAGCACTAATTAGAATATTATGAAGTGAGTTAGTCACTGAACTTCAGAAAGGGACATGCAAGGGTTTCTTATAAGCAAAGTGAATTTTAACATAAAAGGTGAATGTTAGAAAATCCTGAGATCTCATTTAATATTTTAGTGTTTTTCTTACTTTAAGGATATGTCCACTGTACTAAAGTTTTCTGCAAAGATGGATTTATTGCAAGCCTGACTTCCATGATATTCTGTATCATAATAGAACTATGATTGACAAATTTTCAGTTATTTCTATATTATAGAAAGAATACCTTCACTAGGGGGCTTTTATCATTTTCAGAATAGGCATATTTGCTGCATGAAAAATTACAAGTTGATAGAGTAATTTTAATTATTAATAACTTAATTATTAATCATTTTAATTCTCAGAAAATAATACAGTAAAAACTTCTTTCTCCCAGTAAATCCCTTCTTTAGAAGAAAACTCAACCTAAAAAGTTATCAGTTTTAAAAGTTTTCTCTTTCCTTTGTATTAATAAATTCCTTTGCTGTTTTTCTATTAAATAATATAAAACTTAGACTGAAGTTTAGCCATGACATCAATTTTTTATTGTATTGATTTTAGTCTTTGAAGTATTAATCCAGATTTTGTAAACTCAGAAAAATATACTAGTGTTTGAAATGTATAAGTATACTGGGAGGAATTATTTCTATACTTTGAGTGACATAAATGCTTTTTATTCTTCAAAAATTTCATATGAACAAAGGAGAAAAGTATAATGTTCAGGAATAAAACTCATGGTTTGAAACTTGGTAGTTTTAATTCTCACATAGTGGTTTTTCTTTTCTTTCTTTTTTTTAAGAGTAGATTCCATGGTATATTAGGGCAAAGGGTATACCCATGTTTTAGAGAAAAACTTGCCTAAAATGTGTATATTGTTTATATGTATTATCTAATTTTTTTCCTATGAACCTTAGGGTTTAAGGACATACTGTATTTATTAAGGCGCATACACCTTTGCTAGAACTCTGTTCTGACTTTCTTTTCTATACTCCATCTCCATACATAAAGAGAAGCTGAGACATATATATGGAACAGATTCATCTTAGTCAACACAAACTGCTGCTAGAGCAACCAGAAAAATCCAGTGACACCTGTAACTCTGAGAATTGACTACCTTAAATTAGAGAAGTTAAAAACAAACAAACATCGAAACCAAAAAGTAAAAAAGTCATTTTTTAAAAGATATGCCTCATGTTTAAGGTTATAAAAAGACCTACTATAATGTCTGAGCACCCAATGTAGGCTCAGGCTGTGATCCCATAATTACAAAACTTTTTTCAAGTACAGAGGCATTTGTTCATTTGCAATGCATTTGTCATACAGAAATCACTCTCTATTTTTTATTTCCTGGAGCTACTTCTGACTATTTATTTAAATTACTCTCCTGAGAGTCTTTTTTACCCCATGCCCCATGAGTGGCTAAAAAGAAGGTATTATAAGAACAGTGAACATTACCATATGATGGATACAGGTTGATTTGGAACAAAATTCTTTATGTTCTTGTATGCTGGAATTTCAAATTGTTCCAGACTTTCAATGACTTGGATGTGTCCCTACTGATAATATCTTCTCTGTAGTGAAAATGGATTTGAGTAAATAATGTTCAGCACTACTCCCTCAGCCTCATCAAATTATACATCTAAAGGATCCTCCTAAAATTCTAGCACTTCTCAAGTATGAAATTTATTTACCACTAAGCTACATTTCCAGCCTTTCTTTTTTTAAAATACAGGGTTTCCCTATAGTACCCAGGCTGTCTTTGAACTTAAGATCCTTCTGCCTTAGCCCCCTGATTCATTGGGATTATAGGTGGTCCTATCATGCCCAGATTTTTTTGGCCCAGATCTAATACAGTGTGAAATTGAATTACCCATGGCAGAATAGGTTTGTGATGTGCCGTGTTATATCATGGTCGTAAACACTGTAATTCCCAAGGTTGTTTTAATTACTTAGTGTGATAGGTGTGGTTATAAAAAGTATGGAACAGATAAATATGTTTGTATGTGTATTTTTATCATCTCCAACTCTGCAGAACAATAGACTTTAAAAGTCCATTATGCTCCATGAACAATTACTGAGAAAATTTGTTTATATTTAAGTGTTATGCTTCAAAAACAACAGAGAAGTTTAGAAAGGGAAGGAAAGTGTAAGTTCATTGAATAGTTAAATTTACTTTAAACTGAGAAGGGGAAACCATTTTTAAAACATTAGATTTGTTTCTAAGTATCAAATTACTTTATATATGAAATTGTTGATATTTTCTACATGGAATTTTTTCTATATGAAACCTTCAATACACATATTCTTCAAGTCTCTCCAAATGAGGATCTAATATTCTGGGCGAATCACTATTTGTTAATCAGTGACAAAACCCCCTGCTCTACCTCCACTGCACTGTGGAAGATGGAAAGGAGCGTCACATCTCATTTGGAGCTGTTCTCTAAGGGAGACACAGCCAATATGGGCTATAATCAAAGATGTTAATAGTACAAGAAATTAAGTCTTCATTTTCTGAGCATCTGTTTGGGTAAGTGAACATATTTAACTTAGAGGAGAAAGAGGAGCAAAACACTACTTTTAAATATGCTTACTGGGGAACAGATAGCTAACTTCAACATTTTACAGATGTTCTCCTGGGATAAAATGAACACCTCATCTCATTGGCCTCATTGGGCTAGAAGCAGGATAAACTTATAGACCTTGTTGTTAGACATATTTTGGCTTCACACTAAAGAACTTATTAAAGAATTTTGAAAATTCATAATAAACTGCTTGGGTAAGAACTGACATTTGCTCCTTAGCATAAATAAGTTTAAAAAATATTTTGGTTGGTATCCTATAGAGGAGGTTTGAGCATAGGAACTTGCATAAGTCTTTCAGGTCATCTGTGACCAAATACATACATACTGAATCCAAATATTGGAGTCTTTGCTATATTTGTGTAAAAAGACTAATAAAAATGATACATCAAGTGATATCTTCACATTTATTGTGAAGGTTTCATTCAGGTGAACACAGACATTTTAATCAGGTCAACCTATAAAGAAGTGTCTTGATTTTCTGGAATCAGTGGTAAATCACAATATGTTCCAGTGGAATTGTATGGAGCATTCCTTCCTCTTCCTGGGCTTGTTAATTTTCTGAGGCTGCTGTCACAAAGTACCACAAGCTTGGTGTAACAAATTACCACAAACCACAGAGATTTATCCTCACAGTTCTGGAAAATTCATGTCTAAAATCAACGTGTCACAGGGCCTTCTTCTCCATGGGCTCCAGAGAACAACCTGAGATCCTTAGCCAATTACATCACTAAAAATCTTATTTCTAAGCTAAGGTTGCAGTGAGACTACAGACGTACAGGAATTTTTGGAGGACCCCGAGTCTTGAGATTCCAGTCAAATTCTGAGAGAGGAGTGGGTCTATGGCTTCATTGTACTTCGACAATCAAGCATCCACAGCTAAACTTTTGAGAGAGTTCCAAGGCCTCACAGCCATCAAAGAACATCAAGGCAAGAAGTTGAATTAGGTCAACTGTTTGTTTGTGCACAGTGTTTTAGAATAACCTTTGATAACAAATGGTGGGAAAATTGTTTTGAGCTTCACAGATACATCATAAATCTGCCATACATAGACCTGAGAGGGCATGACCCATAATCTGATGCTATGAGGTGCTGTTTTATCTTTTGCACCACTTTAAGATCATGACAGACAGAAACAAATTTAAAAGTCAGCATGGACAGGCATCTCTAGGATGAATAGAACTTTCCAGCACTGTCACCTCAGAAATATCAATCTGAGCAACTATATGCTCATGAATAGACCTTCACAGAAACTAAGAAAACAAGGTGAGGGACTAAAATATGTGGATATAGAACAAACATAAGAAAAGATGCATTAAGGAAAGTAGGAAGAACACTTCTACATCACCTTCCTCTATTCCCAAATACAGGCAGCAGAGTATAGAGAAAGACACCCTTCCCATCTAAATTTTCACTGTGTGATGATGCAGCAAGATCAACTTTCTGAGATACCAGAACCTTGATCTTGGACTTCCAAGTCTCTTAAAAATGTGTGACAATATAGTTGTTTATTTGTAAATTTTCCAGTCTCATGTGTGCTGTTAAAGCAGCACAAAACAGACTAACACATATAATGATAAAGGGATAAATCAAGAAAATACTAATTGTAAATGCATATGCACCTTGAAATCAGAGTGCCTCAATATATAAAGCAATTATTAGCAGGTCTGAAGGGAAAGGTGGAATCTCATGAATAATAGTAAGGTGGTCCAATTCCCCACTTTCAGCAATGGAAAGATCATCTAGATAGAAAATTATTTAAAAAAAAAACAGTAGAGTTAAATTATACCTGGGATGAAATGTACCTAAGAGTTCTATAGAACATTCTATCTAGCAGCTGCAGAATATACATTCCTCTCATCAGCACATGGAACATTCTCTAGAATGGACCATATGATAGGCCTAAAATAAGTCTCAACAAATTTTTAAAATTTGAACTCATCTTGAGTGTCTTTTCTGTCAGAATACAATAAAAGTAGGAGTCAATAACAAAAATCTTTGGATATTTAAGTTAAACAACTAACTGTTGAACAAGCAATGGATCAGGAATAAAGAGTGAAATTAAAATATTTTGAAACAAATGAAAATGAGAATACAATACACCAAAACATATAGGATACAGAAAAGAAAAAAAACAGTACCAAGTGGAAAGTTCACAGAAATCAATGCCTACAGAAACAAATAAACCACAGTTGCTCACTGACTTCAACTGAATTTATCTATAGAACATCCACACTTTTTAAGAAGTGACTTTATTGACTTTCATGGGGAAAACCTGTCTTATCTTTCTCTGAACCTCCAGGTCATTCAAGAACATTCTTGATATTCCTGATTACTTAGATAGGGTTTGTACATAAATTGTTGAAGTTGCTTTGCAAAATGTTCATCTGTCTTCATTATCTTTCTCAGGTGGAGAGAAGAAAAATTCACGAAGACCCCCCCACAGAGGAATAGAATCTTATTATTAGGTGGACAAGATTTATCTAGCACCTCCCAGGGGAAAGACAATTAGTGTGTGTGTGTGTGTGTGTGTGTGCGTGCGCGCGCGCACCCGCGCGCGCATGCACGCACACCTCTATCTACCTGTCTGTCCAAAGGATGGTGGGGAATGGTACCTCATAATTTTAATGGATCTAATAATATGCACCAGACTTGAGATTTTGTCAGGGGCAAAGGCCTTAAGAAAATTTTGCTTGGTCATTTCTGCTCTACATTTTGGTGTTGGCTTCTATTTCCACAAACAATATTTATAACTTTTACTCATTTTTTACTTACTTCTTGTACCTAATAGATTCCAGAAGTATAAGATCCATGTCCACTCTTTGGGAGTTTAAAAAAAAGGGAAATGAATAATAATTATTTAAATATTCATATAAATACAAGGTTGGGGTTTTGTCTGATAAGTGATATGCTGAAAAATAGGTATTAGATAGTAGTTCTGAGAATTGGACACATTGTCTAGCTACAAATTACATACTCATTTTTATTTATTGTCTAAGGGAAATTAAGTTCAAGGTCATAAACATCATTTAGAGAATAATAACACATTATCAAATTTTTGTGCTTTTCAAATTTGATAAAACTCTCACAAACCTTTAGAAAAATTTATTTCCTCATGAAAATTGACCATAAGTGGGTTCCTTATATTCTTTTGAAATTGATTATAAAATAATATCAATAAAATGATTGTTGGGAACCTTTTTATTTTCCTCTTGGAATTCAAGTAAGGACTTGTGACTATATTTATTTGGACTATGTTTATTTTGACTATTTGACTTTGTTATTTTAAGTTGTCAGATATTTCATTAGTGGAATCATAAACATAGTAGATGGAAACAATTCTTTATCAGACAGTGATCTCTGCTGATAAAACCTAGAAAAGCAATAAAATCACAAAAATTTAGTTGCAAATCCCCATAAAAGATGTAAGCTATAAAACATCCATGCTATAATGTTACAAATGTGACATCTGGCCCATAATAAATGCTAAATGCTGAGATTGTGGATTCTTAAACTTAAGAGACACAACTGAAAAGACTATCAGCTGTACAAAGCGCTAAATTACAGAAAGTTTACGGTCTTCAGTCCAAACCTCATTTAAAATATGAACCCTAAACTGGGTGCTGTGAGGTATGGCTGTGGTCCCACTACTTAGGAGTTGGGGGCAGGAGGATCACTTTGGCCCAGGGAGTTTATCACCAGCCTGAGCAACATAGTGAGAGACTCTGTCTCAAAAAAACACGTTTGTGTGTGTGTGTGTGTGTGTTTTATATTTATAAACCCACCACCTTTCTATAAACCAGAAAAGCACACTCATTCTCAGCTAAACAGAGACCATTGCTGGTTGTCCTGTAGTGTCTGCACCCCTTACTCCAAATGACATGTTTTCCATGTCACTTCATTTCTATCATTACACAGCTCTTTGTTGGCTGTATTTTATTGGTTTGGCAACATATAAATGTAGCAGGAAATCTTTAAGGTGTGGGATGATTATAACAGAAAATGTCACAGGTTATTGTGACCAATGGCTTCTAGAGAAGATAATAAATTAGCATCGAAGCCGGATCCCCACCTGAACTCAATTTAGTTTTCTGATGGACAGATAACTTAATATAATTGTGTGATAAATTCCAGTACGAACAGGAGGTATTTGGGAACCCTGTGTGTAGTGGAGGGTCAATAAAAATTTAGAGATGCAGAAAAAGTTGGTGATGATGACTTGTCTCTCTCTACATTGTTTGTAGACTTCAGCCTGACTTCTGGGATGTAGGACTGTCAGCCAGTAAGAGGTGACAAATTCACCTGGAATCACTCAGCTGGAGCTGAAAGGAGGAGCAATCAACACAGTGCTGCCAGATAGGTGATGGGCCCTGAATGTCACTCCTCCAGGCCCACCCTTGATACAGACTTTTTAAAGAAGTACTTCCCTTCTGTAATCAGGTTGGCTTGCCACACCAATTCCCAACCTCAACCACCTATTTTCTCTCTTCCTTTCTCTAAGAAACAATAGTACTCATCTGTTTCATTTCCCAGATTTTTTTTTTACCTTGAATGTGGAGCTCAGATATTTCACATTCTGAAGTAAATTTTGTTCCTCTGATTCATGCTCAGTGTTCAGGTGGCAGAACATTAATTCATTCATATGCAAGAGAAATAGGGTATCACCAATGAGACTTTACCCGCCTAACGGAAACCACTCTTCTGGCGTGAGCAATCCATCTTTATGAAAACTCACTGAGCCATACCATATGGGATAAAATTGCATTCTAAAATCTCCAACATTAGGAAAACTTAACAGTTTAGCAGTACATCGTTAATGGGTCATCCTGTCCTAACTCTGTAATATTAAATTTGACCAAATTGTTTTTTAAAATTAAACAACAAAAAAAAAAATAATGTCTATCTGGTCTTGAGTATCTTGAATCTGAAAAGAATGGCACATTAACCAATTTTCATGTTAGCAAAACGTTGTTTCCAGGACACAATGTTTACCACCCTCTGTGTGAGGAAGCAAACCTCAAACAATTTAAGTCCTGTTATGGAAAAATACTCGAGAACTCATGTTGGTGACAGAATTGAAAACAAAGGAAAGTCATTTCCAACCTAACAACCATTAAAAAGCTAAACAACATATAAACTCATAAATTTTCTGAAGGCATTAAGAGAGTTAAAATCACAAAACTCAGAATAATTCTAGAGTAATACTACCAAGGAAGGATGAGGCACAGGAGCTGTTTTCCTTTGTCAGTGCACCAGAGAAGAGAGAGATGGCTTCAGATGAGCAGGCAAGAAGAAGCCAGCTAAAATTTTAGCAGCCATGTGCAGCTAATAAGTCAGCTGAAATAAAATGCAGGGCTAGATGCGGTGAAGCATGTCTGTAATCCCAGCAACTTGGGAGGCTGAGGCAGGAAGATTTCAAGTTCAAAGCCAACCTCAGCCAAAGTGTGGCACTAAGCAATTCAGTGAGACCCTGTCTCTAAATAAAATACAAAATAGGACTGCAGATGTGGCTCAGTGGTCAAGTGCCTCTGAATTCAATCTCCAGAGCCCACCCACCCCCCCAAAAAAAGAAAGAATAAATAAAATTTAGGATGCAGACATAAGGAGAGTAGGGCTTTCTTTTAAACACCTTCCCATGGGTCTTCATCCCAGAGCACAAGTAGTACAGGAGGCAGAAGAACTCTCAGTGACACCTGCAAGTAGGAGGTGAGTGATGCTGCTGGGGGCAGGCATAGAACCCCACCAATGCCCACCATCCTCCTCTTCCAGGAAGAAAGTACCTTAACTATGAGGAATGTGGCATCTGTTCAAGTTCAAGCCATGGGAAGAATTAAAGAAAACAAAACAGCAAACAGACAAAATCACTGAAAAAGAGTTAAGAAATTCTGCCACCCTTGGTCACTGGCAGAAAAAAAAAAAAAATCCATTGGTGTTGGTGAAATGTAGAAGCCTCAATTGCTAACTCATGAAAGATGGGTAGGAAAAGTCACCAAGATGGAATACCACATCAATTATAGGCCTGTTACAAGAGAAGAGAGGAGAGAAACTATTTCTCACTACCAATCAGCTAAACCCCTGAATTGATTTACACCAAAAGTAGTTGAGGGAGGTCCTGTGAAGGAATGATTCAAATTGTCCTGAAATGGGATCAGTTGGGATTCCAAAGAAAGAAACATCAGATGCTAGGGGGCTCAGTCTAAAGCATTTATGAGGGGAACTTTCACATAGCATGCTGCAGTGGTCCTCCAGATCAACAGCAAGAAGAGACATTCTGGTATGTCTTCAACGAGGGGATTGAGTTACAGAGTGTATCGTGTTATGGACCAGGCAATATGGGCAATGACCAAACAGACTTCATTTTACCCTGAGACTCCATATCATGTAAGAAATGCTTCTTCCGTGGGAAAGCCCCACCACTGTATACATTAATATTTACCTAGCATAACATACTTGGCAACACAAAATAGTAATTCTTATACAATTGAAAAATTGTTCTCTTGCTTTCCATTTTTCTTGGGCAATGTACCTTGTCAGAGATTGATTATCTAGATGTTAGTAACCATTCTCTAACTTGTACTGAATTAGAATCATTTTGACCCACTTCCCTTCTCCTTGCTTGCTGCTATGCCAACCTGGAAAGTTCTGTGGGAAATACCAATGTACCCAATTGAATTATCTCACTAACTGCCCAGTACAGCTTCTGTATCTGCTTGCTTACAGCTACATCAACCCAGGTGTAGTTTTTGCCTTAAATATCCTAAAATGCTCAGGCTTGGGGCTGTTTCTTGCAGACAGTTATGGGTCCTGCAGGGACCAGTCACTGGCTGGCCAGCTAAAGAAAGACTCCTCAATTTGGGCAAAATGGGACTTGGTGTGTTTTCTGAGTGACCTACCCCACAACAATAGGAAGGGTTAAGGAGCTAAACCTCAGGGCCAGGACTTTGTACTTACTTAGCAATAACACTTATCTCTCAATGTTTTAAGCAAGAATCTATACATGTGTTTTTCAGTGCCTGGGAATGTTTAAGAACCTGGCTTTGGATCAAACCTATAGGAAAAACAGACAGTTGGCTGGGTACAGTAGGGTCAAGCACTTGGTGTTTCTTGGTCAGGACAAAGAAAGAAGGAGGAAGCTGAGCATGGTGGCACACGCCTGTAATTCCAGTGGTTGGGAGGATGAGACAGGAGGATTGTGACTTCAAAGCCAGCATCAGCAAAGCAACTCAGGGCTGGGGGAGTGGCTCAGTGGTTGCCCTGAATTGAATCCCTGGGAGAAAGAAAGAAAGAAAGAAAGAAAGAAAGAAAGAAAGAAAGAGAGAGAGAGAGAGAGGGAGGGAGGGAGGGAGGGAGGGAGGGAGGGAGGGAGGGAGGGAAGGAAGGAAGGAAGGAGGGAGGAACTGGGGGACTCTACAATAGTCTAGTTACCATGGGTAATTGGGGCAGGAATGCTCAGAAATTCCAACCTCCAAAGCCCAGGGCCAGAACCTAAGAGTGAGCCAAGACCACCAGGACAAAGAACACCACTCCTTGGCTTATTATGAGCTTGGTACAGAGTAACAAGCAAATGCAGTGGACTGATGAGTGAGACAGTGGGAAGGAACTAAGCTCCTTATAAGTAGGCAGACACCATCAAGACCTGAAGAAGACAGAAGCACTGAAAACAGCCCTCCAACCCACAGCTGGACTCAAACCTCAAGGAAAGGGAAGCCAGCTGGAATTTTAACCTGGGTGTCACTGAAGATGATGACAAATGCAACCAAACAGCAATGGAGCTTAACTTCCAACTGAATTGATTCAAGGCTCACTATGGGAGACTAATAGAAATGGAGGCATGCCCATTTCCAAGTGTACATTTTACATCATGTCTATTATTTGCTAACATTTGTTTGAAAAAAAACAAAAACAGAGATACATAAAGTAGGTCACGGAATTAACTGAATCACACCCAACAATAGCGCCAAAGTTGGAACCATCATACAGGGGCTTTGCATACCAAGATTAGTATGTCAAAACGTGGTGAAAAAATGTGGACAATGTGTATGAGAAATTTCAGATGAGAAATTTCAGCAGTTTTTTATACTAACTTTGATTTTTTTTAGTAACTTCACAATTAAATAAAGTGTAAAACACACCACCAAGCCTGGTACTTCCTTTATCTTTATAATAGAAAATATTAATTAGTGGATTATCAGCCTCCCCCAACTCCTTTCCATTGATGAATACTCAATCTCTCATCCTCTGATCCTTCTGCTTTCTCTCTGATGAGCTTATTATGCAAAAAGACTAAGAGATTTGAACTTTATTTTATTTTTTTAAGTATATTCTTTTTTATTTTTACAAGGCATTTCTTTTTTTGCTATTAGACTTATTTATATAAAAGCTTCAAATAGATGTATACATGATGGATTTACATCATCTAAGAGTTTCTTTTTTTAAATTGATTTTATTTTTTAAAAATACATGACAGTGGAATGCATTACAATTCTTATTACACATATAGAGCACAATTTTTCATATCTTTGTATATAAAGTATGTTCATGCCAATTCATGGCTTTTTACATGTACTTTGTTTATTTTTCTGCATTACAACTCTTATTACACATACATACCACAATTTTTCCTATCTCTGTTTGTATATAAAGTATGTTGACACCCAATTTAAGTCTTCATACCTGTACTTTGAATAATGATGTCCATCACATTCCACCATTCTTGCTAATCTCCTGCCCCCTCCCTTTCCCTCCCACCCGTCTTCCCTATCTAGAATTCATCTATTCCTCTCATGCTCCCCCTCCCTACCCCACTAGGAGTCAGCCTCCTTATATCAGAGAAAACATTCAGCATTTGGTTTTGGGGGATTGGCTAACTTCACTTAGCATTATCTTCTCCAATGCCATCCATTTGCCTGCAAATGCCATGATTTTATTCTCTTTTATTGATAAGTAAAATTCCATTGTGAAGCCATTAAGTCATAAATTATTGATTTTCACCACTTCCATTCTAAGGTAATTTTATATTACATCAAAAATTTAGTTGTTACTTCAAGATTTAGAATATAGTTCATTAAAAACAAATATTTACAAGTAAATAAAAAAGTTAATTAACTATTATTTATAAATAGTCTACATAAATACCTAAATACCTATTTTATGGGTTTTTAAAAAATCTTTTTTATTATGGGTCTAGGGCTGGATCTCAGTGATCTAGTGCTTGCCTGGCATGTGTGGGGCACTGAATTCGATCCTCAATGCCACATGAATAGGTAAAGTAAGGGTATTGTGTACATCTACAACTAATATATATATATATATATAATATTTATATAATATAATAAAATATAAATATATAATTTATATAATATATAAATTATATGTAATTTATATAATATAATAATATAATGTATACTATAATAAAAATTTTATAATATTTATATATAAGCATTATATTATATAAATATTATATATATATATATATATATATATATATATATATATATATATATATATATATATATAAAAAATATTTTCTGTTGTGCTGGGAATCAAATCCAGGATCTTGTACATGCTAGGTAACCACTCTATCACTGAGCTGTGTCTCTAGCTTCAAAAACCTATTTTTTAGAACATTAAAAATGTAGATTAGTGAATTTGAAAAGCAGACATCTGCATGCTAGTATTTGCAAGTTCCTCTGATAGTGGATATTGTAGGTTGGTCAAGATAATGTGGACAATAATAAAGTAGAGCATAGTGGACTAGATAGGTAGCTCAGTGGGAGAACATTTGCCTAGTGTGCATGAGGCCTTGAGTTCTATGCTCAGCACTGGAAAAAAAAATTAAAGGAGAAAATAATACTGTTTGGAGAACTAGCTTCTGTTTAATTTTATTGTTAACCATGTATAATGGATACAGCTAATAAATGGGACATAAGCAGAGAATGAGTATATAGGAGAAAGTGACAGTAAAACAGGAAGAGCAATGGGTGGCAAAACATTACTTAACAGTTTGACATGGCTGTGTGACCTTTATTGAGTTTAAAGTCCCTGGGTAATGAGTTTAATGTCTCTGGCAATTTATGAAGATTTCTTTCAGTTTTACAAGTTTGGCACCATGATCTTGAGTATAATCAATATTAATACATTAATTGTTTAAATTCTGAATAGTGTAACATTATTTATAGCAAGGAACCAGCACTTAGCAAATTTACTATCATTTCTGTTTATAATTTAGTCCTCAAAGTTTAGGTGTCTATTTTTTAATCAGGTATTATACTATGATCAAAATAATCTCCATATCAAAATATTGACTCTGGTATAAAATGTAGAATTAAACACATTCCTGGGTTCAATCCCTAGTATCAAAAAAAGGCATAGATTATTTAATAAGCAATGAAACAACTACTCCCCTTATTTGATGTATAAATTGAAGATAGCTCATGAGTTTGCAAATTCATTATAATAAGATTTCAATGTATACTGATTAATAAAATTTTAAAGAAAACTTCCTTATCAAGATAAGAGTAAACCCTGAAGGATGTCTAATTCTGTAAATTTCTATCTGGTGAAACTTTCCTTTTCCAGTATTCAAAAGCTATTGCTCTATATAGGACCCAAGAAACCCCTAAGATTTTTGTTACAATGATGATACAAGAATAAAGTCAGTGGGTCGGGAGGGCTGAATATATTGAATATAATACATGTTGTGGCTATAATTAGAAACATTGTTTTTTTAAAAAAATTTTAGTACTAGGGATTGAATTCAAAATCACTTAATCACTGAACCACATCCCCAGACCTTTTTTAATTTATATTTTATTTTGAGACAGCCTTTCACTGAGTTGGTTAGGGCCTCACTGAGTTGCTCAGGCTGCCTTTGAATTCATTATCCTCCTACTTCAGCCTCCCGAGCTGCTGGGATAACAGGAGTGTATCACCATGTGCAGTTTTAATTATAACTTTTGAGTGGCTGAAATATTGCAATATAAATGAAAAAGATGAGATGCCTTAATAGCCATTAATCAAAATATTAAAAATAAGCTATTATATTCCATTGCTGATGACCATGGATCTAACATTTGATGTTTTGAACCAATTTTACATAAAATTTCTAAGGAAGAAGAGGCTTCATTAAAATAGAGGCTCTAACAGAATATTTTTAAATATCTGAAGCATGAAAATGAGAAATACACTTTTGACCAATTCTGTCTGGAAAAATATATCCAAGTAAGAATGTGCCATGATAAACCTAGCATTTGAAATTTGATTTTACAGATATTAACAATTTTCATCCTGGCAACTATTAGTATCTACATGTCATGAAAGAGATGATTGAAGCTCATGTAATTTATAGGATGGGTCAAAGTCCCCAGAAGTCATGAAAATGGAATTCCAGCCAGTAATTAAAGTGCAAATCCAATGGACCGCACTGACTTTCTATTTCTCAGTCATCTGCTGCTGACTTAACATCAAGCTGCTATGAAAGATACTGCAGCAGCCAGAGTTCCTGTTGTATATGTCTTACCAAATTATCACATCTCCTCTAAACATAATAGCTTATTCTATAGGCATGCTAGTGACTCCTGCAATCACTTAATTTTCAGGGCAACTAGAAGATCCTAAAATTACCTATATTGTGTTCCACTTGAAATACAATTGATTTTCTATTTTATTTTTAATATATCTTTTTATTTTAATACATAAAATCATACATGTTAATGTGGTGCTGTGATATGTTTTGAAACATGTATACACTGCAAAAGGTTTAAATCAGGTTAAACATTTTTATCTCAAACATTTGTCATTTCTTTATTGTGAAGGCTTTCAAAAGCCCAGCTTTTTGAAGTGTACAGTACATTAGTGTTGTCTACAGTCACCTTACTATGCAATAACACACCATATGGAATCCCTATTTTAAAATAGTATTGCTTATTATTTATAATATGTATCACCATTAGAGACTGACATTTGGGGTTCAGTTATATATTTATTCCATGTTAAGTTAGAACATTGAGAGATACAGTATGAGGAAGAATTGCTAGCCAAAGAAGGAGGCTGACCAAGCAGTATCCTCTAAGGAAAAGGACAGAATGTGGAACACAGATGTTCAGGTTTCTGAGGATAAATATCATGCACTGGAAAATCTGACCAAGAATTATATTTTATTTTGGTTCTCAGGCTAGGAAAAAATGGTACAAAAGGCAGTATTTAAAAAAATATGTAAGGATTTCACTGTTGCAACATTTTACAAATTTCATTTTCTTGGGAAATACTATTCTTTAACAGGAGGCCCCATGGATCCAGTCTGACTTAAAGTAGTAGCAGGAATCTGGTTAATTTATTAGACACATATTTTAGTGCCATATTCCTGAGCTAAAATATCACAGTTGATCATACTGAGCTAAGGGATTCAATGAACTGGTTTTATGGGTGAGGAAATTATAACACATATAATTGAAGTTATTAGTTTGGAGTTCCTAAACTGATAGATGATAAAGCCACTATTTGACCCCAAGCTTTATGTTCCAGGAGCTTTTTTTTTTTAATGACTCTATTAAGAACATCCTGTGATAAAAAGTAAAGGTCAAGGCATGAGGTTAGAAAATAATAATAACATTAACATTAAAACAGCACTAATATTAATCAATATAGCTAAAAATTGAGGTCTTTCCATTGTGTTTTCACGTTCTAACCCAGGCATATGTGGGCAAAACTGTTATTATATTTATTATATTTCACTGATAAATAAAATAAGACACAAAGTAATTAATAGATTTTCCAAAGTCTAAAAACTAAAGCTGGTACAGACTGGATTCAAACTAACAAAGTTTGACTCAGGAAGTTACACAACCAAGTCTGATCTATTAAGATTCCTAACACGTCAAAGTTCAGCAGGTATTGTGAGCAGATAACTGAGAATTTAAGATATGGCTGAGAAAAAAAGAAAACACATAAAATTGTCAAGGACCTCATTTCATGACTTATTAGGTGTTTATATCTATAGCTAGTAAAGTACTAAAAATTATAACCACCTTTCCTATAAGTCACTGCTGAAAGTATTGAGCAATATCAAAGAGAATTCTTGATGGCTATGCAAATCCATCAATATATCTCCCTCTTCCTCTTCACTCATTAAGGCTGAGTTCACTTTTATTTTATAAAATAGAAATTTGAGGTTATGAATTATGGTTATAATTTCTCAGATATAAGTCCCTTAAGCCTTTTGAAAATGCCACCTAGCTTTCATTTCAGAGTTGAAACTCAGGAGCACATTGCAGTGCTTCTTGGCTGAGGTTTTCCTAAAATTGGATTCTCTTCAAACCCTTCCCTACTGCTCTCCTCTTTGTGCCAGGTCACTTCCTTCTCTGTTATATATCCAGATGACAAAGACTTGTGTTCTCTGCCAAACTCTGCCAGGCTTCCCCTTCCATGAATCACCCTGACACTAGGGCTTCCCTCTCTTCTCTTTACTGTTTTGTTTCATTTTGCTACAATTTTCCAAGGGGAGAAATGTTCCTGTAATGTTGCTATTCAGTGAACAATTCTGTTATGTGTCCTGAATAAGAAGAATCCATCTGCAGGACAAAAATCAGTCCAAATACACAGCATAGCTCTCTTTGCAAACTGGAACTTATATGCTTAAAAAGAGAAGGAAGAGAATTACCCAAATGGGACTAGTCCCAGGACTCATGCCAGCAAGATGCTAATCAAGCTTATGTTTATGTGGATCATCTTATGTGGATCTTATGTTTATGTGGATCATCAGTTTTCTCTCACATTTACATATTTTCAAATGTAATATCTTATAAATTACTTTTACAGTAAAGACTGCATTTTAATTATTTTTGCTATAATACAGTGACTTTAAATATTATGATGTTGCTAAATGAGAATTGAACTTTTATTATGTAAGATATAACCTCAATATTAAGTGTACAAGAAATCAAAGGTGGGATTCTGAAGAAGTTATTCCTATGAGTCAATTTAGTCATCTTTACCTCCTTCATTTGCCAAAGACCTAATTGCCTTATAATGAGCCAACAAGAGAAACAACAAT
Organism: Callospermophilus lateralis; assembly: GCF_048772815.1. Classification (NCBI taxonomy): domain Eukaryota; kingdom Metazoa; phylum Chordata; class Mammalia; order Rodentia; family Sciuridae; genus Callospermophilus; species Callospermophilus lateralis. The sequence continues at coordinate 106,650,109 of NC_135310.1, read as the reverse complement.
TCCAAGTGAACTGCTAACAAGTTGAATGTATCAATTTAATTGGCATTTTGAGAGGCACTTTCTGCATCTCTGCTAAAGGGGATGCTCAAGTATAAAATGAAATTTTTCACATTTGAGTGGGAATAAATAGCTATTATCTGAAAATGGAGAGTACATGAACTTTGGAGTTAGATAGACATACATACAGCAAGTTACTTCAACAATAAAAATAATCATTTGTAAACCAAAATCTAAAACTTAGCTTCAAGTATTGGTTTTAGTATCAGTTATAAGATATATGATTTATGCCTTACATTGATTGACACATTGTAGATAATCAACAAATGTTATTATTAAAAGTTAGAGCTAGGAAAAATGAGTTATACATAATACCAACTTTGAGTTTTTATGCATCTACACACAAATTAAAAAGGCCAAGAGAGATTTTGCTTTCTTAATATTTACTGTGCCTCTAATACTCTGTAACAGTTCACTGCAATGGTTGCAAAGTTAAGTGGTGGATAGAACCCAATAAAGTTAATAATATTAGAAATAAAACACTGACTTTAAATATTATACAACTATTTTGCATTTTATTCTCTAACTCTAAATTCTTAGCTTTATTTTGTTGGAGAATTGGATTATCTAGTTTAAATTGAATCAATACATAGTTCTTAGCCCACACAGAAACATCTGGACTTCTTATTTGTTTATAAGTCATTCTTCCTCCCAAAGATCCTTGGACTCTTACAAGAATTCAGTCATTGTATTTTCATTCACAGGTAACCAGGGGAAAAGAATATTTAAAGAATAACATTAAATGACAATATCAGTGACCTAGAAGAAACCACTGATTTTAATGAGAAATGGGCATTAAAGGTCAACAAATAGGAAATTAAAATGAGGATAACATTTGATGAGGTATCATTTGTAGTTCTTCATGGGCAAGCCATGAAGTCTAAATTATTTTGAAAAGCCAAAAAGAGAGATTTAGGTAAACAACTAAAATGAGCTCTTTTTTTTTTTTAATTACATGAAGGAGAAATGTTTTATTCTTTTATTTAATTTAAATTAAGTTTTGAAAACACCCATAAATTTCATTTATGGACATGAAAAAATCATCTTTATTTATACTGATTTATATGAAGACCTCATATGCAAACACCTAGAAAAGCAAATTAACACTTAAAAAACTGAACTATGAGAGTCAGGAAAGCTTTAAGCAACATTGAATCCTAGGTGTATCAGATTAAGTTTTCAGATATCAAGGACATTTTGCTCTTTCCACCTAAATTTTAGATACAGAAAATAATTCTTCACTCAGATTTATATACACATAAATGTATACAATATTGATATTATAATAATTAAGTAGTATTTTCATAACAATTTTATATAAAATTATATACAGAGTAATAAAAAAGGTATTTTATTACCTTCCAAGTAAAAAAAAAAAAATCCTAGGATCACATGGATTCTAGTTGATTTCTAGTAGATCTGTAAAGAAGAACAAATGCCATTGCTACTTAAAATATTCCATTAAATAAAAACGGAACAATTTCAAGTTGATTTTATGAGGCCAAAATTAGATAAAGACATACCAAGGAAAGAAAACTAAAGCCCAATATCCTTGATGAACATAGATGCAGAAATCCTTTTAAAATATTGCATATTGAGCTGAGTGGAAGAGTTCTTGCCTAGCAAGTGTGAGGCAATGGAGTTAATTCTCAGCACCATATAAAAATAAATAAGAATAAAAGTCCATCAACAACTAAAACATATTTTTAAAGATTAAAATCAACATATCACTCAAAATATGTTAAGAAAACTGTATATTATAATCAAGTTGTTTTAATTCCAGAGATGAAAGATGGTTCAATATAAACATATCTATAAAAGTAATTCATCCTATAAATGGAATTAAGGACAAAAATACATAATCATCTGAATAGATGCAGAAAAATCTTTCAACAAAATTCAGCAACCATTCATAATAAAAATCTTGAATAAACCAGAGTAGAAGGACTTACCTAAATAATATAAAGGGTATCTAAGAGAATCCAAAGCCAATATCATACTGATTAAAGAAAAAGAAAAACTGAAAGCATTTCCTCTAAATTAGGAGCAACATAATTGATCCTGTTCAATATAGTACTTAAAATTTCAGCCAGATGACTAGTTAAGCAAAAAAAAAAAATTAAACAGATACAGGAAGGAGTCAAATTATCACTGTTAACAAATGATATGATCTTGTTCTAAGAAGTTAAAAAAAAACTCACCAGAAAACTTCTAGAGCTGATAAACAAATTCAGCAAAGTATCAGGGTATGAAACCAATGTTAAAAAATAGCTTTTCTATATATGAATAATAAATCAACTGAAAAAGAGATTAGGAAAACAATTCCATTCACAATAGCCTAAATAAAATAAAATTTCTACAAGTAAAGCTAATAAAGGAGGTGAAAGACCTCTAAAATGAAAATTATAGAATGTGGAAGAGATTGAAGAGGACACTAGAAGATGGAAAGACCCCCCACACACATTCTTAGATTGCCAGAATGAACATTGTTAAAGTAGCTATATTACCAAAAGCAATCTACAAATGCTATCTTCATCAAAATACCAATGTCACTCTTCACAGAACTAGAGAAACAGTTCCAGAATTCGTTGTTAAAGTAGCTATATTACCAAAAGCAATCTACAAATGCTATCATCATCAAAATACCAATGTCACTCTTCACAGAACTAGAGAAACAGTTCCAGAATTCGTATGAAAGAATAAAAGATCCAGCCTAGCAAAAGCAATTCTAAATAAGAGCAATGCTGGAAGATTCACAATACCCAATTTCAAATAATACTCAAGAGATAAAGTAAAAAAACTGCATGGTATTAGCATAAAAACAGACAAGTAGACTAACAGAATAGAATAGAAGACCCATAGAAAAAACCACAGAGATATAGTCAGCTCATTCTTGACAGATGCACAAAACCATACAGTTTTATAACAAAAGTGCTGGGAAAACTGGATATCTATATGTAAAAGCATTAAATTTGATGTTTTTATTTTATTTTTTTACCTTTTATAAAAATTAATTCAAAGTAGATCAATAACCTAGGATGTTATCATGTGGATGGGATATGAGGTGCCCCCAAAAGCTCATATAAGAGACAGTGCAAGAATGTTAATCTACTAATTAGTAGATTGATTTACTGATAACAATTAAATGGGTGATAAATAATGTGGTAACTGTAGGCAGGTAGGGTGTGGCCAAAGGAAAAACATCAGCAGGGATGAGACTTTGGGGTTTATATTTTGTCCCTGGTCAGTGGAGATCTCCTCACTCTGAAACTGTAAGATAAAATCAACTTTTTTCTATGCTGTCCTTATCCAATTTTCTTTTCACAGTAACATAAAAGATGACTAAAACTTAAGAATTTGACCAGAAACTTTGTAACTTCTAGAAGAAAATAGAAGGTCAACATTTCTACATATAGACATAGGCAATGTCTTCCTCAATAGGACTTATAAATTTCAGGAAATAAATATCAAGAATTAATAAATGGGATGTCATTAAGTTAAAAACTTCTGCAAAGAAATAAACAGAGTGAACAGAGTTTTTCCAATGGGATAGAGTCTTTGCCAACTTCTCTTCTGATGGGATTAATATAGAGAATATATAAAGAACTCAAAAAACTTAACACTAAAAATCAAAAACCCAATTAAAAACATATGAAAATGGATTAAACAAATATTTCTCAAAAGAAGAAGGACAAGTGGCCTATGAATATACAAAAACAAATCTTCAACATCTTTAGAAATTAGGGGAATGCAAATCAAAACTACACTGAATTTACATCTCACTCCGGTTATAAGGACAGTCATCATGTAACAATAAATGCTGATGAGTGTTCAGGGAAAAGAAACATTAATACTCTGTTGGTGAGATTAGAAAGTAGTATAGCCATTATGGAAGTCAGTATGGAGTTTCCTCAAAAGACTAGAAATGTATCCAACACATGACACAGATACATCATTCTTCAATATTTATCTAAAAGAACTAAAGATAGTAATACTATGTTTATAGCAGTGCAATTCTCAATCCTCAATTTAGGGAACCAGTCCCTATGTCTGTCAACAGGTGAAAAGATGAAGAAAATGTGGTATGTATATACAGTTCACTCAGCCACAAAGAAGAATGAAATTATGTTATTGGTAAATGCATGGAATAAGAGAGCATCATGTTAAATAATGTAGCTAGATTCAGACAGCAAAGGTCAAAGATGATATTTTTTTGTCTTATGTATGAAAGGTATAGATAAAAAGGTAGAAAGGGGATATCCCAGGTAAAATAGATGGGAGACCAGTAAAGAAGAGGAAGAGGATGGTTCAGAGAGGAGGAGAGAAAAGGTATTGGGGAATGAAATTGGCCCAATTATTTTATATCTACATGTAAATTTACCACAGTGAGCACTATTATTTCATGTAAATATATTTCTCAAATTAAATTTTCAAAAAAAAATATAACATTAAATCACTCCAAGTGTTGTTTAAAATTCTTATTTTATTTTTTTCTTGACTTGTTGCCCAATTAATTTTTAAAATGAATAAGCACTACTGCTTTATACAGTGGTAATTTATCTTGACTGCTGCTGTCTTTCCCTCTTTAAAATCTGTTCTTCATTTTCTTCTAGTTCAGGTGTTATTACTGACAAATACACTTCTAATTTCTGCAATGGTTCATTTATTTGCTAGTGTAGCTACTTCTTTATCAAGAACTAAAAAATTGGGACTGGGATTGTAGCTCAGAGGTAGAGCACTCACCTAGCATGTGCGAGGCGCTGAGATTGATCCTCAGCATCACATAAAAAAATAAATTAAAAGGCATGTGTCCAACAACAACTAAAAAATATTTTTAAAAAAGAATTAAAATAATTATTTTCAGACTTCTGTTGACATTCCCTGTGGCTCCAGAGATACTTACTCCTGCCGTAGCATTATATACCAGATACTCTGTTTTTGGAATATTTCAATTAGCACTTACTGTTTCCTTCACCAGCTGAACTTGACTTAATTCATACATTTTCTGCTTATACAAAGAATTTTGTGAAAAAGAAAAGTATTCAAAATGGCTCTTGTATACACAGTATTTGCAGAACAAATGAAGAACAATATGGCATTAAACTAGAGACTGATGAAAAAAAAAGTCTCATTTTTTGAGGAAGCAATACAACAAAATGTCTAATTTGTCAAAGAAAAAACTAATTTTGTAGCTAAATTTATCTTCAAAGGAAACAAAAAAAAAAAAGAATAATGAAGGAACTGACATAGGTGTTGAGAGCCACAGCCCAAGGGGCCCCAGCAAACTTTCAGACTGCCACCCATGCGACCCAGCCAATCGGCCTCAAGAGGAAGAGGATTGTGGGAGGTGTGGAGGCTGGTGGTTGGGGAGTGTGGGTGGAGCCAAAAAGTCCCCCAATGAGCAGCTCCGTGGCCTGAAAGGGCAGGGAAACAGCCCAATGAGCTTCACCGCAGAGGAGCCAATCAGCTAGATGTTGCTGGGGCCGCTCACTCATCAGCTGGCAGTCTGAAAGTTTGCTGGGGTCTCTTCGGCTGTGGCTCTCAATAAAAACCTAAGTTTTTATTTAACAGGTGAAAACATGCAGATATTATAAAGGATATTTGAGAGTTATAAACTATAGAACAGTTTCATAAAGCAAATAAGTTTTACTCTCAATAATTATGTTCTCTATACAGAAGAAGATTTGCAATTAAGAAAGACAATACTTCATTGGACTTTGCAAAAGAATTCTATGTAAAGATTTCTTCAGCCGTTTGTGTGTGTGTGAATCTATCTTTGTGTTTCAAGGAATAGTCAGAAATGCCACGGCAGAAGTTCATGAAGATAGCAGGTAAAGAGATATCAGGGGTTTTTCCCCAGTTTCAACTACTCTGAAAGATCAAGAGGAGGATGCTGCCTCACAGGGCATAAAGATTTCACTTTAAGGATGATATGGGTTTAGTACAATAATTTTAGATTATTAAGTTTTATCTAAAACATTGTGTAATAGTCATTGTCCAAAAGATAAAAATAATTTTGTAAAAGTACCAAAGAAAGAAAATATCATACTAAACTAATATAAGAAAGGTTTCTTAGTCATTAAAGGGAAAGGTGATGTCAGGGGTTTGGCTAGGAAGATGCTTTTTAATCTGAAGGGTACTTTGAAGACCAGGAATAATGGCCCTAGCAACCAAAATAAAGATTTCCAGTTCAGAAGGTCTGGAATAGGTCTTAAAGTTTCCAAAGGCAATTTTCTACCTAAATCTCTAAAACCCTAAACATCAAGTCCAAGTGTTGGACATTTCAATGTGTTGTTTTGGATAACTAGCTTTAGCATCATCTGGAAACTTATTGGAAGTGAAAATTCTGAGGCTCTACCATACGTCTAATAAATCAGAAACTCTGGGGGGGGGGGTGCCCAACAATTTCTGTTTTAACAAGCTATCCATGGATTCTGATGCCATATGTTGAAATTTGACACCAACTCTTCCAAATGAGGAGTTATCCATTCTGGCTGAATGTTATCAACACTGGGTAAGTCTCCTAAAAATAATAAGGCTGGGCTTCACCCCACTTTGGTTAAACCAAGGTTCTGAGGATGTGTCTGATAATGAAAAGCTTCCTGTGTAATTCTAGTGTGATTCTAATGGCAGCCAGAGAAGAAAACCACAGCTGTATGCTAATCTTCTACCTATATATAACTGATATACCATCTCTCATACTGGTTCTTTTCCAGGGTAATTCCTCCATACTCCAAGTTTACACATTATCCACCCTCTATCTCCTTATGGTATTTTACTTCTTTTTAATAAGACCTTCTCATTCCATCAAAACACTTTTTCTCCTTTTCTCAAAGTCATTTTTTAATTTGTATCTCATGTCTCCTGAACTAATTTTATAAAGGAAAAAAAAAGGTGCTTAGTCTATACTGAAATACCACACATTTGTGCACACAAATATGATTTTGAGGATGTTTCCTGTTTTTCAAGAACGTGTTTCACCCCTCATCAGATTCTTAATGTCTTTGGAGCATATATTATGTATTTTTACTACTTGCAGCTTCAGTGTTTTCAGCACAGGGCCAAGGACACTGGTTCTGCAGTAAGTGCTTTTTAAATTTAAATGAAGAATGCACACTTGGTTAGTCAGTAACAGACTTTTTGTATGTTTATTTAGAGAAAAAAAAATCGTCCAGCTGGAGGATTTTTTCACCTTGAAGAGATTTAATAATTAATATTGCAGTGTTGATTAGCTTGATCAAAAACATTATGATTTCTTTACTATTTGGGGAAGCAATAATTATGCCAATTGCCACTGAGCTAATTCAAAAGTACAGATAAAATTTTCTAAGGGCTTATTATGCCAAATCAAAAACAAACACCAGGATAAGAGAAATAAATCATTCCAGAAGGTATTCCATTGAAACATCGATCAGGGCCTTACCAGGCAAGTCTGTCTCACATCAATGCTACAGGGTAGTAACAAATTTATTCTCTCTCAAAAAAATTTGCATTGTTTAATACAACTTACGATATAATAGTTGAAGGTATAAACATGTTTGTGGTAGAAGAGATTATAGCTATAAATATACTGCAGGCAAAATTACTGAGGTTTTACTTTATTTTTTCAGTTTAAAGTAGCCTTACCTCTCTCATCTTCAAAATTAAACACATTCTTATTTACATTTATTGCCTGCATAAACTCATTACATACATGTAGCTCTTTAAAAATAACCTTTGTACTCTTTTATTGCTGAGTAAAATTCCATTGTGTATATATGCCACAATTTTTTTTATCCATTCATCCACTGCAGGACATCTAGGTTGCCTCCACAGTTCAGCTATTGTGAATTGTGTTGCTATAAATATTGAAGTGGCTGTGTCCCTATCGTATGCTGTTTTTAAGTCTTTTGGGTATAGACTGAGGAGAGGGATAGCTGGGTCAAATGGTGATTCCATTCCCAGATTTCCAAGGAATCTCCATACTGCTTTCCTTATTGGCTGCACCAATTTGCAGTCCCACCAGCAATGTATGAGTTTAACTTTTTTCCCACATCCTCGCCAACACTTATTGTTGTTTGTCTTCATAATATCTGCCTTTCTGACTGGAGTGAGATGATATCTTAGAGTGGTTTTGATTTGTATTTCTCCAACTGCTAGAGATGATGAACATTTTTTCAAATATTTGTTGATTGATCATGGCATTTGCAGGTAAATGGATGGCATTGGAGAAGATAATGCTAAGTGAAGTTAGCCAATCCCCCCAAAACAAATGACAAATGTTTTCTCTGATAAAAGGAGGCTGACGCACAGTGGGGTAGGGAGGGGGAGCATGGGAGGAATAAATGAATTCTAGATAGGACAGAGGGGTGGGAGGGAAAGGGAGTGGGCAGGGGATTAGTAAGGATGATGGAATGTGACATCATTATCCAAAGTACATGTATGAAGACACGAATTGGTGTCAACATACTTTATATACAACCAGAGACATGAAAAATAGTGCTGTATATGTGTAATAAGAACTGTAATGAATTCAACTGTCATTCATTTTTTTTTAAAAAAAATTCAATTAAAAAATAACCTTTGTATTTTAGAATAACTTTAGGCTTACAGAAAAATTGTGAAGATGGTACAGAGAATTTTTATAGGCCCCATAGTTTCCCTTACTGCTGACAGTATACATGGGCATGTTTATATAACTAATGATATCATGATGATACATTATTATTACTAAACTATATTCTTAGTTTCCCCACAATGTCATTTTCTCCTTGAAGATCCCATCCAAGATACCATATTGGATTTAGTTGTCATGTCTCCTTAGGCTCCTCTTGGCTGTCCGTTTCATAGACATTGTTTCTAATGACTTTGCCTGTTTTGAATAATATTGGTCAGATATTTTTTATGTTTAAAAATGGAATTTTATGCTGTTTTCTCCATGATTAGACTGGAATTATATTCTGCTGTGAGGATTCTACATAGGTAACTTGCAATTCTTATCATGACATATCCAAAATACAGAATCAACATGAATGAACATCGTTGTTGTTGACATTGATCATGAGTCTGAGGTAGTGTTTCTCTGGTTTCTCCATTATAGAGTCACTCATTCTTCACTTTCTATATTTCTTTTTGGAAAAAAGGTACCACATATACCCCATATTGAGGAGTGAGAAATTAGCAGTGCCATCTTGGAAACAGTATCTACCTAAGTTATTTGGAATTCTACACATGAGTTTTGTCTATGCTCCCTCCTTTATGGATTTATTCAGTCATTTTTGTATAACAGTATAGACTCATAGGCATTTATTTTATTCTTAGGTATGTATTCCAAAACTACATATTTAGTTTGTTGTTCAGATTATTCCAGCTTTGGCCTTTGGGAACTCTTTCAGTTGGGCTTCAATGTTCTCTTGATATAATCCCATAGTTTATTCTCATGGCACTTTCTTATTTTCTAGCACTACCAGATGGAGTTGTATATTCATATAATACTTGCCCCAGTTCTACCACAAGAGATTTCTCCAAGGAATTCCAGCTCTTTTCTTCAAATTATGATAAGTGTCAAGAATAGCTAGAAAATGTTTTTGATCCCTCTGCTCAAAAATAATAACACAATCAGTAAAGCCAGGCAATACCTACACCATGCCAAGCTGTTTTATTAAGCAATTTAATCCTATCTGAAATTCTAACAGTAGATGTATTAATTCTCCTTATTTTATGAATGAGAAAATGAGAGCAAAGAGACTTAACCTACATACTAATATCAACTAGCAGAAAATAAATTTGAATCTGTTATTTTTATGTCAATTCTTTTGAATTAAATTTTGCCCAACTCTCAGCTTTATATCTAGTATGCTTCACCAACAAGTACCAACACTAATATTCACTGTATATCTTAATTATTCCTCAGTACTTGCATTCCTGCTAGAGTTCTTTGTTCATCTATTTTAATATTAACTCTACCAGAAATGTTTTTTCTATCTTTATTTTTCTAAGCTCTTCTTTTTTATTCTACTTTCTCTATGAAACCTTCTCTGGTCACATAGCCCTTCTTCTGAAATTTTATAAACTTACACTTCATTCTAATTACTTTGTAGATGTCATATGCTGTTTCTCCAATTAATACATATGTTCCTAAGCAGAATTTAATTATTAAATTTCTCTGCATTTTCCACTAGTAAAATAGTGCTTTGCAGTAAATATTTGCAGTTAATATACTGACAGTAATGAGAGTGATTTTAATGACTTATATAAATCTCAAATGATCAAGGCTGACAAGCCTGCCTTATATAGAATAATGAGTAAATAATGAGTAAATAGATGAAAACATGTAGAATATTTTTCTACAGGGATACTGAAAGTGGGAAAATGAGAAAAGCTTGCTTTAGATTTAATGCTAATCAGAGAATTCATTAAGCATCATTAGGAGATCTAGACTCCATAAGTAATGGCAATGGCAGGTTGGAGGGAAAATAATTCAGAAAGGGCTCAAAGGAATGTCATAAAAATGGTTAAAATTGAAAAGTATGAAATTATAAACTATTCACCTTAGAAAAAATGGAGGAAAACATAAAAAAATTAAGAAAATTTATTATAAATAAATGAAAGAAAGCACAATTAAAGGAAAAAATAGGTATATTTAATGATTAGAACTTTGTAAGATTTTTCTCTTAAAGCATCAAATATGGCAAAAATTTCTAAGAAGTTGCCTTTCAAAGACTAAAATAGAAGACTTGAAATTAAGAAATGAGCAAAAGTTGTATCCAGAAAACTTTTTTTTTCCTTACTTTAAAATATAATGGACAATGACCTATTAAAAATTGGGCTAGCTAGGCACCATGACTCACACATTTAGACCAGCTGTTTGAGAGCTGTTTGTGGGATCATTTCAGCCAGTGAGTTCAAGACCACTGTGGTAACAGGAAGACCCCATCTCAAATATGTAATTGAACAAAATAAAATAAGGGTTGTGTGGGTAGGAATGATAGTAGAATGAATAGGACATTATTATCTTATGGTTACATGACCTGTGTAACTCTACATCATGTACAACCAGAAGAATGAGAAGTTGTACTCCATTTATGTATGATGTGTCCAAATGCATTTTACTATTTTGTGTAACTAATTAGAAAAAATAAAAAATAAATTTAAAAAAATATTATGTCATATGGCATACTCCTGAGTTAAAAATTTTGCAGGGCTCCCACATGAGATGACTCAATCATTCCCTATGGAAAAAGAAAAACCATGAAATTAGTATAACCACTTTAGAAAGCAATGTGAAGATTCCTCAAAAGTGTAAGAGTGAAATGACCATATGACCCAGCTATCCCACTCCTTGGTATTTATAAAAAAAAAATCAGCATACTATAATGATACAGATATACTAATATTTATAGCAGCACAATTCATAATAGCCACATTATGGAATCAGCCTAGGTATTCATCAACAGATGAATGGACAAAATAAATGTTATATATATATATATATATATATATATATATATATATATATATATCACAATAGAGATTTTTACTCCACTCTCAAGAAGAGAAAAATTATGTCATTCGCTGGAAAAGGATGGACCAGGAGAATACTATGATAAGTGAAATAAGCCAGACTCAGAAAGTTGAGTCACATGTTTTCTTACATGCAAAATCTACAGAGAAATAAAGAATAGAAAAGGGAGAGGAACTTATCAAACTAGAAGGAAAAGTTGGGCACAGTGGAACAAACCTGTAATTAGTTCCCAAGACTGAGTCAAAAGGACCACCAAGTTCAAATCCAGCCTCAGCAATTTAGATAGGCTGTAAGCAACTTAGTGAAAACTTGTCTCAAATTTTCAAATCTATCTATGTATCTATCTAAGATAGATAGATAGATATAAAGGCTGGGGATGTGACTGAGCTGTTAAGTGTCCCTGAGTTCAATTTCCAGTACCCCAAAATAAAAAAATAAAATAAAAAGAGAAAAGGGAGAAGAATGGAATGGAGGAACAAGATTAAGAGGGAGAGGGATAGAGGAAGAGAGGAAGAAAGGAACTGTGGAATGAAATGTGACCAAATTCTATTATGTACATGTATGAATATATAAGGAAATTGACCTTTTGTATTACTATAATTCATCAATTTAATAAAGAAATTAATAAATAGAAGGAAGACAAATTGAAGGGGATCTGAGGAAGAAAGAAAGAAAAGGGAAGTACTCAGGATAGAAATGGAGCAAGTTATGTTATACACATTTATGAATACATCACAATGAACCCTACTATTTGGTATGACTAAAATGTACTAATAAACACATTAATAAAGAAATATGAAACTGTGATTACAATCTTTGACACTGCTTACTCCTAAGGTGTTCGTTAGACTCTGGTTCATCTTTGACACACTTGGCATCTCATATTGTTAGGTTCTTCCTGCAAAGGCAGAAAAGACTCCTTTAATTTAGCTCAGATGTTGAGGCAAATGACCAGAAGCTATGAGAAGGTTCATTACTTGCATAAGGGAAGTCTGTGTAATAGGAGGATCAATCTCTCAAGAAGGTAAAAAATGGCTTGACAGAGCAAAGAATGAGATAGCCAATGGGAAGGGCAACTGATTTGAGAGTTCCTGCATGTAGGTAGTGTCCCGTGTCATTTGAATCCCATTCAGGTACCAAATGAGACAGCTTCTTATCAGCTGATGCAGATGTGAGGTGTAAGGGGAAGGGTATGATTAAATGTTGTCAGCAGTCACACATCAAAAACCAGAGTTCAGCTTGTCATACATAAACCTTATACTCATGTGAAATGAAAATTAATAATTATTACCAAAAATATGGAAAGTATTATAAAAATACTTGATCCCATCTATAAAGCACCTCTATTTTTATACCATATCCCAAAGGTCTTATTATCTTCCTAGTAATTAAAATGATCCATGCTTGAAAAAAATTTATCTAAGAAATTTTATTATTGTCATGTTATATTCAGTTTACTCATCACTTAACTATTTATTGGTCTATTTTCCTATTTCTTAAAATAAACTAGACATTATGAAGTAGTAGAGAACAGAAATTAAAGTTATACAGATAGACAACACAACCTGTAATGCTGATAGGCTGATATTTTATGGTTTTTAGCACAGAAAAATATGATCTTATATACAAATTTGAAAGTTTACTATCAATATGAATAAGTATTTGAAGGGGCTAATTAAGGAAATTGAGACTAGAATATGTAGTTGAAAAATAATGAACAAAAATTATATTTGAGAGGTAAAAATATTAAAATTATGATAAGGAAAAAATATATGTCTCTGGCTTAGATTCCTCAGTTTCATCTATCAAATGTTCTTCCCAATGCTGTTTTTTCCCAGTTTTGAGGTCCTAGTGGAGGACAATCAGTTTGCCTTTTTGAGCATGTGGTTAAGTTCATATCCCAACCTCTTCCTCATTAAGCTGTCACACACTAGACCATTATGCACCAGCTCCACTCTCCCCAGGGCCAAGTACAAACAAATAATGACAGACCCTTTGCCCTAGAACTTCTAAAATTATTCAATCTAATCAAGTGACAAGGGGCCCTCAAATCATATTTAATCCCACCACCATAACCTTCTCTACAGTTCCAACTTGCTATTGCTGTGTCCCTACATATAACTCTGTGTGACCCTGTTGGGCAACATTTTTCATTTCTGACTACAAGCAATGAGAGTTCAGCCTTTTGTCTGTGAGTCATATTCTGAAATCAAAAGAATCTTAAAATCTTATAAAACAGCTATTTATCTTAACAGAACTAAAAAAGAAAAAACACTCTGAGAAAAAGAATAGCAGTTTAGTCTTGGTCATATTGGAAGTTAACTGCCTGCAGGCCATCCAGATGGAGATGTCCAACATGAAGTTATATATCCAGTTCTATATGTTAAAGAATATCTGGACTACAGAAAGAAAATTTGGAATTATTGGCCCTCTAATGGCAGTTAAAAAACACGAATGTAGGTACAATTTGTTTTGAAAAAGATTTTAAGGAAAAAAATATTTGGATAAATGATAAATAAATATTTTTATCCAAAAATATTTGGATAAATGATTTTGAAGAAGTTAGGTTTGATCCTAGATGAGAAGATGAAAAACTGGTTGCATGCTAGGTAAATGCCATGCTGACAGCAATTTATAGAAAACCAACAACAACAACAACAAACAAACAAACAAAGAAAAGCAAAAGACTGGGGATACTGCATAAGATAAACTTGTACCCTTGTGTCACAATGAAGGATTTAGAAGAGAGGAGGAAGTCTTGTGTCTCTCCTCCACATCTAGAAAGTCAACTAATATGTACATTTAACATAATGTTTTATAGATGAGGGGAAAATGTTCTCATCTTGCAAACACTTGAAGAAATCTTTTAGAAATCTTCATTGGGAAACTTACAGATTGAGCAGTGACCAGAGAGTTATGAAATAGACCTGTCACACACTAAGCCATCATATAGGAAGCTATAAGATGATTTTTCCTGAATTTAAGCAACGTAGTTATGTGACATGAGATACCAGATTATTGACTTCATCCATAATTGGACTTTTATAGCACTGATATTATGGAGAGATGAGGTAGAATGAGGCCATGAGCTATCAGAGAGTGGTTGGAAAGTGGCATTTTAGAGCCTATACTGGATAGATAAATGGGAGAAGTCATGACACTGGAGGTTATATTTGCATTTAAAGAAAAGTTGTTGTTCATATATGCTCCTGTAGGAAGGGAAATGTGATGTGGAATGAAAGCAATGGTGGAGAAAAACAGAAAAACAACAATACACTAACTTCAAGCCTTGGTGGCTGGTATTTCTTGGTGGTTGTCCATTGACCTCCAAAGAGTTGTTTCTTCAATGTAAAATAAAGTTTTAGTTAATGTACAGTAAAATATAAAATAGAAGATTTCTATAAGAAGGTTGAGAGTAAGAAAAGTTGTTGCTGAATAAATGAGATAGTATGAATGTCTAGATGGAATTTAGCATTTGGAAATAAGCTGAAGATAAGAAGTAGACACTCTTAAATCTAGTGCCGAAGTGAGAGATAATAAACAAATAGTAAAACTCACATTTTTTTAAAGTGTGGCTATGAGAACAGGGATAAATTATTTTGAAGAAGTTAGTTTCAAAATTCTAAGCAAATTTTTGTGTAAAGTTTTCCTGACTCTGAAACTATTCTAATTCTCTAGGTACTGGAGATCTGCTCTATATAATCTGCAGCTTTGTAGGGATTGGGAAAGTGGAAACTGAAGCAAGGGTCATTGGTTGATTTTCACAATCTATTAAAGTATGTGTGTTCTTAAGGTCCCTGAAATGGAACACATGACTTATAAACTTTTGTGTCATTGCTAGGATTTTCAGCTTTATAATGAAATGAACATCCAAATTAAAGCCTATTTAAGCCTTTTATAAAGAGAATGCAAGAGTTTAATGATGGTGAACTTTGTGTCATAGAAACAAACAATAAAGAGAATGATCATCAGTAAACTGATTAAGGCAAGCCTAGAACTTAGCAATACAATTTGAATAACATTAAAAAAAAGTTGGATGACAAAAATATGCCAACTAACAAATAAGTCCCCATGCTATATTTGGGACATTAATCTAAAAAAAGATAATTTAGTCTTTTAAAACATTGTTAAGTTTATTAACAATTCCTAAATAGATGAATTAGTGACTAAAAAACCTTAAATACTTAAATCATAAAGAAATGATAAGCACTATGTACTATTTATAAAATGTGAACTATTTGATTAAAAACTATCAAATTTTAGAATAACTTTTATTATGTACTTAGATCATTAAATTTAAAGCATTAACTTAAGTATACTTATAAAAATACTTGTTATAAAATATAAAAATGAAATGCTGCTATATTTACAACATAACTAAATATCTATTGCATTGATAGGATCCTATCTACTTAAAGAAATTCTCAAAAAAAAGTTTTGGGAGCTTTTGATGAGTGTCAAACATAGATTAAAATTCTTTTTTTTTTTTTTTATGTTTCATGTTTTAGTAGGAAATAACTGGATCACAGGACTCCAGAGACCTGACTTCTAATACTATGTTCTTTCCTAAAAAAATTAGATGTGTGCAATAAAAAAATCAGTTGGCCTAACAGTTCTTCAATATGTTCGTCTTTAACTTCCTCTCTCCATCAATGTTTTCATTCAACCATAATTTATTAGGCAAAAGCTACATACCAGGCATTATGCTCACTTTTTGAAGATGAGTCATGGGATTCTTGTCCTCACTCTGCTGGCAGTCTGGAAAATTGAGGACACAGATATAAACTAATCAGTGTTATGTTAGAACCAGGAAATTGATCATACAGACAGATGCCAGGGGGTAGCAGTCAACTCCACTGAAAAAAGTCTTCATAGAGAAGGTATAACTCTGAGTGGGTCTTGTTAGAGCATCTGATCAGCATAAGCAAAACAGATCAGCTGTGGTGACAGTGCGTATATTGGTGATCACAAAGAGCTTGAAGGTAAAGAGGTCTGTTAAGTTGTCTTTGTAATTATCTAAGAAAGCACTTTTTTAAAAATTCAGGGAAAACATCACATGATGAATGAGATGGAGACTGGCAAGCTGAGGAACCAGGAAGATTGCCAGCAACACCAGGAACAGATTTCCCCTGGAGTCTTGGAGAAAGTATTGCCCTGCTGAGATTTTAATTTCAGACCTCTCTACTCCAAAGACTGTGAGAGAAGACGTTTCTGTTGTTTAAGCTACCTAGTTTGTGGTACTTTGTTCCAGAAACCCCAGGTAGTTAAAACACTACCCCTTTATGATCTTTAATGATCTAGCTTTCTGTATTTCTTTCAAGCATGGATTAACATATAGAACACATACCCTGGCTCAATGAGGAAATCCATACCAAATTTGAGGCCGACTACTGTGTGTCACACCCTGGTGTCTTGATTATACTAACAGTAATGTCTTCATCAAATAAAACTCTCTGCTCATATAAGGACACTGAAAAGAAAATGAACAGAGAAGCCACCAACTAGGAGAAAATACTAGCAACATCATATCTGGAAAAAAAAAGAATTGTACTTAAAATATATAAAGAGCTTCTACAACTAAATAATATTCTCATAATTACAAGTAAAAAAAATTGAAAGACAAAACCTCTTGATACAAGCACATATACAAATGGTTAATAAGCACATTTTAAAAAGCTCAACATCACTGGTATTAGGAAAACACAAATTCAACTTCAAAGACATCACTAGATGCCGAAATAAATGGCTGAATTTTTTTCAAAAAAAGTATTTAAAGTACCAAACAGTGGAGAGGATATAAAAAATCTAGAACTTTCATATATATCAGGGTAAAATGTGACAGCTTCCTTGGTTAACTAATTTTTTTTTTAATGGTTAAGTACCAGTTTAAGTCATAATAGACAAAAACTGGAAACAATGCAGATATCCATCAACAAGAAAATTGATGAATTCTGTCATATTCACAACATGTAATACACTCAACAATTGATTATAATTAGCTACTGATACATGCAACAATATGTATTAATCTCAAGAATGGTAGGCTGAGTTTTAAAAAGCTGAACACAAAAAGAGCATATGAATTATTCTATGCAAATGAAACTGTAGAATCAGAAAGCTAATCTATGCTGATAATTTTAATATCAGCCATTACTGTTGGAGTGGGGAAATAGGTTAATGTAATGGAAAGTAGGAATGACTAGGCTTTCTAGGGTGATGAAATATCCCAATCTTAGCATGCATTTGTCAAAGCTAATAGAAAAAAATATATTTAAGATATACAAAGTATGTATGCTATAATACATGATATATAAATTGCATATAAGATTATTTATTATCAAATCAATTAAGTAATCAATAACTTAATGAAATAAAACAGGAAAAAAATCTATTAAAAACGTCCAGTTGGAGGCTGGGGCTGGGGCTCAGTGGTAGAGAGCTTGCCTTGCATGTGTGAGGCACTGGGTAAGATCCTTAGCACCACATAAAAATAAATAAACAAAATAGAGGTATTATGTCCATCTACAACTAAAAATATATATTAAAAAGTCCAGCTAAAACATAAATATAAAACATAAATTTGGGTAATTTGAGAATGATTGCTCTAAAGCATTCTTTCAGGACATGAAATTAATTCACTGTGCAAATGTGAAATTATTCTGTATTAGGCACTACTCTCTTAATTCTGGAAATATAAATGACAGATAGGTTTTGGACTTGACCAAATAGTACCTAATATTGTATAAAAAAATTGATGTTTCTTAGTCAAAGATGGATTGTTTTTATATTAGTACATCTTTTTAATTCACTAGTATGGAATGAATACTTTCATAGGTCAACTTGACTAGATTAGGGATAGCTCAATGTCTGGGTCAACAAGCATCATATCTGGATGTGTCTATTTCCACAAGACATGGCATTTGAATCAGTAAATGCGGTAAGGAAAATTCACCCTTATTCACCAGGCATTATCTACCAAGGGCTCACAGAAAGGCAGATGAAAGGAGAATCTGTTCTCCCTTTCTCTTCTGGACCTTGGGCACCCTCCTTCTCTTTCCAATGAGCACTGGAAATTCAACTTCTCTGACCTTTGGAGACTAGATCTTTTATCATTGCTTCACTGCCCCCTACCCAGGTCATCAGGCCTTTGACCTTGGACTGGTTAGACTATCAGCTTCCTTGGTTCTCAGACCTTTCCACATGGAGTGGGCCATGCTGCAGGTTCCCTGCTCCTGTAGCTTGCATATCATGGATTTCTCGGTTTCCACAATTGCATGAGCCAATTTTCCTGAAAAGTCCCATCTCATAAATCTATTCACGGATATATCCAATTGATTCTGTCTTTCTGAAAAACACTAATACTAATTAATTCTCAAATCTATATTTAGCACTTCATCAGATAAGGTCAGATAAGAAAAAGAAAAAATGTACTTTAATCCACATATTTTTCCTTTTTCTCCTTGTTAACATCCTTTCAATCATGTTAACTGCAAGTTTTTAGTGATCAAGGGAAACTTCTCACCACTGACCCTCAATCAGTGTATATATGTGTCCAGCCATGTTGATGATACTGCAACTCAAGAGGCAGTGGATGCTGGGAGATAAGGGTACACACTTCCATTACACTGACCACCAGCCTGTCGAGCCTGCTGTTTTCATGTTGTTTGTTGAAAAAGGAAGCAGCAGTGAAATGAGTATTTTCAAGGAAGTGTATAGTTTTTATTTTTTAAGTATGTAAGATAAAAGGTGCATAAAAGGGCTTAACTAGTCTTTTTATTTTGCAATTTATCTTAATATAAATAAAAACTGGTTTTGTAGGCAAGGTGTCAGTGGTGACAATGTGGGGTCTTTTTTGCCCTTTTTAATGTTTATAAACAGGAGTAAAAAATATAACCGATGTCAGTCAGTGTATAAAAATCAGATGTTTATGCTGTTAGTTTGATAAACCCTTATCAGGAATGGTAGATTTCATGGTACATAATGAAACATTGTGAGATTTCTTATTTATAACTGAACACAGGAGATTAATATGAGGATAGATTAAAAATATACATCTCAGAGAAAAAGGCTATATTTCTAAAGGAGTGGCATGAATTGAAAGTAATGGATGATGGGGTTAGGAAGCATAAAAATTCTTTGATTTTAAATCATGAAAGTATAGACAGTATAAAGATAATATATTTAATGTTGTATATTACATTTTAAATTCTATTTAATTCTTTTTTTCTGGAACTTTTCTAATTTGTTTCTAGTCTTATTTTTCTAATAATTATATAATAAGCATTCATTTGAAAGCTGATCAAGGTCACATACCATGGCGTGATAAATCTTTACAAAGATAGTTTCTAGCATTTTAAAGGCCTCTGAAGCACATACAGTATCATTTTCATTATCCAGTTGAGGAAACTAGGTTCAGAGGTGTTGAATCTTCTCTCCAAGGTCAGAGTGCAAGAATTGGTATGGTGCTGGATGTGATGCTAGAGTTGTGGGATTCTAGCCCCTGATTCTTCTACATACTGCAGATTCTGAGAGCAGGTTTTGGTTTATTCATTCATCTTCAGAGCTCTTGGCAGAAACTCTATGTAGGTGGCCAATGAACATTCATCTGACATGACTTTGCTGAGTCATTACACCTGTGTGAAACCAGGGCTAATCAGTTCTAATCTTATCAGTTCTTATCAGTTCTAATCATCAGTTACTTAGAAGAAAATATCACCATATCAATAATTTCTTCAACTTCCTCAATTATAAATATTCAGAATTTGTAAGGATTAAGAGACAGCATGTAGTGTACACTATTCTACAAGTGTTTAACAACCACTGTATACTCACATTGTTGCCACTTGAACTAGGCTCCATATAGCCAAAAGCCCTCTTAGCGACTTTCTTAAATTTTTTCTGTGTAGTGCACATTTTTATACACTCTTTTATATCTGATCACAAAATGGCACCTACAGGGAATTCTCTATAACGATCACAGGATGAAATATGAGGTTCAGATCTAATCTGTTACATAAACTACAACCTAACACATTTTTACTTACTTAATTTGTGCTTTTGTTAAATCCCATAGGCAGCAGTCTAACAATAAGTTTAAAACCATCTTCTGTTGTTGTTTTTTTCTTGTTGTTAATGCTTTCTAGTTCAAACCCAAGAGTTATTTTCTTAGGTTTATAAAAATATTAGCTTGCACAGAAATTCTGTGGGTTGATAGAAATGTGTTTTCTCTCTTTTTGACTCTATAAAAGAAGTAAGTCGCTTGTTTGTCCTGTATATCCCAGGATGCATGGAGGTGTCCAGGGTCCTACAGACATAATTTTTGGAACTGATCTATATGGTCATTCCCCTGGGGCTAGAATGAAATACAGGACTTAGAAGGGCAAAGTAACCTGGAAATTTGGATTTCAGAATGCCTGTCAAAATGTCCTCAAAAGACTGTGAATCTATTAAGGTAAACTGCGAATGTACTGAAAGAAATTTGACCATTTGTTTCTTTAAAAATAAGAAAAATCAAGCTTCCTGAAGTAATATTATAGGTAACTTTAAAATCCTGTTGAGAAAAAATGGCTAGAGGATTCAATGTTTCTTGAAAGTACCTTACTTTTACATGTTTCCATATTTTCCCTTAACTCTGTACACTTCATTCTTAACTGTGATAGCATATATATGGTTAAAATAATTTTATCTAACAAGTTAATGTTTGAGGATTAAAACTTTTGGTAATTACTGTACATGTGCTGGCAACCTCAGTGTAAAACAAAACAAATAAACAAAACCCCTAAATTTGAAAGATTATGCACATGATAATAGGAACATGGAGAATAATTTCATATTTTCTCAGCAATGACAAGTCCATGTTGTAGTTCTCTAGACCCTTGGCTTCTTGCATTTTTATACAATGTTATACTTATTTATCAAACATTTCACGGGATTGGTAGTTCTTCAGAAACTGTTTGTTTAATTATTCACGAGGTAGGTTTCCTTTGGTTACTGATTTGATAACTTGTTAAACATATTAATTTTCTTTCTTTATTTCTAAAACTTTTAGCTTCAGATCCTTATGACCATGCAGATTTTGTGTGCCTAATGCTTAGATTACTTTATTTCAATACCATAGATTTTGCTGTAGAAGAAAATATGTTAGCAAGCCAGTTAAGATAAATGCTGAACAAAAAGTGAACCACATTAACTATGATCTATTTATGCATTTGCAGCAGAGGTCAAAAAGAAAATGTGATTATGGATGTGTCATACATGAATATTTTAGGCTCTGGAATTGCAAAAAGCAGTTGTGAGACTGTTAAGTTGGAGAATGCAGGACCTGTCCAGGAGTTAAAAATATGTGTGTGAGAACCAGGCATTGTGGTGCATTCCTGTAATCCCAGTGGCTCAAGAGGCTGAAGCAAGAGGATTGCAAGTTCAAAGCCAGCCTCAGCAAAAGTGAGGCACTAAGCAACTCAGTGAGACCCTGTTTCTAAATAAAATACAAAATAGGGCTGAGGATGTGGCTCAGTGGTTGAGGGAGTCCAATCTCTGGTACCAAAAAAAAAGTGTGTGTGAGTAAAACATTTCAATAGGGGTATGGGTGGAGCTCAGTGATAGAGCTCTTGCCTAGAATGTGTAAGGCCACGGACTCAATTCAAAACAAACAACAACAACAACAACAACAACAACAAAAAAAAAAACTTTCAATAGCCAAACAAAACTCATGCATAAATATAAGTAGAGAAGCCATAAGACCACAATAAAGGGATTCCAGTTCTCTTTTGAAGGAAATGCTGACATGAGGATAATGAGTTACAATTCACCCTGGCCATAGCTTCACTTAGAACTTTAGGCAGTGGGGAAAGAATGAAGCTCAGGTCTAATTAAATAAATCATGGGGATTCCCAACAAAGAAATACAGAATTAATGGTTGGCTAAAATTGGTTTGCATAGTAACATCAATACAAGTTAACACTTTTCTGTTTCCATCGTAGGCAAGATGTGGTATGGTCCTTAGTTGACAGGACCACAAGCTCTAAAGCCATGTTGTTTGGGATGAAAGATCCTCTCAGCTCTGTGTGAGTTATGACAATACAGACTGTTTGTTACCAGAGCTCTCTGCTCTTCAGTTCACTTTTATGTAAAACACAGATAATAATTACAAATATCTCCGTGGTTGCTTGAAAGATTAAATGACTCTATACATTCAAAAGGCCACATAATAAGTATTGCATAAACGTTTTTTCTTATAAAATCATTGCCAGACAGCATATGTGAGTTCATTCTACTCTAATTATGATGAGTTTTAGTGTTCGTGTAAAATACAATAGAATTCCGATTCCTAGATCTCAATAGAGAAGAGGATAAATACAAATTTTATTGCACATAACATCATAGATCATTAGAGTCATTAGGAAACTTAGGAAATTCCTACTCCCACCTTTAATTTTATCATTGAAAGTTTTTAGGTCTAGTTAGACACAAATATATTGTTTCTAATCATAGTGCTTATAACAATAAATAAATGGCTACAGTGCATTTCTTCTCTGAACATCAAGATTGATGGTTTTCTTGAGATACTCTCTGCTGTATATATAAAACTAAACATGTACCAGCTGCAGTTGTGCATGGCTATAATCCCAGTGGTTCCGGAGGCTGAGGCAAGAGGATCAGAAGTTCAAAGCCAACCTTACCAAAGGTGAGGCACTAAGCAACTCAGTGAGACCCTGTCTCTAAATAAAATACAAAATAGGGCTGGGGATATGGCTCAGTGGCCAAGTGCCCCTGAGTTCAATACCCAACACTCAAATAAACAAAAAAATTAAACATGTTAATTTATCCCTGACATTGATAATTTGTGAGCTTGAAATGGCCCCTGTATTTTAATGGAACTAGTCCATATACAGTGACCTACCATAGGTGAGGGATACAAGAGAAATATTTTGTGTTTTGTTTAGTGCAAGACAGCAATTTTCTATACTAAACAGTTGACAAATTTTATCTGTTGTTGCAGCAGGTGCCTTTAAAAGTGGTCCTTTTAAATGCAGGGGTTTTCCATTCAGAGCAAAGGGAAATTAACAAAGGAAATACAGTAAAATAATAAGATCATGATGACAAAGCATTATACTTCCTCCAGAATGGCTATAAATTGATAATGATGATGATGATGGATTAAATCAAAATGCTGGAGAGACTGAGGAGCATTAGGAACTTTAGCACAATACTGCTAAGGTGTTGCTATTTAGATATGAGATTTGCCCACAAAGCTCCTGTGTTAATGCAAGAAGCAAAATGATTGGACTATGAGAGTTATAACATAATCAGTAGATTAATACATTTGAAGTATTAATAATTTGAATATATTGCTGGATAGTAACCATATGTGGACTCACTAGGTCCAGCAAGCAGCTGAGGAGGGTGTAGAGACAGAGTCAAAAAGAGACCTCCAGAGACCAGTTTCAGAGAAATTAATCCACTTTATTATTGCATAGGCAAGCCTTTTATGTATAGTCTGATACTGGGCAAATTTAGCTGAGAGCCATAATAATCCAATGAGCTAGCAACAATCTTATGAACAGCAACCAGTGGGCAAAAAGAGAAGGAAGGGAACACACTGTGCCCCTGAGGGTGGCCAGGTTACCATAGTGATGGGGTTTGGTGTATTCCAATCACAAATATCCTGACCTGCAGTGCAGAGCCCTAAGAGCCCCTCACAAAAGCAAGTAGGCTGCTTGCCAGCTCATGGGCCCAATAACCAGAGACAGGTGGAGGGATATGGTTGGAGGAAGTGGGTGTCTGAGAATATACATTAGGGATTATATATTTCCCCCTCCGTTCTCTTTCTACTTTCTGGTTCTAATAAGGTGAATAGCTTCATGCCTTCTGCCATGATGTTCTGCCTCATCTCAGTCAGGCCGAGAGCAACAAACTTGGTCATCCAAGGACTGAAACTCTGAAACTGTGAGCCCCAAATTAACTTTTCCTCCTTCAAATTGTTTTTGTTAGGTACTTTGGTCACAGTGACAAAAATCTGACTAACACAAAATTCATATGATATTATTCTTTCAAGAATGCTTTAAAGAGGCTGGCTGTGGATCAGCAGTAGAGCACTCACCTAGCATGTTCAAGGCTCTGGGATAGATCCTCAGCACCACATAAAAATAAATAAACAAACAAACAAATAAATAAATGGTATTGTGTCCAACTACAACTAAAAATATTTTTTTTTAAATGTTTGACAGTATCAAATTGAGAAGAACATATCTCAATGGATAGATAAAATATAGTGTATTCACACAATGAAATACTATAAAACAATGAAAGTAAACAAAATATTCTTATTAACGAAGTTGGGGCCTAATCCCACATGATGAAGTTTAGGGCCTACTTTTTCTTCTATTAGACATAGGGTCTCTGATTTTATTCCTAAATCCTTGATTCATTTTGTGTGGAGTTTTGTGCATGGTGAGAGATAGGGGTTTAATTTCATTTTGTTGCATATGGATGTCCAGCACCATTTTGTTGCATATGATGCTAGCACCATTTGTTGAAGAGGCTATCTTTTCTCCAATACATGTTTTTGGCACCTTTGTCTAAGTTAATTATAATTTTGTGGGTTAGTTCTCTCTGTGCCCTCTATTCTGTAATATTCTGGTGTGAATATTCTTGAAGCCAATAGTATGCTGTTTTTGTTAATATTTCTCTGTAGTATAGTTTAAGGTCTGGTATAGTGATGACACATGCTTCACTCTTCCTGCTAAGGATTGCTTAAGATATTCTAGGTCTCTTATTTTTCCAGATAAATTTCATGACTGATTTTTCTATTTCTATGAGGAATGTCATTGGGATTTTGATTAGAATTGCATTATAGTGCTTTAAGACTTCTTTGGCACAAGAATTAAAATCAAGAATCAATAAATAGGATGGACTCAAACTAAAAAGTTTCTTCTCAGCAAAAGGAACAATCTGTGAGGTGAATAGAGAGCCTACATCTTGGGAGCAAATCTTTATCCCTCACACATTAGATACAGCACTAATCTCTAGGATATATAAAGAACTCAAAAAGTTAAACACCAAAATTTTTTTTAAAAAAACAAATAACCCAATCGATAAGTGGACCAAGAACCTGAACAGATACTTCTCAGAAAATGGTCTACAACCAGTCAAAAAATATATGAAAAAATGTTCATTATCTCTAGCAATTAGAGAAATGCAAATCAAAACCACTCTAAGATTTCATCTCACTCCAGTCAGAAAGGCAGCTATTATGAATACAAACAACAATAAGTGTTGGCGAGGATGTGGGGAAAAGGTACAGTCATACACGGCTGGTGGGACTGCAAACTAGTGCAGCCAATATAGAAAGCCATATGGCGTTTTCTTAGAAAATTGTGAATTGAACCACCATTTGACCTAGCTATCTCTCTTCTAGGTCTATACCCAAAGGACTTAAAAGCAGCATACTACAGGGACACAGCCACATCAATGTTTATAGCAGCACAATTCACAATAGCTAAACTATGGAACCAACCTAGATTCCCTTCAATAGATGAATGAATTAAAAAATATGGCATATATACACAATAGAATATTACTCAGCAATAAAAGAGAATAAAATCGTGGCATTTGAAGGTAAATGGATGGAGTTAGAGAAGATAATGCTAAGTGAAGTTAGTCAATTCCAAAAAAACAAATACCAAACATTTTCTCTGATATAAGGAGGCTGATTCATAATGGGATAGGAAGAGGGAGCATGGGAGGAACAAATGAATAGGGCAGAGGGGTGGGAGGGGAAGAGAAGGGGAATGGGGTTAGAAATGATGGTGGAATGTGATGGGCATTATTATTCAAAGTACATGAATGAAAACACGAATTGGTGTGAATATTCTTGAAGCCCAGCTCAAGGCTAGAGGCCTTGTTTGCATTTTTCTACAAACTACTATACTGGATACTTTTGTGAAAAACTAGTAAGGGGGTGTCCAGCACCTGGAGTGCTGTTATCTTCCTGGCTAATGGCCATGTAAAACAGGGAAACACAAAAATAGGAAGTTTATCTACATTGAACTCTTTTGCAGAGACTCTATTGCTGACAGTCCCAAAATCAGCCATGGTGAAGATTTCTGTAGAAGCCAAGTTAACATATTTTGGGGGAGAAAGGGGATACCACTATAATACACTTCTCTTTTAGACGATATAAAATAAATTAAATAATAAAAATAACTTTTGTCTTTCTCTCAGATTAAGCTGGTGTTGATCTTTTTACTTGCACATATTTATAGGGCCTTTTTTTTCTGTGTGTGTTAGCACTTTATTTATTCACATATAGAAATAATGAACACATTGTTTTCATAATGCATTTTTGACTAGCAATTAGTATGTACTGAATATTTTCCATTTCGATAATTGCTCCATCATATTATTTTATATGGTAATAACCGTAGCATACTTCACATGAGGACAAACAGATATCCCCTTAGTATTTTACACTTGGATGAGCACTAACATAAAGCAAAAATAAAAACCAAAAACTTCATCTAAAAATTTAAAAGTAAGTACTCTAACAAGTTTACTTTCAGCATACACACAAAGTGCATCATTAATAACTCATTTATATTTTGGCATTTCAGCTTGGTTTGAATTTTTTAAAGAAAATATGAGGTAGTTGGCAAATTATCCATTCAACTAAGAATTTTAAATGGGCATTACTATTGTGTTTGATTTAGGCCTTATAGTAGTAAGGTTAGGGAGTTAAGTTGAGGTGTATTGGTAGAGATTACATTCCACAGTTTCCAGTAGAACTTAATCCTGGAGAAGAGACTTTCCTTCCATGTTGTCCTACTGGGAACTTCTCAAATTTAAGTTCTCTCAAGAAAGTCTTCTGGGGCTGAAGCTAGGGCTCAGTGGCAGAGTGCTTGCCTAGCATGTGTGAAGCATTTGGTTCGATTCTCAGCACCACATATAAATGAATAAAACAAAGGTCTATCGATAATTTTTAAAAAGAGAAGAAGAAGAAAGAAATTTAGGGAAAAAAAAGTCTTCTGCTGGGATTTCTGAGATTATTTGCACAAATCATAGGAATAGTTCAGATACTGTCTTACATTGTAAA
The DNA here is from genome assembly GCF_048772815.1 of Callospermophilus lateralis. Classification (NCBI taxonomy): domain Eukaryota; kingdom Metazoa; phylum Chordata; class Mammalia; order Rodentia; family Sciuridae; genus Callospermophilus; species Callospermophilus lateralis. Next base: position 106,622,459 of record NC_135310.1, on the reverse strand, counting down.
GGTGAATCAGTATTAAATTAAATGGGAGGTGCATATGTGAGTTTTTTTTTTCTTTTTGCTTCAGTGAAATTTCAATTTTTTTACTCAAATAGCTAAATATATACCACTCTACTTTCCTGAGCATAGATTGGGCTTTCAGCAATAGAACATCTATCAATGCATGATTTGCCTGGAGCTATGTAACTTAATTCAACTGTCTCCTGCTACAGCATGCAGGAGTAGTTGAGCATTGAGAAAAATTGGGTCACGGTAATCTTTATTGCCCTTGAACATGAGCACTAACAGAATATCCTCTATTTGAGAAAGTTGAATTAAGGACATGGGGAATATTTCACTGCATAAATCTTTTATTTTTCCTTGCAAGCTGTAACTTTCAGGTTGCATCTTGTCAGTTCCCAGAGCTTATTTGAGTTACTAATACTCATTAATATAAATGAAAAATCCTGAATCATCACTATGCAAAGTATCAGATGATTATCAGTTTGCATTTTCCATGAATCAAATAGAACTAATTTTATGGCATTATATATATATACCACCATACTCAACCACAGACCAGCACATACAGGAAGTATCACCATCAACTCAACTCCAATTGGTAATAAATTATATAAATCATAATCCATTTATCACAGTCTGCTTTTCATGGGGTCAATAATTTTTTTTTTTTTAGAGCAGAATCAGTTTCTTTTGTCTAAAAAATAGTAATACAGAATTTTCTTTTCTTCAGTGACTCCCTCAATAGGCCCTATTTCATATTATAGTAAATCTGAAATTTAACATCAAGTTTTTAGATGCACTGAGTTGGTTATGAAGGGTTCATGGGCCCCATAAAATGTTCAGAATTGGCCCATATTGTTGCAGGCATATTTATGTAACTTTAACCTCCACAAAGTTCTCATTTCCTCCCATCACTCTGTAAAATTCACAAACACAAATGCATTCTTAGACTGTCCCCACTGTAATATGCAAAGTGTGGTATTGCAAAAAAGTTTCCAACTTTAACTCCATTTCCCTCTTCATGCACCTGTTTTACCCATCCCCATTGTTTTTTCTTACCAGCAAATGCTGAAAGAGCTCTTGTTTTGTAACAGTTGTTGGGTCCTGGATCTCATGGCTCTCTTACTAGAAATTAAGGAATCATTTTATTAATGCTTATAAAATTCACAAAAATTTATTGAATATATATGTAATATACCAGTATGCTAGGTCCCATGGGCATAGATGGCAAAGTAGAAATAGAGAGAAATAACAGTAATGTTAATTTGCAAACACCTATGTGTGATATTCAATATACCAAAACGATCTTCAACCAAAAATAATCTGCAATCACACCTAATTTTGCAAAGGAGCACTCAGGATGTGCATCTTTTTAAGAGTCAAATATTCCAATAGAGGGAACAAATGAAACCAGTAACAATTTTGTTTCAATTTATTTCATCTAAGAAGATTTCTTCAGTTTACATAGCTAACTAAGAACCAGTTTCTCTCTAAATAAATTGAGAAGGTAATAATTTATGTGAAGCATGTGATAAGAATAAGAGTGGACAAATTTGAGTAGGATAACCCATTAAGAGCAGAAAAGAGCTGATCTTGTCACTCACAAGCATAGGAAATTTCTAATTATTCAAAAATGTGATCAGAAGAGATGTATCCAGAAAAGGAAGAAAGTGAGGTTTTGACCTTCATAATTATGCAAAGCGCAAATCAGAATATGTGAGGAAGAAATTCATACTAAATAATGGGTTTTAATATCACAGAAACATCTGTGCAATAATTAAAAATATTTTTCAGAAAAGGATTAGGTTCCCAGCAAAATTGAGAGTAATGTTCAAAGATTTTTCATATGTCTCTGTTACCATACATGAATAATCTTTCACATTAACCAGTGGCATATATTCTTAAAATTGATAACCTATATTAACACATCATAATCATCCAAAGTTCATGGTTTACATAGGGATCTACTCTTGATGTTGTAAATTCTGCAGGTTTGGATAAATGCATAATGATATATGTCTATCATTATAGTATCATACAAAGCACTCTTGATGCCCTAAACATTCTCTGTGATCTACATATAAATCATTGCCTCTACCAACTTCTGGCAACTACTGATTTTTTATTATCTCCAAAGAATTTCCTTTTCAGGAATACCAAATAGTTGGAATCATACAATATGTAGTCAATTTGGGTGTTCACTTAGCAATTTGCATTCAATTGATAGCTCCATATTATGGCAATCTGAATAAAGTTGTTAATAAATGTTGTGTGTGTGTGTGTGTGTGTGTGTGTGTGTGTAACATAACTTTTTAACACTTTTAGATAAAAACCAAGGATTGCAATTGCTTGATTACATGGTGAGAGTAGGTACAGTTTGTAAGAAGCTTCCATGGTATGTCTCAAAGTGATTGTACCATTTTGTATTCCCACCACCAATGAATGAGAGTTCCTGTTTCTGCCAATTCTCCTTAGCACTTAGTTATCACTGTTCTTGATTTTGGCCATTTCGAAGGTATACAGTGATATCTCATTGCTGTTTTAACTCACATTTTACATATGATGTAGAGATTCTTTTTGTATGTTTATTTGCCTTATGTCTATTTTCTTTGGTGAAATGTATGTTAGAGTCTGTTTTTTTATATTAGGTTGTTTTTCTTTTATTGAATATCAAGAAGACTTCACATATTTTAGAAAACGTATGTAACAAATATGTCTTTAACAAGTATTTTCTCCTAATATCTGGTGTGTATTCTTATTCTCTTGACATTGTATTTTGCAGACTAACAGTTTTTAATTTTAACCAACTCCATCTAGTCAATTGTTTCTTCGATGGAACATGTCTTTAGTGTTGTAGCTAAACAGTCGCTGCCATATCCAAAGTTGCCTACGTCATCTCCTATGCTATCTTCTAGGTGTTTCATAGTTATGTATTATATATTTACATCTATGGCACATCTTGAGCTAATTTTTATAAAAGCCATAAGATCTGTGTCTAGATTTACCTTTTTGCATATTGATAATCAGTTGTTCAGCATCTTTTGTTGGCTGTCTTTGCTGCATTATATGACCTTGGTTTCTGTCAAAGATCAGTTTACTATATTTATGTAGTGTATTTCTATTGTTTTCCAATACCACCCTATCTAAAATATTGCAGCTTTATAGCAAGTTTTGAAATCAGGTAGTGTCATTTCTTCAACATTTTTCTTTGGCCTCAATATTATGTCAACTGTTCTGAGTCTTTGCCTCTCTATATAAAAGTTATAATCAGTCAATTTCCACAAAATTATGCTGGAACTTTAATTAGGATTGTATTGAATATGTAGATCAATTTGGGAAAAACTGACATCTTGACAATGTTTAAAAATCTTCTTATCTATGAACACAGAATCTCTTCATTTATTTAGTTTATGGAGTCTCTTTCCTTTTATTTTGTTCTTCATAGTTTTGTGCTTTCCCTAATATATATTTTGTTCATATTTTATTAGATTTATCCCTGTGTATTTCATTTTGGATGGTGCTGATGTAAGTGGCATTGTGTTTTTAGTTTCAAATTCTACTTGTTCATTACTCAGTAAACCATAATTTCTCATGTCCCCCAGTTTGTCTCTCCATTCTTGGGCCAATGGTTTGTCCTGTGTTCTCATCTCTTTTATAGGCACAGCATCTATTGATTTTTCAGTCTTTCGATTTTTTACTAGTAAGGATGGAGTAATGACTTACAAGCTCCTTATATACGGAAACAGAAAAGGGAAGTCTGGGCAGTAACACTACATATTTTTCTGTGGTCTTTCTGAAAAGAAAGGATGTTAGAATATCATGGAATAAAAATGAGGCTAAAATGCAGAGGTCCTTTATTCTTCTTTGATCTATTTTTACCATTGTCCTTTTTCACCGTAGCTCCTTTTAAATAACTTAGTCCATGATTTAGATAAGAAAAAGGGAGAGAACAAAAAAACATTGATAGACAGATAATGAATGGATGCATGGGGGATATAAGGATAGATGATGTACAAGTGAAAAAATATGACTAATTGTTGCAGATAAAGAAGGCACATGGTGACCAACACTTGTACTCTAAGTCTGTCTTGATTTGTTTCTACCTTTCCTCAGATAAGGATCTACAGTCTTTGATTTGAGTAGCAAAGTATCATGTAAGAGTAATTTGTGAGCACTTCCTGAGTAAGTACAATAGACAGAGAATCTAGCTTACTTTTCTGTCTTGTTTCTGATATTACTTTCCTCTCTATTCACCCTCACAAATCGAGCCATACAATTCTCTTCCAATTTCTTTTACAAAATCAACAGCTGTACTTGAGAAGAGAAAAAAAAAAATCTTAAAAGTTACTAAGTTATAATAAAAGTGATATCCCCATATTTATTTTTTTAAGGTATGGAACTAATGATAAATCAATACTGAGAAAAAAATAAGAGCAAAGCATAACTTAATGGCCAAAATTTTTCATCAATAAAACTTTTATTTTGTGCTAGAGTCTTTGAGGTATCCACTAAGCTGCAGGATGCAACAGTGAACAAAAACTAATGTTGTAGTACCTGTGCACTTGTGCTTTTCTTCACTAAAATTGCACATGGTGTCATAAACCAAGGGTAAATTTCATACCTACCCTGTGGAAGTCTGTCAACTGACCTCAATGTTAGTGAATCTTCTAGATTTTCTAGTTGTCTTAGCTGATAAGGAAATTCCTGGAATGAGAAATAAAAATAGATGTTCAGAAACCAGAGTGGTTATTTCATTCATCACCTTGTCAGGAGAGGAAAATTCACATAATTTAATTCCTTACACTCCTGTCTCTGTATTTTCTCAGCTGTCTGTCACAGGAGGGCAATGCAGATGCATATTAATGAGATTAGGCTAGGCAGCCACCCAAGGCATTTTTTTTTAACCTGGAAAAAGTGTCTCAACAATATTTACAAAAGTCTCTGAAAGGACAGTTGCATAAGCACTTGTCAACCTCAAAAGAATTTAGGAGACAAAAAAAGAGGCAAGGTTAGATCTAGAAGGTGGTACCAAAACTCATAAAAAATAGTATTTATCTTTTTTCTTGGTCTAGAGTCATATGATGTGATGTAGGCTTTTTACAAATGTCCTTGACTTAAATAGCATTTTTTTCTAACAATCTTGAGTCCTGACAATTAAAAAAAATCACATATTTATTTAGAATTAGGTGAAAAATACATTTTTGAATCACTTTCTGCCAAATTGTATGTTGTTAATAGAGACTTAATAAATGAGGTAGATTAGTTGATATGTTAGATTTCATAGTATCAAAAAGAACTTTCTTTCCACAGAAAAGATATTGCAAATTGTCTATAAACAGAAAATTTCACATTAGAATTTACTATAATGCATTGTTTTAAAATATAATTTCCTATTTTTAGAAAATGCATAAAATGTAATGATGAATGTGTTTAATAAATTACTATTTAATATGCTTTTATTCACCCCCTTTAATAATACTGTAATTTCTTGGGTAAAAATATAGAAGCAATAATTATCAAATTTTTGTGTATCTTAGGAAAGAAATGATTCAGAATGATGGTATGAACACTGTACTAAAATAGAGTTGAAATTATTTTTAAAATTGTCCTGAGGATTGAGGTGGCTGCTCAGAGTGAAAAGATCTAGAAATTTAATGTGAGAGAAAGATTTTTGCCATCTAAAGTGAACTCTAGTTTTCTCTAAGGAAGGTGTTCTAGTAAGAACAATGGATAGCATTTGCCCCAGTTATACACACATGGAACATTTAATTATGTTATGAAAGAATATTTATTCTAGAGAAAACCATTAATAGAATAATTTTGTGTCTGGAATTCACATCATATGAAGAATTGAAGATGTGGTTGATGTTCATCTTTAAAGAGAAAAAAAGCAAGAACTCTGTATCCAATGCATTTTGACATAGCTAGGAAGTTTCAACTATTCAATATAAATACAATTGCATTTTCAGAGACAGTGTGTAAGAGAAGAAGAGAAGTAACTTGGGCTTTCTAGAATAAAGAACATTAAAAAAATAGAGGAATCCAACCATGACAGATAGCACCTTGTGAGGTCTCTGCTACTACACATATCAATATGCAAGATTATTATGGTTGGGTTGTGGACAAGTTTTTCTTACTAGATCATGCTTAAATAAATAATTATTGAGAGAAATCTGCCCATGACCTCTTAATGATATATTGTTATTCCCTCCTGAAATTGTACCAGATCCTTTTTAAAAATAGAATTTGATGTAAATATCATTGAGCAGGCATAGTGTGTCTTTCAAAGCCTCTTTCCACCACTGGCCTTGGATTAACTATTTGAGTCTGCCTTAGTTTCTTCCATATATAATTTTTATTCCCTTCTCACCTTGGTTATAACCAAATCTTTGGAAAGCATCTGATAAATACAGTGAACCTAAGTTGAAAATAAGTAGTTTTTGGCTAAAGTAGGTATTTCCTATGAATATTATGTTTACAGATGGTGTCTATTCTGGAATGACCTATCTCCAGCATAAGAGAACCAGCCACATGGTGCACTGAAACCAAAAAGGGGAAGACAGATCCAGGAACACATAGTGTGCAATTTGGTAAAAACAAGTGTGATCCTCAGCAGCAACATGGCCAAGTGGGTCCTGCAATTTGGATGAGAAGATTGTGCCTTATAAAGTGATCAGATCCAAAGTGACTTCATCGAAGTCACAATGTACTTGGTTTATCTCTAGCTGACGTTGGAGTCAAGTATGTGCCTGGCACCAAAACCTGGTCATTAAGCTCCACATACCACTTTAATAGTTTTGTCCCTTTGTGATATGTTGGGGAACTATGTCAAGAAAAACAAACTGGATCAAATAGGAACAATTGGGTAAGTCATGTGTTAAGGTGGTTGCAGCCATATTAAAGTGAACCTGCAAAGTGTCTAAGTACCTAAGAATCTGATGTGTAATTTAAAATCCAGATCAACAGCAATCTTTACTTTTACATATGGAGATGCATTCCCAAAGACCCAGTAATGTTTCATAAAAGGCTGGATAACTAAGCTATCAGTGGATAAAACAAGGTTATTGGGCTTCTGGATTGAAGATGGATGGACCCTATACAAAAAACCCCCAAAATGGCATTCAACTATTGAAGGTCACCCAGGTTGCCTCCATAGCTTAGCTATTGTATATTGAGCAGCTATAAACTTCAATGTGGATGCATCAATGTAGTATGCTGATTTTAATCCTTTGAATATATACTGAGGAATGGGATAGTTGGATCAAATGGTGGTTCCATGTGGTATATATACACCATGTAGTATTACTCAGCTACTAAGAATAATGACTTTATGACATTTGTCAGTAGATGGATGGATCTGGAGACCATCATGCTAAGTGAAATAAGCCAACCCAAAAAACCAAAGGCTGAGTGTTCTTTCTGATAGGTGGAAATTAATCCACAATAAGGAGAAGGGGAGAATAGAGGTTCAGTGGATTCAACAAAGGGGAATAAAAGGAAGGGAGGAGGGATAGAAAAGAAAGACAATGGAATGAATCTGACATAATTTTCCTACATACATATATGAATACACCACAGTGAATCTCACCATTGTGTATATGTACAAGAATGGAGTTGTAATTATCATAAGAAATATTCCATGCTTCTATAATTATATCAAAATGGATTCAACTGTCATGTATAACTAAAAAGAACCAATACAAATTTAAAAAAAATAAAAAGATCACACAATATCTCCTAATATGTGAAATTACTATGTTGATTAAAAAAAAATATATTTAAAATTTTTTTAAAAAGGAAAAAGGGGAGTATCCAAAGACTCATCAATTCATTTAACAGTATTAAGTATGTCAATTTTGAATGAATAAGATTTCTGTGTTCTTGTGGCATTTTCCATAGTCTTTCTTTCAAGTTCATTATCCTGTACCTGACCTTTAGATTTTAAGCCCCTCAAACATTTCTCTAAATCTCTTTTTCATCTGGTTTAGAATCTTCTATATATTTTCTTCACTTTGCTCTTAAACACATTTTCTTCAAGATAAAATTTATGATTTTTTTCTTTCCTCAAATTTATATTTCTTTTTTCTGTATAAACACTCAAATCCAACTACTTTCTTAACATATGTTGTTACAGGTATCTTAAATACTCCTCAGCTCAGCATGTCTGAAATTAAATTCATTGTCTTTCCCTTAATGACTGAAATGGTTAGTTCATAATTGTGCAGCCAGAAGAAATCTAGCATGGATTCCCATTCCCTCCTAATTCCTCACTCTCATACTCAAGACTTTTTTCATTTATTCTGAATACTGCTTCTAAATAAATACCTGTAAAACCTGGTTAATTTACTCCACCCACAGTTTTACTAATCTTTACTTGAACCATTATAATAGTTAATGGCTTTCACCTCTGATTTCTGCCTGCCATTGATCTAATCTATAGATCTATTCTCAACATATAAACACCATGATCTTAAAAATGAAGATCTCATTAAGAGGTCAAAGTCCTTACTAAATTTAACAGGCCCTGCTTCTTCTCATTCTGTCCTCACCTCTTGACACTCCCTCTCCCCAGTTCACCTTCTGCTTGGACTCTGAATTTCTTTTCACCTTTTAGAATACTATATTCCCTCACAAAAGAAAGTCTCTGCACTTGTGCTTTCTTCCATTTTCCTGAAATATTTTGTTCAACTCTTTACGTATTAAATTACTTTTCAGCTGTCAGTTCCCAATGCACATGGTGTTTACTTAAAATAGACATGATACTTCATACTTAATTCTTTGATGGGATTTCATAAGACCTTATATTTTTAAAAAATAATGTGTTTGAGACTGTGTAAAAACTTTGTGTCATCAACTTAATGTCTGCTACCCCCTTTACCCTGTAGGTTTTAGAAGGGCTGGTCTCATGTGTGCTTTCATTATTTTATGTGTACCAAATAGTTATAGTATATATGTGCTATGCATAAATTTTAAAAAAATGCAAAGATGAAATAATATTTAAAAATTAAAAGCTATCAGAAGAAACTTCTGGAGTACTGAGGATTAATCTTACTTTGTTTTGTGCTATTGGTATTTAATTGTGTTAACCATCAGGTTAAATTGAGGAGTAATACATTTTTTGAAGGTTTATTTAAGTGAATTTACTATGAAATTAATGTTATGAAGGTTAAGTGGATACAAAAATTGAGCAAGATTTTTCTTTGAACATCCTTAAAATTTTTATTAATTTTAATTTACAATAATTGCTAAAATATGATATGAATTGGGTAAATATGAAAATATGATATGAATGTAAAAATATGATTTGAATTGGGTAAATATGCTGGAGTCTAAAGAGACATTTTTAAATGATTTTTTATTCAAAATAATTATTTATTTACACATTTGTTTTTTGTGTTTTTATACAAAAAAAGAACCTCATGCCTACTTATTGTATTTCTAAAATTTAAAGACTTACCTTCTTCTGAATCCTTCATCTATTATGTATACATAAATTTTAAATATATTTAAAATAAAATATATTTAAATTTAATAAAATATATTTAAATTTAAAACATATTTAAAATATACTTGAACATGTACAAAATTTCAATTAATTCAGGCTAAAAAGTTTTCAGTGTGAAACTTGAACCAGTTGATGTATTCTATATAGTCTTACCATAATCAAATTTTTAGTTTCTTTCTTAACTTAAAAAGAAATTTTGAAATATTATAAACTATATAATGACATGTTTAAAAGTGTATTCAGTTAATTCAGATTAATATTTATTCAAAATACTGTAAAATTTAACTATGTTATTTTGAACTTCCTTCCTGAGATATTTCTTAAAGAACTTGGTAATGATTAATCTGCACCAACTGCTCAACAGCTCAACTAAGAAGACTCAGAACAGTTTTTATACTAATGCCAAAGCTAGTGAGAAGAGATGATAGGGACTTAAATTCTGAACATGTCAACATTTGGGGTCACTGGGTGTGATGATTAATTTGATCTGTCAACTTGGAGGGTGATTGTGAATGCAATTGCCATTTAAATAGGTGAGCACTGAGTCAACAGATTGCCCTTAATAATGCAGGTGGCCTCATTCAGTCAGTTGAAGTCCTGAACAGAACAAAATGACCAGCTGCCTCAAATAAGAAGAGGCCAATAGATTGCCTTTGAACTGAACATAGACCTTCACTTGATCAGCTGTCCTGGATCTCCAGTCTGACAGCCTACACTAAAAATTTTGATCTTGTCTAAATTTTATGCATACATAACATACATACATACATACACATACAAAGAGTTTGTATATATTGTTTGCATATATAGAGTTTGTGTGTGTGTGTGTGTGTGTGTGTGTGTATATATATATATATATATATATATATATATATATATATATATATATATAGAGAGAGAGAGAGAGAGAGAGAGAGAGGTCAAGAATATTAGAATATTTCCCTAGAGAATTCAGACTATACCCTGAGCAGTAATGACCAGAACTACTTATACTTCAAAATTTATTTGAACACAAAAAGATGGGAAAAGATGCACATACAAACAGTAATCATGTTATACCATAGTGATCTTATTAATATAAGTCAGAATGTAATTGAATAAAGGAAAGTTAATGGAAAAAAAGAGAATTTTTTAATAATGAAAACAATAGTCAATTCATTGGGAGTATAAATCAATTGTAAGCATATGCATAACTAAAGACAAAGAACACAACAACTATTTGAAACAAAAATTGACAAAATTTAAGGTAGAAGGAGACAGTACAGTAAAGCTAGTTGGAAACTTTAATATTCCACAATCAATAATTGATTTAACTGCAACACAGAAAATCAATAAGGATAAGAAAGTCCTGAGCAACACTATCAACCAACAGGGTCTAACACCCTAACACCAGAAACAAATTCATTACAAGTGCACATGGAACAGTGTAGGTTAGTCCAAAGAACAGTTTCAATAAATTCATAACATCTAGAATTATATAAAGTGTATTCTTGAAATTTTAAATGGAATGTGTTGAGAAACAAAAATCAAAATAAAATTTTAAAATACACAAATGTTTGGTAACCTCATCACTAATTTTTAAATAGTTCTTTGGTCAAAAAATAAATCACAATGAATTTTGAAAACATTTTTAAATTAGTGGAAAAGAAAATAAAACATATCTAAATTTTTAATATATTTCTAAAGCCTTATTATAAGGACAGAGTTGTAAATGTCTATACTTCAAAGGAAGAAAGATAAACAATCAGCAACTTATCATGCCCATTAGGACCCTAGAAAAAAAGAGAAAACCAAGGTCAAAGCAAAGAGAGAGAGGAAGGAATAAAGATTAAGGGAAATCAGTGAATAGAAAACATACAAAGAATAGAGAAAACCAATAGACACCAAAAGCTTTATCTTTAAATAGACAAAAAAGGGTTGATGAAACTTTATCTAGACTGCCAAGAAAGAAAGAGGTGAGGCTCACATTCCTAGAAAGACAGTGACTATTGAAATTGACTGAAGAGGAAATGGAAAATCTGGGTAAAACTCAAAACAACGGGAGAAGTTGAATTAGTATTAAATTAAAAGTTAAAAAGCCCAGGTTTGGATGGATTAATTGTCAAAATCAAAGTCACTTACATAACAAATAAAACCAATACTATAAAATCTCTTTCAAATTTTATAAAAGAAGATAATTTCCAACTCATTTTATGAAGCCAGCATTATCCTAACACCAAAACATCAGATGAAGTTATCAACAGAAAAGGCCAATATTTCTCACGATTATAGACATGAAGTCTTCAACAAAATATTGGTAAAACCAATCTCAGCAACATCAAAGCATCATGAAAAATTAAAATTTAAGGGATCAAAACCATATGATCATCCCAATAAAAACAAAGAAAAAATTGACAAATCCAAGCCTACTTATCATTACAACAAAAAATAAAATTTCAACAAACTAGGAATTTAACTTGATAATAGTATTTAAAAGTGGATGGCCATAATCCACTTGAATCAAATGTATGAAATATGATATGTCAAGAGCTTTTTAATGTTTTGAACAACTAATAAAAAAATAAAAAAATTAAAAAGTGGATGGCAAGCATCATATTAATTATAAAAACCTAAATGGTTTCTTAAACCTCAAAATGGAAAGAAAAATCAATTAAAACATGAAATATGTTTGTCATTATACTCTCCAAAGATGGATGTGCTTGGGTGTGTATGCATGGATAACATACACATGAAAAGTAGCTCAACATTATTAATCTTTAAAGAAATTTGGAATAAAATCACATGATATGCTATTTCATAGACATTAGAATGACAAATAAAAAGACCAATGACTGCTATTGAAATGGGTGAGTTTCAAAAATATGTTCTAAGAGAACAAAAGTAAACAACAACAACAACAAAAAGAACAAAAGAACCCATGTATTATGTGATTAATTTATATAGGATATCCAGGAGAGGCATTTCTATGCAGAAAGCAGAGTAAAAATTGCCTGGGATCTGATCAGAGCAGAGGTTGAATACATGGGGAATATTTTAGGAGAATGGAAAAGACCTAAAACTAGATTGTGGGAATATTTTTCCAAAAATGTAAAATTCACTAAATGCTATTGAATGACATACTAAAAATGATAGACTATTATGATATGTAAGTTGAACATTTGCAAAGCCACTAAAAGGAAAACAAAATATAAAAAAGATAAGCTCAATATTTTAAGAAGAGCTGAGAAGGGTATCTAAATTTTCAACACTGAAAAATATTTATTCATAGACATCACAGTAAAAATAAGCACATATAAAATATGTGAACAATTTTATAAACTCATGTTACTATTATAATACATATTTTAAAGAATATTTTTTTCTTTTCTATGGATGCATATCTATTGCATTTTATGTTTATCTTCCCAAGATTTAGAAGTGAATTACATATAGTAAGTCCTTGTTGCTTAAGGCATTTTCTAAAATACCATTATAACAATGGCAGAACACTTTAAAAGTGAGAAAGACCTTCAAGTTTCTAAAGTATTGCTTTATAGATGAGAGAATGAACCAGAAAACTATTTTCCCCCCTAAGGAATTGGGAAAAAGGAAGTCTCCTCTAGCTTTTACAATAATAAACAGAACTGGACTCAGGTTTGGTTTCTCTTGTTCCTCTCCTGTTTTGTTTAGTTTAATTTTGCTTCCCCATATGTGTAAAATATTTATTGAAGAAGCAGAACATTCCAGATATGTTAAGAAAAAGACTTGTACAAAACTGATAAGCCAAACCTGCATCTGTGAGAGAAAAGGAAGCAAGCAAAGTGAACACCAAGTTCTCCTGCCAAATCCACTAGCAGCTGAGTGCCCCCAGAGTCCTTTCCCATTTCAAGAAGAGATAACTACTCTCATCCTCTAACTCCAAGTATTTCCAGGACCAGATGCATATGTTTTAGGACCCAGTGTGAAGTGAAGTTGTGAGTACCGTGCTTAAAAACTACTTAGAAGTTTCAAGACAATAAGGGCAGAACTTTAGATCAAGTGTTATGCTCTTCTGAGCATGGGTCCCTGTGCGCCCACACAGATCACATGTCCTGTAAGCTTGCATGGGTTCCAAACTGTCACTCCTTACTTGATAGCAGATGCTCCTTTAAGTGCTGGAATGATTAAGTCTGGCACTCATCCCAAGATCAGGCAGTTTGAAGAACCCTCTCAGGTGAACATTAGCTTCTGCATTGGATATGAATCAGCAAAAGCTATCCAATTTCTGCCAGGAAGAAAACTGCCTCTCAAATAAATAGGAACACAAATAAGCCTTTTGTTGCCCAGTTAAATACAAATAACTGAAAACACTATTTGATGTGAGACTATTTTCTAAAAGAGTGTACTTTAGATTTTTAAGAACGGAGGACAAATAAAAGTATCTGTTAAGTAACTTCTGTGCCTTCTTATTTTATGATACAGTACTTAAATGAACTCTTTAGAAAACTTTTAACTGATCCTATTTCTTATTTTCAAATTTGTCAGCTATTTGAAAGGAATGAGAAAAAAACCTAGAATTTAATAAGGAATTTAATAAACATAGGGCCTGTATTTTTGTTAAGATCATTAACTTTCAGCAAGTTCTGAGTGACACAGAAAATATACCTACTGGTACATTTTGGATAGGGTGACCTTAATTTCACAATTGAGAAATACTCATTCCCCTCTCTAGCCATTAAGGAAGCACCCATTTCTCTTGCTTAAGCCTTCTCTGTTTGCTCTTTGGAACTCCTTACAATATTATTTTTTTGCAGTTTCTCTCTCTTTTTTTGTATGAATCTATCCTTATTAATGTGTTTGTTAGGTTCTGAGATATTTCTGATGGTCATGATGTTAGAGAGATAGGTTTAGGTTTGCAAAATATCTGGTATGATTGGACTGGGAGAGTTACCATAGAGATACAAATTTTATACCCAATGTTATATCTGCCTGCTCTAATCTATTTGATGATGTTCATGGTATCAACTTTCAACTGTTTTTTAAATTGTTGTTGTTGTTGTTGTTCTTCTTCTTCTTCTTGTTAACCTGCTTTCTTCTCTAGAACATTTTTCTTTTTTCAGAAACTTACTTGAAAGGACACTATTGCCCTTTTCTAGCTCAGGACATTATTTCCTGGCTCAGGACATTACTCACTTACATGAAAGATTTCTAGAAATGTGAATTGTCTGCATTTTCTAATACCAAGATTTACTGTCTTGCTTTATGACCTGTTAAACATATCTTCCTCCTTGAAACTGACATTTTATCTTTTCCTCTATTCAATTTTAAGTAAACTTCTTATTTGAATATAACTGTAGTTCATGTGAAGTTGTGAGATATAGCATATAGAAATTCCATATGTCTTTTATACTTGTTTTCTCTAATGATTACACCTTGCACAACTATTGTACATTATCACAACCAAGACTGATATTGGTCAACTCCATTGTTGCGCATGTGTGTGTTTAGGCCTATATAATTTTATCATATATATAAGTTTGTATATCCACCACAATAGTTAAGATACAGAGTTATCTACCATGTTGGCCTTTTCTAAGACACTGACGGTCACTGATCTGTTCTTCATTACCAAAAGATAATTACAAAAATGTTATAGAAGTGGAATCTTACAGTATGTATGTAATCTTTTGGGAATGGTTTGATTCACTACAACAATTCCCTAGAAACTAATCTGGGCAATTGCATGCAATAATAATTTGTTCTTTTTTACTGCCATGGTGTGTGTGTGTGTGTGTGTGTGTGTGTGTGCGTGTGTGTGTATTTCATAATTTGTTTAACCATTCACTCTTTGAAGGACATCTGGACTTTCCAAAGATTTTCTCTAGTATATATAAAGCTTCCATAACCATTTGGGTACAAGTTGCTGTATGAACATAAAATTTTATTTCTCTAGGATGAATGCCAAAGACTGTAATTTCTAGTGTAATTTTTAATTTTATAAGAAATCATCAAATGTCTTTTCAGAGTAAATAATTTTACATTCCCACTAGCAATGTATAAGTGATTTAGTTCCTCCATATCCTTGCCAATAGTTGGTGATTTCTTTATTATTTTATCCAATCTGTTATGTATATAGTAATATTTCATTCTGAGGTTAATATGCATTTTCCTAAATATCAAACATGATATGGATCACTTATCTATCCTTTGCAGGAATGATTGCTTCCTGCCTTTGGGCCATTTTTAAATTAGACATTTATTTGTTTTTTTCTTAAATTTTTGATATACATAAAACAAATCATATAGACAGCAAGCATTGGTTCTCTGTCACATATTTTTATTTTATTTGCAAATATTCTCTACTAATCTGTAGTTAATCTTTTTTTCCTCCCTGTACCATCTTTTTCAAAGTAAAAGTTTAGCTATATTAATTTTGAAGATGTTAAATGTTCTTTTTTGTAATTTTTTTCCTTTTGATGTCAACTATAAAAAATTTTCTTTGTACTAAATACATTTATTTAAAAAAATAGTTTTGTAGTTATATTTTTACATTTAAGTCCATAATTCATTTCATTTACATATTTGTTCATTTATCGGTTGATATATAGTTAGTCCAGCATTTGTACACACCTTTTAGTCCAGCCTTTATACAACACTAATAGAAATGTAAACATTTAATCAACAGGGTATTTTGTTTTAGTTTTAACATTTTCATTGATTTATATATTTTATGCTCAAATGTATGTAATATATTCTAGCAATAAAATTGCTATCATTTCAAAGACTGTTGGATATTCATCATCCAATGTTGTATCAAACACATATCCATAATGTTCATTTTCAAAATCCTATCATTTTCCTACCTTTTCTCTATTTTCTAAGGAAAAGAAGCTTTCTAGTACATTCTTCTAAATTTTCATGTACTTTTATATCACTGTGATTTTGCTCAGGTTTCTTCTGTCTGAAAAAAAAATATTTCCACTTTCTGTGCCCCATGAATTCCTATTTCTCCTTAAGAACTAGAGATGAGGGTAAGGGGGTCATGGCTCAGTGGTAGAGCGCTTGCCTAGCATGTGTGAGGCACTGGGTTCATTCTCAACATAATGTATTAATTAATTAATTAAAAAAAAACTAGAGATAGGGGCTGGGATTGTGGCTCAGTGGCAGAGCCCTTGCCACACATGTATGAGGCACTGGGTTCGATAATCAGCACCACATAAAAATAAACTTTTTCCTTGGGTGACTGTCTAAAGTTAAAATCCTGAGTAAGGATTTCAGGAGCAGCAATAGTTTGTGTTGCTACAATGCTGAGTTAATATTTGAACATCTTATCTTTTTGATTTCTAAGTGGCAATACCCATTAGACATTTGAAATGCAGTTCCACAAATAAGTAAGATGTTTACAGGAAGAAATGTCAGTTTGAGACTATTTAAATTTTTTTGACAACTGCCAAGTTCTTTAACCTCTGGCCTAAGTGTTTTTATCTACACTTGGTGACCTTTTGTGGCTTCCACGCTCAGCTCTCCTGCTGCAGAAGCTTAGCTGACTTACTCTATCGATGCTACCTCTTAGAATCCACTATTTCGTTCACATAGAGAGTACAGTTTCCTTGGGCTACTCTTTACCTATGATTGAGCATGATGGAGTACTAGCACTAATTCTATTGCCTTGATTATGAGAATATAATCATGTGTAAGTCACAGGGGAGAAATCCTCCAAGGCCATTGGTATTCACTAGCTATTGCAAAATTGCACTGACAACCTGCAAAGGAATAATGAAAATCTGAGGTGTTAACAAGCAATCAAAAGCTCAAAGTGAAAGAGAGTAGACAATTAGATAATTTAAAAGAGGCCCTTATCTCCTGCAGGACAACAGACGTAGGTGTGGAACACACTTAGAACTTAATATTTGGAGTTGCAAAACTCCAGAAACGTTTAAATAATCATTTAAAACTAGTATACTGAAGTAAAAGGTTTTCTAAGTCCTGGGATCCTGAAATAAAGGATGACAACTTTTGGACGGATGCTCTGAGGATATTGACTTTATAGGACCTCTGAACTTTCAGAGCTGCAGAGAAAACTCATCTCTCTCTAGTTAGACTTGGTACATCCCCCACTAACCCCCAGCTCCAGAAGATACAGAAGTAGGAGCTGCCACACTTCTTGCTATCAGTCGATATCTAAGTTAAATCCAGCATAACCTAGCTGGGGATGTGAGACAGGAGGGTGGGGTGGGGGATCATATCTTAAAGCAGCTACAAGAATTTGCTAGCATGTATCAGTAGAAGCCAAAAGAGTAGAGTATCTTTGTGATTGAACTGACTGATCAAGAGGGTCAGAACAAAACGCAGAACAAAAAAGAATTCATTGTTCTGGTATTTTGCCAAGATTAGTATACACGATCAAACACCCTAGCAGGACCCCAGAGGGGGAGGCAAACAGTGATAGCAGGGCCTTAGAAGCAGGAAGAAATCAATGGGTTACTCTGAGTTAAGGGTAAATATCTGAATTTCCCTGAAAAGTGAGAGATCAAGAATGAGAAAGATGAAGGAAGTAGGGATGCTGAAATGAATATAAATATGACACTGTAAGAACCTCTAAAAATATAATCCATGCATAGCCTGTGTGTGTGTGTGTGTGTGTGTGTATGAGAGAGAGAGAGAGAGAGAGAGAGAGAGAAATATCATTTATCGAGGTATAAAGAGTACACTGCTGAGAGGAACACCAGTTTTACTAAATTCAGTGGTGGCTCACCTCTCTGCAGGTCAGAGTTGATGGTAGGAAGATGGTTCCATCCATGATTCATTAATATTCATGGAGATAATGCAGGTCTGAAGTAATAGAGGCCAGATTGTGGTTTTACACTGCCATAAACCAGGAGGACACAATTATTATAATGACCATCAAGGTCAGAAGGGCAGCCAAAAAGTCTTGGCCCACAGGGTGAGATGGAGCTGGTTAATAATGCATAGCATCAGCACCCCTAGGGGGGACGTAGACAAAAAGGCAGAGCGAATATAGCTTTATGTGCACAGACATATAAAGACAAGAGTAGAAAAGACAAGAGAGTATGAGGCTTATCACTCCTACAATAATTCATGATCCTTTGTTTCCATGCCTGATGCAATTTTTAGATTCAGAACTTGTTATATAATGTCATATAAGTAGGTGACAGTTAACTGAGAGCATGAGTACACAACATTGTGGCAGGAATTATCCCCATTCCTTCCATTAAGGAAACATATAGACACTTGCACAGGTGACTATATAGTGGGGAAAGGAAAATATTCAGACATTGAGGGCCATAAGACACAAGATCTGAGTTGATGCTGATATCCAGAGACTAATTGAAGCTATCATTACGGCTTCCCTTTTAGAGGCAGTTTGAGAGTCATGTAGTAAAAAGAGTCCTGGCTAAAACAAAATCCCCAAGAGTCCATTGGTCCAGTGGCATTTAATGTATTTCCTTTAAATTTGTCCGTTTTCCGTTTTGCCCATCATAGATATTGCCTTTAGATAACTATAAACAAAACCAAGTAGTAGCCCTGGCCACAGCAGTTGTGTTGGCAAAGATGCTGTTGTTAGAGCAGATTAATAATGTCTCAGGCACATGGATGAGACTGATCAGCTCAATGTGTTCTATTCTACTTCAATTAGAAAAGAAGATCAATAAGAAACAGTGTGAATGATATAATGTAGAATGGACAAATATCAATTTAAATTTTGCCTGAGAGCTACATTACTATTCATTGATGCAGTCATAATATAGCCTGAAGAGACCTAAACTGGACTGGGTGGAGATTCCAAAACAATAAACACCAATCAGTTACATTAATTTTATCATGTTGATTATAGAGGATGGATGGGCAAGAGATGGTTTATGTGGTAAAGGAAATACATTTCAGAGGATGAGACATAAACCCTAAGAAGTCATGAAGATGATTGGTGTCAGAGTAATTCAACATAACTTATACAAGCATTAAATTGTACCAAGAACAAAGGGCACAAATAATCTGCATAAGTAGGTAACTGAAAACCCCATGTTATTCCTCATAACGGTACCAAAAAACTTTTTCCAGCTTATTTCTATATTAGGAGGGAGAGGATCCTGTAAAACCACTGAATTTAGAAAGAAATGATCAGTTTGGTTTAACAATGGGTTTGCTAACATGTGAGATATAAGATAGTCAATGATGGCTATGTTATGATCACATTTAAATGTTATCTGGCAAAAGTATAAAAGAAAATCCTCCCATGGGAAAAGCTGTAAGCATTATAGTATACCTGACTATTTACCTTTTGTGGAAGACATAGCCTAAAAGGAGAAGATATGGGGGGAAGCAGGGAGGAAGGGAGGGAGTGGAGAGAGAGAGAGAGAAAGAGAGAGAGAGAGAGAGAGAGAGAGAGAGAGAGAGAGAGGGAAGGATGGATGCATAGATAACAGCATATGAACTGGATTTCTGGTTAGATGCCTTAAAGGAAAAAGACTATAACATCAGATACTAGAAAGTCTGGTGGAGTGCATATGAATGTATGTGTGGAAGTGTGAACATACACTGTGAAAATATTGGAATTGTACTTTAATTTAAATTGTAATTTTACAATCTTCTCACCAGAAGCATGTACCCCAAAAGGGGTAATGACCAGTCATGTAGGTAAAACAACTCCACCAGTTGAAACTAGCCAGTCTTTATTATCAGCCACTCTGGACTTGGTACAATGTGCATGTTAACAAGGTGTCCATGGTGGAAGAGGAGAGAGGTATATATGAACCCAGCAGTGTGAAGTTTTACCAAGGTTGATCTAGCTGCTGCTTTCTCTGTATGTCAGAATTATGAGATTAAAAGAGGCATCTAAAAATTCTTATAACTTATATTAAAAAAACTCTCTTCACTATACTTAACTGCCTGATCAATAATTATTTGTTATTGGGTATGATTTTAATATCATCTCTGGGTATTTGAATATTAATAGGTTTTAGTGGTCTTAGTAAAACTCAGGAAAATGTCATTTATTGATTATTTAACAGTTAACAATGACTACTTATCTGGTATCTTTTGTTTGCTTTGCACTGTTCCAAGTTCTACTTATAGTGTTTGTAATTATAACAGCAATCTTTCAAAGCAATTATTTTTTGAATGAGGAAATTCAAGTTTAGTAAGGTTATACTGTCAGTTAATTAACAAACCATTTTTATTTTCTTGATGTTACTCAAAGTTCAGTATTTTTTTGGTCATCCTAGCAAGAAAAAGTTAGAAGTAAGAAAAAAATTAATACATAAAAGGGCTAGTCAATTGAGAACTACAAAACTGTCATTTTTTTTTCATGCACAAGACAAAGTATTCATTAATACAGAGTTAATGGCAACATGACTGAGAGTGTGCATAATTAGTTGCAGTCAATCTCTATATTCAATATACAAAGATACTTGTAATATTTATTACTTCCTCAATTTTCTTCTGAAGTTCATTCTATTATATTTTTAAAAAGCAATCTCCTGCAACATATGATATGACTTGTTTTACATAGATTAAATTTACACATTTATTGCAAGCAGAAAGTTTCTAGCAGTAGCTAATTTTCTATTAACAATTTCCTTTGAAATCTCCAAATAAGCAATTTGCATAGGGGTAACCTTCTGATAAAAACAGCCTGCTGAGCTGATGATCTCTGCAGAGCAGTGTAACTCATCACTTCTTCTCCCAGATCTGCAGCACAATTTGGGGCAATCTTGTTTTTTTTTTTTTGTTTGTTTGTTTGTTTGTTTTTTGACATTCTCTCTCTCTCTTTTTTTTTATTGGTTGTTCAAAACATTACAAAGCTCATGATATATCATCTTTCATACATTTGACTCAATTGGGTTATGAACTCCCATTTTTACCCCAAATACAAATTGCAGAATCACATCGGTTACACACTCACATTTTTACATAATGGCACCTTTCTTCCCTGGTCTGCCAGGCTGAGGCAGACTTGAGGATGCTTTTAAAAGTTGCTACTCCCAAACAAAACAAGTGTCCCTTTGACTTTATTTAATGGGAAAAAAATAAACACTTGGCAACAATATAAACCTTTCATCCTTGTGTTGAAAGATTCAAAATTTTAAGCAAATGAGGACTATCTAAATTGTAACATTATAACAAAAACATTTTTTGTAGGTTTTCTTGGATATCCTGAGTTTATTCAACAAATACCAAATGTTCATAATGAGCAAAGGACTCACCTGGTGTTGTGGCAGTGACATGACCAAGGCACAGCCCCGACCTTCTCTAAATAAAATGTTGAACTCAAGTGTTAAACACTGGTTTTTATTTTGACAATTAATTTCGTGTGCTTATAGTGGAACCATTATGGTAAATTTAAAACAACAACAACAACAACAACAACAAAAAAAAACCTTTATTTGCTCTTCTTCCTGAATAAATGTCTCAATTTCTTCTCCCAAACTGTTTTGAATAATGTGGGACCTGTTATACAGTCTCCCTTTAATGCAGTGTGACTGGTAGTGGGTGTGGCACATCTGAGCTTGTTTCCTAAAATCCTTTACACTTTCTTAGACCTAGGAAAATTTTATTCTCAATCATCTCCATACAACTCAGAAGCAATTTTAAACTTTCTCTGCAAGGAAATATCATTTGACAAGAGATGACACTAGGAGAAATATTCTTGAAATATACTTTGAAAACACCATCTGCTCATCATTTTTTAATGAGAAATACAGGCCACAGATCCACATTCTATCTAAATGCTTGAGGGTCAGGTAATGATAGGAAACCTAGATAAAAACACCTCTAATCTTTGTTCATGCCTAAAATCTCATTGCATGAAAATTTTTCATAATCTTCAAATGGTGGGCAAAGTGGCCTGAGTCTTTATGTTAGGGTGCGTATATCTTACTCATAATGACATAAGTTGCCATAAACAATGGGAATTATCTGTGAAAATAGAGAAAATGGAATGACCCAATGTCTTGGATAAGAGGTAAAGACATGAGGGTCAGAGAGGTGGAAGGAAAGATCAGAAGTTAGTGGGGTTCTTCCACTGTGCTTCACAACTACACTAGAAACTCAGGTGTGACCTCCAGACTTACATGTAACTAAACAGACTCAACAGGCTTGCATAATGTTTCCATTAATTGTGGTATGAATTTTTAATCTCTGATTCCAGTTTTTTTTGTTGTTGTTGTTTTAGTTCAACACATAGCTCACAGTACTTTTTATTAGTTCCTAATTTTATTGTTGTCACTGTTATTTTCAGAATAATAGCTATACTCCTTGTGATTTTTCACCCAGATGAAGAATGTGCTCACTATTCATTCTCTTACTTGGCAGTCTAAAGGAGATTTGAAGCTGCCTATTGACAAGAAACTACAGCAAATTTCAAGCTATCAAAATAATGTCACTAAATACAAACTGAGAAGAGATGTGAAATGGCATATCATTATATAACAAATACATTATATTCATAAAAAGTCATAAAACTCTGAAAGAATATTTAACAAGAAAATGGAGAAAAATTATTGAAGAATGATGAATTTTGATTATGTATAGTGTTGGCAATATAAATTATTTAATTGCAATTTTAAAAATTTATCTTAGGGAAGTGTTGAGCAGTTGCTGTTGAGCAGTTGCAATGTTAAAGTGCTATGTATGTGCACATCTGCTGAATTTGGCAGGTCAGATTAAATAGACAACAAAGACACTCCTATTATATGAGATAGCATTTATTTTAGTAAACATACAGAAGCAAGAGTAAAAGCAAAAGTGATAGGTGAGAGAGCAATAGAAGAAAATACATTGCCAGATTGGGGAAAACACCAACACCTGAAGTAATGTAGCTGGGGGGTCTCAGAGCAGCTTTTGAGGGTCCCTACTGGGAAATCTGGGGCAGAGCATACTCTCCACATGTGAGACTCAAAAGTATTATTCCCAGTTATTCCCATTGGGGTTCCTTAAATACAAGTTAGAACAACAACAACAACAACAAAACTCCATTATAACAACTGGGTAAACTAGTAATCTCATCAAGGACACTTCACCCCCTAAAAACTGGCCAAATCCCTGAAGGAAGGAAATGATAATCCATGAGATAAGTGAATGGCTGAGTTCTCATGAGTAGCCCAAACACATGAGAAGTCAGCATTCCTTAGATGTTCCATCAAAGGTGTGTGAAGGTCACAGCAGGCACATGGACAGAGAAGATCTTTAATATTTTTCTTAGCCCTTTAGCAATCAAGCTAATTTTGTCCTAATTTAAATAACTCTTGTTTACAGTCCTAGAAAAAGCAATTATGATGTCATTATACATGAAAAGATTATTCATGAGCACATATTGACAAGGCAGAATATAGATGAAAGCAGGTACCAGAAAGCCTGCTTTCAAGTTCCAGCCAAGTTACAGGAATACAAGTAAATTCCTCATGAAATCATCTTGTATTATCAGATCATAAGATAGTGATCCAGAAAGTGCTTTGAAAATGTACACATTTCATAATTAGTGGAATGTGTAAAAAAATGAGTGGAATTTCTTTTTAATTTGTGAAGTGAAGTTATACAACTTGAATGCCTTTTAGCACAAACTTAAGAATATTATCTTTGTGGTATTAAAAGGTAGAAGAATTTGTTACTACAAACAGGTAGTATCTTTTTATTGTTAGTTCAAGTCAGAACTACACATTCTTCCTATACTTCTGAAGTTTCAACTCACTGTTAAACTTATGTATGTTCATCTGTGAGTGGTAGGTAAGTTATAGCTGAGTTAACCCACACACACACTCGATCTAAGTTGTCTCTAAGACATTCCCTTGTCAGTCCTATGTCTGTATTAAATCATTGAATGCTCACTCAAGGATCTGCATCATTTTCCTACTCATAAAACACCTTCAGAACAGTACTTCTGGAGCTGCGATCAGCAAATTACAACTTCCAATCCAGATATGGTATAATGCCTTTTCTTACAAATAAAGTTTTATTTGTACACATCCATATCCATTCACTTAGAAATTGTTCATGGATGCTTTTGTGCTAAAATGGTGAAATTAAGTAGTTACAACTGAGACTGCTTGGTCTGAAAAGCCATTTTTCCCTCTGATTCTTTACAAAACTCAGCCCTGATCTAGACAGTGTGATTCCAATACTGACTGCCACTGTTAGGATGGTGTTGGGCAAGTTTTCAAGTTTTACATCATTCCAGGAGCATTAATGGGAGTATTATTTATAATATACAACTTCAAAGATATCCAGGCCCCACTGAATTACTTTGGGACTGCCCTAAACAAAACACTGAAGGCCAGACAGTCTGGCCTCCATAGCCAACCAAAGCAGTATAATTTTTATATTTGGCTTTCATTTAAGATTTCTTTGAAAATAAAGTATGGATTACTGCTAAAAATGTATATATCCATTTAGAACACCAGAAATAACAAATAAATACCATCCAAACTAAATTTGAAAACTTGTTGGGCTGGGAAATAACTCGTTATAAGGAGACTCATAAGCCAACTTGAAAGCAATCATCGAAGCAGAAATTGTGGCTAAAAATATATTGTGACATGAGTGAAGGAGGTTAATAATTAACTTCCTCATTTAACACATTTTTCTACATTTTCTTCACATTTCTCAGATTTATCGACCACTATAGTGCATGAAATTAAATGTTAAGTTCAATGTCAGAAAATTAATGACTTATAATAGCAATAAAAATATAATTATATTTAACATTTAATTGGGATTTTGCGTGTGTGAGACTTTTACTTATTAATTCATTATAATAACATTTTGTGTCATACATAATACTTTTTTTCAGTCCAGGGACTGGTAGTTCCAGGTTTGTTTAATCTTTACTATGATAATAATCTGCTCATAGATAGGAGGATGAAAGTTAAATTGCTTAAATTCCCAGGATGCTCTTAGAAAATCCTACCCCTGAGAATAAGAAATATAGCTATTGGCTTTGGTCTAGTTCTGACTTCATTTAGAAGAAATTAGACACTAGAGATTGACACCAATAGTGTCCCTGGAAGATGGGTGGCATGAGATGAAGAATAGTCAACAAATAAGTGCTGTTTATATAAAGGAATGGATTGGAACAAAATATATTGTGTAGCATTTTCCATCTGGAAATCATACCCATTTGTTTCTTCTTATAATCCCTTTTGGAGATTTAAAAACTTATGTGTTTTTAAGTTGACCCAGGAGAGAAGTGAACAGCTATGTGGGATGCCATTTGGTCCCTTCATATTATTACAAAGGAGAAAGCTGGTTGATCCTTTACTCCTGACCAAAAAGCTGGACAGCTCTTTACTCAGATTTTCTTAAGAAAAATCTCTCTTCTGCTTAGAAAGCAGAAACACCTAATAGAACGCCCAATGGCGGGCTAACTGGGAAATCACAGAACATGTTATATATTCATTAATTAACTGTAGTCCTCATTCTTCAATTAGTCATTTAACTAACACTTCAATATATTCCCACTGTTTCTACACCCAGCCCTTGGTTTGAGTAGATCCCACATCTAAGATCATGCAGCATTTGTCTCTCTCTGTGTCTGGCTTATTTCATTTAGCCATGTTGCCTGAAATGACAGAATTTCCTTCTTTTTTTAAGGTTGAGTAGTATTCTACTGTGAATGCGTGATTCTTATATTAATAATAATGTATTCCATAGTAGAAAATTGCCAATAGAATAGATGTTAAATCTTCTCACCACATGTATACAAAAATTCTTTATGATTCGATTAATCCACTCTATCAATTTTAAAACTAACTTGCTTTCAAATCTCAAAGGAAAAATGAATTCCTTTATCGTTTAAGCAGTATCTTGCTATTTGCTGGCAAATGCATTTTAACAAATATTCTACTATTTGCTTCACCTGCCACAGAAAAGATGTTGAACATTTCTGCCGGTTGTTTTAAAATCACACGACGCTTTGTGTTATGTGTGTGTTTCCTGGCAAGGTAGACGATATTCTTATTCATTTTTTGAGGCAGAACAAGAAAATCTCAGAGCACCGAAGAAACATTATCCAGGGTGTATGACAATATGCATAACTAAATTCCACAGGCCTGAAACCTGAAATAAACAAGATTAAAATAGAAAGAAGACAGGTTTTAAGCAAGAAAAGAAAATTCTGACATGCTAACTCTAGAGCATAATTTTACAATGTTTATTGGGCAGACTGGAAAATAGTTTCCTAGCTTTATAACTAACAGTTCTCTACTCCCTTGATCATAGTTACTACTAAGATTTTCTCTAATCCTGTTTGTCACACCCTGACATCTTTTTTTTTTTTCCTACTTGAAAAGTCAACACTTAACAAGTGTAAGGAAATTCTGGCCCATGGTGAATTTAATTCACAAATATTGACCAGAAATGTTCTAACACGGAGGTAATATTTTCTAGGAGATGGATCCTTAGATAATCTCAATTCTATTACTATAATCTGAGTCACCTAAATCAGTTCAACATTAGCATTTCAGAAATTCTTTTTCTGGCTTTGATCATAATATAACTGCAACAAATAAACTTTACCAGGTGAGCAATCAAGAGTGTTGAAGAATTACTTTCCAGTTCTATTATAGCCCACAATTTAGCTCTCAGCAAGAAGAAACAATATTTTTTGAATAACTAATGAATTCTCTTCTGAAAAGACTGGAGGGTGTTGGATGCATTACTGGCTGGAAAGCAGTGCATGAAAAGGTTTTGTGATTTGTCAAATTGATGAAAACCGTAACAGTTGTCCACAGTTGCTGACCAAGGCTCTATTTGCAGTTTCAGCGGGAGCTGCTGGAAGCCAAGTTCTAGTTGTCAAGGCAGAGAAAGCTTCTTTGAAGAGCACCATTTGAAGTGACAAGTGGAATTACAGACAGCCAAGGCACTTGCCATGTTGATTTCTTCTCCTCATCTTACCTCTCCCTAATTCAAAGGTATCATCACTTAGGCTTACAGTTGTAGTTACTCAAGATCTACTTGAAATATTATTGTATTCCAAAGGCTATGTAAGCTTAGAATATAGCTCAGTGGTAGAGCACTTACTTGCCTAGCGTGTGCAAGGCCATGCATGGTTCAATCCTCAGTACCTTAAAAAAAAAAGGTCAAATAATACACTGTATCTCTTGAATACAGTTCTCAATTTTATTAGTGCATAAAAATAACTCATGGTACTTATTCAAATGGAGATTTCTGGATTCAGCCTTTTGAGATTTCATCTCAGAATTCACACAATTCAAGGTACACTTTTCAACCATCACTACTCCAACAGTCTGTTCTTTATACATATTCTGACCTTCTTTAAAAGGTATATCTGACTGATGAAAAAATTACATTTTATAGAAATATCAGTACAATTTTAAAAGGCTGTGATTGCCAACCTGGGGATATGGGTTTTAAAGATATAATACAAATTATACCAAAAGTACTAGGTAGAAAGTTACTAGATTTAACAAATAAAATTAGAGGACATATAGTTAAATTTGAATTTCTGAAACACAAGGAATTTTTGAAGTATAAGAATATGCCATGCAATATTTAGAGAACAATTATGTTAAAAATACTAATCAAAAATGTTAATCATTTTTTATCTAATTCAGATTTAACCAGGAAACTTATATTTTATCTGGTAACTCTGTCTAGGCAGGAGAACCTCACCATGGTTTAGAATAAATTTAGAGAATAGTTTAAGAATAAAGTTACATAGGTTATTAGCAGAATTCCTTAAAAATTATGACATAGGGATCTATCTTCCACTAATATTTTCTCAGTCTGAAATCAGATCTCAAGCTTACATAATCTTCAGAGAGTTAGATTTCCTAATCCATTGTTGCTAACTAAATGTTTAAATTTAAGTACTTAGAATATGTTTATCAAATATTGACAGTTTATATCCCAAGAGGTTAGTGCAAAGTTAATGTCCTTGTGGCAATTTCCTGCTTAATTTTCACCACCCTGCAACTGCATCAGTAAAAATAAGTACATCAGAATACTATAGTGATACAGCCACATCAATGTTTATAGCAGCCCAATTCACAATAGCTAAGCTATGTGCAATTCAACAGATAAGTGGATAAAGAAAATGTGGTATACATATACACAATGGAATATTACTCAGCCATAAAGAAGAATGAGATTATGGCATCTGCTGGTAAATGGATGGAACTAGAAACTACCATGCTGAGTCAAATAAGTCAATCCCAAAACACCAAAACCCAAATGTTTTCTCTATATGTGGATGCTAACACACCATGGTGGTGGGTGGGGATGTCGATAAAAGTTCATATGATTAGACAAAGGGAAACGAAGGGAAAGGGGATGGTGGGAATAGGAAAGTCAGCAAATGAATCATTCCTATGTTAATATATGAATACATAACCAGTGTAACTCCAAATTATGTACAACCACAAGAATGGGAAGTTATACTCCATGTTTATAAATGTGTCAAAATACACTCATGTGTATCTGTCATGTATATCTAAAACAAACGAATAAAAAATGTAAAAAATTAATGCAAGGTATTTTATGCATGTTTTTACTCTAACACTTTGATACTTCATTCATATTAATAGAACAATGTAATTTATTGGTGTTCAATGACACAATCAGTTTTATCCTATGTTTTAGACTCTCTCCTTTGAACTCTTGTCTAAAATGTACCTGCAGCCTGCCTTTGAATCTTATTTAGGTTGCCTTCTTTATTCTCAGTATCACAGAAGTCAGTGCTGTGCTAGGCTGTAAACTCTTGAAGGGAGGGAACAGAACAGTATCTTCTCCTTAAGCTTCTAGAGCAGTAATACTGTGAGTCCAGAACTACAGCTAGAAGAGGGGAAGAAACACAGAGAAGGCCACATCTTCAGGCCTTGAAGCATGATGCCTAAGATTTAGGACTATTAAGACTAGGGCCTATTCTCCTCTCCTGAGCTCACTATACAGCAAACGAGTATCAGTTCCTAATAAGGCAGTTCTACTTGGAGAGTTGCAATAGTATATAACTAGACCATCTCTCAGGGAAAATGCAAAGAGAAGACCTAAAGCTGAATGTGAAGCAGATGTCGAAAAAAACAACAAAAGAAAGCCATGAACAAATTAGCTCCTATTCTAAACACAACATATTGATGATACACAGTGAGTATTCACAGTGCTTAAACTCAGCCCAGTTCCTGCCCAAATTAATTCAAACACCAAACTAGTTTTAGAAGGGGAAAATAAAAGTTGTTTTCATGTTCAGAAATGACATGAGTTATATTTAACTCAATTTACTGTCTTATACGAAATATCTAAATTTCAACCAAAAAAAATTAGAGGCATCCAAAAAACAATAAGAAAAAAATCATGCCATATGGAAAGAAATCAAGAAAACCAGATTCAGACATGACTTAGATATTATAATTATAGGACAGAATTTAAAATAATTGTGAGACAATGAGATAACAAATAACCAGAAATAACAATAACTATTAAAATACACCCGTTTTATTAAAGAGATAAAAACTAGAAGAAAAGATGTATTGGCAATGCCAGATATTTTTAAAAGTTGACAGATGTGTGCCTTTAGTGAGCTCATCAATTGAGTTGACACAACAAACCCACTGCTAGGTATATCCCCAGAGAAATGTCCATGAAAGAATATGTACAATTAAATGAATGGTGTGACATGTGAATGGCATTTCAATAAGTGCTTTGTTAAAAAAAAATTACTGACTTAATAGGATGACCTAAGCAAGATGTTACTACAGGAATTCCCTTGCTTATATCCCTCCACAGCAGTAAGAGTTTGGCAGCCATCTACAGACAAACATGCTCTTGTGAGAATTTGACAAAAAGAACTGTTCTAAAAGGGCAGATATGAACCTAAGTGGCAGGCTTGCTGACCATGGTGCAGGCTACAGACCCTGAGATGTGTTTGCCCTTTTATCCCCATTTGGCTTTGGAACTACCACCAGAATCCTCCACTGAGACACTTGAGTCACACCCTCTTGTGCCTTGGATAACAGGCTTACTCATATAGTTCCCAACAGTGGACCACGAAGCAGTCATAAAACTCAGCTGTACACTTTCTCAGCTGTGGTATGACAGTAGTCATGCTTTCCCAGGGATCACCAAAGGACATGTCCATCTTCCCCAGGATGTAGTTTTGCTGATCTTAACTGCATGTGGATTCTGAAATGTTTACTAAAGTAGGCTCTGGTCCATCTCGGCTATCACCTGAGAAGAGATTTGTCTGTTCAGAGACCCAGTGGATACCAAATCTATCCATGCTTATAAAACAAATTTGCTGATCTTGGTCCTACAGCAGATCCTGAAATGGCCTCAGCCCTGGTCCAGTATGATCAAGGGTTAATCCTGCCTATTGATCAATCCAGAAGAAGTTACACTTATTCATGCCCTGTAGGTAGACCTGGTGGCCTCAATCTCAGGTGTGAACCTTGTAGCAACCTGTAATTCAGTTCCAGCCCTTCTTAGCTTTGGTCTAAAGACAGTCCTCATTGCTCAGGGCTCACTAAGTGACATAGTTGGGTCCCTACCATGGAGCTGGAGAGAACCGAATTTGTTCATACACTTGATCACAGACCTACAGTCTAATAGTGGACCCTTGTCTCATCACTGAGCCTATTGATCAAGCCGCTAGAGGTAGCTCAATTAACCTAGTCACTGAACAGAATCCATGCCTGCTCAAGAACCTTATAAAGGATCTGCCAACCATGGACTCTATTATTGAAGCAACAGCAGAATGTGACCTAGTTTTGATCTCAATCAACTGAGTTCCCAGAGGCAATATAATCAGTCTGGGATGCAGCAGTAAAAAAAAAAAATCCATAAAGAATACAAGAGCTGTTTACTCCTTCTAATGCACAGACATCAACATAAGGCTATGTAAATAGCATAAAAACAATCAAACATGACAGACACTACCAATGAAAACCAACCAGGACCTAGCAACTGGCTCAAGGTATGGAGTTCTACAAATTACCTGACAAAGAATGCAAAATAGTCATTCAAAAGAATCCCAATGATAGGCAAGAAAAAATAGATAACTAAATGGATCTAGAAAAACAATGAGCAAGAGTGAGAAGTTAAGAGGGAAAAAAAAGAACCAAACAGAAATCCTAGTGCAGAATACAAGAATATAAATCAAATATAGGATATAGAACTTAACTGCAGACACAAACAGAAGAAAGAAGTAGCAAACTGGAAAACAGGTCATTTTGATTTAGCCAATGAGAGGAATTATAACAACAACAACAACAACAACAAAGATTCACCTGGTGAACACATATACATTATGGGAACCTAAGAAGGAGAAAGAATAGAAAAAGAGACAGAAAGTTTACTTAAGTAAATAATGGCTGAAAACTTTCCAAATCTTAGGAGAGAAAGCGATATACAGATACATGAAGGTAAATGAACTTGTAGCAGTAACTGCCCAAAGAAGAAAACCCTGAGACACATGACCAAATTGGTAAAAGTCAAGGATAAAGAGACTCTCAAAAGTAGCAACAGAAAGGAGTCTCTGTCTTTTCAACATGTAAGTGATCTCAAAACTCAGCAGACTTTTTTTCTAAGTAGAATCTCTGCAGGTCAGAAGAGAGTGAGGTGGTATTTTCAAAATGCTGGGGCTGTGGGGCATGGGGTGAATTCCCAATGAAGAATTATTATACCTGGAAAAACTTTCCTTCAAAAATGAAGAAGAAATAAAAACATTTCCAGTTGAAAAAACGTTGAAGGAGTTCATCACCAATAGACAAAAGCTACAGGAAGTTCATTAATATAAAAGCGTGCTAAGTACCAACATGAAAATATATTAAACTATAAAACTCACTGGTAATTCAGAGTGCTCTCAATGATGGTGGGTCTCATGTAAAGGTTAAAGGCAAAGTATTAAACTATCTATATCCACACTAATTTATAAATGTATACACAGTACAAAAAGTTTAAAGTGTGACACCAACAACACAAAATGCCAGGAGTGAAGACAGCAAAAATGTACTTTTGAAAAAAAATTCTAGGGGGTGTGCATGTGTGTATGTGTGAGAGATGTGGTCTCCCTATGCTTCCCTGCCTCATCTTGAAATAGTGGTTCTTCTGCCTCTGCCTCAGGTAGCTAGGTTTGCAGGTGTGTATCACTGCACCCACTTAAAAGTATATTTTCTATGGAATTAAAATTAAGTTGTTATCGACTTCTAAAACACTGTTATGGCTATTCAATATTGTAAATAAGTCCTTCATCCTCCTAAAAAAACAAAAAGGAAAACACTTCTAGGAGATACATAAAACATAAATGAAAACATACTGCTATTTTAAACATCAAATCACAATAAAAAAAAGATAGCAAGGAGGAAAGAAATGAACTGAGAAACTATAAAAACAAATAGAAACAGTTAATAAAATGGCCATAGTTAAATCCTATCAGCAATTACTTAGATGCACATGGATTAAATTCTACAATCAAAATTCTCAAAGTAGCAGAATAAATAAAAAATATAGCAATTTACTGCCTACCCAAGATTTACTTTAATCTTAAAGACATGGATAAACTGAAACAAAAGGATGGAAAAGATATTCATGAAAAAGTTAATCAAAGAGAGTTTCCTATCCTTACATCAGAAATAAAAAAAAGACTTTCTGTGATAGGACACAAGCAATGTCATTATGTAATAATTAAAGAGTAAATCCATCAAGAGGCTATGATGATTATAAATACATATGCATCCTATATTGGAGCTCATGAACATATAAACAAATATCAATAAGATTGAATGAGTAATATGCAACAAAACAATAACAACCCAGGACTTTAATAACCTAATTTAAACAATACATAGATCCTCCAGACAGAAATTCATATATACAAAACATTCCAAGTCTATTTTGGTGCCAATGACTTTATACTACAAAGCTATTTTCTTGAAAAGGTAATATTAACAAATGTTTAGCTACACTAACCAAGAAAACAAGAGGACTCAAATTTCATATGATATCACAGAAATACAAATGACCATAAAAAACTAATCTCAGCAATTTTATGCTAACAAATTGGATCACCTAGAAGAAACAGATAAATTTCTAGAAACATATAATCTTTCAAGACTGAATTATGAAGAAATAAAAATCTGAAGAGACCAATAATGATCACAGAAATTGAAATAGTGATGAAAAATCCAGCATAAAGGCCCAGGATTAGGTGACTTCACTGATTAATTCTACCGAATCTTTATAGAAGATTTCTGATCATTCTCAAACTTTTCCAAACAAATTGAAGAGAAGGGAATGCTTCCAAATTTATTTTGTGAGTCTAACATTACCTTTATACCAAAGCTATCTAAGGATTAAGAAAAAGGGGGGAAAACCTATATGGCAATATCCTTGATAAACATACGTGGAAAAATAACAGCAAATTGAATCAAATACAACACTAAAAAGATCCAAATCATAATAGAGTGGGGTTAGTTCCTGGCTATAAATGTGGTTAAATATACACATATCAATCAATGTGATACACCATATTAAAATAATGAAGAATGGAAACCATCTGACCATCTCGGTAAATACAAAAACAAATTTGGCAAAGTCCAGCATAATTTCATAATAATGGCTCTCAGCAAACTGGGCGTAGAATAAAGGTCCCTTATAAAAACCACCATCTGTGATAAACCCACAGCTAACCTTACACTCCATGGCTGAAAGCTGAAAGTTAGACTGTAAATGTAGGTCACTGGAAGAACATGTGTGAAGCCCTGAGTTCAATTCCTACTACTGAAAAAAGAAAAAGCTGAAATATTTTCCTCTAAGGTAAGGGGGAAAAAAAAAGGTACCTTTCTCAGCACTTTCATTAAACATATTATAGAAAGTCCCAGCCAGGGCAGTGAGTCAAGAGAAAAAGTAAACGCCATCCAAACCGTAAATAAAGAAGGCAAATAATCTGATTGCAGATATTAGCTTAAATATAGAAATCTTATGGCCATTTATGTACATTTGCCCTCTCCATCTTAAATATATACTTAGATTTCCAATCACACAAAGCAGTGTACAAATTTTTGCTTCAGGTATCAAACTTATTTTAGAAATCTCAAGAGGCAAAGCAAAATATATTTACCTGTATTTTTGTTCCTTCCATTGCTTTGTCTTCACCCTTCATGTTCCAAGAATTTTATTTTTAGCATATCATTTAATTTTTTTTTCTTGAGGAAATTTTATTTTATTTTATTTTTTTATTGGTTGTTAAAAATACCTTTATTTTATTATTTATTTTTATGTGGTACTGAGGATCGAACCCATGGCCTTGCACGTGCTAGGTGAGCACTCTACCGCTGAGCCACAACTCCAGCCCATATCATTTAATTTTTAAAAACTTTCCCTAAGTCATTCTTTTTAAGTTAGTCTATTGGTGTCAAATGCTCAGAAGAAGCTTTAAGTCATTCTTTTTAAGATAGTCTATTGGTGTCAAATGCTCAGAAGAAGCTTTCCTTCTTTTAGAAAGTCTTGCTTTTTTCCTTTATTCTGGAAGGATATTTTAACTGAGTATAGTAGTTTAGGGTGAAAAATCCTTTTTTTATCAAAAATTGAAAAATATTGTGTCACTTTTTTCTTGAATCTCTTTTATGTATGTGGTTAAACTTAGTAAGTTTTTAACTATTATTTCTTTGAATATATTTTCAGTCCCAATCTTGTTTCAGTCCCAATCCTCTGGGACTCTGCAGTAGAACTCTTAGATCAGGGCATATGTCTTTTATATCATATAACTCTTTAGAAACTTAATAATATAAAATATATCATATACATCATTGCCGCAGTCTGGCTGGGCACAAAATCACGAGCCACTCAAGCAGGAACAAACTTTATTTTTGAAACTGCCGCCAATGCCCCGTATGCTCCTGGGCAGATTGCTGACTGACCCACGCGGCTTTCTCCCGAACCCCAACAGGAACTCCCTCCTCCGGAATTCCTTCCTACCACACTTCCCCAACCAATGGGAACTCTCCAGGAGTCCCAGCAGGCCGAGGTGGACAGCAGGAGTCCAATATCCATATGAATGCAGATCTTAACATAATTATATCATCTCAATGGCTTGCTGGCGTCACCTTTCAACCAAAAATGCCATGCATCATATTACTTGGCTGTGGCTCTTAGCACATCATAGATGGTATTTATGAAGAAACTTAAAAGCAACTGATTATCCATATAAAGAAAATAGAAATTATAATTATTATAGTTCCAATTCATGCCACATATACTATGATTAACTTTTTCATCTTTATCTATTTTTTGGTAATAAATTTCTTTCTCTTTGAGAATAAATATGCCCCAAAGTTCACACATATGAATAAATAAAATGAACTCTCATAGCAAACATTGTATTCTATGATCTGCTTTTCACACTTATTAATAATCTTTTAACTACTTTCCTAGTAAATATCTGAGTTATGTTAAACTCATTTTCTTTGTAATTCACAAGATAACAAACTGGATCCATTTGGGATGGATCCACCACATAATTGTCCTGCAACAATCCTATTTTCTGCTTGCAGACTGTTTGGAAGAATTCACTGCAGATTTCTAAACCTTGATTTTATCAAACTTTAAGCTTTGCCATAACTCCCCACGGTTAGCAGCTGACTAACAAATATTCTTCCCAAAATGCTGAATATGGCTCTTGACATCTGTTCTGCTGCTGTGTCCCTGCCAGAAGCGTAAAATGAAGGGCAAAGCTGTTTTACTTTCTTATTTTTCCCTATTGTCCTACAGCACCTAAACAGGCAATATCAATGACAAAGAGTATATTATCTCTCTTGCCAAAGAAAAATTCTATTAATTTTTTGCCATCATATCTGAAATAATTCATATCAGCTTTTGCCTGAATTGTTTTTTTTAGCTCTTAAAGTCTATGAAAAAAGGAGGAGTTTTCAGAGCAAGTTATCAATGAAACATGACTATGTCAGTTTAATTAAATAGTTTTAGGCAGTTAAGAGATGGCATTTATGTAAAATTTATATTTTAATCATGCTTACTCATGTATTTTTATGAAATCAGGTACCTCAGTACTTTCTACCTGACAGCACTTCTTAATATAAACACAAGTCTGAGCATCTGTGTTCAAATTCCTCTTCTTTTATTACTGCAAATAACACATACAACCATACACATCCTGGGACAAATTATTTGATTTATTTGAGCCTTAACTTCTTCATTTAAAAAAATAGTTTTAACTTGAATGCAATAGTCACAAACCCCAGCACACTTATTAGTTCTTTAAAATGTGTGTATCTTTAACATGGAAGCTCTTCCTAATATTTTTGATTGGTTCCAGTTATTCTACACATGCAAACTAAATAAACTATATTTGCTTAGATCTTTATCAATCAGAATCAATAATGATAAATTCATTTTTGATAGTTGTATATATTTCTCTAGTATTTCTTCCTAATAAATATTTTCCTCAACAACAACAAAAAAGCACACAAAATACCCTTATTTCCTGAGTAGATCACACACAAATTAAGTCAGAAACAAATCCAGAAGAAATCAAGGAAGAGGAAGAATGAAGAACAAACTTCACCATGTCTCTCTATATGCATTTTCTTTCACTAGGTTCTTATAAAGAAGGGGCTCATGACATGTGTTATTGTCTAAATCTTCAGGGTCCTTGCAGAGTAAAATTTTTCTATGTCTCTTGTCCCAGATATCTCAAATGCAATATTGCTTCCCTTGTAAATGCATGCATCTTAAAAACAATTTTACTTTCCCAGGGCATATCTGTAAATATTTAGAGACAATTTGCTAGTAGCTGTCTAAGAGGTTTCTACTGGCATCTAGTGGGTGGATGCTATGGATATGGCTAACATTCTGCTATGCACTAGAGAACACCCAATAATAAAGAATAATCCTGGGCTGGAAAGTAGTTCAGTGGTATCATGATTGCCTAGCATAGGTGAGGTTTTTGGTTCAAGTCTCAGCATTACAAATAGGGAAGGATGGAAGGGAGGGAGGAAGGGAGGGACAATCGGTCCACCCCAAAATGTCAATAGTGCTGAGGATGAAAAACCTTGGGCTAGAGAATCTTACAGATTTATAGTTGGTTCTGATTAGTTCTTTCTACTAAAGTCCCAATGAAAATAAACCAGTGGGAACCTCACCTCTTTTGCCAGAGTTGTCACCTCTCCATCATCCTGGCTGTTATTTCCAATAATCAATCAAGGATCAGCACTTTCTTAGCATCTTGTCTTCTGGGTTTGATTTAATTAGTCATTTGGCATGTCATGTACAATTAATTGGCCTTCTGTATTCAAAGGTTCTGTATCTATAGAATCAACCAACTACAGAACAAAAATATTTGTTAAAACAATTGCAACTGTACTAAGCATTTACAGATTTTTTCCTCATTGTTATTCCCTAAACAATGAAACAACTATTTACATATCATCTACATTATACTAGATATTATAAATAATACAGGAGGATGTGCATAGGTTATATGTAAACACAACACCATTTTAACAGTGACTGAACTTGAGCATCAGCAACCTGGTATCTATAGGAATCTGAAGACAATCCCCTGTGAATGCTAAGGGACAATTGTATTTGATTATTTTTAGAGAGAAACTGGGTAGGCTGGTACAACTTAGTCAACAGTCTCACTAATATTAAATCATAAGTACTGACCTATAAAAGTTATATTGAAGACATATTTTGTTGGTCCCTTTTACATTCTTTTTATTTCTACATGATATCATAAAGCTCCCTATAAAATATTTTTCTTTACCACAATCATAGTCTCATTTTATTATTTGTATTGCCAAATTCAATTTATTTTTTAAGTGATGCTACTGGTAATGCATAATGAATGATCCTCCTTCTACCAGTAACATTAGGAGTTTTAGAATTCTCTTCCTATTTGCAATCATCTGGCTTATGAAGGCTTTTTCCAGGTTCTTGGTCTTTGCATTATGAAGCATATTTGAGTCTTGATATGTGATATGGCCACTTGTTTGTTTGTTATGTCCTTTAATGATGAAGAAATATGTTGATAGGCTGACTTATTGACCCAAACTGACAACTTAAGGAAATAGTCCACATCAGTAAAATTCTGAGAAAAAATTGGAGTCAGGAATTTTTACAAATATAAATTTCAGGAAAGTTTTGTTGTTTTGTTTTGTTTGACTTCTGTTTTGAATCCTAAGACTCTGAAGTTAAATCAACTTTTACAACACTTGCGGCACTTTGCTAGAGTCACTGCCTCTATAATGGGCTACAGAGTGAATCTAGTCCAGGATTAATGTCTTTTCCTGTTAAAGAAAGAAATACCTTTACTTCAGATTTTCCAATTTGGTGATATAACATTCAACACTCAAAAACAATGCCCTTAATTAGCATATGTTCTGTATATAAGTCACTCAGTGATTTGAGCATTAGGTTTAAAGAAAGCCCTTAGAAGTGAAAACACTTTTATTCTTTTATTTTAAAAAAGGACTTTAAGGTAGAAAATGCTGAACATCGAATTACAAAATTATTGAATATTTTTTAAAAAACCTTTAAATTTTTAAAAAAGTTTAAAATTTAGCTATAATTTTATAAATTTTGAAAAATACTACATTTTTAGTTTTACTAAAATCTCACCATCAGAACTTAAAAACAACTTTTTTTTTTTTTTTTTTTTTTTTTTTTTGCAGTTAAATGTTGTTTAAAGCCAGATTTCTCTCATATAAAGAGGGGTTGTAAAAGTTTATACCAAATTTGTGTTAAGACATCTTCAAGTACCTTTCCTTTTAGTTTCTAGTTTATTTGACACATATGATCTTATAAAGCCCTTTGTCAATCCTTATACTAAATTATTTTATTAATATGTTATGGTTTGTATACGAGGAGTCCCCAAAAATTTCATGTGCAAGGCAATGCAGGAAGATTTAGAGGCAATATGATTAGATTATGAGAGCTTTAACCTAAATAGTGGATTAATACACTGATATGGATTAACTGAGTGATCACTGAAGGCAGGCTGGGTGTGGCTGGAGGAGGTAGGTCACTGGGAGTTATATTCCAATATATTTTATTCCTGGTATGTGGGGTTCTCTCTGCTCCCTAGTTGCCATATAGAGGGGATTCTTTCTTTTGCCTTGCCCTTTTGCCTGATCTTTTGCCTCACCTTGCACCCAGAGCTACTGTGTCAGCCAGCCATGGACTGAACCTCTGAAACTATAAGCCAAAAATAAACTTTTGCTTCTCGATGTTGTTCTTGTCAGGCCTGCTGGTCACAGCGGTACAAAGCTGACTAAAACCACATCGTTCAACACTAATTTTTAAAGATTCTTTTTCCTTAGCTTGTGTTCTGACAGTTCACCTTCCACTTCACTAAGTTTTATTTTTTTCATTTTTTACATTCTTCTTTTTCTCATTTATTGTAAGTTTTTCAAGGTTGAATCCCTAGGTCCTCCTCTCTTTCCAAAATATTCTCCCTGGGTATTCTCATCAATA
Organism: Callospermophilus lateralis; assembly: GCF_048772815.1. Taxonomy (NCBI): domain Eukaryota; kingdom Metazoa; phylum Chordata; class Mammalia; order Rodentia; family Sciuridae; genus Callospermophilus; species Callospermophilus lateralis. The sequence continues at coordinate 106,582,540 of NC_135310.1, read as the reverse complement.
CCCATAATTCCAAATGCTTTCTGTATATATATATATATGACTTCCAAAATAGAAATCACTAACTTTGAGCTCCCATTTCACTCAAGATCTATGTTGATGCTTTCCCCCATAGACCTTGAAAGTAATTCTACCACCCACTCAAATAGGATCCATAATTGGTTTTTTACAAGTTCACCATTCTCTCTTTCATTATCTCAGTAAAGGGAATACCCTTCATCTAGTTTCACAAGCCTCAAAAATAGAATAGTCAAGTGATTTTTCTTGCATTTGAAACTCATCAAAACTGTCTTGTAACTCATCGTAAATGTCACTGAATGTGTTCTTTATCTCCATCACTAATTCCAAATACCAACCAACCATAATTTTTTATCCAAATAATTGAAATAACCCTAGGAAGGGAGGAATGAGTTGCAGACCTTCAACAACACTTTTTCTCCCATCATCTTATACGACAATATTTTTTGCATTACTTTCTCTCATCTCTAGCTCTTTCAAGACTACCCCCGCCCCCTCCTTAGCAGCTACAGCTATTAAAGCTCACAGTCCTTTTTTTTTTTTTTTTTTTTCTTTTCAGGCATGGGAGGGCTTGTGCATGCAAAGCAAGCCCTCTAACCAATGGAGCTATATCCCAGCCCCCCCTCACAGTCTTTATGTAAGTCCTCACACTGGTGCTTTTGCACATGCTGTTCTATTGGCCTGAAATGCTCTTTCCTCTCCATCATTACCTGATTAATTTCCACTCCTCCAAAATATCTCAGCTAATATAACACCTCCTGGAACCTTCTCTGACCTCTCTGTCTCTGTGTTAAACTCCATTATTATATTTCTTACAGAGGCAACATCATCCCTTTCAGTCTTATTATAATAATTAATTTGTATAGTTGTTTGATGGAATTTGTTTCTTTTACATTAGTAGGATTACATAGAATAAGAAGAAATAAGCTTAAAACTTTCCTGACCCACAATATGTGCTCAATAAATATTTGTTGGATGAATAAATAAAGCCATGAGCCACTATTAACATTTAATTGTCATGTTATACTATTTTTTATTTCACAAAATTTTGCTTTTAAGATATATTAACTTTATGGGGCAGGGATTGTGGCTCAGTGGTGGAGCGCTTGCCTAGCATATATGAGACAGTGGGTGTGATCCTCAGCACCCACATAAAAATAAAATAAAATAAATATATTGCATCCATCTACAACTTAAAATAGTATTTAAAAAAGATATATTAACTTTATGATATACCTTAATTGTAGTTTATAATAACTACACTTATAACAAAAAGCTATAATTTATATACTTAATCTATGAAAGTTGAAACCTATGAAACAATTGCCCAGAAATAATATCACCTATCCCTTTCAATTATTGTTAATATTTGTACTGCTTTTTTGTTTGTTTGTTTTGCAGTACTGGGAACTGAACCCAGAGCTCATGTATGCCAGCAAGTGCTCTACCACTGAGTCACAACCCCAGCCCTTTGCATTTTTTTGTTTTGTTTTGTTTTAAGATGAAGTCTTAATACATTGCTCAGGTTGGGCTCAAATCTGTAATTTTTCTACCTGAGCCTACCCTGTCATTGGGATTAGAAGCTTGTGCCACCATACCTGGCAATATATTCATTTTATACATAGTTAACAAAGGACAATGCATAACTACCCAATAGAAAACAAAATATACTGAATATATACTTTTAGATACTTCTCATTTGTTTTGGGTTATACTTGTACAATATTTCTAGAAACCTAGAAATCACCATTACATCTGATAAATATTTCTCTTCTTTTTACTTTTACTAATAAATAATTTATGGGCACATTAATAAAATTACAAATATAATGTAGTTCAATATGCCATACAACAAAAATGCTGTCTATACATGCTGTTAAATTAACATACTGTAATGACTAATTCTAATGTGTATGTTTGATTTAAAGTTGCAAAACATTATTTTTTCTTATTATTAATGTTGCAGCATTTTTAATCTTTCTATTTCCTAATGCCCATTCTATGAAGATACTTATGCCAATTATGTCAACTGTGACATATGATAAATCAATTTTCCATCTCTCCATTTTTTTTAATTCACAAAGTAAGAAATATGGTGATTTTGTATGGTCAGTCTAGCTCCTGCACTTAATTTCATAATTATTGCTATGTAAGATTGATCTGACATGGAGCAAAATAATAATAATTATTATTATTCTCTTTATTAATCCAAATTAATTTTTCCAAATGACTATTTCTGAGAGATCAGTTAAGGGAATGAAAGTTTACTGAGATTACTCATTACTGAGGATTACTGGCATGTTTCCTCTTATGGAAGAAGCACAGAACTGATTGTTAATGCAAATGTTCTGAGAAGACCTACAATAAGAGCAGTCTATTTGACTTTGCTTAAACCACTGTTTCCTAAAAGTATTTGTTCTTATGACCCCATTTTATGTACCATAACATATTATGTAATGTGATGTATTACTCAAAAACACATTTTACATAACATATCACTAGCTGGGAAATGACAGCTTGTCTTGGGACTGCAGCTCTTTGAACCTCAAACAGTTTAATTATGTAACTTTCCTTTTGCTTTTATAAACTTGGTTGTTTCAACAAGTATAACCTGTGTCTGTGGGGCCCAGTGTAAGCAGTTTCACAGCATGGCCATCTGTTCCAAATTCTTGATATAAAATTTTCCATCAATTCAACTCAGAAGCATTTTTCTTACAGCAAATTAACAGACTGGAAATTTAGAGTCAGTAAATTCAGGGTCATTTTGTTCAGCAACTCAGGTTTCTTTCCAGGGACACTGGCAGGGCTTGGGGTAGTTCTTTTGTCCTGCGGTCATCTCAATCTTAACTCCTTCAATGAGATATCTGGAGCCCAAAGACTAATATCTTTAGTACAACCAATATCTTTAGCTTGCAGTTATAAATTCTCCTGATACTGCAATAGGGATAAACAGCATTGATCTCAAAATATTGCTTCAGTGCAGGGGCTAGCACTGAATTAAAAGCTCAAGAAAAAAAAATCTATCCTTTTACATTTCATAAAAGTTATAATTTCTTAACTTTTACTGGGCATTTTCTGTTATGTGAGCCATATTTTAATAGTGCTCACTTTGGCAGCATACAGTAAAATTGGAATGATACAGAAAAGATTAGCATGATCCTTGCACAAAGACACACAAATCTGTGAAGCATTCCATATTGAATAAAAAAACTGAAATATATTACATAGCATTTTTTTAATTTAAAGTAGATTGGAATGTCTCTATATCTGCAAGTATATATTAACATGTGACTTTATAAGTGCAATGTGGAAAATAAAAGCTGCCAATCTATTCTAATGGATTTTATGTTCTAGTAATGTAATTGCAGATTTCATTTCTCAAAGGAAGAAAAAAAGAGTAGTACCAACCACCAGAATCTTGTGGCAGATACTATTTACTTTTCCTCAGTATGCTACAGTGTGCTACTTGCCCTCAGTGTGTGCAGGCATCCCTGTCAAGGACACACCCACCTTTCTATAGTCTCAATGTCTTATTTTCCTTTCTTACAAAGTCAGGTAACCTTATTTTGGGTTTTATTTAATATTCATTCACTAATCTGGCTAATAGTTGCTGGAAACATTGAGATAAGTAGACTGGCAGCAAGTTTTGCCAACATGCTCTATACAATGAAGGGTACTAGTTTTTAATGTAGGAGAGAATGTCAAAAAGAATAATGAAAATATTTGATATTTCAATAAGCTTGGAAGCCAGAATCAAAAATGTTAAGTATAATAGATTGGAAAATTTTCAAAATGACTATGAGATGCTCAAAGACCTTATTATATACCCATATTCTGTGAATGTCTGACATTTTCTAAGCATTCAATAAATGAGTGCTGATAGAATAAATGATTAATTACTAACTGTATATTATAGAAAAGCTTCATCACCCTTTAAAATTTATGAAATACTTTCAAAGTAATTGAACATAGAAATAAACCAAGAAACCCAGGACTGAGTCTTCAGAATGTCTCAAGTCTAAGCCTAAAGTCTAAGGCTTCAAGTTTAAAACTCAAAACCATTATGAAACACCAAGAAAGTACAGATAAAGAATGCAGCCCATATATTTGTAGATATCTTTTTCTTTCTGTAGAGTTCTATTTCTTATTTTGTTTGAACTTAACATTTTACCATGCAAATTTAACACATTTAAATCCCTACCTTAACCTCATCCAAAATATTTAACTTAGATTTAATTGATAATCATTATATTATATAAACAAGATTTAGTAGATTGATCCCAAATATTTAGCAATTGAAGTCCATTTAAAAGGAAGTTAAAAAGTGTGTCTTACTATTCAATATTACAGAAAAGTATATATAGAGAGTTGTACTGATGAAATGTTATAGTGACTCCAAATATTGACCAAGATTTTAATTTTATTTAACCCAAGAAGTATTGAGGTTAAATTATTGAAAATGTTCACAATAACAAAATCATGAAATTTTCTATTTCATGTTGTTAACAAAATGGATTTCCAGGGCTTAAAAAATGAGATAAGTTTTGTTTTTCTCACCAGTCTAGAAGTAAATAATCAGGAGAATAACTCAGTGTAGTTGTCAAGGACCCATGCTCCCTTCTACACTTGGGAATACTTAGCATGGTCTCTTCAGGCTCCTGACCTTCTGTTGCAGAATGACTTCTGTATCTTCCAACTAGAAAAAAAAAATACACAAAAGGCAAAACATGGTTAGAAAGACAATAGGAAGGAGTAGGACCCAAATTGGAAAACTTTCTGAGTAACTATCAACCCATATCTCATTTGCGAATGGCATGATTCTCTAGATATAAGGCCATCAGAAGGAAAGAATTCTCTAGCTGAATACATTATTATAAAATAAGGAATCTAGGAAATTCCTTGGAATGAAGTATGTGGACAGGAGATAGAAGAGGCAACTGGCAATGCATGTTAAAATTAAAAAGTAAGCTTATGCCAGGTGTGGTGTACACTCCTGTAATCCCAGTGATTCAGGAGGCTGAGGCAGGAGGAACTCAAGTTCAAGGCCAGCCTCAGCAACTTAGCAAATTTCTAAGCAACTTAATGAGACCCTGTCTCAATATAAGAAATAAAAAGGGCTGTCATGTGGTTCAGTAGTTAAACACCTCTTAGTAAAATCCCTGGTACCAAAAAAAAAAAAAAAAAAAGAAAAAAAGAAAAGTAAAGAATACAACAAGTATCACTCCAAAGACCCAAGAGACTGACTGTCTCTTAAATATTCCTGAAAGCATTCATTGTTTTCATCCACTGCTTACTTCAGAGCAGTATAATCTGAAATTGCATAATTGTTTGTATTATTACCCAGTATATAGAAAATTTTATATGACCCTATTCAGATCTCACAATTTTGGTAAGTTTTCATCAATGGTTCAAATTAAACTTCCTTTGTCTAAATGTTTAGTTTTTAGTTTAATTGTTAGAACATAGATTTTATTGCCAAACTCACCACCATTTAGACAAGCATATTCAAGTAACATCAAGGAAAAATAAAGAAGTTGTACAACTCATCTTCACCTGTCTGATATATGAAACCTAAGAAAACCCACTGGAGTACCTGGTCTATCTGGCATCTTGCCCTTACCTGCCATTGCCTTTGGCCAATATTTGTTGAACATGACTAGTCAAGTCTTACATTCCTAATGACACAACAGATACTCAGAGCACTGAGATCCAGATGGTGGCCAGGTGTGCATTAAGGTAGACCAAAGAATTAGCTGAAGATGCTGTTTCAAGTGGGAAAAAGGATGGAAAATAATCCAGCCTTGAATCACTAAGAGACCTCATCAAGATGACCCTCATTTCTTGGTTTCTGTCATAAATACATATCAACCATCTTTCTGTAGGTAGCACTATACAACAAATTATTCACTTAATAAAAATTATGTCACTCCCTGCCTACATAAATGGAAATAGTAGGCAATTTCATTTTCTAGGCTGATACTAGACAGATTGAGAGGGTTTTGTCAACTATTTTATAAGAAATCAGATTTTCTGCAATGGGAGTTGGTACTATGCTGGATGGATCTATTATTTCTGTAAAAACAAAACATTTAGGCAAATACTGTCGTACTTCTAATGCATTTTTCAAAAACTAATATTTTAGTTAATATCAACATTTATCATTTTAATTAGTTTAAATATACACATACATATATAGAGAGAGAACTTTTAGATTCTTATTGTATATTTATGTTTATTTCTGTAAAATAATGCATAGAATGGCACTGTGTTTCAATACAAATAAAATAGTCATTTATTTATAACCAGCCACTCTACAAGAATGTAGTCAGGAGAAAGTAAGAAGAAATGAGCCATTGTCCACCATCAAAAAACTTACATTGATATAAAATTTTTGTACTTTATGATTGTATCAGATGGTACTGGTGATCTGCTGCTTTAATTAAAATCTAATTACAAAACTTGTCCAAAGAAGGATTTTTTTTCTGATAAGACGAAATCCAAAAATAGAGCAGTGCTGATCAGCAGCTCCACAATACTCTCAATATCATAAGTCCCTTCCATTTTACTGATCCACCATCTTTTGCACAAAACTTACACCCATGATTCTCATGGCCACAAGATGACTGCTCAACCACTAGCTCCTGCCTGTTTCATTCAAAGCAGAAGAACATGTCAAGAAGGTTCTGATAGTCCTTTCTCAGGCAAGGAATACCAGTGCTTAAAATTTTATCTTGTTTGTAATGGATAACTAGGTTATTGGTCACAAACTGAGTGAAAGCAGATATTTTCATAAACAAAAATTAGGAGAGTGAGTATTGTGAAATCAACTAATAGAATCTCATAATTATTTTCTGTTTTCATTATATTAATGTTTCTCCACCAAAGAATGAAATTTCAGCAGTTAAGTTTAATGATCTAATTAGGTTTTATTAACAATTCATGAATGGGGCAGCATCCCATCTATCAAATAGAAAGGCATTCCAATGAATCAGGCAGAGGAGGTGGGCTTATAGAGAAAAGCCCTGAAGAAAGGAGAAACAAGGTAAAGGAAATGAATTAGTCATTTCTAAGTTACTTTGCCAACAGGGGTTAGAAAGTGGAGTCTTATAAGGTCAGTACTGGTTGACTGAATCCCTTCTAATTTGGTGTTGTGATTCTCTTGTTTTTAGAAAACTGGCCAAGTGGCACTTAGCATGCATGACTCCAATCTGATTTTCTTTGATGTGTTGGGATCCAATATAGAAGCTTACTTCAAAACAATGGTCTCTCATGAACTTTATTTAATATTGGGGGAATTAGGGCTGACTCCCTCACTGGAAGTGAAGTTGCCCCTTTTATTTTCCAGATTAAAGATTTTCCTGTATATTTGTGCTCACTTAACCTGGAATTCATTTTTGTCATCACCAAATCAAAAGTACTCTCTGGTATGGTTTGATAACTCTACTAGGACATGTGCAACAAACTCAGGTGAAACCTTTTGGGTGGAGTCTCAGATATGATCCTTACCAGTGATTATGTAGCTAACTGGATCCTTTTTCCTCCAGCATTTCTGTGTTGGATAATCTTCCCATATCCCCAGCTCACCAATGTTTTTTCTCCCTTCTTTCCCTTTAGTCAAAGCTCCCTCTCTTTCCCCTATTTTATTCCTTCTACTTTCTTTCCTCTCTGACATATTTCTCTCTCCCACCTCATACAAACTGAAAAAACAACGGGCTTAAGCTTATTTCACACAATTTGCCACAACTCTCCTCTTGGATGCTAGGGAACAACCTGAACTGTGTGGATACAAATGGTGATGGTTGACAGAGTCCTTGGGATCTGGTAGAGTCTTTGAACTGTAAAGGAGTCCACTGGTCTTTTGCCACCTTTTCCTCCTCCTCCTCCTCCTCCTCCTTGTCCTCCTCCTCCTCCTCTTCCTTTTCCTTCTCCTTCTCTTTTGTGGTGGTGATACTGGGGATTAAACCAAGGGTTCTTTACCACTGAGATACATCCCCAGCCATTTTATTCTTTATTTTGAGACAAGGTCTCATTCACTAAGTTGCTCAGACTAACCTCAAACCTCTAGTTCTACTGCCCCAGCCTTCTACATTGTTGGGATTGCAGGTATACACTAGACTATGTAGCTGTCATCTTCTTAAAGTTTTTTTTTTTTTTTTCATTTCTTTTCTTTTGTTATCAGAATCCTAGGCAAGAGGCCTGACTCTGAAATCCAACAAATCATGTTTAGCCACTTGCCCCAAAAGCATTAAAGGAACTTTAGTTAGTGTAGCTTCACTGGAAAGTAAAGGAGACCCATGTTCTTAGCCCCATCTTTGACAACTAATAATGACTTCGAGATTTTACAGAAAGGGAAGTGAGTGCAAGGATTAGAGGGCTTACATAGCCAGAAGGTTTTCACAATTGCCAAAGCAGATGATCTCCATCTGGTGTGGTCTGTCTATCATCATTTCAGGATTAGTCAGTTGGGTCTTGTCCCTGATAATATTAGGCAGATTGATTAGGCATGATTAAGTGGGTAGGAGAAAGGATGATAAAAGGCAGACATTAGGTATATACATTAGGAAAAATCCATGAGTCTTAAAACTGAAACCACTGGGGACCTTACTGGAAGAGGCAAGTATTTGGAATATAAGAGTTGGAATGTCCAACCTTCCCCAAAATGTAAATAAGTCTAATCCTTTGAGGAAGTTATTACTTAAGACCATGGAGAAACTTATAGAAGCAGTTAAGCTTCAGGAAAGTTGGACCTGGTATGCAGGAATCTCCAAAATATAGTTAATTATAATTCCTTAAGGAAATTGCCATTTCCAACTTATGTCTTGTCATCAGGTTATCAGTACCCTCCCTTATTACCCTCCCTATTACCAAAATTATGTTAAAATCACCCAACTACTCCTTGTAACCGGTACAGCAAGGTCCTTATAAAGAAAGTTTGCTGAGAGTAATCCAAAAGGCAGCAAACCAATTAAATAGTGTGAGAAATTGAGGTAAGGACAAGAGGACACAAAAATCGTTAAAATCTCCAATGTTGCCAGATGCATTTGTCCATGCCTATAATCCCAACGTCTTCAAAGGCTGAGGCAGGAGGATCACAAAGTCAAACCCAGCCTCAGGAGATGTCCTAGGTAATTTAGCAAGACCTTGTCTCAAAATTTAAAAAAAAAAAAATTAAAGATTAGGAATGTGGCTCAGTGTTTTAGTGACTCTGGGTTCAATCTTAAATATTAAAAAATTCTTTAATTTCATGAAGGACATATATGTCAACCTCCTTAAGGTGATCCATTCAGCCTCTCTTAAATATCTGTACCCTCTTTCTTTCTAATAAATTTCTCCCTACTGTTTTGAGCTACTTCTTTGAAATCCTTCTGGAATATTCATAAAAACAAACAAAATAACCAAGAACCACTCTGATTAATTTGCCTCTACAAATGATCTTGATCTGCAATGATAACAAGGTTGTTGATGGAGGCAGCTTCAACTCATTATAAAATGTTTATCAGATCAAACCTAATTCCTGGAATCCAAAGTAACTTGGAGCAAAGGCAACAGATGTAAAATTAAGGGAGATATGGCAAGTGTTTAATCCTATATTATCCACCCACTGTATATTTTCAAACAATAGCAAAGAGGGTTAGTCTTTGCTGCCATCTGTACATTACTATCTCAGGATTGGTCCGGCAGGCCTTGTCCCTGATGAGAACATTGATTTTGCCTGGGGGTAGCTTAGACTCACCAGGAGATATTTATTAGATTAAACTTTATTCCTGGAATACAAGGTGACTCTGAAACAAAGATAATGGATATGGAAGCAGAGATGTCAAGTCTTTAATCTGACATTTAGCCACTCAGTGTTGTGACCTCCATGGCCAAACCCTAGAAACTGGCGGGGAGCCATGGGGGATTAAGGAAGACACACACACATTTAAAAAGAAAATGGGACCAGGCAGGACACTGATCTCTGATAGAGAAAACATGGCTCTGCATGTTTATTATATATGGTCTCACAATCAGGAAATTAAAGACTATAGAAGCATTGTTCTTTGTGCACTAGAAAGTTACAGGACTAGAAACACCTTTGTAGTTATTCCACTATTGCAATGCTAGGAGCTTCCTGTGGCACCCAGGAAGCCATTGTCCAAAGTTTCTACTAAGTGGGTAGGCTCGGAGGTCACAGCACTGATGAAACGCTGTGGTTATCTTGCTATAAGATCAAGTATGCAATACTAGATATAACAAGGTGTAATTTAAACACTGTTTATATATATATTGTAATCCACATAAAATAATTTTTTTTCTTGGACCAGAAAAATCAGCTTTCCTATGAATGAGTATCTTAAGGTTATAAAATGTATTTCATTTTGTATTCCATTAAACTTCAGTGAAGAAAAAATAACAACCCCAATTCATCTATAGTTCAATTATAAAAATGTAGCTGCACTATGATTATTTTTTCTAACTCAATTACTTTTGGAATTACACTGGACCATCTCTTCCAATAGTAGAAGGCTGTAAAAGACTATCTCTGGACTTGTTAAAGTTTGCTTGACTTTTCTTGTTGAGTCAGATTAACTAATTTCAACATTCTTTTATTTTCATAATTAACATCTCCTTTGCTGGAATCAACATGTGAAAGGTGATTTTTTAGTGGAAAAATAGAGCAGTCAGTCTCAAAAATGAACTGTTGACTTTTTTATGCAAAACAAAGGAGATAAAATAGTCATAAGGTCCCTAGGAGAGATACATTTCCATAGACCACTTCAGTTGCAACCTTGTAAGATGACAAGATAAAAGAAAAAATAAGTGCAGAAAGATGATACTGGGAAAATCAAAGTATTACAGAGAATAGTGACCAAGAGTTTATCTACAGAGTAACTAAATGGAAAATCTTATGTATGTCTAAGATAAAATTAATAATTTATATAAATCAGTAACTTTCCAATTTTCTATTAATCCCTTTTTCTCATTTGACTATTTCCCTATTCCTTGTTTTTAGGTCTACAGGGTACAAATAGTTTGATTTTGAGTATGTGGAGGAACCTGGCCATCAATTGACAATGTGGAGTGTGCACTGTATGCATTAAAATGAGTTTTTGGACCTTATCTTCACTGAGAGGGAATGAATGCATTCATACGTAGCAGTGGCTTTTAAGGAAAGTGTATGTGTGTGTGTGTGTGTGTGTGTGTGTGTATGCACATACACACACCCACACATTTAAACTTAGAAGACCACTATCTGAACCTCACCATAATTCAGTAGAAAATATTTAAGTAAGAGAAATCTAAATTGAGCAAGAAGGAAGACCTTTTATATGAAGTAAAAGGGAAATTGCATAGCATTTAGTTGAAAAGAGGTGAAAACCACTCTAAAATAAGAATATGTTAAGTTCTAAGGAGCTGGAATTTTTGGTCCTTCCAAGAACTAAGAGAAAATAAGTAGCTCAGAAAACATAGATAGAATATTACACTTAGATATCGAAAGACCAAGAATTGTTAATTTTATCCAAAGAGAACTGGAAAGCCATGGATGTATTTAAGTAATGTTTTAGTATAGGATTTAGAATACTACAACAACGCACTGACTAAATCTAGCCTACCAAAAACTCATTTGTATAAATACCATCTTATTGAAACACACCCACACTCGTTCACTTATGTGTTGTCTATGACTGCATTTGTTTTACCAGAGTAGTGTTGAGTAGTTGTGACAGAGACCATATGGTCAGCAAAGCCCAACATATTCACAAGCTGAGTCCTTAGAGAATTTTGCTGATGCTTGGATTAATATATGTTCATTTTGAAAAAGTCCATCTGGTTGAAATATAAAAAATCATTTGCTGATGGAAGAATTTAAGTATAAGTACCAATCAGGAGACTTTGGTGGGTAAGGGATGATAGAGAACTGGATTAGGTTGGTAGAAATAGATATGGAACAATACAAAAAAATGAAATGAAATCCATTGAACCTGGTAAAGAAAAATCAAATGAAGAATAATTGAAAAAAAAAGGGGAGTAGATAATAAGTTCTAGGTTTATCTTTTGAAAAGTTTGATAGATGATAGTGATGAGATGACATCAGTTTAGAGATGTCAGTTTGGAAGAACCCATGAAATCTGCCAATAGAGATGTTGAGACAACAGTGGAATGTGTGACTCTGGGTCTCCCGTGACAGATCTAGTCCGGGAGATAAACAACCACTAAAGACATAAGAGCCATTGAAGTATCCAGGAAGTATTTAGAGTGATAAGGCAATTGACAGGATAACTCTGCCCCTCTGTATAATTATATTTATTAATCTCCATGTGTTTCAATGAAACTTACACCTATTTAGGGGGGTTCAATTTCTTCATCAGATGCTACTCTAGGAATTTGAAAGGCCTTGTTGGTAAGTTCCTTACAATCCACATTTCCTTTTCTATGCCATTGTAATACAGCACAACTATTCACTGAAATAAACTCAAATTGAACTGTAGTAAGATAATATTTCATGAAGCTGAAATATTACTCCAAAATTAGTGAAATAAATTATAGGAGTAAAGCATTGAGTCAACTGAGTCAATGCTTTACTCCTATAATTTATCTTACTAATTTTGAGAATTTTACATTCTGGTTATCATAACTAATGTTTATTTAATGCTACCCCTAATTGACATTTGTAGAGGGAAAAGTACAAAGAACTTGTCAAGGTGAAACATTTCATAAATGGTAGGTCTTGGGTATCTCACTTCTGGAGTTTTTACTCTTAACCTGTGAGGTGTGCAATCTTACTTTATTCATGTCCTCTAAACCCCGAGTTTCCTATTCAATTTCACCTGTGAATTGGGTCTTCCAGACTTTTTGGAAAAAAATATATATTTAATGTTGTGTGACAGAAATCATACAGGGTTAAGAATAAAATTCCACACAGTCTTAAACATATTTTGTACAATGATTTAATAACCCTAAATTTGGATCCTAATGCATTAGAATATATTTTAAAATATTATTTAATATCATCTTTGACCTATCTATAGTTGAGAGTAATCAAAAGGTGATGTGATTGAAACACAATTAAGTATATATGTAAAAGGAATCTGAAAATATCTACTATTGTTAAAATACTTATGGAATTTAATTATAATTTTTTGTGGATCTGTTTTTGACCCAGAATTGAGTTGTTCCAAAATAAGGATGAAACAGCTGTTCTACAATTCATTTATTTCGTCTTTCCAAAGGAAAACTTAGAGAAAAGACAGACAAGTTACTAGATTTAATCTCCTTTTAAACATACTTAAAGCAGATCTCCTGAAGAAAATTAATGATATTTTCAGGCATGAGAATGATTCTAGCAAGATGGCCCTGATCTAAAAGTGCTTAAAATAATCAAAGAAGGAAACTATGAATTTATAGTACATGTTCCTTAACAAAATTTCATGAAGTCGTGAAACTGTCTTAATATAAAATGGATATGCTTTGTAATATAGATCATGAGTGGACAAAAAAAAATATTCTGTAAAGTACCAGGTAGTAAATATCTTCGGTTTTACAGGTCATTACGTTCTGTCGCTATTACCAACTCTGCCATTGTAGTGTCAAATATATCACAGAACACAGGGAAGCAAACTACTATGGCTGTATCCAATAAAATCAATTTACAAAATAATAACAACAAAAAGAAATTTATTTATTTATTTGTTTATTATTAGTTGTTCAAAACATTACAAAGCTCTTGATATATAACAAAAAGAAATTTTTTTAAAAAAAAATTAACAGGTTTGGCCCATGAACCACAGTTAGCCTGTAAGCAATGTGAATGTTTCTGGTCACCCAAAGAACTCATTTATTTCTGGGCCAAAGAACATAAACAATGTGGAAAGAAATGACCTGGGTCACTACATTGGAAATACTGGACCACTTTCTGTATCACCTGTATTTCAGGGTTATTTAAATCATTCAATTTCTTAGTTTAAGACCAATGTAGTCTAAAAATCTCTGTCTAATTTGACAATCTAACCCTCTTTCTGTTTTGTGGTGGTGAGTAGGGTACTGGGAATTGGACGCAGGGCTTTTCTAGCACTAAGCTACATCCCCAGTCCTTTTACCTTTTAATTTTGAGAGAAGATCTTGCTAAGTTACTGAGACTGGACTCACACTTGCAATCCTCCTCCCTCAGTCTCTCAAATTGCTAGAATAACAAGTGTGTGCCACCATGTTGCCCTAATTCTTTTTCTTAATTCAGGTTTTCTCTCCACAAGGAAAAATGAAAAACTGATTAAAGGACCCAATTCAGTAAACCCATGCTGAAGAGACAGATGAATATTTTTACATCTATCTCATCATGTTATAACTAGAGCAAGGTTTTCAAATTTTTGCAGTTTAAGATGTAGACTTTGGATTGCTGCCCTAATTTAATATATACATTCTCTAATTATACAATTGAATCATACTAAATTAAATATGACATTCATTTAAAAATCTCTGATTCCAAGAAGACTCTGGGAATATTTCAGTGTTGTCTAATTAGTCTTTTAACAATGACCCTTCAGCCATCATGAGCATGTGGATGCTTTGATCTCAACGTTAGCTCTGGCCCTATCAGAACTTTTCATACTTACATGGTAGATAATAATAGTTACCAGGCACAGGGCCAACATTATATAACTCGTGAAGCTATTTTCCCAATGAGTATAATTTGAACATATTTATAATTTAATAATATAGAATTGATAAATATCTTATTTTTGAGAGTATTTTAGTATTGGTAGAAGATTTTGTTTTTTTATAAAATTTGCATTTTCAGGAGCTAGAATCAATATTATTCTCGGATTGTAGAAAATCAAATAACATTTCATAATGTTACATGACATAGGGTTAACCTATATCCATGGCATTTCTGTTTGAAGAAATGAATTAAAATATTCAGACAAAGAAACATCAAGGAAAGAAAACTTCAGACCAATATCCCTGATAAACATAGATGAAAAAATTCTCAATGAAATTCTGACAAATTGTATACAAAAACATATTGAAAAGATAGTGTGTCACGATCAAGTGGGGTTCATCCCAGGGATGCAGGGTTGGTTCCACATATAGAAATCAATAAACATAATTCATCATATTAAAATAAACTTAAAAACAAGAATCATGATAGTCTCAATAAATGCAGAAAAAGCATTTGACAAAATACATCAGACCTTCATGTTCAAAACACTAGAAAAATTACCGATAGTTGGAACATACCTCAATTTTGTAAAAGCTATATATGCTAAACACAAGGCCAGCATCATTCTAAATGGAGAAAAATTGAAAGCATTCCCTCTAAAAACTGTAATGAGACAAGGATGTCCTCTTTCACCACTTCTATTCAACATCATTCTTGAAACTTTAGCCAGAGCAATTAGGCAAAAGAAAGAAATTAAAGGGATACAAATTAAAGGGATACAAATAGGTAAATAGGTAAGAGGAATTCAAACTATCATTATTTGGTGATGACATGATATTATATCTAGAAGATCCAGACAAAATGGTGCCTCCATACATCCAAACTATGCTATTAAACTAAACTATTAAGCTGTTCTGCGATAGTTTGTGTGAGAAATTGACATCAGCTGGATGGGCTGAGGAGATGAGCTCTATTTAAAGGAGCTGGCTGCAGCAATAAATAAGAAAATGGTGAAGAAACCAGGCAACACAGGAACATGAGTTTCAAGGGTGGGACTTCTATGTGTCCCCAAGGGTCAGCTCTACACTGGGCAGTGCTGGAAAAAGTGAAAGAGCACACCCCAAACCCCCCAATTTATTGGGGAAAAGACATTTGATAGAATATTTCACCAAATAAGGCAAGGAGTAGGGTTTCTCAAAGGGTAGAGTCTTTCTTGGTGATGTGTTGTGGTCAGCAGATTGATTGACATCTTGGCAAGTCACACCCATCTCAGGTGCTATGTAGGACCATAGGCAAAGCAAGAGGAAAAGCACAATTACATCGCACAGCCCAATCATTGCACAACACCAGATCAGTCCCTTCATATGCTCAAATGTGCATAGATCTCACACACAGTCTATGGATGGCTCAGGACAAGAAAAGATTCTATTTTCCCAGTGGTAATCAGCAGAAGGGAGAATGAATACAGAGTGCTCAAGTCTGAGCATCAGCTTGATCTGCCCTCATTATAGTTTCATTGAACTTAATGATCTGTAAATGAAGAAAAGAAACTTAAAAAAAAAAAAAAAATCAAGGGAGATAAATGCATTTAGTCTAAAGAAATTATTAACTGCAGCAATTTTTGTAATAAGGAAAACATCTGGTAATGCTTTTCCCACTCAGGAGACTATCCCAGCATTGCATGTTTTAAAGGCAACATGAGCTAAGTCTATTGTTAAGACCCTTTATGAAGCAACCACATATTCTTACCCTAACTGCAGGGTTTAGATGGAAAGCAAATTTCTGTTAAAATGCTATACAATTAAATAAAGCTTCTACTTCTATTCACAGCTTAAAAAAAAACTTTATATATGAATTAGAAAATCGTAGATATTAAATGTTCCCTGCCAAAGTCCTGGTACAAGTCCCTCATTTCTCATATGCAAACACGTGCCATAAAATATGTTAAGCTTTGTTATTTTGATTCATGCACATAAATTTATCTGGAAATTGCTGAACAAATCAACACTGAGTCAATTGTCAAATTGTTGTTAATAATTATTATCCACTATGATTTAAGAATATGGTAACAGGAAATATGAAATACCACATCTGAGGAAAAAAAGTTTACTGGCAGAGTTCATAACTCCCCTCAAAATGTTCTGAATGAATTGGAGAATCCATCAGTCATTTACATTCTTGTTCAGTTAGTCTTCCAGTTGTGCAACACAAATATGAAGCTGCTCCTATTAGTAGGGGATAAATTGAGTATTTTTAGAAGACTTTAACATGTTTATTTTTTTCGAGAACACACATCTCCCATTAACTTGTAGGGGAAAATTGTCAAAGTATCTTCTCCATTTCTCAAAACTAATGCTTTAAAGAAAACTGCTAGGTGTTTAATTTAACAAAAGTTAAATTATGATTAGAATGGACAGGGTAGATGCAGAAATAGAAGAGTAGCTATGAATAACCACTTCATTTCTTTTAACCAAGTAATTTTCTGAAAGAAAAGTACTAGTAGCCAGATATTAACAATACAGTTATAATGTTTTCCTTAATGATTTCAGATGTCTGGACTGGACATTACCTCTTTTTCTGGTATATTAGCACAAGTTCAGAGGAATAAAAAATTTTGAAGGAATTTTTTAAAATATCCCTTTCTAAAAAAGAAACATTCCTTCTTGTTCAGGAAAATAGCAACTTAATGCACAGAACTCTGAGCAGAGAACTATTGTAGATGTTGTCTCCTTTCTAACCAGAGGTTGCACACTTAAGTAGCAGCATGAGCTTGGCATATCTTCAATTGCATTTAAGAGGAATGAAGGCACAAATAAAGGGCTCTGCATATAATGGTACGGAGTCTCATAAGTTAAAAAGTATTGGTTTTTACTTTTGACAGCATTTTACATTAAATTGTGTGCTTTATGCAATTTACTTTTTATTATAATTATTAAAGCACATTAATTGTACAAATTAATGGAATTCACTATGATATTCCTATAAATTCTTGCATAAATTTGCTTTATTTTTATTTTTGGTTAAGGCCTGTAGGGGTGTTGCAAACTGACAAAGGTCAATGGTTTGATACATTCATAATTTCTTTTCAGTATATTTATAACATTCAGAAATAAGAGGTATATAGATGTTCTAACTGGACATTTAACAGTGACTAGGAAAGCAAGTCACAAAGTCAATAGTGTAAAAAAGATTTTCATGTAAATTGGGGCAAAATATCTTCCTATAACCTGTTCTTCACATTCAGTAAACTACCAATAATCTGTCTTTCTAAGCACTAAGAGAATAATTCTTCATGAATGGTGGAGTAAATGCACATAGCTATGTGCCAGAATTCAGTCAAGGGACAGAATTCTATGTAAGCCAAGTCATTCCCACAGCAAACCATTCCAAACTGTACTGGCTACAAGGACCTCTAGATTTTGTCACCTTATTTACACAAAATTAAATATATGTGCGCAATATTTGAGCCAATGAAATGATTTCTCTATCCATTATGCTAACTAATAAACCCACTTGCACTAATTACAGATAAATACAGATGAAAATTTTGGTCTGAATTTTTCAACTTTGAAGGGCACTAATATTCCATCCTAGATTTTGTATTGTAAATTAGGAAACATCAAGGGTTAACTAGCCATTGATAAAGCATAAATTTAGATTGACACATTTAGATGCTTAATAATTATAGGCAAGTTAGCAAGAATACATATGAGTAAATTCTCAATATTATGAAAATTAATGCTTTGTTTCAAAAATACTTATTCAAAACCCATACTTTTGGACTAATGATTTTATTAAATAAAAAGATAAGTTCCATGTATATGACTGATAATTTATTTCCTTCCATCCTCAGAATTCCCATAATCTTAATTAAAAAAAAAATAAAGAAAAGCTGAAGAGGTGTTGTTAAATGGTTGTTGTGAACCTGATTGGAAGAGGGAAAAAAAAATCAGAGACTATAAAAAAGGACAACTTGAAAAATATATATTATCTAGCTGAAAAAGGATGTGTCATACAAAATGCATACAAATTAAGTCTGCAATCAAGCTGTTCCTAATCCAAACACTATCTTCATGTAGTTGGCATTATGAAAATTAAGGGCATAAATATGTAAGTGTCTTGAAGACAAAATGAACTGAAATGAAACACATGATAAAGTTTGGTGGAATCTAAATAATATATAGACAATGTCTCCTCAGCTTGTGTAACAGGATTTAAAAGACTATATAGTTTTAAAAGTTATTTTTTAATGGAAACCATGACTGCAACATTGATGATGAAGAAAGATGAACAACTATTTTAAACCCCTATAGTAAAAGGTGATTAATATTGTTCCAATCTAGTAAGTCATATATAATAAAGGAAAGTTGACAGGTTAAGCTTGTGTGTCTCCTAGCTCATCTGGTGAGCACATTTTAGCAATGGCTTGTTACCCTATAGTTATATTTTGTTGCACAATTATAGAATCATATGTAGGCAGAAGAAATATAAATACTTTATGCACATTCTGTAAAATAACCATTTTCCCCTCTTATATGAAGAACTCTTAATAAATTCATTAAAGTAGCTCATAGGTCCCTCCACTAAAGGTATGGCAAAACAATACTGGCCAATGATTATAAACTTCCAGTTTTGCACAATGAATTGTTTCTAGAAATCAGCTGCACAATGTCGTGCTTATAGCCAATAATACAGTATTGAACACCTTAAATTGATACATAAAATTTGTTAAGAGCATAAATCCCATGTTAAAAATTCTTACCACAATTAATAATAATAAAAGAACATGGACTAAATGAAGATCATGGCATTGGAGACTGGGATCTAGTAACTCTCAGAGTTCCTTTGTATTTGAAATGGTTAAGATCAGACTTGTGTTAAGACTGTTTCTGATAATATGAAAGATTTCAATTTTTTTAACTATAGTCTCAATAAGAGGTTCTTATAGACATTTTTATGTATCTTCACTTTCATTTTATTTTATGTCGTTTATGCTAATGTAAATAATAGTTGCTTGATTCTGTGATGATTGGTAATTTTGTTTTAATTATAATTAGATTTTAAGCCAGATAAATAGTATATTTGAAGGTGGATGGCTTTGATTTTACTCAGTGAAAGAATTTAGTGTAAAATGACTGTCCTCTCCCATTTTATTTAAAAGAACCTTCTCTCCTTCCTTCCTTCCTTCCTTTCTTTCTTTTTTTCCTGTACTGAAGATTGAACCCCGGGCCTTAGGAATTCTAGGCAAATACTCTTGTGCTGCACCATAGGCCCAGCCCACTTTCTATTTTGTTCTGAGATAGTCTAAATTGCCCAGGCTGGCCTGGAACTTGTGATCCTCCTGCCTCAGTCTCCTAAGTAGCTGAGATTACAGATGTGTGCCACCATGGCCAACTGAACCATGAGGTTTTATTTTAGAACTAAGCAGAAATTGATTTTTAAGTCAATAACATAGATGCAGAGAAATTATATATAATGTAAACATTACATTTGATAAATGTTCCTAGGGCTTTACTTATTATGACCCCAAACCTGACATTTAAGTTCTCTTAGTCAAAGCTGTTCTGTTTATAAGGTGAAAAAATGGTTAAATAAATCAATAAAAGCAACAGCTTGTCTTCCCTTTTTTGCTCCTACTTAACACCTACATTAAGCATGAACATTTCCTATGTTTATCTGTTTTATATAAAAGGAGTCCTCCAAAAATTCCCTTTATCAAACAAGTATTGCTTTTGATTCAGTACTATGTTGCTAGGTCTTGTCCCTTGATCTTATTTGAATGTTGCTACGTCATATTATTCTTGGATGATTTACCTTCTAATAAGTTATTTTAATAGTTCTTTTTACCATTCATTGATTCATTTATTTAATGCTTATTGAGCTCCAGCTATGACAGAAGTTATCTATTCTGTGTTCAGTGAGTTTTGACTCTTAAATAATTGCTTTCTCTCTTCTCTAATAGAGAGTTTAGAATTTTTTCCTCTATTTTGCAATCAGTTTCTTGGGTACTACCAGTTAGGACCACACACCACATTCTGCATGGATATGAATTTATTTTTTCCTAAAAATTTATTTTTTAGGAAATTTATTTGTATTTAATTTATTTATTTTTATTTAATTTATCCTAATTTATTTTTTCCTTTATTTTTTAGGTATAAGAAAATATTTGCAAAATATAATACAGATAATTGTCACATACTTTTAGTCTATGTTCATGTTATCTTATATAGTGATACCACAATTATCAGAATGAGGAAATTATCATGTAGAACAACACTATTAAGTAATTTGCAGACTTTGCTTGAACTTTACACAATGCTCTTTTTCTGATTTAGAACCAAATCAGGATCATACATGGCATTTGGTTGTCATGTCTTCCAGTCTATTTTATGCTGTGACAACTTACTAGCTTTTCCATATCTTTCATTACCTTGACACATCTGAAGATCATTGCTCAGTTACTTTGTAAATTGTTCTCCTATGGTAAAATTTTCTCATGGTAAAAATTGAGGTGATTTGTTGCTATTTTTATAGCAATAATAGTACATATATGATGTACTCTTCTCCATAGATTGTATCTGAGAGACAAAACATCTATATTTTATTATTGCTGATGTTAACCTCTATCACTTTATCAAAGTGGCCTCTCCAATGCAAGTTAGTATTTTTGCCTTTTTAAATAGTAAACATCTTGGGGATATACTTTAAGACTGTGTTGGTTCCTTTCAGCTTTTAGCAATTAATTTAATAGTCATTAGTTGATCTTGTCTGCAACAATTACTATTGTGGTATTTGCTTAACGGTGATCGATTTATTTTCCTCTTTTCTGTTATATTTATTAATTGAAACTCTCCTATAAAGAGAAGCTCTCTTTTCTTCTCCATTTATTAACTCCATTACTTATTTAATCAGTTTTGATTCATGGATATTTAATTTATTCTGTGAGATATAATACCATAATATCATTGCTTTGCTACTTATATAGCAATCTTCCTTGTTAGGTTCTTTTGATGTATCCCCATCGCTTTTGAATACGTCTTATATTCATTCCAGCACCATATTTGTAGGAAGTTAGCTAGACATAACTGTAAGACACCTTGATGGCACCTAAACAACATAGGTTAGTTGTATCCACATAGTTTCCAAGCATACTATTAATGTACAGAGCCATTGGAGTTGCTGGTATGTGGAGCTTCATGAACAGACCCTGTCTGTTAAGTAGATATCAGTCAGTAAATACAGTGCTTGTGAGCAAGCCTGACCTTTTAATTACTACTGAGCAATCTTCCTGTAGCTCAAGCTCGGATTTGTCTATTTTTAAGTTTTTAAAAATGTGTGTTGCTCACCAGACTTAGTTTTAGTGCCTGATTTCTTTCTGCTTTGCTCATGTAGCTTTTCCACCCCTTGGTGATTGCCAAGTTACTTCTGTCTGCAATGAAATGAGATACCACCCTCCTGCTCACTAGCAAAACTTTTGAAAAATAACTGGGAACAAAACTTGATCTCTTATGTTCTCCACCTCCCTCAACCAAGATCTTGTGAGGAAATAACTATAGAACTGAATAAGCTGCAACTCTGTGCAAAAATAGAGGTTTTAGAGAAAATCCACATTAACCCAAGAGAGTCACTGGAAGCAGGATATTCTTAGTAAGCAGAGCCATAAAGATGCTTTACATATAGATATTTTGTTAATAGGTACTGTAAGAACTCTGAAAGAGAAGTTCTAAGAGTGAGACAGGTGATCATCTGGTTGAATAAATAAGAGGATATGACCATATCGGTTCACTGATGACACTCCTTTCCTACAGAATGAGCTGAGGAATACCATCATCTCCTCTCTCAATGTTTGTTTCTTTCCTGGTCTCTTGTAACGAATTCCTTGATTCTAGGAGACAAGGAGGTCCTTTTTCCCGCAATGTAGAATTCAGAGAAAATACGCCATTTCCAGTGCCTTATGGGAGTTGGAAAGTAGGTAAGAAAATCCCAAGGAAGCTGTACATTTCACCTTCACAATTACTCTAGGCTTCTCTGGGTTTCTTGATCTCCTTATTCATTAAATGGAGGAAGAAATCTTTTAAAGTCCCCACCATAGGCTCTATTCTGTTTTTAATCATTAGCCAAACACACTGATTAATCTAAATACCAATTTTTGTACCCATCCTTGATAAATACCCTATATCATCAATTGTAATACTTTTTCTTCACATTCTAATATCTCTAATAGATGGATAAATGTGCAAATCAAAGTCAATTTTCCTTTTAAAAGATATGTAAAATAATGCTGCATGTCAAAATCAAAATCATTTTGCTATCAAATATGTACAACAGTAGCTTATTTAAATACTCACTTCAATATATCAAAGGAAATTCTGACATGCATGGCCTAAGATCAGGCTTAAAATATGATCCTTCTCATTTTCCCCTCTCCCAGTCAATAGTACCATCATTCCTCCAGCTATAAAAACCCTAAATCTTGTAATCATCCTAAAAGTCTACCCCTCCCTCTATCTCTATATACATCTGTTTTCTGTCCCCAGCAACTTTTCCTCTTCAATACCTAATGTTGACATCATTTTCACCTTGAGTCTATTTCAATCTTTGATTTTTTTCAATCATTGTCTGTTTTAATCAACTTTATTAAGGTATAATTTACATCAACACATCTGTTTTAAGTGTAGGGATCATTGAGATTTGACAAATGAATATACTCATATAATCACCACCATGATGAGAATATATATATATATATATATATATATCATGTCTATCACCACCAAAAATATTCTACTAATCTGCATTCATTTCCCTACCCCATTTCCCTGTCACATGCAACCACTGAATTTCTTTAGGTCTGTAGCTTATTTTTATCTCTTCTAGATTATCATATAAATGGAATCATATAGCATGGATTTTTTTTCGTGTGTATATAGCTTCTTAGCATAATGCCCTTGAGATTCATCACATTGTGGCATAGGCCAGCATTTTCTTCCTTTTATTACTAAGATTAATTTTATGACTATGCACTAATATTTACTTATTAATTCACCAGGCAATGGGCTTTTGTGTTATTTCCACTTTCTATTTTGTTTTGTTGGCTTTTTTTGCTACTATGAATAACACTGATACAAAAATTTGTGGAGCTCCTTTTGTAGTTATGCATGGTCTCATTTTCTTGGCTAAATGTCTAGGGATAAAATTTCTGGACCATATTCAGGTAGATGTTTAATCTTTAATAGTTGTCAAAATGCTTTGTAAAGTAGTTGTATTAAAGTAGCTAGCTGTTCATTCTCACATTTTATGTGATATTTTTTGTTATTTTTTTCATCTGTTAATCACTTAGCTCTGTAAGATTCTCACTTATCAATATCTTTTTCTATGGTTACAGTTCTCCAAAAACCTAACTGTCCACCAACTGTCCACCAACTGCCCAGAATAATGAATATGTGGTACATATGAGCCAAGGAAGACTATCTAGTCATAAAAAGAGAATGAAATCCTGTCATTCACAAAAACATGGGTGGAACTGGAGATCATTATGTCAAGTGAAATCATCCAGACACAGAAAGGAAAGTTCTACATGATCTCTCTTATTTGGATTTCCAAGTCTAAAAAGTTGATCACATAGAAGTTGAGAGTAGAAGGGTGGTTTACAGAGGCCTAGGATAATAGGAACAAAGGAATAGGGAAAGGTTGATTAATGGGTACTACATTATAGTTATACAAGAGTAAAGATTTCTGGTGTGCTATTATTGAATAGGGGAACTCTAGATATTGTTAATATACTGTAAGGGTTCTGTGTTTGGGATTGAGGTCTCTGATAGCTTCATTACTGTGGCATGCTTGGTGGCTAGGAAGTTTCTGTGCAAAGACACAGAATGCCTGGTTACTGGGAAAACTTCTGTGCAGAGACACAGGAGACCTGGCTGCTATAGCAATGTCCTTCATGAGGAGGCTCTGTTTTAGAGTCTTATCAGTCTTGATCTTGATATCAGGCATACAGCTCCTAGGAATAAAGAAACTCTCTTATTAGACAACCACAATGTTTTGCTGAGCATAAACCTGCCCACATAACAGTAACTTTATGCAATTTCTTGAAAGCTATACAAAGTTCCTAACGTTGCAAATTGCAGCTTAGTACGTAACTGCCTAATGTTCCTAAGTCTGTAACCAGCTTTGTAATACAATGAACAGTATATACTAAGGATGCCAATGACCTAAGCTAGCAGCTTGGGTGAGTAACATATGGATAAATAAAGCTAGCAGCTTGGGCGAGCAACTTTCTGCTTTTGCCTCTGCACTTTCCTCCTGACTCTTTTTATTTTCTTTACAATGTACCGTATATTTTCAAAATCCAGAATAAAGATTTTTTTTAATGTTTTCACCATAAAGACATAATGTTTGAGAAGATAGATATGCTTACCGTGATTTAATCATTATACAATGTGTACATGTGCTAAAACATCATGTTACCCCATAAATACATAAAATTTTATATATCAATTAAAAACTAAATTTAAAAAATATTTTCCAAAATCACTAACATGAATTTTATCAGAGTCTTTATTTTTATAAGATGTGGAATTTTGCCTCAAAATTAATTAATTTGTGTTATAGTATCAAATGAACAATTAGAAGCTAACCAACTAGTATTTGGACCCAAGATGTCTATTAATTGTTTGATTTTTGACCATTAACTATTCTCTACCTCTATGACCCCTCTATGCATTAACTATTCTATATTTCTATGACCCTTCCATGCATCTAGGCAAGAAAACAAAACCCTCTTTCTATAGATGCCAGAGGAAGTTACAACACCATGTAAATTCATTCTGCTTGTGGAAACTTTTAACATGGATGCCACATCTCAGCCACAATATAAAAAAAGAGTACATGCATCACCAGCTTTATTAAGACCTTTCTTCTGCACCTGCTAGGCCCAGTTTTTCTCCTCTCCCTAGAAGTGACTTGTTCGAGCTGCTAATTGTGAGAATCTGTAATGACTTCACAGGAAAGTTCACCAGAGTCTAGCAGGTAGTTAAACTCAGAAGGGGGATTGAGTAGAGACTAATATTGTGTTAGCTCATGCCTTTGAGTTCTGGCAGCATTTGCTTTCTCAGCAATTGCATAGCTTCAGTAATGACAGTCATTTGTACTTAATCCTTCTGTTTTACTAGGAGTTTTTCCATGCAAATAAGCCTTAAGGTGGATTTCCTATGAGTTGAAAGAAACAAAAAGGGATGATTTTTTTTTATAATAAAATACATTTGGATAAGTCACTAAACATATGAAAATATCAAGATAATTAAGATCAGGTCCTTTAAAATAGAAGGATTACCTAAACCAGTTCAGTTTAAGGTGTGTCAGCTGGGAGCTTTTTAGAAGTGCAAATCCTTAGGCCCCACCACTTTACCAAATCAGAATTCTGGGAATGGAGCTAAGCTTGATGATTCTTATGCCTGCTGAGGATTAAGAACTACTGCCACAGAGATATAAAAAGCAATTGATTGAACAAGAGTTGGAAATGATAAAACCTTTGTAGACTCGAGGTTTATGAACAGTCCCCAAGAACACAGACACCCTTTCAAAAGAAGATAGATTTAATAAAAGCTTCCAAAGAAAATAAACTGTGAAATGAGACATTAAAAAGAGAGATTACCCTTAGTAAAGAAAATTATGCTTATTAAAGGTCAGGAGATCTTAAAAAGGGATATTGTATGAGCATGGTTACTACTGAAGTGGAAGCTTCTAATAGGGTATTTGTCAAAATGAATAAAGTGATTAAAAAAGAAAAAGGGCTTAATCAGCATAAAATCATTTTGGGGTGAGCACTTTAAATATTTTGTCTACTTGTATATTTCTCTCTTACAACAAATTATTAAATCCTAAATTTTGTATTTTGTTTTTCATTTTTCACTAGCACCATCCTAGACTAAACCAAAATCTCTCTCAAATGATTCCTGCAACAGTGCCCTAATAGATTTTATTGATTCAACTCTTGCTGTTCTCCCATCTATTTTCAACACAACAGTCAGTGTAAATTATATCATGACAATTACTAGCTTATAACTTTCCCAAATTTTACCAATATACATAATATAAAATTAAAACTTCTTACCATAAGTTAAATAGGTCCTGGACCCTAACTCTGTCTACTTTTCTGATCTGATTTTTATCTGTATCTCTGATTCAACTTTTGTCCTTACTTATTTCATGACATCTACAGTGAACATCTATTTCTCCAACCCAACTTATTGTTTCAGAACCTAGAGCCTTGCTTTTTCCTCTTCCCATAATACTGGGCTTACAGATTGACATTTGGAGAAGCCTCCTTGTCATTCAAGTCTCATTACCTTGTTTCTAAGAGAACTTTCCTGACTACTCACTTCCTTTATTCTTTCTAATACTTATAAATAGTACAACTATTTAATTTATATCTTTATTTATTTTTTCTGTCTTATAACAATAAAACATAAAATAAATAACATCCTAGGGCCTTGCATGTCAGCAAATTACTTCCTCAGCACATAAAATAAAACCTGACACATAAAAACTATTCAATAAATCTTCGTGGAAATATGTAAAGCTTAATCTTAATACTATTCTTTTGTTATGCATATGTTTTCATTCCACTTTGGATTGATAGTTCTTTCAGTGTAAAAATTCAAAACATTTTATTTTGTGTACCCCAAACCTAGATGAAACAAGCAGGATAAGGTAAGATTATCAATAAATTGACCATTATATACAAAATTTAGCATTATACAATGAGTGTGTTTACTGGTCAATAAAGTAATTTGAAAACTATATATAAATCACTGCTATTGGACCTTTATAAAAACTCATTCATTAGGTTGTAAAAGGAGCCTAATGACAAATATCTTATATGTCAGTGTGCCCTTTGCATTTATGAGGTTCTACATTTGTTTGGTGAATGTGGATTGATACATACTCTCATAATGTACTCTTCTCTAATATAACAAACAATATGCCTTATTAAAAAGGTTGTGTTTGTTTCATATTCTACCTTGTCTGTTAAACAATGAACGCCACAAAAGAGGCACTGCATGCTGAAATGCCTACCACCTGTTTTTGCTACTTAATATTTGTGAAAAGTTTGAAGAAAGAACACATGAATTTAAGATATGCAAACATAAATAATTTTTCTATGCTATGTTACCTTAGGATAACTTTTATACAGCTTGATATTCTTGACCAGAAGAAAAACTATCTTGTTATTTTAGATGTTAAATGTTCTCCTTCAATTACTGACATGGTAATTTCATTACAAAAGTGAGCTCTGAATTCCTTACATAATACAACTACTACACATGAGACAAGGTTAAATGCTGAGAGCTGTCAGCTTAATTTTTTAAAATATGAATTCCATTTATTTAGATGAAGCATCTATTATCTCTGGTATTGAGCTACTTGTAATTATAAGACACTTGAATACAAGAATTCAGAATGGACTTATTGATGACTAACTGATTATTCTGAAAGATGATCAAAGACTGAGAATTAAATCTCTAATAGAAAAATTATCCAGTGAGGTCTATATTCTGCTGTTCAAATGTTATTATTTGAATACTCATTGTTAGAGTTAAAATATAATTAGTTGAAAGCAGAATTAAATCTTAGTCTTTCTTTTTCTACCCAGAATGACTATGATTAGTAAAGAATCTTTCAGTACCAATATTCATTTATGAAGAAAAGGTGAAGGAAATAAAAAGGTTAAATGATTCAAAAAAAGAGTCAAAGATTGAGACTTGTTGAGTGCAGGCTTGTTGAGTTTATTTTTTTTTCCTGTTATCAAAATAATGTACATATTTCAGATGTTTGCATATCGAAGTCAGCTAAGAAGCTTTCCTGTTCATATACATACTATATTAGTTATTGTTATTTATAAGAGATACTTAATAAAGATTTTATTTTTTTTAATTATATGAATACAATCTATATGGTCCATTCTGTGAACTGGTAGATACAATGTAAGAACCCGTTTTTCCTGTTTTGTTTAGCATGAGCATGTTCATGTTCTTTCTTGCTTACCAAAAATTTCTCTTCATATATAGAATTTCTGAACCAAGACTTATGTTCAAGGATAAATGAGATGTAAAGTTATTCCAGTAACTGTTATTTTAATCAGCTTTTTGAAATATTTCTTATTCCTCTAAAGGAGATTAACATGCTTGAGCTGTACATTCTACTTTTCTGAATAGGTAAGCTGAGCATTATTGCTACATCTTGAAATATCACATATCTCCAAACAACAGCAAACTTTTCTATTGTGTTATGCAAGAGATGAATCCAGAATGCAACAAATTTTAGTTACTTCCCCATCCAAGAGGAAAAAACTGGCATGAAAGAAACTTTATCTCTCAAGCCAAAGTTTAGCCTTAGGCATACAGATTTGATCAGAGGTCTGTGGGGCATGGAGGACTGTTTACTAAAACCTCAGGAGGTATAGTCATGCATTATCTCAAAGAACTCAGATCATTTCTGAAAGCAAACAGAGTGTGATCCAGAACTCAAAGGGATTTACTGCCCCCAAAGTATTTCAGATCACAGAAATGTGAAAGTAAAATGAAAAAGGATTTATTGATTTGTTCAATATCCTACATCTAGTAATTGCATTGTTCTGGGCCTAGCCTTTGATGTTAGCAGACCAAATAATCAATCCATCATTTCTTCTTTTACTATTTATGATCTTTTGAAATATTTGAGACAAAAGTTCTATGTACTTAACCATGGGATGGGTGTCAGCAAGGTAGAAGGCTCAAGAAAATATTCAAATTCTCCCACTCTGATTCCGTATTAACTTCAAAGCACTGTATTTAATCAGTTATTCCAAATTCATTTTTCTGGACACTCAGAATCTAAGTACTAAACTTTTATAAATAAGTTTGGAAATATCAACATGGTCATAGACATTAAAAATATAAACCAATTTTAATATAAAATTGACCTCTGATTCACTGGGGGAAATTATGCAGTTTAGATAAAAGCCTCTGCCTATAAACTTAACTTTATGATGACAGGCACTGAGTAAATCCATAGGAAAAAGAAAAGGAAAGTTCTGAGTAATGGTTATTTATTTGAGTGAATTGGTAATACCTGCACTGAAAACACTTTGACAGTTACTTGAAAAAAATTCCCTCCCTCCCTCCCTCCTTCTCTCCCCCCACCACCTCACTCTCTCTTCTTTTATATTGCATAGACAAATTAGAGAGTTTTTTATTTAGCCTGCTCCCCTTCAGAACCCAAATTGTTTCTGCCAGGAACAACACTGCGTCTGAGTTCTATGGGGTTTTTAAGAGGAAAAACCACATCCTCGATAATGTAGGTGCAGGCAAGCAAGCATGATACAAGAGTTGAGAAAGCAGTTAGCAGAGCAAAAACAGACAACCATATCCAGAGTTTGAGCACAATTGTGGGCATATGAAGTACAGATAAACAATTTTTTAATATCTTAGAAACAGCTTATATAACAGTTTCAAATGGGAGTCATAAAAATGGAGCTATGATGGCTATATTTACTTATATTTGCCTATAGTTATACTTAAGTAAACCTTATACTTAACTACTGTTCATTAAACTATACTTATCTGTAACTATATTAACTTGTGGGCTTATTCTTATCATCTTACACTGTTCTACATCTTATTTCTAACAACGTAAATTTTATGTCTTACAGTTAGTTACACCATTATGTTGTCCTATTATCACTTCTTAAACAAGAGCAGTTTAATATTATGTATTTTATAACACTTATATAATCCTATTATCCTGCTTATTCATTTTCATAACCTATATTCTATAATTTATAATCTATCATTTATATTGATTAAGCACAGACCATAACATACCCTGTTGAAGATGCTTCCTGCCACCTGATGAATCTGGGTTGCAGTTGTAATCAAAGAAAAGGAGAATTTGCCTGTTTGCCAAGTCCAGCACTTTCTACCTGACTGAATTTGGGGTTGAGACAAGATTGATTGAGAATAATGTTCTTCTCCTTTGATATTTTAGTGATGTTGCTTGTTTGCTTGTTATAGTTGCCTCTGAGAAAAAATCTAGTTATTTTCCTCACATCACTTTGTATGAAAGAAGCTCCCATTAAATATGAAGCCTCTGCCTCTTACTAATTTTACAATCATGGAAAAGTTACCTTCTTTACAGCTTATTGGCCTCTTCTACAAAGTATGCATGTGGCTATCTTAAAGGCAATAATGAGAAGGTGTATGAAAAAGTCACTGTGTAAATACTATGTAAAACATTAATTGTGATGAAGAGGCGGGAACAAAAGAAAACATACTTTTGTTGGCAAAGAAATATTTTCTTTAAAACATGCACTCTTTCATTTTCATTCCTTTTTAAAAATTTTCTTTTAGTTGTAGTTGGACACAATACCTTTATTTATTTTTACCTGGTGCTGAGGATTGAATCCACCATCTCGAATGTGCTAGGTGAGCGCTCTACCCCTGAGCCACAACTCCAGCCCCCATTTTCATTCCTTTTTTACCTCTCTATATTTGACTTTTTCAGAGTGACCTTCAGCTAAAACTGGAATGCTCATTCTCTCATTTAGATAAGGAACTCAATATCAACTTTATGAGTCAATTGAAGTCATGTATGTTACACAAAAATTACAGAAAAGATTCAAAAACAGATAGCAAACACATTATCTCTTCCTTAGAAAATTTACAAAATGGTTTTGTCAAGGCACTTATTTATAAATGACTACGATTTTTCAAAAGTTAACAGGGTTGCTATTGTAAGTTAATTTCTGGCCAATGGTTTTTAAATGTTCTCATATATAATAAAGTGAATTTGAACAGTAGTTAAATTGCTAAAGAAATTTGTTAACTAGGATTTTTTTCAAAGTTAATTATAGCCTGTGGAATATTTCAAAAACTCATTTGTTCTCCTCAATTGTAGTAATAGGATTTTGCTCTACTCCATAATTTAAATATCCTAGAAATGTGTTTCCAAATAGTTATAATAAAAAAGACATATTACACATTGTTATAAAGGCCCTCAGATTTTTGATGAATGAAGAAGAAAATGAGTAAATGTTTAAATATGGTAGATAAATTTTAAGATGCCTCCTAATGATCCTGACTTCTCATTAGTTATTTTTATCTGTTAATACTAATTGTCTATTTCACAATGTTTGCATAATAGTAAAATTATAATGCTTTTAAATAACATCATGTGGCATTATGAATAAATTTTATTTAAAGGAATGAGGCTATATTTAAATGTTAAAAATAGTGAAGGTTATATTATATATATGTATATATATAATAAAAAGATATATATATATATATATATATATATATATATATATATATTTGAAAGAGAAAATTCACAAATAGAAAGTTAAAATATATATTCCATTTGAAAGTTAAATGTTTTTGAATTAAGAAAAAATGCAAATTTATTTTTAATGAATGGAAAGCAAACTGACAAATTCAGAGGTTTTCAAGTCTAAATGTCTCTCAGAGGTTATTTAAATTTTCCTGAAGTTCCTCCATACCAAGTGAATCACAATTCAATTTAAATTAAATCTGATCTTAAACCAACAAACCATCTCTAATGGAATTAAAATGGAACTAGACATTCTCATGCTAAGTACAATAAGCCAGTCCCCAAAAGTAAAACGGCCAATATTGTCTCTGATATGCAGAACTAGTCCAAAATAATGTGGGGCTGGTGAGAGAAAGAGGAAGAAAAAATGGGGGGATTCCATCAAAATAAAAGATCACAAGAGTAGATGAGAGGGGTGCATGGGGACAGGATAAGGGAAGAACAGTGGAATGAATCTGAGCGAAGTTTTGTACGTACATAAACCACAGTGAATCTCAACATCAAGAATATCCACAGCACAGTAAATACGAACAAACAACCAAATAAAAGAAATCTAAGTAAATTGCAAAAAGATCAGTAGAGGGAGGGGAACAGAGTGGGGGAGTGCTGGGGACATATTCCATGTTTTTGTAATTACGTCAAAACAAATTGTAATGTTAATACATAACTAAAGAATCAATTGCAAAAAAGATCATGGTGAAAAAACCAAAATTACAGATATAGGAATTGTTTTTGTAAAGGAATTTATAAAAAAAATACCCTGTGCTAATGACTGTGAATACACTCATCTCATATATATGCCATATATTAAAAAAAGTATTCAGAATTACAACTTCAAAGGTATCCTTTGTTAAACTATACTTAGGTTGTCATTAGTGAATGGGTTATCTGAATGATAAAATAATTTTCAGTCACATTCTCAATTGAGGTTATGACAGGAATGTCATAAAAAAAGAAATGTGATTTCAAATTTGCTGAATAACAGCATAGGAGACCTTCCACAGGAATAACAGCATAGGAGACCTTTCACAGGAGACCATGTGATGTAGTGGATCTCAGCTATTAGTTTCTTTATGATGTGCCCTTAACTGGAAGCTATTTCAGATTGACCTAAGGGCACTTCATCAATCTCAGCCATGTAAATATATCAATTAAGCTCAAGTTTAAAAAAGAAAAAAGGCAATGTGACGTTTAATGGACGTTTTATTTCATTCTTCATTCTTCGACTTTTAAAAAAGATATGGAGACTTGCAACTTGAAGATTTTTTAATAATGAAAAATATTTATTTATAAATTAGTTGATGCCCATTGATAAACTGAAGCCCTTGAAAGATAGAAAAGCTGAATTAAACCCCAGAACATAATCAATAAAGACTGAGAAATGTTATGAGTGATAAAAATTCATTAAGACTCAGTTTTGTGACAAAGCTTAAGGCTATAAACTATTCACTTAAGAGTTAGTATGGCTTATCACAGACTGTGAGAGAGAAATACATGACAGAGAAGAGGAAATAAATCAAGGAAATTAGGAAATCTCTATAGGACAGTGTTTCAAATATGGGTAATGACAGTGGAATTATCTGGAAGGAATTGGTCAGAAGTTGAATGAATGCTTGAGAATTTTACTGTTAGAGATACTATGTGCATGTACTAAAAGGTTTTTTTTAAAGCTTATAATAGGAGCCTGAAAAAAAATACTTTCACACCTGCAAGCATGTTTCAAATTAACATGAGGAATACATAGGTTGTAAAAGTTTCAGATCCTGCTAGAAGGACCTCTACTCCATCAGAGATTGGAATGATACCTTGAACACGGATCAAACTCAATATTGACATGAGGAGTGGATAGGTATTTTCAAATATAATTTGTGCAGTGCAAAACCATAAAGAAGTACCTCCAGATCTGAGGGGGAGATGTACACATTTATTAGGATTTTGGTTCTCAATCTGATGCACTAACTACATGGAACTTCAGAGGATATTTCCTTTTTCTTCTTCTTCTTCTTCTTCTTCTTATTCTTCTTCTTCTTCTTATTATTATTATTATTATTATTTTAGTTTTGATGGACAGTACCTTTATTTATTTATTTACTTTCACTTGGTGCTGATGAATGAACCCAGTGCCTCATAAGTGTGAGGCAAGTGCTCTGTCACTGAGCCATAATCCCAGACCCAGAGGATATTTCTTAAAAAGAAAGTTTTACGTCTGGGAGAAGATGAAATAATCAAAAGGCAGGGTTAAAGCAGAGGTAGTTGATCACAAAATAATTTCCATTTTCTTCTAGGTCATAGTGCTGGACCAGTTCTCCCAGACTACTTTATTAGAGTGGGGTGAGTTGTGGCTGCTGGGGTTTTAGTTATGTCATTTCCACATTTGACTTATGCAAGGTTCCACATATTCCTCTATGGTCTCTCTTTCCTGACCTTCTGTAGGATTTTAATTAAGATGCCTGAAACTCCACATAAGTTTGTGTCCCTAAAAGATTATATGGAGTAGAACTTCGTCCACCCTCCACCTTGACCACAAATTGGATTTTTTGATTTTTTGTAGGTTCCTCTTTTTTTTTTTCCTTATTGGAAGCTATCTTTATCTGAATTTAATAACAAAACAGCTAATCTGTGAGGTCATTTGTGAATAATATGCAGCAAATGCTTTATCTCTAATTATATATATATAATCAGAGATTATATATATATATTTGGAGAGAGAAAGAGAGAGAGAGAAAAAAAATGTTTTTAAGTGCTGGGGATCAAACTCAGAGCCTTGTGAATGATAGGCAGGCAATCTAAAATTAAATTATAGTATAACCCTGGCCCAGGAATAGCTCTTAATTTTGACATAGTTAAATTTGTAAATCTTTTCCTGGGTAGCTAATGTTCTCTATATCATATTTAAGAAATACTTTCTTAACCTAAAATCATGCTTATTATTTTTTTATAGTATTTTCTGAAAAACTTTCACATGCTATCTTCTAGTCTACTTGTAATTTATTTTTGTATAGGGTGTTAGATAAGGGGTAGAAAGTACAAATCTCCCATATAGGTAAAAAATTCAATCTAAACCAGGCGTAGTGGTACATGCCTGTAATCCTAGAGGCTGAGGCAAGAGGATTGCAAGCTCAAAGCCAGGCTTGCTGAAGCCCTGAACAACTTAGTCAGACCCTGTCTCAAAATAAAAGTAAAAACGGGCTGGGAATGTGGCTCAGTGATTCAGTGTCTCTGGTTCAATCTCTGGCCCACCCCGACACTAGGAAAACAAATAATAATAATTCAATCTGTGCTATTCAAAGTCCATTCTTTCCCTACACTTATTTGCATTGAATCAATTGTCTATCCAATCATGTTTTAATTTTCTGGATTTTCACTTCTCTTAGATTTAACTTTTATTTCAAAGCCCATAGTGCAATTATGACATCCTAAAAATGGCTTTGACCTGTGATCTGGTATATCCTCCCCCTCTTCTATAAGAACTCTTTCTGACACTTTGCAATTTCATATATGCTTTATAA
This sequence comes from Callospermophilus lateralis, assembly GCF_048772815.1. NCBI lineage: Eukaryota > Metazoa > Chordata > Mammalia > Rodentia > Sciuridae > Callospermophilus > Callospermophilus lateralis. The sequence continues at coordinate 106,547,008 of NC_135310.1, read as the reverse complement.
TTAACTATTTAGTGCCCCTAATAGCTTCATGCTATTGGGATCATGAAGAACATAAAAATAAAGATTTGGACATTTTTGCTGAATTCATTTATTGAACTAATTATAAAACTTAAATATTCTATGTCTTTAAAAAATCTCTGAACAATTTTATAACTTTCTGGGCTGAGGATGTGGCTCAAGCAGTAACGCGCTCGCCTGGCATGCATGGGGCACTGGGTTCGATCCTCAGCACCACATAAAAATAAAATAACGATGTTGTGTCCACCAAAAACTGAAAAATAAATATTTTAAAAAACTCTCTCTCTCTCTCTCTCTCTCTCTCTCTCTCTCTCTCACTTAAAAAAAAATTATAGCTTTCTTACATGACTTTTTATAAAATGTAAGCCTAAACACAAAACATATTTTACTATTTATACCAGTATAACTTTTATAGGTTTCTTTTTGGGTAAATGGGTATTTGAGTTTTGATTCTGAATTAGTTATTATTCTACACTTGAATATGAATTTTAGTAACTAGTCTTTATGTTGCAGAGGTGTTCTAAATACATACTTTTAGTATTTGGGTACTTTGCCCTTTCCAGTCTTCATGCCTTTTATTCCTTTTTCTTCCCACTGACACAGGCAGTCAATATAATGTTAAATAGAAGTGTTCAAAGTAAGTCATACATGACCTGTTTTTAATCCCAAAAGTATTACTATTAAAGTTTCATCCATTAAGTACAATGTGTGCTATTGATTTTTCTAACCATCCCATATTTAATTTAGAAGCCTCTCCATTTTTATAATCCTTAACTTTCTAAAGTCAGGAGTAGTAGTAAATTTAGTAAATTATTTTTCTATATCACATGACTATGTAATGATCATATTTTTCCTCATTTTATTAATAAAATGGTGCCAATGATTAGTATCTTTAAAGATGTATAATGTTGAATGTCCTTGTATTTGAATTTCTAGGAAGAACATTCTTTCTTGTTATCTTCCTCCATTCAGCACTGAGTTTCCTTATTCAAATGGATGTTAGTAATGTGCTTACAAATTTTGCGTCTAGTTCATAAGATTGATAATCTTATATTTCCACGTATTTCATATGAGTTAGGTATTTCCTTTTATATATTCTCTGAAAGTATTTTTGAAAGTATTTTTGTAAGAATAGGATGATTCTTTGTTGGATTATAGTTGAAGTCAGTGATGAAGCTATCTAGATTTGAATTATGAGTATGTGAAGAGAAGAAATTTGGGGTTACTTGTTCAATTTATTAAGCACCAATATGAATTCCTAAGATTTCCTTTTCTTTTTAAACCAAGTTTGAGAATTTATATTTTACTATAAATTTGATTATTTTATCTAAATTTTCAAAATTCTTGACATATAACAATTTATATTATTCTCATATGCATGTTGATATAATTATGCAGCATGAAATACATCTTATTCTAATTATTTTTTTTATAAAGACTTGATTATATGTCCAGGCTTGGAACTTGGCATCCTTTCTAAACAACATACCTGGTTGGGGTGGAGTGAGGACTTGGAGATTACAATAGTTACATTCTAGTGAATTATATACTACAATAGATTTTGAGAATATAAAGTTGAGGTCATGAGGAATTACTGATGTTATAATAGATAAGTTTTATAATACATAATACAATGGAGGCTATGTTTTTGAAGTTTGTTTTAACCAAGTGATTAACAGTGTCAAAGAAATTAGCTATACTCACCTGAAATCCAATAAAATTATGTTATGTACTCTTATAGCTACAAATTTTTACATCAACAGGCCCATTTAATGTTTTCATTCCATACCATTAGATAACATAATTTGTATTTGCTCATGTATTATTGAATTAACTGAGCCACTCCCTGGGTATGCAAAAAAAAAATACAAGAAAACAGATGCAGATACAGATACAGTAATAAAAATAGATATAAAACTCAGAGATTCATTTCTCTTTACTTACCTATAATTCCTAGTGTCACCTATATGAGCTAAATTTAAAAATTAAGCCACTGAGTTACTTTCTTCATTAATAATCATTTGCTCAATAGTTTCCTTTTAAGAGTTGAGGCTGAGTCATGGGGTCTTGAAGAGGTCTAAGAATGTAAGACAGTGTATGGGAGTCACATAGAATTGTCATTCTTTCTGAGGCTCAGATGATTATCACAGTGCCAGAAGGGTAAGAAAATAAATGAACCTAGAAAAAAATATGCTTTCTCACCACTGCACTGTCACTATTTTTTGCAAGGTCAAAGTCATCCAACCGGATTTCAATTATATACAATAGGTAATAAGTTCCCTGACTGGGTTGTTAAGACTAAAATGAGAATATGTATTCAAGTCATTTGTAAATAGTAAATATATAAAAGAAACTAAGATAAATAATATTTTAAGTTTGGGAATGTAGCTTAGCCGTAGAGTGCTTGCCTATGCCCTAACAAGTGCTAGACTCTGAGTTGGACCCCTGGAAGGTAGGAGTGGATTTAAACAGTGACAATGAGAAAAAAATAAAAATAAAAATTTAAAATATTTTCATCTGTGACACTGTTCCTTTTGGGACAAGATAGATAAAATAGGATTGAAAATTTAACAAAGTGGCTGGGTTTGGTAACCCAGGCCGGTAAAAGGAAAGTTAGCGTAAGAGGTGGCATGTGTAATCCCAGCTACTGTGGAGGGAGGCTTAGTTCAGGAGGATTGCAAGTTTAAGGCCAGCCTTACCAATTTAGTGAGAACCTGTCTCAAATTTTTAAAAATAAAAAGGATTGGGGACATAGCCCATTGGTAAAGCACCCCTGGGTTTAATCTCCTATACCAAAAGAACAGAAAAAAATTTAACAAGATAGCAGATACTGAAGATGTTTCCTTCTATATTATCTGACCAACTACCAAACATTTTATTTATATCTTGAAGCTATTTTCTATTACAATGTTTCTATCTGAATAACTTTCACAATAGGAAAAACACTCCTTTAATTTTTCCCTTGAAAATTTTGTAATAGCCCGGCACCGTGGCACAAGCCTATAATTCCTGCAGCTCAGGAGGCTGAGGCAGGAGGATTTCGAGTTCAAAGCCTGCGAGAAGCGCCAAACAACTCAGTGAGACATTGTCTCTACATAAAATACACAAATGGGCTGGGGATATGTCTGAGTGGTTAAGTACTCCTGGGTTCAATCCCTGGTACCAAAAAAAAAAAAAAAGATTTGTTATAATCTGGTTTATCCAGTCTTACATTATTCTATTTGAAAAAGAAAAAAAAAAAAAGGATTCAATGTTCTTAGCCTGGGAGCAATATTGCAATATGTTAACACAGAGTCAAACACAGGATTCAGTTATTGCCTTAAATTTTTAACCCAAACCATGCCCTTAGAGTGTTAAAGTATTTGAGCGACTTTAATGAATAATTTTTACAGCAATGTCATCACACTATTCCATAGCTCAGGGCCCAGAGAGTGAATATGGGTAAAGTTTAGACACATGCCAAGCTTCCTGAATGGGGCATGTGTACATCCTATGACTCTTCCCTTATGATATAGGAAACCTTATATTTCAGTACAATTCAATTAATATAAACAGTTACAGCTAGATGTTAAATACAAACAATGTGAATATTTATGGCCCAAAATAATTTTATTGCCATGCAAAATAAAGAATTTTGCTCAGAACTTCTAAATTTTCATAGTGATGTATGTGATAGCCACTATAGTATATCTTTTAACAAAACCTGTTTTCAAGAAAGCAAAGGAAATAATTTATGTATGCCAGCCTTTTAAATGTTTTTATTGAACTCTAAGAGTGAATAAAACATTCCATTGCACTGATGTTAAATACAAAGCATAAACAAAGTAGACGATTATGGGCAAATATAATTTTGTTGCCAAACAAAGAAATGTTTTTGATTCACCTTTTCTAGGTTATCTACTATGCTGCTGGCTTTGTGATTACTTTCAAAGCGTGCTTATTTCCAAATTACTGATTCTATTATCTCTTCTGTTAGTCAATTTTCTGTTGCTGTGACCAGAATATCTAACATAAACAGTTGAGATCAGGGAAAGTGTATTTTGGCTTAAAGTTCCAGTTTGGTATATGGTCAGTCAATTCCATTGCTCTGGGCCCAAGGTGAGGCAGAATATCATGGTGGAGGAGCACTGTTCCACTCATGGCAGGAAGGAAACAGAAAGTAGGGGATAAGCAGCCACAGGGTAGATGACTCCTTACAGGGCAAGGTCCTAGTGCCTTACCTCCTACAACCACACCCACCTGCCTACAGTTACCACCCAGTGCATTCAAACTAGGAAGGACTGATTAGATTACAACTCTCACAATCCAATTATTTTACCTCTGAATATTCCTGCACTAATACAGGAGCTTTTAAGGGACTCTCATATATAAACCGTTAACACTTCCTTATTTTCATAATCTGCATCTCTGGAGACTGCAGTATCAGGGATTCATGAAATTCCAGCTTCTATCCTATTCTCTCAGCAGGATCACTAAGTGCTATTCCAGTAGCTGAGATATTAAAGGAAAAGAAAAGAAACAGAAAGACAACCATGGAACATACATGCCAACAGCCTAATCTCAACAAAGCCAAGCTATTTCACATTTCAAAAGTTTTCTAGAGATATGGATTTTAGAATCCTCTTTATGGATAAACCTCTGATAGGTGCAATTTTATTCTCCAAATCTCTACTGTATGATCTTGGGTGAGATATTTTGAGAATAACATTCACAAAAACAACAACAAAAAAAAATAATTGCAGAAAATTTTCTATCAAATATTCAGAATAAATGTTGGTTCAGAATAAGACTGTGTGTGACTTTAATCACAAAAACAAAAGGCTTATCAAGATTTTATAAGATAATACATAGATGTTGTACATCCTCTCTGTTTACAGAAAAATAAAACAAATATTGACAGAGATTTAAAACTATACCCCAAAATCTAAAATTTGTTTAGAGACTGAAGCATTTTTTTTTTAATCTTTAAAGATACTAGAACCTGAACAGGAATTATCTGGTTTAATTTTCAGATTCTGAAATATTTGGTAAAAATTCTTTCAAAGTCTACACATATTACATCTTTTAAGTAATTCAGACTCACCAAACCTGCTATACTAGAAAGATCAAGCCCAAGATGTTGAATTTGAAATTTCTGGATACAAACCAAAAGTCCCTGAAACAGAGGTTCCGTTTCCTCATGTTCCTCATGTGTAAAATGGATGTAATAATCCTTTCTCTGGCATCCTTCTGAGGCATAAGTAAGATAGTATATGAAAAATCCTGAACAATGCCTGACTTATTATAAGAAATAAATTATATTTTCCTATTCTTAGGTTAATTAGTATAGGATACAGATTTCTGTCAGCATATTCTTATTAGAAAGTATTACACTATTGAAGGTTATAAGAAAAAATACATATGATCATAAGTGCCCAGAAAACTTTGAAGAAAAATTAAATAGATGAAGTTCAACAAAGGGCATTTTTTTCCAGAAACTGAAATGAGTATTGGGGAAATTGCTGAGCTATGTGTGCTGTCTCCTGATGTAAACACTCAAACATCTCTGACCCCAGCATCTTTATGCATGAAGCAGTGATAGGAATATTTACCAAGGAGTGCCACCATTAAACTAAAAGAATACAGCATTTCTTAGATAATTCTATATGTATATGTTAATTTCGCCCATTTTAGAAAATTGCATAGCAATTTGAACTTAGTAAATCTCATATATGTAGATTTCATAAAATTTTCTTCACTTTTATTTTTTTCAGATTTTTTGAAACTTTAAGAGTGAAATATTAATACATTTTAGGAAACCATATTATATAGTATAGTATTACCATAGCACTTACTATACAAATAGGTATAGGAATAAATATGTAAGTTTGTTAGCTTGTGTACCTTATTTAATCTATCTCACACTCTTAGAATATGTACCAGATAAAATTTTCCAAAAAGGCTAAAATAACTTCTGTTCCACATTTTCCTGTACAATATAGCTTCAACATGATCCATTAGGAGGGATAGTGTGATGACATCCCTTTGAATCTGAACAGGCTTATAATGCTGTAAGTAGGTGGAAAGGACACCAAATGATTTCTGAGTCTAGTCATAAGGAAAGTTTCCTCTTTTCTGGCCAGAACATTCATCTTGGAACTCTGATCCCCATAGGCTACCCTGAAACCACCATCCTATGAGGAAGTCATGCCACATAGAGATCACATGCAGGAGCTCTGGTCAGCCAGACAAGCCCTTAAGTAATCTTCACCCAGGTGCCAGACATGTGAAGAAGGCTTTACGCATTCCCATCCCCCAGTTTCCAATTAACTCCCACATTGAAATCTTTCACTGGAGGTCCCAGATACTGTGGGACTGAAATGAGCAATTCTTGGTTTGCTCTGAGTCACTCTTGTCTCGAAATCTGTGAATCTAATAAAAATGACTGCTTTAGGCTCCTAAATTTAAGTTACTAATATTACTCAGCAAGAGTAACTAGAACAAGACCCTTGAGTACCTTAATTTTCTCTTAACCAATCCGATTCCAATGTACTAGTAAAGTTATACATAAAGCAGGAATGTATTTTATATCAGCAAAGACTAGGATAGACATAAATGATCTTTCTGACTAGGTTAGAGTTATTAAAACAAATTAGGAAAACTGGTTCTGAAAAAAAGTAAATAAATAAACCAAATAAGTCAAATTAGAAGAATCAGACTTAAGTGCCCTCTCTAAATAGAATCAATGAATATTTTACTAATAAGAGGATAATTGATGTTAACCATAAAAGAAATCCCTTCCAAGTCTGTGTCTCTTTTCCTTTACAGGAGTATACTGATGAAGCTGTGGTATTCACCAGTAATGAGATTTAACATTGAGCTTTATTGGATGTATTAAGACTAGAAGAACTGTAAAATGTCCAAAGAGGTATCATTTAGCTCTTATTGAGGCTGCTGGGTAATGTATACAAGGGATTTCCTTAGGTAAATGTTTCTTTCTGTTTTAGTCAGTTTTTTCACTGCTATGACTAAAGGATCTGACCAGGTCAACTGTAGGGGAGAAATTTATTTAGAGGTCTTAGTCAAAAGAAGGCCACTCCAATCCTCTGGGCTCAAGGTGAGGCTGAACATCATGGCAGGAGAGTGGGGCAGTGGAAAGCAGAGAGAGAGCGACATTACCTCCAGAATCAAAATATATACCCTATAGCCACACACTTCCTCCAGACACACCCCACCTGACTCTAGTTACCAGTTAATCCTATCAGAGATTAATTCAGTAATTGGGTTAAGACTTTCAGAATACAGCCACTTTTCCTCTGAAACTTTTTGCATTGTCTCACAGGTGAGCTTTTGGGGGACACCTCATATCCAAACCATAACAATTCCTATATAGGCGAACCAAGCCATGATTCGAACAATGCAAATCATAGTTAAAGCACCCCACAAACTTCACATGGATTGTTAGTTCAATTTGATTTTGAAAACTAATAAAACTGATATTTCTCATCTACAACACAGAAGAAAAATGCTTTGGATGATTGTGTGTGCATTTCTTTTTAGTTGTAGATGAACAAATACCTTTATTTTGCTTATTTATTTTTATGTGGTGCTGAGGATTGAACTCAATGCCTCACACATGTGAGGCAAGCACTCAATCGCTGAGTCACAACACTAGCCCCTGTTTTCATTCTTTCATTCCATCTTTATCGTTATTGTTACTTTCTTCTGATATACATTTAAAATTGTTTCTTATACTAAGCCTTTACATTGTTTCTTTGTCATATTATAAAGCACACAGTAAATAATAATAATAATAATAACAACAACAACATTATCTGAAACTGCTACTTATGTAACTATAAGGAGGGTAATACTGGGTAGAGGTTTGACCTCTATTTTTTCTCCACCAATTTAAATACTAGTTACAAGATAGTAGCAAATAAAATTTTATTTCCATTTAGAGTCCAAAAACTTCAAAGCTGTTGGAAGTGGACAGATTTTCTTGCACTTTGTGGAAGTTGGTTACTACTTCATAGGCTAGGTTTTAAGAGGTTTGTGATTCCCAAATGTCTGAGATTGAATTCCTAAATTGCTGCAATACAACCCGCCCCAAAAATGTGATTATTCTCCCTCTACTCCAATGCATGATTATATAGTCCAGCTCCAACTATAATACTAATTTCTATATTTTGAATCATGAGTCACTGTAAAATCTTTAAGACTCCTCAATTCTAATAGCATGTTTGAAGATTTGAAGACTTTAGACTTAAGTGAGTTTCAAATTAGATGAAAGAGAAGAATTTGTATAAAATATACAGTGAGAAACTAAACCAAATAAAATTCCATTTCTTTATTTAAATATAATATTTAGTGTAAAGTTAATGATGTTCATTGAAATTATCTGTAAAGAAAAAAATGGATTCCTTTGATAATAAAAAATAAACATGCTAACAACAACAACAGCAACAATTATTTTCTTACCATCTGTAGATCATTCTTGTAATCACACAGTATGGCATCTCATGGAGGCCTCTGGCATAAGTATTATTATTACGAATGTTTCCTGTATAAGGATACCAAAACACAGAGAAGGCAGTCTGTACAAAGTCACAAAGTAAATGGTGTGGCCTGATTTGCCTCAGGAAGCTGGATTTGAAAGCTCAAACACTATGTGGTACTGCCTCATGAAGAAAATGGGATCTGGACAGTTAGCATAGGAAAATTACCAAGGGACCAACAATTTCTCATTTAGAATTGGTATTCTTTGAGACAATTAAAACCTAAATCCCTAAGGCATTCCTTTATGTAGTGAACTAACTGCTGTCCCATGCATTTAGAATGATTCTAATTGTGTATCATCTTTGGAATAAATTGAGAATACAGTCATTCACACACTTCCTGCATATTGTAACTCAGTCTTCTTTGAGAAAGATTGCAGGATTTTTTGAATCAATTTATAGTTTCAATTCATCTTCTTCATTGATGAATCTCAGGAATCTCTTAACCGCAAATGACAAAAACCCAAATGAAAATCAACACATGTAGCTGGAATGGCACATGCCTGTACTCCCAGCTGGTAGGAGGGTCACTTGAGAACAGAAGTTAAGGACCAGCCTGGGTAACACAGCAAGACCCTGTTTCAAAACAAAACAACAAAAAAGAAGAAGAGGAGGTGGGGTTAAATAGAACTGGTAATTATTCAGTTCAGATAACAGGGATAAATATAGTAACTGATCACATAATTAAACTAGAAAACACAGACTTTAGAGTCTGAAATAAGAGACAAATACCAAGAAGTTAATTCTCCACCCCAAACCTCACCATTTCCCATTCTTATTTACCTCTGATGTTCTTACATATTTTGGTAGTTTCTTCATTAAATTTCCATTATAGCCTGTGAGTAGAACATATCTTTACAGCCAAATTTCATGTTTTTGTAACGAATACCAGTGTTCACCTTAATATTTATTTCTACAATAAAAATATTATGTCATTGTGAAAAAAAAAATCTAGGCATAAAAAGAAGATGGAAGAAGTTCTTCGGGTACTTTTTATTTGCCATGAAATCAAGTCACCTTTATGAGGCCAGCACTGTTCCAAGAAATACTAACATTTCTATATAACTTCAGTATATTCTGGCTAATAGGTTTCAAGGAATAACATTACATCTACTGATAAAGTTTCTTAATGAAATTCACTGTGAAAATACACAGTCTCCTACAGGCCTATAAAAACATTTGACATTAATAAGTTTGTTCTAAAGTTTATATTGGAGACTGTGGGAAGTAGTAGTTGGCTTAACTTTTTTAAAAACATAATTATTTTATTCACTTATTCTTAAGGAGCTAATTTTATTAGAATATAAATATGTATTGGAATGAATGTAAGAATAAGTAGACAGAAAAAAAGTTAATGTTGTCAAGCCATCTATTTTTGACCCTAGAGAGGCTATGAATGAGCAAGAATAACAAATAATAATAAATTACAATAGATAAAAGTCTTGAATGTCATGTTTTTAATTATGTGATCAATTACTATATTTATCCCTGTTTATGAATGAATTAATTACCAGTTTTGGCTTATTTTACTTAAGGTTTTTTTTTTTTCACTTGCAAGTAAAAGTTCCTGACATTCATCAATCATGAAGATAAACTGAAATAGAATAGTGGATAAAAAAAGTTGTTTTATACCATCCAGTCCATAGCTTTACTAACATTTAGACTTATCTTTAAAAATGCCTATAATTGGCTTGGTATTAATCCTGTACATTTATTCTTTTTAATTTATATTGATAGCATCTATAAGGAACAATTTAGCATCTTACATGTTTATAAATGCGTAAATGAACGCAACATAAAATCTAAGAGAAAGTGTGAGCTCTTGAAAAATTCCACGGCTGTTAGAAATTAAAAGAAATTAATAACAAAGAACTTTCATCACAAATTCCTTTAATAATGGTCTTCTGGCACTATCTACCTAAAGCAACATCATAGTTTTTAGAGCATCTGGATTAGGTTGTCTTGAAGGGTATTGCAAATTTTTTGCAAGTAATCATCTCTTCAGTTCACTACTGGAGCAGATTTTGGAAAAGTGTTCTTCTTCTGAGTTGGCATTATCTATAAGAACAGAAGAACTTTAGTTTAAGATGCCACAATCCAAAAGCAATTTGCTTTGCCATATATTCCTTCCCCATAATTTAGTCTCATTAAACATTATATTTGGAGTCCACTAACATTCTATCACTATTTCAAACCTATGGCAGAGAGTCTTAGACTAAATTTCCACCAAAAGGGCTGGCCTAGCTAGCTTTGAAGGCATCAAAACAGAAAAGGCAATTCAAATATCAAAATTTATGATACAACCCTCATATGGAAGAATTTTTTTTTAGGAGCAAGCAGAGGCAAGATAATGAAACTTGCAATGGTTCTTACAGCTGGACAACTAGATAATTTTTCCAAACTCTCAGGCCCAAAGTGAAGGTATGCCCCAAAGAGAGTGAGAGACTTAAAATTGCAATCTGAGAATAACAGATAAAACCGAGAATGTTCTCCATAAACAAAAATACGTGGTGTATGAGATGTCTTACTTTGAGGAGAAACTTCTTAAAATTAACTCAAGTTCTATAATCATAATAGGTATAATAGTAGCTATAGGGGGTAAAGAATAGAAACTAATAGGCTATAAAAATGGAGATATGGGAGATTGAGAGGAAGCAAGTTTCTAAAAATATAAGGCAGGAGTATTGAGATACATACTGGAAACATGTTGATGAATTTAAATGTTACCCTTGAACTGCAAAGTTATGAAAACTGTCCTGGTGCATTTCCTACCCCTACACAAGCACCACCTTTTAAAAGTATAAGAACACTCATATCATTTAAGTGCTAGAAAAGTAAGAATTATTCCTATCCATATATGTTATAGAAAAAAAACAAAAAAAGAATAACATCTTCCTTTCCCATAAGAATGTCTTGTTAATGAAAGGTTAAGTTAGCATAGCCATATTGTAAAATAATATGGAATTTCCCCCAAAAAGTGGAAATACAAATGTCATATGATCCAACAATACCACTTCTGGGTATATATCCAAAGAAACTGAAATTGATATGATGAAGAGATATCTGTAATCCTATGTGCATTTCATCATTATCAACAATAGCCAAGCAAACTGTTCATGTGGAATCCATGAATGGTTTAAAAATTGTGCCATATATATATAATGGGATAAAGTGAAGAAAACTCTGCATTTGTGACATTTTAGATGGAACTGGAAGACATCATAATAAGTGAAATAAGCCTGGAACATAAACACACAAAAAAAACCTATGATAATACTTATATGTGGACTCTAAATATGTCAGTCTCAAAGAAACAGAGAGCAGAAAAAGTAATCACGAGAGGCATGGAGTGGGGGACAGGATGAATGGAGAAAGGAAAAATGTCAAAGTTTCTGTTAGTCTGGAGAATAAAGTTCTGAGATCTGTTTTACCTCATGGTGACCATAGCCAATAGCAATAATATTATATATTTCAAAATTGCTAAAATAGGCTTTTAACATTCTCATCATACAACAGTGATAAATTGTCAAGGTGACATATGCATCAATTAGTTTGATTATATTCTTTCTACAATGTATACATAGATCAAAATATCACCTTATACTATATCACGGCCAGTTTAAAATTTAAAAATTCTTTATAAAGGAACATCATAATGTGAAGAGCCTACTCACAAAAAGAAAGAAATTAGAGAAAAACTGTTATTTAACTTCATGAAATAAGCTAAGGAAATTACAAAAATAATAGAATAAATCTAAAATAAATGAGTTCAGAAATAAGATGTCTAGACAACTAGAAGGTATAAAAATGAGCTCATACACCTCAAGGGAAAATTAGAAATATAATAAAACTCTTACATAAATGAAAATTAAAGTAGAATGATAGTAAATCGATAGGCTTATGCATATAAAAACATAAGATAGAAATAAAAACAAAAAAATAAACATAAATGATAGGGAACATAGAAAAGATTCATAGAAAGTGAAAGCTAAAATTATCTAATATCCATGTTATGGTTCATAAGTGAGATGTTTCTCCAAAGTTCCTGTGTTAATGCAGACATGATCAGAGGTAAAATGATTGTGAGAGCTGTAACCTACCTAGTCTGAATCTACTACCTGGGTATAAATCTCGGGGGTCATGGCAGGAGACAGTGGGTCACTGGAGGCATGTCCTGCAAGGGTTCACCTTCTCTGCAGTTCCTTGCCCCCAACTCTTTGCTTCCTAGACACCATGAGCACAGCAGTTTTCATTTGCCTTGCCCTTCCACCAACATGTACTGCCTCAGCCTTGGGTCCAGAGCAATGGATTTGATTGACCAAGGTCTAAATCTCTGAAACTGTGAATATTTTTTCTTCCTTTAAGTTGTTCATGTGTGGTATTGTGATCAGGGCCATGCAAGCTAGCAGAAATTGGGGTCTAACAAGAAGAGGGGTCATCTTTGAGACTCACCTGACTATGTGGTTCAGAAACCATTGGAACTAGTATGTATAAGGTGTTGGAAAACTATTGAGATACAAGAAGGAGATGTTTTAGTAAGTTATTGAGTTTATTTGTTGATTCTGGTGGGATCTCAGAAGACCAGAACAACAATAGGAATATATATAATAAGCACTGTGCTACTGAGGATTCAGAGGGGAATGCCAATTTTCTATTGGAAATCAGATTAGAGGCCATTCATATTATATTCTGTCAAAGAACTTGTCTGCATTTTGTCCATGTCTTGGGACTTTGTGTAAGGATAAATTTAAAGATGATGAACTAATTCATCTGATGTTAGAAATTCCAAGGCAGCACAGCACTCAGGTAGTGGCATGAATTTCGCTCAAGCTTTTAGCGAGGTTTACTCTGAGAATCAGGAGCAGAAAGCACAGAAGCAGAGATTAGGATTTTTTAAAATTGCAATTCGACCAGAAAAGGCCAAGGAAGTTGTGCCGGTGAAAGAGATCGCAGAAACTAAAGAGATGCTAAATATTTTATTATACAGAGAAATTAGAAAAGATGGCTTGAGTGCATTTCAGGAATTTAAACTTTACATTTACCATTGTAAACTTAAAGGTGTAGAAGTGAAAAGACCTTTATTAAATCATGAAGGCACCCTGTTCACATAAGAATGCCCCAGGATGTGTTTTACTATTCCTATTTATTTACTATTACTCAGGCACCCAGAGGCCACTACAGCCATGGTCAAAGAAGGCTAGGCATCACACATCTTGTGCTGTTTCTTCTGAAATGCAGAATGTTTAATGTCCTGATGAACCTCAGACCTTGAAAAAAATAATTTGAGATCCTGGCAAGTAAAAGAAGATGTGAGACACAGTTGGGATCGTCCACATGTTTTATTCAGAGGCAGCAATAGCCACCAAAGGCCTTTTTTTTTTAGGTGCAGGCCAAACAAAGAAGGCACAGTGCCAACAGATTGCATATGTGAGCATGTGCTCACTAACAGATATTTATCACCTTTAGTATCTATGCTGAATCAGGGTATTTACAATCTTTACTACATACTAAACATAGCTGGCCAGAAATCTTAGTGAGGGAGCCTAACTATAGCCAACTTGTGACTGCTCCACTTTGGAGTTAAGGGTTCATGGAGGTATCCATTGAGATTTTAAAGGAAAGCCCTGTAGGCCAGGCAAAGTGTAACAGGAATCACTGTGGACTATGCCTGAGAGGGTGACTCATGAAGCTGTGAAGGTGAATCCAAAGCTAGAATGGAGATCCCAGTATTGAGATGACAGTAACATAAACTGTCCACTGAGGAAATCTACTGTCTGCATAGAGTGCTGAGCTATGTTGGCTGCAACCTGAAAGGCCAAAAGGACAGTCAGTATTGTCCAAATCCTTTATAGAGTACATCTCAACCTCATGTGTCCTATATGTTATGGACTGTTTGCTCAACTGTGTTTCTTTTCTTTCTATATCCCTATTCTTCCTTTTTGAAATTTCAATGTTTATTCTGTGCCATTGTGTATTGGAGACACACACACACACACACACACACACACACACACACACATTTGGTCTTTACAGGGGCTTACAGCCAAGAGTCTGCCTTGAGTCTCAAATGAGACTTTGGAATTGGACTTTTGGGTAATACTGAAACTGTTAAGACCATGCATATTCTTGGAGATAAACTAAATGCATTTTGCATTGTGAGATGAACATGAGTTTGGGGGATCTAGGGGCAGAATATTATAGTTTAAATACAATATGTCCCTTAAAATTTCCTGTGTTAATGCAGGAATGTTCAGAGGTTAAAATGATCATATTCTAAGAACTGTAACCTAATCAGCCCATCCTAGTTTGAATGGACTAAATGTGTGATAACTACTGGAGAAGAAGGATCAATGGTGGTGTGCCCTGGAAAGAGTTACCTTTCCTGCAGACCCTTCCTCTTATTGTCTTTGCTCTCTGGCTACCAGAAGTGGAGCAACTTTCATCCATCACATCCTTCTACCATAATGTTCTGTCTCACCTGGGGCAAAGCAAATTAGTTGGTTAATTACAAACTAAATCTCTGAAACTGTGAGCTCAAAATAAAGGTTTTCTCTTCTAGGTTGTTCTTGTCAGGGATTTTGCTCACAGAAACTTAAAGCTGCACTAAATGTCTGCATTAAAATAGTCTGCATAAAATGAGTACCTGAAAAAAGAAAAATGATGCAGCAATGGAACAAAATACTAAAATCTTTAACTGATATGAGCAAGGTGGTTAGATAGGAGGTCACTTGCTCCTATCTCCTCCACAATGATAAGAATTCTGCACTGGGGTCTGGGGGATATAGTTTATTGGTAGAGTGTATGCTTAGTCTGCACAAGGGCCAGGATATTGTCTTTAGCACAACACACACACACACACACACACACACACACACACACACACAATTCTGCACCTACCGATAGACCAAAGGCTCTTTGTGGGAGCCAAAATCCATGGTAGATGCTGAGAGGAGCTGATCCCAGCTGTGGTCCCTCTTGCAGTCGGCAAACTATTCCACCTTGGCAGGGGACCTCCGGGTGACACTTGCCTATCTGGGTGAAAAGGATGGGCTTGTCTTATTCTATACCATAGTAGATCCCAAAGAGGTCCATTCTGGACCCCAGCGCCTCTTTTTACATCTAGGGAACTTCCTTTTCCTGTTCAGAGAACTGTTGAAAACACATGCCCTTCCCACTAGGGCAGAGTTATGGGGCCTTCTTGGTGCATTGTTGCATGGCAGAAAGCAGAAGAGTAAGAGAGCAAACTCACTCCAGCAAGCCCTTTGAATAATGGCACTAATCTACACATGAGGATAGAGCATTTGTGACCTAAATAACTTCTATTAGGTCCCACCTCCTATAACTATGGAATTGGGGATTAAGTTTTTAACACAAAAATTCTTCAGGACATGTTCAAAGCAGGGATTCTTGAATGCTTCGGATAGCAATATCAATAGTAGAGCTATTATGGAAAAACAGTCTAGATCTTCCTCAAAAACTTAAAATAGAACTAAATTTGACTTAACAATCGCACTACTGTGTGTGTATAATATATATATATATATGTGTGTGTGTATATATATATATATAAAATATATATAAAATTAAATCAGCATGTTGAAAAGATGTGTGCACTTCCACATTATTGCATCATTATTCACAATAGGAAAGATTTGGAACTAACCTAAGTGTCAAGTAATGGATAAATGAATAAAGAAAATGTTGTGCATACTGATGTTACAGAAATATAAAGTATTATAAGGAAATACTGTGACCAATTTATATTTACAAATTAGGCAAACTAGATATACTGAAAACTTCCTAGAAAAATTCAAACTACAAAAAATTATCTGGAGAATAGAAAACCTATAGCATTTTGAGTTAATAATTTAAACATTCATACAAAGAAAAGTTAGGGTCCAATTGCCTTTATGTCAAATGCTACTAAATGCTTAGTGAAAAATTAATATCCACACTTCCTAAAAATTTCCAAAGAAACAGGATATACTTTTTAATTCATTTCATGAAGCCAATATTACCCTGATATCCAATCAAGCAAAGACATAACAAGAATAGAAAAATCACAAACCAACATGCCTTATGAATATAGATGAAAAATTCTGAAGAAAACACTTTCAAAGCAGATCTGGCTACATATAAAAAGGATTATAAACCATAGCTAAGTGGAATTTATGCCAAAAATGAGAGATCAACTTGACATTCAAAAGTCAACCAATACATCATGTTAGTAGAATAAAAACAAACATCACATATTCATCTCAAAGATGCCCCCCACCAAAAAAAGGGCATTTAAATGCTCTTCCTCAGTAAACATACTCAACAAGTGAGAGACAGAAGGTAATTCCTTCATCCTGATAAAGAACATTTAGAAAAATACATATCCAATATCAGACTAAACAGTAAAAGACTAAAAGCTTTTCCCCCAAGAATCAGAAACCTGACAAACATGCCAGCTC
The DNA here is from genome assembly GCF_048772815.1 of Callospermophilus lateralis. Taxonomy (NCBI): domain Eukaryota; kingdom Metazoa; phylum Chordata; class Mammalia; order Rodentia; family Sciuridae; genus Callospermophilus; species Callospermophilus lateralis. The sequence goes on along the minus strand of NC_135310.1, from coordinate 106,529,997 downwards.
TCAACTCTTAAATTCTAACTAGAAATTTCTAAAATACAATTCTTGAACTTCTAGACAGGAAAATAGGCAAGAAAAAGGAACTTGACTGCATCCAGATTAGAAAGGAATAAAAACATTTCTATTCACAGATTATTGGATCTTTTATAAAAAAGCCCCCAAGGAATATGTACACAGAGACATGTACATGGACAATTAGAGTTATCAAATGAACTCATCAAAGCTATAAAACATAATAGTAATATACAAAAATAAATTGTATTTATATATACTAGTAATGAGCAATATAAAATTGAAATTAATGGTTGGAGATGTAACCATGGTATAGCAAGGCCCTAGATTTGATCCACAAAACCAAAAAATAAATTAACTAATTAATTAATTAATTAAACAATTTTATTTAAAATCAAATAAAATATAATAAATTTTCTATAAATAAACAAAGTATCATTCTTGTACTGAACTGAAAACTACAAAATGTGATTGAAAGAAAGGAAAGAATATCTAAATAAATGCAAAGAGATCCATATTTATGGACTGGAAGACTTGGTATTATAACAATAATCCCTTAATTGATTTATAGACTTGGTGCAATTCCCATAAAAATCTCAGATAACTTTTTTCTTTTGTGTGTGTATGTTTGTAAATGAAGGAGTTAATCCTAAAATTGATGTGGAAATGCAACGAACCCAGAATAGTCAGGCAATCTTGAAAAAGAACAATGAAGTTGAAGAGTTTACACTTTGAGAAACTACAAAGTAATCAAGGAAATATGGGACAGGCATAAGACAGATATAGATCTATGATATAGAATTGAGAATCCAGAAATAAAGCCTTATGTTTGTGATCAGATTATTATTGACAGGGGTTCTAAAACAATAATATTTTTTTTTACAAATGATCTTGGATCACTGGATATTGTGTGTGATAACAATAAAGTTAGACCTCCTACCTCATATTATATATGACAATCAACTCAAAATGGGTCACAGACCTATAGGTAAGAGTTAAAACTGTGAATCTCTGAGACAACAACAAAGGAGTATATATCTTCATGACTTTTGATTAGGCAAAATTTTCTTAGATATGACACTGTCAGAAGTATAAGTGTTAAAAAATATTTAGATGAACTGGACTTCAACATGAAAAAAAGGTTTGTATTTAAAGCTTTCTATTTTTAAAAAAAACAATACATAGAGTAAATATTGCAAATCATACATCTGATCAGGCTCTAGAATCTAAAAAATTTCTTACAACTTAACAATAAAAAGACACATAACCCAATTCAGTAATAGTCAAATGACATGAATAGGTATCTCTCCATGGAAGATAGACAAATAGAAAATAAGCACATGAAAAGGTACTTAAAACCTTTAGTCATTCCAGAAATACACATCAAAATTACAATGAGATGTCACTTCATAACCAAGGGAAACTAAAATTTTTAAAAAAACAGATCAGAAAACTTGTTGAGGAGGATGTGTAAAAATAGGGACTTATAAAATAGGGAATATCAAATGGTGCAGCCATATTAAATAATATTTTTGTAGTTTCTCAAAATGCTAAACATAAAGTTACCATTAATTCTACCATTCCATTCCACTCAGTGATTCTGTTATATAGCAAGAAAAAATAAAAACATGTTTATATTGGAAGTTGTATTATTGTAGAATTATTTATAATACCCCCCAATTAGAAACAACTTAAGCATACATCAACTGAAGAATAGACAAATGGAATGTGACATACAAAACAATGGAATATAAATTGAAAACAAAGAATCACTAATATATGCTACACTATGGATGAATCTTGAAAGCATTATATTATGTGAAATAAGTCAGTCACAAAAGACAATACATAATGACTTCATTTAAATGAAATGCCCACAATAGACAAAGTGATAGAGACAGAAAATTGATTGGTGGTTGCCAAGGTGCTGAGGTGAGAGAAAAATTGGAAGTGAAAGTGAGTACAAATGGGTAAAATTTTTATTTAGGGATTGATGAAATTTTGTCATAGTTACCTATGATGGTTTTGTAATTGTAAGAATATACTAAAAAACACAAGCTATGTACATTAAAAAAATTTTAGTTATACATGGACACAATATCTTTATTTTTTTTTTTATTTTTATGTGGTGCTGAGGATCAAACCCAGTGCCTCACATGTACTAGGCAAGCGCTCTGCCACTGAGCCACAACCCCAGTCTGACAAGCTGTATACTTTAAAAGATGAAGTTATTGTAAAAACTTGCATGCTAAAATCACAAGTCAAAAGTTATAATTTGGCTAATTCAGTCAACACTTACCACTGTAGAAAAACCTCATTTCAAAAACAATGCAAGTCCTAATCCTCATCATTTTATATGCTTCGGTACAATTTGTATACGCTTATTCAGCCATGACATTTGACCATCATATTTTTACATTTTTAGCCAAAATCGAGAATGCAAATACAAACTGCAAAAATGTAAGCTCATTATATTGGATTATATTTTCTTCAAATAATTGGGATTTCAGGGGGAAAATGCATTATTTGAACCTAGATTACTAAGGGATTTGTTTTCTTTAAGTGTCATCCTGTTCTGTTCTAGTAAAGTGATAAAGTCTGATTCCAATCATCTAATTTTTCCCCTTATGCACTCCTGGAAATCTTCAGGCAGTGTGATTAGAGAACAGAATTTGTGTTGCTCTACTTCTCCCATTTAATTCCCCAAAATGACTAGGATCATTACTGTTTAATCACTTCAGAGAAAACAGTATTCATATTACACCTATACAGAGGAAAGACTATTTTAAAAAACTGAAATATCAAATATATCAAATGTATAACTCTAATTTGATCATACCTCAACAAGGCAAAAAACAACAACAAAAAAACAACAACCAAAAACAAAACACAAACAAACAAAAAAACAAGCAAAAGAGGACAAGAATAACATTAAAAAGTGATATGCCTTTACATCCAAGCTCCAACACAAATTTGCTCACCTTTTGGATTTGTCAGTCCAGGAGTCCATTACCTTCCTTTCTAACAAAGTATTCTGATCTGCTTTTTCAGGAATTATATGGGGGAGTTTAAGACATCTCTTTCAAGGGCTTGGGTATAGCTCAGTTGTAGAGCACTATGCAAAGCCTTATGTTTGATTCCCCAGCACTGAAAAAAAAATCTGTTCATTACTTTGTAGTACTACCACATCTCTGTTTAGAGTTAGAATCAAGATCAAGGAAGAGAAATGTTGTTAAGGCAATTTTTAAAAGGAATGATATGGGGCTGAGGATGTGGCTCAAGTGGTAATGCACTTGCCCGGCATGCGCAGGGCTCTGGGTTCGATCCTCAGCACCACATAAGAATAAAATAAAGATGTTGTGTCCACCGAAAACTGAAAAATAAATATTAAAAAACTCTCTCTCTCTCTCTCTCTCTCTCTCTCTCTCTCTCTCTTTAAAAAAAATAAGAGGAATGTATGTTGTATAATCTTAAGGCATCATCAGTGTTAGTTTGGCTCAGAAGAAAAAATCATAAATTGATCATGTCACAGGGAGTTGGCTTCTCCCTTCTTTTTAACACCCAGTGTATTAGACCAAAATTAATGGGGACAAAAATGCTTTTTAAGACTTTGTAATCTAAATGTAATGAAGAAAGGACCTTGGAAACTGTTTTTTACAATATAAGAGGGTCATCTATACAGATACCTTATTCTTTATCTCTAATGAAAAAACACTGACTTTCCTGGAGCAAGACAGGATTATACTGCTGGAAAGTAAATGCTTTGATAACTTAGGTTTCAATACATTTTTTCTTTAAGTTCATAATGTCTGTCATGCATCCATATATAATATGAGATGAAAAATGTTAGGAGAAATTATAAAATACAAATTCTACAAGTCTTTTGTGAAAAAAAATAGTCACCAAAAACAGTAGAAACAAACACAAAAAATTAATAGGATAGATCATAAAATAATATTCTCACTGTAAGAAAAATCAAGGCTTTTTTTGTTTAACAAAACTAATGTAAAATTGTTTTTCTGGTAAAAACCGGAAAATAATAATGGCACTCTTGTTGAGTCTTCCAGAATTCCCATGAAACATTAATATAAGAACTAGATAGAATTTCTGCATGCTTCTGGTTAACCTCTAAAGTTTGATAAATTTGACTCAGACCATTTTTACAAGTTTTTTGTTGTTGTTGTAGTTTTTAATGGGGGAGAGCAGATTTAGATTTCCTTACCCTGCCCATTATAGCTTTATCTGGATGAGTGAGGAGAGCCTTTCCCTGAGGCTTCTATGTGAAGATGCCTCCAAGCTCAGGAAAGCACAGGAGGCAGTAAAATACTGATGGCAGTCGCTGCCCAGTGATCCCACTCACATACTGGGGAGCCCTGCAGGGTATTCTAAGAGTTGCAGAGCACAACTCAGTTTCACAGACTAACAGAAAATGAGCAGCTGTTTTATCTGTGTAATCTCTGAAGCAAGACTGCACTCATGAGCAAAATGGCAACTTTGCTGAAAAAAGCTATTTTCATAGGTTTTAGGGGAAAGGAAACACTGAAATAGTTACTATGGAAACCATGAGAGTGAGATAATGTCAGGAAACACTAGATTCTTTTAATTTAGTAGCACTAAAACTTTTTTTTAAGCCCAAGAACAGTCATGAGGTTACTCCTAACTCCTGGAATCTGGTATGAGTCAAAAGACTATGGCAGTCTTTCTTTAGTCAAAAACTCTTATAGATACGAAACTTCTTGTTATTTATCTGAGTATTGTCCATGATAACTTATACTATCATCAGAAATTAGATGTCTTATAAATTTGCACTACTTTTATTTCAAAGTACAAGAGAACTCAGAAAAAAAAAACTAAAACTAGGGTTTTCATAAGTTTCTAGAATACATGAAAGATAAGAATTAAATGGCATTGGAGTTGCCACCATAGACACACATGAGCCCTGCTCTTGATTGCTTTCAACTATCCTTTCTTCCTAGAATAACAACAGGAATATATCAGTACCTTTGACCTAGACCCTGTTTCTCAAGGTTACTTGAGTGCCTTTATTTCTAAATCAAATATGTCTTTCCCACTTCAAAAGGCTTTATTTTTGTCAAATGAATGAATATTTTTCTTTAATTTCTCTGGTGTCATCTTTGATTTCTTTTTTTTTTTCTTACAAGTAGTGCTTCATTAAGTATGTTTATTTGGTCTCTTTAATGCTCCTCCCATTCTTTTACTCTCCCCATGTCATGGTCCTAGTCCACACTTTCATTACTCACATCTACTCACAGCTAGACATTTGTAATAATCTTCTGACCTACTACTACCTCCATTCTTCCATCCGTTCCCCATGTGTTTCCAAACCATTGCATTCAAAGACAACAGATTGTCTTAAATGCCAAAATGTTATGGTGTATCCTTGCTTAGAATATGATTTGGATTTCCGACAGAAAACCTTTATAATTACAGATTATAAATATCTTTTGTAAAATAGGGTATATCGTTATTTACCTACAACATTCCTGGATTGCTTCCTTTTTTTCAATTTATCTGATTGATCTGGACTAATTTTCTCATTGATCCCCAGACATACTGTAGTAATTCTTATCTTTACATATGCTCCTTTCCCATGCCATATCCACTTATCAAACATCTTCGATTCTCAATATTCTGCAATGCAATGGAGTCAACGTTGACCTCCTGATTCAACAAGAACTAAGTGCTACAATTTGATTTAATTTAAATAACAGATCCCAACACATAGTTTAAATTAAGATATTGAAGACTTTCAGTTTTTTGTTTGTTTGTTTTGGGAAGAAGAGAGAAAATGTGTATTAGTCAGCTTAGTATTGCTGTGACCAAAATACCTGACAAAAACAACTTCAGGAGGAAACGTTTACTTGGGACTCACAGGTTTAGAGGTTCAGTTCATTGTCAGCCAAATGTCTCTGGGCACAATGTGAGGTAGAGCATCATGGTGGAAGAGTGTGGTAAAGGAAATCTATTCAACTTATGACATCCAGGAAGGAGAGAGTGAAACACAGGAGTCAGGGACAAGACATAGTCCTCAAGGGCATGCCCCCAGTGACCTACTTCTGTAGGTCACATCCCACCTACCTATAGTTACCACCCAGTAATTTACTCAAATTATTAATTCATCACATGGGTTAATCCACTGATGACATTATAGCTATTATAATTCATCATTTCACTTCTGAACATTACTAATCATGATCTCTTTGGGGGAACACTTTAAGATTCAAACCAAAACAAGATGCTATCCGATTTCTTCCTAGTAAAGATTAGAATAATTAACTTTTTTGGACCCAAAAACCTTGGGTAAGTACTTTAGCTAGGGAAATTTCTGAAAAGATACGGTGCTTAACTGTATCTCAATCCTCAGCTACTTTAGAATGAGAAAAATAATTTTGTATGTGGGAAAATGATAGTAGAAAGCAAAGATTTTTTTAACTCAGTTGCTTGATCAAATCATTATCATAGGAGCCAATTTCTATGGGTAGCTTTCACAAAACAATATAACCACATGATCTATAATAATTAATATATAAATGTCCTGAAAAGTTAGAAACCATGAGTCTTTTCAGCTATTTGAATTATCTCACAAATTGGCTGGCCTGACTAAAAGCAAAACCAAACAAAGCAAAACTCTTCCAGAGAAACATTAAGGGTCCAAACACAAAATAATAAGGCAATGGAAAGGTTAATGACACTGATTTAACCATAATTTTTATTGTACTGCCACACTGTACTTCCTGCATGTATAGATTTATTTTGTGTTAAAGATTTAAATAAAAATTTAAGGAGATGAAAATAATATTTACTCTGATTTGACCATTACTCATTATATACATAAATTAAATTATCACACTGTACCCATAAATTTGCATACTTAAGATAATTAATTTTAAAAAGCCTGTTCTCTGGTTGGTAAAGAACTATATACCAGTATGAATATTTATTTGAACACATGCAACACATTCAAAGTACAATGGAGCAAAAATTTGTAGATCATGTGTTTTGATGACAACAAAAAGCATGACAAGAACAACTTTCTTCTTCTTAGAGTAACTATTCTGAGGAAACTAGAATGAAGAGCACATGTCTAATTCAGTACCTACAGCTAAGGTGCTGTTTTCTAACCCAATAAATAATAGCTTGAACTGAAATACGTGTTCTTAGTTTTGTGGCATCAAGTGCTTTTGAGCATGCTATAAATAAGGAATCTTTCTGTTCAGGAAACAGTATACCTTAATTTATACCTCATTTAGATAAAACTAGAGTAGGTTACTGGAATTAGCTTAAAGTTGCCTTTATTGTCTGACAAAATATTTTACTCTGCTATCTAAATGAATAGTGACATTTCTATGGTGGCTGGAATTCAGTTTCTAACAATGTAAATTAATTAGGTGTTAGGGCCACTTAAATGGTGATATTTATCTAAAAATTGCAATTAGGGCCTAGAAAATTGACCTGTATATTCTACAACTGCCTCCCACGATATTGAGTATTCACCAGTCATATTCAATGACAACCAGAAAGAGCAGAACAAAATACATGAGAGTTGTTGAAGACAATGCAAAATGAGAAAAACAGAATATACTCTAAATAAAAGCTGAGCAGGGGCTGGGGTAGTGGCTCAGTGGTAGAGCACTTGCCTCGCACATATGAGGCACTGGGTTTGATCCTCAGCACCACATATAAAATAAATAAATAGAAAAAGCAATTTTAAAAAGCTGAGAATATTAAAACCATGTTTTCATTGTAAAATAATAAGATTTGATCTATACTCACGAAGATAATATAACAAGCACTACCCACCAGATGGTGTAAAAGCAAATGTCACTATTGAATGTCAGGGGAAAATATATTCTATTACCCAGAATTAAGTATCTATTTCTTATAAACAACTAACATGTGTTCCTGATTTTTTGGAAGATAAAGTGAATAGACATAGATATAAAATTATTACTGATACTAACAATAAAAGAAAGCAAACAAGTTATAAAATGCAAAAGCAAACAATCTACCAATCTATCCAATGGGAGATGGCTTATTATAAAGACAAATCCTACTGCTGATAGGTCATATTTTATAGAAAACTTGTAATAAAATGGCAACAAATTAGATTGATGATTTTTCTTATACAAATAGCATGAAAGGAAGAATGGGAAAAAAGATATGCTAGTGATAAAACCAAAAATACAATAAAATGGAAAATGAGTTCTGGTATAATATAAAAAATTTTAAAGAAACACAATGATTGAAAATGTGGCTATGCCCCTCACCACTCACTATGAAAATATTCTCAGTTGTGAGTAAACATCACAAAATCAAAATTAAAATTAGCCAAAATTCTTCAAACAAGGCAGAACCATTTTTAAATGTGCTTTTAACATGATCTACAGTAGAAGCAGGGACCAAGGGAAAGGAAGGAGGGGAGAGAAAGGAAAATGAAGTTGACCAAATCATGTTATGTGCATGAATTAATATGTCACAATTCATTTCAATTTTATATATGCTTATAATGTAACAATTATAAAAATAAATAAATATAAGGAAGACCAACAAAGTACAAGAAGTTGATCAAGGGAAGGGAGCTGGAGAGGACATGAAGAACTAATGGGGATTGAAATAGGGTAAATTATGTTATAAGCATTTATGAATATGTCAGAGTGAACCCTGCTATTATGTATAACTATAACACACTAGTAAATATAACAAATGTATAAACAATTGAGTACAACAACTGATAATTCAGCATCACAAACAAATAAATGAATGTTTTCAGGAAGAGATAAGAGAGGAGAAAGGGAGTTCAAGTCAGTGAAAATGAATTTAAATCTACCTTGTCTTCCATTATATGCTCAGAAGTACAATATCTAACTTGTTTCTGGTTATCTCCATGACCAGCATTTGCAGGGCTTAAGTCTGTACTCAACAATTAGGTTAATGAGTGCATAACTAAAAGGAGAAAAAAATAAATAAAAATGAAAAGCCATGTACTATACTCTCGAATTTCTTCCTCTGCTGATTTTGAAAGACCAAACTCAGTACACTGAGAGGTTCATTCCCATTCAATCATTCCCAGATTTGACATGTTCTCATACCTGTGCTTAGTTTTGCAAATCATGGCTCTGAGTTGTTCAATTTTGGATTTTCAATTTTATGTTGATTGCAATTTTTCTATTCTAATTTCTCAAAAATCTTAGGTCTATACATATTTAAAAATCATTGGTGCAGAAAGATTCATTGTTTGGCTATCTTGCTGTATAGATGCTGTTAATGGCATCTTATCCTACGCAATCCTGTACGCTTGCATCTGGGAATGTGCTCAAGTTCCAGAAAGAACCAATGCTAATCTCAGGGAAACAGCCATCTGAAATATTTTGATCAAATGCCAGTGTTCTGTGAACAGTTTTTGCTTTGAGTGATTGATAAATGTGCACTGATGGTAATGCACTGTTAATGCATTGCTGTCCAGAATGAGGACAATCTAACTGATTCTGATACTTGCTTCCCTTGCTGAATATCACTGGCTTAACTAATGTCTAAAGTTACTTCCATAGGGTTAAGAAGGAAAATATCCCAAAAGGCTATCTATGTTTTTCTTAATAACAAAATTGTAGTGGTTCTCAAGATGTAATACTTCCTTCCTCAGGAAAATTTCCAAGAGAGAAAGTAGTCTTCATATTATATTCACAACACCTGCAAGAACATTTAGGAAGTGCACTTTCCCAGGGGGAGCAAAATGCCCCGTCTTTCTCATAGTTGCTCGAAACAGCTTTAAAGCTCACAGGACAATGCAAACATTTTCAATGAATTGCACAGAACAATTTAGACAAGAATACTAATCAAAACTATATCCCCATGTGCAGCATATATAACATAAGTTTGCTGTCACCTCTCAGCTGCAGTGTCTCACTGGCTTCTAAGTTGGTTTTGTTTATACTCATTCAATTCCTCTGGAAATAGACAGATTGCAAAAGAGTCTAAGTGGGTAGAAACCCATTATATTCAACAAAATTTTTACTTTAACACCCCACTGTTATGTTCAATTGCCATGTTATGTTACAAATTCTAAACCCTATTTTATTCTTTCAGTGAAAGAAAAAAGAAACATAATGTAACCAGTGTTTTTTGCAGAAAACATTTTTTCCTGTATAGAAGCAGCATAATAACAATGATAAAATGAAACCCTTCTGTTACAAGACCCAGTTTTGGGGACTAACAGAGCTTGCATTGTTCTGAACTAGCCCAAGAGCCATACCTAGATTGTTCTCACAAGTCCTCTCTATCTGTAATTCAGGGCAGGTCTTGTTATTCCTGCATTACACATCTTAACTCATTACTTTTGGGGGGCAGAGCAAATACTATCCACCTCTATTTATGTAAGAGGCCAAGAAAGCAGTGATTCCTGGATCAGTCCGATCTTATGAATATCCATAACAGATGGTGATGTTAGTATTTTTGAACTTTATTGTGTAGACTTGAGAATGAACTGCAGAGAGCTGAATTAGTGAGTAGTTCAAATAGTTGCTCTACAATCCAGACACTTATAGAGGTCTCGAATTCTGGCTTTTAACTTGTAAAGTCTTCTCTGTAGTGCTCGGCATTCAAGCAAGTCTGGATTGATCAGTCCTCCTCTTGACTGACCACCAGGCCAAGGACCTGTGTTTTCAGTTTGGTTGGAAAGGACTTGTTTTCGGAATTCTTATTTCTCAAAAAATGAGAAGAGGATCTATCCTGAAAACTTTCTAGACATTCCTGAGCATATCAGCATTTACAGCAAGTGTAAGCCAGTCCCTTATTTCATTATACTTTAGTATATTTTTTCAGTATTTTTACCCCTTTGTGTACCCAGTTAGCAGGGAAAGACTACTTAAATGAGCCCACCACCTAGCAAGTGTTGAGATTTCACAATTTACCTTTATAGGAAAATCTTAGCAGTATCAACCTACCTGCAGAACCTAGGATGAGATGAAACATGGAGTTCTGATATCCCATACATTAAAAAAAAAAGAATCACAAAAGCTTACCGCATAGAAAATAATAAGCCTAATTTCTAAGAAAGTATCTCCTCTTTCTAGACAAAAATTAATGTAAATAGAATTCAGATGCCTACAAACCATGAGATAACCAATTCATCAATTTGCAAAAGAATCCTTGCCTTGTGTAAAACGTGGCAAGATTAAACACAATGTTCAGCGTCTCACTGGCTCCTAAGTTGGTTTTGTTTATACTCATCCAATTCCTCTGGAAATAGATTGCAAAAGGGTATAAGTGGGTATTAACACATTTTATTCAACAAAATTTTTACTGAGCAAGGCCCAAGAAACATCTTCCATTGCCAGACAAGGATGAGAGAATGTTGGTATCACTCAGCAGTGTTGGGTGGGCAATGTCTACTTGTTTTATTTCTCTGCCTGAACTTGAGATGTCTGATCTATTATTGGACACTTCAAAATATAAACACATTGCAAAGTTCTGTAAGTAACATTTTGACAAGAACAGAAAACAAAACAGACTTTTAAACTTATGATCCTTTCTTCTCTGCTTGTAAATGTTAATTATTGTGAAAGAATTTAGCTTTGTTTATCATATAGATAGAATACTGTTTGTGGAAACAAAAATATTTCATAAACCCTCTAATATAAAACATCAGTCTCCCTCTTGAGTGGGAAAGTCTGGATAAATGTGTCTTGAAGAATACTAAGTTTTTCCTGTGCACCCTGGGAACCAAAGCAATACAGATAAAACTATCTGTGTAAAGCTACTTTCTTTCATGCACAGCAGGACATTTGCTCTTTGGGATGCTGGCCAGACAAGCAAACTAAAGGCAATGATATCACTGCTTCTGCAGGTTAACACATAAAACCTCACTCTGAGTGGGTATGGGCTCTGAACTGAGGGGACTCTATAGAGGATAAATGTCACTCATCTAACCAGCTGCCACTAGACAAAACACTGTGAGAGAACAATGCTGTTTGGCAAAGAACCATGTGGGATGGAGGTGCTGTCAGCCTGTCACCTCTGAACTCTTCAGTCTCTAATCTCTTTTAAGCTTTTCCCAATGGAAAATGTTTTCCTTGCAGTCTCTGGACACTTTCTTTGGCCTGTCTGCAGCATACCACACTGCCCTGGTACATCAAGACATCATTTATGGGTTCATTTGTTTTCTTTCCCTTCTAACATTCTGAGGCTTAAAACCAACACATGCTAAAACCTGAAAGTAGGCATCAGTTTCAAGAGAGCTTCAAGTGCACCTCTTTAGGAGGGCCCTTAAAAGACAAGAAAGTGGTCTTCTAATACTCACAGCCAATGGTAGAAACTTCTCATTTGTTCTTTTGGGTTCCCTCCCCCCTTCATTTTGTAGTGTCCCAGCAACCAAGCAATCTTTTGATGATAGCAGTAATGATATCAACAATAACAAGGACTCAGGAACCTAAAACCCTGATAGATGGAGATCTTCCTCTCTGATCAGAATAACTATGGTGCCAGGAGGCTGGGTAGAAAACAAGTTTTCTTTCTCTCAACAAATGCCCTTCCTCCGCAAAAAGGCTTTTTTTTACACTACATGTGTTTTGAGTCTTGTCAAATACACACAACGCTGCAAAAGGGGTCTTCCAGGAAATTATTAGGTCAAATGATAATTCTTGAGGAGGGAGGCATTGAATAAGCTCAGGTTTGATAGAGCTTCCTCCAGTGGCTTCTAAGCCGCTGGTTCTCACCAAATAGTGGCTGTTAGGTTTTGAGGCTATTGAAATACCTGAAAACAAATGAAACTGGAACAAGTTAAAACACCACAAAGTTCACAGATTTTTACCATGGTGCAACTATTTTTCTTGAATAAACTTTCCCTGATAAAGTTGACTCTGATCATTTTTACAAGTTTTTTATTGATTTTATGGTTTATGGCAGGGAGGATGTGGGTTTTTTTTTTTTTTAGCCAGACACTTTCACTATCATAATCTAAATGAAGATGCACATTTGCTATTTAACTTAACATTTTTGCTTAATTTGGTTCGTTCGTCTTTCTCCCATCCCCTTCTTCTAACCCTCTTTCTGCTCTTCTTCTCTTTCCTAACAGCTTTACTTATTAATTTATTTAATTGTTAATGGACCTTTATTTTACTTATTTATAAGCTGTGCTTAGAATTAAATCCAGTGTCTCACACATGCTAGACAAAGCACTTTACCACTGAGCCCCAGCCCCAGCCCTACTACCATTCTTTCTTCATTTCTGGCATTTGACCACAATTTAATAACCATACAAATTTATTTGCTCCCCTGTGGCCCTTATACTTTTGTGTTCTCTGCTTGGAGATTTTCCTTAGTCCCATGGCTACCAGGTTAAATAGTTCTGTTACTGGTTTCAATACTAAGATTCAACGGACTCTTTGGATACAAGAATTTCCCCCACTCATTAAACTCAGGTAATAGCACCATTTAAGTCATAAGGTGTTTCAACAGATAAAAGTGAGCTCTATGGTTTAGTTACATCCTGTATGAAATTGCCTATTTCACGGTTGCTTAACTTTGGGGATTATTATTATCAAGCTCAGATTTTCCATAAATTTTTGTTTAAAAATGAAATAATCTCTTTTTTTCTGTGTCACCAAAACTAATGTCTAGTCATAGAATATATTTGATTTTATCGTCCTAAAACTTAAAGGAACAACTTTTTTTTCATTGATGTGCCTTTTTAAAAAAAAAAAAAACACTTTTCTCCTGAGGAAACTGAGATGAACACAAAAATGTAGACCATTAGGATACTGTTTAGTTTGAATTCCAAAGAATGTTGTTACTTTTGCTCTGTTGATTTTCAAAAATTTGATTCTGGAACTAGAAGAAAATGGAGCTGACTGATACAGTCTTCTCTTGATTAATGTATACCAACTATAATTAACCTGGACAGCAAATAGATAGTTACATCTACAGAACAAAATTCTTGCTATATATTAGGGGAAATACAAATCCTTCATTATTTAGTGATGTTTTTCTATTTTTGTAGAAGCCTGCAAACATTATTTTAAATGCTAACAGTATTTACTTGAATTCTCCTAGATACAGAAGAGATTCCAAATTAAGTCTCAGCAGCTGTAGGCAAGCATCAAACTGAATTACCTGGAGGAATGTAGGAAGAGGACAGATGCTGGTCAATTACCATAACCTAATTGAAACAGGGGACCTGGTATACATAGGCTAGTAAAGTTTTTATTAGGCTGGGAAAAAAAAAAAAAAACTACCATTTGGGGGGATTTCACGCTGTTTCTGCCTACCAAGGAGAAAACTAAAATTTGCCCTTGAGAAAGACTCATCTTCTGAGAGGGGTCGTTTAGCAATGCTAGCAGGTTTCTATTTACTATTTGGAGAAAACCTTCATAAGCAGTAGAAAAATGCAAGTTTTAATGTTTCAAATAAGCTTAATAATTTGAATTGAAGAGCTCTGACAGAATTGTGACAAATAAGAGTTATTGGCTTTTTTTTTCCCCAAACCTGGATTATAACTTCCTATCACCTTAAAATTATTACTTGTCTTGATAGGTCTGTAACTCTTGCCCAAGATATTAATTAGCCACAGGATATCAGGAATGGAGACACTGGAAGAAAAATGTAAAAAGGAATTGAGTTGACTTGGCACTAAAGAGTCTAATTGCAAAGTTGTCACTGAAGGCTGAATAACTGAGATTTGTGAAAGGGACCTCAGTGATTATTCTGTCTGGATCATAGGGAACTATCTCACAGTGATGGATAGGTTTGGGGTTCTCAGAGAAAGAACTGATATTATGCTGTCAATCATCCTCAGGAAAGTTTAATTATGAGGCAGAAAATAAACACTGAACTAAGGAAAAAAATGATTTTTCATTGCTGACTGAGAACATTTTGGCTGGGTGTAAATGTCTGACTGTGAACATTTTATCTGAGGTATAACATCTCAGGAGCAGAGATATTAGAATTGCTCCTGATTGTTGAAAACAAATCAAAAGCAGAAAGGGATATAAACTCTGAAAAAAACTCTAAGGTCAGATCTAGCCAATGATATCATTTCTATTTTCCTCCCACATCTCTTAATTTGTACATTATATTTGTATACACAGATGGGATTTGCTGTTATATATCTGTCCATACACACAATACACAATATAATTTGGTCAATATCATTCCCCAGCACGTCCCTCTCACTTTCTACCTCCCATCTTTTTTTCCCTTTCCTCTACTGATTTCCCTCTGATTTTCATAAAATTCACCCCCTGCCATTTTTTTTCCTCTCTAGCTTCTGCACATGAGAGAAAATATACAGCCCTAACCCTTCTGAATTTGACTTATTTCATGTAATATCATGGTCTCTAGTTCCAGCCATTTTCTTGTGAATGATATCATTTCATTTTTCTTTATGAATCAATAAATTCCATTGTGTATATAACACATTTTCTTTATCCATCCATCCATTGATGTACACCAAGGCTGGTTCTGTAATGTGAAATGTGTTGCTCTAAACATGGATATGTATGTATCACTATAATATAATGAATTGAATTCTTCAGGATAAAAACAGAGGAGTGCCATGTTTAGTAACATAAAACACATTTATGAATTTTGCTAACTTATGTGCCATATTTCATATCTAAATTTTTCTAATTATATCCTTTAGTTCCATTTAAGTAAATGAAAGACATGATACATTCAACTTGAAATTTTATAGACTACTCTTATGTTTAATTATTTTTAGTAAAAATATCATATCCTGTAATTTTAAAAACTGAGATACAGAAATTTTAAATAATTTGAAGTTCAAAGAAATTACATTATTAATATATTTAACTTTTTAATAAAGAGCTATGGAAGGCTATATTTGTTATTCATTTATTATTCATTTGTTATTTTTTTTTCAAATAGAGTTAAAAACTAACATAGCAATTTGGCTTGAAAATATCTTACAACAGGATTTCAAGTATAAAGAATACACATGTTTAAGCCTTCTGTAATTGCAAATACATAATGAAAAAGTACAAATTTTAGAGTACAATAAAAGATATTAAATAAAATATAATAGTTTACAGGAATGACCAGGGTATTGTGGGAACCACATTTTATTATAAACATTTGACAAAAATTGAAAGAGAAGACATGGAAAGCATGGGCATGGTTAACAGACAAATTCATTCAACATGGGTGCAAATGTTCAAACAAAAGAAATGAGTGCTTGTTACAGAGACAAAGATGGCAGCTCAATCACAGTAAGAAACTTTGGGGGCAGAGTGGGTAAAGCAGGGATTGAATTAACCTCAGCCCTATATTGTATTTTATTTAGAGACAGGGTCTCACTGAGTTGCTTAGCACCTTGCTTTTGCTGAGTCTGGCTTTGCACTCCCAATCCTCCTGCCTCAGACTCCTGAGTTGCTGGGATTACAGGCATGAGCCACTGTGGCTGGCCAGTAAGAAATTTTTAATAGAGATATGCAAAAATGGAAATAGCTATTTTGAATGTTAATAAATCTTCACAAATTTTCCATGTTAAAGGTGATCAAGCAAAGTCAATATTGGTACTCATTATGATGCTGGAAGAAAGAATGAAACATGGTGGGGAATTACTGGAGAGAGACATTGGCCAGATTATTTTATTATTTGTGTGCATATATGAATATGTAATGACAAATCCCATCATTGTGCATAACTACAATGTACCAATAAGAAAATGTGGAGAAAAAATGAAACATGGAAATCTGGGTGAGAGAAAGTTTTACCAACTCTCAGCATTCTAACAACCTCTCAGGCACAGATGCTGATATTTATTATTTAAGTGCCCTGAACCTTTTTTCTATTGCCTTAGAGACCATGACAAAAGGGCTTTGTACATTGTTCTTCACATGAAAAAGCAATAAGCTCAGGTAACTTAAATGACAACAGATGTATCATCTCCATTCTCTAAGTTATATAATCCCATTTCTCTTGTGAAATCTTCAATCTTTTTTGTCATTAACAAATACCATTCAAATGAACTAGTGCAATAACTACAACTTAGCAATGCTTAGATTAATTTTTAAGTAGCACAAGCATAATATCATTGATAGCATAATATCAGTTTCCCTGTGAGCTGCTAATAATTGCACTTAGTATCTCAGGAAATGACTATTGGTCCTATGTAAGGTCAGCATTTTTGAATGTCAGGTTCCTCCAAGCCAAATACTTAAACATTATGGAGGCTCCCTGTTCTATTCCTCATTCGTCTCTCTCTATTCTCTTCCTTTCTTTTGTATTCCATTGTTTGCTTTACTCTTATTACAAGTTAACTTTTCATATAAAGAAAAAAAATATGAGGAACTTACTTCTTCTTCCACAGCATCCCTCCTTAGTTCATTTTCTCTTATCTGCTATTCCTATTATCTTCTCCACATTTCTAATAGCTTCTCCTATGCTAAATATTATTTCCTTCCTTACTACTTCTCATCCTTAAGCACTTATTAATACGTCTTAGGAATACAAAGAGGTATATCTACAAAGAGAGATAAAACATGACTTCTTCACTCAGAAAAGTGACATACACTGTTTCTTTCTCTGTATCCTTATGTGAGCAAAGATTTCAAAGATTTGAGGGTAAGAAAAGGAAAGAATGGGGACAGCAAGTTTTGGAAAAATAAACCCAGTTATTATCATCACTCCTACCCTGAAATATGATATCTATTTTTAATAAGGATAAGCATATACTTCTCCAGAAAATTAAAGTATAAAACAATAAATTCTGTGCTAAGTTAAGCAAATAATTTTAGAGGATCATAGAAATCTCACTCACCTCATTGCAAATCTTGTTCTTAATTTTTAGAAGAACATCAAAAGATCTCTTTAAGATAACTTGCTTTCATTAAAATTACTAAGCAATGCAATTAAACTATTTGTATCCCACACAGAAAAATAATTAAGTTGTTTTTATGTAGCCCTGAGCAAATTGGAAAGTCTTAAACCAAGTGGTTCACTGGCTGTGTTGGCACAACAGAGTGAAGAAAGTCAATAGAACACTATAGGTGGTCAAGTATCATTGAGAAGAAATCTCCACTCAGTAACTTTAAAATTTATCATTTTTAAAGTAATAAAGCACTTTCTTTGCCTTTCACTTTCAGTATTGTTTTTATGGATCTTCCTCATCAATATTTTTTCATATTTATTACTCCCTTTCTTTGCTACTAATGATGTACTATCTCAATTATTTATGTTCATTCTCCCATCTTTATGCAATCTTTTATATTATGAAAAATATATAGTACTAAAAGCGTGAGTTTTAAAATACAAACATTTGATGACTAGCTGATCTTTGAGGCTATCAGTCAAAATTCCTTATAATGTATACACTGCTATCTTAATCTGGGTAGTGTTTATTGATTGTTTTAATATCTATCATACATTGTGCTAGGCCCATGTGATAAAAGAGTAAGCAAAAATAGACATAATGGGATTCAAAGCTTAATACAAGAAATGAAACCTCATTAAATAATCAATCACAAAATGAAATCAAATAGAAAAAGAACTATATGAGTTGTCAAGCATGGGAATTGGGCCTTGTTAGGAAGTTTCTCCTAGGTATGGAATGCTTAAACAAAGAGCTAAAAAAAAAAAAAAAAAGAGGAAGTAATAATTTTCTAGTATGAGATATCATCACACTGAAACAAATTCTAAAGAAAGTCTCCTGACTGCCTAACTAGAGTTCTAGAGAAAGTCCTGCATTGGCAGAAACAATAAGATTCTTTACTGCCTCCTTGCTTAGTCATTAGTTGAGGCCAACTTCCAAGAAGAGGGTAACCAAGGCCTGAAAATGCAATCTGCTGAGGAGTGACATTAACAAGATAGCAGAATGTTAATTTTCTACCATCATCTCCCCAAAGTGCACCAGTTTCAAATACAATTCACAATAAGAAAAATAGTGCCAAATGATATTTTTTTAAGTTGGTGAAGGTGTCCTTCAAAAAGAAAAAAAATAAAGTTAAAAAATTAAAATGACAGCAGAATAAAATACACTTTATTATTGCTGTATGTATATATGTGACTGCATGACCAATGTGATTCTGCAACCTGTACACTCAGAAAAATGAGAAATTATACCCCATCTGATTCAAATGTATGATATATCAAGATCATTGTACTGTCATGTGTAACTAATTAAAACAAATAAAAAAGAATAATAATAATTAAAAAAAGAGTAAAGGAAAATTGTAAAAAAAAACAAAATAAAATAAAATTAAGTATTAACTGTCTTGGTATCCAAAAAATAAATAAAATTAAAAAGAAAGGAGAGATAGTAAGTTTCCCAGACAAACAAACTGAGAGAGTTCATTGCCACTATATCATCTTATAAGAAATATTGAATAGAATTTTTCAAGTTGAAATGAAAGGCACTGTATGGTTTGAATGTGAGGTGTCCCCCAAAAGCTCATGTGTGAGACAATGCAAGATTTCAAGCAGATACGATTGGGTTATTAAGTACTGAACCCAATCAGTGAATTAATCATCTGATGGGATTAACTGGGTGGTAAATAAAAGTGGGTGCAGTATGGATGGAGAAGGTGGGTCTTTGGGGCATTCCTTTGGGGCATATATTTTGTATCTATTGAGCACAGCCTCTCTCTCTGCCTCCTGATCCTCATGTAAGGCACTTCACTAAGCCACACTCTTCTGCCATGATGTTCAGCTTCCCCTCTAGCCCTGAGGAATGGAGCCTACTGTCTATGGACTGAGACATCTGAAATCATGAGCCCCCAAATAAACTTTTCCTCCTCTAAAATTGATCTTGTTGGGTTTTCTAGTCACAGAAACAAAAAGATTGACTGAAACAGATACTGGTACCAGGAGTCAGACAGCATTGTTGAACTTCTGAGGTTTTAGCATTGGACTGCACAAACTAACTGATTCCTCCAACTCTCCAGCCTGAAGATGGACGTTGTGAACTATTCAGCTTCTGGTTGTGTAAGCCAGTCTAATAACTCTCATTTTTGTAATACTTAGTTCCTGTTGGTTCTTTTCCTCACATACCCAGATAAATAATAAATGAGAAATTATAGAATTAAATTACATTATTAGCCAAAAAGACTTATAGACATATAAAGAATACTCTAGCAAACTGCTGAAGAATGCACATTCTTTTCAGCATAACACGGAATTGGTTTCCAAAATATATCATATATTAGGCCTTATAGCAAGTATTGACAAAATCAAATTAAGTAAAAACATAAATAATGTCTTCTTTTTAGAAGATCACAATTGAATGAAAATCAAAACCAATAGCAAAAAAATTTCAGAAATTAGAAAAATACATGGTAATTAAACAATACACTATTGAATGAACAGTGAATTTTTGAAGTCTTGGGGAAAATTTAAACATCTCTCAAATTAAACAAAAATTGAAACAGAATATACCAAATCTATTGAATACAGAAAAAGTAGCAACAAGAAAAATATTCATATCAATGATTTTCTATATAAAAAGAAAAAAGAAAAACTCTTGAATAAATGATATAAATGATGCTTCTCAAAACCTTTGAGAAACAAGAATAATCCAAAGTCTAAATCAATAGAAGGAAAGCAGAAAAAAAAATAAAACGGACACTAAAAGAACAATATAAAACATTAATAAAACCAAGATTTGTTTAAAAAGATAAACAAGATGACAAATAATAAATTAAGCTAACTGAAAAAATTAAAAGTGAAAGAAAAAAAATACCCAATACATAAAACAGAGCTCAAAAAGTAGACTTTACAACAGATACTACAAGGGGGGAAAAAACTTTATGGAATATTTTGAAAAACTACACGCTAATGGAAAATCTGAAGGAAGTAGACAAATCTCTGGACATATATTCCCTATTAATATGGAACCAAGAATATATAAAATAACTAAATGAAATCTGTAATAAGTAATAAAGTTGAAGCAGTAATGAAGAATCTTCCATCAAAAAAAAAAGCCCAGGCTGGGTGAATTCACAGCTTGATTTTACCAAACTCATAAAGAACTAATCTAAATGCTTCCTAAACTATTCCATGAAAGTGAAGGGACACTTTGAAACTTAATCTGCAAAACCAGTATGACTCTGCTACCAAAATTTGATAAGGATACAACAAAAAAGAAAACTATAGACATATATTTCCAAGTAATATGTTTCAATCAGCTTACTTGACACTGGGAACAAAAGATTTGAAAAGAATAATTAGAGAAGGAAAAATTTATTTGGTTCATGTTTTCAGAAGTCTCTGGAAAAGCAGTATGGAGATTTTTTTCTAACAGGGATGGAAGGAACATATGATCCAGCTATCTCCCTCCTCAGTGTATGTCCAAAAGATCTAAAGTCAACATACTCTAGGGATGCAGTCACATCAATGTTTATTACAGCACAATTCACAATAGCCAAGCTATGGAAAAATCTCAGGTGCTAGTCAACAGATGAATGGATAAAGAAAATGCTACTCAGCCATAAAGAATGAAATTATGGCATTTGCCAGTGAATATATGGAATTGGAAGCTATTATTCTAAATTAAATAAGCCAATCCCAGAAAACCAAAGGCCAAATCTGAAATGCAGATGCTGACTTACAATAGGCAGGGTGGAAAAGAAGTATAGGTTCACCCCAGAGTGGACAGAGGGAAATGTGGGGAAAGGAGAGGGAATAGGAATGGGAAAGACAGTAGAATGTATCAAACATAACTTTCCTATGTTTATGTATGAATACACAACCAGTGTAACTCCAGATCATGTACAACCACAAGAATGATAAGCTATACTTTATGTATGATATGTCAAAATATTCTACTGTCATGTATAACTAAAAAATAAACAAATAAAATTTCAAAAAAATAAAAATAGAACTTCCTGGGAATATTCTTTTTCTGATATGTACTTGGGTTATACAAACCTATGTATTTGTTAAAGCTCAGCAAATGTAACAAGATATGTACATTTCATTGTGCATAAATGTTCCATCAAAAGACAAAATTATAAACAAATATTGAACTCTACTAATGATCTGCCTGAAGAAAACTGAAATGAAACCATGCTAATGCATTTTGCTTTGAAATATTTCAAAAAGTAAAATGAATTAATGGATAACAAAAGCATATAGATAGATGTAAAAGCATGTATATAAAAAATAATGGTACCATCTGGGTGGTGGCTATGTAAGTGTGCACTATAAAAAAAAAAAAAACAACAACTTTCAACTTTACTTTTTTGCAAGTTGTTAAAATAAAAGTTTGTGGGAAAGACAGTTTGGAAACCATTGGAAGAAATTTAATTAAGATTGAATATTAGAGGAAAAAAACAATCTGAAAGTATTTAAGGTACTACGAGGCACTGGGAAGGTGGTCCAGGGAAAAGGGAAAGAGGGAAATTATTTATTAATAATAAATTAAAGTAACTGAAAAAATTAAAAGAGAAGGAAAAAAAAAACCCCAAATACCTAAAACAGAGCTCAAAAAGTAGACTTTACAACAGAGGGTGGTCCAGGGAAAAGGGAAAGAGGGGTAGATGAGAGAGGATAGAAGGGATGTGGCCATGATCAATGTTCAATATATGAGCACATGGAAATTTCACAATGAAACTCATTAATCTGTATGATAAATATGTTAGTAAAAATAATTTCTTAGAAGAAAACCTCATAATTCATTCATGAGTTTGAATGAATTGACTGTTAGTAAAATATTAAATACTTAAAGTACTTAAACTTTATAAAATATTTGTCTTAATTATATAAGCTATATTATATAGAAAAATATTTTAATTTTTTTATCAAAATATAATACTGATCAAAGTGAACACATGAAATCAAAAGCCCTTTGAATGTTTAAGATTTCAACAATATGGCTAAGACAGGACTAGCACTCATACCTGCTGAGGGGTCAATTCTAAAACATTGGGTGCATCTTTTCAGGATTGAAGGTCTCATGCAAAATTAATAGTTGGCATTTTTCCATATGTTACTATCAGAGCCAGCATAGCACCTGGACCAAGTAACTTTTCAGTAAATGTCAGTAGAATTGATTAGAATTGATTATTTTATAAAGTACATAAGATGGATATAAGCTTTTTTTTATCATCACTGTCAATAGAAATAGTGAGACTAGTATACATTTGTGTTCCAAGTGTTGGTGTGATCAAAAATTATCCCTGTGAAAAAACAAAGATGGAAATGTTCATCTCAACTCTGGTATTACCCTATCAAACAATAGTACCATGAGCTGTCAGTATGACATGATATTTGAGCAGGAATCTCCCATGCTGGTAATTGGGAGTAAGATTATCAGGTACATGTATGCACAAAACTTAGAAAATTCAATAATTGACCACAACACAAACTGCAGAGGAAAGGAAAGAGAGAGAGAGAGAGAGAGAGAGAGAGAGAGAGAGAGAGAGAGAGAGAGAGAGAGACCTCGACAGGAGGTGGGAGGAAAGAATGGAAATGATAAAATCCAGAAAAAGGTATTAAAAAGAAATAAACCTGAATCAAGTGAAGCAAGCAATGTTAAACTGTCCCCTTGCACTCCCAGTTATCCACATTCTGACCTTAGTTACTCTCACTCAGGACTAAGTCTAGATGTCCATTGGAAAAGATCTTGAATGTCCAATAAAAGGGGGCAAAGAAGACATCATAAATTTGCACACCACTGATATCTTCAGTTGGAAGTATCACCTATTTCATGTTTGGAATTGTTCTGGTAGTGGAATCCAAAGAGTTAAATGTTTGACACCCTGGGCTGAACTCCTTCTCCCTTTCTAAATTCATATTCCCTAGTGAGAACCAGCAAAAAGTTATGAAAGAAATCTGGTAGAAGCTGTAAGAGAAGGTTTCTATCTCTTGGCAGCCCTGTAAATGGAAGTTAATTCCTAGCTGATTACCTGGCATTGTGAGACAGTTACAGATCTATCAGTCTCCTCTCAAGCACTGAATCACACACTTACCAACTTTCTTAGCACCTGTAGTAATACCTCACTATTTGAGAAAGAGAGGGGAGGTATTCCTGGCTAAGAGATGTAGTAAACAATCTGTCACCTTTCCTGTTTCATGTTTCAGTAAGCCTGAGCACATTAATGAAAGATAAGGAATCTAATTATTTAACATATTTGATATCAAGTCTAACTTTGGGGAACCTCTGATTCCCTACCTGATCTACATTTGCTCTGATAAACTATAAAAAGATGAAATCTATTTTTTTTATTTATTTGTTTTTTTTATTTTTTAAAGAGAGAGTGAGAGAGAGGGAGAGAGAGAGAGAGAATCCTTCTTCAATATCTATCTTTTAGTCTTTGGCGGACACAACATCCTTGTTTGTATGTGGCGCTGAGGATGGAACCCCGGGCCGCACACATGCCAGGCGAGCGCGCCACCGCTTGAGCCACATCCCCAGCCCCCAAGATGAAATCTATTTAGAAAATAGGTCCCATGTTAGCTGTGGATCAAATAAGGAAGACAACATGTCATACACACAAACATTCATCATTCTCACACACAGAGAGATACCATTGAAGTGTTAGAAGGAAAGAATCAGTTTTAGCCAACAGGCAATTGCTGGCTGAGACTCCTCAAATTCCCACTCTGACATTTGCTGCTTGAGTGACACATAGTCATGTGGTTGTCAGTTTCTTTCTCTATAAAATGGAGTTAATAGCAGTACTTGGTAGTACTTAGTAGTTGTATTAAAATTGTTTTAAATGTACAATGTCAGCCAGTTTTTATTAATCAAAATGGCCAAACAATAACTGTCAGGCAAATCAGTCTTTAAATAAATTTACCATTAATTTGTGTCCATTGGATGGATTTGTGGATTTGTAACATTCGTGGTATATTTTTCATGAATTGGAGAAACAAGGAGAACTAGCTTTGTTCTTTTCATGAGAAATTATCAGGGAATTTGTTTTGCTTTTCTCTGCTCCAGAAAATTCTGACAGTATGAAGTAAAAAACAATTTTATATATATTGTATCATCCATTGTATCATACTATCTGTATGATAGAATTCCTTATGAATCTGAATCTGTAAACTTTGCTATAATATTTTAACAGTCAAATTTAAAAAATATATCCTACTTCATGAGTACATGTTCTCTTTTTCTTTCTTCTACAACTGAATTCTGTTGGTTCATACAGAAATAGTTGAAAGAATGAATCTCTGAATTGTGACACTGCTTTGTATTTTTAAAGTCATTTTCCTACCATCAGGAAATCATGATCATAATTTTAAATCTGCTTACAAAGAACACATTATATAATATTAAATGTCTCAATTAAGCTGACTTTCAATTTAAGTATGAAAAATACAAAACCACTAACCATGTATATTATTTTCTGTAAAATTTGCAACCAAATTATAGAAACTATGGGGGGGGTCTCTCTATGCAACTATAATTTTTCTTCAAGTGTGTGGTCAGTGCATCACTTGAAGAATAAAAATTCTTCACATGTTAAATTGCAAAGCTTGTGACATGAATGCCAATGTAGGAGATTGCAATGTGCATGTTTCATAAAATGTTGATTAATATAAACTAGATTTTGAGTGTTTGATTATAAAAGAAGAAGCTGTTTTCTTAAAGCCAACTTTAAAAATACCATGTTTTCTGTGTTCATCTATATTTAAAAGAATTCCTGATAAGTCTTCTTTTCTCTTCTTCTGCCTTTTGTTTTAAATCCAGATAATCTTATCAGATGCAAACCTTAATCACTTTCTCAGATTCTCTTGGTTCTGGCAGCCTCCTGCACCCTAGTACAAGTCTGAAGCTGCCATGCCAAATGGATTTTGCTGGAATCATTTAGTCCTTGTCTGGAACAACCAGTCACTTGCCACAGGAATTCCAAGTCTTGTAGCTTTGCCTGCATACGCACTGCCAGGACAATCTGCTACTTGACGGGACTTATGGTTCTTCCTTCCACTTCCAAACTTTGAAATGCCACATCACAGAAGGGGATTTGGCATCCAGAGTTTCTAGAAAAGGAGCCAAACTTTGTATCCCAGAATATAAGACAATAGCTCTCACCATGAATGAACTCTGACTAATAACAGAAGCAAAAAAAAACAAGAGAAGTGACAAACAAGTTCTCTCTTTTCTCCCTGTTGCAGATAATCACAGTCATTAGTCTGGATAGTCCCCTATAAGATCTCCAGAGCAGTTCCTGTGTCCAGCAATGTCCCTGCTAAGCAACCACAATGTCTCTGTCTAGCTGCATGGAGTGGTAGCCAGTGTGGCCACACACCGCTGCTTCACCTCCTTTAACCTCACTCATATTTGCTGGGTTTTAGCTTCCAAAGTGCTGTATTGAAACATGTAGCCTTGCCTCAGCCTCTATCTTCTGGGGAAAACTGGGCAGTGACAATTATATTTTGTGTGTGTTTGAAAATGGGAGTTTTATCCTACTGCTTTGCTATTTTTGTCTTCCTGAAAATAATTGCTACTTTTGGGAATTAGAAACATTAGGCTCTAAAATTCCCAAACAAAAATGAGCTGAAATAGTTACTTGCAATAAGTGTGAATAACTGGATAAGGCCTGGAAAAAGAAAACCAGACAATTAGATGTCTGCATTTACCTTACTGAGAAATGAAGATGAAACAAAGCAAAAAAAAATGTATCTGTTTATAATTAATCTGAGGACATAGGAAAAATACAGGTCATGCAACAAGGTTGGTGCCTTTTACTTTTCCAAGAGACAAACCAAGAAACTAGCCCTTGAGGTGATCGGAGGGAGGGTTGGAAGGGAAAGGGTAATCCACTCAGTAGGATGAATTCAGCCAGGTGAGAAATGGAATATGAGATTCATTTTGCTTTTGCAGCTAAAAAAAAAGTTTTAATTCATGCAAAAGTCCAAATTTTTTTCTGAATGTTTATGCTTTTATAAACCTGTGCTCAAAATATTTGTGGAGAAAATGATGGAAATAAAGGAAGAGACAGATAAATATACCATTAGATTATGGGGTTTCAAGAGCCCATTTAGTAACATAAAACTCAAGTAAAATTAATAATAGTAATAATGATATATAAAAATAATATTTTTGTCAGCTTTTTCATTGCTGTGACTAAAAGACCTGACAATATCAATTTTAGAGGAGGAATATATATCCTAAAGCCATGCCCCCAATGTTCACCTCCTTCAGACATACCCTACCACTTCAGTTACCACTTAGTTAATCCCTATCAAATAATAATTCACTGATTGGATTAAAACTCTCACAACTCAAGCATCTCCTCTGAACCTTCTTGTATTGTCTCACATTTGAGCTTTTGGGGTATATCTCACAAACCATAAAAATGAACAAAATACCATAAGCAATACAACATGTGATTTTCAATGGCAGTAAATATGGTTTTATAAAAAAAATAAACCCAATTTATTGACACTGCATTTGTATGAACCTAAGGAGTTTGCTTCTGTGTGTGTTTTTGGTTTTTTTTTTTTTTTTTTTTTTTTTTTTTTGTTGTTGTTTGTCTCTGGTTGTTTTCTTGGGAAAGGAATATCTTGGGATTTACAACCCTTTCCTTCCTGTAACTCTATTCCTTGAAGGAGGAAACAGACCCTTGAGCATGGTCCCTCACCTACTGCAACTCCTTCTCACAACAGAGAGGACAATGGCAGCCCAACAGTGGCCTTTAAAAATGTGATTTAAAAACCAAGGATGTCAATCCTATTGATATTCTCACACTGTCTTGAATCTCAGAGAAGAGCAAGGGAAAACCCCCTAGTTCTGCAGATCAACCTTGATTCCAACTCATCTAATAGTCAGCACTCCTGTTGACTGAGAAGAGTTCCATCACCATTGACCTTCACCCAGCATGATTTGATTCCTGATCCACTTTTCCACCATTTGTGACAGAATCAGTGGCAATAGCTGTAACTGTGAACAACTGGGAGTCCTCAGCAGCTGATGTGCATAGAAGAGGAGACAATCACTTGTCACAGGATGCAGCAATCAGTTGACAGGGTGTAGCAATCAAAAAAAAAAAATGTTCTTTTCCAATTCTGTGTGGGCTGTTTGGCAATAAAGATCATTTCATGATTCTGGACTGTGATATAAAAGGAAGTAGTCGGCTTATGTTTTCACATAAAATGAAAATAAAATGTTTACAATCATCCTAAATGACAAATACTTGGTCTCCTACCTAATTCAGATTTTTACATTTTTCCCTTTGAAATTCTTTCTTCGTTAATCTTCAGAGATGCTCTGCTCCCCTGCATGCTTCTCCTTTACCTGAACTCATTTCATCTAGTAAATGTTAGCGTTCTTGAGAGTTCTAATCTTAACCTTGTTTAAATAAATAGATGAAGTATCTGACACTGTGTCTTGAGCTATTTAATTCATCCAGAGAGTAATAACAAAATATCATAAACTTCACTGATGATAAACCACAAATTTATTTCCTACAATTCTAGTGACTAGAAAACCTAAAATCAAGTCATGAGCAGATTTAGTGTCTGACAAGGGCATGTTTCCTGGTTCATAGATAGCAGTTTCTTTTGTCCACACAGAGTAGAAAGGACAAATGAGCTCCTTGAGGCCTCTGTTACAAGGGCACTGATACCACTCCCGAGGGTGCAGCCCTCATGACCTTATGACCTCCCAAAAGTCCTACCTAATAGTCTCTCTTTAGGGGCACAGAGATTCAACATAGGAATTTTCATCTTTAACATATGACTTTGGGGGATGCTAGCATTCAAACTATTATGAACTATATAGACAATAAACAAGGTTTTCCTTTCTTCCCTTATATTTAGGCTCTCCCATCTCAGCTCCAAGAGGACTTCATTGTTGTCAGCTATTCAATTACCATGTCCTTCAGAAGTCAGAAAACATGTCTTCAGTCCCACAAGATCTACCAAAAGTCCAGGATCATGAAGATAAATGTGTTCTTTTCACTTTCTCAAATTTTTAAAATAGTGTCAAAGTCAACTTATGCCAAGCTGAAATGTTTTATCTCAATTTCCTTAAAAACTTTCCCTTCTCTTCTTTTTTTCCCCTCATTGCTAATAGTCTGTTCCTTGGATGAGCAATTTTTTAATAGGACAATGGCTCCTAACATTGGATCCTGCTTCCTGTCTTCCTCATCTCCAATGTGCCCATACCATTACACCAGAATTATACTTTTACAACCCTTTCCATATCATCCCATGCATTTGTTCAGAATACATCTACAATTTCTCATTGTCAGTCATGTCAGATCTCTAGTTGCTATTGTTGATACTTCCACATCACCGTCACATTGCTGATGCAACTTCTGCCTGAAATTCCACACTTCTGACTTGATAAAATCTGTGCCACAGGGTAGTTATATTTTTAGTCTTTTGAGGACACTTCCATACTGTTTTCCATTGGGCCTATACTAATTTATATTCCTACCAACATATGTAAATTTTCCTTTTTTCTCTACATCCTTGCAAGCATTTATCTTTTGACAATAATCATTCTAATTGAAGTAAGAAAATACCTCATTGTACTTTTTAATTTACACTTCCCTAATGCTTAAATGATACTGAGCATATTCATATATTGTATTAATTAGGGTTCTCTAAAAGAACAGAACTGACAAGATATATATTATACATATAATAAACATATATGATTATAAAAAGGGTATTTATTAAATTGACTTACAGGATAAGAAGCTGGATAGTCCCATAATGGCTGTCTGTAGACTGGAGATACAGAGGAACCAGGAGCTGCTTAGCCCAAGAAGCTGGAGCCCCAGAAGAAGAGGACCAATGATGAGTCCCCAGCAAGACTGAAGGGCTGGAAACTAATCGCTGAAGGATGGGTTGACAGAGTCTTCTTTGAAAGACAGAGGCAGCTAGAGGCCAATGTCCTTCGATGTTCCCAACAGAGACTGAAACAACTGCTTTAGAAGAATCAAGCTGTGTCTGCCTGAGCTTCCTCCTTTTGTTACCTGTAATTCCATTCAGTCACACAGCCTGTTAGAGTGCCACCCACATTCAGGAAAGGTTCAGCCTCAGTTTACTGTCTTACTTGCCAATCATTCCTGGAAACACCCTCATTAACACACCCAGAAGCATCTTAATTTTAGGCATCTCTTAATCCAATCAAGTTAACATCCAGATTAATCATCATACACTTGTTGGTCATTTGTATTTCTTCTTTTGAGAAGTATAATTTCAGATCATTTTCCCAATTATAATTGGATTCATTATTTTTTGTTACATAGTTTGAGTTCTTCGTATAGTCTAGATATTAATCCTCTGTCAGACATATAGTTGCAAATATTTTCTCCCATTTCGTTGGTTGTGAGAATACATCAAAATGAAAACAGCATATCAAAGAGATACCTGCACACCCATGTTTCTTGGAGCACCATTCAGAATAGCTATGATATGTAATCAGCCTAGGTGTCCATCAAGACTTGAATGGATGGAGAAAATGTAATTGTGTATACAATGACATATTATTATTCAGGCATAAAGAGAAATAAAATCTTGCCATTTTTAGCAAAATGAATGAAACTGAAAACATGCTAAGTAAAAAAAAAAAAAAAAAAAAATCCGATGTCAGAAGACAAGCACTATGTGTTCTCTCATCTGTGGAAACTAAAAAGTCAACATGAAAATAAAATAGTTATGACTAGGGATTAGGAAGGTGGGGAGAGGTGTAGAAAAAGGGTCATTGGATTTGATAAGTATACTCTGTAGGCACATATAAACCCCATTAATACATACAATTAATTCATGTTAATAAAAATAAAATAGATTGGCATCACCATTGGAGTTCTGACTCAAAGTTTTTCATTCAAAATATCTAAAACTTGCTTCCTTAGATATGATGCACCACTCCTTTCTCTATGCTTCTGTAGTAAATCATTAAACTTTTCATAGATTTGAGGGAACATATTTGACTAGTGCATTTCAGTGTTTTTCTTTGTCAAATTTTATCATCATCTGGAGTTACTTCGATTACAACCCTCCCTGCACTATATCACTGACCCATGACCAATATCCTTTCCATATATGTTAGACCCTTCAGGAAAGGGCAAAATCTTTACCACAATACTCTGTCTCTGTTTCTCTGCCCTAGATGGTCCTGATAATTTTGTTTCTCAGTAAGCTTTCTTAAAGAAGAATTGAAATTCAGTAAATTCATCTTTTGTGTGAGCATCTTATTTTTTTTTCTGATGGTTCCTCCTGATTGTGCATCCCTTGTCATTTACACTTGAAAAATGGGCCATAACTTTTCCAGTCCAAGTGAGACACAACTGAAGTTGATGAATAGTAAAGATTACTAATTTAATCAATCATGTCTGTGCCTTTTAATTTTAAGATGGATTTAAAAATACTTTCTTGTGCTGATTTTTTTTATTTGACAGACTAGGGCAAAATCTCACATTTAAAATATTATCCATTAATTTTATTATATTCTTTCAATATTATGGGTACAATATGCAATGATTATTATTGTAAAGGTATAAGCATTTAAGTACAAGTAGGACAGTGCCTTTACCTCCCAATATATTAACAGAGATGTAAACAACTAACATTTAAAGCCAAATGAAGTAAGAAAGAAATAAAGGTATAAGCAGCACTATGAAAGGCAAAACTGGAAAATTGTTCCAGACTGAGAGATGGAAAATATTTCATGAAGAAGTTGGCCATTAGAGGATATTTACGCAATTAGCCCAAACTACTCATTTGTAGCAGTGATTGGCTCTCTTCAGATTCTCTCATTGATGATTATTCAGTTTTTTTTCCTTCCTCAAACAGCAAACCATTTACTTTTCTTCTATCCCTCTGTCATCTCATAGGATAATAGGAGTTCGCATATCATTTTTACTTGTTAATTGCTATTTAACTACTGTGGAAAACAGTTACTTGGGGGTTAGATACTACTAAGCACCACTTAGCAAGATATATGGAACTTTCATCAAGTCAATTCCCTATGGCAAGCTATGAATTTAGCATTTCTGAATTTAGGATTATTTGCAACAGCTGTTTGGAGGATAATTCTAAAGAAACACCATATACTGCTTTAATCACGTCTCACGAACAAATGTCAGTTTCCTTTATGAATTCTTAGAGGCTAAAAACAATTTTAACTGTTTCAGGTAGTTCAATCCACTTTAAGTAAATACTGGATAACATTAATCTAGAAGTAGAAATTAGGTACGTCTAAATAGGTATATCTAAACACTTATTAACTGATTTTAATTGTAATATTAATGGACTTACCTCTTTTGTAGACTACCTAAAATTGCGGTCCTAAAGGATGAAAATGTGAAACGAACAAACAAATTAAAAAAAAAAAAAAAAAACAGGTATTAAAATGACCTAACACTGAGTCCTAAATTTTTCTTAATAAGTAAACTACTGATTTCTGTTAAGATAGTTAATAGTCAAATTTATTTACTTGGGGGGCTAGGGATGTGGCTCAAGTGGTAGCGCGCTCGCCTGGCATGCGTGCGGCCCAGGTTCGATCCTCAGCACCACATACAAACAAAGATGTGTGTCTGCTGAAAACTAAAAAAAAAAATGAACATTAAAAAATTCTCTCTCTCTCTCTCTCTCTCTCTCTTTCTAAAAAAAAAAATTTATTTACTTTGCATTCTCTGTAACTAGTATAAGTGAATGCTTTAAAACATCTTCAATTACTTTTGACTTCTTCCTTGCATCCCTAAAACCATCCCAATTTTCACAGCATAATTTATAAGTTTTTCACACAATCACAAACATAGGGAATCTCGTTGTTAGATTAATTTATTCTTAGAATAAATTAAAATATAGAGATTTTTAAAATGCCCATATAACCACTAAATTTTAAAAAAAGAAAAGTGTGACGATTGTGGCAGAAGAGGCAGTGAATAGGGAAAATACACTGTGCTCTCTAGGCATTCATTAAAAATTCTTTTCCTAAACTTCTGAAATAGTAAAAATATCCTCTTCTTTGTTAATGTATTTATGTAGTAAAGGGAAACACTCAAAGAAGCTTCCTAGACAGCACCCCCAAGCAACATGAAACACACAGAAATAAAGCGTTAACTTCTCATTAGAGGCACTGTTGATAGCAGAGCTGCTGTTTGGGCCTTGCTTAATTCTGTGTTAGACAAGACAGGTGACCTCTCTGACTCAATTTTCTCAAATATAAATCATGCAAGTAAAGTTTCCAAAACTCTTAACAATGAACACTTTTTCAGGTTTCTCTAGGAATGAACCCTAATACATCAAAGTAATGATCATGCAATTTTACAATAACACATTTTGTAATTATTTTGCTTCTACAGATTGTATGCACTGTTTTATCTACCTTTTATGATTTAAATAGCTGGAAGTAAAATGAAGGGAAGGCAAAATTTTTGAAGTGTTTAATATACCTTACATCAGACCCTTGTGCATTCATTCCCATGGGAAGGTCCTCACACCAATGGAAATGAAGACAATAGAACAAAGAATATTTGCTTTTCCTCCTTAATTCCTCATGCTCAGGATAAGCCAGGGAAGGCAGGGAGTATTCTAATTCCACAGAGAAAAAGAAAAAATGTGACCCTCACAATGAGAAAGCTTCCTGATGACTTCCATGGGCCCTGTCCCCAATTCACTGTAACAGGTATTTTATCAGCTTTTTCATTGCTGTAACTGATGGATCGGACCAGAACAACTGTAGAGGAGGAAAAGTTCATTTGAGGACACACAATTTCAGAGATCTTAGTCCATAGAAGCCTGGCTCCATTCCTCAGGGCTTGAGGTGAGGCAGAACATCATGAAGGAAGAGTGTGGCAGAGGGAAGCAGCTCACATCATGGTGATCATGAAGCAGAGAGAGAGACTCCAGCTCCAGATGAATATATACCCCATAGCCACATCCTCCATTAACCACTTACTCTATCCACACCCCACTTGCCTCTAGCTACCATTCAGTTAATCCCATCAGGAATTAATGCACCGATTGGGTTAGGACTGTCTCAATCCAATCATTTCTCTTCTAAACCTTCTTCCATTGTCTCACACGTGAGCTTTTGGGAGATACCTCACATACAAACCATAACAACAGGTATGACTAAGCATGAAAAAAAAAAAAAAAAAAAAAAAAACCTAACCTAGAAAGGCAGACATTTCCTGAAGTGAGGGAGAATGAGTATCTTTCTTCATTCTTCATGATGTTTCAAGTCCACTTTTATTTTTTCCATATTTTATTGGTGCATTATAGCTGTACATGATTGTGGGATTTGTTGTTACATATTCTCACATTCATTTTAAGCAAATATTTTGATTTTCTTTTTAGGATAGGAACTAAAAAACACTTAAAATTATTATCTGAACCCAATTCTTCACATACTATAGGTGAAAAAAAAATGTCAAGGGGATATATTTGTTGAGCTTTGGTGTCTTTATATGCTCAAAATGTAATCTGGTTGCATCTGTGAGGATGAATTATTACTAGGATAACATGAAGGGTTTAAAAAAATAGCAATGGCTGAGCATGCTGGTTTTCTATGCACGAATACAGATTCTAACCCTGCATGTGTATTCTGAAAGTATGGACCCAACATCTTCTCTAATATTATTGTTAGTTCTCAATATTACAATTCTTGCCTGCCTGCTGTCTACTACTGAGGCTAAATCCCTATATAAAGTTGATTCAAATGACTCCTTTTCTCAGAAGTTCACTGGGTGTCCTCCCAAACAATGAGAGGGTGTAAATATTAATACATGCATTTTTATTTTTAGGATTGGATAGTTAAACGAGTAACATTTTCTTTGAAGAAGATGGATTCCAACCACAGATATTTTTATTAGTAAAAGAAAAATTAATATATAGTTACAGAGAGAATTGACACAGCCCAGAGACTCATGGAATAATAAATAGACTGCTACAGCTATGTGGGCACTCCAAAGATCATCTCCTATCAACCCCTAATTTTTTTGGATAAGTCAATGAGAACCTGGGAAAGTGAAAGGACTTGTGTAGTGTCATGATCTTGAGAGATAGGGACTGAAGTGACAACTTCCTGACCACAAAGCACTGCCGCTTTCGTTATATTGCCTTCCTTAACTCACTGTTTCAGATCACCTTTCTTTGGTCAGACTTATTGCAAACCGCTTTGTTGAATTATTTGAAAGAAGAGAAGAGAGTTGAACTAACTTGCCATATACAAGGCAAAGGAATTATGAAAATAGTACTTATGAAAGTGTGTGTGAAGATGGCGGCGAATGGAGTGCATCACCCCCATGTACCACGTCACTGCGCGGGTGAATGACAAGTTAGAACGGCCAAAAGCTATCTTGTTAGGAATTTCCAGCAAAATTGGGGTGCACTGAAACGTAGAGGAAGGATTTCCATCACCCGAGGATCGGTTACTGGGGCTCAACCGCGAGGTTTGTCTGCCCAGAGATTCAAGCTGCTTATTCAGCGGCTCGCCCCACTGCTAGAGACTGCAGCACGCGCAGAGAAATGGAGTCCCTAGAAATGGTGAACTAGCAACACAGAGATACGGCGCTGCTGATTCTGCGGGCTCCTGCCGGCTGTGCCCTCACTGTGCTCAGTGCTGAATTCTGGGTTTGAGACGGGGAAGGAAGCGGTCCAGTTCTGTCTTCCACACCGGTCAGACCATCGAGGAAACCAGCAGCCACCATCTTGGAGAGCTGACGTCACCATCGCCAGTTTTCGACTGATCGCAGCTCAGTGATAGAGCAGGTCTGTGACATCTTGACCATCCCCCATACAGCGGGGAAATCACATAAAATCTCTCCCCGGCTTTCCGGGTGTGTGATTAACAGAGGTGTGGGGGAAAGGTAAAGGCAACTGACCTCCAACTCCTCCCTCCTACCAGCGTCGAGAACAAAACCTGTTTCGCCAGCTCTAGGAGGAGGGGCTAGCAGAGGGAATCAAAACAATAAGGTGCAGGTTCCCAAAAGCCACGCTCCACGTCCAGGAAACTGCAGGCACAGAGTGTAGTTTGAACTGCCGAGAGGTATCACACTGGGAAAGGCCTGGCTGACAGGAGAAGCCAGGGGACTAGAAACTAGGAATAAACCTCAGCTAACAGGTTTTGAGAGACAGCAGTTGAGGGAGGAAGGAGCAGCCTCACACAGACTGTTTCCTGAGGCCGGAGGGCAAAATCTTGGCCCGGAAGGCACAGCACCACCTACTGGAAACAAAGAAAATAGAAGCCTAACAGTGTCCCTTTTTTCTTTTAATTTTTTAATTTTAATTTTTTTTCTTGTCTACAATTATACTATTATTTTTTTAAATGTAATTTTTATTTTACTGCATTTTATTATTATTTTTTATTATCATTTCCTTTTCTTTTCCATTCTTTTCTCTTTCTTCCCTCTCTCCCTCTCTCTTTCTTGGTTTGCTTCCTTACCTTTTCCCCATCTTTCCTCTTAAGCATGACCACCCAGATTACGTACAACTTACTAAATGCAAAAAGATGAATACTACGAATCGGTCCATAGTCCGCCTAAGCCCTTAACTATCCCCAAGTACTCCTGTCTATTCTCTTGTTAATATCCGCCTGCATTGGAGCAACCCCCCCAAAGAAGCTAACATATACTAACCTCCATACCATCAAAGTGCCCGACCTCAACATAAAATCCTAAGTTCAAACCTCAATTCTATACATGCCATCAAATTCTGTAGGCCTCTAATGAAACTAATGAATTTATCTTAATTCACAATTAAATCCAACATCTCTAAACATTGTCTCCCAACACAAAGGAGAGATATTGGAACTATAAAAACCAAAATAAATTTAAAGAAGAAAACAGAAACACAGCAGTCAAACAGAGTTGGAAAGCAACTTGAGCACCATGAAAAAAACAAGGGAAAAAAGGATTACAAACAATGCAGGACAACTTAAATACACAGGAGAACCTAGAGGCTTCAGAAAAATGGACAGAGAAAGAACTCAAGGCATACCTAACTCAGATGGAATGGAATCTTAGAGAAGACATTAGACAGCAAGTCCAAACAATGAAAGTATACTTTGAAAACTAATTAAATAGGCAAATTCAAATGGCAAAGAACAAGCTATACCAAGAGATAGAGATTTAAAAAAAAAATCAAACAGTAATCCTAGAAATGCAAGAAACCATAAAACACATTAAAAACTCAAATGAGAATATTACAAATAGACTAGATCAAATAGAAGTCAGAACATCAGATAATGAAGACAAAGTGTATCAACTTGAAAAGAATATAGTCAACACAGAAAGGATGCCAAGAAATCACCAGCAATCTATCCAAGAGATATGGGATGTATAAAAAAACCAAAATTGAGAGTCATCGGGATAGAAGAAAGTACAGAGGTTCAAACCAAAGGAATGAACAATCTATTGAATGAAATAATCCTAGAAAACTTCCCAGATATGAAAGATGGAATGGATTGCCAAATCCTGGCAGCCTACAGGACCCCAAACATACAAAACCGTAAAAGACCAACTCCAAGACACATAATTATGAAGATATCCAACATACAGAACAAGGAGAGAATATTAAAAGCTACAAGAGAAAGAAGGCAGATTACATTCAGGGGTAAACCAATTAGGTTAACGGCTGATTTTTCATCACAGACGTTGAAAGCAAGAAGATCCTGAAACAACATATTTCAAACACTGAAAAATAATGGATTCCAATCAAGAATACTGTATCCAGCAAAATTAAGCTTCAGATTTGACAATGAAATTAAAATATTTCACGATAAACAAAAGTTAAAAGAATTCGCAGCCAGAAAACCAGCACTGCAAGGTATTTTGAGCAAAACACTACAAGAAGAGGAATTGAAAAACAGCACCCAAAACTAACATTGGGAGGCAACTCAGTAAAGGGAAGAACAAAAAATATAACCAAAAAGGAAAAACGAGCCATATTAAAATAAATAAATAAATAAGCATGACTGGAAGTACAAACAATATATCAATAGTAACCTTAAATGTTAATGGCTTAAATTCACCAATCAAGAGACAAAGGCTAGTAACCTGGATTAAAAAAACAAATCCAAAAATAAGCTGCCTTCAGGAGACTCATATGATAGAAAAAGACATACACAGGTTGAAAGTGAAAGGCTGGGAAAAATCATACCACTCACATGGTCCTCGGAAGCAAGCAGGAGTGGCCATACTCATATAGAATAAAATCAACTTCAAGCCTAAGTTAATCAAAAGAGATAAAGAAGGCCATTATATACTGTTAAAAGGAACCATCCACCAACAAGACATAACAATTATCAATATGTATGCACCAAACAATGGTGCTGCAACATTCTATAAAACAAACTCTCCTCAAGTTCAAGAGTTAAATAGACCACAACACAATAATTATCGGTGACTTCAACATACCGCTCTCTCCATTGGACAGATCCACCAGACAAAAACTGAATAAAGAAACTATAGAACTCAATAACACAATTAATAACCTAGACTTAACCAACATATATAGAATATATCAACCATCATCAAGTGGATACATGTTCTTCTCAGCAGCACATGGATCCTTCTCAAAGATAGACCATATATTATGCCATAGGGCAACTCTTAGTAAATATAAAGGTGTGGAGATAATACTATGCATCTTATCTGATCATAATGGAATGAAACTGGAAATCAATGATAAAAGAAGGAAGGAAAAATCCTGCATCACCTGGAAAATGAACAATATGTTACTGAATGATCAATGGGTTACAGAAGACATAAAGGAGGAAATAAAAAATTCTTAGAGATAAAAGAAAATACAGACACAACATATCGAAATCTATGGGACACTTTGAAAGCAGTTTTAAGAGGGAAATTCAATGCCTGGAGTTCATTCCTCAATGAAAGAAAAAACCAACAAATAAATGAACTCACACTTCATCTCAAAACCCTAGAAAAGGAAGAGCAAAACAACAGCAAATGTAGTAGAAGGCAAGAAATAATTAAAATCAGAGAGGAAATCAACAAAATTGAAACAAAAAAATTCAAAAAATTGATAAAACTAAAAGTTGGTTCTTCAAAAAAATAAATAAGATCAACAGACCCTTAGCCTTGCTAACGAAGAGAAGAAGAGAGAACTCAAATTACCAACATACGGGATGAAAAAGGCAATATCACAATGGACACTACAGAAATACAAAAGATAATTAGAAATTATTTTGAAACCCTATATTCCAATAAAATAGAAGATAGTGAAGATATCTATAAATTTCTTAAGTCATATGATTTGCCCAGATTGATTCAGGAAGATACACACAATTTAAACAGACCAATAACAAAGGAGGAAATAGAAGAAGCCATCAAAAGACTACCAACCAAGAAAAGCCCTGGACCAGATGGATATACAGCAGAGTTGTACAAAACCTTCAAAGAAGAATTAATACCAATACTTTTCAAGTTATTTCAAGAAATAGAAAAAGAAGGAGATCTTCCAAATTCATTCTATGAGGCCAACAACACCCTGATCCCAAAACCAGACAAAAACACTTCAAAGAAAGAAAACTACAGACCAATATCTCTAATGAACATAGATGCAAAAATCCTCAATAAAATCCTGGTGAATCGAATACAAAAGCATATCAAGAAATTAGTACACCATGATCAAGTAGGATTCATCCGTGGGATGCAAGGCTGGTTCAATACATGGAAATCAATAAATGTTATTCACCACATCAATAGACTTAAAGACAAGAATCACATGATCATCTTGATAGATGCAGAAAAAGCATTTGACAAAGTACAACATCCCTTTATTTTCAAAATACTAGAAAAACTAGGGATAACAGGATCTTACCTCAACATTGTAAAAGCTATATGCTAAGCCTCAGGCTACCATTATTCTGAATGGAGAAAAATTGAAGGCATTCCCTCTAAAATCTGGAACAAGACAGGGATTCCCTCTCTCACCACTTCTATTCAATATAGTTCTCAAAACACTGGCCAGAGCAATTAGACAGACAAAAGAAATTAAAGGCATAAAAATAGGAAAAGAAGAACTTAAATTATCACTATTTGCGGATGATATGATCCTATATCTAACAGACCCAAAAGGGTCTACAAAGAAACTACTAGAGTTAATAAATGAATTCAGCAAAGTGGCAGGATATAAAATCAACACACATAAATTAAGGCATTCCTGTGTATCAGCGACAAATCTTCTGAAATGGAAATGAGGACAACCACCCCATTCACAATATCCTCAAAAAAAATAAATAAATAAAATACTTGGGAATCAACCTAACAAAAGAGGTGAAAGATTTATACAATGAAAACTACAGAACCCTAAAGAGAGAATTAGAAGAAGACCTTAGAAGATGGAAAAATATACCCTGTTCATGGGTAGGCAGAACTAACATCATCAAAATGGCGATATTACCCAAAGTTCTCTATAGGTTTAATGCAATGCCAATCAAAATCCCAACGGCATTTCTTGTAGAAATAGATAAAGCAATTATGAAATTCATATGGAAAAACAAAATACCCAGAATAGCAAAAGCAAATCTAAGCAGGAAGTGTGAGTCAGGCAGTATAGTGATACCAGATTTCGAACTGTAATACAGAGCAATAGTAACAAAAACAGCATGGTACTGGTACCAAAACAGGTGGGTGGACCAATGGTACAGAATAGAGGACACAGAAACCAATCCACAAAATTACAACTTTCTCATATTTGATAAAGGGGCTAAAAGCATGCAGTGGAGGAAGGATAGTATCTTCAACAAATGGTGCTGGGAAAACTGGAAATCCGTATGCAACAAAATGAAACTGAATCCCTTTCTCTCGCCATTCACAAAAGTTAACTGAAAATGGATCAAAGAGCTTGATATCAAATCAGAGACTCTGTGCCTGATAGAAGAAAAAGTTGGCTCCGATCTACATATTGTTGGGGCGGGCTCCAAATTCCTTAATAGGACACCCATGGCACAAGAGTTAATAACTAGAATCAACAAATGGGACTTACTCAAACTAAAAATTTTTTTTCTCAGCAAGAGAAACAATAGTAAATAGGTAGCCTACATCCTGGAAACAAATTTTTACTCCTCACACTTCAGATAGAGCCCTAATATCCAGAGTATAAAAAGAACTCAAAAAATTAAACAATAAGAAAACAAATAATCCAATCAACAAATGGGCCAAAGACCTGAACAGACACTTCTCAGAGGAGGACATACAATCAATCAACAAGTACATGAAGTACATGAATTCCCTGAAGACCTTAAAAGAGCGTACTACAGGGATACTGCCACATCGATGTTCATAGCAGCACAATGCACAATAGCTAGACTGTGGAACCAACCCAGATGCCCTTCAATAAATGAATGGATAAAAAAAAAACAAACAAAAAAAAAAACGTGGCATTTATACACAATGAAGTATTACGCAGCACTAAAAAATGACAAAATCATGGAATTTGCAGGGAAATGGATGGCATTAGAGCAGATTATGCTAAGTGAAGCTAGCTAA
Source organism: Callospermophilus lateralis (assembly GCF_048772815.1). Classification (NCBI taxonomy): domain Eukaryota; kingdom Metazoa; phylum Chordata; class Mammalia; order Rodentia; family Sciuridae; genus Callospermophilus; species Callospermophilus lateralis. The sequence continues at coordinate 106,488,598 of NC_135310.1, read as the reverse complement.
TCCCTAAAAAACAAATGCCAAATGTCTTCTTTGATATAATGAGAGCAACTAAGAACACAGCAGGGAGGAAGAGCAGGAGGAAAAGACTAACATTAAACAGAGACATGAGGTGGGAGGGAAAGGGAGAGAAGAGGGAAATTGCATGGAAATGGAAGGAGACCCCCATTGTTACACAAAATTACATATAAGAGGTTTGGAGGGGAATGGGGGAAAAAACAAGGAGAGAAATTAATTGTAGTAGATGGGGTAGAGAGAGAAGATGGGAGAGGAGGGGAGGAGGGATAGTAGAGGATAGGAAAGGTAGCAGGATACAACAGTCACTAATATGGCATCATGTAAAAATGTGGATGTGTAACTGATGTGATTCTGCAATCTGTATTTGGGGTAAAAATGGGAGTTCATAACCCACTTGAATCTAATGTATGAAATATGATATGTCAAGAGCTTTGTAATGTTTTAAACAACCAATAAAAAATGACAAAAATAAGAAAGTGTGTGTGATACACATACACATAAATCATTGTAATTTATATGCTAATGGCATAGGAATAGAACTCAGTAGAAGAGAATAGAGCATCCAAAAGTAGTTCTCAATGTATGCAAGATTTTTTTTTTTTTAGATAATAGGGATTAAACTCAGGTTTCTTTACTACTGAGTCACATCCTTGGTTCTTTGTTTTTTATTTATTTTTATTTTTTCCTTTTTGAGACAGGGTGTTGCTAAGTTGCTGAGGAGTCTTGAGGCTGGCCTTGAACTTGCCATCCTCCTGCCTCAGTCTCCTGAGCCACTGGGGATTACAGACATGAGCAATCACAACGAGGCATGATACTTTAATAAAGGCACAAATCACATTTTAATTTGAGAGAAAACAAAGAGATTTTAGGACATCTGATCATTTACCTATTGAAGAAAATATGTGTATTTTGTACCTGTTAAGATTTATTTCAACTTTAAGTACCCAAAATTTTGTTATACAGTTATCAAAACATACGAAAGTTTACAGATTCACATACATTTAGTTGTGTGTAATTTGGCCCAGGCCAGCTGCTCAAGGACCCAACCCCCTTTCTACCTTTCTGTTCCACCATCCTTAGAGTGTGTGTTTCATTCTCATCACTATGAGATAGCTCCACAAACAGAAGCACAATACCTATTTTACAGTCATTAAGAAGGGGAACAGAACATAGGGGAAAGGGACTTCATGGTGTTTTGTGTCTATTCTAAAAGGCCTTTTTAAATTCAGAAAAGGGTTCCTTCCCCATGGATTTTACCTACTCCAACTAGAGTCCTGTGGCTCCCAAACTATAAAAAATCCTGGATATCAGGTATTTGCTTCTACTTTTTTTCTCTTTTTAATATTTTTTTTTTAGTTGCCAATGTACCTTTATTTTATTTAGATACTGTGCTGAGAATCAAACCCAGTGCCTCACACATGCTAGGCAGGCACACTACCACTGAGCCACAATCCCAGCCCTTGCTTCTGCTTTTGATGGTTAAAAAAATAAATGCCAAGAGAGCAGAATTGTAGAATTTGTTCTACATTTGAGTAAATGTAGAACAAGCCAGTCCACAGATTCTACCACATATGGAAAAATAGACTTCAGGTACATTTAGGAACTAAATGTAAAATAAAATGAAATTAGAGGTTTATTAAAAATTTGGGAAATTGTGTGTCTATCAAGTACTAGAAAGACTTCCTTAAACAAGGGTGGAAATTTATGTGTAATGAACATGGAAATTTACTTAGTAATATATGTTTTTTAATTTACCAAAATTAAAATCCATGTTAGTAAATTTTAAAAAAAGATTAAGATAAATGTCTGTTATGCAAATAGTAAACACAGACGTGTAGAAACACACACACACTCACTTGGGCACACAATGAACCCTTGTAAGTTTATAAGAGAGATAAAAAGCTCCAATGACTAAATGAACAAAGGACATAGTTTGAATGATTCATAAAACAGTAAATTGAAAGGGCAAAATAACACATAAAAGATGTTCAGTTTCTCTAGTCATCATCAAAATGCAAATTAGATGATCAACAAAATGTCAATTTATATTTATTAGGCTCACAAACATTTTCATAAGAAAGAAAGCTATCCCCCCTATAGTGAGAACCCTGGAAAAGGAGTTTCTTTCTGTGGCAGAGGAAATGTCAAATTTTATAGCCTTCCAGAAAGCCATCTGGCAGCATCTTTTAAAGTCTGAAGTGAATATACCCTTGACCATAGGAATAGTCTTCTTGGGAACCAATCTTGAATATAAAACTCTAAGAATACTACTGGCAATTGTCCACAGTGGCAAAACACGAGGAAAAGAGATTAATACCAGTCAAGATGAAAGTTGGCTAAATTATGTTATACTTACATTCTGGAATAATATATGCAGCCCCCTATACAAAAACTAAAGTTTTACCAATTGACTTGAAGAATTTCTCTGATTCTTTTAATGAGAAAAAAAATATTTTTATTAAAAACATGCATGATCACTAGATTTTGAACAATGATAAATATATATGCGCATTTATGCATAGACAACATATCATTTATACATAGACAATATTATACACAATATATTTGTGTATTTACATGAATATTGTTATATATAATTGGAAACATGTAAAAATATAAGCTGTGTTGTTGTCATAAGTGACAAGGTTGGAAGTGGCCTAAGTGGAGAGTGGGAGGAGATGGGTCTGGTTAGCCAAGTAAAAGTGCACTAATAAGAACAACATAACAGCAGATATGATCTCCTGCTAATTGCATCTTTATATAATATTTGTGAATACACTTTAAATTTAAATAGCCCTTTAGAATAGAATAATGCCTGGAATAGTGTGGATGGTTCTAGGCAAATATTTGAGACATTTTTTAAAATGGGAGAAGATCATGAAAAAGCAGCACATTAAATCATCAATAAGGGCAATTTGAGACTTCTAGGAAAATAACAGTGAAGATGGAAGGCGTTGCTCCTCTTGTCTTCAAGAATCTCAGTCCTCACTTTCTCCTCAGATTCAGCTGATGACTTTACCACACCCGCTAGACAAAACAAAATCAGTGGACTAAAATTCCTCCTTGCCCTCTGTAGTGCCTATAAACTTAAACCTGTCTGCCTCCACACACTCCTCCCTCCCTCCTGCTCTCTTTAGTTAATCCCTGGGGCTCCATCATCTATAGACCCTTTCCCAGAAATGTCTTCTATTTATGGCCCTTCCTTTTTCTCACACATCTTTCAACTTCTTTGATTGCACTTTTTAAAAAATTAATTCCTATATATAAATCTGTTAAAAAAAAAAATCATCCCTGGTCCGGCTGAAGAATGTGGAAAATGAGTCTTTAATACTTTACAAATTTGAAAACCATCAGAGACAGAGCGCTCATGAAAATTACATTGTAATGGGCTGGGGTCATGGCTCAGTGATAGAGCACTTGCCTAGCATGTGTGAGGCACTGGGTTCAATTCTTAGCACCACATAAAGCAAATAAATAAATAAAAGTCCATCAATACCTAAAAAAAGAAAAATTACATTGTAACTGTAAGAGTGTCCCATAAGCCATGCATGGTACAATTTGAGCATCAATAATAATAATAACTGTAGTGAATATACATGTGTCAAGTAATTTTAAATTCGTGAGTTTATAATAATGATTGATTTCACAAAAGAAAAAAAATTTTAAATTGTGATTGCCTTTGAATAATGGTCATTAACTTATAATTGTAACAGCAGTCAGTAAAGGAAAATAATCAAACATTTATCCCATTTTATACAAACTATGCCTCACACCAATGAAATACTTAATGAGGGAAAGTCTCTCTTTATAGACTTATTCCAGCTAATTGAAAAAGCTTATATAGAATTGGAATATTACAGTTTGCAACTCTTAATAGATTAATGGACGTAGACGGTGATTCTCAAGGGTTACTAAATACAACAAAGAAGCCCAACATTTTGTGCTTCCAGGTGAGGGAACTAATCACTATCTATGAATCAATCTTTGAAAATTATTAAACTAGAATAAGATCAAAATTCCAGGTCTAAATACCAATTTATAGAATACAAAGGAGTTACAACAAACACGTTGCACAGCAATATTCAGCCAGGAGTAAAATTCAAACCATGAAAAATCAGCAAGAAAATCAATCCAGTTCTTTGAACAAATCAATATCAAGGGAAAAAAAGAGGGATAAGAAAAGAGAAATCTTTAATTTAAAAGAAATTTGAAGTATGATCAATAACTGCAAAGAAAGGGCTTTCTTTCAGTCATGAATTGAATAAATTATTAATAAAAACAATCACAGGAAAATGTAAACACTAATTCAAAATATTAAAAATATCACCAAATTTTGCTAGAATAATGATTTTTGATTGTTTTTACAGATTTATTGTGTTGTAAGGATACATGCTAAAAGATATGTTGAAATTACAGGATGTTTAGAATTTGTTTCAAAATCATAACGAGGGAAGGGTTGATTTGAGTACAAGTGAAACAATATGAAAACAGTTTAAGCTTAATGATGAATACATACCAGAAAGCTCATTATTATATTATTTTTCTTTTTGTATATGATTAGAAATTTACATACTATCTTTTAAAATAATCCTCCTTTGTCTTCTCTTTACCTCTCCAGCAAATATTCCATATTTCTGCTTTCCATCTAACAAACCACTGACTGGTAGACAAATATCATTGCTCCCCACCTCCAATCTTTCCTCTTCCCCCTCTCACCACCAGTTTTTGATCTTACTATCACACTTGAACTGCATTTTCCAATCTCAGTAAAGGGCTAAATTTGCCTAAACTCAGTAAATAGTTTCTGGTCCTTGTAATGTTTAACTCTTTTCCACACTCACTACTATTATTGTTTCTTGCCTATCCAACATTTTCTCAGAAGTACATTTTATAATTTAACCCAATGTACATATATGTGAATAAGAATGCATATATTATTTAATTAAAATTTATACACATATGTGTTTGTGTCTGCATGTATGTGTGTATTAGAAGAAAATGTAACACTGTATCTTTTTTCTGTGAATAGTAAAACTGCCAACTACTTAGGATTAAAGCAACAAGGGACATTAAAGTAAGAATGATTCCTTAACCAGCAGGAGAACTTCCGGTGATTACAAACAACCCCTGCAGAAGCAATTAGTCCTTTTTGATTATGGATTTTAATGAAAATGGTAGTGTCACTTTTACCCTGATAAGAAAATACTGATTTTCTTTCTTTAGATACTTTTATTTTTTAGAACTATTCTTAATATTCCAATACTTTGAGTATGCTTGGTCATCTTCAAGTTATTTATAAATTTATGATCAATAAAAGGTCTACACTAATATTTATTAAGATCCTCGTGTCAATTCTATAATTGATTATTTTTATAGCTGTTGCACTTAAACTATGTTTTTTCTCTCTGAAGGATAAAATGCAATCTATATATCTAGTATATCATATTGATAATATTTTATTGTTCTCTTTTAAATCTTAGATCTCTATAATTATAATGAAATTTTTTTAATTTTTTTTTTAGTTGTAGTTGGACACAATACTTTTTTTTCTCATTTATTTTTATGTGGTGAGTAGGACAGAACCCAGTGCCCCACACATGCTAGGCAAGCACTCTACTGCTGAGCCTTAACCCCAGCCCATAACAGAATTTCTTATAGGTGTATTTTATCAAGTTCCATCCACCTCTAATAGTTTCATATTAGACAGTTAGCTGTGGTTAGCACATACACACCTTTTTCAGGTCTGCATATTATCATTGAACAATACTTTTTATCCTATTTGGTATTCTTAGCCATAAATTCCCTTTTCTCTCTTTATCTGGCTCTTCTTGTATATTACTACAGCTAGTAAGAAATTTTAACATTGTATAGAGACCCATTTAGCAAGAACCAAAGATCATTAGATAATATTTTCCCTTTTCTCTATTACTAAAGACTTCCACTGTTATGTCAGTACAAAAATTTTCTCCAGCTTAAAATAACACATGGTCCTTCCAATCTTGGTAAACTGTCTCCTCAAGGCACTTCCAGCTTTCTCTAACATCAGCCTTTCCTATCACCTAATGCCAAGTGGTTTAGTTTTGTGTTATAGCTGCACTCCACTTTAATGGGAACACCTCAAATCCTATTTTAGTTATCTGTTGCTACAAGCAACCAATATTTAAGCCAAAAGGTAGGTTAAAAGAAAAGCAATCTTTCTTTTTTCTCACAAAACTTCCATTGGGGTGAGTTCATTGCCTGTGAGGCAGGTAAATGGCTTCAAAAGACTGGGACCTAGAACACCTGGTGAGCTTTTTAAAGTTTCCATTTCTCTTTTTAAATAGTGAAACTCAGGTCTAAATGGTCCACCTTTTTCTCTAAAGGAATCCCTCTTTCCATGGAAAACTTTCTTTTCTTGCGATCTCAAGGCTTCTTCACAAAGCCTTCCCAGTTTTACAACTTAGTATTTTAACTCTTCCCGGGACTTCTCAGGTGTCTGACAACAAGTATGCTAAGAAACCAAGCAGTGCTTTAGGAAGTACCCATTGTTATGCAGGACCACCCAACACTGTGAGAAAAGAGATTCCATAGGTATCAATACCAGGAGAGAGCCAACTGCCAAATTCAGGTTTCTGCCCCACAACTCACCAGTAATTATTTTAGCAATTTGCATAGTACCTTAAACATATACCATTTTGTTTCCTGATTTATGCCAATATCCTTTCTTTATATTTTCATTTTTTCCATATTTGTTATTGGTGCATTATAATTGTACAAAGTGGTAGACTTTATTGTTACAAATTTCTATCTCTACACAATACAATACAATTTGACCAATATCATTCTTCAGTATTTGTGACAATATTTCTTTTTATTAACGTGACCATAGTCCCAGTTTACATTTATGATTAGGTGTAATTATTTATAACTGTTAGTAATATTTATAAAAATTATATAATTATATATATGAATTATGATATATAAAAGTTATATAAATGTAATTAATCATCCAGCTATCATAGTATAATCATAAACATTACATGATTATAGACAATATTATAAAATTTAAATTATGTTTATATAAATAATTTTGATTTGGGTAGAGTAATTTATAGCACTCTTTCAAAAGTGTCTCATTTTGATGATGAATATTTTGGTCACCCTTAGCATTATTATTCTAATATCTCCTACAAATTAAACAATATTTAAAACGTATATAATAAGTAATTACTGTCTGTTAAAATACTCATTTTATAAATATTACTTCCAGAATGGAAAATCACACCTAAATTAACCAGTAATATGTTACCATTGCAGCATTAAAGCAAGAGAGATCATCCTTTGTTGTGACAGAGTAGCTGTAAAGTTCTTGAGGTTACTAAGTGGCTAAGGTTGGAGGTCAAATCAATCCGCCTATCCGTTAAATAGTCACCATTTCTGAAATACTTGGCTCTTTTTAAAAAACATTCAAGTAACATTGTTCTTAAAGTCTCCTGCAAATAAATACATGTGGATATTTTTCTATTTTCCAAACCACTTTTTTAGCCACTTCTTTTTTTCTACTGGTCATTGTTAGAATTTTCTTGTATTTTTCCCTTTGGAGAATACAGGATTAAATGCCAGAGTACAGAATTTCAAATTACATGCATTCTCAATTCCTTTTTTAAAATGTCTAAAACATAATTGTTTTCACAAATATGTACTTAGCCATTGAAATAGAAATGCTGTCATGTAATTTCTATGACATTTACCCTTTTTAAAATATAATTCTTGAAAACAACAAAAGGTAAACTTTAGAAAGAGGCAGACTTAAATTCACTCTTGAGATTATTTTGTCTATACCTCTAGCTCCAACAGTTCCCATTCTAAGTACACACAGGCATATAATTAAGTTATAATTTTTGTTATGGTATTTTGTAGGTTCCTGGCAACAATGAGTTTTTGTTGAACACTTGCCTAATCTCATCTGCTGTTGAATTGTGAAGATTCCAAATGAATTTTGTCCATCAGTTCCTCATATTTTGTGTCCTAATTGTTCATTAATACTAGCAATGATGTTTGTTTGTAAGAGGTTTTTACATTTCTTTAATGCTATTAAACACAGAAACCTAAGCAGCTAGGATTTTTAATGCAAACTATAAAAAGAACTACTTTTAAACTACTTTATGTTTATGTTTTATATATCATAATTCATATATATAATTATATAATTTTTATAAATATTACTAACAGTTATAAATAATTACACCTAATCATAAATGTAAATTTCATTGTGTTAAAGAGCAGTTCAATAAATTTAACCACTCTCACATGAAATAATGCCTTTCCAGTAGTATTTCACAAAATGTTTCACATTATATCATGACTGCCATAGGAACATGTTAGTAAGTTCTCACTAGTGACAAGATCACTTTTGTAACTATAGAATGCACAAACAACAACTTAATTTGGGCTTTGGGTTTTTTAAAAAATCAGTGATCCAAACTACCTAGGATACAGAAGATTCCCAAATATTGTTACTCCTGCTGTGATAATTTTTTTAAACAATATAGTATTGTGTTTGTTTTGTTTTGTTTTGTTTGCAGTCCTCAGGATTGAACCTGGATTTCCCATATGATAGGCAAGTGTCCTACCACTGAGCTAAATACCCAGACCCAGATCATCTTTTTTAAAACAGTGATCTTCATGAATTGAAAAGAATCATAAGCAGAAAGCAATAGCACTTTTTTCTTGTAGTTAATTTCCTAGTCTGGGTTTTGGCACTTAGGGGAAAATAAGAACTTCACTACAAGAAGAAAAAAATGGATAAATTTTTTAAAATAGTGTAGATTAGCATAATAAATTGGAATTAATAGATGCCCCCAAACAGACTCTTCTCCCTAGTCAACAATTGACCTCGATAAGACTTTTGTTGAGAAAGCAATAGCATAGGAAACTGAAGGTTAGACTGGAAAATAGAGAAATATTTTTAGTCTTACAATGCTCAGCATTGCGGAATGGTCCCGATTCTATCCCATGAATGTTTAATATCCGAAATAAACCAAATTCTATAAGGCTGCAGCCCATATCCAATGCAATTCAATCTTAATTTTATCAAGGAGTTCAGACTTTAGAGGGGACAGCCAGACAATGGGAATGGTCAGCATTTTCCAGGGGAAATACTACCACTTCCATTCTTAATAATATTTTATACACAATATTTGACATAAAATTTGAAAATAAGAAGAAATAAGAAGCAGAAATTATCACTTGATTTTAAATAATAAAACAATCAAGAGGAAAACACCAACAAATAACCCAGATGTCCAAATTATGAGTCAATGTCTTTAAAATATCATTATATTTAGGGAAAAGGATAAAATGAGACAGGAATTAGAGTATTCAAATAGAAATGGAAACTAAGAAGAGACCAATTAGAAATTATGCAAATAAAAATTGTGTATTATTTGAAATTAAGAATTTATCAAGTGGATTTTGTATAAGATTAGTGACTCAGACAATCAGACACCTTTTGGAAAGCATCAGTAGTATAGATTATTTTTTTAATCATTGAAATACCATAAAGAAAAAATTAAAAAATGAATACAAGAGATTATGACTAATTTTTTTTTTTTTTTTTTTGCAAAATGCATGAAATGCATTAAACACACATTCATGAACTTCAGGGAAACTCAAGCAGGATAAACAAAGTCAATCATAGGTGGGCACATCAGAACAAAACTGCTGAAAATCCAAAATCAAAACCTTTAAAAGTAATCAGCAAAATAACATACATATTACATGTGTGCGAAATATTTAAAAGATAAATATTTTTCATCAGAAATAACTGAAGTAATATAACACTTTAGTGTTTCAAAAAAGTGGAAAGAAAAATCTTCAACCTACAAATCTACATAACTATAGGATTATAATAAGTCAAATTCAACTATGCTTCAAAAATGACAAAATGAAGCTCTCAGAATATTTAAGCATCAGGTGTACACTACAAGAAAAAACAAAAAAAAAATCTCCAGGATATATTTAAAGGTATATTGATTTCATATATTTATATAATAACATATATATGCATAAGTATATATGTACTTTCATACATTTGAATTTACAACATCAGAATAAAAACCATTTTAAGCAATAAAGATGATTTTAAGATTCTCATCTTGTTCAAGTAATATATTGCTAATTGTTTGCATAAGATGAATATGCACAACCTGTAGATTAATCATTATAAAAATTTAAAAAACACCGAGCAATAGTTAAATATTTGATAGAGGAAATAAAAAGGAACACTAATAAATATATTTTTTTTTAAAGACAGGCATGAATAAACAACATATACATGCAATCAAAAACTAATAAGTATACTGTTATGTATACTTAAACAACAACAACAAAAAAAACCAAGATGCTCTTAAGATGAAAATTTAAAAAATAAATAAATAAATAAATAAAAGTTATTGATTTTTTTTCATTATTTATTCAGATAGGCTATTTAAGTCAGTTTATAATGGGCTGGTAAATTGATTTGTAGATACAGAGTAAACATGTACATATATATTCAAATATTATACCCTCATAATTGAATATATACAGTCATATATACATTCTACCATTTTGGTTCTAATATAATTATATCTGTTTTTATACGCTGTGATCCTCCACAAAGAATAGATCTTCTATCAATGGGAGTATTAAACACACATCTCTCTTTTTAATAATCAGAAGCAATAATTGTTAAAAAAAAATCACAAAACATTTTGGACAATGATGAATGTGTTAAAATTGATGCAGCAGCTTCTACAGTGACAACTTTAAAGTGTGACAGCACCCAAAATTTCTGCCGTTTAAAATTGTTCTCATCTAAGGCTTGGTGATAGACATTTCCAGGCCTCAGGGGTGCATTGTGAACTCTGTAATTCAACAGTAGCAGGCTAAATGTTCAACTGACTTGTCAACTAGAGCCTGCCTGCTATAATTGCCATAATTGTGATATAAATCAGTATGACCAAAACAATTTGCATTGGCTGGTTACATTTGAAAAGGACAGAGGAGTTATGGATAACAACAGTAAATCTGAATGTCCCTATAAAAATCCACATTATGGCTTCCTCTCGTCAATAAATGGGAATGACAGGCTTTTGCATTTCAATTACAGCACAAAAGCACTTCTAGGGTATTAGCAACCAGCTGGTAATGGCTTTTTTCTTTTCCTGGCATAACACTGTGTAATTTTAGAACAATAATCATGTTTTATGTCATGCTTTGTGTCACTTTTAGTCATTATTTTTTTCCCCTCTTGCCCCCATCAATCTAGGTAATTCTTACGTAAAAATCTACTTAGTAGATCTTTCATGGCTTAGTTGTTTGCAACATAAATTTAGTATTATGTACGTACTGGAGAATATAAAATAATTATTAATTGACTGATTAAATTTATTAATCAAATAGAAATACATATTAGGAGAGTACTGTCAGATTTTTTGTCTTTTTGCATTATTTTTTCTATATAAAATTTACCATAATTATTCCAAATGCAAAAAGTTTGAGATGTCATCTGTTTTTATTCAAAATGCTTGTACTTTGTACCCTTTATAATATAAAATAATTTGGGATCCTCTAAAAAGGATACATTTCAAGCACAATAATAAATGATAAAATCCTATATTGATTTTATATAAGTTAAAAATACATCATATTTCATTGAATATCTGGCTTCAAAATTTAGGTTTGTCTTACATATCCAAGTACAGTCTGCTAATTTTCCTTCTACATAAACAAAAAACATTTGAATCATTTATCTAGTAGAAATAATAATTCATATTTTGAAAGTATTTTGTGGTTTAGAAAGACAGTATTATCCTGGCATTACATAGATAAGAAAAGTAACTACTATACAATTAAATGTTTTATCCATATTTATGCAAATTCAAAGTGAAAGAGTAAAGGCTAAATGCCTGTTTCCTTATTATGGTTAAGGAAGAAAAACATCCAAAAGACAATTTAGCTAAAGAAACTACTTTAGAAACTATTTTGTCTTTAAAACAAACCAAAAAAAAGCACTCTTTGGCAATCAAGCCAAGTTATGGGTTTTATATTTCAGGCATACACATAAGAATCATGACAAATGAGATCAACCCTAGCTTCCATGCTTTCTGCCTGGACATGAGGGCTCATTCTTCCTAAGGCTACATAGTTTTAGTCAACTTTTTCCTTGCTCTGACCAAAAGACCGATAAGAACAATTAAAGGAGGAAATGTTTATTTGGGGGCTCAGTTTCAGAGTTCTCAGTTCATAGATAGCTGACTCCATTACTCAATATAGGAGGTAAAGCAGAACTTCATGGTGGAATAATGTGGCAGAGGAAAGCAGGTCAGGACATAGCCACCAAGAAGCAGAGAGTGGGCTCTGCTCAACAGGACAAAATTTATACATCCAAAGGCAAGCCCCATTGACACACTTCTTCCAGCCACATCTTACCTGCCTACAGTTACCACCCAGTTAATCCCTATGGGAAGATTAATGCACTGATTAGGTTGAGGCTTTCATAACCCAATTATTTTACCTCTAAACTTTATTGCATTGTCTCACATACGAGATTTTGGGAGGCCTCACATTTAAACCAAAACACCTGCTTAATCCAGTTTATTAACTGATACAAAAGTATTGAAGATAGACGTGCAGACCTTCATTCAGAGGTTGAGACTGGTGGGCAATGACTATGAGTATCACACTGCAAGCATGGCTCTTCCTTTTTAGCCACTTACAACCATTCACATGGTATGACCTCAGGGGCTCTAGCACACTGGATGGTAAATTTCATACAATTTTTGCCAAATCCTTATGATGAGTATTATTTAAAGTCATTTTCCTCTGCTTTCACATTTTCTGTTCAGAAGTCAGCTATTATTTTTATTATAGACCCCATAAATATAAGGTATCCTTTTTTTTATATTTAAGACAGTCTCTTTTATTTTGTTTTTCAGAAGTCTGAGCATGCTGTCTAGATGTGGTTCACTTGAGCTGAGGATTTGAATCTATGGATTGCTATTTCAATTTGAAAAACGCTTGTTCAATGTAACTTCAAATAGCACTCTCTTCCATTCTCTTGTGTGTGCGCTTTCTCTCTCTCTCTCTCTCTCTCTCTCTCTCTCTCATTCTGTCTCTCTTCTCATTACAAGTCTTCAGTTAAACATATGTAAGATATTTTGAAGTTCAACTAAATAAAACTTAAGCATCAGCATTTTCAATTCTGAGTAATTAATTTAAACTGTTTTCTGCATCCATGATTCATTCACTTATACTGATTTTTGCTGTGTCTAATTCTATTTATAAACCTGTCCAATGAGTTCCTTATTTCAGGTATTGCACTTTTTCATTGTAGAATGTCCATTATTTATAAGGAAATACAATCCTCTGATGTGAAAGTACTACATATTTTTTCCCCTTTTGGTCATATTTTCCCTCTTTTCTTTCCCTCTTTTCTGGAATCTGAATTATCTTTTCTTTTTCCTTTTTTGAAACTCATTTATTGATTATTTTCTTTATTCAGGATTCAACTCAGGGGTGCTTTACGATTGAGCTATATCCTCAATTCTTTATTTTTTAGCTCTCTCTAAATTTCCCAGGCTGGTCTTGAACCTATGATCCTCCTGACTCAGCCTTCTTTGTCATTGGGATTGCAGATGTGCACCACCATGCCTGGATTGAACTTCTTGAAATTTTGATAGACATTGCAGATTAAAGGTGCTGAGGATCTAAATTATGTTACTGCTTTGAAAAATATGTACCTATGTTAGAGAACATAGTCAAATTACCAGCAGATGACACTGCTCTTCAGAAGGTTTACTTTTAGGAATTGGTAGGGTAGATTCATGTCAGGGTTGACTTTAGTCTGTTGGCGTAGTCTTCGATCCGAAAGTGTGACCTTATTCCTAGAGTATGGCATTTCTGAGATCTTGCCTAGTAAGATCTAGGTGTTCACAGAGGACTCTCCTTTCTAGTTGGGCAGGAACTCCACATCTCTCAATCTCTGTACCTCGGACCCAAAAGGAATTTAAGGTTTGGGGTGGTTTTTCCCCCTGTTACTTTTTGTGCTCTAGTGACCTGTCGTCAAAACCCAAGCTGTTTTAATTTCCCTGACCTCAGATCTTCATTTTTTTTCCAAACAAGAATTCTACTTTTGTCTTAAGTTGTATTTTTTTCTGGAGAAATCCAAGGTGATAGTAGAGTTGATCTCACATGCTTCCTTCTCTCTAGGATTGTAGGTCAGCATAGGTCACTCTCCAACACCTGCAAGACATTGTTTCACATATTAATATGAGGTTGCATGTTTCTTTATAATAGTACAGCAAGCTCATAACATTGATTTAGTTACTCTCTCATGACTAGAAACAGAAGTTTATAACTATGTTTTAAGGGGATATTTTTTATCTGATTTGAAGATACATAAGTTAGAATTTCTTAATCTTCCCATTGATATATCTATGGCAGAACTGGAATTTTATCAATATAGTCCTCTTTTCCCACACAATCAGCAGTGCTTCATTCTGACTGACTGTTTTTCTTAGAGTACTGATATTTGTTCATCTGCATGCATTTGCTCATGAGGTTTCTCAAGTTCTGAATATTTTTTCTCCTTCTCTACCTAAATATTACTCATCATTCTAGGTTTATAATCATTCATAATTTTTCAATGAAATAATCTCTGGCAATTCTAGTCACATTAATTATTCCTTTCTATGAATCACTAATATAGTTTTGGACAGTACTAACTGATTTATTGCCCCCTGATTTTACCATGATTAATTGTTTTCTTTCTTTTGGAAGATTGCAAGTCCTATGAACTGAAGGTCCAACATTGGTAGTAATGTAGAACATAAACTTCCCTTTGTACTGTGGGAATGTAGGCTTAATATTCATAAAATAAAGATTGCTGTTACAGAAATGTGGCTTACGTATTTATAATATTGGCAAATTAGTCAAATAATATGTGACTGATATACATTTTATTACTAAGTACAGCTATTTTATATCTCACCCTGGAGTGGAAGGGATTATCTATTTCAGCATGTACAGAAAATGGCTTATAACAGAGATATAAATATGCAATTTGGTGAGAGTGCAGTTCCTGGATTAAAATTCAAAGCAGCAGGAAAATTATTTCTAGGGGTAAGGCAGAGCCAAAGGGTGGTGTTTGCAAATGCAATGAAATTCAATATATTAGTTGTCCTTAGTATCTACCCTCTTTAGTAATTAGGTGTTTGGTTCCTGGGCCCTACTGAGATACCAAAACCCACAGATGTTCAAGTCCTTTGTAAAGAATAGCATGGGATTTTATTTAACTTATACATAGCCTCTCACATACAGTGTCATCTCCAAGTTACTTATAGCACCTAATACAATATACATGCCATGTAAACATGCTGTATGGTTTAGGGATAGAGACAAGAAAGAATCTGTACATGTCCAGTACAAATACAATTTTTAAAAAAATTTTGGACAACATTTGATTAAATATGTGGATTAAAAAAACCCAAATGCAGAGGGCCACTTGTTTATAGGTGTGCACAGACCTGTGAGGTACTTATACAAAAAAATAAATAAAGAAAGAAGAAGAATAAAAACAGAGTTCCAGAAGAAGTGGTTTTGTAGAATCCTAGACATTATGAATTTAGGTTTTTAAAATAATAAGAGCTCACATTGAGTAGAACTGAGATAAAAGGGGTTATAAAAGAAACCTGAAGCTTTGTTGTTGGGTACAATGATACACTCATTATTCATATTATGTCTCTCTATGCTACAAATCCTTGGATCAGTGCTACAATTTTAGTTTTAAGCAGTATAAAGTTTACAAAGAAATTAAGAAGAAAGAGCCAAAAGTGGCCTTTTTATTTTCACAGATATTTATTTTTCATCATTTCTTCAAAAAATTTTTTTCTGTCTTATTATCTTTCTTCTCTCCTGAGTATTCCTATCACACATGTATTTTTTTTTTTTTTGCTTTTGCATTCTGCTGTTTTTTTTTCCATCTTTATGTTCACTTAAACTTACTCTTTTCAAGGTTATTCCATGAATATTTTATTTCAGAGCCTTATATTTTAGTCTTATTAAAATTTTAATGTGGTCTTTGGTTTCTATTTTTTTTCTTGAGAGTGCTTATTTATTTGTTGGGTTTTTTTTATACATTAAAAAAATGTTTTCTTACTTAGGAGACTTGTAATGGATAATCTATAATCTTTATCAGTTCCAACACTCAGTTCACCCTAGGGTCATATTTGATTGATTTTTCTTTTTGGGGAATAGTTTCCATTTTCTTGGTTCCTTATCTATCAACTAATATTAAATAGTATCTTTGGCTGTTCTCAATTTTACCTTGTAAAATTCCAGATTTCTTTCTTTTTCTCCAGTGATTATATTATTTCCTTTGTATTTCCCAGGTATTTTGCCTAGCTGATTTTGAATTGCAATCACTGGTCTTACACATCAACTCCATTTTCAATTCAGATTATTTTGTCTTTAGTGAGTCTGTTCTGAGTTTGCTCCTCATCTGCGTGATTTAGGAGTCAGAAGTTTGAATGGACAATTCAGTGATACTTCCTCTGGCTCTTTCTCCTGCAGGATTATCTGGTGACCTTGGGTGTTGCTGGTTTCCCAGCACCACTTTTTTCTTTCACAGGACAGAAAGAGTTCAGGTTGCACATGTGCTCCGCATATCTGCTGACACGTGGACTGTACTTTTTCTCAGCACTTTAAATTTGTTAATCTTTTCTAATGAGAAATAGTCCACTAGTTTCAGTCTTTCCAGCATATAACATATTCAAATCATAAACCCATATTTGTTAATCTAGAGGAAAAATCACATTTATTAAATTTCTAATCTGTGACAGGCACTATACTGTTTTGTATTTTATTTCTTCTAGCACATTTCTTATACTACCAAAGTGCAAATTTGACTTGAAACATGTGACACTCCAGTTTACTTCCAGCTTGGATGTAAGTGACAATAATCACAGTGACAATTTCTCTTAGAGCTGATATCTCATCTGCCAATTAACTTCCAACCTGACAATAGAATCATAGGGTGGCTTATAATTTTTTTTTTTGCATAATTAATGGTTTTTCACTGATGCAACCAGAACTCTATACCACATTACATCCTAGTGGCTTTACAAGCTACTCTTCTATTTCTTTCAATTCTATAAACTATTCTTGGAGTGACTTTGTAGTTTGTGACATTTACATCACTCATTCTGTCCTTGATTTCACAAACACATGTCCTACTTGCTTTTTAAGAGCATTGTTTTCCATCTATAGTGCTAAAAACCATTTTAAATTTTAACACATAGTGATCTTGTTCTCTTATATACTTACAGTGCCTATAGTACTATTAGCATACTTGATTGATGCTTTTTGTTTCTTGAAGATGTTTTGGAAAAATTCCTTCAGTTTTGACATTAGTAGCCTCCTAAGAGAAAAATCAATTTATATTAGTAAACAGAATGATTAACTTAGGAGTCATTTCCTCACAATTCTCGGTATTACAAGGATATCTTTGGAGCCTATAGGGAACACGTTTTATCCTCTTGCTTTAGTATTCAAATCTAGTTTTTCAGAGACTGATTGTTAATTGTAAACCATTTGTTTCTGCCCCCAGAGACCATCACATTCTATGCAAACACAACTACTGGAAGTTAAAATGTGCAAAAGTCACTGTTGAGTTTCTTGCAAACCATAGTTAATTCAGAGTTCACCATGGATGTTTGCTATAGATTAAAGTACAATAAGTAGTTTCAAGGGATGATGCATCAAATATTTTGAATGAGATGAGTGGTGCAGGGAACAAAGGATCAATACAGCAATTAATTTTCCCCTGAATTTCTCTAAGAGAGATCTAAATGGAGATGCTATTGTAGAAATTTCAGCACAGAAGCCACACTTGCACTGCTGATGCTGGGTACTGGATACTAATATTATTGCTGGCAGCCTTTGATAGTTGAATGGTTCTGAAGCCAGATGAACAAGATGGATTCCAGGATACCTGATTTTAATGTTCATTTCTGAATCAAAGACATATATGCTATGTCTGATGGGTACACCTGAATCACACAACATGTGCTCTAACTTCTAGGAAAGCGGAGAAAATGATTCTGACATCCATCTTGAGAAAGCACAGACAAGTAACTTTGGAAATTCCCCCAAGCAAAGGATGCCTTTTCAAAAGTATTAAAAACTGAAAAGCCTGATATATTTCCACTAGTCATTAGCATATGGAAAGGGCTAGGGGGCATAGATTTATATGCAGCCACCTAGGAAAAAAGAATAATGTGACTATGCACCTTGCTCATTCATTGTAACCAGTTTCTTCTTTTATTCCTAAGAGATGTACAGGATGCTACTTGGGAGGGTAAAGCAGAATATTTTGGGACATGTGAAGATCTAGATATAAAAAAGAGATAATCAATAAAAGTTTTGGTCTATGCAGAAACCAATGGATATGTAGATTTTACCATAGGATGGCTACTGGCTTTTATATTCCTAAAAGCAGAGGAGATAGAGTGGAACTTCATTTCTAAAACATTAGAGCTATTCGAGAAACTTTAGAGGAGATTACATGGCATTTTTCACAAGCAGTTCCTCTTCAAATTATTATTTCTGTCTTCAAAAAAAATTTTCATATCAATAAAGAAATGAGTACATTTTCACAAGAAGTAGAGAAGAAAGTCTAAACACTAACAACTGAAAAGGGGGAGAACAAAGAGCAACTACAAAATTAGCTTCACATCTTTTCACTAGTTGAAACAATGTTAACTCTGATACATTTAAGAGTTGGGAAAACTGTTAACTTCTTTGCAGACCATTTTATTTTATCAATCTTGGAAATAAAATTGCAATGATAAGTTGTCACATTTTCTTCTAATGGAATAGAAAATAACCCAGGCCTCCAAAATAAAAATCTCCAACTGCCACAAAAGCCTTCTGTACACATCCTATAAACATGTTTGTTCTTTAAGGAAATTGAGTATTCATATAGATTGTAAGATAAAATTATTATGACTCAAAAAAAACTGAATTTCTTTTATCTCTCTTATAAATTTTAATGCAAAGCTCTATAAAGAAAACAATTAAGAAGAAAAGTCAATACTGGACAAGCAGTTTGTTCATATGCTTAATGTTAGTAAAATTTTGTTTTGTTTTGTTTGTGTTGGTCCAGTTATATTGAAGAATCCTATCTATAAGAGATTTTCATTGACTAAACTACCATGTTAGTCAGCTTCCAATCACTGTGATAAATTTCTGTATAAACACCTTATAAGGAGAACAGGTGCATTTTGACTCAGGCTTTCAGAGATTTCAGTCCACGGATCTGTTGCCAGTGGCCTGTGGTAACACAGAACATCATGACAGGTACATGTGGCTTCCTCTGAGGCCTTTTTACTTCATGGTGACAGGGAAGCAAAAGAGAGCTGAAGAAGCCAGTGTTCTGACAACTCCTTCAAGGGCACACCCCAGTGACTTAACCACCTCTGATTAGGTTCCACCTGTTAAAGGTCCTAACACTTAACAAGAGTATCTCATGATGGTGAATAAGCCCTCAACACATGGGGTCCTATGGGGAACCTTCAAGACCCACTGCTAAATTAATAGAACCTCCTGATAGCTTGCTGCATTACTTTTCAGGTATATTATTGCTCATCTATAGCATCTGTTATAGCCCAATCATTAAACCCCTCTCTCTATAAATGTAACACATTTTATATGAATTTGTATACATAGGAGGTTTGTAGCACATTTAGATTCAAACATATATACAAGAAGTGGAAACTCAGAGTTAGTCCAAATAGCTAACAAAAAAGCAAGTAAGGGGGAAAAAAACTCAGCCTATACAGTTTATCAACTCATGTCTTTTAGGAAACAGAGAGTCAGCTCCCTTGACCTCTTCACCACTGGGAAATAATCTGTCATGTGCACTGATTACTAAAGATTATAGAAATAATGCCTAGCAACTTTATGCATGTTGTAGTACGCTTAATTTTTCACTACCCAAGTTGATTATTGAAACTTTTCTCCTCTGTGAATCATTTCCACCTCACTAATCCCACAAGGAAATAGCTTTATCTCTTTATTAGAAATACAGAAGCTCCACAACTGGCAACCACATATCCAACAATCCTTCTGCATTTCTTTTTACAAAACCATACTCTGCCCTGTACTATAATGACAAGTGCAGGGCTTTGGTTCTTGGAGTGTGAATGGCATTTAAAATAAGACAAATGAAGTCCTCTGAGAGATCCATACTCTGCACATCTTGTTAATTTAGAATCCCTATTCCTTCTCAGGAATCTCTCCTTGTATTGTCTCCCTTATATCTTGCAATATCTATTTTTATCTCTAGTGGAGTGGACCATTCTTAATAGTAGCATATATACTTATTAACTCCTACATTAAAGAAAAAAAAGCATAAACAAATATTCTTCTTCCACATTGATCTAACACCTTAATTTTTCAAAATGGCTAATAAATAAGTATAACAGTAAATATTCTTCTCAAATGAGATTTCATATTGTTTCTGCTGAGTTTCATGCCACCTATTTTCCCATTTTCTCCCATGCTGGATATATTTTTGCTGAGGAGTCTCCAAATTGTCCTCATCCTCTTTTCCTTTTCTCTCTGTTATTCCTCCTATTTTGCATGACATACACACTCCAATCAATCCCAAATCCTTTTCCCTGTAATAGACCTTCATCTATATGTCAAAATCTTATAAAACTTCCTCTTAACGTTTTCTTGAATGTCTAAATGTATTAATAACTTAACATGGTGAAATGAGAACCTTCACTTTCACCTCAATCACCAACAGTTCATCTTCCTCTGCTTAGTAAATGCTATCACTGTACATGTACTATTGTCAGCCAAATATTCATGGATTATTCCTGGTTCTTCTTTCACCTATACTGCATTTGCATACTAGATACATGGTTAACTGAACTACATAGAATATTGAACAGTTTATGATCCAGCTAGACTTAGAAATAAGCTTAGATTAAAATAAGACTGACAAATATCCTTGGCCTCTTTTCCAGGCCATTTTTTCAGCATAAACCTTTTAAATTGCCATAATGATAGAGTAAGAATCAATACATGAAGGAAGAAATGTTGCACTAAGAGGATAGGGGGAGTCCATTTGTGCCATTATGATCTTACCCACTGCAACATAGGCTTATTCCCCATAATATATTATTGATGGTTTAATCTATTATTAATAATGCAGTTAATGTTCATGTGAATATAGGTAAGCCAGATAACTCTGCTTGTGCTACTTTCTCTGAAGTGGAATGAGATCAGCCAGAGGGAAGAACATGGCACTCTCATTACAACTCCAACACACACACACACACACACACACACACACACACACACACACACACACAGTTTACCTCTTCATTTTTTAATGTGTGTTTACTTTGTTTCCACCTTGTTTTACATATTGGATGGGGGCTTGGGGACACATTCCTGTCTTCACAATGTTTCAATAAATTTAAAATTATAATGTCTTGGTTTTGATTGTACTAACCTAAATTGTGTTTATTTTCTATTATTTTTCATGTTTTTCCACATTCAAAATTACAGAGCTGTCAACTTTAATTAATAAAATGTTCATATAAGCTCTATATCTATCTCAGAGTAAAGAGGTGGAAAAGACATTGGATATCAGAAAATCATATTTCTGTCCCTGTATTTTATTTAAAGAATGAAACTTTTTGTATATGACAGTTTTCTAATATTTATCTTATCTCTTGCAAGGCTGAGTAGAAAAGGTAAACACATAAGTATAACATGCCTACATGAAGATTTTTGTTGAGATTGTCACAAGGAAAAGTGACATTTGTTTCCCATCTTCCCTGAGCCTTACAAGATAAGACCCATCTCAATTATTCATAATTAGATAAAATTGGGGGACATATTTCCATAACAGAACAAGGAAGAGAGTGGAAACAAAGGAGACTTTTAGTGCAACTACACAAATGAGCTTCCCATTCACCACCTCATTGAAAATACATCAAAATCTTTCTATTTAATATTTACTGTGAACATGGAAACTATTAAAACTTGCTCAAAAGAGGAAAAAAGAACAGCATTCACTTACTGAAAATCTACTCTTGACCATGTCATATTTGGTGGTTTAGTGTATTTTATAATTATCTACCATTCCACTTAAACACAGTAGGTAATATCATGGACTCTGGAATATACACCTGTGTTTATCTCATCTCAGTGACTAGTAATGTAGCATTGTACACATTATTTACCTTCCTGGAACTATCATTTTTCCCCCTTGGTTATGTGTAGCTAATAGTAGTCTCTATCATGTAGGATTGCTGTAAGATTTTAATGTGACCATACATGATGAAATTCACAGACTCTTTATACTTTAAGTATTCCCAAATGTGAAACAGGACATATCAATCTTTCATTATACTCAAACAGGGTAATTTATAGGTCTTTTGAACTTCATACCTTTTAAATTAAAGCAATGACTTTTACTTTACTTATCTAATTTATTTTTGCATACATTATAATTTTCAAGCTTTTCAACCTCAGGAGATTAATGTTATATGACAAATTCTGTCAGACTGAAAGTGATAATGTCCTTTGCCTATTTGCAGAAACCACTAATGAGCTATTTTGAGACCCAATGTCAATGCGAAAACAAAAGTCAGAATGCTAAGGAGTGAATGCATTCCTAATGCACTCTGTGACTAGTGATGATGGATGTTAAACTGACTCAAAGTGCCAAAGAGGAGGAAAGTAAAAACCTCAGCATTATCATTCTCACGTGTTTATTTTTGGCTATGTCATATTTACATAATATTTAGAAGCAGAAAGTGAACAATCATGTTCATTTTAGCAGTATATGACATCTATTCTAAGTACTCACTTTTTTCAATTTTGGTATCACAGTGGCACAGAAATAAGGTAAGAGCAATAATCTAATTATTGTACAGTAAAGCTTTGATTTTTCACATTTTTTCTCTACAACAGTTAAATTTGATCTGAAAAGTAAATGGGATATTATTAAGTTATTTATTTTATGTATAATTATTGGATATTAAACTTTAGTAGGGATTCTAACAGTTAATTTGGAAAAGATCTCATTGACTATTTCAAGGAAAAAAATGGAACAAATTAAATATTTCTGCTTATTCACATTACATTCCAATGATTTCAATCATGATTTAAATATGAATCATTTAGGCTCATAAATTTTAATCTCATATATTTAAGGATTTATAAACATTTTATATATTAAAGATGAACTCAAGACAGATTTAAAGAAACACTAACTTCCATTTAGATTAAGATAATGCATACTTTCAATAGAATGCCCAAAAAAGAAAAAAGGCTATGAAACAAATGTTTAAAATTTTCAGTTTCATCTATAAAATGAAGATAACTTTTAAACACTTAGCCAGCTGCAGCCCGAGTAGTTAGTTTTCTCCCAGAAAAGGAGATATGTGAGGTATCTTTTGGTTAATAAGCAACTATTCCAGAAATTATTCAGCAAGAGAGCTGAGAGTGATTTGTTATTAAATTATAAAATGGTCAGACTTATTTAAATTTTTTTTCCAGACTGAGTATTTTGCTCAGACGTTTTGAAAAGTTATAATAAAACATTTTTTTCTCAAATATTTTTAATGTAGAGAACATTGATTCAGTGCTTAGCCATTGGTTATTGTGCCCCAGCATGATCTCTGTATTTGTAATCCAAAGGCTAGAACTTGTGTTTAGATTTTATTTACTAAGTCCATGAATTTGGGTAAGCCACTTAGATATAACAGGTAAGGCATACTGAAATAAAGTACCATGTAAATAGATTACAGTGGTCAGAGTCTTGCACCAGCACACAAACATGGCTAAGACCCAGTCTTTGGTCATGTCTGTGTGATAATATCATGGGACATGTGTGTATCATGTACTTGAATGATATTAGTAATAGCTGCTTGCTCTTAGACTAGCCATGGATAGTTTATTTGTACTCACACAATGAGTGCAAATAAACACATGCAAATGAGTATTAGCCTGAATAAATCCTAAGAGATATTTTGTGAAGAAAATCAGGTCAAAGTTAGCATTTCTCTTATTCTCTTCTCTAAGCCTCCTTCCTATTGTTCTTTGCACTTCAATTCCATTACTGTTTCCATAGAAACAAAAATCCGGGGAAGAATAACTGATAAAGCAAAGATGGAAGATGAGCCCAAACCTTCAAAGACTGACCACCAAGTTCTGATGAGAAGATTCCACAAAGGTTCCAGTCATCAGCTCTGATTAAATGACTAACAAGCCATTTGAGCCCATACTAGTGAGAGAGTTGGTTTTGTTGTCCAGCTGGTAGTTTTGTAAAAAACATTTGAAACACACTGTGCTATGAGGAAGAAAATATCACAGAATAAAATGCAATACTATAAAATGTCATTTATCTAATGAGTCTGGTGGCCATTTATCAATAACTTTTTTCCTACAGGAATTATTATTCTTTAAGTTATCAATTTGCCTTCTAGAGCTCCAAGACACAAATATATCTGCAGAATATAGGATACACATTTGGCCTTAGAAAACTATTGGCACTTTAAAAGTTTGGAAAATGAAAGTTCTGTGGGAAACATGGCGAAATGACTTAATGCTAAAAGCCATCTGGAAAGAAGAGGCATGGGGCTGGTGAACAAGCAATGTGTTATGGAGAGTTGATGAAAACCTGAGCTTAGACCACTGTATAGCTTCCCCAGTCAGTCTGTTTGATTCTGTGTTTTCAGGGTTTTTTAGAAAATTCCTCCATTCCACTTTTGATGCACTTTAACTTGCAAAACGTGGAAGCATTCTTTCTCTCCCAGTGAACTTTAACGGCACCTGTGTCAGCCACTGCCTCTCAGAGGTCCATCTCTAAATGGACCCTCTTTAAGGGCCTGTTGTCCTTCAGGCATCTTCCACTTGACTTTGATTGTGGGAATCTTTCACATCAGTTTTTTAGTTCTTGATATTTGAATCATTGAACAAATTAAAGCAGCGTCTCAAATGAGCCTCCTATTACAATGGCAAGAAAGGAGGCATTCATCATCCACACATTTGTTCCTGAAATTTATTGAAGATACGCTCTGGTTTTGTCCCTAGAACAGAGGAACAGGAGTTGGCCTTGGTAAAAATGTTGCTTCCTCTCACAGAATAAAAAGAAAGAAGTAAACTATGGCTATAGATAGAGATGGTTCATAAATTTGGTGATACTTTAAATTGATTTTTACTCCCATCCAAAACATTTTCCCTGCTAACTGCATATGACAAAGGAAATTAAAATATTATCAATTGCACAGGATGAGATCTTAGCAGGAAAGTTGCAGCAAATAGAAATAAAGCTATTGTAACAATTTTTGACCACAAAAATGCTACTGATGTTGGTTGAAATCAACTATATTGTAAAGCATAATCATTAACTCAGTCTTTTTCTTACTGCAGTATAAAAATAAAGTAAATTGGGAAAATTGAAAACTACTTTTTTATGTTTGCAAAATTCAGCATGTGAGGGATTATCAGTTTACTACCCTCAACCAAGATCTTTAGGATTGCAAACTGATATTCTCCTAATTTGCATTGTACCTCTCTAAGGAACAATTAAGAGAAAACATTTGTAATGTTCAATTGATGTCTAGTACATTGTGCAGTGATACCCAGAGAAACTTATTATGTATTCAACATGGTCTATGATGGGCCACTCTTTATATCTTGCTATGCTTTATTTGTGTTTGGTTAAAAATAGAAGGAATAAAATTCATTACATTGTGCATGCTGAAGAATATTTAACATTCTCAGGGTATAATGTGTTTGCACAGATACATGAGATATTTCAGTAAGCAGTAAAGAAAAAAGAAACAACTTAAGTCTCTGAAGTCTCTGGCATGTGAATGACAAAGGAAAAACTTTTCTCCTCTTCCAAAGAGAAAATTCATAGAATTATGAAATTTAAAACCCTTAGAATGTCATTAAAACTGTTTTCTTGTCAGAACCTGCCTAAGACTTCAGGTTGCAAGAAAGGAATCATTTAGAATCATCTCACTGATGTCTCCAACACACAGAAAGGAATAAACATTCCAGGATGTGCTGTGACTCTCAACTCTTTGATAAGCTGTAGCAGCTACTTCTAACATCATTCAAAGGCAGAAATGCAATTAAGAACATAGACTCAATAGCAGCAGTGCCCAGGTTTGCATTCTGCCCTGCAAACTCATAACTATAGGACATTTCTATCCTTCAGTTCCTTCATATGTCAAATAGAGACATTAATGCCTTTACTTTGGAGAGTTGCTGGGGATCAAACTGGAACAGAGAATGATATATACCAAATGCTTTCTAAAAAAAAAAAAAAAAACAAATTTAACCATTAGTATTGTTGATGGCTCATCACCAATATCCTTGTGCTACCTTTTTCCTTTTCTTGTATTTATACTTCATGCTAAATTATCCCTTACATCATCAAGTCAGTGTCTTTGTTAACCCCTTCAAAGTCAATGCACATGATAGGTATTCAGTAAAATTTTTTCAAACAATACAAAAACATTTGTATTCAGAAACATCACATTTAATAACTTTATTGTGTCTTGATCAAAAGTGACAAAAATAGTTTATCCCCAAAGAGGCAAGTTCACTATCAAAGAGACTCTAAAACGATTGAAGGAATGTAGTCTAAATCATAAAAACACTCACTTGAAAACGCCAAGTAATAAAGGAGGCAAGTCAAAGAACCAAGAAAACAGACTATGAGAATTTTTATGAACTTACAGTAATAAAATATAGTAGGATTTGTTGTTGTTGGTTGATTGGTTTGTGCTTTTTTTTTTTTTTTTTTTTTTTTTTTTTTTTGCTTTAGCTTTCTGCTTGATCATAAGTTTAAGGAAAGGGAACTTAAAGCAGAAAGTAAGCCATTTATACTGAAAAATTTGAGAATAATTACATTGAGAATAATCCAATAAACTCTGAAAGAAAGTCAACTCCTTTGAAAGAATTTTGGAAGAAAATTGCTCCAAATCTCTGAAAAGTATTGTCATTTTAGAGGACTCTGAATGTATTTTCTTTTTAAACTAAAAGATTCGGAGTCAGTTTGTAAGACAAAATTAGGATTACTTCAAATGTCATTCATAAAGCAAATTTGTCCTGTACTTACATGCAACCCTTATCCCTAAATCTTTTCATAATGATACATCTAGCACCTAGGAAACCCTATGTCTTTAGTTTTAAAATACACTTGATTTGCAGCATTTCCCAACCTACTCACACGTGTTCCCATATCAACATCTCTGCCTGCTAACTGGATTCTTTTCCCTCTTGAGAATCTACCCACAAGGCCATCAGAGTTGTTCTTTTTAAAATGTAAATCAGATCTTGGCTTTCATCAGAAATCTCCAGACTCCCTACATCATTAAAAAAATCCTAGATTATGAAAATAGTGAACAGGGTACCATCTGGCCAGCTGCCCAACACCTGTCTACCCATCTGTACAGCCCTCCCCTCACTCACTCATTGTTGCTCAGACACCCAGGTAGCCTCCCAGGGCCTCTCTGCTACTCTAGCATCTGCTGGAGTATATATATGTATATACTTGCATATATATGTCCTGTCTTGCTATCTCCAGTCCCATATGTCTCTGCTCAAATATGATCTTCTCTGTGAGGCTCCCATGGTCATTCTAGACAATACCCAGTTTCTTTACATATATATATATATATGCTTTTTCCCCTCTAAGTTATTCTTTCAGGTATTTTACTCAGTGACAAAAACTGACTAACCCAATGTATCTGCCATTTACAATTTCATAATGATCTCGAATTCTTAAAGAGCCCTTGGACTGGAAACATTAATTCTAAAGAGAACCAAAGACAATAATATGTCAAGTAACCTTTATTTTTCATTTGAGTTAAAGAATTTCTTTTATTTTTATAGAACTTATTTTTAATTAATACATAAAAGCATACATATTCTAATGGGATACAATATTATATATATATATATATATATATATATATATATATATATATATATATATATATTACATAACCAGTTTCACACTGTTCACATACATATATGTCTCTGTGTATTTGTGACCCTACTAGAGTATATTTTTCATGAGGCAGAAGGTTATCTGTATTTGTTAATACTGTGTCCTCAGGGTCTTAACACTATTGGGATTACAGAAAGCACTCAATATATCTTCAGGATTAATTGATTAAAGCAATATTTTAATTGTGCATTCATTTATGATAAGGTGGGAGAGTGGTATAATTGATTATTTGTGAGGGAGGCTGTCTAGTCATACCTCCAACCCCTAACTCTCTCATCTACTGCTAACATGGGAGAAGAGTTATAGATCTGAAATAACAAACTTCTTAAGGGGAAAAGGCCTGTGCCACTAGAGATAATTTGGAGAGAGAGAGAAGCGGGGTGGGGGACACATTTAAATGATGTCAGAGATAGGGCTGCTGGAAAAATCCCAGGACTCCCAGTTATATTTGAAATTCATATAAATTGTAGGTATATATGTATGTATATATGTATTTAAAGCTACTAGGGATTGCAACCAGGGCATTATGTGTGGTAGGCAAGTGCTCTATCACTTAGCTTGCAGTCCTTTTAAAATTTTATTTTAAAATAGTCTTACCAAGTTTCCCAGGCCAGGCTCAAACTTGCAATTCTCTTACCTCAGCTTCTCGAGTAGCTGGATGAGCCACCATGCCCAGTTTAAATTATATTTAAATTTAAACTTAGTATACTTTAAATCTACTTCTTATATGATTGTCATTAAGTCTCCAGTTAGTACAATTAAAACCTCACGATTAAATCAGTGAATCATTTGGTTGTTATTTATAAAATTGTTATGGCTATAAAATAAGAAAGTTCAAAAAATTAGCTTGATAAATCTAAACTTGAATCTAAAGGTATTAATTTACTCTGATGATAAAATGGATGAAAAGAGGTATACTTTTGCTGTCTGAATGTAGAACTATTGGCCCAATGCTTATTGATTTCATTAGATCTACAAGTTAATTATTGATATGATTTAAAAATGACAGAACTAATCATTTTACTCTAAAATTAATATTTGCCTTTATATATGCTATGGTTTGGAATATGAGCTGTCCCGCAAAATATCTTGTGTTAATGCAGGAATTTTCAAAGGTGAAATGATTATATTATGGGAGCTATAACTTCATCGATGGGTCCACTTGATGGATTAATAATTTGGAAGAATTATTCTCCATTGCTCTCCCCAGCATCAGGTAGCTATTGCACTGTGTGGTAATAGCAGAGAGTGGAACTTGGCTGGAGGAAGCACATCACTAGGGTTATGCCTCTGGGGATTACATTTTGTCCTTGATTCCTTGCCTTCTCTCTGATTCCTGGAGCACAAGAGTTGAGCAGCTTTCCTCTACCTCACCCTTCCACCATGATGTTCTGCCTTACCTTGGAGCCTGAGCAATGGAGTCTGCCAATCATAGACTGAGACCTTTGAAACCATGAATCCATAAAAAGCTTTTTCTCCTCTAAGTTATTCTTTCAGGTATTTTACTCAGTGACAAAAACTAACTCAATGTATCTGCCATTTACAATTTCACAATTATCTCGAATTCTTAAAGAGTCCTTGGACTGAAAAATTAATTCTAAAGAGAACCAGAGTCAATAATGTGCCAAGTAACCTTTATCTTTCATTTAAGTTAAATAATTTCTTTTATTTTTATAGAACTTATTTTTAATTAATACATAAAAGCATACATATTCTATTAATGAAATACAATGTGAAACATTAATACCTATATATGTTGTCTTTTGTTTAAATAAAGGTAAACATATCTATATCCTCAAACATTTGTTGTTTTTTAGTGACAAAAACCTTCAAAATCCCTTCTTCTAGTTTTTAGACATATTAAATACATTTTTATCTATACTAACCCTACAGTGCAATTGAACACCAGAAATTCTTGCTTCTATATAACTGCAACTTAGTGCTCATTGATCAATCATTCTCCATTGCTCTCCCCAGCATCAGGTAGGCATCATTAAGATTTCACATCCAGAAATTTTTCCTTGCAGGCTATCATGTTAACCTTAGGAGTGAAAACCCTGTGCCTAGTATCTTATGAACTCTTAAAGATTGATTTTTAGATTGTTCTTCAAACTAGTGTCATTATTCACATTCAGAAGACATATTGAACACCAGAATTTGAAAAAGGTATTAAAATACTCAAATAACATTAATGGCTGATGTCATGCCTATTCCAAGAATGCTAAAGCATAGACTCAAAATTATTTAGAATTTAAAGCAAAAATGATTTTTAAATAATTCTTATTGACATTCTTATTTAAATATCTCTATTAGTGCTATCAGAGTAGATTGGCAAATTAATTGAAGAAAACAGAAGTCTATTTTAAAACATTTTTATCATGTAGAAACGCATTCTTATAGGTTTAGAATGAACTTCTTCAAAAGTCTCTAATAAAAACTTCAGGCAATTGCATTCTAAGCTGAAGTTTAGATGCCTCAAATAATCTCCCTTTTGAAAACAACTAAAAGTGCAAGTAATTAGTATGTAATCTATGGAGTTTTTAAAAACAGGAGCTTTGTTTTTGATGAAAACGTGAAACATCAGAGACCAAATATAAAGCCTGGGTTCAATAAGACCTAATAGGAAAGCTATAAAGTTGGTAATTTCAGAGAAGAATAAAAGTAAAGTATAAATAGCTGACATACAAAAAGGAACTCCAAATAAATCTTATTTAAATTTTGAAGCATTGAGGAGAAGTGGTGGTGTCACCCTTGAGTATCAGATCCCATGCCCATTTTCGACCTCACATTGTCCATACTATTCATGCAGACCTGTAGATCTCAATCACAGACTTCAACACAAAATAGTTAAGAATAGTAGTATTGCTTGATTCTGCCCCACCCCCAATGAAATAAGTCAAATCCTTAAGTTATGTTCATTTGAAGGGATGTTGTAGGCATGTCACTGTCCTTTAAAGGAACTTATCTTCAAAAAAGTTTCAAAAATGACCACTAATAAAATTCTAAGAACTCAAAATTTTTTAAAAAAAGACATTGGTCTATATTTTTTTAGACATTACCTCAAAGCATAAGTAACAAAACCAAAAATGAACAAAATGGGATTAGGTCATATTAAAAATGCTTCTGTATAGCCATGGAAAGAATCAACCAAGAGACAACAAATGGATGGGAGGACCTATTTGCAAACTGTACATCTAATAAAGGGTTAACATCCAAAATATGTAAGGAACTCAAACAATAGCAAGAAAACAACTTGATTTAAATATAAGGAAAGAACCTTAGTACATATAAATGTCCAACAGGTATACAGAAAATATGCTATTAAGAAAATCACTAATTATCAGGGAAATGCAAATTAAAATTAAAATGAAATATTACCATATGCCATTTTGAATACTTATTATTAAAACAAATAAGTGTTATTGAGAATGTGGACAAAAGACAACTCTTGCATGGTATTTGGGGAATGTAAATTAGTACGATCAGTATGGACAACTGTACGGTTGTTCCTCAAAAATTAAAAATAAAATTTCCATATGATATAAACATTTCACTGGATGTGCCTCCAAAGGAAATAAATTCAATATGTTGAATAACTGCTTTCCCATGTTTATTGCAGCATTATTCTCTGTAGCCCAGATAACAAATCCACCTCAGCACCCATAAGTGGAAGAATGGATTATATATAACAGAATGCTATTCAGCCTTTAAAAATAGTAAAATTCTGTTAATTGTCATGACATGGATGAATCTGAAGGACATGATGTTAAGTTAAATAAGCCAGGCACAGAAAGACAAGTACCTCATGATCCCTCTTGAGAATCTAAAAACTTCAAACTTAGAATGGCAGTTACCAGAGCCCCCAGCTGGGAGTGTGGCTCAGGGAGATGTGCACGGGATACAAACATGGCAACTATGGTCAATAACATTGTTTATATTCTTGAAAATTGCTAAGAAAGTAGATTTTAAGTATTCTCACCAAAAATAAGTGTCTGCATATTAATTAGCTTGATTTAACTATTCTACAATATATGCATATTTCAAAACATCAAGTTGAATAACAAATATATAAAATATATGTACACACATGCATGCAAACAATACATAAAATGCTTGTCAGCTAAAAATAATAAAAAAAGAAATGCATTGCCTTCAGATCCTTTTAATAACTGGATCCAATATAACCATGTGTTATCTAATATAATTTTTCAGAGATCATGCTTTAATAAATAAACATAAGAACATACTTATTAAAAATAATGTAAATATAAGCTATTGGAGTGGAAAGACTCATACAATGCATTTATGTAGAAATAATAAAGGAAAGTACCCCAGGTCTAAGGCTGAATGTAATGGCAAATACTTGATTACTTCTAAATCTCTATCCCCCCATTTATATATTTTTCTCATTCTCCAAATAAAAATATGAGTCTCTACAAATGTGTCAAGTAACTTATTTCCCCAATTTAATTGATTTTCTTACATACCAAATGAATCCTTTTGACACATTCCCTATTTCAGGGTAAGAAACCTCTAGAGACCAACTTACTGAAGCCCCTTAGCCCCCTGACTTCCTGTTGAGTTTAATGAGTAGGGGTTTCTAGGAGATCCAAAGAGAGAAGGAAGAGGTTGGTGTTACTAACCTGTCACATCCTGCTTCTAATCCCGGTAGTGGCTGCAGCAGCTCTCACTACTCCCTGCCTGGGGACTATAGGATCTGCCTGCCTCACAATTTCCTGCTCATTCTCTATACCTGGGCTCACCATTCCACCAACTTTCATTAAATTACTTTCAGGTGAGTCCCTTTTAGCATTCCACCTGTTTTCTGCTGTGACCTCCACTAAATCACCACCCATAAATTCCAAATTTAATTCTTAGTTAAATGCAAAATTAATTATGACTCTTTACCAAACAGGAGTTGGTAGCCACAACATGCACTGGAACGTAGGGGTTTTTCCTTCACCAAGGAACAGGTATAATTCAAAAATTGTCATCCATCCTTGAATAAGCAAGTGTCCAGCTTCATATTGTCACTTATACTCTCTTGATTTTTTTTGATACAAGTTTCAACAGAGGAGTTTTTCATAGTTGCTTTTATGTGAAGTCTGTTTAACTAAAAAATAAAATAGTAAAATGTTCTCTTTATAATATTCTCATTTCTTTTCTAACCACTGTGTATCTATGAATAGCAATTGTGAAGACTACAACTATTTTCCAATGGACTTTATTTCTTTTAGATTATGCCTCCAATCTTTTACCCTTTATATTGTTACCACTTTTTCTCAATGGAAAATCCCTAGTGCAATTTCTCCTTGAAAAATAATTTATTTCTGGCCTGATGTCGGGCCTCTCATGTTGAGTAAAATCCATGCCTCCCATAAATCAATTCTAAACTTTTCTTCTCTTTTCTTCTCCCTTATTTTTCTCCTTTCCCCACTGTCTTAGTATCATGGATTATTTATAGTGCACCTTTTTAGTCTGGCTATAAATTTATATGTTAAGGACAATTATGTCAAACTGAGTTATCTTAATCATTCAGGGTGATACCCCTGAAGTTCTACCAAGGCAGTACCTCAAAGCCTTGTCCACTATTTCTGCCAATAGAAACATGACAGGTGAATGATGCAAAATCCTCAGAATTCCCAAATGACTTTTAGTTCCTTTGGGAGATAATGATAATCAGAGCATTTTTGGACATTCAGGCAGGTGAACTTGATTTCAAACTACCAAAAGGAAAATGTTGAGAGGCTAGAATTAGCTTGACCCAATTCCAGAAAAACAGGAGAAACCTAGAGAAAGACCAGGAGTGCTTAGAAGTATCATTCATTTTTTCTCTAGGATACAGAACTTTTGTATGTATTGAGGAGTATCTGTGCTGTGAGTGCACTAAGGATCACTTTTAAATGCATAGATCTAAGAATGCAGCACCAAACAGATGAGTATTGAGCCAACACTCACAATTCTTCTTTGATTAAATATTCCAGGAAGGCAGAATGAATCATTTTCATTGCATCGGAGTTTAACAGTAATGTAATGTATGATCAAAACAAACTCTGGTTCTTTAGAGTTCAAGCTTTGCTGAAGTGGTTAGTTCCTAAATTAGCAATAAAAACTCAATCCTGAGGACCGTTATACATACCAGCCTGCTTGCAACAAGACTTTAGTAGTAGCCTAAGCCTTAATCAATAACTCCATTGAAAGTGATTTCTACTTTGAAATGATTTCTCATTACAAGTTTTCAAAGGATTTTATTAAAAATCAGTGAAATGGAAACCCAAAGAATCTCATATTTATTGAATGTAATGAGTGGTTTCATATTGTTTCCTGTTTCCTAAACACATTCAAATCTCTTATGTCTTCCTCATATCCACTGCAACTTTGGAAAATAAAACTATAAAGACACTAATGACACTTTGGACATCCACTAGAGAAATCAATAGAAACAAAAGGCTGCCCATTGCAAAAGCCCTGCTACCCCTGGCAGGGTCTCAAATGAGTCATCCAATCTGCTAAGTGGATACTGAAGTTTTTCATTGTTGCTCTGAAAGCTGATGCTATCATGGTTTTGGTTTATGTAAGGACTTACCAAGGGATTCATGTGATTTCTTCAAGATTTTTTTTCTGTCCATATGCCATTTTTCTTCCCTTGCCACCTCTTTATTCTAGCTAAGGTTTCTTGTCACTATACAAGGTCTAACTCAAAAAGCAAACACAATGGCTTTTTCAAAGAGTGCCATTATTTACTTAAAAGCAATGAGAGATTCTGAATAGAACGTTGCCTATTCCATAGCCTATAGTAATAAAAACTAAGTTAAAATTAAATGCTTGGAACTTAGTATATAATAAATATTTAAAATATATTATTATACTTACTTAGTAAAATAATACTAGTAAATCTATAAAAATTTTTATATGTATTAAAATTTATTATAGCAACTGTATTCAAATTTGTTATTTATTAAATATATATATATTATTTATTAAATAATATATAAATATATAAATTTGTATACTGTATACAAATTTGTTATTTAATAAATATATACATTATTTATTAAATATATAAATATGTATTAAATATATAAAATTTATTAAATTTTTATCATATTCATAAGAAGTTGTAATAAAAATAATAGTGTTGGTTTTGAATCAAGATCTTAACTCTACTACCTTTATAATAATATGTAGGCCACTTCTACCAAAAGGAAAATGTTGCAATCCTAACACTAATCAAGTTTACCTGCATAATCACTTTAATAGCTGCCACAACAATAAAAGCCCAAATTTCTACGTGGGTTATAAGTTTCTTAACAATATGAGCCCTGACTTTCTATTCTCTCATCACCATGACTACTAACCATTGCATCATGAACTCTAAACTCTAAGCCCCATGCTATTTCATATGTGTGACCTTTCACGTGATAGTCCCCAATTAAAATGTTTTTCTTTTTTTATTTTTTTAAATAATAGCTTTATTCATTTCTCCTTTTCAAAATAAAGTTTTAGTCACAATAATCCATTTAAAATATTCTGTGAAACACTGTTAAAAACCCCCAGTCAACATTACCTCTAGTATGCTCACATATAAGTCTGTACACATCTATGTTTTAGTACTTGTATTGCTTTAGGCTTGTTTATCTACCACAGTTAAAGTTCTGACTCAAGGGCAAGGATTTTATCTTGCCATTTTTTAACCTCAGCAACAAGTGACAGAACAAAATCAGTCCTTGAATATTGGTAGAAAAATGAGTGAATGAATTGCATTGACAATACACGGAAAACTGAACTTTTCAGTACATAGTAAATGCTAATATTTTAATGTAAATCTCTCAGCATAATACAAGTTTATTAAGGTAGTGTTGCAGCTCAGTTATACATGGCCCAAGACTTGGGATGGTTGCAGGGAAGAAGGGGTAGTTGATGAAATGCGCTCTTCACCTGAAGCTCAGTGTGACACTTGCAGCTCTGAATGTCCCTGAGGGAACAATAGCAGATAACAAAGGATTATCAGTGCTAAGGATAGTGAGATTGCTCTCTAACATATACTGCTGATGAGGGGGCAAATTTTGTCCAGATTATAATTTGTGAAGGTAACTAAAGAACAACACAAAGAAGCTGATGACATTGAAGGAAGGTTTATAATGATCAGTTTCCCTGGAAACTAGAGGTACAGCAAGTGCCACATGGAGCAATGGAAAGCCTGTCACCTGCAGATCTGGAAAGTAGGCAAAGGAACTGTAATTATGCCTTTATTTTTAGAGTAGAGAGAAAGAATTAGGAGGGAATATTCCCCATTGGGTTATAAGGAGAAACAGGCAGGTCAGGGATGATGATGAATGGTTGGGGAAATTGCAGCATGACTTTTACTTCCCTGCAGAAGCTAATTTGCAGAAAGCCTGTAAAGAACTTTGGGCATTAGTCTGGCCCTGTGATTCAGCAGATTTATGGAGAGGTTAAAAACAGATGTCAAATAGCAGAAATAGAACTTAAAGTTATGGCTAATACAGGGGGAAATGGTTCATATTCTGATGTCATAAAACATACTTCCATAATTTTCTCTGTTGCTGTTTCATTATGTGTGCTATGAATAGTAAACAATGAATTTATCCTTAAAGAGAAAGTTTCTCAGCTTGCATCAGGTGCTTTAATGATAAAGTGAGCCTCTTTTGGTGTGATATAGAGTACTGAAGTTCCGATTCAGTTCACATGTTAATGACCACCATTCATTAATTCACTTACAGAGTATTAAAAACTTACATTGTGTCAGATATTATGCTGGATGTCAACAATACAAGTTACATAACATCGCCCTGCTTTTAAAATGCTTTCTATCTCAAAATTCTTCCTATCTAGTGAAAATAGAAATGTGCACACAGTGAAATGGGCTTATTGTTTGATAAGTGGTATAATTTAGGGGAGAAATTTAAGTTGGCATTTTAAAAAAAATCTTTGTAAAAGAACTTTTGTAAAAGGGATTGGAAATGGGTCCCAGATTGCTATGGGACTAATATTAAATAGCAATATGAAAGTGAAAACTGAAAATTTAAAATTTTTGATTACTCTCTCTCTTTCAAGAACATACAAAGTATATTTGTTTCCACACTATTGTTAATCAACTGTATTGTCTATTAACAATATTCTTACTAATGTAAGTTTGAAGTTTTTCATGGAGCTTATACATAATGAACCAATTGTAACAATATGAATCACAGTATAGATAAAGTGAAAGTGCTTCAGAAACACAAAGGAGCTATTCTGCTACTCTGTCTTTTCCTTGGGAATGTTAATAAATCCCCATCCTTTATGAATACTGTACCCCAGCCCTACACAGGGAGGTGAATGGACAGATCCATTTCATCTTTCATTCATTGTAACCAACTCATCGGAGTTGACTGAAGCTTTGTAGTACCTGACCCAACTTCATTGACCTAATGTGCTTGAGTTTAGGTGACTATCAAGGGACTTTCAGTTCTAAATGTAAGAGTTCAGAAGTTGCTACTTCCATCTTTATAATTTTTAAAAATACGGAAAAAATGAAATCAACAAATTTTCTTAAACCTATCAGAGAACAGAGATAACAAGGCAAACTTCAGAATCTGGACAGATTGGGAAATACAGAGGTTCACAGCCAAATAGAGAGAATCTGAGCCAAGATCAGTTTAAGAGGAGCAGAAGCCACTGAGTCACACAACTGTAGGAATACTTAGATAGTAAAGTTGACGAATGCTGGAGGCTAGGTATAGACTAGCTTAAAAGTGAAAATTCCTAAGAGGTCCAGAGCTGGAGTAACTCCCATACTGTTGTGGGTTTTTATCTCTAGGAATCCTACCTTATAAAGATAAGGGAATAGGGGACTCTACATGTTTATGGCAAGGTGAGAAATAAAAATAATAATTTTAAAATATATCCCATAGCACATTCACCATAACAAAGCCTAATTCTCAGGAAAAAAAAAACTTTACAAATCCTTATCTCACATGAAGGAATTTTAGTTATCCATCTCGGCCCTCTTTGCCCTTCCTGACTTAGATCTAAGGAGCAGAGAAGAAACTAAAAAACTTTTCTGAAAGTCATAGCCACTAACAAAGACCCACTAATACTGAGACTTAGCCAAAGGATTAAAGAACACTTTCCCTAACCCACACCTTACCACCACAATGGATCTCCTAGAAAGTGATAGTGATTATGGCTTAAGCTGAGATCCTAAAAAAGGAGTCTCTACAGAAACCCAAATGTAGCAGGAGAAATAAAAACAAGAATTCAGAGGAATATGAAGCTTCTTACATCTACAGTTATAGCAAACATTAAACAGCCTAATTATAGAAAGATAAACAAAACTCCTTAAACTAAATATCTCTTTACCTCAGTTTTTATTACCTGATATATCATGCATGGGTTTTACAAAATTTTAAAAATATGCTAAAGGCAAGAAAAGCACAATCTAAGGAAATAAAGCAAGCGTCAGGACCAAACTGTGATATGACACCAGATGTTAGAATTCTTAAGCAGAGACTTTAAAGGGACAATTATTTAGATGTTAAAGTGTAATGGAAAGACTAGGAACAGATATGCAAGGACAGTAGAGCAATAATAAGCAGAGAGATGGAAGCTCCATGAGAGACTGCAGAGGAAACTCTAGAAATCAAAAGCAATGTAAAGAAATGAAGAATGCCATTGATGTTCTTAGTGTACTAAACACTTCCAGAAATGAGTCAGAGAGCTTGAAGACATGTAATGGGAACTTACCACACTGCTATTAACAATCACATCCTCAGCCAGCAATATCAGTTCATGGGCCTAGATGATGCACTTCCAGGAAATGTATCAGACACAGGCTTAATAGTGGAAGACAAGGACAAAACCTGAAACTGGTAATTGAGAGTGTATTAAAATTAAAATTCAGTGAAATAATCTAGGATCAAATAAAATATATAGGAAATGGCACTTATAGGAATAGCATAATGAAAATCATATTCACTAAATAATTGTATGACATATGCTTCACTTAGTCTTTGGAGAAACTTATTTAGCAATACGACTAAAGACACTACAACTTAGGCCACTAAAACATTTTCTGGCATGTTATCTGTAGATTGCTATGAAGTCTTTATTTTGTTATTATTATTATTGTTATTATTACATTAAAGTCATACATAATAGCTGAATTTCTTATGCCATATTTATTTGAATTCTATGATATGTTCCCCATTCTGAAACTCATATACTCTCCTCTTCTTTTCTTCTCTTGTATATTTCATATCACTAAAGACCAAAGAGATCAGGGATTCCCCCCTTTACAGATCAGCCCTACAGAATGAATAAGGAAGAAAAGAAGAGTTTTTTTTCTCCTATAGTTCTTAACATTTGTTGCGCTTTAAACAAAAGCCGTAATTCCTAGTTCTGAGCAGCAGACAATAAAATCATCATCACACGTAGGAAAACACTAAGGAAGAGGAGGTAAAAGCACTCTTTAAGGTCATAGAACTAGTATTTAGAGGAGCTAAGCTTCAAAGCTAGTAAAGTTAATGTAAAATTCATGTCATTTTCATCTTACTACTTTGTGTTTCAAATTTCCTATGGGATTCCTCCTGATTTTGTCATCCACAGCATTGGATACTAAATCTAGACTATAAAATACATGATTAATAGAAAAGTATTCTTAGTTTTACCTTATAAAACTCTAATCTACCTATAGAGTATACATAAGAAAGTCAAGTGTTTCTCAACTATTTTGTAAAAAAGTCATTGACATGTTATCAAACACATTTAAATTAACCAATCCCTGTACATCAGGAAAGCTGAGATGACTCCCTCTAATATAAAGGACTGGATATGTTTAATGTCACTAGACAATTCTATTTGGAGCTTAGAAGAAGCTAGCAAGACACTGTGACCTAGGACCAGGCACCTTCCAAACACACTTAAAAACATACCTCCTATAGGAAGAAATACTGTTCAAACCCTGGGGCAGTGGCCACAGTTTTCTTTCACTATCTTTCTTTTACTGCAGATCCCTGACATCTTATCTGAAACATTTTTGCCATTCTTTGTTCTATGTGACTTTTTGAATATAATACTATGTATTAATTTGATTATGTTAGTATTTATAGACTATGCTTCTCAATTTATCTTGACCCAGCATCCTAGAGGGTTTATTCTATCCACTTTCATTTTATAAATCGCTTACTGTGATCTATAGAATGTGCTCGGTCTGTATATAAAATACAATCCAAGCTCAGTCGTTTCCCAGAGAGCTCAAAATTTACTGGATAAAACAGACATATGTGCAGATAATTCTAATGTTGTAACACAAATTTCCTAAGAGAAATAGAACAAGAACCTAAGGATTTTTTTTCTCACACTCTTACTTCAATTACTTTAGTATTTACCCTTGATGGGACCAAATTTAATTTTATTCTTAACTGATGCTATTTAAAGGCATCAAAAATGAGCATAAAATGGGCATAATAAAAAATCAATTGGTATTTTATTATTTTACTATTTAACAGACTAGATTAATCTTTATCCACACAAGGATATACAGGAAGGGAATAAGGCTTGCCATATATACATCCTGTTCAAATTCTAGGGAAAATTTTAATTAAAGAAATTCTGTTATCTCCCAAGTTCAGCCTTTAAAACTCTACTGGAGAGTCTTGACATTGTTTTGCTTAATAAATACAGTTCCTAAAATATGTGCAAATTAATTGAGTCCATTTAGTTTATGCATATGTTATTGCAAAAGGATTTCAGAGTGATAAATATGATGAACAAGAGAACACCAGTCAGGCATAGAGTACCCTATAATTTCTACCCATTTGTTCTTATTTCCTATGAAAATCACCTCAACATCCATTATCTCACATTTTCATGAAACTGAGTGATTATAATTAAGAGCTCAGCTGCTCCACCATTGTCTCCTGAACAAAGTGTCAGGGGCCTCACTGAAGGAGTAGTGATTTGAAAAATGCTTTGCTGAAGAAAGTATCAGGCTGAACAGACTTTTGTACTGGAAGTATCCAGAGAACATATCAAACCATATACAAAAGGTACTTTAAATTTGAAAATTAAAAAATGATGATATTTCATATGTTAATTTCATTAAATCTAATGAAAATTCAACTGTCACCTGTATATAGAATGCTCCTCTCTTTGATAAATGTGAAGACTAATTTTTAAGCAGCCTGAACTCAGCAAAGCCAGTGCTCTAGATAACCTGTGAATTAATAAACAGTATTTATAACTGTTTGGAAATTTTTAAACTAAACCCAAGGTTCAGATTCAGTTATAGGACAAGTATTTGTGTGTCCCTGTGATGCTAAGGATTAAGCATAGGGCCTCACCCACACTAAGAAAGTGCACTACCACTGAGGGACACCCCCAGCTCTATTACAATTTTTTGTTGGAGAATCATAAAATATACTTTGAAATGTACAATCTTCCCACAAAACTCATCTTAGGTTTCAGATCTTTTCTATTTCTGAGCACTACTTCTAAGCTATTCCCACACTCAGTGGATGCCATTGCTACCTTAACATGATTATCATTAAGCCAAAGAAAAAACAGAATATCTTGGAAAGTACATAACAAAAAATCATGGCTGAGAAACAAATAAAAATGACCTCTTTAAGGATTTACACATATAAAAACATACATAATTGGAAAAACTACAGAATTCCAAGATGGCTCAAAATGGTGTCCAACATTCACATCCTCCTTCACAAGGAAAAACCAAAGCAACAGAGGCATAACTGCATTGTAAGGGGAGGGACCATGATAGAACACTGGATCTCTGCAAAAGAAAGACTAGATACTTGTAAGCTCAGAGACCTGGGAATGCACCATCCTGGCAAATATAACCCTGCCTCCCCAGACACAGGGGTCTTCTCTTTGCAGGTGAAAGAGTGAAAAGGAGACCTAGCAAATTTCATCAGCTAGAACACTAGTAATCCTAGTTCCTGAAAAGTTTCACAGTGGTCACAGGTTTGTGGCCACTAGAGGAGAAACCTTGAGTCTGTGCAATAGTGTTGC
The DNA here is from genome assembly GCF_048772815.1 of Callospermophilus lateralis. Taxonomy (NCBI): domain Eukaryota; kingdom Metazoa; phylum Chordata; class Mammalia; order Rodentia; family Sciuridae; genus Callospermophilus; species Callospermophilus lateralis. The sequence goes on along the minus strand of NC_135310.1, from coordinate 106,446,477 downwards.
TTTAGATAATATCTCTTATTATCCCCCTGCCAAGCCCCAGACCCCATACTATTGCAGTTTGTTGTCACCTTGAAAAGGGAGTTAGTGTCCAAATTCATACCCACCTAGATATCAGAAACCTCTGTGTATCCTATCCCTAGGATTCCATACACATTCTACCACACTAGCATGAGGCCTGCAGTATCACCAACCCAACTTGACCCAGCAGAGCAAATGTGACCCCAGTACCCAAGCCCATGCAGTGCTCTGTATCACAGGTGTTTCAGCACAGAGAAGAATGGAAGGTGCTGCTATCAAGACTGAGATAGCAGGGCATTTCTCAACTGAGAACAATGATGTGGTCACCTGAATGGGTTTGTGCTACTGCCAAGATTGACAGCAGGCACCTACATAGTTCCCCACTGCTACCTCCCCCAACACACATGGGCAGCTTGAGAGTGGTTGAGAGTGATTGCTACAGGGAGGGCACCACAGTTCCTGCCACTGCCCACCTGTGCTATGTGAGAGACCATAGTATTGCTGGGACTGAAAACAGGCTGTCTGTCATGGGAGCTGTGTATAGGCCCAAAAAAACCACCAGGACTGAGAGTGGTGGTGCCGCATCTCCCATCTGCAACCTGTGCCCATGCCATATGAAGACACACACTACTACTGGAAAGAGAGTGAGTGTTGCAGAGAGGCCATCACCCACCTACCTCTACAAGCATTCATGTGTGGCTTTGCACCATTGTGTGAACTTAGAGCAAGCACCATGGTTACCACCACTACCTCCTCCTGCATAGGAGATTGTATCACCGTGGGACTAAGAGTGAGTATGATGGAGTGAGAGCCACAATTCTGTACGAATGTGCATGGGTGCATGCTACTGCTGGGATTGAGAGCAGGTGCCACAGAAGGGCACTTAATTTGTTTACTGCTGGTGGGCAGCAGCTTGCAGGACCCTACCATAGCAGGGCTGAGACTCTGAAATGACTTTAAGAATCTTAGAAGAAACACCTCAAGATATCACATATTCAACAAGTATTTGGCTAAAACACCCCAAATACAAAAAAAAAAAAAAAAAGATTGAGAACAATTGAGATTACACCAAACTAAGAACATCTACACAGCAAGGGAAACTGTGAAAACCAAATCCACAGAATGGGAAAAATTTTGTGAGCCATTAATTCGAGAAAGGGTAAATATTCCAAATATATAAGGATCTCAAAAAAGTCAATAAAAAGCAACAATAGTACATTTTAAAAATGGGGAAACAATATTAACAGATACTCCTCAAAATAAGAAATTCGAAGACCAACTTTTTCAGTCATCAGAAAAATGGAAATCAAAATCACAATGAGAAATAATTTCATTACACTGAGAAATTTTCTTTTCTCAAAAAGACAAAAATTGACAAATGCTGGTAAGGATGTGGAGAAAAAGGAACTCCCAAACGTTGTTGGTGGGAATTTAAATTAGTTCAGCTACTGTGGAGAACAATGTGGAGGCCCCCCCACACAAAAAAATGAATAAATCAAAATAAATCTATCATGTGACCCAGATATATCCCTCCTAGGTGTTTATTCAAAGGAAATGAAATAAGTTTACCTAAGAGATAAACTGCAAAATCATTTGTGTTGCAACTATAAAAATAATGACATAATATCATTTGAAGAAAAATGAATAAAACTGAGGACATTATGTTAAATGAGATGAGTCAGATTCAGAAAGAAAAACTCCACAAATTCTAAGTCATATGTGATGTTAAGAAAAAAAGACAGTCAATTGGAATGTATAATAATCATAACTAAATTGTGGGAAGAGTAAAAAAAGGAGGAAGAGTGGGTAGTTGTAACCAGCATCCAAACAGAGTTAGACAGAAGTTATAAGCTCTACTGTTCTTCTGAACAACAGGGGGATAGACTATAGTTCACAATAACCTATTTTTTTATGAATAACTAGATGAGAAAAGCTTGACAACTCCAAACACAAAGTAATGATAAGGAAATGGAAATATTAATTACCTGAATTTGATCATTACATAGTTTATACATGTATTGAAATATACTCTGCACACTACATATGTACAATTTTTACATGTTAATCAAAAAGTTTTAAGTATAAGGAGATGCTAACTACCCTGATTTGATCGTTACATATTCTATACATGAATTTAATTATGACATTCTACCCCATACCTTTAATAAAACAAGCAGAAATGAAAAACTAAGATTCAAAGCTATTAATCTTAATCCAAACTCTACATGATGGACTTCTTTCAGGTAGGTCCCAATGGAACTTGCTGCCCAGTATTCATATCCTTATTTAAGCCCTGTTTGCATTCTACTAAACTTGGTCTTTGTGATCAATAGTTGTGTGGCAGAAATTAGGGTATATCACATCTGATATTAGATAATAACAAAGATCATTGTTTATATATTGGTATCTCTCTCGCAAATTATTTGTGCTGGGAAAAACTAGAAGTTATGTTAGGAGTAGCTCAGTGAAAAGCCCACGTTGTATTACCAACAACCACAAAAGTGGATCCTCTAGGACCAGACAAGCCTTCAGCAGTCTGACTAAAACCTCATCAAAGACGCTGGGCCAAAACTTCCTAGCAACCACTCTTCTATTGCTTTCCTACAGAAACAGTGAAATAATAATTTATTGTTTTGAACTTCTGCACTATGGGATAATTTGTTATGTAGCAATATATAATAAATAAAGTTATCATGGGGCTAATTTTAATCAAAGTCTAAAAAAAAAAGTGGGTTAGGAGGTTAGTATATCCACACATATCTGAAAATCAGGAGTCTTAACCAAAAAGTTAAGATCAGTTATCTGGGATAATGAGCCTCACAGGGGAGCACAGACAAAGACCAGCATTTATAGTGCTAAATGCAAGTTTGAAGAGTGGATTTCATAAAAAGTGGATTCTGACTGTAAGAGATCAGAAATAAGTTTGATGTTCCAATGAGATGAGAAATCAGGCAGGGAGAGGTGTACAGACTAACCCTTTGGGGAAAGAATGAATTGGCTCCACCTAGTAATCCATCCTCATCCGTGCTTGTCTTACCTGATTATCACATTGGCTTTCTATGGGTTCTTAGAAAAGGTTAAGAATTGTAATGCAAGAGAGAGAGAGAAAGAGAGAGAGAGAGAGAGAGAGAGAGAGAGAGAGAGAGAGAGAGAGCACTCATGTATAATGGCATAATTTGGCGTGAACATACTTTATATACAGAGTTATGAAAACTTGTGCTGTGAATGGATAATTATGAATGTAATACATTCCACTATTGTCATGTATGTAAGAAATAAATGAAAAAAGAAAAAAAAGGAAAGGTTGAAACCATTCCTATTTAAGGACCTTTGGAACATGCTTCAACCAGCTATTAATTTATCCATCCCTTTCCTGAAGATTCTTTTCAAGGATGTCAACATTCTGACATGCCTCTCCTAAAATGTATCACCATCTAAAATTAATTATAGATTTATTTACTGTGAGTGCTAAAAGCCCTTCCGTAAGGAGAATATACTCAGGTTGAGTCTCTGCATGAAAGAGTAGCATGAACTCTTTCTCAGTTTAACTTCACCACAAATTTTCCAGAGATAAGCCACCTCATTCCCCAGGAGTAAGGCAAGTGAAGTGGGAAGACAGGTGTGTTTCAGGAGTTTGGCCTCCTCAGGAAGAAAGTATCTGAGGCAAGAAAGAAATAAATTCCCATGCTACCTCTGATAGTACTATTATTACTATATTGTTAGAAGTGATTAATTTCTTTGTTTGGACAGCATTTTTGTGCTTAGAAATTAAGACAAAGATGGTGCCATCATACGCTGTGTGTTTCCCCAAAACTCCTTTACAAGCAAGTTTCTTTGTCATCTCATTCCAATTTATCTCTTCAACACCACTCCCTGCTCTCCATTTGCTGACAATTTCATTCCAAGATGGACTAGGAATTATTATTCCTTCCATGTCTTCCCAACACAGAACTAAAGAAAATGTTGATCAGGGAAAAAGCTTTGGCCTTCCCCAGGTGGAGTGTTGTGTAGGAACCCTCATGTTTCTCAGACTCTTTCCAGCAACAAAAGTGGATGGTGTTAGCTAAATTTTAACTTAATAAAGACAAAAACACAAGAGATTTCTATGAAATGATAAATGAGTTATCTAAACTGCTTTACCTAATATTACACACATGAGCCTCTATCTTTAATGTAGAAGTATTCTCTAGAAGACTTCAAGCAAAAAAAAAAAAAAAAAAAAACAAGAAAGAGAGAGAAAGAAAGAAAAGAGAAAAGAAAATTAATGATCTTCCCTTCAAAATAATATATTTATACATAATTCTCATATCAACTGTAATCTTGTAAGAATAAGCAGCTTCAGCAAGACCCAGAACCAGCTCTGGAAAGTGTCGATGAATTGCAATTCTGAATGCTTATTATGGAATAATTGTTATAAAAATAAAAGATAACTTCAGGTAAGTCTTTAGTTCCAGGTAGAACTTCATGAATTTAAAGTTTAGAGGGTGATTCTTGATGATTTCTTTTAAATTGAGTCAGCCACCCAATTAAGTTTTCATTTCCCAAATTATTTTCTAATGATTTAAATCAAAGCTATTGAATGACTTCACAGAAAACTACATTTATTACCACAAATAATAATGATTGACATTTATCACTTGTGGCATTCCTGAAAAAAATGTATAGATACCATAAAGAAATGTTCATTAAGAAGTATTTCCCAAATCCTTCAAAGAGGGTAAATTTTAGTAAAAGTATAAGTTCATTCAGGATGTTGGAAATAGTCGATGTCAGTCTACTCAACCTCGAAAATATCTGTAACATGTAGGAAAAAATGGAAATGATGACTCAAAAAATCCTGAACCCAGAATACTATTTACTAAAACTCAAGATCAATATAGTAAGTTACCAGTTTCACCAGAAGGCATTTGGGCTGCCTGATAAATTAGTAACCTTACAACCCCAAAGAGAGAAATCTTGCAATGGTGAAAGTGGTGGAGTCTAAGAGTCCATTCAGCAACAAAGTGGATGATGTTAGCTCAATTTCAAGTTATTAAAGACAAAATTACAACAGATTGCCAGGAAATGATAAATGAATTAGAAAACTGTTTTACATAATAGTATAGATAAGAAGATCTATCATTACTACAGAAGAACGCTCTGGACTTCAAGCAAAAAAAATATATATATGCATGCATATACATATATATATATAATGATCAAGATATAGTTCAGAAAATATTTGCATATTAATCGAATTTATGGAAGTGAAGTTGGGAATTCACTTGGACATCTTTGAAATAAGACCAAATTTCTTCCAGAATGCTGAGTAGTATTTCTGTCTGTAGAGGAAGACTATTCTCTTTCATGTGGAATAAATTCCATTGTTTCCATTGTTTTTTTTATACTACTTTAATAATCAGAATTTGTATGCCACTAATATGATTTATCTTTTCAAATATCTGATGTATTTGAATGATTTAACTTGTTTTTACCCAGGGAAGTTGTTATATATGCAAGAATCTATTCTTTCTCAAAAAAAAGTGTAATGCTTTTTTTTTTTAATGATCCCTTGTTTTATTTATTTATTTATCTATCTATTTATTTATTTATTTATCTATCTATTTATTTATTTATTTATTTTTGGTGGAGGAGGCGGGAATTGAACTCAGGGGCACTTCACACTGAGCCACATTCCCAGCCCTATTTTGTATTTTATTTAGAGACAGGGTCTCACTAAGTTCTTTAGTACCTCTCTTTTGCTGAGGCTGGTTTTTAACTTTCTCATGGAATGATACTTAACTTTTATGAAATGCTTTTTCTGTTTCTTGATGGCTGTGGTATTTCTTAAGGAGTTATTTGTAAATATTGAACTAGACTTAAATTCCTAGGATTCATCCTATTTTAAAATATTGATGTTTTATTGTTTATTGTTTCAGTTTTAAATGTTTCATATGATTTTTCTTATTGGGCTGATGACCCATAAGGTTCTTCCTAATTCTCCTAATTTGTTGTGCCAGGAAGCATCATAGAGCTTGACATTTGTAATTGTAAATCAGAAAAACATGCAGTTAGAGGAACTGTCCCCCAAACACAATACCAGGGAGGGAACTCCAGTGAGGGAAAGTAGGCAATAAAGAGCACATAAAGGCACTTGACCCTCGAGAAATTGTGTATGTACAAAACTGGGAGGTTTCCACCAGGTGCTGTGGCACATGCCTGTAATCCCAGCGGTTTTGGAGACTGAGGCAGGAAACATATAGATTAAGAAAAAGTAACCACCAAATTATACTGTTACATTGTATGCATTACAAGTATTTAACAACAAATTCCAGTATTGTATATTACTATAATGAATCATTAAAAAAGAAATATTATGCGTAATATTTAAAATTGAAATAATAAAAACATTGATATTTTTTAAAGTACCATAATAAAATAGATGAATCCTAGTTATTTAAGTCTAGTTCTACATTTACAAATAACACCTTAACAAACACCACAGCCATCAAGAAACAGAAGAAGCATTTCATAAAAGTTAAGTATATTTTCCTGAGAAAAACTCTCTGGAAGCTAAGAATAGAAGGCATCTTTAGTCTGGTAAAGGAAATCTAAAATCACCTACAGATACCATGTTTCATGCTGTGGGACTAATGTTCCCATTAAAACAGGGAACAAGATAATGGTTCTTACCATCATCTCACTGAAAAGTTTTTCAAGTGCATTAAAAAAAGAAATGGAAAGGAAAGGAAAAAGAAATAAAAGTCATGTATATTGATGAGAAAAAAAAATCTGTCTCTTTTGGCAGAAGACATAATTGTCTAGGTAGGAAACACAAAACAATTTTTAAAATAACCTATGAAAGTAAGTGTTTATCAAGATTGCAGGACAAAAAGTCAGTTTAATAAATAAGCGGAACTTCCATGTACTATTGATGAACAACTGGAAACCTAAAATTTTTCATAAATAATGAAAAATTTTAATTTTTCATTTTAATTTTTCATTTTTTTACTATTATAAATAATAATAGTAAACAAATACTTATTAGATAAAAATCTAACAATACTTGTGAAGGTTATATAAGCTGAAATAACAAAACTAGAGTAGAAATCAAAGATCTAAATATGATAAGACATATAGTGCTTATTAATTGGAAATTATAATATTGTTAAGTTGCAAAAGGTGCACAAGATGCCTTGCAGATCTCTATAAGCTTGTTCTAAAATATATGGAAAAGCAGAAGAATTACACCTATACTTCACACTTCATACAAAAATTAACTCAATAGTAGTCATAAGCCTTAGTATAAAACATGTAAATATAAAAAACTTAGAAAAGAACATAAGAAATTTTTGAAAACTGGGATTAGGCAAAATATTCTTAAGTACAACATCAGAAAACCATTTATAAAAGAAAAAAGTTGATGCATTGAACTTCATGAAAATCTAAATCCTTTTGTTCTGTGAGAAACCCAGTTGACAGCATGAAAAGATACACTTAGTAGAAAATACACTCAAATTACATATCTGACAAAATATTTGTGTCTATAATATGTAAAGAACTCTCAAAAGTCAATAATGAGAAAACAATCTCTATCTTATAAATGGGCAATATATTGAAAATTTATCTCATAAAGGAAGCTATATGGATGTCAAAAACAACATAAAAAGATAATCATCAGTCATGCGGGAGATTAAGAGTGAAATTACAAGCTAACACATGCAATAGAGTGCTTAAAATTAACAACCAAATATTATAATACCAGATTCTGGTAAAGATGAAGAATGACTTGAACAATCAGGCATTGCTGGCAGGCATGCAAATAAACATTTTGAAAGTAGCTAATGAAGGAAAACAAAGAAGCTCAGAAATGACTACCTACTTCAATAGTGAAAGACAGAAAAAATACAAAGAAAACTGAGAAATTAAAAACTGAGAAAATGTTTTAGTCACAAGTTATTAACAAATGTAGCCCAAATGTAATACTGAGAATGTTAACTCAAGGCCTTTAGGTTTTCTCTGCTATTAGATGTCTTTGACCACACTCCTTTACTCCCTTTTTTTAAAAAGAAAAATTAACACCTTCCTCTTTTTTTTCTTAGTGTATAGTAATCACCCAAAATGATGGATTTTATTGTTGTATATTGTACACTCATACAGCATAAATTGATCAATTTCCCTCCCCAAAATTCTCCTTTTCCTCTGCCTAGCCCTCTTCTTCTCTGTTATAGTCTCCCTTCTACTCCCATTACATCTATTGTTTTTTCTTTTTTTCTCACTAGCTTCCATATATGAAAGAAAACATATGAAACTTCTTATTCTGAGTCTGACGCACTTTTCTTAACATTACACCATTCCAGTTCCATCCCTTTATCTGCAAATACCTAATGTTATTCTTATTTGTGGCGGCTACAAATCTCCATTGTGTATGTGTACCACATTTCCTTTATCCATGTATCTCTTGATGGACACCCGGGTGATTTCATATGCTGCCTGTGGAGAGTTGTGCTGTGATGAACAAAGGTACGCAGTATGTTGATTCTAATTCTTTTGGAGAAATACCTGGACACACTCTATGTCTATTTTCAAGTTTACGATAGAGAAAGAATAATTATAGAGATAATAATAAAAGCCAACCAAGATTGTTGTAAGATCCAAAACAATTAATGAATTTTAAATAACTTTTGTAAGTTTTTAACATCAAATGCAGAGTTACACTGTAAACATGATCAACCTGTGGAAAAGGTTGAAACTGGTTTTCCATAATCCAAAGAGAGGGAGTATGTGCCCCTGATACAAGAAGCAATTCACTTTAAACGGCTGCACAGAATGGACCCAGGCTTTATTATCACCAGAAATGTCACCCTACATCAACTTCAACAGAAAAAAAAAATGGCTTCTCAATCCCTGAGTGAGAAGGTAAAAATAAATTAAAATTGACCAACGAAATGAATGTTATAGTATATATAAATGAAGACAATGGAATGATCATTTTTAATCAAATGATTATATAACAAGGAGAAAATGATACATGTACTTCCTAAGAGTTCTGGATAACAATTCTGCTGTCATTCCACAATTTTGATACCTTTTTGTAGACATTAATGTATAAAAATCAAAAATAAGAAAATCCTAAAGTTTCAAGTTATAAACTTCATTGAGGTATCACAGAGATATCCTTTGTCAGGAAGAAACTCATAATTATTGTATTCATCATCAATTGATGCATTTGTATGCTAATTTTCCTTTTCCATGTTTAATGTGTGTATTATGTGCTTGTATTTAAGTGCATCTTCAGTTGTGATACTGTTGCTGGAAAAACTTCAGTACCTGAACATGCTGCATATTGTGAAACTGTCTGTTTTTATACCTTCAGACTACCTATTGTTTAAAAAAAGTAGATATTTTTGTTATGTAGATAAGCAATAGAATGAAATGTAATGAAATTTAAATTTTTTTTTCTGAAATACAGTAAATACAGTGGAAGGGAAGGAAAACGGTTTACATAGATCATGACAGTGAAGAGATAAGGACAAGAAAGCAAGGAAGAGGGCTGTTTAGCCAAGAGAAGGAAGACACGTAGCAAAACAGCTTGTGAAGAGAAATTATTATGTAAAATTAGCAAAGAGAAATTGTCCTCAACTCTCAATGGCTTTATAACAAAGTCTATGGTAAGTAATGTGCTTTTAAGGATTTTAAATGCTACATTAATTAGAAAATGTAAAAAGCAATTGGACAAATAATTGAAGATAAATCATGAAGACAAATTTTACCTTCAGCTTCTAAACTATAATCATCTGAAGTTATATTTTTCAGTTAGCAAATCTAAGCTGCAAGATTTCCTCATTAATGGTTAAATTAACATATATCCTTGATCTTGTCTCCAATATAAATTTTACAATTTCCTTCCCCTAAGCCTTCTCTTTATTTTCTCTTAGCTAGAAGGGTGCCCTCTGAAATACAATTAATGTTTTGCTTCTCATTTCACATGGAGAAATAGCTACTTCTTATGGTTAAGTCAGTTTCTGGATTCTGAGATTATTCTCATTTATCTAATCCTACATTAGTTTAAAACTAATCACGACAAATAAAATGAAAATTAATTAAAAGAAACTTTGACAATTTCTCCAATAACTAATTTTTCATTAAAATCCCCAGGCTAGATATCATAAAATTGTGTTGCTGACACTGAAGTGAGATATGTTAGTGAATCAAAAAAAAAAAAATCAAAATAAACCTTGACCAATAATAGTCCTATTTAACATGTGCAAGGTATTTACATTCTTAGTGAAAGTTCTAATTATTTGAACTCATGAACATTTTATTTAACTCTATGTCCTACTATCATGCCCCCATCCAAATACCTCAATCTTTTATTCTTTTAACAAACTTTATATATGTCATCACGGTCAAAGGCAAGATATGGGATATAAATAAATTTCTATCATAAAGAAGTTCATCATTTGGGATACTAGAGATGCAGATGAAAATTCAAGTACAGGAGCAAAATTAACATTAAAGAAATAGGAAAGGCGATCTTGTCAAATACAAGACCTTACACATGGCTGAGTTTAAAGGAGAAAAACAAGGGAGCTGGAGTATTAAACAGGAACACCTGTGTTCTGCCAGCGATTATGCTCTGTGCTAGAAATAAAAATGGCTAGGTCAGGGGACTCGAAGATGGTGGATTGGCATGAGGCAGCATTTCTCTTAGCTTAGCTTCCCAGAATTCAAACATTGGGAATACCATGTCTTTATGAGGCTTAGAGTGAAAATTCCTGAGACTGTAGGGACAGTCTGCCACAGCCAAATCAGAATGTTTGACTCATTAATCATTTATTTACCTCTCCACCAGAGTTTCTCAATCATCCAAGATGCAGGAGCCATGATGGGGCTGCAGTGTGGCAGAGCTCAGAGAAACTGGAAGCCCAGATTCATGAGTTTGAAGCTAGGTCTGTGTGGGCCTGTCTGAGCCTAGCAAACCTGTGGGAAATTAGGGTAGAGAGGCTGCAGAGAGCTGATCTCTCCCTGGCTCCATGAGTTCTGAGGCTCGTGGGGACTCACAGGACTAGCCATAGTGAGTTGGAGTTGGAAACTTGGAAGAGGGTATGAGGGCATTTTGCTTTCAGCTTGCCCAGCCAGTTGGTCTGGAACCCACTGGGTCCCCAGGGCCCACCAGGCTTGCACTCACTGGGTCCTCAAACCAGCCTGGTCCCTGATTCATTCCCCAATACAACATTCATCAGTACCTGGGTCCTGCCAGGTCTGGCATCACTCTGACATCCAATAGGGCCCTCCAGATCCCCAGTCCCCAGTATCCCAACTCCTGCCTGGCCCCCAACACAGCACATCACTTGAAGCTTCACAGCCAGCCTGAAGGTCCCAGTGCCTGGCCATGACCCACCCAGTGCAGAATAGCTGGCCTCTGAGGTGGCTGGGCCTCAATTCCCCCCACATGCCACTTAACTGTCAAACACACTGATCCAGCAAAGAGCTTCCTGTTTCTGGCACCAGCTAACAGTACCAGCTAAGAGAGAAGCATCTGACCAGAAATTTGAAAGGGGTGGGAGTAGGAAAGATTGAGTTTGGAGACTGAATTAGAGACTGGGAATCTTGGGGTCCACAGGTGAAATAGTGGTCTAAGAACAGGCTTCTACACCACATGAGTGGAACCCAAAAGAGATCCCTAGGGTACAGTCTTCTAGCATGAACCAGGAATTGCTGGCCCCTGGAGGTGCACTAACTAAAAACTCCAGACCAATTGGCACTAGTGAATAGATCAGAGCATACCTAAGCCTACAACCCAGCTCAAGGAGTTCCTCCTTCAGGTTTAAACCTCTCACTCTACCAATTCCACCCACCTCATCTAATTGCTGAGAAGGGAAGCTGAGTCACTTCTTAACTCCAATGGAAACAATTGTTCAATTATTTATTAAGATTATTTTTCTTGTCTTTTTCTTTGTTCACTCACATTTCTATCATTTTTGAAACCAATTATTTTTCATGCATCAGTTTATTGAAGACTAGGATGTCTGAATAGTATATTTCAGTTTTGTTTTGTGTTATTTTAATTATGATTTTTTTCTTTCTATTTTTATTTTTCTAATTATATATATATATATATATATATATATATTATATATACACATTATATCTATACATGTATATATTATCTATACATATATTATATACACACATATATGTAAAATATATATTTCTCTCTCTTATATGTTTCTTTTGATTTGATTTCTCACTTTTTTCCTATTAACAACCAAACTCTATTATGCCCTCTTTCACTCTTCCTATAACTTTTTACTTCTATTTTCTCTCCCCCTTCCTTATAAACATCATATTCTACACACCCATATTCTCTTTGTACACATTTGAAATGTAAATCCTTTTGCAAAATTACTGTTTTTATTGTAGGCAATTATTGAGCACATCATTTATGTTTATTGGGACAAAACTGTAGATGTCAGTAGTAAGGACTATTTGGTTTAAGGCTGTATATTGTTTGCATTGGTTGCTGTTATTATTGTTCTCTCCCTTAAAGGCAAAATACTAGAAAACTTCTGGGGCACTATGAGTCTAAGGGTGGAAACTCTATGGCCTCAGATTCACATTGCTAGATGGGTAGACACACAAACAACATGAAAAAACAAGGAAATAAGTCACCCCTAACAAACCAAGAAGCACGAATAAAAGAAGCCATTGACACCACCGTGAAAGAAATGTAAGAGAAGGAGTTTATAATGTATATAGTTAAACCAATCGTGAGGTAAATCACAATGTAAGAAGTGAAATCAGAGAGAAAATCTGAAGGTGAAAGATCAAAGCAATAAAGAGATGGAGATTCTGAAAAGAAATCAAGGAGAAATCCTCAAAATGAAGGAACCAATAACCAAATTAAAAATTTAATTGAAAGCATCAACAACAGACTGGATCACTTGGAAGACAGAATTTTAGGCAATAAAATCAAAATATATAATCTTGAAAATAAAGTTGACCATGAATGGAAGATGTTAAGAGACAGAAACAGAACTTCCAAAATATATGTGTAACATGAAAATAAAATTTAAGATTTATCAGGATAGATGAAGGCACAGAGATACAAACCAAAGGAATGCATTATATTTTCAAAGAAATAATATCAGAAAATTTTCCAAACATAAAGAATAAAATGGAAAGTCAAATACAGGAGGCTTAGAAGATCCCCTATGTATAAAATTATAACAGACACACTCCAAGGCAAATTTTTATGAAAATGCCTACCAGGATTTTAGGATTTTAAAGCGTGACAGAGAAAAATGACAGATTATGTTTAGGAGGAAACCAATTTAGATCTCTCTGATTTCTTAAACCAGACTTTCAAAGATAGGGAGTCCTAGAATAATATATTCCAAATTATGAGAGAAAATGGATGACAACCATGAATTCTATACCCAGAAAAACTGAACTTCACATTTGGAGATGAATCAAAACCTTCCATGATAAACAAAAATTAAAAGCATTATTTAGAAGGCCTGCATGATAGAACATTCTCAGCAAAATATTCCATGAAGATGAAATGAAGAAAAAAAAGTTAAAACCAGAAAAAAGAGGAAATTGTGCTAAAGTAATAGTCAAACAAAGGAGAAACTAATTCAAATTAAAAACCAGAAATGAATGAAATGACTGGGAATACAAATCATATCTCAATAATAACCTTGAACATAAGTGGTCTAAACTCATCAATCAAAATATATACACTGGAAAATTGGATTAAAAAACAAAGTCCAACAGGAGACTCATCTCATAGGCAAGATATTCATAGACTGAAGGGGAAAGGATGGGAGGAAACATATCATTCACATGGTTCACATAAACAAGCAAGTGTTTCTATCCTCATATCAGATAAAGTGGACATTCATCCAAAATTAATCAGAAGAAACAAAGAATACTATTTTATACTGCTTAAAGGAATTATACATCAATAAGACTTAACATTAATAAATATGCCCCAAACAATGGAGGATCTATGTACATCAAACAAAACCTTCTCAATTACAAGAAAATAGACCATAACATAAAAATACTGAGTGACTTTAAACACACTCACCACTGGAGAGATCCTCCTAACAAAAACTAAACAAAGAAAATATAGAACTAAATAATACAATCAATAATTTAGACTTATAGACATATATAGAATATTCTTCCATCAGTGATTAAATACACTTTCTTCTCAGCAGCACATGGATCCTTCTCTAAAACAGACCATGTATTATACCAGAAAATAATTCTTAGCAAAGACAAAAAAAATAGAGATAATACTTTGCATTCTATCAGATGATAATGGAATGAAATTAGAAATCAATGATAAAATAAAAAATAGAAGCTACTCTAACACATGGAGACTAAATAGCATGCTATGGAATGATCAATGGGCAGCAGAAAAAATCAGGGATGAAATTTAAAAATACTTAGAGGTAAATGAGAATAGAAACACAACATATCAAAATTTCTGGAACACTTAAAAGGCAGATCTAAGAGTAAAATTCATTGCATCAAGCTCATTTATTAAAAGAATAGAAAATAGCCAAAGAAATAACCTAACATTATGGTTTAAAGTTCTTGAAAAAGAAGAACATAGCAACACCAAAAGCACTACAAGACAGGAAATAATTAAAATCAGGCTGAAGTCAATGAAGTTGAAACAAAAGGAACAATTCAAAAAATTGACAATACAAAAAGTTGTTTCTTCCAGAAAATTTTAAAAATTGATAAATGCTTTGCCATGCTAATGAAGAGGAAAGAGAGAAAACTCAAATTACTAAAATTTGTGATGAAAAAGGAAATATCACAACAGACAGTATTGAATACAGAAGATAATTTGAAACTATTTTGAAAATTTATACTCCAATAAAATAGAAAATGCTGAAGACATTATCAAATTTCTAGAGACATATGACTTACTCAAACTGAATCAGAAGGATATACAAAGTTAAACAGATCAATTTCAAGCTTTGAAATAGAAGACACCATTAAAAGCCTACCAACTTTCCGCAGTCTGGCTGGGCACAAACCATGAGCCACTGAAGCAGGAACAAACTTTATTTCTGAACTCCACAAGCATGCTCCACACACGCTCCCGGGAACTCCTCCCGAACGCCATGCGGCTCGTCCAGAAACCAGCAACCAGAAATATCTCCTCTGGAAATCCCTCCTCCTGCACTTCCCCAACCAATGGGAACTCTCCTGGAATCCCCGGGAATCCCCATGAGAACTCCAAAGTAGCGCCGAGGCGGATAGTAATGCCTTGCCTGTCAACCAATACTATTGACAAAATGCCAGGGACATTCGACTCGGCAGTGGCTCTCAGCACCAAATAAGAAAAGCCCAGAATCAGATGGATTCTCAGCCAAGTTCTATAAGACCTTCAGTGAAGAATTAACACCAATACTCCTCAAATTATTTCATGAAATAGACATGCAGGAACCTAACCAAACTCATTTGATGAAGCTAGTATCACCCGAAACCATAATGAGGCAAAGACATATCAAGGAAAGAAAACTTCAGGTCAATGTCCCTCAAAATGAATATTGAAGCCAAAAGTCTCAATAAAATGCTAGCAAATCACATACAAAAACATATTTTAAAAAATAGTGCAGTAAGATTAAGTGGGATTAATCTGAAGGATGTAAGGTTGATTCAACATGCAAAATTAAAAAAAAAATACATCATATCAATAGACTTAAAGACAAGAATCATATGGTTATCTCAATAGATGCATAAAAGGGATTTGATAAAATAGAGTATCCCTTCATGTTCAAAACACTAGAAAAACAAGGGATGGTATATACCTCAACATTGCTAAACCCGGCACTAACATCATCCTAAATGCAGAAAAATTGAAAGCATTCCCTCTAAAACGTGAAACAAGACAAGTATGCCCTCTTTCACCACTTCTATTCAACATAGTTCTGGAAACTCTAGCCAGAGCAATTAGAAGAAAGAAATTAAAGGGATATAAATAGGAAAACTCAAACTATCTCTATTTACCAACAACATGATTCTATATGTAGAACCCCCCCAAAAAAAATTCCTCCAGGAAATGTCTAGAACTCACAAATGAATTCAGCAAAATAGTAGGATACAAAAATATTACCTATAAATTAAATAGATTCTTATACATCAGTGATGAATCCACTGAAAGAGAAATTAGGAAAACTATTTCATTCACAATAGACTCAAAAAAAAAAAAAACCTGGGAATAAATCTAACTAAGGAGGTGAAACACCTCTATAATGAAAACTGTAGAGCCCTAGAGAAGAAAATTGATGAAGAACTTAGAAAATAGAACAATTTCCCATGCTTTTGTATAGGCAGAATTAACATGGTCAAAATGGCCAGACTGTCCAAAGCACTATACAAATTTAGTGTAATTCCTATTAAAATACCAATGACATTATTCATAGAAAAAAGTCATGAAATTCATTTAGAAAAATACTCTTTGAAATACCCAGAACAGCCAAAGCAATCCTTAGGGGGAAAAAAAAAAGTGAAGCAGGAGGCATCACAATACCTGACCTTAAATAATACTACAGAGCTATAGAAACAAAAATGGCATAGTACTGGCATCAAATATGACACATACACCAATGCTACAAAATAGAAGACACAGAGACAAATCCACATAAATACAGTTATCTCATACTAGACCAAGATGCCAAAAACATGCAATGGAGAAAAGATGGCCTCTTCAACAAATTGTGCTGGGAAAACTGGAAATCCATATGTAGCAAAATGAAATTAAACCCCTTTCTCTGAACTCAAAGTGGATCAAATACTTAGGCACTAGAACAGAGACTCCGCACCTAATAGGACAAAATGTAGGCCCCCATGGACTTCATGTCAGCTTCGGAACTGACTTCCTTAACAAGACTCCTAAAGCACAAGAAACAAAATCAAGAATCAATTAATGGGATGGAATCAAACTAGAAAGTCTCTTCACAGAAAAGGAAACAATCAAAAATGTAAACAGAGAGCCTACAGAATGGGGAAAAAATACTTTACTACATGCACCTCAAAGCATGCCCTCTCAGCCTTGAGTAAAGGGTGTGTTGGTCTGGCTTGGCAGGGAATGTGCTGTGGGAAGCAAGCAGCCTTCATCTTCACTGGGCAAAGAAATTTGCTTCAGCTCTAGACTTGAGCATTACCCAATGGGATTGGGCAACCCCCCTTGAAACCTTATCCCTTGCCTTATTTGGTGAAGAATAGTCTATTAAAAATCCTTTGTCTTCTTTTCCCTATAAATAATGGGATTCTGGGTGCACTCACTCTCTTGCTTTCAAGCGTGGAAGAGGACCCTGAGGTCACAGAGCAGTCCCACCCTGGATCTGAAAAACTCATTTTCCATGTGTTGTGTGATTTCTTCACGGTTTTCTTAGCTTAATGTTGAAACCAGCTCTTTTGAACCCAGTTCATCCTGTTAGCATGGATCGCTGGAGAGACTCAACACTAAAAAAACAAATAACCCAACCAAGAAATGGAACTGAACAGACACTTTACAGAAGAAGAGATACAACTGATCAACAAATATATGAAAAAATGTTCAACGTCTCTGGCAATTAGAGAAATGCAAATCAAACTACACTCCATTTCACTATAGTCAGAATGGCAATCATCAAGAATACAGGCAACAATAAATGTTGTTGAGGATGTGGGGAAAAGATACACTCATACATTACTTGTGAGACTGCAAATTGGTATAACTACTATGAAAGCAGTACAGAGACTCCTAAGAAAATGGAACCGCAATTTGACTCAGACTTCCCACTCCTAGGTTTATACCCAAAGGATTTAAAATCAGCATACTATAGTGACACAGCCAGATTAATGTTTATAGCAGCTCAATTCATATAGCTAAAGTATGGAACCAATCTAGATGACCTTCAACAGATGAATGGATAAAGAAAATGTGGCATATATACACAATGGAAGACTACTCAGTCTTAAAGAAGAATGAAATTATGGCATTTGCCATAAATGGATAAAACTGGAGAATATTATGCTAAGCAAAATAAGCCAATCCCAAAGAATTATAGGCCAAAAGTTTTCTCTGATATGCAGATGCTAATTCAAATGGATGTGTGGGGGTGGGGGGATGGAGCTATTTTGGAGTAGACAGAGGAGAGTAAAGGGAGGGGAGGGGAAAAAGGGGTAGGAATGATAGTAGAATGAATCAGACATTATTACCCTATGAGCATATATGAGGGGTAGGAATGATAGTAGAATGAATCAAACATTATTTCCCTATGTGCATATATGAGTACATGACCAGTGTGATCCTATATCATGTACAACCATAAGAATGAGAAATTATACTCTATTTACATGTGATGTGCCAAAAGCAATCTACTGTCATATATAACTAATTAGAACAAATAAAAATATATTTAAAATAAATAAATAAGAGCAATAATGCATTTGGGTATACAATCCCTGCTAATAAACCTCTACCTAGGGAGTAGATATGAGAAAAGTAAATAGGAAACATTTTTCAACAGCCAATGTCAGCTAATACCTGATCTCATTCCCATACTTGAATATTGGTGCTGAGAAGACACCAGACACCATTTTATGAATCTCTTGTCACAGAAGTACTTTAGCAACCTTTTAAGCATCATTGGAAACACCAAAAGGTAGAATGCCACCAGCCTCAGTACTATGTGGACTTCAGAAACAGCAACAGTGGAAACAATTTGAAGACTGCCTATCTGCTAGAAGACAGCAAGTAAACATTCTCTAAATGACGTGTTTCAGTAGAAGCACATGGGAGGCAAGTCTGGAATTTTTTATTTATTTGAAAATAAAATGCATGTATTGAGTCATAGGATGTGCCTATGATTTTTACATTGTTTAAATCTCTAGTTTGACTAATGAGGAGCCCTAGAGAGCATTTCCACCATCCCTGACTCAGTGCATGTTTATTACACATCTTAAGTGAATCCAAGCAAACCCATGAACCACTATCCTCTTAACCATTGGAAGCCAGATTCCTGGAAGCTCTCAGACTTCATTGTAAAGTGCAGAGCAAGAGCCATTCAAGTCTAAATTTGGACAAACTCCCCATGTCAGACAGAATAGTGTCCATAGTGACCATGTGACATGTTCCACAGAGGCTAGTTAGTCATTTCTCAGTAAAATCAAGAACAGTCAGGGCATACGTTGATACAATACAAAAATGTAGCCCATGGCTTTTTAAGGAGGAGTTGTTAAATATTGCCAGAATTCCTATCTTCATCCCAGTGCCAGTGAAGACAAAGATAAAACCAATCTACAGCTTCTGCAATAGCCATCACTGAACTGCTTGCAGAACTTGCCTGGACTATGTATCACTTATATGCATTGTGAAATATCTGTTGGTGCAGCGACTTCTGGTAGTGTTGGGGTATTTTTGCTGATGATGTCATCGGTGGTACAATTTTTCCAAAAGGAGCCATCAATTGGCATGGTGTATCTTCCTCCCTTCTGCTTGTCATGATTGTTCAGCTAAAATTTGGGGGCCAACAGAGGTGAGGCAAAGAACCTCACCCCCCTCCCCCCGCTGGTACAAAGACCTATCCACAGGTGTGGCTGTATACTGGACCAGTAGTCAGTGACGGGTAAGATCCAATTGCAATGGTACCAACCTAAGACAGGAGGCTGACGCCTTGAGGTCAGCTCATCCGATGACGGGTAAGGACCATATGTACTATTGGACAACCTAAGGCAGGCACAGTCCCTAAGCCACATGCTTGTTGTTTAAACAGAGAGGGGGAGATGTTGAGAGCCACAGCAGAAGGGGCCCCAGCAAACTTTCAGACTGCCAGCTGATGATTGACTCAGAGCGGCCCCAGCAACATCTAGCTGATTGGCTCCTCTGTGGTGATGCTCATTAGACTGTTTCCCTGCCCTTTCAGACCACGGAGCTGCTCATTGGGGGACTTTTTTGGCTCCGCCCACGCAACCCAGCCAATCCGCCGGCCTCAAGAGCAGGAGGATTGTGGGAGGTGGAGAGCCTTGGGGTTGTGAGAGAGGCTGGTGGGAAGCCGGTGGTGGCAGTTGGGCTCTGAGGGTTTTTCCTGAGGAGCTGTTTTGTTTGCCGTGTGTGGTTCTAAAAATAAAGTTCGTTTCTTTTGACAAGTGGCTCCTGAATTGTGCCCAGCCAGACTACGGCAGTCATTGCTATTTTTTTCAAGGACATTCCTTTGCTCCATATCTATATCATGTCCTTACCCTGGTAAATATCTCCAACTCATACAGAAGGGTTGCTGGCTTTTACTTTCAACAGCCAGTTTATCTCCAAGGATAGGGAGAAGAGGCATTCATTAGAATGATGCATATTACTTAGGAGGCCACATGAACCAAGGGATTCCAAGTGCTAAACAAAGAGAATGAAAGCTGAAAGAGTTACTTCAGTTTCTCTAAACTACCCTCTGGTCTGAAACACACCTACACTTCAATATCTCTCTAGCTTCTTACTGCTGTGGGAATCATGTTCTGCACCAAAAGGAGTCTAATCTTTACCCACATATTTTTCAAGCCCCAACGTTAATTTTGCAGTGTTCAAAAAATACAGACTTAATTACCCTGTGGGCTTTGTTAAACCTAATTTAGAGCCCTAAAATTACATCTTATTCAGAACTTGCACCTTCAGGCCCTTTAGATATTCTTAATACCCTGTCCAATTGAATCCTCTTATGGAAGAGTTAATAGGCTTATACGTTTTGAAAGAATTTTTGCCACAGGGAGTCCACTACTGTGACTTAATTTTTCCCCAGAATGGTGCCTTACTCATTTCACTATTCTTAAAATAATGTTCATATAAACCACACTGGTCATCTCTGCCTTTTATTAGGAAACTGAAATGTGCTGATAACCCCTAGTCGTGATAGAGTAGAAAATAACCATGTTTTCCACCTAAATTCCTTCAGTGAATCCATGCAAAAAGTTAAAATCTGGAAGTTATTTCTTTTGTATTATGCCACAGTCACAAGCTGATTTTTAGAGTAAATTTTCTCTTGAAGTTTCATTATCATAGATTTAAAACAAGAAATCTTAATCATAGCTAAAATGCAAACTGCCTAGGAGAAGGAGCACATCATTCCTATGATTTTTATTTTAACGTTTTGTAAGAGCAGAGAGAATTTTCTGGAAATGAATAAAGAGAGTATGTGAAGACAAAGGGTACAGAAGAAGGAAGCTTTTCATATTGAAGTTGTTACTTTTAAATTTATTTTGAGAAGGATGTTAAATATGAAAGGAGGGGCTGGGGTGTAGCTGTAGAATGTTTGCCTAGCATGCTTGGGACTCTGAGTTTATCTGTGTATCAGATGGATACCTGAAATGAAGTCTGTTTGATTTTTCTTTGTCTTAAATATTTAGAAATATCTAAAAATATATTTCAGACGGATACATAAAAGGAGAAACATTAGAGATAGAGTAGCTGAGTCATTAACTCATTAAGATAACACAAATAGATATTAAAATTCTACAGTAGTTCATTCAAACAGCATGCACATCACTTTAAAACAATGGCAAAGTTTATTTTTAAAAGTTCAATCAAAACTTCTCAGCAAACTTTCAGTCATTGTGGCCAGAAGTCAAATCTGCTTGTAGAGCTCTGTTTCCCATCAGGGAAACAAGGTGGGATAGGTTGGGGAGTGTTGAAATGTTATAGATGTTAAAAGTAGATCCCACACATTTATTTTCTGGTGCTACATCAGTTGCTAACATTGTTGCTAATCCTGTCTCCCTGCCTTCTTTCTCTAAGAGGCTGGAAAGTGATTGGGACACTTTGAGTTTATAGAGAAGAGATCCTGCTGCTGAGCAAGACTCACAACTCATTCAAGTAACAACAAACCTCACTCCACACATGAACTAGTCCAACTTAAGCCATGACAATACTTCAAAATGCAGAATAAGGAAGACAAAAGCACAAAACCAACAACAAAACTGGGTGTGGAAGTGCATGACTGTAATCCCAGCAGTTTGGGAAGCTGAAGCAGGAAGATCACAAGTTCAAAGCTAGCCTCAGCAACTTAGTGAGGCCTTGATCAACTTAGCAAAACCCTGTCTGAAATAAAAAATAAATAAATAAAGACTGTGGATGTATCTCAGTGGTTAAGTACCGCTGGTTCACTCCCCAGTACAAAAAACAAAATACGAAAATGAAAAAAAAAAAAAAACCCTAAAAAAACAGATCACAGGTAGGAACAACAAGAATGGCACCTCAGGTCCTCCTCCTAGACATTTGCTTATCCTATAAAAAGAGAGAAGTACATAAAGCAAAAACTATAACTGCATATACCAGGACACACATGCAAATAAGGACGAAAAATCCATCTCAACTGATGTGCAAGTCAAAGGCCTCTGAAAATATGAAGAAATGTGAAAAAAAAATCTCCCCCTAAAATTCAAAATCCTCCACCAAAGGAACACAGAAACACACAAATGTGGAATAGGATGAAATTTTAGAGAAGGATGATAAAACCTCATTATTAAAATGTTCTATGAACTGAAAGAAGATCTAAGGAACAGGTTAAGGAGCAAATACAGGATATGGAAGACTATTTCAATAAAGAAATAGAGATATTGAAAAGAAACAATACACCATTGTGTACCCTTACAAAAAAAATAATTAAAAAAAAACCTATGGGTAAATGACAGAAAGATAATAGAGGGAAGGGAGTAGAAGTGGGGAAAGGAAAAGGGAATGAGCAATACTGTCGTCTAAATTAGAACAAAATATATTTCATGCTTGTATAATTATGTTATTCTATTGTCATGTGTAAGTAAAAGAATAAGTAGTTATTCTATTGTCATGTGTAACTAAAAGAATCAATAAAAAATAAGAAACAAATCAAAACATCTGTTAATAAAAGACACAATGAATGATATTAAAAATTTACTTGAAAGCATCATCAACAGCTTAGTTTGAGTAGAAAGTAGAACTTCAGGTGTTAAAGACAGGGTATAGCAACTTGAATATTCAATGTGCAATAAAAGGAAAATAATTAAAAAATGATCAGAATATATAAGAACTCTGGGAGAGAAAAATAGATCAAATCTGAGAATCACTCAGATAGAGAAGAACTTGGTGATAAAGGCTAATGGCATTAAACAACTCTACATGGAGATAATAGTAAAAAGTTTTCCATATCTTAGGGAAGAGCTAGACACCCACATACAAGATGCATATAGAACTCCAAAGACACAAAATTCAAAGAAGAACATAAGACACATTATAATCAAAATGCCTAACAGAAAATAAGGACAAAATGTTGCAAGACAGAAATGTCAAGTTACATTTAGAGGCAAAGCCATAAGGCTCACTCTGAATTCTTGACTCAGGCACTAATGTCAAGGAAGGCCTGGAAAGGAATATTCCAAGCTCTAAAAGAAAAAAAATTCCAGACAATATTGCTGTATCCAGCAAAGATGTCTTTCAGAATAAATGAGAAAATAAAAATGTTCCATTATAAGATAAACTAAAATAATTCATGACCATTAAGCTAGTGGATTAAAAAAATACTTAAAATATATTGTGCACAGCAGGGTACTGTGGTACTTGTATGTAATCCCAGCAGCTCTGGAGGCCGAGGAAGGAAGATTACAAGTTTAGGCCAGCCTCAGCAATTTTGTAACACCTTAAGCAACTTAGCAAGACCATTTCAGAATTTTTAAAAAATATATATTTTTAAAAAGAATTAGGGGTGTGATTCAGTAGTTAAGTACCCCTAGGTTCAATCTCTGGTACCATTTTTTTTAAATATTGCATACAGAAAAACTTAAAAACAAACCCCAAAACTTTCAAATAGATGAAGTCCAGTAGAAAAGCAACTAACTAAATGAAAATCAAGACAGAAGTGAATATTCAGCAAACAAAACAAAATAGCAGGGCCTGGGGTTTTAGCTCTGTGGTAGAGCACTTGCTTAGCATGTGTGAGGCACTAGGTTCTATTCTCAGCACCACATAAAAATAAATAAATAAAATGAAGGTATTAGGAAAAAAAGTTGATTTATTTTTAAAATGGCAGGAAATAACAATGACATGTACATAATAATGCTGACTGTAAATGATCTCAATACCCCAATTAAAAGACATAAATTAGAAAAATGGATCAAAAAACAAAGTCCAGGGGGCTGGGGCTATAGCTCAGTTGGTAGAGTGCTTGCCTCGCATGCACAAGGCCCTGGGTTCAGTCCTCACACCACTATCTCTTAGGGAAGAGATAAAAAGTCTTCTAAAAAAAACCAACAACAATGTCAAACTACATGCTGTTTGCACAAGACTCATATCAGTGGTGAAGACACTCACAGGCTTTAGATAAATGATAAAAAAATAAATCCCTTGAAAATGGAGTCTGAAAACAAGCAGGAGTAACTATTCACATAGTTGACAAAATGTATCTCAAGAAAGAAATACACCAAAAAATAATAATAATAAAAGCTACTATATCCTGGGAAAAAAAGAACAATCCAACAAGAAGATATAATGATAGTAGATATGTATGTTCCAAATGTCAGTGTGCCTAATTACACACACACACACACACACACACACACACACACACACACAAATACTTCTTGAAAGGTAGAACCCAATGCAATAATATTGATTGATTTCAACGTACCTCCATGACCAATAGATGGGTCATTCAAACATAAAATTCATAAAGATATTTACATCTTAAAAAATACTATAAATTAAATGGATAAAATAGACATTTACAGAATATTTCACACACCCCCAAACAACTGAATTTACTTACTTCTCAAGAGCTCATAAATCCTTTTCTAAAATAGACCACAAAGTAAGTCTTAGCAATTACAAAAATAATGATATAATCCCATGGATCCTATTAGATAATAATATAATAAAACTAGAAATAAACAGCAAGAAAAATAGTAGAAATCACTTAAAATAGAGATTGAGCAATACTTTTTAAAATAAAGAATGGATCATGAAAGAAAAGATCAAAGAAATCAATAAATTCTTAGAAACAAATGAAAACAGAAATATAATATTCCAAAATTCAGCAACAGTCTGAAGGCATTTCTAAGAGGAAAGCCTAAAGTTTAAAGCTTGGAGTGCCACATTTTTTTTTAAAAAAAGAAAGTTTCAAAATAAATAAACTAGTGCTCTACTATAAAGCCTTAGAAAAGAAAGAACAAACTAATGTCAAAATCACTAGAAGACAGGAAATAATATCACAGCCAAAATTAATGAAATTTAGATTAAAAAAATAGAAGGAGTAAATAGCACAAATTGTTGGTTCTTTGTAAAGATAAATAAGAAACACTTAGTCAAACTAACTAAAAGAAAGAGAAGATTCAAATAAACAAAATTAGAAATGAAAAAGGAGATATCATCACAGGCATTTCTAAAATCCAGAGGATCATTAGAAATCATTTTGAAATTTATACTTCAGTAAACTGGAAAATATAAAGACATCGACATATTTTTAGACATATATGTCCTGCCCAGATTAAATCTGGAAAGTATAGAAAACCTAAATACACCAAGTAATACAATTGAAACAGCAATTAAAAGTCTTTCAACAAAGAAAAGCACAGGAGAAGATGGAGTTTCAGTTGAGTCCTACCAGACCCCCAAAGAAGAGCTAACAACAATATTTCTCAAATTATTATATGAAATTGAAAGGGAGGGAACACTCCCAAATATATTCTATGAGGTCAGTATAACTCTGATTTCAAAACCAGACAGAATGAGGAATGAAAACTACAGACCAATATCACTGATGAACATAGATGCAAATATCCTTAATAAAATATTAGCAAACCCCATCCAAAAACACATCTAAAAGATAGTATATCACAATCAAGCGAATTTTATTCCAGGGATTCAAGGTTTATTCAACATGTGTAAATCAATAAATGTAATTCAAAACATAAATAGAATTAATGACAAGAATCATATGATGCAAAAAAAAGCCTCCGATAACATTCATATTAAAAACTCTGGAGAAATTAGAGACAGAAGGAATTTATCTCAATATCAGAAAATCCATATATGACAAACACAAAGCAAATATCAATGAACAACTAAAATATGAATGAATTTTCTACAAAATCAGGAACAAAACAAAGATATCCTCTGTCACCATTTTTATTCAATAAAGTTATTTGAATTCTAGCCAGAGCAATAAGCAAGAGAAGAAAATTAAAAAGATATAAATAGGAAAAGAAGAAGTAAAATTATCTCCATTTGCTAATGACATAATCCTATATCTAGAAGACCTAATACTTCACCAGAATTCTTCTAGGGCTGATAAACAAATTCAGCAAAGTAGCAGAATACATGATCAACATACAAAAATCAATAGTTTCTCTATGACTATAATGGATCTGCTGAAAAGGAAAAGAAAACAATAACCTCAGAAAATAATAAATACTTGGGAATGCATCTAACTAAGGAGGCCTCTGCAATGAAAATTATAGAATACTAAAGAGAGAAAATGAAG
This sequence comes from Callospermophilus lateralis, assembly GCF_048772815.1. Taxonomy (NCBI): domain Eukaryota; kingdom Metazoa; phylum Chordata; class Mammalia; order Rodentia; family Sciuridae; genus Callospermophilus; species Callospermophilus lateralis. Next base: position 106,419,970 of record NC_135310.1, on the reverse strand, counting down.
CTCTTAAAAGATAGAGAGCCCTCTCATGTTCTTGGATAAGCAGAATTCATATTGCCAAAATGGTAACATCAACAAAACTAATCCACAGATCAATGCAATTCCCATTAAAATTTTTTAAAAAAAACTAGAAAAAAACTGTCATAAAATTCATTTAAAAGAATGAAAGATGTAAAATAGCTAAAGCAACCCTGAACAAGAGTGATGCTGCAGGCATCCCAATACCTGATTGTAAATTTTACAACAGAGTTTTGGTAACAAAAACAGCATCAATGTAGACATGAAAATTAATGGAATAGAATACGAAGGGACAAAGCCACATAGATGTAGTCATCTGATACTTGACAAAGATGCTAAAAATATGTGTTGGAGAAAAGATAGCCTTTTTTAACAAATGGTGCTGGGCCATAGTTAAATCAAAATGTATCAAAGACTAGACTAAGAAATTAGAATAGAAACTTTGCAACTTCTAGAAGAAAATATAGGATCAAAACTCCAATATATTGGTGCAGGCACTGATTTCCTTAGCAAGACCCCTAAAGCTCAAGAAATAAAATCAATAATCAGTAAATGGAGCAACATCAAACTAAAAAGGAAAAAAGATGAAGATATTAAAGAGAAAACCTACAGGGCTGGGATTGTGGCTCAGCCATAGAGCGCTCACCTAGCACGGGCAAGACCCGGGTTGGATCCTCAGCACCACATAAAAATAAAGGCATTGTGTTGTGTCCATCTACACCTAAAAAAATGAAAAAAATAATAATTAAAAAAGAAACCTTTTTTTAGAAAGAGAGAAAACCTACAGCATGGGAGAAAATCTTCACCAACTACTCCTCTGACAGGGATTAATATTCAGAATATAAAAAGAACTCAAAAAAACTTAACTCCAAAAAAAATTAAAATTAAAAAGCAAATAACCCACTCAATAAATGAACAAAAGAACTAACCAAACATTTCTCAAAAGAAGTACAAAAGGCCAACAAACATGGAAAGATGCTCAACATCTATAGTAATCAGGGAAATGCAAATCAAGACTATACTAAGATATCATTTCACTCTAGTCAAAAAAGCAATTATCAAGAATACAAATAATAATAAATGCTGGTGAGAATGTGAGGAAGAGGTACATTCATACATTGTTGATATGAATGCAGATTAGTACAACCAATCAGGAAAGCAGTATAGGGATTCCTCAAAAAACTAGGCATTGAACTACAATATGATGCAGTTATCTCTCTCCTCAGTATTTACTTTTAAATACACACTAAAATCAGCATGCTATAGTGATATAGCCACATCAATATTTATAGCAGCATAATTCACAGTAATCAAGTTATGAAACTACCTAGGAGCCTATCAATAGATGAATGAATTAAGAAAATGCAGTACATATATACAATTTAATTGTACTCTGTCATAAAGAAGGAGGAAATTATGGCATTTTCTCATAAATAGAGGGAAATGGAGAGCATCATAATAAGTGAAATAAGCCAGAGTCAGGAAGACAAAGACCCAATGTTTTCTCTCATATGTGGAAGTTAGAGCAGTGTAAGAGAAAAAAAAAAAAAGAAGAAGAGGGGTTTGAATATTATAAAGACAAAGGGAAGACAAGCAGGTGGAATAGAAGACAAGATTTAGAGAGAAAGAAGGACAGGAAAGGGGAAGAGATGCATAGTGAATTTTATAAAATCATGTTGTGTTCATGTATGTGTATATGCAAAAAAAGTGTATATATAAATAAATAAATGAGTGAAAGAAAGACCATAAGTAGAGGAAGGGGAATAGGTTGAGGGAGGAGAGGAGACCTAGAGGGTAGCATGGTAACTGAAGTGGAGTAAATTAAATTTCATGCATATGTAATCCCAAAATGAACCCAACTATTATTCATAACTATAAATCACTAATTAAAAAATAATAATGAAAGCAGTGTATTGAAAAAGAAGGCCAGTATTCAATATATCACCAAACTCCCCAAATATCATCCATCTTCACCCAAGCTAGCCCAAACATAGAAGTAGGGCACCAAGAACCAACAGAGGTTTCCAGGAACCCTCAAATTCTACCTTGAGAAATAAGACAGGAGTTTCCCAATGCTAATAGAAAGTAGAAGGAAGTTCCCCCAAGACTGTTTATTTTTTTCTGTTCTCTTGGGCCCTGAGCCCCATGAAATCTCACAGCACTGTTATAAACAAGAGCAACATTGGCAACACCACTCTCTCACCAAGATGTGAGAGAGAGGAGTCTTTCCAAGGAGAAGAGTGTAAGCCTAAGAGGAGGGAATGGGAAAAATCAAAAAACTCCATGCTGTTTCCTTTTTATCTGTGATCCTGTAGCTTGACCCAGTCACAGGCACAGGCATGGGCACAGGCACAGGCATGGGCACAGGCACAGGCATAGGAAGTGGCAGAGTAGAATTGCTAATGCCTCAGCTTTAGGCAAGGAGACTGAAAAGTGCAGTAACAGAGAATCGTTTAGAAAACTAAGAAACTAATGGCAACTTTTTAACCTAAGAAAGGTAATGTATTTTTTAAAGAAAAGGTAATTATAGTGAATATACCACCCCCCAAAAATGTGAAATACCAAAAGCATTACACATGGGGTTAAAAAAATCAGGTAAATAATAAGGCAATGTAATACTTCAAATGTGTTTAATCTATCCATTATGTTTGTATTGTTTATGATATATTTTACCAAAAATTAAAAATATTATAAAATAAGAAAATAAAACTATATGTTCATATATATATATATATATATATATATGTGTGTGTGTGTGTGTGTGTGTGTGTGTGTGTGTATATGTGTGTATGTATAGATATAGATTACATATAGATATATATACTTGCTGTGGGAAGGGAAATGTATTACATTGGGAATTTAAATTCAAAGTTTCTAGCTCTGCTGTCTAGCACTGTCTAGTGATTTGTATAAGTCATGTAATACTTTTAACCTCAATTTATTTTTTAAAAAATTAACTCAATTGGCCCCAATATACTTTAAGATGTGGTCAGATATTCTAGAATTCTTTTAAACTAACTAGTGACCAGGCTGTGGGTTTCCAATGTAACTTGAATATTGGATGTATTTAGGGTACAATTTTGCATTCTTAATAAAGAATAAAAAATGAAATTATATACTATTAAAATTTCAATGTCCATAAACAAAGTTTATTGAGACACAGCAATGTTTATTAATTTATATATTGACAAGAGATTCCTTTGAACTATAATAGCCCAGTTGAGTGCATGCAACCAGAGGCCGTGAGTGGTACTCTCTTACTGTTTACTGCTGTTCAATGCATAAATCCAATAACCTAGGTATAACTTTAAATAACATATTTCCATTTTACAATTTTATTTTTTATAACTGATGCATATCCATCACTTTAAAACAAGGGAAAAATGGACACTGTAGTATTAAGAAACAGTCAATTGTATATATTGTTGTTGAATTAAATCACAAAGAATTGTGTTCCTTATTCAATGATGCAATATCTATGCTTATATGTTGATATTGCCAGTTTATGCATTTGTTGAAAGATTGATTGCTATAGAAGAAATAGGTCATGAGAAAACAAATTTCTTTAGCCTTTTTACAAAACCAATTGTTCAAATACTTGAGGATATGAGGAGAAAAATCAAATACTCTACTTTTAAAAAGAAAAATGTTTTAGAATATTTTTCCCTGACTCTTGTTGAACTGAGAGGTGGACTATTAGTTATTTAATGTGTAAATGTTGATTTTGGGGTGACTTAAAAATTATCCTCAGTGAATAAACTGAATAGGATAATGAGTAAGAATATTTTTTAAAGAAGTTGAGTAAATACTAAGTTAGTATAACATAAAGTGAAGTCTGCAAAGATAAACTTTATGATGGTAAAAACATATATATATATATATGAACATATAGTTTTATTTTCTTATTTTATAATATTTTTAATTTTTGGTAAAATATATCATAAACAATACAAACATAATGGATAAAAAGGGTTTAGTAGGACAGACCTTAAAAGTTTGTAGAAATTCATATTGTTTAAAGTTCTTAGTTATCAAACAAGTAATTTGCAGAAACCATTTAAATTAGTCCTGTGTTACTGAACCAGTAGTGTTACCAGTGAACTTCATCACCTTAGTAAACTGAGCCATTATCAATCCCATGAACTTTTGTTAGAAATAGAAGCTGAATTTCCTAACTTGCTTGTTATGCAGCAACTTTATGGCTTTTTTTTTTTTTTTTTTTTTTTTGAGTTCGGTACAAGAGTGAAATTTTTCTATAAGAGAACTGTCCCCAACCGCTATTATTGGACACTGACTGACTTTGAAAGTTAGATTTTACTGCAGACAAGATAATTTTTTCTTGCTGAATTCAATCTAAAATTTCAAGGTGAAACAAGACATGTAAAAAAATATTATTACAAAGTGTTTTCAATGATAATAAAATGTGGTGAAATCACATAAAATGTTGACTACTTTTTGCACTTCCAAATTTTTACCTGCCAAATTTTAAAGCAAAATGTGATATCTTAATTCTGCACAAAGTTGTAGTGAGGATGATTCATGAGATTAAACTATAGTCTCAGCAACATTTTGAAAACCTCAATGCAATTGGAAAGAAAGTATGTGGATTTAAAAATTCACTTTACCCTGCAATTTAGGATCTTTCACCTAACCTTCATTTACAAATGATGAAACTGCAATAAAATTCTTGTCCAGATGTCAAAAGAATAAATTAAAAGAAATATATAAATGCCATCTAAGCATTGAGTATGCATAATTAAAATTATATGCTTGTGGATTCATATAATGATTTGGCAGTAAATATTCATGTGAAAGACATTTTTAAAGATTAAATACATAAAAATCTTAGTACACTACAGCATAAACAGATAGTTTGTAATCAATTTTTACCATAGGAACCACTATGAATGAATATTGAATAAACAAAATATTATCCCTCCAAAATAAATAAAATAAAATAATACTCTTCATTTTTATATCTGTATTATAATACAAATTTATTTGATCATATTATTATTATTTAATTTTTTTCAATAAAATATATTTTTTCTTATTATATACATTATCTTATATCCTTGGTTTATATAATATCTTTGATTTTGGCTTTTGGCCTACAACAGCTAATTTATTTTTACCACCTGATTTTATAGAAGAAGATTTTCAACTCTTAAACCTAATCAAAAAGTGGCCATACCCAGCACACCTACATATCTGCATGGAGTTTATTCACTTTAATATATGTGTTTTCATTAGTGTATTTTGCTATGTTCTTCTCACCAGGGAACTATTAACATGATGTCATTAATCTAATTGGTGAACATGATCCTCAATGCAATCATGAAATGATTACATTCCTCCACTGTACAGTTTGCAGGGTTGGATAGTTGCTATAACCTTGAAGTGTGGAGAAGAAAGCAAACTGCAATACCAAAAGGAGAAAAAAATAACTCTGCTTATTAACTCAGAGAAAAAAATCACCACATAAAAGCACACAGACACCATTAGTTATATTCACTTACCTCATTAAATATGTCACATTTGGAATAGCAGCTGCAATTAGAGTTATTCTCTCTTAAGACTTATTATATTCTATTGTCCTATAACATCAATCTATCTTTCCTACAGACTAAATTGTCAATTTAAATGAGAGAATAAAAGCCTCTTGCATGCATGCAATTTGCATGCCTCTTTTGAGATTGTGAGAGTGTCACTAATCTCTCTGACTCCCTCTGGGATCAGCTATGGACTTTGAGTTATTTGGGGGGTACTAATGGAAAATTCTAGAAGCTCTCAAGTGGTCTTTCGTACCACAAGAGGCTTTACTAATTAGAGAGTCAGTCTGGTGATTGCCAGTTGCTGCATATATTTATTTCTATTGTCATTTCAAAAACTGAAAAAGTAATCACAGAAAATTTTCCCAGGTCTACTGGCCAACTGAGATATGACTTTCTGTAAAAACTCCATTTGCCAGATGCCAACCAAGAATACTATACCCAGCAAAATTAACCTTCAGATTTTAAGATGAAATAAAAACCTTCCATGATAAACAAAAATTAAAAGAATTCACAATTACAAAGCTTGCACTACAAAGCATTCTTAGCAAATATTTCATGAAGAACAAATGAAAAATGAAAGTGAAAACCCACAAAGGGAAGCACTACACTAAACATATAATTAAACAAAGGAGAAACTAATTCAAATTAAAAATAGAAATAAACCGAAATAACTGGGAATGAAAATCATATCTTAATATAACTTTGAATGTAAATGGCCTAAACTCATCAATCAAAAGACTTAGACTGGCAGATTGAATTAGACATAACAATATACTGTCTCCAAGACACTCACCTCATTAGGCAAAGACATCCACAGACTGCAGGTAAATGGAAGGGAAAAAAGAAAAGCATATCACTCACATGGATCTTGTAAACAAACAGGGGTTTCTACCCTCATATTAGATAAAGTGAACTTCAAGTCAAAGTTAATCAGAAGGAACAAAGAAGGACATTTCACACTGCATAAAGGAATTATACATCAACAAAATATGACAATTACAAATATGTATGCCCCAAACAATTGGAGCATCTTTGTACATCAAACAAACCCTTCTCAATTTCAAGAATCAAATAGTCTACAACACAATAGTATTGAGTGACTTTAACACATCTCTCTCACCACTGGATAGATCCTCCAAACAAAAATTAAACAAAGTCTCTAGAGTCACCCCCTTCACAGCCTAGGTGTTGCAAGCAAGTCACACACTGTTCAGGCTCACCCTATTCTGTGGTATAGTCTTTTCTCTTTAAGATGTCTGAGGAAGTGCACCATGGAGAAGAGAGATGGAGACCTTTGCCTTTCAGGCAGAAATTGCCCAACTCATGTCTCTTATCATCAATGCCTTCTATTCTGACAAGAAAATTTTCCTTCAGGAATTGATCTCTAATGCTTCTGATGCCTTGGACAAGATTCACTGTAAGAGCCTGACAGATCCTTTCAAGTTGAACCATGGTAAAGAGCAAAAAATTGACATCAGGAAAGGACCCTGACTTTTGTGGACACAGGCATTGGCATGACCAAAGCTGATCTCAGAAACAATTTTGGAACAATTGCCAAGCCTGGTACTAGAGCATTTATGGAAGCAATTTGGTGTTGGATTTTATTCTGCCTATTTGGTGGCAGAAAAAAGTAGTTATGATCACAAACAGTATGCCTGGGAGTCTTCTGCTGGGGGATCCTTCACTGTAAGGGCTGATCGTGGTGAGACCTTTGGACAGGGTGCTAAAGTCATTCTCCACCTCAAAAAAGACCAGCCAGAATATTTAGAGGAGAGGTGGGACAAAGAAGTGGTGAACAAGCCCTTGCACTTCATAGGCTCTCCAATCACCCTTTATTTGGAGAAGGAGCAAGAGAAGGAAATCCGTGATGATGAGGAAGAGGAAAAAAAAGGTGAGAATAAAGAGAAAGATGAGGATGGTGAGGAGAAACCCGAGATTGAAGAAGTGGGGTCAGATGAAGAGGATGACACTGGTAAGGATAAGAAAAAGAACACAAAGAAGATTAAAGAGAAATATATTGATCATGAAGAATTGCACAAGACCAAGCCTGTTTTGACCAGAAACCATGATGGCATCACTCAAGAAGAATATGGAAAATTCTATGAGAGCCTCACCAATGACTGGGAAGACCACCTAGCCATTAAGTACTTCTCTGTAGAAGGTCAGTTAGAATTCACGGCATTGCTATTCATTCTGCGGTGGGCTCCCTTTGACCTCTTTGAGAACAACAAGAAGAACAATATTAAGCTCTATGTCCATCATGTGTTCATCATGGAGAGCTACAATGAGTTGATACCAGAGTATCTCACCTTTATTTGTATTTGTTGACTCTGAGGATCTGTCCCTGAATATCTCCTGAGAAATGCTCCAGCAGAGCAAAATCTTGAAAGTCATCCACAAAAAAATCATTTTAAAGAAGTGCCTTGAGCTGTTCTCTGAGTTGGCAGAAGATGAGGAGAACTACAAAAAATTCTATGAGGCATTCTCTAAAAATCTTTAGCTTGTAATCCACAAAGATTCTGCTAATCAGTGGCACCTTTTTGAGCTGCTGCATTGTCACACCTCTCAGTCTGAAGACGAGATGACTTCTCTGTCAGAGTATGTCTCTCACATGAAGGAGACACAGAAGTCCATCTATTACATTACAAAGAGCAGGTGGCCAACTCTGCTTTTGTGGAGCGTGTTCAGAAGTGGGGCTTTAAGGTAATATATATGACTAAGCCTATGGATGAGTACTGTGTACAGCAATTCAAGGAGTTTAATGGGAAGAGCCTGGTTTCTGTGACCAAGGAAGTCCTGGAGCTACCTGAGGAAGGGGAGGGAAATAAGAAAATGTAGGAGAGCAAGGTAAAATTTGAGAACATTTTCAAGCTTATGAAAGAAATCTTGGATAAAAAGCCAATAGGCTTGCGTCTTCACCCTGCTGCAATGTTACCAGCAACTATGGCTGGACAGCCAACATGGAGCAGATCATGAAGGCCCAGGCACTTCAAGACAACTCCACAGTGGGCTATATAATGGCCAAAAAGCACCTGGAGGTCAACCCTGATCACCCCATTGTGGAGATACTGAGGCAAAAGGCAGAGGAGATAAAAATGACAAGGCTGTCAAGGACCTGGTAGTGCTGCTATTTGAAACTGTGCTGCTCTCTTCTGGCTTCTCCCTTGAGAATCCCCAGACCCACTCCAATTGAATTTACTGCACAATAAAGCTAGGCCTAAGCACTGATGAAGACAGTGGAGGAATCCAGTAATGCTATTCCTGTTCCCTTTTGAGGGTGATGGGGATGCAAGGAGATTGGGAATTGCCAATGAGAAATCTGCCCTCTGTATAGTGTCCCCATGGCTCCTATAGTGGCCTTGAATGGCCCTTTCCCAACTGGCTCCTCTGCTGACTGATGTTCCAGTGTTGTTGTTTTTTTTTCTGTCCTTGGCATCTTAAGGCAGGAAACATGGACCTCAAGCCCCAGCCTCTTACTAGTTTGGGCAGCAGGGTTGGATAATGTATTGCCTTTTTGTTTTATTTTGCTCCAAAATTAAAGTATGCACAGTAAAGAAGATGCCATTTTATACCAAAAAAAATATTAAACAACAAAACCCCTATTGAACTAAATAATAAAATCAATAATTTAGACTTAACAGACAAATATATAGTATTTAATTCATTAATCATTAAATACATTTTCTTAGCAGCCCAGGGATTCTTTTCTAAAATAGACTATATCTCAGACCACAAAGCACCTGTCAGCAATATAAAAAAAATAGAGATAATACCTTGCATTTTATTAGATCAAGAATAGAATGAATTTAGAAGTCAACAATAAAAAAAAATAAAAGCTACTCTAACATGAGAGACTAACGTGCTATTGGTTGACAAATGGATAGCAGAAGAAATTGGGAATGAAATTAAAAATATTTAGAGGTAAATAAGAATAGTGACACAACATATCAAAATCTCTGGGACACTATGAAGGCAGTTCTAAGAGTAAAGTTTGTTGTACTTATCTCATTAATTAAAAGAATAGAAAATTGCTGAATAAATAACCTAATATTACATCTCAAAACCCTATAGGAAGAAGAACAGTCAACACCAATAGCAGTAGAAAACAGGAAATAATTAAAATCAGAGCTGAAATCAATTAAATTGAAACAAAAGGAACAATTCAAAATATCAACAAAACAAAAAGTTGATTCTCTCAAAAAATAAATAAAATTGATTATCACTTAGCTACACTAACAAAAAGAAAGAGAAAAATCAAATTACTAAATTTTGGAATGAAAAAGGAAATATCATGATGGACACTACAGAAATGGAGACAATAATCAGAGACTATTTTGAAAATGTATAGTTCAATAAAATAGAAAATCTTGAAGACCTCAACAAATTTCCAGAGACATATGACCTAGCCAAACTGAATCAGGAGGACATAAAAAATTTAAACAGAACAATTTCAAGCAATAAAATAGAGGATGCCATCAAAGAAAAGCCCAGGACCAGATGTATTCTCAGCAGAGTTCTACAAGACCTTCAAAGAAGAACTAACACCAACACTCCTCAAATTATTGAATGAAATAGAAAAGGAGGGAACCCTTCCAAACTTATTCTATGAAGCTAGTATCACCCTGATAACAGAACCAGACAAAGACACATCAAAGAAAGAACACTTCAGACAAATATCCCTCATGAAAATAGAAGCAAAAATTCTCAATAAAATTCTAGCACATCACATACAAAACCATATTAAACAGATAGTGCATCATGATCAATTGGGGTTCATCCCAGGGATTCAAGGTTAGTTCAACATAAAAAAAAAATCAATAAACATAATTAATCACATCAATGTACTTAAAGACAGGAATCACATGATTATGTCAATAGGTGCAAAAAAAGCATTCAACAAAATACAGCACACCTTCATGTTCAAAACACTAGAAAGAGGGTCCAAGATGGCAGGCCAGGGGAGGCAGCATTCTGTGTGGTTCCATGACCCAGGTCTCAACTAGTGGGAATACTGCTTTTCAGAGTGTGATAGAGGACCCCTCCACAGCTGATCCTATGCAGGAATCATGGCCACCATGCTGCAGGGAACCCCGGGCCTCAGCCTTAAAAAAGAACTCCTGACTCCCAACTACTCGTCAATGCAGGTGTCGTGGGTGCCTTAGCCAGACCACCAGCATCAGCACCAGTGCAGAATTCCCAGATACTCTCACCCCTTCAAAGGACACTCAGCCACTACCCATGCGCAGGAACTCCGGCTGCCACTCTCTGTGGACCCCATCTACTAACACAGGGCTCCCCCAGTAGCCTTCATCTTGGAACTTGGCAGCTACTGCCATAATCCCTACTTGTAGTAGCCTGCCTGCACCTAGGAACATCACAGGCTCTGAAGAAAGCTGACAGCCGCAACACTGCATGCCACAGAGCTCATGTCAACGCATCTCTTATCGCCATTACCAGGCTCCCCACACACAACTTAACACTCCATCCCTGAAAGCAGCAACCTTCATCTTGGGTCACCTCCATAACCATCTTTAGTCAGAGCAACTACCATTTTGGAACACTGGATAGCCAGGTACCCATAGTTTTCTAATCCCCCATCCCCAATCCTCAGCAGCCAATAACTCAGCAGAGTGACTGCCCAATTCAAAACAGTCGTCCGAGATAGGTGTGCAGCCGCCAGAGTGCAACACACAAGACCCCCTGGAGAGAAACATTCCTGATTAGCAAGTAGAAAGGGAGAGGGTGAGGGAGATATACTTTAGAGGCTAATTTATAGGGAAGGAACTGTGAAGTCTACAGGTGAAATGCAGAGAATGGTACCAACGTCACAGGAGTAGACATTGAGATCCTAGAAGTGCAGTCTTCCAACAGGACCAGCAGGTACCATACCCCACTTCTGGATGTTCTGAACCCAAGACCAGCCCTCCCACCCTAGTAAACCCCATCAACCTGAGGGCACATATACAAACTAAGAACAAATAATCCCATGTATTGGATGAGAAGGGAAGCAGGAAATATACTGATCTCCAACCAAACAATCCTTGTTTCTTATTTTGAGATTTTTTTTCTTTCTTCTCCCTCTCTATTCTTCTGCCCTAACATCCCCAACATATGTGAAGCTAAGTACTTTGCATGAATTAGGATATTAAGGACTGAAATGACTGAATAGTATATTACAGTTGGGTTGTATATTCTTTTTTCTTTCATTTTTTTCTCTTTTATTCTCTCCAATTTTTATCATTTAACTTTTTATTTTTTTAATATATATTTGTCTTATGTACTCTACTGTCTTCTCTCTTACATATATACCCATAATTATTACCTCTCTATTTTCCTGTTACTAACTTTCTTCTTTAGATTTCTCTTTCAAACTTCCTAAGACATATTAATGCTATATCCTCACCTCCTATCTCCTCAGCATATCTTCCTATTCCTCACCCCTAGTTCTTTGTCCACCATCAGAAACTGTAAACCCTTTTAAAACCCTATTGATTATATTATAGATAATAATTGAATTCACGATTTCTGTATATCATGATATAACTGTAAATGTCTTAATACAATGATTTATTTTTAGATGATATTTTGTTTATATTGAGATCCACTGACATTGTCCTTCCCCTCAAAGGTGAGGTATTGGAACCCTACAGGGGTACTAAAGGCTTATAAGGTAAAAATGGTAATGCCTCAGATCCACAGAGCTAGAAAGGAAGACACACAAGCAACATGAAAAGACAAGGGAAAAAAGTGCCCCAAACAAATCAAGATTCCATATTATTAGAATCCATGGCCAGCACAGCAGATGAAATGACAGAGAATGATTAAAATGTTCTGCCAATTAAAGGATGATATAAGAGAGCAAATACAGGCAGCAAAAGTTCATTTCCACAAAGAGCTATGTAAGCAAATACAGGAAGCAAAAGATTCTTTAATAGGAAGAGGTTCTAAAGAAAAAACAAACAGAAATCTTTGAAATGAAAAGAAACAATAAGCCAAATTAAAAGCTCAATTGAAAGCATCACCAACAGATTAAACCACTTGGAAGACAGGACCTCAGACAATGAAGACAAAATATATAATCTTGGAAAGAATGTAGACCACACAGTTAAAATGATAAGAAATCATGAGCAGAACATTCAAGAAATATGGGAGAGCATAAAAAGACCAAATTTAAGAGTTATTGGGATAGAGGAATGCATGGATTACCAACCAAAGGAATGAATAATCTATTCGATGAAATAATATCAAAAACTTTCCAAACATGAAGAAGGAATTGGAAAACCAAATTTAAGAAGCATGCAGGATGCCAAATGTTCAAAATCACAACAGATCCACACCAAGGCACATTATAATGAAAATACCAGCATACAGAAAGAGGAGAGATTATTAAAACCCAGGAGAGAAAGGGCATAGATTACATATATGGAAAAACCAATTAGGATAACTGCAGATTTTTCAACCCAGACCTGAAAGCTAGAAGATCCTAGAACAACATATATAAAGCTCTGAAAGAAAATGGATGCTAACCAAGAATCTTGTATCCAGCAAAATTAAGCTTTAGATTTGATGATGAAATAAAAACCTTAAATGATAAACACAAGTTAAAAGAATATCCAGCTAGAGAACTGACACTACAAAACATCCTTGGTGAAATATTCCAGAAAAGGAAACAAAAAATAACAATGAAAATCAGCAGAGGGAGGTATTAACCTAAAGGAAAAACTATTAAAAGGAGAAACCAAGTCAAGTTAAATAACAAAAGTTAAAAAAAAAATGGCTGGGAATACTAACCATGTCTCAATAATAATCCTGAAAGTTAATAACCTAAACTCACCAATCAAAAGACATAGGCTAGCAGATTGGATTTAAAAAAGAAGAACCAAAAATATGCTGCCTCTAGGAGACTCATCTGATAAAAAAAGGATATACACAGAATGAAAGTGAAAGGTTGGGAAAAATCATACCACTCACATGGACTGCAGAAGAAAGCAGGGATTTCCAACCTCATATCAAATAAAGTAGACGTCAAGCTAAAGTTAATCAAAAAGGATAAAGAAGGACATTTCATACTACTCAAGGGAAACATACACCAACAAGACATAAGAATTATAAATATAAATATCCCAAACAATGGACATCTATGTTCATCAAACAAACTCTTCTCAAATTCAAGAGTGAACTTGACCACAACACAATAATCTTGGGTGACATTAACACACCTTCTTCACCATTGGATAGATCTTCAAACAAAATCTGAACAAAGAAGCTATAGAACTCAATCATAAAATTAATAACTTAGATTTAACTGACATACATAGAATATTTCATCTTTCAACAAGTGAATACACTTTCTTCTCAGCAGCACATGTATTCTTCTCTAAAATAGACCAAAACAACTCTTAGCAATACAAAAAAGTAGAGATACTACCCTGAATTTTATCATATCATAATAGAATGAAATTAGAAATCAGTGATAAAATAAAAAATAAATAATATGCTACTGAATGAACAATCAGTTGCAAAAGACATCAAGGAGGAGATTAGAAATTCTTAGAGGCAAATGAGAACACTAATACAACATATCAAAATCTCTGGGACACTATAAAGGCAGTACTAAGAGGAAAGTACATTGCATGGAGTTCATTACTTAAAAGAAAAAAAAAATTCAACAAATAAGTGACCAAACACTACATCTCAAAGCCCTAGAAAAAGAACAAATCAAAACCAAAAGCAGTAGAAGACAGGAAATAATTAAAAATCAGAATTGAATCAATGAAATTGAAACAAAAACAATTGAAAAAATGACAAAACAAAAATTTGGTTCTTTGAAAAAATAAAGAAAATTGACAGACCCTGAGCTACGCTGAAAAAGAGAAGGAAAGAGAAAACTCAAATTACTAACATGCATGTTGAAAAAAGAAATACCACAACACACATTACAGAAGATAATTAGAAATGATTTTGAAAACTTGTACTCCAATAAAATAGAAAATATTGAGAGTATTGACAAATTTCTAGAGTCATATGATTTGCCCAAATTGAATCAGGATGATATCCACAATTTAAACAGATCAATTTTAAGTGATGAAATAGAAGACACCATCAGAAGCCTACCAATAAAGAAAATCCCAGGACCAGATGGATACAAAGCTGAATTCTACATGACCTTTAAAGAAGAACTAATACCAATATTCTTCAATTTATTTCAGGAAATAGAAAGAGAGGGAGCACTTCCAAATTCATTCTATGAGACCAATATCACCCTGATTTCAAAATCAGGCAAAGACACATCAATGAAAGAAAACTTCAGACCAATATCTCTAATAAATAGAGATGCAAAATTTCTCAATAAAATTCTGGCAAATTGAATACAAAAAATGTATCAAAAAGATTATGCACCATGATCAAGTGGGATTCATCCCAGGGATGCAAGCTTGGTTCAACATATGGAAATCAATAAATGTAATTCATCACATCAATAGACTTAAAGATAAGAATTATATGATTATCTCAATAGACACAGAAAAAGCATTTGACAAAATAAAGCACCTCTTCATGTACAAAACACTAGAAAAGCTAGGGATAACAGGAACATATCTCAACATTGTAAAAGTTATCTAAAAGTTGCCGCAGGACAACATCATTCTAAATGGAGAAAAATTGAAATTATTCCCTCTAAAAACTGGAATCAGACAGGGATGCCCTCTTTCACCACTTCTATTTAACATAGTTCTTGAAACACTGTCCAGAGAAATTAGACGAAAGAAATTAAATGGATAAAATTGGAAAAGAAATACTCAAATTAGCACTATTTGCTGATGATATGATTCTATACCTAGAAAACCCAAAAAGTTCCACCAGAAAACTTTTAGAACTAATAAATACATTCAGCAAAGTAGCAGGATACAAAATCAATACCCATAAATCAAAAGCATTTCTGTATATCAGTGACAAATCCTCTGAAAGGGAAACAAGGAAAACTACCTCATTTACAATAGCCTCAAAAAAATAAAATATAATACTTGGGAATTAACCTAACAAAAGAGGTGAAAGACCTCTACAATAAAAACTACAGAACACTAAAGAAAGAAATCAAAGAAGACCTTAGAAGATGGAAAGATCTTCCTTGTTCTTGGATAGGCAGAATTAATGTTATCAAAACGACCATATTCCCAAAAGCACTATACAGATTCACTGCAATTCCAATCAAAATATCAATGGCATTCCTCACAGAAATAGAAAAAAAAATCATGAAATTTATCTGGAAAAATAAGAGACCCAGAATAGCTAAAGCAATCCTTAGCAAGAAGAGTGAAGCACGTGGCATCACTATACCAGACCTTAAACTATACTACAGAGCAAGAGTAACAAAAACATGTACTGTCATGTGTAACTAATAAAAAAAAAAAGAGTAACAAAACCAGCATGGTATTGGCACCAAAATAGACTTATAGACCAATGGTACAGAATAGAGGACACAGAGACTAAATCACAAACTTACAATTATTTTATATTAGACAAAGTTACCAAAAACATACATTGGAGAAAAGAAAGCCTCTTTAACAAATGGTGCTGGGAAAACTGGAAATCCATATGCAATAAAATGAAATTAAACCCCCATCTCTCATCATGCACAAAACTCAACTCAAAGTGGATCAAGGACCTAGGAATTAAACCAGAAATCCTGAGTCTAATAGAAGAAAAAGTAGGTCCTAATCTCCATCATGTTGGATTAGACCCCAACTTCCTAAATAAGACTCCTATAGCTCAAGAATTAAAATCAATAATCAATAAATGAGATGGATTCAAACCAAAAAATTTCTTCTCAGCAAAAGAAACAATCAGTGAGGTTAATAGAGAGCCTACATCCTGGGAGCAAATTTTTACCCCTCAAATATCAGATACAGCACTAATATCTAGGGAATATAAAGAATGCAAAATGCTAAACACCAAAAACCAAATAACCCAATCAATAAATGGGCCAAGAATCTGAAGAGACACTTCTCAGAAGAGGATATACAATCAATCAATAAATATATGAAAAAAAGTTCATCATCTCTAGCAAATCAAGAAATGCAAATCAAAACTACTCTAAGATTTCATCTCACCCCAGTCAGAATGGCAGCTATTAAGAATACAAACAATAAGTATTGAGTGGGGGGAAAGGCACACTCATACATTGCTGGTGGGACTGCAAATTGGTGCAGCCAATCTGGAAAGTAGTATGGAGATTCCTTGGAAAACTTGGAATGGAACCACCATTTGACGCAGCTATCCCACTCTTCAGTCTATAGCCAAAGGACTTAAAAACTGCATACTCCAGAGACACAGCCACATCAATGTTTGCAGCAGCACAATTCACAATAGCTAAACTGTGGAGCCAACCTAGATGCCCTTCAGTAGATGAATGGATAAGGGAAACTTTGGTATATATACACAATGGAACATTACTCAGCAATAAAAGAGAATAAAATCATGGCATTTGCAGGTAAATGGATGGAGTTGCAGAATATAATGCTAAGTTAGGCAATCCCAAAAAACAATGCCAAATGTTTTCTATGATATAAGGAGGCTGATTCATAGTGGGGTTAGGAGAGGGAGCATGGGAGGATTAGATGAACTCTAGATAGGGAAAAGGGGTGGGAGTGGAAGGGAGGGGGAATGGGGGTAAAAATGATGGGAGAATGAAATGGATATCATTAGCCTACATACATGTATAAAGACATATATGGTGTGAATATACTTTATATACAACCAGAGATGAAAAATTGTGCTCTATATGTGTAATATGAATTATAATGCATTCTGATCTCATATATGACAAATTAGAACTTAAAAAAACACTAGAAATACTAGGGTTAGTAGGAACATACCTCACCATTGTAAAAGCTATCTATTCTAAGTCCAAGGCCAACATATATCAAAATGACATTCTACTGTCATGTAATGTATAAATAAAAAGAAATAATTTTTAAAGTCTTCATATTCCTAAATACCTTAATTTGTCCATTCTGTCTGGTAAGGTTCTCAAAGACATTCTGAGTCTGCTTCTTCAGGAAATAGAAAATGTGAAAGATGTCTGTGAATTTCTATGTATATCACTTCACCCAATTTTTAAGTTTTCTTTCAGATTTTGTTTTGTCTTTGTTTTTTATTTTTTACAGAATTGGGGGTTGAACCCAGGCCTTCTGCGTATACATACATGCTACACATGCTATACATGCTATACACTAAGCTATACCTCCAGCCCATCACATCCCCCAGTTTAGTACTACTTTAGTAAATGGTTGCAGCCTTGTGGGAAAATAAGTGGAAGATTTAGATATGTACTTGTGTGGGTCTCCTCTAAGGGTACCTCCTTGGAGATTTGAATATCTATATACTGGCTTGTATTTTAGTTTCTGAAGAGACCACTAATTCAATTATAGTGTTTGGAGTGATCTTAGAGTATATTTATTTAAATTGATCAAGATAGGAACTTCCTGGATAATCCATAATTTTTCACTTATAGATATTGCATTATCAATTATCTTTTAAAATGGGTTAAATCCAGTATAATGGTGTATTAAGAACTGTAATGCAAAAAAAAAATCAAAAAATTTTTTAAAAAGTTTAAAAATAAAGAAAGAAATCTTTTGAACTATCAAAAAAAAAAAAAAAAAAAAAAGGTTAAATCCAAACCATCCTGATTCCTCAGGTCATGCCCTATCTTGGTAACCATGTCCACTTAGTCTATAGACATTAAGACATTCTTTGCTGAATTCAGGATTTTATTTCACTGGCAGCATTTCCTCCTTTTTCCCTCTTTTGTAGCCTAGAGAATATAGCCACTGGAGAATTCTTTAAGCCTCCTCATAAGTGTAGCCCTTGGTGTTTCATTTAAGGAAAAATCTTAGCCATCTATTTCTAAATACAAATTTCTTCTTTTGCGTTATATGTAGTAATTTTTGAAATTTAAAATTTCATTCAATATAGGCTCCAGTTTAGTCCAGTTTTAGTTAATAAACTAAGCTTCCTTCAACAACTAAAGCCCAGGGCAGAGCCTCCTTTAAGAGCTAAATCCAGACTTATTAAAAATCATATTTCCCTCTCCCTGGTGCAGCAACCTCCCTCGGCACTTATTACAATACTAACTCCAGAGGTTGGCTGGTAAAAAAATTTTAAGTCTTACAGAACTTTTTTTGTATGAATCTTTATTCTGGGGTTTCAATGTAAAATGGCCTTTTTGCATAGGACATTCTGAATATATATCAATGAGGGGTGACAGAGATTGGAAATGAGAATTAGCATCCAAAAAGAAGATAACAAGTTTGTGTTCAAGGTACACAACGTCCTCAAACAGGTGAAGAGGAATGGCTTCTACTGATAAGGAAAGCTCTGAAGTCTGAGTCTTTGAACATAAGCGAAACCTCCAAAATGTCCTATTCCATATTTCAGTCTTCCACTCTTTCCTCCAAAAATCCTAACTTCCACAAGAAACGTGTCGAGACTGTAAACTCAATATGTTTAAGTTCAAGAAATGACAAAATCAGATTCTGCACCTGAGGATCATTTACATAAACCCTGTGCATATGAGAGCTTTTTAGATGCAGTCACAGAAAATTCTTAGTATAGTGCTGTGAGTACAGACATTAAAGTTTCAATCCTACTGTTTTCTCTCCAGAAGACTTTGTAGCAACTATCTCATTCTATAGTCTACATATAAATTATGCTGATCCTAATATGGTAACAACCATTGCTTGGTCTGTCTTCGATATTTCAATGGTTGGTGTCATACATTAATAATATATCATTCTTGTCTGTCATGATGGCACATGCTTATAATCCCAGCGACTCAGGGGATTGAGGCAGTAGGATCCCAAGTTTAAGGCCAGCTGTGGCAACTTAGCAAGACCCTATCTCAAAATAATAAATAAAAATGGCTGTGGATGTAGCTCAGTGGCAGAATAACCCTGAGTTCCATTCCCAGTACCACACAAAAAATAAAGAAAAAAAATGCCATTCTCTAATGGTAGCCTGCTCACTACCTTCAAATCTAAATAAGTCAAATTAATAAATTCCTAATTACTAACTTGAATTTTATCTTTGGTATCAGAGACTATATTGGTCCAAATAATAAAAGACACTGGCTATTTTAAACACTGATGAAGTTGCTTCCAGTGGCTTTGATCCCAAGAACTTCCAGCTGGGGCAGGCTGAGCACAGGAAAGAAAATCCCTCGGGCAGAGTCCAGGTGCCTCTGTGCCTCTAACAGTGTAGAGTTTAATATGGAGAATTGGGTGCTTACAAAGTTTTTGGAAGGACTGGAGGTGTTCTCAGTGATTTAACTCCCGAAATGAATTCCAGAACAATGCTGCAGAATCAGCCCACCAAAAGGACCCCTACTTCTGCCACAACTAGACAGCCTCTGTCCAGCTTCTGCATTTATGATCCCCCAAACTTACTATAATTGAAGGTCTGGAAAATGCCCCTGCAGTCACTTACTCTGTAAATATTTATGAAGTGTCTACTACGGAGAGACTCTACAGAGTGGGGGATGTCATTTTCTAGCCAGAAGACAGAAGAAGCTATGAGATTATGGCAAGGTAGAAACTGAAAGAGAAAATGGGAGTGTTAAGGAATAAAGGGATAAGAGCACTGAATAGACACTTTATAGAATGTTCTGTTTCATGAGGGAAAATTCTTACTCTGAGTGCTCGTTTTACATGGCAGAAATTGACAGTGTGTAGGAATGCTTATATCTCTTAAATGAATATAATCTCATCAGTTTATTTCATTGTGGCCTTTCCTTTTTCATAAAAATTGTTAACAAAATTCTTAGAGACGATGACAAACAGGATCATAATTATTTGAGTTTTTCATTTTGTTTTGCTTCTGTATAGGAATTTACTGAAGCTTCTTTTCTTTTTTCCAAACTCCTATCAATGTTGATGAAGTTGCTTCCAGTGGCTTGGATCCTGAGAACTTTCAGCTGGGATAGGCTGAGCACAGCAAGGTGCCTTTCCAAGGTTAATGCCAAGGACAGGGCATTTGTGACATTGTGCATATTTGTCCATGTTAATTATGGCAAGAGGTGTTTCCATCACTTATTTTCTTAGCAAGAATGCTTTACCTCCAGCAAAAAGCTTTAATTGACACCTTATTTTTATGTCCTTAATTAAAACATTTATTGGACCATAGAGGGATTAAGTAGCTGTTGAGGGAGGAAGAAAAAGCATTTAATTTTATTAATTCTTTGGTTTAACTCTAAATTCCTTAGGAAATGGAATTGTCTAAATCTGTTTTAATAAATCTTCCCATGTAAAATATTCTACCCCTGAAATGTCAATCTTTCCCCTTAGTTTAACACTTTGCCATTCAAAATCAGGAAATAAGTGGCAAAAAATGGATGCAGTTTGATGGCTTATTAAGCACAACTTAACTAAAACTTCACCTAAGATTTTTTTCTTCTACCTTTATCTCCTGATGCATTTTCTGATGTTCTTCCTCCGCACTTTTAAATGCCACTCTACTTACAAACAACAAAAATATTCAATACTTTAGCTTTTTAAAAACTGTCAATACTTTAATCTTCTATCGTTGAAATACCCATCAGAGCACAACAACTCATTACTATTTAATTAATAGTAATACATCTTTTTAATATTAGATTATTTCAGTTACAACATTTTGCTCCTAGAACTTTTCCTTTGGAGTCAGAAATCAATAATACTCTCACCTTGAATTTCAGAATGCCATGAGTTTTTATTTGATCTTTTTATCCATGTTGTGAGGATTTGATAATGGCAGCAAACAAATATTGGACTTCTTTCCAAATTTTCTCCTTCCCAGAGGACCATTCATTAATTAAATTTAACAGGACTGGGGCTGGGGCTCAGCAGTACAATGCTTGCCTAGCATGTGCAAGGCCCTGGGTTCGATCCTTAGAACCACATAAAAATAAATAAATAAAATAAAGGTATTGTGTCCAACTCCAAATTTAAATATTAAAAAAATAAAAATAAATGAAACTTAGCAATCTGGGAAGATTGTCCTTTTCAGCTTCCATCCTTAGGAAAAGCATGCCAATGAAATTCAGTAAGGAATTAAGTCATAAAAACAGCAAGTAATTCTATTGCTAATGAAGCTAGAGATATCACTTTTATGATCGAACTATAGGGGAATTAAAACCATTCTTATCAGGTGCAAGAAAAGAATACACATCTTAGTTTTAAAAAACAAAATAGGCATATAACCGTATATGGTAAAGATGAGTTCTCTGAACCAAGGAAATATTTCATTTACATGGCATTGATCAGAAGATGAGTTAGCTGGTCAGAAATCATGCTTAATGTAATAATTTTCTTGGTACTGCCACATGACATAGTGTTAAGAACATAGTTTAACATCTTCACTCAAAATGGATCTTATAAATATAGGTACCCAAAGAGAAAATTATGTATATTCTAATTCAACATAATATGCAAAGGTTTACTCTAAAGAAAAATATTATAATGCACCACACAAAAAAATCTAAAAATAAAAGCATCACTAACTTTTTTAGTGTTTAAGGAGACAATAATATAGTCCACAAAATCTAGCAATTGTGGGTGTAGTTTGGGGAAGAAAGGCAAAATAGCAGTGGCAGTGATATGCTTAGAAATGAAAACTCACTTCACAGAATCTCCATTATCTACCTAATATCTATTCTCCTGTTCTACTCACACACTTAGACAATATAGCAGAAGGAAACTTTATCTTACAGCTACGTTGATTAGGAGGCGCAGTTCTAATCAATAAGATATAAGCCCATATTCTCCTAGGGGTTTCTGAGAATGCTTATATTACTAAGACAAGATTTTCCTACTCTTTCTTGCTTCTTCCTCCATCTTTTTGCCCAGAATATGGTCTAGAACTGTTGCAGTCATCATAAAACTGTGAGTATTAGAACCACATTCCATGAATAATATGACATAAAGCTGCAGGAAAACTGAAACACAGGTGGTCTCATGGACTGCTCCCTCAAACTTGGATGACTTGCCTCAATGAAGTTTATAAATATTATGCACAAACAATAAGTTCTTTTTGTCTAAGCCATAGTACTTATGATTCTGTTTCATCAGATCATATGCAGTTCCTAACTGATAATAATCCATAGTGTAACTACTGAAAATTATGATGAACACCTTGAATGTGGGCGATTACTTATGTAGGCATTCGTCTTGCATCTTTGGTCATATCTGTGTAAGAAAACTCTCTAATTAAGAATATCATGACCTCATGACATAGTATGAGGTCTGATTTTGTGTAAACTATTAGAGAATTTATTATCCAAAAGAATATGTTTACATACAATGAGAATGCCTCCCTTAGTTGTCTAAGTTACATTTCCTACACCCAAAGAAACAAAGAAAGCTGACATTCCTTCTACCCTTTTTTCATAAAATGTTTCTTCAGTTAAATTTGTTCTTTCTCCATACACATGTGACAACCATCTGGATCTCAGAAGCTCTGAGAATCTGTCTTAACATTAACAATGCTTCTCAGAAGTTCTAGGAATGCCTGTCATAGGCAATAACAGCTAAAGGACAGCTAAATGGTCAGATGAGTATGTTATGATCTGTATCAATCATGTTGAAATCCATTTATTCCATTTATAAATATTTCCCCTTAAGTATTATGTAAAATTTTCTTTGTTAATTTTGTCAATTTTACTTACAATACAACTCAAAAACAGAAGACCATTCATTTATAGGTAGCCAAATTTCTTTTGAACCATGAAAGCAGCCTTACCCAATTTTGAAACACATATAACAACAATAAATCAAATTACCAGATTCATTTGTTGTTAACTTGACATGAAACAATCAATACAAACAAAATAATGAATCTCTTAAGAAATATTTAGGAATTACCTTTACCCAGGGTATTTTTTAGTCAATAATTTTAAAGAGGAAAAACTGGAAAATTTAAACATAGACTTCTGCCAATTCCAGAGGGAGCTCTGTATTTGGGGACCTTCAAATTTTTCTTAACCTGAAGTAGTTGGGACTGCTTCACCTCCATATTATTAATAACTGGATATGAGATGCCCCTGGGTAGGGGAGCTGTCTTTGAGTGAGACAGTGCCCATCAAAGTAATTCTACAAGAAGTAAGAAGTTATGAGACTTCTTCAGCCAATACTCCCAGTAACTAGGACTGAGACCTAGACCTGAAGAAGCATCAGAGAGACTTCATCAGGGCACAGCTTCCTGGGAAGCATTTATTTAGGTTATAGTTCTCATCATCCTCTGTGCCTGTACTATTTACACTTTACCCTGACATCTTTGTGGCCAATTTTACTATCATTTTTAAATTTTTTTAAACAATTATCTAGGAAACAGACTTTTAGATATAGATTACAGTAGAGTATATTTTGACACATTTATAAAAACATGGATTATATCTTATTCATCATGCCAATCCCCCAAAAACCAAAGTTTGAATATTCTTTCTCATATATGGATGCTGACCCACAACAAGGAAGTGGAGAAGGTAAGAGTAGACATTAAATGTATAGACAAAAGGGAATGAAGGGATGGGAGAGGGGACAGAACTAGGAAAGACAGTAGAATGAATCTGATACAACTTTCCTATGTATGTATATGATTACATCATAATGAATCTCTGCATCATGTACAACCATAAGACTGGAATCCAAATTTTATTATCTTATCCTTTCCATATCCTTAGCAATTTAACCAGTCAGTTAATATGTCTTTAAATCACTAAATTTGTCTCCAGGTCCTCTTACCAACAAAAATAATGACCAAAAACACAACACAAAGCCCATCTAAAGAATTTCTTTCACTATTTTCTGGACGAATCTGCTAACAGATGCATATATACAACTCTCTCTCTCTAACTTTTCCAGAGATAGAGGGGGAGGGATAAGTAACAAAGCAGTCAAAAGCAGTACCATAAAAGACTAAGTAATCTGCTTTTGTTTTTCTACTTTCTAGCCTTGCTCAAATCTAATTTAATTTTTATCATTGCCATTTTTACACTACACTACTGCTATGCATGTAGTCTCTCTAACAGATAGCCACCAGTTCTATACAGACATAACTACTTGACTGTGAAGCAAGCCACAAGCTGATTTTTAATGGGA
This sequence comes from Callospermophilus lateralis, assembly GCF_048772815.1. Classification (NCBI taxonomy): domain Eukaryota; kingdom Metazoa; phylum Chordata; class Mammalia; order Rodentia; family Sciuridae; genus Callospermophilus; species Callospermophilus lateralis. The sequence goes on along the minus strand of NC_135310.1, from coordinate 106,395,270 downwards.
TGGAAGGGATAGGAAAGAAAAAGAGGTTGGGACTTACTCCAACCTTGCAGGAAATAGTGATAGTAATAATTAATGCCAAAAAATATGAGGAAAAAAAGAAGAGATTTGTCAAACAAGGCAATATTTTAAATTATAAACATGGAATACAGTTATTTTGAATGTAATTCTCATGAATGTTTGGCAGAAAATCAGTTCTCTCTGGGAAGTCAGTTCTTTTGAAAGGCTACACAGGATGCAGAGACTCAGCTGCATAGGAGGTCAGAATAATTGTTATTATCCGTGGGGCAGAGAAAGCAAGGAAGAAACTTCTATTTTAGTTAAGCCTTTTCCTCCCTAACAACATTTACTGAGAGCTATGTGCTGATCCATTGCTAAGTGCCCCACACACCCTATTTCATCTAATGCACACAACAGCCCAGTTTTAATTAGTTTCCAAGCAATCACTAATCAGTCTCTGAGATGAACTGGAAACAGAGATCCACCTGCTAATTCTGGAGTCACACTGCCCTAACCAGGTGACTCTCCCATCCAATTTTGCCAATTTCAAGACTTTACCTGGGACTGAAATAGATTTTAATCAAAGTAGACATTATATAAGAATTCTTGTTATCAGGCAGTTATCTAGGAAAACCTAGAAATGTCTTAATTCTAAGAGAAGGTTGGAGAGTTCATTAAAGTAAATATATGCCAAGATACAGAAAATTACTTTTTATCCCTTACTTTCTCCAACTAAGAAAATGTGTGCAAGGTTCCTTGACATAAAAGGTATTGGGATATAAACCAGAAAAAAATGTTCACTGAGATTAGTAACTTGTTCAACTGTACTTCACACTCGAGGCCTTTAAGTAGGTCAACATATGTCAATGATGTAGTTCAGAATAGTTTTGGAAACAACCAAAAAGAAAATCTTCCAGGCTGGAAAAATATTTGTGTAATGAAAGTATTTTCTTTCTGATATAGTGACAAAACCCAGTATATTTTTCAGTATTTAGACTTTGATCAATTCATAAGGCAAAGCATTGCAATTTAAAATTTATTAAATTATGTTTGCATAAAAAGAATTAGAATTGTTTTTTTAAAACTCATCAGTTTCATAGTTTGCTAGATGACTAGTCAGTTCCTTTATTTAATTCATATATTGGATCTGTATGTACAAAGCACATACATATTATTAAAGTATTTCTTTATTGAGCATGAAATGATATTAAAACACAAATTAAACATAAACATTATTAAAGTACCTTTAAATATGTGAAATTTTTCTTCTATTATATTGAATGACCATGATTATGACTTACCCCCCAGAAGAATGAAAAAATTGCCACATTCTAAGATGTCAGCAAGTAAAATCCTACTTTTTTAATCTTTAACAAAGAATTTTCTTATTTGTAGGTCTTTCAGCCTATTCAGAACCAGGTTCACCTTCTATATATGAGATGTTACATGGACCCCCAACTCAAATGATTTTGAGAATGAAGAACAGATATTTGGGACAGATATTTGCGATCAAATTTCCTCCCATTGGAGACCCTTTTAATTTGCAAGCTCAAACTGGGGGTTCCAGCCTAACTGTGTGCTTTATTTGTTTGTCAACATGTTCTTACTTGAATTTGAATGCTTTTAGGCAGGGCAGGCCCTCTTAACTTTGACATAAACCTTCTACTTCCTGTTGTTGTATATCCTAATCCAAACAGTGATACTACCTACTAGTCTACAAAAGCAATCAACTGTTCAGAAGATGCTTCAAATTTCAAGAATCATCTCACAACTTTAAAGATCATGATATATTTGTTTGGCAAGTGTGCAGAAAAAAAAAAATGCTACACTTGTACATTTCAGCTAAGAGAAAGCTTTCTTGATAAGGTAAGGAGTTTTGTAATAATTCCTTTCAAATGTTTACAATTGATACTTTTGACACCATAACTCTAACTCTGATTTTTTTTTAAAGAAATACTTTGATAGGTCCAAACTCTCATATATGCAAGAATGTGTTTGCTTGCATTATTAAAAGTAGCAAAATGTTGAAAACAATCTAGGTGTGCATTTATAAGAAAGTGATAATGGAAATTATGATATAGTCAATGTATAAGTACATATATACCATATACAATATAAAACAGAATTTATATATCATGTATTAAATTATACTTATGAATTCATATATTTAATTTGTATATAGATGACTGTCCTGCATACATAAAATATGAGTAATGATTAAACCGTAGAAGCAAGAAATACCCTCAAGCCCATACTATTATGTAAAATAAACAAGTTGCAGATGAATATACTTGTAAGAATCCATTTTAGAAAAAGTAAAAATAAAGAATATATGTATACCTGTATATAATTTATAGCTGCATTCATTAAAACTTAATATTGATTATGTAGAGAATATAAGAAAGTGACTTTCCAAATTTTAATCTGTATAATTCTAAAAGCTGCTTAAATCATTTGTGATTAGGAAAATTGGAAGGGGAATTCACTGTCAAAATTAAGAAATCCCAAACCAATGTCCTTGCATTAGTACCCAATGCCTGCATCCCTAGCCAGCTACTATCTTTGAATCCTTCAATTTAGGCTCAAATACTTTCTTCTTAGGAAGGTCTTCGCTAACCAATACAGCCATCTGCTTTCAAAGAAATCAAATTCCTCCATAGTACTTAGCATATTTTAAATTGTATGCTCATTTGGGAAATCATTCATTTCATATCCAGTTTCTCACTAGACTGTGAGCTCCAGCAGGTTGGGGGCATGTCCACACTGCTCACTATTATGTCTCTAACACCTACAATAGTGTCAGGCAGGTGGAAGTTACTAAAAATATGTTTACAAAATGAAGAAATCACAAGTAAATTTATTCTATCACTGCTATAATCTAAAAGCATAGGATAAGTCTTCGTTTTTTAGGATACATAAAATGGGTAGAAGGAAAATTGGACTCTTAAAAAAAATACAGAGAATACTAACAATTTCACCTCATTTAAATCTCACAGGTCTTAAGAATAAAATCCTTACAGCTATTTGGAATGACCCCTGCATAAAGTCACCAAGCATTCATTCATTCATTGTTTATGCATTAATATTAATTTGTTAATTAGTCAGTCCTTTCATACAGAAAGAATCATTCATTCAGTCTTAGATCCAATGTAGCATTTTGATTTTAGTTCACAAACAGCTACCAAAGAATTGATTTAGTAGCATCTTTTTTCCTGGAGATTTTAAACCATGCATTTCAGTTCTTGTGAGCCTTGTGCAAATACTTGACTTGCTGCTTTTTCAAAAATAGTTCTATTCAGTTCAAAAGGTGTTTTACTCAGCACATCTACTAAGTTTTTATTGTCCTAAGTTTTTCCTTTTTACTGCTGTTTATTTCAAGGTTTTATTTACCTATTATTCAAATGGACTTTTTATTGCTATCTTCATAGCCTTAGATCTCTACTTAATGTTTTAAAAGGGTTGCATCACTGGATAATAGTTAAATTTTTACCAATTTTTCTGCCTAATCTTAGTAAATCTGGTGCCATTTTATAACTGCAATATCTCATACCACTCAGGGCAGGTCAATGCATGAATGTCAAGTAAGTTCACTTGACTCTGAAACAAAATCCCCTACTCAGTCACACTCAACACCTACAGAAAGCCAGCCATACACCTGGCCTATTGGACAGCTCCCTTATTACAGAGAACATAGTCCAAAAGCCCATATTACCAAAGTTCTTTAAAATTTGCAAAATAATTTATAAATGTCTTGTTTCATAACTTTTAATATCCAATTCTTGTTGAATAAGTCAATTGCATAATACAATTATATAAAAAATTACTTCCATGTTTAAACATTTAACCAGCTCTTCCAAGGCAAAGAAATTATATGCACTCTCTTCATTTACAAACACTTGGGAACTTGAGATTGATTCATTGAAAAAAATGATTTAAAGAGTACTGCACCATCATAAAAATAAGGAAGACTGTAATATTTATATTTCTAGCTAAAAGTGATGAAAAGAATGGATTTATGTTTGTCTGGGATGAAGGGAAAAGCTAGAAAATGTAAATTTGACTCTCCTGACTGTGGCATTGGTCACAGATACTTTCTTCAATCAGGTTTGTAACCTGGATATGAAATTCTGGCCTAATATCCTGCTTCTACATGTGTATACTTCCCTAGCCTGAACCATATCAATTTTTAATATCTACCTGTAGTATATCAGTCTTAACTTTTACATTTAGCTGTTAATATTCAGTGATACAGTTAATGATTTGGAAAACTATAATGTTGATAGTATTTTCCAGAAAGCAGTCCCACCTTATCATTTATGGTCACATTCTTTAAGTCATTTCAATATGCCCAGCATTGTGCTGGAACTCTTGGGTTATATATAGAATAGAGGAGTTTACAGTTTTTAGGAGCTTACAGTTAATCCCAGGAGTCAACAAAACAGACATAATATACTAGAAAAATTTAAATCAATTATAATATCTTAAGTTTTAAAATATATTGGAATTTCCCTCTTGAAATTTTCTAACAGTCTTTACTTCATGAAGGAAACAAATATTGTCACTTGTATTACATATAGAAAACTTTGAAAATATTAGATTGGTCTGTTTAGTACAAGTATATTAAGCAGAAGCCCAAATATGCACATTTATGAGAATTAAATCTGAAAGTATATCAAGGTACACATTTATCTGGCAAAAAGGTAAAATGCCACATATGCCAAGATTGGAAACACACTAAAGAAAATTAATCAACCATCAGCCACAGGACTGTGAGAAAGCTGACGTATTCATGCTCCTTCTGCGAGATAAAAGTGTAGAGACCTAGAGAAAAAAAAATTGTAGTAATCTGCTCACTTAGCTATAAAGTACATAATTTTACTTAAGACTAATTTCAAAGAGATTGCATTTTAAAACATCAATGCCAGTAATATTTTTTAAAAAATTGCTACATTAGGAAGGATGTTGAAGAGAAAACACTGATTCAAGGATGGCAAAATTTTATTAGCAGCAGTGAAAAAAGTAGTAGGTCATATTTTTTGTCTGTTTTTAGATATCTCAGGTGAAATATTCTTCTTTGAGTTTTGTATATGGAATAAATTTTTCCTGATCAAAATCATCAAGGCATCAATTGTGTAACTGAAAACAGCAGTAGTATCCTTTGAGCATCAGTCTACTCAGTGAACATGATTAAAGCTGAGATGATGAGAGAAAAACCATTCATTTCCAGCTCCATAATGTTACTTTGATGGGAAGGAGTAGGGAGGAAGATGTTGAGTCTTTAACAATTTTAATCTATTGTTTTTCCACAAGGAAAATAAAGCCATTATTTTCATGAAAATGAAAATGCGTGAATTTGGAGCAATTACATATATTGTGAAACCTCCCAAAAGTCCCCCCCCCAAATAATAAATCATTTGGGAATAAATCTAACATAGGGAGATGAAAGATCTCTATGAAGAAAATTATAAAACACTGAAAGAAGAAATTAAAAGAACTTAGAAGATGGAAAGACATCCCATGTTCTTGGATAGGCAGAATGAATATTGCTAAAATGGTCACATTACCAAAAGTTATCTACAGATTCAATGGAATCCCCATCAAAAAGTATATGCTACAGAGAACTAGAAAAAAAAGTTCTAAAATTTATATGGGAGAATAAAAGACCCAGAATAGCCAAAACAATACCAAGTAATAAGAGTATTGCTAAAGGCATTTCAATACTTGATCTCAAATTATACCACAGAGATATATTAACAAAAAAACAGCATGGTGTCGGCATTGAAACAGACATAAAGTTTGATAGAATAGAATAGACAGAGACAGATTATACCTACAATAGGTATAATCATCTGTCTTTGACAAAGATGCAAAAAAAATCATGAAAAGTTAAACTTTTAAGCAAATGGTGCTGGTTGAAGTGGATGTTGATGTGTAGGAGAATGAAACTTGATCTCTATCACTCACCCTGCACAAAAGTCAACTCAAAGTGGCTCAAAGATCTAGGAATTATATCAGAAAAAAAAATGAAATTGCTAAAAGAAAAAATGGGGTTAACACTCCAACATATTGTTGCAGAGACTGACTTTCTTAAAAGGATTTCCAAAGCACAAGAAATAAAACCAAGAATCAATAAGTGGAATGGCATTAAATTTAAAAAATTCTGCACAGCAAAGGAAATAATTAAAAGCATGAAGAAAGAGCCTACAGAATGGGAGAAAAATCTTTTCAGCTACACTTTCAACAAAGGATTAATAACCAAAATGGGTAAAGAACTCAAAAATCTTAACATCCAAAAACTAATAACTCAATTAATAAAGGCAAATGATCTGAACAGACAGCTCTCAAAAGAATAAATGTAAATGGCCAACAATTACATAAAATAAAAGTTCAACATCCTTAGCAATAATATAAATTCAAATTAAAACTACGCTGATATTTCATCTTACCCCAGTTAGAATGGCAGTCATCAAGAATATAAATAACTATTTTTGGTAAAGATGTGGGGAAAAGATACACTCTTACATTGTGGGTGGGACTGCAAATTAATACAGACACTTTGAAAAGTAATATGGAGATCCCTCAAAAGACTAGAAATGGAACTGCAATATGACTCAGGTATCCCTTTCTTGGTATTTATGCAAAAGATCTAAAATAAGCATACCTTAGCTATAAATGCACATCAATGTTTATAGCAGTGTAATTCCGATAAAGTAGAGAAAGACAATTGAGAAGGAAGGAGGAGAAGAGGTGATGGGGAAATACTAGGGAGTAAAATCAAATTATGATATGTCTATATGTCAATATAACTACCACAACAAATACACTAATTAAAGTAATAACATATAATAGTGATAGAAAGGAGATAAGTAGAGTAGAGCAAACAGATAAGGAGGAGACAGCAGGCAAGGAAAAGGAAAAATACTGGGGAATGAATTCAGTCAAATTGTGTTATGATTGTTTGTGAATATGACATAATAAATGTCAACATTATGGATAATTGTAGTACACCAACAAAATCAATAAAATAAGGAGATTAGAATATAACATATACAAAGGAAAGAGCACAATGAAGACACAGGAAAAATCTGGTCCTCTACAAGGTAAGGAGAGAAGCTTTAGGGAGCTCCAAGCTCACCAACAACCTTGACAGGGACTTCAGCTACCAGAAGAGTGATAAATATTCATTTCTGCTATTTAAGTCACCCAGGCTGGGGTTCTCCGTAATGGCAGCTGTTATGTAAATTAATATACATGCCAAGAGATTTTATTTCAACTTATCAGTGAAAAAAGAGCTTTTGAAATGCCTTTTCTTGTTTTGGGGAGGTAGCATAAGACAAAAGTAAGCAGAAGATAAGGAAAGGAACTCTGCAGGTCCTAGGGTGTGTGTGTGTGTGTGTGTGTGTGTGTGTGTGTGTGTGTGTGTGTGTTGCTGGAGATTGAACCCAGGGCCCTGTGAATGCAAGGCAAGCACTCTACCCACTGAGCTATATCCTCAGCCCAGGTCCATGCTTTTGGACTCAGTACTACACATCAATAAATATCATTGATGAGGGTTTCTGAATACATAATTTGCACTGGGAAAAGATACTTATAAGTTTGTTTATGAGTCAACATCCTTATTGTTTTATTTGTTATTTGCTTTATTCTCTTGGCAACAGTAATACACCTCTGCTCTAATTTCATGGATTTGGGGAAGGCACTGGACTTGGAAATTTGAATATGCTTATTATCTTTTCAAATAAAACAGAGTTTAATGTGTCTCTGTCAACGGGGATATTTAATGTGACACTCAGATCTATGTGAGAGTCAGAGTCTTCAGTGACTTTTCCTACTTGCTATTTCTGGCCTTGAAAGTCCTTTTGAGTTATGTGATATACAACAGAATATTCTCTTCGACATCAAAAACTTTGGTCTGTCAGTCAGTATTTTTCAACGAAAATATGTTGAATAGCCTGAGTAAAGCACAATGGAAAAAATTAAAGAAAGAAATCAAAGGATCAGAACCTGGATTTTAAATTCCCTAATCCAAACATAGCCGGGCCTGGGAGCACTCTTCATCAATAAGATGATGGCAAGTCAAAGAGAACCCAAAGATGGAAGTACATAAGGAAGAAAATACAAAAAAAAAAAAAAAAAGTAGCTGCTCTTCCATCTACAACCACCACAAAGAAGGGACATGGAATAAAATTTTTGCATTTGAAAATTTTTAAAAAGGTGATGTGATATTAAGTTGTTAAGGAGTGAAGGACATTTGAAGCAACAGTTGTCAGTTACTTAAATATATCTGTAAAATAATTTGGAAATTAACATTTTAGAAAGTAAACTATCCAAATTTAGTGATTCAAATATCCATGGTAAATGAAGCCAGGAAGAGGGAATCATCTTCCATCATACCCAAATCCAACCTGCTCCAAGTAGGCAACTTACTTCTTAACAAGACTTCTTCAATGTAGTGACCATAAAATGATGCTTTGACAGCAAAGGCACCAGGCTGACTGCAGGATAGCAGAGCCTGACCCGCCCCAACAGGCCCATCACCTCAGATTTTGCCAACGTGATTCATACCTATTCACAAATATTAGATCTTAAGCCAAACAGTGAGAACTAGAAAGGAGCACATTAACCCTCTGTCTGCGATGATTGCCTCTAATTGTGCTGCCTCCTGCAGCATCTCAAGCAGCACTGGGAGGTCCAGCTCCACTGGAGACCTCTGCCCAAGGCCAACACCCTTCTCTCCAGCCCACTTGAATGGAAGTCAGGCTGATGCACTGAACTGGAGGCAAGATAGGAAATCAAGGATTCTGAGCCATAATTCTATTTCATCTTTGGTTCTTCCTCTGGATCACCACAGAAGATTCAGATAGGGATTGACTTATTGGCAATAAGACTTGCTAGTGAAATATATGGAACTATGCTGTCATAATGAACAACAGCATCACTGATTCTGAGAAAAAGACCATATTAAATTGTGAAAGATTAATTTACATAATGCTTCAAAGAAAAACAATCATTATGCTTATGCTCATACAGTAAATAATAATAAGGCTAAATGATGAGAGAAATTAATTTGCATTTATACTGTGGTTCTCAGTTTTGTAAAGTCTTTGAATCACCCTGCTATTGAAGAGTTATAATCTGCGTTTACAGGTGACAAAGCTGAGATATAAAGTCATGAAATTGATTGCTGCAGGGTACTCATGTAATGACAATTTTTCAGATTTTTGATACTATTGTTAAAAAGTATTGTCAAATACAAGTTTCTTTAGTAACTCTATCTACTGAAAAGAGTAATAAATACTCAAGATGTAAGTAATGGGTCCAAAAACTATGTATATAAATAATGCTTATAAAAAAATAATATGCACCAAAATATTAAAATTATTTCCCTTTCCAGAATGTAAAGTATCCTTTTCCAGGTATGTATATTATTTATTTACTATGTAAAAATAATTTTTCTAGACTATGAATAAAGAAAACCTCAGGCCTATATATGGCTGAATTAGTGTAGAATTGAAGTTGGTGGAGTCAGTAAAAGAGATTTTTTAGCTGTACAAAAAGAAGTTTTATGTTGTTTTCACTGTCTTCTGAGTACTCCTTCACCCTGGATGGTAAGGGCCAGGAGAATGAAGAGTGACCTTGCTCTATGTTTATTTTTTCTGACAAGGGTCTAGCAGCACAGAAGATGTTAAAAGTAGCATTTAGAGTTTTAGAAACCAAATTTAATGGTACACTGCTACCACAAAGAGTCACAGCTAAATCTGGCAAGAATTACTTCTAAGAAGAGAGTAGAGCATGCACACTGACTCCCTTGGGAAACCTTTGAAAGGGAAATACAGTGAAGTATAGAATGGGAATTTCCAAACTGCAGCATACGCACAAAAATAGAAAAATTATATGAGATGTCCATGGTACCTAGATTGTAATAGTTTATGGTTCTTTCTCTGTAGTTTCTGAGATTTATTGTATACCCATATAATATATAATTTTAAATTTTAAGGTTAGGTTCAAATAATTGTGGATAGTCTGATGAACCATGACGTGTGAATTCCAATACACCCCTTAATTTTGTATTAATCAACACTGTTAATCTGTTTGTTTATTTGTTTGTTTTTAATAAATTCTGAGATCATTGGTGTTAGGGATGGTGTCTTATGATTTTGGATACTCAATTCCTAAGAAATTAAAGAAAATGAAATTAATGTGTATTTTTCTGTTTTAGCGTTTTCACTGCTATGACCAAAATACATGACAAGAACAATTGGAGGAGGAAAACTTTCCTTGGGGCTTCCCATTTCAGAGGTCCCAGTCTATAGACTGCTGACTCCATTGCTCTCTGTCAGAGGTAAGTTAGAACATCACAGAGGAAGGGCACGACAGAGAAAAGCAACTCAAGACATGACACCAAGAAACAGAGAGAAAGACTTACACTCAACAAGGATAAAATACAAGGACAGAGGAAGACTCCCAATGATCTACCTCCTCCAACCAAACACTACTGCCTACAGTTACCACCCAGTTAGTCCATTCAACTGGATTAATGCACTGATCATGTTAAGACTCTGATAACCCAATCATTTCACCTCTAAACCTTCTTGGATTATCTCACACAAGAGTTTTTTGGGGACACCACATGTACAAACCATAACAATTCTCTAACAATTATTATAACAATTCTGTAGTCACTACTATTCCCATTTAACAGATGAGAAAATCAAAGCTTAGAGATATTAAAAACCCAGCTGATGTCCTTCAGTAAAGAAGCAATTGAGCTCAAATTCAAGTGCACATTTGTCTGACATCAAATTAACTTTGGCATTAAATGTGCATGTCTGAAAATGAAAAAAAAAGAAGAAAAAAAAGTATGGGAAAGATCTAGGAAATATTTTTAAAATATAAATCAAATAAAATATAAAATAAAAATATATTGATTTTAAATAAATATTAAACTATATACTTTATTTTAATATTATATTAATATTGAATTCACATTAAAATATAGTATATATTAAGTATGGAAAGTATGCACATCATGTAAAATATGCACTCCCTCACTCATATATCCAGGTGGCAGCTGAATTGCTAGCAATTAAAAAATTATAGATGCTATGTCTGTCCTGGGAAACAGGCTTTTAAGGTGATACTGGGTCTTATCCCACTTGTATCTTCTATATGTTACTAGGAACAGTCATCTGATTTTTAATGAAGGCCCCAGGTGATTTTGAAAAACAGAGACTTGTTTCTTCCTTTTGACATGCTCTTTCATTTGGCAGCAATGCACCCTGGAAATACATGAATAAAATAGCAATCAAAAGAGGTTTAGCAGCTGTGAAAGAAGAATAAATCACAAGAGAGAAGCCCTTTGTTCCAATGCATTAGCAAAAATCATAGATGGAAGTGCAGTCCCAAAGGCTTTGTGGAGTGTTTTTTTAATAATTAAAAGTTATGCCATTAGTAACATTTCTGGAGCATTGTGCTTCGCTATTATGATATCTTTAATTAAAGAAGATATGCCCATGGATAAATGCTAAGGGTATTCTAAGAAAGTAGGACAGACTCAGTTATCTAAGTATAGAGGAAGTAGCTGACTTCCTTTCTGAGGCTCAAATTTAGAATAAGTTTACTAAAACCAATTATCAAGTAACTCAGGAATGTACATGTGAATTAGAGAGCTCTAACAAATATTGTGGTTTAAAGCTACCTATTGTCTAAGAACACAATTCTGGTTTTTCCCTTATTTTGGGAAAAGGCTGGATGCATGAAGTTTGGGTTAGAGAATGGAATTTTTTTAATTCTTAAATGTTTCTTGGCCACACAACTAGAGAAAGCCCCTTTGTTCAGAGAATGCACCTAGATTTTCTTGTCCTGGATCATGAATAATGTGGACACTACCATCAGAATTGTCATGAATAGTACCTAATATACAGAAATGCCTTTGTGAAATCACTCTTAGTAAGTTGTTGGTACTGTTGTGTTGCTGCTGCTATTGTTATTTTACACAGTGGGGACTGAACCCAGGGCCACCACTTGCAACACCATATCTCTTTTACTGTAGTATAGCCCCAATCCAGACTCTTAGGAAGTTCTGATATTCCACTATAAAGAAAATATCTTGTATTCTCAATATTAATTATAGAAAATATCGTATGTTTTCATCTATTTTATGTTTATCTTCATATTCTTATTTAGAAACTCAAAGCTTATTTGTTGGGGAATGGGGATTGAACCAAGGGGGGATCTATTAATGAGCTATAACCTCATTCCTTTTTATTTTTTATTTTGAAACAGGCTAGCCTCAAAGTTGTGATCCTCCTGCTTCAGTCTCTCACTTCACTAAAATTATAGGTATATACAAACCTACCCAAACCTTTTATTCTTACAAGCAGCATAAAATAAATATAGATGAAAGGACTTGACCATTAGCGATTTTAAAGTGTCACAACAAAATGAGACAAACAAAGGCAATTATCCCCTGAGAAGATTTATTTCTTGTAGATGATAATAAAGAATTGACTAAATTAATATTCCAGAGACTGTGCTTAGTTTGGGTATAACAAGATGCACAAATAGTTCTTTATCAACTCAACTTCTGTGTGAAACATGAACCTATAAATAGATAATGTAACAACATCATGAGGTAGATACACTGATGGAGGCATGCTCATGTTATATTGGCAGCAGGGAGTGGCCTAACTTGATTACGGGGTTAGTGGAAGTGCTCACTAGATGGATGGCAACCTGCACTGAGATCAAGAACATGTGTAATTGTTAACTGGGGAAAGGGCAGGGCTACATAAAATAGAGTAGGGAAGGATGTGCCAGGCAGAGAGGGTGATACTAGCAAAAGCAATGCACTGAGAAAGTGTGGTGGGAACTATTAAAAGCTCTAAGTTGCCAGGTAAGAAATTATAAAGAAGAGAGCAAGGACTTAATGTGACCAGAAGTAGAGGTAGAATCTGGGCCATGGATGAGAATATTTACCATATGAAACAATTTTTTCTTGGGGAGTTACTGAAGGATTTAAAATAATCAAGTGGTATCATCAGACCCAAAGCTTTTAAATATATCCATCTTTAGGGGGTACATTATGGTAAGTCCATACAAGTATACAAGGTATATTAGATCAGGTCAATAAGCATTTCCACCTCTTTGGCCACTAATCATTGTTGTGTGCTGGGAATTTCTTAGTCTTCTAGTCATTTTGAAATGTATCATGGGTGGTTTTGCCCAATAGTTACCCAACTGTTCAAAGAAGAACCAGAGTGATTCTTCTCCTCTGTGGTTTTTGTGACCCTTCATTGATTTTCTTTGACTCACCTCCCTCTGAAGGCACCTGAATTTTAAATGGATTAGTTTGGAAGTGAATTGGAGAATGTATACACAGACTGAGTGCTACAGGTCAAGTGAGAAACTGGATAAGCATGACTGGTTTTTTAAATGGAAAAATGATACAGAAAAGGCAAAATAGAATGGGCAGAGAGATGTCAAGAGAAGAAATAAACTGGTGTTATGGTGCCAAAGAAGTAGAATGCTGTTTTGAGAAGTCAAGAGATCAATAATATAAAATGAAAGAGAACAATCCAAGAAAGCAATTAGTGTTTTGTATGGTAAGCATTTTAATTACAATGCAATTTGGAGAGGTTCTTTTTTGATCCTGTCTATTTGAGGTTCCTAATACCTCCTGTATAAGACTTCTCATCTCACTCTCAAGGTTTGGAAATTATTCTGTTATTATTTCCCTAAAAAGTTATCTATTCCATTAACCTGCATTTCACAGCCCTCCTTAATTCCAATGATCATTAAAATTATTCTTTTAAAGTTGTGCTTGAGTTTTTGTATATTCTGATCATGGTTATTTTTTTTCTTTAATACTGTATGAATGTTCAAGGTTGGCCACTTTGTCTTCCAGCTCTGAGATTCTACCTTCAGCATGGTCTACTCTATTAGAAATATTTTCAGCTGAACATTTTGACTCACTGTGTATTTCATTTCCAAGATTATGGTGTGGTTCTTTTTCAATGTCTCTATCTCTTTATTGAATTCATCATTCATATCCTGTACTGACTTCCTTAATTTGTTCATTGTTTTCTGTGTTCTCTTGGAATTCACTGATAATTTTATAATCATTCTTTTGAATTCTTTATCTGGTGTTTGGTCTTCTTGATATCTCTGGGATCAGTTGCTAGTGAATTATGAACTTTAGGAAGTGTCTTGTTATCTTGTTTTTTTTTTAATGTTTCTTGTATTCCTTTGTTGGGTTTTATGCATCTCTTGGGAGATTTCTCTTCCACTCTTATATGTGGGCCTTTCTAGGGTACAGCCTTCATTTGTCCAAGTGTCCTAGAGTGTTCTAGAGAGAGTCATCCTCAAAAGTATGTTGTCCACAGGTTTTATGTTAATTCTCTGTGGATTGCATGAGTAGGACCTGAAAGTTCCCCCTAACATTTTTGCTTAGAGCCTGGTCATTAGTTTGAGTGTCTATCTCTTCTATTCTTTATATACAGCTAAAATTTGTGTGTCATCGATTTGTGTGTGGAATAAATGCAGTATTCTTTGGTTTAGGTCAGTAACACAATCTCTACACTGTGAACGGGTAGTGTCCCGGTAGGTTCCGGGACAAAGTTGCCTCCTGGAGCGGCCTAAGATTGAAACTGGTTGAAATTGCTCTTAGTTTCCCTTCTCACCAGTATAAGGTATAATGGAATGAGAAGTACTGTCTGTTGGAATTTTGTCTGCACAGATCCAATTGATGCACTCCCAGTCCGCTGCAGATTTCTATAAAGGGAATTCCAGAGACTGAGGCTTAGGTTTAATCAGGCCATAGGAGATTTATTGGGTAGAAGCTATTTTGCAGAGATTAGGTTAACACGCTTCTAGGGTCCTGCAGATGGTGATCACTGTCAGGAGCCTGGATCCCAGGAGACTCCCAAGGATTCTATCATGGGGCAGGGGAGCCAATCCTCCACACACTCTGCTCTGAATTAACAGCCTTCCAAGGCTTAGTGCCTGAGTGTATTCACACCCACCTGTTCAGATTCATAACCCATTTCAGCTGGTCACATGAGCTCCTGGACTCAAAGAGAAAGGAAATTGGGCACCCCTTCATTTTTCTGACTTAAATCTCCCTGGATACAATTTTCTCTGTGCCTGTTTCAATCACATTCTGCTAGGTACACCATAGGGCCCACAGTAGGTACCTGCCAGGACTATACGGACTGTTTGCTATGATCTCCAACTCCCTCAGCAGCAGCTAAAGCATGGCTACCTCAAGATGGCTCCTGCCTCAGTTCTCCATGTTCAGTTGAGAAACACAGACCACTTTTCAAATGCCAGTTCACAATGCAGCCTCTGGATCAGCCAAATATGGGCTGCTTTTCTGATTTTAAATTTTTCTGTACCAAATCTGTTCTTTGTGTTTCTCTCTGCTATCCTTCCCCTCTCTGGTGAACCAGTGTCACTGCAATAAGGGGCAAGGCTCTAATGTATTCTTTTTTTGTTGTTCAATGTACCTAAATTTTTGAGACTGTAAGACACTCATCCAATATTGAATTTTAGTGAAACCCCTCTTTCATCCACCTTTCTGAGAAGCCATACTCCTGCTCCTTGAATCCTGAGCCACAGGGCAAGTAGGAATGGAAACTTCCTCTAATCTACCATCTTTAATCCCTCCAGAAGATGAAATCTTAAAGGATAGAAGAGTTGAAAATGCAATCAGATACCAGAAATGGGATTACGGAGTTGTATGTATCAAGGCAGAAGCAAAAGTTCAAGTGGAAAAAGCTTAAAGCTTGAATTTCTTTTTTCTTTCTTTTTTTCTCATGAGAAGAATTTATTTTTTTCTCTCTACATTTTTATTGGCACATTATAGTTGTACATAATAGTGAAATATTTTGTTACATATCAGTACATTCACACAATATAACAATATAAATTGCCCAACATCCCCCCAACTCTACTATCCCCTAGTCTCTTTCCTCCATCTACTGATCCCCCTTTATTTTTTATGTGATCACCCCTCCATTTTTCTTTTCCTTTTTCCTCTCTACATCCCACATATGAGAGAAGACATAGGACCTTTGATTTTCTGAGTTTAATTTATTTTACTTAACATTATGGCCTCAATTCCCATCCATTTTCCTGCAAATGATATAATTTCATTTTTCTTTACGACTGAATAAAACTCCATTGCACGTATATAGCACATAAAGCTTGAATTTCTGAATGAAGACAAAGAGTAGTAAAAGGATTGACTTGATGTCAAGGACAACTTTGGTTTGTTTGTATTGTTTATTCTTAGAGAACAGAATATTAGGCTGAAACAATAAAGTTTTCTTAATGATTTCAAAAAGCATCTGCCTCTTACCACTAACACATCCACTCTATGCTACTCATGTCACTGTAACCAAAATACAAGACAAGAGGATGAAAAGTTTATTTTGGGCTCACAGTTTCAGAGGTTTAATCTATGGTTGACCAAGAACACCTGTGTAGTCACCTCCATTGCTTTGGGCCCAAAGTGAAGCAGAACACAATGATTGAGGGAATCTGCTCATCACCTCTGGAGAGGTGACTTAGAGAATATGTACCCTTCCAGGGACCCACTTCTTCCAGCCATGCCTCACCTGCTTATAGTTACTGCCATGTCAGTTCACTCATATTAGCATAGAACAATTAAGTTACAGCTCTCACCATCCAATCATTTTACCTCTCAATATTTCTGCATTACCACAGGAGCTTTTGGGGGACACCTCATCTCCAAACTATAACACATTCCTTCATCCTAAAAAACTAAATATGCAACTTCAAATCATTAGGGAAACATACTCACCAAATTCAGTACAAATGTGTGGCCTTCATCACTGGCTCTATGTGGGTACACAGAACACCTGTGCAGTCACCACCTGCATTAAAACTTGTCATGCTGTAGGTAAATCTTGTGACAAAGGGGAATGTTGGGGTTTCCTCAAAGGCACTGTTAGGAGGAACATCCTTTTCTTGTTTAATTAGCATCGATTTTCTTGAAATTCAATCTTACCCTCAGGTCTTATTTTTTTTTTAATTCCTTAAGAAGAAAAAGTCTTCATTTGGTAAGTTTTATAAAAGAAACACTCTCTCTTATGCTTTTGGTTAATTAAAGATTTTGCTATTTTTTTGTATCTCATTCATTTACTGTTTAAATCTAAGAATTTTTCTGATTATTAGTAAACTTTAATGAGTGATATCCAATTCATAATAAAGACAAAAGTGTAGTATTATCAGGCTGGCAATATAACTCAGTAGAATGCTTGCCTCGCATGCACAAGGCCCTAGGTTCAATACCCAGCATAACTCACACACACACACACACACACACACACACAGGAATGTAGTATTATTAAAATCAGAAGTTTCTCAAACCAGTATATCCTTTGTATTATATTGCACTCATTCTCTGGCTCTTTATTTTCAAATACTCATTACATCCCATAAATTGCTTCATCCCACCAGATACCTAGACCTTTGCTCAGAGAATAAGAATAACACCAAAGATACCTCATTGGTTTCCTAGAATACAAATAGATCTAAATCACATCTGAAGAAATGAGTCTTTTCTGATTCAAACATTTTGTTTTTCATGGATGCACCAATCTCTTACTTCTCTGTGTGTAGCCTAGAGCTATGAATACTAACTGCTAGAACCTAACAAAACCTCACTTCACAAGCAATGAGTTAGTTCTTGGGTTGGGGAGGGACATCATTGAGAGGCTGAAGATTATTGTATTTTGCATGTTTCCCAGCTAAGCAGTCTAATAATAAGCAGTGTTTACTTATCATTTTTGCACCCCCAAATCATATATTTGGAGAGATGGGTAGACTCATTTGAGATTCTTTTTTTTCTTTTTCCTGGGTTCTAGACCCTGTCCTAAGGAATCTACATATACCACTGCATTCAACCCCCACAATACATCAGCCTTGTGACATTAATTATCCATCACATTTTGAAGAAAAAGAAGCTAAGGCTGTTCAGAAAATTATTCGAGTATGTGTTAATAATTTATGGCTAAGGAAGTCCCAGGGAGTACAGATGACCAGAAAACTAAAGGAAGAGCCAAATGTAAAACCAACATTCTTAACCAGCAAACTAGTGCCACCATAGCAGGCAAGAGCAGTGACCTAAAATAAATATGCAATCCCTTGATAGACTTACAAATTCAAAATCTCCTCAGAACATTTATGGTAGTGAGCGATATTGACATATTTAGTATGAAGGATGCACTATTTTTCTTCTCTGGAAACAAAAATACTCTGAAACATGAAAAATTATTGAGCATAGGATGTGTGCGGAGAACCTAAATAATTGTGTCTGGAACTGCACTATCCCAGCCTCTCTCAATGAGAAATACCCATGGCCACCTTACTGGAAGTTTCCCTTTCTGGTAGTTTCACTTCCAAAGCCCTTGTGCATAACCTGGGAACACATGGCCCAGCCAGTTAGGCTGCAGCTTGTAGTATTTTCCCTCCAAGAGTTCTCTGAGTATTTTCCTCAGAGAAGCAGAGCTGCAGTTGCTCTGAACCAGAGCTGGTCTTGCTTGTCTGCTCTCAGGCTACTGACTGTGTTGCTGATCTTCTCAGGGCCTGGCCATGTCTACGGCTGTAGGTACTGATACCTACATCTCACCCTTTCTTTCTCTCTTCAGCCACAGAGAGTTTCATAGAAAAGCTAGTTGAGCCTTAGTGAATTACCTTTAAACTTCCACTTTTCTTCCCTCATGATCCAGGGCATTTTACACACAACACCAGGGGTTAGGGGATCACAACCTAGCCCCTCAGTATAGACAAGAGCATGTTCCTCATACATGTCCCTACTTTTGAGCCAATCTTACAGTGAAATTTTTCTCATTTTTCCCATAATCCATCTTTTTGTAATGGCTGAATTTGGGGCACATATCACTTAGGAATATTTGCACTACCAAAACATATTTTAAAATAAAATACATTTTCAAACAAGAAATCTTAAACAAGTGACCAAAAAGCTGCTTGATTTGCTAATACCTGACATCTGACTTCAGAAACCAACTTGAATTCTAACTCAAAAAATCTCTTCCAAAATTTGTTCTCCTTCTTCAGATTTGGCTCCACCCTTGGTGTTCTTCATGGTGTCTCCTCTTTTTCAGGCTCATTTCATGTGGATGCAGCAGTCCTAAGCTCTTTCTCTCAATACCAGAAGGACCTCTTCCTCATCATTTCAAATAAGATTCCTCACAGTTAATCTGATTGAACCCTTTTAAGTGACTTACTCATAGTCAGTAACTATGAAGAGGATCACCCTAACTTGTTTAATATAATCAAAATCCATTCCAGAAAGTACAAAATTGAGGACTTGATGTATTCTCCTAAAACCACCTGTGATGTTACTACCGAGAAGGATGAGAAAAGTCAATGCCAGACAACAAGGTGTCCACTGCAGTATTCCAACCATCCCTAAGCATAACTGTACATGTCAAATCCCAGAGGAAGCTGGTCATCCCAGCCTCAGCCCAGCTACCATTATTGCAATTCTAGTTTAAAAGTTTAGGTGTAAAATTTGTCTCATTTGTAGTCGTCACTGACATCCATGCCTATAGGATTCAGTCTGAGGTAAGATAAAATCTCATAGCTCTGATACCAACATTATTTTAGGCTCTACTACCAAATTTTTACGTGAAAATTTGTTTCTACTGGTGATGGGATATCTTTCTATTTTGTGATGAACAGTAACCTAGAAAGAAATGAGGAAGGAAATAAAGCTAAAGGAAATGAGGTTGAGAAACTCATTTGGGCATGTGTTCCCTGGCTATGAATACTGTCAGGGACCAAAGGTATCAAGCCAGAGCATTGAAATAATGCAATCAGTTCTCCCGCTCACACTCTGTGCATGATAAAATAGCTCACCAAAGAACAATTGGCCAAAATAAGTCATTTTCCTCTGAATATCCTACTGATTTCCTATCAAAATTCTAGACTAAATCTAAGGAATTTCATCCTTTCATGATAACTGCACATGATATCGATATCTGATCGTGATAATTGATCACTTCAGTCTGTAACATTTCAGCTACATTCATAAGCCTCGATTCATAAAGGGGATCTCACCTTATGATAAATTAGTAGATGTTTACCATTAAATCATTAACAAGTGTCTCCAGGTAAAATAATCATATGAATCTAATATCAATGAAACAACATGTTTCCTATTCGATTTATCTAAAAGCATATCATACAATGCCTTTAATTCTATTCAGGTAAATCTCAACCAACACTGTAAATTTTGACCGGTTATAAAGAAGACAAAGTGATATTGAGGAATAAAAGTAAGTTTTAGCACCAGAGGAACCTGAGTCTTTGGAATACTATCTATATTTTACATGTGGGAAAGTTTGTTACTTTCTCTCAATCTTTTTCAAATACAAAATGTTTTTCAAATACAAAATGGCAAAAAGTAAAACATGTTTCTTAAAGTAGCAGTAAATATTAAATAAGGTCATGAATAAAACACACTCACTAGATACCCAAGGAATTTTGATCCCCTACAGTCCCTTCATATGGTACTAATTATACTCAGTATCCACAGTTATCAGTCATGTTGATAGTGCACACCTTTGATTTAATGTGTTATGACATGTGGAAAATAGCACTTTTACCTTGTGGTGTCTCTTCCCAAAACATTGCTCATGAGGAAAACATCAGAAAAATTTAAATTTAGGGACATTCTACAAAACAATAGTCCTCAAAAGTGTCATCTCATCAGAAGCAAAGAAAATCTGAGAAACTCTCACAGTCAATAGAAGCCTTATAATACTTATGTAATGTGGACACCTGGGTTGGGCATTAGGTAAAGAACAAAGAATGTATGAATAAAATATGGATCTTGGTTAATAATTATGTATCATTAATTATAAACATTAATTATGATCATTAATTATAAACATTAATTATAAACATGTTAACAGTAGAGGAAATAGAACTCTGTTATCATCTCAATTTTTCTGTAAGTCTTAAACTGTTACAAAATACAACTTTATTTAAAACATATTTAAATGCACTTGCAATTTTGAAACAAGATATCAAGTAATTTCTCTGAAATCACTTTTCTTACCTACTAGTCTATGTCTTCCTCCTTCCTTTCTCTTTCATCCCTCAAATTCAATTGCTTGGACTATTGCAATTTAGAAGACAAAGATTTGAGATATGAGTTTCCTGAGGTCAGTGGGGAAGGATCCATGAAGGAAGAGCATTCTAAACTGACACAGGAGAGGAGACAGGGTATTCACAAGAGAGGATCAATTTGCAGCAAAGGTACAAATAAACTTCTATGCCAGGCATTAGTTACTGTGATAGGTATTTGACCTACATTATCCTGTGAAATTTGTAAACACGTTGATGGTGATACTCTTATCATAATTTGCAGATGAGGCTTAGTTTATCATAATCCACAGCTAGCAGCAACCAGAGGTAAGTTTTACACTTCAAATCTCATAGTCTTAACTACTGGGTATATTGTCTCCCAATGCTACAGGAAAACGATCAACTTGGCTTCAGTAGCCTCCCACCCCCATTTTTGTATATCTCTCAGTCTCTAGGTATCCAACACTGAATTCCCACTAAGCCATTCTTCCATTTTCCTATTTTCTCCACAAAAAAAAAAAAAAAAAAAATGGTAGCAAGAGTATGCGAGCTGGAAAGGGGGAAAATGGGATTGGAGAAAGAATTAAGATTTGTTAAGCTGTTACTATATACCAAGACACTAAACAGGTACTTGCCCACTTTAACAAATTAAGTAATCGCAGTATCTTTATGAGAACATTAAATTTATTTGCAACCTCATTGTTAATGTATTTGCCACAATTGCCACTAAGTGACGATATCCCATGGTATGCTACTTACCATCACAGCATGGCCCTCCTTCATCCTCCCTGTGTTTGCTGGCCTCCAACTTCAACTTCCTATAATCTCTGTTGACATCTATACTCCACTAGCCAGCTTTCAGGTTTTCCAGTGTGTCTAGGGAGATTCTTCAATTTCATAATAATTTTATTATGATTTCATTAGTACATTGTAATTATTCATAATAGTGGGGTTTACTATGACATAATCATACATACACATAGAATAATTTGTTCCGTTTCATTCCCCAGTACTTCCCCTTTAGTTCCCCTCCTCCCTCCTCCAAATCCCCTTTCTCTCCTTTATTGTTCTCCCTTATATTTTTACCAGATTTCCTTTTTTAATTCCTTTTTGCTCTCTAGTTTCCTCATATGAAAGAAAACACTTAACTATTTAACGTTTTCTAAGTCTGGCTTACTTAACTTAGTATGATATTCTCTAGTTTCATCTATTTGCCAGAATAGTTTCATTTTTTTATGACTAAATAGGACTCCATTGTGTAAGGATACAGCATGTTCTTTATCCTTTCATTTACTGATGGACACTTAGGCTGGTCCCATGACTTGTCTATTGTGAACATTGGAATACAGGTATTGCTATAGTACGCTGATTTCAATTCTTTGAGATAACTACCCATGAGTGAAATAACTTGGTCATATTGTGGTTCATATGGTGGTTGCCTTTTGAGGAATCTCTATATTGATGTCCAAGTACTCTTTTCTCCCCACATTTTGCCAGAATTTATTAATATTCATATCCTTGATGCTAGCCATTTTATTAGCCCCTTTAAGCTTTGCCATGTACTATTTTCTGAGCTCATTTCCCAGTTTTTTAAGCAAAATACTCCTTAATGTTGAATCTTCATTTCCATGTCCCTTTCACACAGAGAATTTTCCCAATCTCCCAGACTAAATAAGGCCAGTTTATTACACTATTTCATAGCAGACTGCTTTATTTTGCTGTGTTCACGTACACAGTATAATCATATATGCAATGATGGCCTTGTGTGTTGAATTTCTGTCTCCTATGTGGATTGTTAGCTCCATGAAGAAACAGTATGTTTATTCACAAGTGCCTAAACCAGTGCC
This sequence comes from Callospermophilus lateralis, assembly GCF_048772815.1. Classification (NCBI taxonomy): domain Eukaryota; kingdom Metazoa; phylum Chordata; class Mammalia; order Rodentia; family Sciuridae; genus Callospermophilus; species Callospermophilus lateralis. Next base: position 106,372,285 of record NC_135310.1, on the reverse strand, counting down.
TTGTACAAGGTATGGCTAAGTAAATAGTTTTTGAATACAGTTTTTAAGTTAATAAATAGAGGTATAATCAGACATAATTTCTCTTCTTTCTGAAATCTATCTTTATTTTGCCTGAGGCATATGTTATTTTGTTCCTATATTGAAATTATTTATCCACATGCATCATTTTCCTAAATAGATATTAGTTTCTACAGAGAAAAAATTCTATAGCTTTTTTTAAATCTATGCATCTTCTTATCTTTCATACATCCCAAGAACAACCTGTGTCATAGATGCCAATAGTGATGCCTTAAGAGAGAGAAAAATGCTTCATATTAAATGAAGAAAATTTGACTATAGTTTCACATGTTCCCTTTTACAGGAATATCTGTACTTTAAAGGAGGATTACTGTAGCAGATATATAGAATGAACCAGTCTCACAATATGAAGAATATACAACTATGATAACATCATAATAACATTATATTGTATTAAGAAGTTGTGTCAAATAAGTAGATGTTAGCTGCTGTTGTCACAAAAAAAAGTGACCACGTAAGATGATAAATATGTTAATAGGCCTCATTATGGTAAAAACTTTATCTATTCCTTAACATTATGTTGTGACACTCAAATATACATAATAAAATTTACTTTAAAAATATTAAACTAAAAGATAAAAAATGAAATAGCATTACTGTATAGAGCTATGTCTGAACCCAAATAAATATCTATTAATGATGGTGTTAAATTAAATAATGATAAGTGAATGGAGTTTCAGTATTCAGAGATCCATTTATCACTTTTTTCAAATCTCATTCTATGAATAGGCTCTTATTATTGGCCTAAACATAAACTTGGTTCTGTCAGCAAAAATAATTGTTTAAATGACCTTAAAAGTGTTTTCACATCCTCCCTTTTCCACAGTCTTCATTTCAAAACATGATGATGTTTGTAAACCCCACCACTTGTCCCCAGTGGGTAAGTGTCTTGATCAACATCTCTCAGCTATAACTAGCAGCTTCCTGGCTAAGGGATGGCCCCCATTTCCCCAGCCCTTCTTGATGACAAAATCCTCATTTGGTTCTCTTCATCAACATTCAGAAACATTTCCTCTGTCAAATAAACACTTATGTGATCATTTTAATTTCTAAGAAAAAAATGTAGGATTTAATTTAAAATGCATGTTCATCTTGCACTCCCCTGTACTCAGAGAATGAGCTCATTCACTCATAAAAGCATACTAGGAGACAGGCTGACTGCTAAGTAACATCATCCTGTTGTCAAAAGATGAATATATGTGTTGATCAGTGATGCCCTCAGTAGAATGTAAACTGAAGGGAAACCAAGAAGAAGTCTTCAGTTCCAGGGCACGTAGTTTTATGACCTCTATGCACAAGCTAATTTGGCCCAGCAAGATATGAAATTTTCTGCTCTCTCCCTAATGCCCTGGAAAGGCAGCACTCTGTTAAACTGTAAAGCTGAAGATAATCATTTCAGCATGTACATAGTAGCACCTCAACTCTGGTGAGATCTTACTGTCCTCCAGAGACAACATACATACTTACCTCCTTCCAGTTCCTCTAAATCCATGCACAGACATATGTGGGTCTCCACACTGGCTTTGCCAGTTCACTTGTGTGTATGTGTTGACAGTGAGAGGATGGTAGGAAAAGGAAGAATCAATACAGAAGTATGGGAACAAAGGCATTGAAACTGGGTGGGGGAAGAGTGACCTTTGACCTTCATGAGATGGGTTGTTACCATATTCACTCAGTGGCAGGCAAAGACTTAAAAATGATGGAGAGGCAGAGTGTTTTTAGCACCAAAAATACATTCCCAAATTCACCAAAAATTACCGCCACATGTCAGCAGTGGTATCTATAAATTAGATAGTAAAGCTCTCACCATGTCTATAACTGTTAGCCCACAGTACCAAAGATGCTGTCCATGAAAGTGAAAATGCAAAACTGTGTATGATTCAATTGACTTAATGAAATAAAAAATGCTACTGCCCTTGCATGAAATTTTATTGTATCAATATGAATATAGAACACAAGATAATAGCCTCCAAATGTGTGAATATTTATAAGGTGATGCAATTAAACATTTGTCACTTAGAGATCTCTAGTAAGTAAACATTTTTTCTATTTGAGGGGAATCCTAAATCCTAAAGTTGAAGCTGCATCTCTTATTAACTACAAGAAAAGATTATCTTTTCCAACCCTGGAAAAGCATGTCAAGCTTAGTACCAACCAGAAGATGTCTTAACTGAGATTTTGAACTTGAGAAAGTAATACAAATGAGTTCAGAGAAAATTACCACCTTAAAAAAAGACTTATAGAATGCAAAGTATACTTTAAAAATCATACACCATGACCAAATGGTTTAACATTAGGAAATCAATAGAAAATTCCATGAGTAGAATAAAAAACAAAACCTACATGATCATCTCAATAAATATGGGGAAAAAAATATTTCATAAAATCCAATATCCCTTCAGGATAAAAATACTCAACAAACTAAAAGTGCAGAAAGTTCTCAAGCCAACAAATGACATCTACAAAAGAACTAAGTTTTTTGTTTGTTTGTTTGTTTGTTTTTTACTTTAAAAAATTGATCATCCCTCTACCCTTGCCCCTAACCCCCAACAACTGTACTGAGGATGGAATGCAGGGGTGTTTTACCTTCCTCTAAACTACATCCCTACCTCTTTCTATTTTTTTTTAATTATTATTTTGGGACCAAAAACTTACTAAGTAGCTGTAAGTCTTGCTAATTTGTTGAAGGTGGTCTCAAACATAGGATCCTCCTGCCTCAGCTTCCCAAATGGCTGGGATTAGAGACGTTCGCCACCCTGCCTGGCAAAATTGGTCATTCTTAATACTGAAAGATTGAATTACTTTCTCCTAAGACCAGGAACAAGATGCAAATATTTGCTCAGGCTACTTCTATTCACCATTGATTTCTAGCTAGAGCAATTAACAAGAAAGTGAAATAAAAGGGAACAACATGAAAAAGTAATGCATAAAGCATCTACCTTTTCAGATGACATAATCTTGCATATTGAAAATCCCTAGGAATTCACTAAAAACCTAAATAACCTAATAAATTCAGAAAGTTTGTGGAGTATAAGAAAAATATCGATTGCATTTCTACACACTAGCAATAATTTAAATTAAAGAAAACGTTGCATTTAAATTAAGAAATTTAAATTTAGAAAACGTTTCATTTTAAATTTAAATTTAAAAATTTAAATTAAGAAAACGTTTCATTTATACTAATATGAAAAATAATAAAATACTTAGGAATAAATTTATATATGTGCAAAACGTATACCCTCTAAACTACAAAAATATTGTTGAAAGAAATAAAGAAAGAACTGGTTCTTTCTCAGAGCAACTGTGATGAGGTAAAGCATTCAGCAACAGCAGAGTGTCTAAAAATAGTGACACTGATGGTAAGGGGAACCATGTCCCAAGAGCCCATCCCCAGTGACACTAAAGCAAGCATACCATCAGCAAACTTTGTACAAGATGGAATTCTGGTTGTGATGGGGTTCCAAATTTGGCCCACTTGTGGAGTTTATTTCTTCAGGCTGCCCTTAAATTTAGAGAATTAAGTATTTTTTCTCAACCAATTTTATTAAGTCAGAGGATCTTGTTTCATTTTGTTTGGAACCTAGAACCTTATTTGCACAGGCATCAACACTCAGTTTTCACTTTCTAGTGCTTTTGTTTGTTTATGCTTTGCTAGGAAAGAAAAATGTCTTCACAATTTTTAAAATAGAGTTTGTAGTGATTTCTAAGTCCCCAATGCTTTCCTAATGTTTAAATAATTTCTACAATAAAGTTATTACTTAATAATATTGTGTGTCACAGGAGAGCTGGGAGCTGAAGCTCCAAACCTTGGTTCTTGTGTTCTAACAGGAAAAAATTTAAAGTCGGACACCAAAAGCTATGCAAGAGAACTTATAAGAGAGAGTAAAATAAGGATCAAGCAAAAAGCACTCTCAAGAGAGAGTGTGGGCCATTTCCAAGGAGAGAATTAAAACGTAAAACTATGCTGTTTCCAAATGTATTACTGTTTGGTGTTTGTCTTGAGAACTGGGGACCACCTTCTACAGTCCCTACCAATTAGGTGTTCAACTGCTCCTTCATGTCAGATGGTGAAGTTTTTTAATCTCAACTGTTCCTCTCTAGAACTATTATGGTGGCCATCCTATTCGGGGAGTGTTGGGGGCTTCAGATACAAGGCAATCCTAGGTTGATACGGGCATTTGGGGTCAGTGGCCCTCAGAGGTTACCTCACAGTGCCTGCACCACTAAAGAATTTCCCCTTCTGTGATAGAAGGAGACACTTGAGGTCATGACTCCTAATTTGTCTTGACCTTTATGGATCCTATCAAGATTTAGTGCTGTAAATCCTTCTTTCTCAATGTATCCCCTCCCTGCCGCCATTATCGTCTTTTAGGTTTGTCCTTGATGTTTGTGTACCAGTGTTTTTCTACAGGCTATCTGGTACAAATTACTGACTCATCTAACTTGGCAATAACTTAAAGAAAAACCTTAAGATTAACTTAAACTAGACCTGTGACATTGCTACACATTCCACTGCTCATTACTAACAGCTACCTAACACTTATAAATTAGATATTATTAATTTTATTTTAATGTGTGAGAAAGCTCAAGTTAAAGAGGTTACACAATTGCTAAAGAGATGGAAGATTCTAGATGGAATTTCAGATTCACTGCATATAGACCACTTTTCTTTGATTTCCTGTCCCCAAAGTATATACAGATGTCAGCTTGCCTCTCTAAAGAGAATGATGTTGAAGTCACAAAAGCTTTCCTTGTGTCCTTTATTTGCATTTTTTATTCTGTTTGTCTCTGTGGTAAGAACACTTAATGTGGCATCCACACTCCTAACATATTTTGAAGGGCATAACACCACGTTGTCAGCTATGATACCATGTTATATAGTATCCATTTTTATACCAGTTGAACAAGCTCCCTTTTGCCCCACCCTCAGTACCTGGCAAACACCCTTGTATTCTCCACTTCTATGAGTTTGACTATTTTAGATACCTCACATAAATGGAATTATGCAATATTTATCCTTCTGTGTCTGGCTTATTTCACTGAGCATTTTTTTAATTGAGAATTTTCTTCTATTTGAAAGGCTAATGTTCCCTTGTATTGCTGTACCACTCTCTCTTTGTCTACTCATCTGTCCATGGACATGCATGGCTTCTATGTTTGGACATGTGAACAATCCTGTAATATATATGGAAGAGCAGCTATCTCTTAGAGATCCTAATTTCAGTTATTTTAAATATATACTAAGAATGGGAGTTCCCAGTCATACATTAGTTCTATTGTTAATTTTTTGAGGGGACTCCAGAGTGTTTTCCATAGTTGTTGCACAATTTGGCATTCCTACAAAGAGTATATATATACAAAAATTCCGATTCCTCTGCATCTCTCCAACATCACTTTTCTTTGTAATAGTTATCTTAACACGTTTAAATGTCATCTGATTATAGTTAGATTTTTATTCTCCTGATAATAATGATTTCAAAAATCTTTTCATATACTTGCTATTCTTTTGTGGGGTTTTGTTGTTGTTGTTGTTGTTGTTGTTGTTTGTTTGAAAAAATAAACCCTTTGCCCGATTTTTATTCAGGTTATTTATATTTTTTGATATTTAGTGGCAGAAGCTTCCTATACATATTGGAAATTAACCCTTATCTTTTATGTGATTTGTAAATATTTTCCTTTTGAATTGCTTGCAGCTCTCAGAGCTTTCCCATATAGTCCTGCCATATCTTCCTGGATGCTGACCTCTTCTGGCCATTCTTGGCATTGCAGCACTTTCCACGTGGCACACATTGAGGCAGCTGTCAGCTGGTTCTCTTCACAGTTAAGATGAGCTGAAATGACCAGAGGTGTCCGTGAGGCTAACACTACTGGGACCCACTGCCAATTATCCTAAATCTCTTTATCGTCACTCTCACCATTATCCAAATCCAAGTTCGCTGTGAGTAGACACTCCTAGGAGCTCGCTCACCATCCAGACGCAGGCAAAGAGATTCCTCTGTTTTAAATGGCTTTTAGACTCAGGGTGATTTTCCAATCTGGATTTTTATCATTGACTTGAATTTTTTTTTATTTCCATCTGTGTTACCTGACTCCATAGCCTTTTCACATCTGTCTCCTCTCTTTGCCTACTTGGACAATGTTTCCTTGCTTTGATAAGTATGTGTTTTTACACTAGAATATAAAAACTACTGAATTATGAGAGAAGGAAGGCTGGGCCTTCAGTGTCTGACATTCTTTTTGTCATTTTTGGTAACTATCAATTTCAGGGGTTCTGTCCTAATATCTGTTTGCTTCTTTTTTGTTTTTTTCCTTGAAGTGCTGGGATTGAACTCAGGACATTGAGCATGTTAAGAAAGTGCTCTACCAATGAGCCATGACTCCAGCCTCTTGTCCTAATATCTGCAAGGATGATCCAGAGGTCCCAAGCTATGGCCAGAAACAGAGTTTTCATCTTGGTTAGATTGCAATCACTACAATACTAAGCAATCTCATGAGTCATGCTTTTGAAGTCATTAATGACCATACCAGTTCAATAAGTTGATACAGGCATCTGTCAGTCATGCAAGCAACATTTTTACTACATAGTATGAGTTAATTGACTAGGGTAGAATTTAAAATCAAATCTTCAACACTGGAGATGATCCAACTGGCAAAATAAATTTTATGTGATTTATATTACATTTATAGCTTAATAAACAACTTTAGGTGGATTATTTGGGTGATTTAGGTTTTTAATGATAGGCTTAGAATTTTCTAGGAGCAATTTTCTTATAAAGCATATGTATGATATTGAGCTTTTCTAAGCATACTTTTTGGTCAATCTTTGTGAGTTTAAATTATAATGTATACCATTAAGTTATGTGAATTTGATATACTGACCCAAAGAATGAGAATGAGAACAAAAAAGAATTAGAGGAAAACCAAGTGGATACCACAAAAGGAGTGAGTTACATAGACTGAAGGATGTGCCACTCTGCGTTGTTGTCTTGCAGAGCCACAGTTAGAAGCACTGTTCATTCCAGTTTCCATTGTCTTTCAATCCTGTTACCTTACATGTAGAATGTCTGCTTTCAATCTAAGTCTTGTTTATATCAGGCTTGGGACTGAAGCATCCTGATAATGGTGAAGTCTTTGTTTTCCTGAAGTGCAATTATTTTACCTGTTCAAGGATTCTAGAAATATAAGCACCAATTTCACAAAAAAAAAAAAATACAATGCAAATGAATATTTCAATATTCAAAAGGGAACTATTGAAGAACTTAAATGTTCTTAAGACTGTAAAGGAGACAATAGAAATATATAATTGTTAAAATGCTTTGTGGTGCAAAGAACAGCACATGTAGCTAGCTGCAAGCAGTTTACTTGATAAAAAGCAGTTATTTTCTCCCATAGCACAAGTTCTGGAGGCAAGAAAGTCCCAGATTCTGTGTAATAGGTCAAAAACAGAACCAGAAACCATGTTTCTTACAACTTTCCACTCTGCCACATTTGAGTTACTGGCTCTCATTTTTGCCTTTTCTTCTTGGGGTAGCAAGACTGCCATTATAGCCCCAGGGAACAATGCCAGGGCCAAAAAATAGGATATTTTATTTGCATACATTTAAAAAAGTATATCAGGGGAAAAGACATTTCCCAGAGACCCCAGAGCTGCTTTTCATTCAGTACTTATTAGCCAAAAGTGCATCCACCACCCAGGACCTAACTACCAGAGTCTTAGGTATCTTTGGCCTCTACAGCAGGATCAGGATTTCTAGCAGCAAGACAGCATTGCAGGACATGTAGGGTGCAGACAGCTGCCAGATGTGCAATTAGCACAAGTATGCCACACAATATATGGTACATTTTATTCACATAAGGTTTACAATTTATTATTAATACCAGTTTATATGGTGATTGACAATCCATAAAGCACTTTCCCAAGTAAATTACTCCACTTAATCTTCACATTACCTTGCAAAGTGAATAGCATCCAAAGGCCATGCACAAGCAAAAGTAAGGAGGCATGAAGGGGGTGACATATGTCAAGTCCCTCAATGGCACCATGTGTCATCATAGGCAGCAAAGGGCTGGGTTACAGGAGACAGAAGAAATGCACATGTAGGTAGATGAGAATAGACAACTCCAGAGATCTTTGTAGATACATACTTAAGAGTAAAGAGAAATTGAAGGGATATGTGCCTTTAATATTTCAGACAGATTACTAGGTTACATGGTAGATCTATTTTTAGTTTTTAGAGGACACTCAATACTGTTTTTCATAATAGCCGTAATAATTTACTTTCCCAGAAACATATATAAGAGTGCCGCTTCTCTGCATCCTCACCAGCATTTGCTACTTTTTATCTTTTGAATGGAATGCTATTCAGCCAAGGACATAAATGGATTTTTTCCTCATTTGCAGTTACATGGATAGAAATGGAGGATAACACATTGAGTATAAAATCCAGAAACATAAAGATAAATACCACATCTTCTCATTCATCTGTGAAAGCTAAAATCATTGATCTCATCAAAGTAGAGAGTAGAACATTGTTCATTGGAGACTAGGAAGAAAAGGAGGGAAGAGATATAGAGACAGATTAGACAATGGGTACCAAAATACAGCTTGAGGGGGAAACATTTTCTAGTGTTCTATATATACCTATAAGGTGAAGATACTCTGGAACGATTTATTATATATTTCAAAATAACTCAAAGTAAAGATTTTAAAAATTTTCAGCACAGAAAAATGATAAATGTTTGAGAGAATGAAAATACTAATTATATTGATCAAATTATTACACTTGTATAAAAGTGTTGAATTATCATACTGTATACTGTAAATATTATATATCAATTAAAATTTTTTGCTTTTTTTACTTTTAGTGCACTAAAATTATACATAATAATTGGGCTCATTTTGACATATCATAAATGCAAATAACATAGTTTTCTCCATTAAAAACCCAGTACTGTCTTCTTCCCTCTCTTCCTCCCTCCCCTTGATCCCCATTCTCTACTATTCATCTTCATTCCACTATTTTTTGTTTAATTGGTGCATTATAGTTATGTATAAGAGTAGAATGCATATACTCATACATGCATGTGGCATAATTTGGTAAATTTTATTTCCCAGTTTTTCTCCCTCGCCCTTGGTCCCCCATTTCTACTCTACTGCTCTGCATTCTGTTTTCACGAGATTCCTCATTTTATGTTTCCTTTTTTGTTCTCTAGCTTCCATATATGAGAGAAAACATTTGCCTTTTGAATATCTGAGTCTGGCTTATTTTGCTCAGTATGTTTCCCAGTTACATCCATACACCAGCAAATGACATAATTTCATGCTTCTTAAAAACTGAGTAACACTCCATTTTGTATATATACCATATTTTCTTTATGCATTCATCTATTGAAGAGTACCTAGGCTGGTTCTGTAACTTGGCTATTGTGGATTGTACTGCTATAAACATTGGTATGCATGTATCACTATAGTATGCTGATGTTAGATCTTATAAACAAATACCAAGAAGTGGAATGGCTAGTTCATATGGTGGCTCCACTCCTAATTGACTAAATTTTTTTTTAAAATACATTTCAACAAACAACAATTAGTGTTGGTGAGGATGTGGGGAGAAAGGCCACTCATATATTGCTGGTGGGACTGCAAATTGGTGCAACCAATATGGAAAGTAGTATGGAGATTCCTTGGAAAACTTGGAATAGAACTACCATTTGACCCAGCTATCCCACTCTTCTGTTAATACACAAAGATCTTAAAAACAGCATTCTATAGTAATGCAGTCACATCAATGTTTATAGCAGCACAATTCACAATAGCTAAATAGTAGAACAAACAAGCCCTTTAGTAGATGAATGGATAAAGAAACTGTGGTATGTATATACAATGGAATATTACTCAGCATTAAAAGAGAATAAAATTATGGCATTTGCAGGTAAATGGATGGAGTTGAAGAATATTATGCTAAGTGAACTTAGCCAATCCCCCCAAAACAAATGCCAAATGTTTTCTCTGATATGAGGATGCTGATCCATAATGGATATTGGGGATGAGCATGGGAGGAATGGAGGAACTTTAGATACAGCAAAGGGGAGAGAGAAGTAGAGTGGAAGCATAAAAGTAGGAAAGACAGTAGAATGAAATAGACATCATTACCCCAAGTACATGTATGAAGGCATATAAATAAATAAATAAATAGATAGATAGATAGATAGATAGATAGATAGATGTTTTACTTTAGGATAGTTCTAGATGAATGAAAAAATATAAAGACAATATAGAGAGTTCCCACATACCCTGCACCCAGGTTCCCTTACTATTAACATCTTATCTCAAACTATTATACAAGTTTTAAAAAAAGATATTTCAAGAGGGAAAAATGCAGAATTAGATGACAGCATAGAAACAGGGGATTAAAGAAATATTAAAGAAATTCCCACACAGTCTAGTCTGAAGCACGGAATAATGTTAAGCTATTAAGGAACCAAAAATGGTAGGATAAATCACTTTTTGGATGGAAGAACAAGGTCCAGCTTGAGATATTCAGAATTTGTGGAATTGTTAATAGAATGCTAAGATAGAACCTCTGACTAAAATTCAGGAGTAAGATTAGAACTAAACTTTTTGGATGTTATCTATAAAGAAATCATAGTTAAAATGTCCTAAATTTGAAAATAGCAAATGTGATATGAAACTGGTCCAGCAGAAAAGTAGAAGTTTATAAATGTCAGGGTAGGTGGTTTATTCATATTTACTCTCTGAAATAAGAGTGAAATTATCAGTATGAATTCCAAAACAAGCAATTACTAAAAGCATTGTCTGAAAAATAACAGATACTCATTAAACATATACAGAAGGAAAAGCAGGATTGGGGGAAGAAGAGGAAAGGAGAAGGAAAAGAAATTAGAAACCTTATTTATATGTTATATCCGATAGGTTACATATCTGCCATGTGCTAATACATGACCTGGGCTAAATATAAAATTGATGAGTAAATAAATAAATAAACTAAATAAAGAGTAAATTTAAATGGCTACAGAATAACATATTAGTAAATTCAGGAGAACACAGCAAGTAATAGCCACATTTTCTGGGACTGTAGTGAAAAATAAATGAGATAGAAGCCATGTTTCATCTTTACCTTGTTCTACAAGGATTTTTACAGCACTCTGTTGTCCTCAGTAAAAATCATAATCCATCTCATCTTCAAATTGCTGTGAAGTTTTCAATGACTCTAAATTTCCAAAATGTCACAGTTCTTATCCTCTTGTGTGTGTCGTTGTAAACTTAAGTTGATCATATTGTTGATATTAAGTGACCCAGACATCCATTCAAGCCCTCTGGTTGAGGAGGGGGTGGATTCTAAAGAACAAAATGCACAAAAGGAGCAGAAATAGGAAGACATTTGAATATCCCTAACCTGAAGCAATTCTGTCCAGCCAGTGGGAAGGAAGCCTCTTCCCATAGCTGGCATCCTAAGTGATGCCTCTGGCTTTAGGGCTTTGGCTTCTCTTTAAAAAATGAAAGCTCTACCACAAACTCAAACTCAAACCTAAAATATCACAAGTAAATTGTGCACGCATGTATGGGATTTTTGACAAATAGCAGGAATGCTGAATTCCAACTCCCACCCTTTTTTTTCTCTTTCTTTCTTTCTTTTTTTTCTTTTTTTTTTTTTTTTTTTTTTTTTGGTTGCACTGGTTTCTTTACTAATTCATTCTTTCTATTAAACAGAAACTAAAAGTTCCAAAACTCCAAACAGTAAATATCAAACTCAAATTTGTTTCAAAACAGTCCATTTTGTGTCCAAATCAAGGCAGATATTAAGGAATAATCATTTGCTACTTGCACAGGTTTTTCAGGCCTCTGTGGGTGAGGTTTTTCTTGTACTTCAAAGGCTGCAGCTCTTCTGAGAAGAGCTCTAATGATATGAGCTAGTCACTGCTCACCTCAATTGAGGTCACCTCACTCCTCTGAAGGAGTGAAAAAGATGACTGAAGGGGCCTACCTACTACCGATTTTCCTTTTCAAATCAGAACATTGAAAGGAGCCTCCTTCCAGTCTTTAATATAAAGAATGAATTTTTAATACTGAAAAGTATTCAACCAACAACTCCAGTCCTAGGAAACAAACTGAAAGAAACCGTCAGAGGCACATATTCAAACAACCCAAATGTTGATCAGTGTAAGAATTTTATCTAACTAGAGTTCTGAAATATCATGGAGCACTAAAATAATAGGGTAGATTCATACACACTAATATGAGCCATGTGTGTATTGCAATTGTGTGTGTGTATGTGTGTGAGTGTGTATAGAAATGTTCCGTTCATATAAAAGCAATATCAAACACTAAAATACACATAAACAATACAATATACCGTTCCATTGTGCATGAAGAATCTTCACACTTCCTCTTTCCACTTCCATAGTTTTTACATCTTATAAAGTATGTTATCATCTATCACCTGTATCTCTTGCACTAAAGGTTCTGGGTCTGTATGTAAGTGGTGACAAGACGGCACCAACCCCAAAGTACCATGTCCAGGAGTCTGACATGTGAGAACTCAGAGAGCAGAGACAGGAGTAGCAGCAGACTTGGGAAGGTATGGAAGGGATGCAAGGGAGTATATCTGAAGCCAGACAGAAGACACAGAGTGAGTTCCAGCCCTTGAGAGGGCAGATGCTATTGCCTCTTCATCCTGTTTTACAATAATGGCTTAATATAGGCAGCTCAAGGTCCAGTCATTGCTTCAACCCAACATAGTTGTAGAACTTTTAGGATGTTACTGCACCTTCTTGGTATCAGTTTTCCCTTCTGTTAGAGGAAGAGCCAGATCCACTGGAGTTCCTTGACTCCATCTCTCATTTTAGTATATAAAACACACTCCTCAAATAAACATATGCAACACATACCTTTTAAGAGTATTCAGAGTATTCTGGACCTTCCTTAGTATGTTTTAGTCAGTTCCTAGGATCCTCTGGACCATTTCCCCTTCCCCTACAACCTGATGGACTACACCCAATCCCTTTGTACAACTGAATCAGTGGACAGATACTCAATTCTTTTTTGCCCTAAACAAAAAAAAAAAAAAAAAAAAAAAAAAAAGTTTTTAATTTAGAATAAGAAGGTTTTGGCCCAAGGGTCATCTGGAGCAGATAACAAGAGAGGACAGCAGGTGAGAAGAGTCCTTACATGCTAGAGGCACATAGGAGGCAAAACTCAATTGAACAGAAGTAGGTATGGCTGAGATAAGCGTCCCCTATTCCTGCTGAAATAGCTGGCTAGAGCCCTAAGTAGTTCTGCAGGGAGAGAATGGGAGTAGCATGAAGAATGAAGCACTCATCTGTGGAAGTGGAGTGACCTTTGGTGACATCCACCGAATCTACCACTTGACTGAAAAGCCATTTAAGCCCTCTGGGCCTCACTTCTCATCTGTAATTGGGAATCCTATCGCATTCTTCTTAGAGTGATTGTGGTAGCTAAATGTAAAGTGGCAGCACAATCTGCGTGAATGTCACTTGAAAAAGCCCTGCTGCAACTCTTCCTCTCTGTCTCCTGAACAACTTTTCTTTTTGACTGAGGACTTTATTTTTATTTTATTATTTTATTAGTATTCTATTCAGCTATCTTCCTTCACATGAGATGTTTTTGTTTATGGAAATTTATTCTCTTTTTACAGAATTGTTTTGGTATACAGATCATTTGACAAGAACACTAATCAATCAGGATAAACATGGGCTAGTTTGCCACTTTCTTAATGCTCCAAGTTCTTTTTGGAAGAATATGAGTTGGAAGAGCCACATTCCATGGCTTCATATAAATAAGTTCCTCAGAGGAGAGTAATAGTCGGCTCAGGAGAGTCCTGGTTTTCCTTCAGTTAGGTACTTTTTTCTAGGTGATCCTTCATTCATCTTACCCTTATGGAGTCTTAACCAGACCTGACCCTCAATTCTTAATAATCATGTAACACAATACATGTCATAATCTAGAGTCTGTCCAGAATTTGACTTAAATTATATTTATTAAACCTTAACTATTCTCCCTATTTTTAGATTTCTACTTCTTAAATCTGTTCCTCTAGGGAACTCTGAATTAATTTACTTTAGGAAGATAACTTTGAAAGTGGTGCAACTAGAAAAGTAGAGGAAATGTAAGGAAATTCATGGAAAGCAGGCAAAGAGTTTTCTTTCCAGTAATGTAAAGTGAGGATAGAAATGACCCCCATCTTCTGTTGTAAAATAAATGAATTAGTTCTGTCTTTAAAAAGTAACTTCTAGTCTTGAACAGTTAGGATGTGCTCAGCTCTATAAACTCTTAAACAATAATTTATTTCTAAAGTTTTTCTGTGATATTATTAAGGCGAGCGTGCGACAAATCACTGAGTCCATCTTAGAGCAGGAGACGGAAATTTTATTCACCAGTTGGCTGTCCAGATTCACCAGCTGGTGGGCCAAAAGGTAGGCTACAAGTCTACACCCTTTGAACCCTTCCCAGGGTTTGAGTACACCTTTTATAGTCCAAAATCATATTAAAGCATAAGTGGCTGTTGCTATGATTCAAAATCATAAACAAACGTCATGAGATCTAAAATCATAAGCAGAAAACAGATTGGGCCAAAAAGTCCCTATTTGTGTATAAGTTAAAGAATGGTTAAGAACACCTAAACAATCAATATCTGACAGGGTACTTTGTCCAAGAAAAATGAGAACCAAAGAGAGAACTCTTTTACATTGTATAAGAATTGCCATTTTGTGTTGCCAAACAGGCTATGGTAAGCAACTGTGGTGGGTACAGAGGTGGGGCTTTCCCTGGGAGAAACATTTCTTACATGATGTGGAGTCTCAGGGCAAAATGGAGTCTGTCTGGTCATTGCTCATATAGCTTGGCCCATAACAGTATGTTATATTAAATAAGGGAGGTCAAAAGAAAAAAATAATGAAAAAGAGGGGATGAAGGGAGATTCACTGGCATTGTCTGACCTAGTAAATCAAGTAAATTCAGATCTGTGGTCCTGTGAACTAACATTTCAGGGACAAGTCCTTCAAGTGTCATTTAACATGTCATGCAACAATAAAAGCTTACTTTATAGGAAAGTGAAAGTGAGGCTGTGATGTGTGCTGTTGATAGAGAACGGAAGCAGCTTCCTTCTGAGTAGCTAATAAAAGACCATCTGGAAGCACCCTTCAACACTCATGTTACATTTATTTTTTTTAATGAACCAGAGATTGCATGGAAAATTAGGTTTTGTGAAAAGCTAGCAAAGTGGCAGGTCTGTTGCCTTTCCTTGGGACTTTGTCATTTATATTTATGATATTGTTTCTAAAGTGACAAGGTGACTCAAATCAAATCCATTTGCAGAACTTACTTTAGATGAGCAGCTGTAGATTCTTGTATATCACAAATCCACACCTTGGAAACTGATTAAATGAATATCATATCTTTTGTACGAGTGTCCTCTGTCTGAGATATTTAGTAGTCAATAGATAATGGAAAATCTGATTTCATTTTCCTTCTTTAAGTGAAAAACTTTGTCCATTGTGTTATTGGACAGCCCCGATTTTTTTTCTCTCTTCTCAAGGGAAGTAAAACTAGCATTTCTTTAGTTTACCCTGCGTGAGACACATACTCATATAAAGAGTATTTAAGAACAACATTAAAGTATTAAGAAAAAATGGGCTCAGTGAAACAAGTAGATAACTTTTCCAGAATCCACAAGCTGGTAAGAGGCTGAAATAGAACTAAAAACCTCATCAATCCAATGCCCAAATCCATGCTTTTTTCACAACTCAATAGGGCTCACAAGGTTGAACGGGAATGTTATGTCAAGGTATACAACGCTTAAGAAAGAGCATGCTCAAAATGACAGGAAAAAAAAAAAGGAAATTCACACTGGAATCCAAATCTTGAAAATAGAAGGCACTGCACCCATTAGTACCCACAATTGCAATATTTCCACCTCACCTACACACCAATAGGCACATACACGACAAAAATGTGAAGTTATTTACAGAGAACAGGAATTTGAGAGAGAAAACGTGTCTACAGAGATGTGCATGTAGCATTTCTTACACAGTGCTCTTTTCCCGTTCTTAGTACCCTAGGGACTGCAGAGTTCCTGTTGACACACTGTTAGGAAGTGTCTTATCACACATATATTGGACTCTCCTGCTTCTTGAACCAAATTTGGACTCAGTAAAGCCATGTCTCCTTTGGTAGCAAGCAGAGTGGCAGAGTGAATAAGAGATTAAGCTGTGCAGAGCTGACTGAAGAACATTTTTACTGCCAATTTCCCACTGTTCAGAAAAATACATTGCCAAAAAAAAGCCTCAACTTTCTCTTCTATCCCATTATGACTCACACAAATTGCCTTTTCTCATCCTCAGCCACTTTACAATATCTCAAGATCAAAATACAGAGGTGTAAAATGTTCTAATATGAACAGTCAACTCACCTCCCATAGTTAGACTGTTCTCAGTTCTAATTGGAATTAAAGATGTGGTCTGCTTGAAACAAATTTCCAACACAAGTTAGAACTCAGGAAATGATATTTTTTGGTGACATCTCTGAGATCATAGTAGTTGGTTATTTTTTTTTTTTTCTACTGACTGGAAGAGAAATAACCTGTAGGTAAGAAGAGTGGTTCTCACACACAGATTTGCTAACACTTGAATGTGAAAGAATTCTTAGCTGGATTCTCAGCAACTGGGAGTATAGAATGGCCTCATGGGCATAGAATTATATCTTATATAATAAGGTCTGACACTTTAAAATTATAAAAGATCATTTGAGTTTTGAGATTAAAAAAAAAATAAGCCCTTTCTGCTCCTGGATTTTTCACTTGATCAAAATAAATATTTTAGACAAGAAAAAAAAAACTAGTTTTTTGGGGAGAAATATCTTTCTGTTTGGGCAATTCAAATAGGAAGTAATTAAATTTTCTCACCTAAAAAGGCAGTGAACACAGGTTGTCTCAGTTCTTTGTCCTGTTGCACATACCATCTCTCTGAAACATAGTACATGAATTAAGCTATCGATCCAATTTATAAAAAGCACATGTATTAAAGCCTATTTCCTTCTCAATGGAATGGTTTGCTAGTGAACTCCTTATCAGATGTCTTTGTGACCAATTATGAGAAATACGCTCCCCTGGGCAAGCTTAAAGAATGAACTAAGAGATACGAGATACAGCAAAAAGCCAGGATTTAGTTTAATGATGGTCTTGCAAAATCTGGGGCCTAGTGGTTAGAAACACACAGACTGGGTACAACTACTGTTTTATCCCCTAGAGCCCAAGATCCCTCCCGCAGTGGCTCATTGGCCGAGTAGTATGGGGTGCACAATCTTCCCGAATATTACCTAGGTTTTAATGTCTTCTATTGGGTTATTTAAAGGAATATGCCTTTAGTTGCCCTCACCTCCTTTTGTTCTCTTATGGCAGGAAAGTCAGCTAGGATTTAGTGTCTTTTGGCACACATGCAATTTATCTTTGTTGTTCAGGTGGGGACCCTTCCCTCTCACCTCCTGATTGTCATGGTGCTGTTAATTTTCATACTTTGGTGCTAATTGCTTGTAACTTTTCATTCTGCTCTCCTCTCCAGCTGCATTTCTTATAGCCCAAGTCCTTTTACACTTAAAGCTAAATATTCTATTCTGAAAATGGACGATTGGACTTTTTCTTTCTCACACCAGTAATGCAGATTTAGTACAATGACCCTAGGTTCAAATGTGGGACTGCTGAAATGGTTTGAATTAAGGGTCTAAACAGAGCTAAACATTTTTAATAAGAAATCAGAAGGGTTTCCAAAGCAGGTAAATCATATGCCACAACTTAAGAAATAGCTCCCTAATCACAAAAGCTTTAGTTGATCCTAAACAAAAAGAAGAAGAAGAAGAAATAGGCAAAATGTCACCTGTGTCCCTGGCATTTGAGAAAGCTGTTATCATTACAGAGACCTGAACTAGAGAAAGCAAGTGAGAGAAAAAAGACGTGAATGCCCAGATCTTAAAAATCTAACAGTTATTTGGCTATATTGGTAATATATATTTATGTTTTACTCTGAATCAGCAAGATACTAGGATGACATACATTTTTTAAAAAGAATTTACATTGTGAAAATAATAAATGATAAAAATCCTCTTCCAGGATTTCAACCTTTTCTCCTTTCATGACATCCCTGCTTCTGAGACATCAGCTACTCCCTCTTCCCTGAGCACATTGCTCCCACAAACCTATTACACATGCTCTCCTCTTCCACTTCATTCCTCTCATTATTTAGGCTCCAGATGTTTTCTCTTCTTTGAAGCTTTAATTGTCCCACAGGAGAAAATTACCAACTCCTTCTGTGTTTTCACAGCCCTGTGGAGACCTCCTTTATAGCGTGAAGTCACAGTCTTTTATAAGTTTATGTCCTGCAAACTGGCTACAAGCTCCTCAAGGGAAAGAACTAGGTAGTCTGCATATGTATGTTTTATTTCCAAGGGTTACAAGTGAAGCTTTCATAAGTCCAATAATAAGAGTAATTTCTATGGCAAACATTTATTTTGCTTTGATTGTATGGTGCAGAGTTTAAAGAGGTAACATGCATTATCTCATTTAATACTTACAATAAACATTTGAGCAGTACTCTATTATCACTTTATTAAGATGGAAAATGGCAGCACAATGTATGCAGTGTGTGATGACAAAGAAAGTGGCTCTCTGAAGTTGGATAGTTCATAACCTATGCACAATTAGCAATGACTCTCTTGTCAGTGTTTTTAGAATTCAATTAAAATGACCTACTCATGTAGTCTTGGGCTTTTCTCAGGTGTATTTGCAATTTTAAACAGCATTTTTGGAAGCATTGATGCCCTAAACCAAAAAGAGCATGTTAGAAGCAAAAAGGGCCATCAGCCTAGTGCCTTTCTGTCTGGCACAAAATTGTCACTAATATTGCTCTGATGATCAGTGGTCTGATGAGACTGAAAGAACTCAAGGAGACAATGGAACAGAATGTTTGAGGTTCAGTGAATATGGCTCAGAAAACCTGAGAATATCATTACTGTGCTCTTCTCTTAGACCTCCTCCAGCAAGCTAGAGGCACAGCTTTTCACTCACAGAAAGAATTGAATAGGGAATATGTCTGTTGCTATAGATATGCAATACATGAGTGGCTCTGCAAAAACACAGGAAAATCTTCATGTTTTTATTTTCTAAAAGTAATAGTATACTAGAATTTAAGAAAAGGCAGTCAGCCAATTAAGTTTAGATTATCATGAAGCCAAGCATTTAGCTTAAATAACATTTTTGTCTGTGATCTTAGAATCAAGTGTATAAGAAAAATCTTGAAGGAGTTGTTAAATCCTGCATTTCCCATTTTCAAGGAAGGACAAGTGTACTCGTTTATTGTGTTTTTTAATGGTTACATACCCTAAGTATCATGTCCTAATCTCATGGTAAATAGTAAGAAAAAGTCAGTAGAACAATAAGAGATGCAAACGCAAAGGAAAAAACTAGGTTATAAAGAATTAGAAACTTAATATGAGTCCGTGTGGGTTAGAAATTGATTTACAGAATTAAATTCAATATTAATCTCATATTCTAGTTTCACTGCTAATGAACAAATCTTACCAACAGGCAGCACAACGCATCAGCAATTATCAATGTTTAGTTTTATTGACCACAGAACAAAATCACAAAAGATGATATTAGAAACATCTGGCCAGATTATTAAACAGAAATACTTTCCCTAAGAGTGTTTATAGAATCTATGGGTTTCTCAGACAGACATCATTTCAAATAGAGAAACAGAATAATTCTGAACTTAGGGAGACACCTACAGGTACATTTTTAAAAAACAAAGGAGGATCTAAAGAATCAAAAAGAGTTATGTTTGGTTTGGAAAACAAAAATAATTTTTCTTTGAAAATATTTTTAAATGCTGAGAGCATATTTCATAATGATTAACAAAACATAGGCAAGAATATTAACAAATACACACACAATTTTCTCTCTCAACCCTGGACTACTTCACAAACCAAGCTTTATCTAAATGGCCTAATGGAAGCCCATAATTCTTTGGAAGGGAGTCAGGATTTACCTGTTGATAGAGATAACATTTATTGTCCCCATGATTGTTATTATTGTCATCAGCACCAACATCATCATTTATACTGAATGTGTACCAGCAGCAACAAGTATATTTAGGTATCAGTCAATAATAATTTTTCTTCAGATGAAATAAAAATAACTTTGGTAGTATGTTATAGTTTAGATACAAAGTCTCCCAAAAGCTTATCTGTAAAACAATGCAAAAGTGTTTAGACATGAAATTATTTGCTTGTGAAGGCCTCAACCTAATCAGTGTATTAACCCACTTGAATGGATAAACTGGTGTGGCTAGAGGAGGTAAGTCATTGGGGGTGGGCCTCTGGAGTTTATCTAGTCCCTTATAAGTGGAACAATCTCTGCTTCCTGGCTGCCATGTCCTGAGCTGCTTTCCTCTTCCACACCTTTCCACTATGATGTTCTGCCCCACCTTGGGTCCAGAGCAATGGAGTCAGCCAATTATAGACTGAAACCTCTAAATCTGTGAGCCCCAAATAAACTGTTACTCCTCTAAATTAGTTCTTTTTAGATCTTTTTGACCACAGTGGTGAAAAAGTGAACTAAATCACATTTTACATAAATAGACATTTAAGCCTTAATAGTTATGGTTTTATTAGGTCCTCTTTTTTTAAGAATAGGTTTTTGACTATTATGAAGTGGATGGGAATTTAAGGATACAGTGGAGAATGGTAGTGACATATTGCATAATTTGGTCTGTAGACAGATGATATAGAGCAGTTTAAAAAACTCCATCCCGGAGCCCAGGTTGCGCGCCCCTCCTGTCAGCAGCTCGGCTCCCTCTGCAGCTCCTCTGTGGGACCCTGGACCTTGGCTGCTTCGCTCACCAGCTCGGAGCACTGCCTGGGTGCCCGCCGCCAGCATGGAGGGTCTCCGCGTGCTGCAAAAGGATCTCAGAGAAAAGAACTTAAAGAAATTCAGATATACGAAGTTGATTTCCACGGAACTCTCTCGTCATCCTCTGATGACAGTTGTGACAGCTTTGCTTCTGATAATTTTGCAAACAGGAAACCTAAATTCAGGTCAGGTATCAGTGAGGAACTGGCAAATGTCTTATATGAGGACTCTGATAATGAATCTTTCTGCGGCTTTTCAGAAAGTGAGGTGTGTTAGACCACTGTGGATTTTTACAGAAACCAAGGCCAGATGTCAATAACGAACTGGCCAGTATTTTTCAGGCCGACTCAACTCGGATGATGAATCATTTGGCGGTTTCCCAGAGAGTGAGATACAAGATGGAATGAGATCACAGGCAAACCGGGAGGGCTGTAAGACCCGCAGCCAGTTCAGACTTTCTGGATCTCTCAGGGTGGCGATGAAGTTCCCAGCAGGAAACACCAGGAGTGCAGCCAACAAAAAACTAGCCCCACTCCTGCCCCCCACCCCCACCCCCGCCCCAAGCCCTCAGAGAATTTCACTACTGATTCCAATTCTGATTCAGAAGATGAAAGTGGCATGAAACTTTCTTGAGAAAAGGGCTTTACATATAAAGCAGAACAAAGCAATGCTTGCAAAACTCATGTCAGAATTAGAAAGATTCCCAGGTTCCTTTCCTGGAAGACGTTCCCTCCCAGGCCCAAGATCAGTCAAATCAGTCAAAGACACCCTGAAGGCGTACATTCCCAGGTGTGGCTTCCAGGAGGAACCCTGACCCCCAGAGCTCGTCCTCTGACTAGGTCAAGGCCCCGGATCCTGGGGTCCCTTAGTGCTCTTCCCACAGAAGAGGAGGAGGAGGAAGAGGAAGATGATAAGTTTATGCTGGTGAGAAAGAGGAAGACTGTGGACAGATACATGGACGATGATGACAGGCCCAGAAGTCGGCGCCCAGGATCCATGACCCTTCTGCATAAAATTCGCCCAGTGGAAGAAATCACAGAGGATGAGTTGGAGAACATCTGCAGCAACTCTCCAGAGAAGATACATAACCGTTCACTGGGATCCACTTGTCATCAGTGCCGACAGAAAACCATTGATACCAAAACCAACTGCAGAAACCCAGGCTGCCGGGGGCCTTCGAGGCCAGTTCTGTGGTCCCTGCCTTCGAAACCGTTATGGTGAAGAGGTCAAGGATGCTTTGCCAAATCCAGACTGGCGTTGCCCACCTTGTCGAGGAATCTGCAACTGCAGCTTCTGCCGCCAACGAGATGGACGGTGTGCAACTGGGGTCCTTGTGTACTTAGCCAAGTATCATGGCTTTGGGAATGTTCATGATTACTTGAAAAGCCTGAAACAGGAATTTGAAATGCAAGCGTAATACCCACCAGATGCTGGCCTTCTGCTTCTCACACCTGCCCTTAAAGTTCTCTGTTTTGTCATTGATTAAGAGTCTTGACGATCAGTCTGCTTTTTGGGAAACTAGAGTCAAGTTCATCTCAATTAGACTGGCACATGTTTCTGGAAATTCACGGGAGACATGTGGCTGGTTACACTTCACCCTCCTGTAGTTTCTCCTCTGCTTCCCCTGTACCCCATCACATAGCTCCTCTCTCTTTTTCCAGGAGTCCTCTCTAATCACTTAGTTTCAGAATTCTTTTTAAATGAGAATTTTAAAAGCATATTTGATTTAATTGGTGTTGAAATAGCCCTGAAATCTACCCATGAACCCTGAGCACTTAAAAACATGGTATGAAAGTATTAACTGTTGGGTCGAGTTCCAGAGAGCAGCCCTCTAACTTGTTTATACAAAAACAATAGTTATGACTTTAATGTTCACACTAATTGACATTTTTAACAGAATCAAGGCATGAAAATCTTAGAATCATGTGGAAAAACTAGGTAATTGTTGG
Organism: Callospermophilus lateralis; assembly: GCF_048772815.1. Taxonomy (NCBI): domain Eukaryota; kingdom Metazoa; phylum Chordata; class Mammalia; order Rodentia; family Sciuridae; genus Callospermophilus; species Callospermophilus lateralis. Next base: position 106,349,319 of record NC_135310.1, on the reverse strand, counting down.
GAAATGGAGTACATTACTGTGAATGCCTCTCATGAGAATACCCCATGTATTGTGGTTACTATATAACTTGTCACGGTTGAGACTTTGTTGCCTCTGATTTCTTCCACCCTAAAGTGAAGTGGTGCATCCTGTTTACAATCTTCCAAAGGTCTGTGGGCAACAGACACTGCACTACTTAAAACAATTGTCTTAAGAAAAATTCTGGGAATTTAGAATGGGGAAACCTCAGAGTAGTCTGATATAAATTCTTGCTGTAAAAGTTTTTAGAAACTTGTTAATAACTAGTCTATTGTTCTTTGCAGTTCCTTATATTATCCCTGGGTGTTGCTGTGTACAGGGATTTTGTTCAGGTTTTAAGCACTTTTTTATAACAATGAGAAGTGCCTTTTCAGAGATGAGTAACTTTCAATGGTTTTTTAACTTGGTATCTCTGCCATTGTAGTTTCTAATGGGCAGATTTCTTGGAATCTTAAATTGTAATTCAGCCTTATTAGATATGTAATTGGGAAGCTTTAAATGTTTAGAGGTTATGCAAATTGGTACTTACTTGGAGTCTGTCTGTGTGGTGCTAGGGATTAGAACCCACAACCTTGTTCCTGGCCAAGCCTTTATTCCACTGAACTACATCCCCAGCCTGTTGTTTGGAAAATTTGGGTTGTTAAAAGATTTTGTCTTTTTCTTTCCCTTCACATAAATCATTATATGGTAGAAGTGGAATTTTAAGTGTTTGTGTGTCCAGTGTATTGCATGTATAGCCTGTTGCTGTACCCTTTCAGAGTTTGATGCTTAATTGGACTTTGAATCAATAAGTGTAAATATAGCTTTTGTAATACTTTTATACAAAGGTTTTCATTTTAATAGTAAAACATTTTGTCAAAAAAAATAAAAAAATAAAAAACTCCACCCACTCCCTACTACACGAATTTCCACTCCTGAAATAGAAAAGGAAGGAGTAAACATCCATTTCTATTTTTTGAATTTATATCTCCTACTTTCGTGCAGGTTGTTCTCAGACAGTATATCTGACTCTCTTTTCGTTTCCTATACTGCTGTTATATACCACTTAAATTTTTATTAAGTTGCAGGAAAAAGATTTTGATGTCTTTGGTGTCCCCAAAAAAACATTATTCAAGTGTGTTTCCGAAGCCAGAGAAGCATATGAAGCTCTAGTATTAACAAAAATATCATTGGGGGAAAAATACTGAAATTTTATCTTTTCTTAATTTTGACATTATACTAGGGTCTTCAGTTCTTGAAATCATTTGACATAGAAAGAGGTCCTCAGAAGAAAAAAAAAAAAAAAACAAAGTAGGCAAGGTGAAATAGCAGATTCCACAAAGCAAATACTAAAGATCAGAATTTTTTTTCTTGAAAGATAAAATTTACTTTCTGTCAAGTAAATCTCCCAAAATATGATAGTTTCTCCATCAATGCCATCTCTGAACAGTACCTAAGCAGATAAGCTCACATACCTAAAATTTCTCTGTTACATCTTTATACAGCCACTTACCTCTTATCTCCAGCCTTGCCCTCACTGACAGGCATCTTACACACAGCTGCTGGGCTATAAATCCAGTAGTTCCCTGATTAAGGTCCTAATGTGGGGAAATCAAAGATAGCAGAGTAGAGGGATCAAGCATCACCTAGCAGCTCCTCAGCATCATACCTACAAAAGAAGAAGAGGTTTCTCTGTGAGGTGGATAGCCAAGGGAACACAATAAAACTTTAAACTGTAAAAAAAAGAAAAGGCATGAAAAGTCAGTTACCTGAACAAAAGAAACAATAAGTAAGGAGCAAGGGCTTTGGCGCACCAACATGGTCACCAGTGGTGGTCGCAATGTAGAAGACACAAACAGCAGATAAAGAAAATGAAGAAAAATTGACTTGGAGAAACCCATAGATTAGGGAGGAAGACTGATTTTAATGGACTCAGAATCAGTAGGGGAAGTGGCTTGGTAAAAAAAATCAAAGATTACCCCCCCCCACACACACACACACACACATACACACACTGGAAAACACTCCTGGGCAGTGACACCAGCAGCTGGGTTCCCAAGAAAACAGGCGCCACAGCCATGCTCTGAGATGTGAGCAGAGAAGGCCACCTCTGTGCCCTGTATCCCCATAGCCCCACTGCCACCCGCAAGCTGCTCACGGGGAAAGCGGCCCGAGTACCCTGGTGCCCGCCTTGGGGTGGCTATATCCCCACTCAGAGCTCCTCAGGGGAAAATGAACCAGTGCCCATGAAGGCCCATCTGGCCTCAGAACTCTTCCAGGGAGAGGGGACTAAGCACTCCAAGCCATATATTCTTAATTTTTTTTCACATTAATAGATTCCCTTTGCACTTGCTTATTATTAAACTTTCTCACCCTACTTTCTCTTTACCTAAGAAACTATAAACCCACTAAATAAAAGAATCACATAGTTCATGCAATTCATACCTCACTCATATTAATGTGACTATTAATCAGGGCATGACAGTAGACACCTGAAGTTGAATGCCCAATAAAACTCACAGACTTGTATTGTTGCTATAGATAATAAATACCCATCACCATTTCTACATAGGTGACAATTAGGGCTATAAATGTCAAAGGAGACACTGAACATTCATCTTAAACTTCATTCAATTTGTCACTGTTCTTGGTACTATTCCTGGCTCCCTCTACCTCTAAGAGGAGCTGGAAAGTCACTGGGACACTTCTAGATTCCAGAGTGGAGCCCCTGCTCCAGAGAAATATTCACAACTCAGGAAGAAACAGTGAACTTCATCCCACAATTGATCCAGCCCCACTATAGTCTAAATAGTACTTCAACTCATAGAATTGGGGAGAGAAAAATCCCCAAACCAAAAGCAAGACCCCAAGGAGGAATAATCAAAGGGGAACCTGTGGTCTCCCGTCTAGACATCTACTCATATATTCAAAACAGAAATCCTATAATAAAAAAAAAGAAATACACACATAAAGACACATGTAAAATAGGAAGGGGAACCCACCTCAAATGAGGTACAAGAGGAGGACCTCAGAAAGCATGAGGAAGCAGGCAAACAAATCCTCCCCAAATCCATAATCCCCCAACAAAAGATCCCACAGAAATGGAAGTGGAGATAATTCCAGAGAAAGATTATTAAAAAAAAAAAACCTGATTATCAAAATGTTCAATAAACTAAAGGAAGATCTAAGGAATAAATTATGAGAGCAAATGCAGGTGATGAAAGACCATTTCCATCATGAAGACCCCACATTCATAATTTTGTCTCAATGTAATTATCACCCAAAGACCTCAATACCAAATATAGTCACATTGTCAGAGAGGCTACAAAATAAGAATCTTGGGAGAGACTCAATTATTTTAGTAAATAACAACTAGTATATAAATACTTGTGTGAGTTCTTAATTGCATTTTTTTAGTTATATACCCAGAAGTAGAATTGCTGGAATACATGCTAATTCTATGTTCAATCTGTTAGAGGACCTATCATATTGTTTTCAACAGCCCCTGAACCATAGTAACATAAATCCAACCAGCAATGTACTAGTTTCCAGTCTTTCTATATCCTCACCAATACTTGTTCTTCTTTGTCCCTCTAGAATTAAATAGATAGATAATGTAGCTACAAATCACTAGAGGTATAAAGACTGTGATAGAGATATAATAGCCATTCTAATGGGAGTGAAGTGATATCTCATTTGGGTCTAGATTTGCATTTAAGAACAAATATATATTTTCATATGATTATTAAAGTTGACTGTTCATGTGCTCATTGGCCACCTAAATGACCTTATTTCTGATTTGAAGAAATGTCTATTTGAGTCCTTTGCCCATTTTTTATTTGGGATACCTATTATTTAGTTTTCTTTGCTGAGTTGTAGGAGTTCTCCATATATTCTGGATATCAATCCCTTATCAAGTATACCGTTTGTAAATAAATTATTCCATTGTGTGATTAGATTTTCACTCTGTTGATAATATCTATTAATGCACAAAAGCATTTCATTTTGATGAAGTCCACTTCTTCTATTTGTTCTTTTGTTGCCTGTGCTTCTGATATCATATCCAAGAAATCATTGCCAAATGTCATGAAGGCTTTCTTCCATAGTTTTTTTATGTCTTTGATTCAGTTTTACATTTGGTTTAAGGTAAGAATCCAACTTTTTTTTTTGGTATATGGGTATTTAGTTTTTTCATAAGTATTGGTCAGTAGCCCTAGTTTACTGCCTGGAGGCAGTTTTCAAGTAACAAAACAAGAATACAGTGAAAGCGGAATACAGCATTCCATTGAATTGAGGAGGCTGAAATCAGACTTGATGAGACTAAGACAACTAGAATTTACAAAGCAGCATACCAGAGAGGGAGTTACTTCACAGAGAAAGAGGTCTGGGAATTTGAAATCTTTGGCTAAGGAATGATCTATATATCTGAGGCAAGAAATTCCAGAAAACCAAAAAAAAAGAACCAAATAGCCATAGACCAAACAATTCCAACCATTTTCATAGGGCTAGGAATAGTTTACTTTCCCATTAGTCAGAGTCAAGAATTTTCAGAACACATATAGCATTAAGTAAAATCCTGAATTTCACTTTAAGAGTGCACTATAACCAAATTAAATTATGTGCATGTATGGATATATAAGAATAAATACCACTTAAGAATAATTAAAAGGTACTAATTTTTTTTTAAAAAAGTAATCTATGAAAAGCCAAAACTTATCCCTCCCATCTAATGTGTTTGTTGACCAACCTTTCCTCATTTGTCCTTCCCCAACTCTCCCCAACCTTAGGTAACCACTACTTCTAGTTATCTCTAATTGAAGTATACAGGGGATTTCTAAAATGCTTAAAACTGTGCCCTTAAATATGAATGTTGAACCAGGGTGTGGTGCATGTCTGTGATCCCAGCATTTTGGGAGACTAAAACAAGAGGATATTGAGGATATTGCAAGGCACTAAGCAACTCAGTGAGACCCTGTCTATAAATACAATACAAAATAGGGCTGAGGATGTGGCTCAGTGGTCGAGTGCCCCTGAGTTCAATCCCAGTACCCTCCAAAAAAATACATGAATGTTGATCTTTTTTTATTTATTTTTTTTAAAGAGAGAGAGAGAGAGAATTTTTAATATTTACTTTCTAGTTTTCGGTGGACACAACATCTTTGTTTGTATGTGGTGCTGAGGATCGAACCCAGGCCACACGCATGCCAGGCAAGCACGCTACCGCTTGAGCCATATCCCCAGCCCCACATGAATGTTGACCTTGTTTGCATAATTCATTTGTTTATCAGACCCTTTCAATGATATAAGCATTTATTGAGGGCATGTTCTTGTGACAATGCTTAAAGAAACCTCATTTTCAAACTTAGATATAATTTTTTAACACATGAAATATATTCACTGTCTCTAGCACTCTCAGGATCAGAGTCCCAATACTGTCACATGGCACATTCCAATTCTTCCATGAACCCTCTTTCCACTGCTGTCTCCCATCATCTCATGCTCTGCATGGAGTAGACAACTTATGGGCCCCTAGGTATTTTCAGGCCCTTTCTTAATCTATCCCTCTGCCTGTTGCACCTCTTCCACTTGAAATGCTCCCACATCAGCCCTCAAAACAGCTTTTTTTTCCTTATTACTTGTTGCAGTCCCTCTAGGGACTTTAGAGGCAGGGTACCAGGGGGTCTTCTAGTCCAAGATGTGGGCCCCAGAGAAGCTGGGAATCACTGCAGTGATCTATAGCACACTAATATTAGAGAGGGAGGGCTTAAAACATGTAAAAGATAAGATTTGTTTGGATAAAGTATGGAACCTAAAAAACTGTTGTTCAATTCACAGTACAAAATTAGCCATTGTTTTCAAGCACCATCATGAAAACATTGAAAACCAGAAAATTGCTGCTCTCCACTGAGCACAGAATATCAGCCATGTTATCTGCAAGAGTGATCTCATCTGACTGACCAGTAGGAAGAGAGCTGAGTGCTGGGAAGAGTTGATCATTCCATATAAATGGGAACTTCAGTGTCTAATTTTACATGTGTTACTCCCTGCCATCTTTCCCTTTGATAGGCTGGCTCCTGCTGCCCTGAACACTTTCCTCACAAGCTTCAGTGACACCACCTTATGCTACTTGGCCCCATAGACTTTGGAATGCTTCTCAGCCTACTTTGCTATTCCCCCTCACTTTCCCAACCTCCAGGACTCAGTCCTCAGATTTCTTATATTTTGTTTAACTTGTTCCCCAAGTGATCATAACCTGTTCCTTGTTCTGTATATAGCTGACTGAATAATGAAGACTCTAAACCCTAAACTCATTTACTTAGCTTCATTCAACATCTCCATTGCATATCAAAAAGGCCCTGGTCTGTAAAAACTATATTGAAGTCCAAAACTCAGCTCCAGATTACAGTTCCTTCAACCTATTCCTCCTTCAGTTTTCCCTATTGTCAAGATAATGGCAACTGCACCTTTGTATTTTCTAAGGTTAAAAACTTTGGAATCACCTTTGACTTCTTACGTCTTTAACATCTTTGCAAACTATCAAGTCTATGCAAACTATCAGTCCAACCTACAGAATATATCCACACTCTAGTTCACAGTCATTTCTGCCCTAACTCACAACTTCCTGTTGTCTAGGATATTGTAATGGTTTCCTAATCAATTTTTTAGCCTCCATCCATACTACCCTATGTTTTGTAATCAATGATGCATCCAGGATGACTCTTTTAGAACTTGTTTCAACAAATAAGAATGTGCCCAATGGCTTCCCAACTCAGAAGATAAAATGGAATATTTAACATGCCCCACAAGACTGTTGCTATAACTAGCATATTTCTCTGACCTTCACCTTTCTTGGTCACCTCAGCAACACCAGCCTCCACATTGTTTTTCATCTCCTCTCTCTACATTTTCACAGCTGGGTAATTCCAATGCATGGACTACCCTACTCAAGATACACACATGACTCACTGTCTTGATTGATTCCAGTGCTTCTGAACTGTCACCTCATCAGAGAAGATTTCCTTATCCATAATGTTTTACATCTCCATCCCTCACTCTCCCCTTATCTTATTTATAATTTCTAATATATATTCTATTGTAATTTAAACTCTATGAAAACCTGAGTGTAGTTTTTGTTTACTGGGATAACATCAGAGCACATAGAGGCATAATATGGAACAAATGAATGACCTTACTTTGTAAGAACTCCCAGGGAATAACCAGTTGTTAGTTCACTGTTACCATGGAGAAAAGACAGATGTGTTAAATTCACACCTGGTAGTCTACTTAGAACTTGACATGTGGGTGCTCTGCCATTTTTGCTGTACTTCAGCTCCTCCTCCACGTGTCATCACCACCTCACTAAAGATAGTGGGCTGCTGCTCTCATGTGGTCTCCATAAGAGGGGGAAGCTGTTCAGGCTTCTGCCATTTTATCCCTTTATTCTCCACTACACAATTGTAAAAGATAGGAAAAGTGTATCCTATTTCACAAATCTTTGAAGCAGAGAGAGAGAGAGAGAGAGAGAGAGAGAGAGAGAGAGAGGGAGGGAGAGAGAGAAAGCATAGGTAGGAAAATATTAAAACTACACAAAATGTTTCTTTATTGGTAGTTCAGGAGAAAAGCATTTAAGTGAAGCACTTAACAGAAAGTCTCCTCTTCTGGCCGTGTTTTGTTCCTTTACATGAAACCACGCTTATCTGGCAAAATAGTCACAGAGACGCTCCACCATCCTTTTAGCCTTATATCTCCCCTGAGAAGTTGATTCTGTTCCAGAATCCATCACTCTTCCTCCATTAGCACATTTCTAAATGTCTGAGTACACTGGAGGTTTTCAACAGGACTCTCCATGGTTGTCCGTGGAAATTAAGCTCCTCATATGGCCCACAGCAGACACAGGCACACCATGTCCTTACCATCTGTCCTATTGCTAATTCTCCAAATTTCTCCAAATTCATCACTGAGTGGTTATGTCAACGTCCCTCCTCTCATGCATTTCCTAAAAACAATAATCTTTCTTTCTCTGTTAATACATGATATAATCTAAATCCTTAAGAAGAAAATTAAGTATTATTCCCAAAATTATCAGGACTACTGGGCTCTCTCATCGTACAGTTTATAATGATAAAGAACTTTATTAGCTGTTTATACCCTAATGATTTGTTTATTCTGTTAATATTATATAACTATTGGTCCATTATCTTCTGGTTTGCATAGTTTCTGATTAAAAAATCTGTGTCAGTTTTAATTTTGTTGTTCTTTGAGTCTTTTCTCTCTGACTGCTTTAAAATATTTTTTTATTTATCTCTGGTTTTCAGCAATTTGATTATTGCCTTTGCATTGTTTTCTTTATGTTTCTTCTACTTGAGGTTCACTGAGCTTCTTGGATGTGTAAGTTGTGGTTTTCAAAAATTTGAAAAAGTTTTAGCCATTATTTCTTAAAATATTATCCTGCCTTTCTATCTGTATCTCTAATTACATATAGGTTAGAGACTTTATATAATGTTGTAGATCACTGGTGCTGTTGATCTGTTTTTTTACAGTCCTTTTATTCTATGTTATGCATTGTAGGTATTCTCCATTGTTATGTTGAGTTCCATGGCATTTTATTTTGTAGTTTCTTACCTTCTGTTAATCCCTTCCCATATATTTTTTCTTAAAGAATGTGGTTTTTTTTTTGCTTGAAGTTCAATTTTGGTATTTTTGTGTTTTTTATTTTCTCTTTTTGTCATGTATTTTATTCTACCTTTTTGAATATATGAAGTGTATTAATCAAATATTTCAAATATTTGTCATTATTTCTTTTGAATGTTTTTTCTCTTGCTTTGGTCATATGTTCTTATTCATGTTAGGCAATAAAACTTCACATTTCTTATTAATTTATATGTAAAACTGTACATATTTATAGGATACCTTGTGATCTATCTTCTAATACATTTATAATCTCTTTATGGTATAAGCATTCCAAATCATAAATTCTTTTTTTAAAGAATGATGCACTATTATCGTTGTCTATAGTCATCCTACCATGCAATGAAACATCAGAGCTTCTTTCTTCTATCTAAAACTTAGTACGCATATACCAACTTTTCTCTACTCTTCCCCTCCCCAGCCTCTGCTAACCACTATTGGTATTTGGAACTTCTATGAGATTAACTGTTTAGATTCCAATTGTGAATTAGATCACATTATACTTGTCTTTCTGTGCCTGGCTTATTTCACTTAATAAAAAGACCTCCAGATCCATCCATGTTGTGTGAAAAGACAGAACTTTATCTGTCATTCAAGAACTGTCTATGTTCTTCTATGGTATTTAGCAGGAAATAGGAAACATTGAAAGTGTGTGTGTGTGTGTGTGTGTGTGTGTGTGTGTGTGTGATCAGCTCCTTAGGCCATCGTTTTAAGAAATTTCTTCCTACATAAGAGATCCATTAGCTATATTTTCTTACAAGATTTTGTATATATTATTTAAGAACATTATTAAACAAATGTTATCTCAGTTTGAACCAAGTTCAAGTCTAAGTGAATTTATTTAAGAGAGCAGTTCATTTCACAATCTTTAGTCTAGGAAGAGAAAGATCAATTATTGGAATTGCTTTAATGAATTGTAAAAAGAGATGAACAACAACTGTAAGAAATGACCTGCAAACTTCCAACCTCTTAGAAGGAAGGGATGAGCTCTCAGGAGTATCTGAACTCTCTGTGGTCAAGTGCAGGGAGGTCAGTGAGCTTGGAAACCTGCTTCCCTACAGGAGTCTACCTGCCTTAGTAGCAAAAAATCAAGCATGATATTCCCCAATTTTAACTTTTAGACTTCTCAATGTATGATATGTTGAAGTACTAAGGATCCAACCAAGGGCCTCGTGGGGTCCTAAGCAAATGTTCTACCACTGAGCTACACCTCCAGCCCTCCAGTATTTTATTTTATCTCAGAGGGTCTTCAGGGGTTATTTTAGCTTCCATTTCTTTCCAATATGAACCAAACAATGAGGAAAAACTATGAAGAATTTAAGAATCCACGACTGGCAGCAGGGTCCTGATCCTGGCAGTGGGGGCTGTGCCATTTTGAGCATTTGTGAAATGACCACTTCAAACACACTCTTGTTCCTATAGTGGAATTTTACTGGTTTGGCTGCTTTTGTTTCATTTTATCTTTTGGGGGAAGGTCACAACTTCTAAAACACACAATACTTATGGATCCCTATTCCTGAAATGTACAATCTCTTCATACACAATTGTGGGTGCAATTTCAATGAGTTCAAGGGAGCCCTTGTACTCATTCACTCAACTTTCCTGAGAATTGCCTTGCTAAGGAGCCCATTCTGTGCCCTGCTGCCTTTAAACCCAAAACAGACTGATCTACCTCCTCTTTCTCAGCTCCCTGTTAGTGCCTTCCAAACCCTCAAGATCTGTAGAACAGGCTGGTTTTCCTTTTCAAGCTCCTAAACTCCAAAATTTTTTTTTGTATTCTTAATAATACACTGACTTCCCCTTACTCCCACACAGATTCATACCTTTTCATAACTAGGGAGGAAAGTCACTATATTTGGAAACCATAAAAGTCTTTTGGAATATCATGATCGTGACTACACTGTAACAGTGGAAGTTTTTTAAATACCTATAACACACATAGAGATCTCATCCAGCAAATATAAATTAGGTGTCATAGCTTTGGGGCCAGAAATGTAGAAGGAGCCTTATTTATCTAGGGAAACAACAATCAGGCCTATTGACTTAGGTGTGTGAAACTGAATAGATTGTTATTAGAATAAGGTATTTTCTTTTTCTGCTTCTTTAATGAAGGATAAAGTTCAGGCTTGATGTTGTGAAACTCATCACTGCAAACTGTTCCAAACTTTCACAACTTAAGCTCAGTACCTTGTAGAGAAAACCACAATCAAAGATACCTTAGGTTTAATCTGTTGGTTGATGTCTCATAACTTTTATATTTCTTCTGCATTTTTACTTTTAGAGTTATCTGCATTTGGCAGGAGTTCCCCAGCCAGAAGGGCAATGCTAAATTATATACAAAGAATATGACATTTGCTGGGGCTCAAGAGGGCCAGGGTCTTCTAGAAGAGTGATGCCTCCCCACTCCTGGCAGCAGCCCTGACACTAACCTGGCAGCCTGGAACTGAACTCTGCTGAAACTTTCTGCTTCACTTTGTTTGGGATTTAGTTCAAGAAAATATTCAAATGGTGCACGTGTTTGGTATTTTCAAACCCAAGAATCTGACATCACTCCCAGTGAACACATAGCTTATAAAAAAAGTTTAAATTATTTAAAAATAAAACACTTTTAAGAAGTTGGAATTTGGTTTCACACATAAGTATATTATAATTTCATATAGAAACAATGTCATAGGAATGGAAATCCTAGTACATTAATTCACTGTGAAGATAACATACCAAAATTTCTATTTTGAAAAAACTAGAAGTCTTAGACTATAAAAAAATTAATGATTTCTAAACATTTTCTACTTCTTACAGAATTCTTACTAGCAATTGGAATTCCTAGGCTCTACTAATATAATATAATTCTTATTGTAAATGTGTCTAGTGCTAAAAGCACAAATGAAACGATAGTTTTCTAAGACCCATGAGTAGAGGGATCATGTATTACTCTCATCCCTATACTGCTCTGCCTAGGTCAGCATCCTCCCTACAAGGAATATTTAATAAAGATATGTTGATTGACATATTGATTTGTATTTTAATTAAGGAGGAAGCACTCTTTTGACTCAAAGTGTTTTCAGTTGTAGCTCAGAGAGATGACATTTCTGCTAATATGTGGAAACACAAATAAAATGGTGTTCAAGACAAATAATTGCATTTGAGCTTATTACTCAATACCTATAAGTGAGAAATATTTGCAATTAAATTCAGGAAAAAAACCATATCATGTTCAGGGGAAACATAATAACAGAGTAAAAAGTGATGTCATGATGTATCCTCCAATATTCAAAGAAAACACTGCTTGCCTCCTTTATTTCACAGTAAGCTTTGATGTACATGTTATCCTCTAGGTCTATTTGCTTCCCTGTGCAAGAATCATCTCATGGGGTTGATAATTACTGCTTAGTCATATATTTCCTACCAACAAGCATATGATTCCCCAGGAGAAAATTAAGTACTTTGAGGGGCATTAACTCTCCCAGATTAATGTCATGATTTTGAAGCCTAGCTACCAACTCACAGCTTTGCTTAGCAGACTCAGGGTCTGGATTTGGAAGGGACTGAAAAAAAGCAGATCCATAATGGCTCTGAGAGTTGCAAACCAAAACCTGGAAGGTTCTATTAAGTATGGCAGCTGTTTTGAGGGAAGGTGTATCCTCCCCCATAGCAAGGCCCACAAAGAAGTGTTGTGTTTGCAGAAATACCCACTTCACTTGCAGTGGCTCAGAGGTAGTGTTTATCTGTGTGTTCTTGCCTGGTAAGAATAAACATTAGCTGATATATCTCACACTTTAAAACAGAATGCAGGCACATATCCTGTTGACCTTTGGAATCATGAAGAGTTAAGACTACTGTATTTGGAGGTCTCGTATTTCTTTTATTTCCCTAGTCTGAGGTTTTATTTAACATGTTCATAATATCTGACCTGGGGTATATGCAGATTGATATAATAATGCATAAATTTTTCTAAATTAATTCTTATATTTCAGAAAACGTTTGATAACCTAAAGCCTGAAGGTGAAATTAAGTAATTCGTACTGATTAAATATCTGTTGTTATTTCTAAACAAGTTAAAATATTAATTACTAAGCATATGTTTAAAGTTTATGTATTTTGGCATCCTGTTTTTATGTGGCATAGAGTAACTAAAAGTATTTAAAAATTATGCTACAGTGAAACATATTTCAAAAATCGTGAAAAATGCTGATAGAGAACAGTTTGAAATTGCTTACTATTTAGGGGTTGGGGTTGTGGCTCAGCAGTAGAGCACTCGCCTAGCTTGGGCGGGACCTGGGTTCGATTCTCAGTACCACATAAAAATAAAGGCATTGTGTGGTGTCCATCTACATCTAAAAAATAAATATTAAAAAAGAAAAATAATAAATTGCTTACTATTTAAATTTTCACTAAAATTAAGATTGCTAAGGAGTAAAATTCTAATTAGTTTATGGTAGTTGTAGCTAGAAATAATAAGGGAAACAAGGAAAGTAAGATGTCTTTGGTGAGGAAAGGTGTAAGGAAAGCAAGAGAGTGTGTTTATTTTGTCTAACTGAAGGTTGTTCTGGTATGAAGAAGAAATGATTCTATACATCTCCAATGGTTGTGATGTGCTTTGGTCCATATTAGGGACTCTGTGATGACTTAGTAAACAAACCCGACTTAGTAAACAAGCCCTTATTAGCCCGATGTACAAATGAAAGAACTGTAGCTTGGAGAGATCAAGGGACGTCCAAGGTCACACTGCTTGTGACAGAAACAGAATTTGAACCCAGGGACTCTGTATACAGAACTTGTCCTCATGCTATTAAACTGTATCCTGTTTAATAAGGAAAACATCATCTACAAGAGACAGCAATTTGACCTTGTCATGGAGGTGGTCATAATTTACACTGTGGTTCTCTCCTAACTCTTACAGGAAAAGTGGTCAATTTGTTGTGTAGGAGAAGTACAGAAGAGAGACTACAAGGAAGTTCCTCTCTGTGCCCCATTTCCTCCCCTAATTTCCTCCCTTAGAAGGCACCCCCATCACCTTATGGGAACTGTGCCACAGACTGGCCTAGAAGAGATGTGCCAGATGTGGGAGGGGCCCTTCACCACTTCAGGAAATGCATCAGGAAAATGCATCTTCCAAGTATGAGTATATATATGTGTCAATATTGAACAAATATTATATATTTGGATGATATGTAACAGCATGCCTAGTCAATTAATAGCAATTGGCTTTTTTTTTAATAGTACTCTACCTTGTTCCTTCACAAAAGTACAGAATAGCTTGGTGGAGACAGGAAATAAGTAAGTAAAGAATAGCCTTAGTTGAAGACTTGTCTTCAGGTAACCTTGCCTTTAGATATTTTGTAATTGTAGAAAGAATTATAAAGAAGAGACCTAGAGAAAGGCTATGGTTTCTGCTTCACATAGCATATGAACTCTCCATTGATTTTGATGTTACTGTTGTTGAAGATAGAATCATAGAACATAGTCAGAGACACTAGCCTAATATCCTTGCTTTACTGCTTAAGAAGCTAAAGTCTGGGCAGAGAAATGTGTTTGGAGCCCTTGCAGCATGTTCAGTGACCGGCAAAGGAAAAAACCCTGCATGAGACTGTGTAAGTACATTATCCTCACAGGACAGAAAACCATGGAACACATGAGTAAAGTTCCAACTTCTAATGGCAGCAAAATTTTTCTTTCTATGACATTACTTTATGATCCTTAATGAAAAGGCATATAAAAGCTGGTAATATCCATCCAATGGTTCTCATGTTCCTCATTTAAGTGTTTATACATCATTGTTTACAGGAGCTAATTCATACCTGCAAAGTCCTAGTATGGAAGAAGCACATTTTGAAAGCACTAGACCTCTGAATGTCAGCCACTTTCCCACATTTCCCAAGACCTTAACAGCTATGCAGGGCCACGTGACTGGTTTGGGCAAGTGGGTTTTAAGTAGAGGTGGAGGGTGTCAATTTCAGGTGGCCTCACCCCTACTTCCCTGATGCTGTGATGGGGACTGTGCAGCAACAAAAAAGCAGAATCTCCCGCAGCTGGGGTCCCTGAGTGTCAGTGAAGAGAAAAAAGTCCCCTCCTATAACCCACACTGAACATAGCATGAGTAAGGGGCAGTGCCGGTGGCTACCACAGCATTAATCAGCCTGCCTGAACAGTACTGCAACTCAAATTCTGATTCTAATTCTTTCTCTATGCCTTTGGTCCTCTTTAATCTGATTCATTTAGAAGGGCACAGTTTCAGCATGCTGAATTCCAGCTCAAGGGTGTCAATGTGATTGTACTAAGTATTTTATAGATATGCTATACAATGATGTTTCTTAAAGTCATAACCCTAAAGCAGAAATTTTATGTTGGTTGTTGGACTTTGTTTTCTGAGCAATTGATTGGTTTCTTAAATAGAAAAGAATTCCCACCCAAAATAATTTCTCTGAGTCAAACAGATTACTAGCCCATGGTGCAGATACTCATCAACATACTTAGTGAGCACCTGGTTATACTTATAGGGAAAAGAGCACAGAGGTTCAAAATAGGAACTTTAATATCCAATCGTCTGGCCGGGCACAGTGTTGCACTCCTGTGATCCCAGCAACTTGGGAGACTGAGGAAGGAGGATTAAAAGTTCAAGGCCAACCTGGGCAATTTAGTGAGATCCTGTATCAGATAATAATTGAAAAGAGCTGGGGTGTGGCTCAGTGGTAGAGACTGCCATACCTAAGGGGGGAAAATCTAGTCATTTGTTTTCATAATCCAATTTTATCACTTTCTCTGTGTGAGAGCTTTCACAGATTACCCAATTCCCTAAGCCTGGGACTATGTGAAGCTAACAAGCCATTCTTATTTGCCTCAACTTGAACTATAACAGAAAATCTATCACATAGTACATGTAAAACAAATGTCAAATACTGTTGATTGAATGACTTTACCTACTCTATTTTCAAATGGATATTTGGTTCTGTTTAATAAAAGTTTTGCAGGTATTAGGTCATTAATCACTGTCTTAAGCAAAAGAACAGGCAGAATTCTTAGTTCTAATCACAACATGCTGCAGGATTGCAGTGCTCTTCCTGCACTGCAAACAGGAATGTCATTTTAAATGTTTCTCTCTTCATCTAATCACCTCTTTGTGAAATAAATTTGTCCAAAAACAAACAAAAGGATTCATTCCTTCACTTTCAACTTGCTCAGTTGACACTGTTTGTTTTATTAATTTGATTCATAAATTGCTCAAAACATTTCCATCATGTCTAACATAATATTCCTTATCTGTTCACTAAAACACAAGACTGTGGCAAAAGTAATTTAGCAAGGCTTGTTTTCCTCCACATTAAAACTAAATAATTCAAAATAGGGAAAAAATTCCACTTGATAACTAGGCTCTCGGTAGTTGAAAAGAGGAGGCATAAAAGACAACTGGCATATCAGAGAAATATTTGTTATATTCTGGGAAGACTCAAGTTCAAGGTTGGCTCCATATATTAATGTGCTAATCACATTAGGTCTCTGAACATTAGTTTCTTCACATATTAAAGATTATTTGACAATAAAATAAATAAAGAAGGGCACGTGGGAAATCTCTATATCTTCCTTTCAATTTTGCTATGAATCTAAAACTGGTCTAAAAAATAAAGTCTTAATTTTAAAAAGGAAGTACTCACAAATTCTATAACATGGTAAAACTTGGAAATATTGTGCTAAATGAAAGAAGCCAGACAAAAGAAACTACGTATTCTATAATTCCATTTTTATGAAAAATTCAGACAAGGGAAATTTGCAAGGAAATAAAGTCAATTAGTGATTTTCTAGTGCTCTGGGGGATGAGATTAGAGAGTAGGTAACAATTATGTAGTATTGAGTTTCTTTGGGGGCAATGAAATTGTTTTGTTGTTGTTGTGATACATTGCCAAAATCAGCCTAGTTAATATATCCATCATTTCATATAGTTTCCTGGGTCTTTGAACTTGTACGGGAGTTGTTGATGGTAAGGACATTTAATAATGGTGATTGCCAGGGACTAAGAATTTGGGAAAACAAGGGAGATGTCTGTTAAAGGATACAAATTTTCAGTTGTAAGATAAGTAAGTTCTGGGAATCTAATGTACAACATAGCAATTATAGTTAATAATACTGTATTGCTTACTTGAAATTCACAATAAAAATATTTTAAACTGAGGTGGTGATGGTTACAGAACACTGTGGGTATACTTAAAGACATTGCATTTTACATTTTAAATGAGTGAATTGTCTGGCATGCCAATTATATCTCAATAAAGCTGCTAAAAAATGTTACTGTGGCTAGATGTTGTGATGATACATGCAAGTTTAAGACCAACCTCAGCATCTTAGCAAGAACTTGTTTCAAAAGAAAAAGGGCAGAGGTGTAGCTCAGTAGTAGAGCACTCCTGAATTCAATTCCCAGACACAGACACACACACACACACATACACACACACACACACACACACACACACACATACACACAGGCTATTGTGATGGATAAGTAATGTGGTATGACTCTTAATGGAGAAGGCATTCCTACACCCACTGTTTGACAGGGTCAGGACATGGGGGATGCTGTGGCAGGGCCACTCCATCTGGAACCTAGAACCATTAACAATGTTAAGTGTTTTGTTTATGATACTCATGATATGGATAACAGGGCATATGTTAATCAATAATAAAACTATATATTGCCTGAGATTGCAGGAAAATTCCCAGAATGAGACTAAGGATACAATTGAGACATCCTATAAGGTGCGTTTCAATATCTCTCAGGATACAAACAATAGTGTTATTCATCAAGCATGAACAACATTAAATATTTATCCCATGGTTAACAATTTACACTAGCCCCCCAACCTCATCCTAAAGTCACAACCTGTACAACAGCCTAGCTACAGAAAAACAATTGTTGTGCCAACAGTACAAGGACCACCATATGTAGCTTATGGTATCCCCCTTGAGGACAAGAGGCTAATAAAAATACATTCCCCCAACCAGTAGACCCTCCTTTGCTTTACACGGAAACTTATGATGAAAATGGAAAACACATAGTTAATATAAATGACAAATGGGTTGAGGTGTAAAGCCTGCCCTTTAGTTAAAGATTACAAAGACATAAGAATTGGTGTGCTTTGACCAAGGATCAAAGAAATTCTTTAAGAAAGCAATTGAATAGGTCATATGAAAAAAAGGAAATTACCTTGGAAATTAAAATAGAATAATGTAAAACTAACATAGATATATTTTAGAGGCATTTCAGAGTAGTATGCTTTTAAATAATATACTTTCACTACTTTAAGTGTGTTTTAATGGGATTTTAGTTTAGAAGTACGAAAGCTTACCAATAATCATAAGTATGCTTTAACGTTAAAGGTTGATGAAATAATTATAGGAATGCTTTAAAGTTAGAAGTGAATAATAGGTCAGGAGTCAACATAGTCTAGTTGTGTCGCCTAGCACCTAGTGATTGAGGTGAATACGTAAAAGCTTAATCATGATGGACTAAGGTTACAGAAAAATATTTTGAACAATGTGCTCAATATCTTAGGTAATCAATGTATGTCAGAAAAGATTGTAATTCTTGAAAATTATGTAAATCAAAAAAGTTTCAGGCTTTGAAACTATCCATTAACTACCTGAAAAAAAAAAAAAAAAAAAAAAAACACTTGTAAAAAAGGTATAAAAATAAAGGTTCCTCCAGGGGCAGTAGAGATTTCTTCTGGAGGCTGCTCGTAACTTGCAACCTGTCATCCAGACTCTTCTTTTGCTAACACCACTCCTCCTTCAGGACCCCCTGGACCCTCACCCCCAGCACCCACCACACCCGGCCAAGGCTGGACCTCGGCATCTTAAAACACAAGGCAGCTGTGTCAAAAATAACAACTTAAATATTCCATTAAGCTTCAAAATTCCTGATTTTCAGATCCTATTCTTTGAGGCCAGATGCAAATTCACTAAGACTAATTGATTCTGAAGACCTCCCTATCCTTCCTAGCATTACAATAAAATTAGGAATGTTGTCTGGATTCTAGAAAGTGCCTCTCTTCACCACTGCTTCAAGTCTGCCCCTGCCACCTTTGCTATACACTACCGTCCAATGGCTCTGGGGTTTCTGGGCCTTGTCCCCATGGCTGGCAACACTGGGGCCTGTGTCCCCTTCTGCAAAGACTCCCTGGGCTCACATCTCCACCAGACTCTCCTGGACTCAGGTCTCCAGAACTCAGCCATCTCACCCCTCACCAGTCTTTCTTGTCTAGAGAGATACTGTCTTTGCCACCCACTTCTCCAAGCTTCACTATGGTGTCCCTTAACCCCGATGCTCCTTGTTCTCTAAGAAATGGTCTTGATGTGGGTCTCATAAACCTACAGCCAACCTCAATCATAAGGACAGAAAAAGCTTAAACTTAAAATATTCTGGGAAGTTGTAGAAATAGATACATATGACTCTTTTAGTGTAGCAAAGAAAAAACAAACAGAACATTTGAAGGGCTCTATCAGAGCATCTGAAAATTTGCTGATCTGGATGCTGCAATGCCATGAGCCAAAGATGATGAAGATGAGTTAATACTGAACTGGCTTTGTGTTTGGCTTCCTGTAACCATTTTCCATGCTTTTCCTTTCTTTTTTCAGGAACACGTGAGAACCACACTCAATAAGGGATTACTGACTTTAGTTCACTTCCAAGAAATGTACCAAACTGCATCATAGAACAGGACTCCTGAGATTGTTGACCAGACTTGATTGAATGACTTTAGGTAAGAAACCAGGATTCTTGTTTTACAGTTGCCTCTGCTCATGGAAATAAGCAGTAGTGTGGAATACTTTTCAATTTACTCCCAACCAAAAGAAATAAAGCTCAGAGTGAAGTTTTTCCTCAACAACAGAGAGCAGTCACACTGGTGTTGAGAGCCCCGGATGAAGAAGGGAGGCCCCTTCCTGACTGAGCGTCGGACTCAGGGAAGGGGGCTAAGCACAGTCCCTGCTGCACAGCTGAGACACACATCTGCTCTGCCTCCCTCCTCTGTAACTCCAGAAGGCCAGACCAGACAAGAGGAGCTCTGAGCTCCCATCTATGGTGGCTACACACATGGTTGTGCAGTAAGCACTGCAAGGGTAGGTAAGCATGAGAGGCAGAATTTGTGCAGTTATCAAGTCACAGCTATTAAACTTTCTGCATCTTTTGCCAGAAATGGCAAATTGTTTGAAGATTGCTGCCTGCCCATATGCTAATAATACATTTGGTACAACAATGATTAAAAACCTTTGGGGACCAACTTTGTACCCCTGCATGCTTCCCTCAAACTGAAGTCAGTATTCAGCACAGTCCTCAGCACAATTGGCCCCAGGAAACTCATAGCTGCTGTGTTTTGGGAAATTCAGCTGTGTGTTTCTGGAGGAGTTGGAAGCATTGCCACTCTGCCTCTTGTGTCTAGGACATCCTGAATCTCACTTGCCACTTTAGATGAACACACCTCTTATCTGAGATCCAGGTATTTCACATTTGCCTCAGCCAGCTTGCTGTGAACATCTTTAGTTCTTTTCCAACTCAATTTTTAGAGATCTCTAGTTCCTCCACTTTCACCTGTGGAGGAGCCTCAGTGAATTCCAGAACTGCCTTTTCCATAAAAAACATTCTTTTGGGCTGGGACTGTGGCTCAGCGGTAGAGCACTGTCTTGCGTGTGTGAGGCACTGGGTTTGATTCTCAGCACCACATATAAATAAATAAAATAAAGATCTATCAACAACTAGAGAAAAATATTTTTTAAAAAACATTCTTCTGTCAGGGTAGGTCAAGATCAAAACTCAACACAACAGACAGAAATGGTGGTTAGGCCCTCAAGTTGTACCTACAACATTCATTCTTTCCCCATGCTGTGTTAATTTGTCATCTGGTCAAAGAGAAAAATAAGTGAACAATAAAATTAGCACAAAACATTACCCCCATAAGTCAGGCTCTGAAATACAATGGACTAAAGTATAAAACTGTATTCAGGTGGACCCCAAAACCACAATTCAATTGTTAGGACTCTGAACATTGAGATTTTTGCTGAGCTCTTTCAGTATTACTGTGCCATTCAAGGTGGCTTCATGGAAAAGCAGACAGTGTCATCCATGGTTTTATACACCACACACACACACACACACACACACACGTGTGCACACGCGCATGTGTGTGAAGGCTGGGTAGGGGTGCAGAGACAGTCAGAGACAGAGAAGTCCTGCCCTCCACCATGTCCCTATTAGTGGAAGCGTTAGACCATATCCCTCCCAAGAATCCTTCTAACACGTACCTGTGTACCTGTTAGACATGTACCTGTTGGGACCTGAGTCCCAACATCAACTCCATATTTCAGAAGAAGAAATGGAGGCACAGAGTTTGATAGCTTTGCTAAAGTCACACGGTAGTGGATGAAGAGTTAGGATTTCATTCACACATTTTGCCTCCAGTTTCCATGCTCTTTGAATCTGCTTCCTCTTCTATAGCCACTGTCATCACTTTGCCCTCCAGGAAGGAGCCTCACAGATGTTTCAGATACTTTGTTGAAACCTATCGGATTCTCATATCTCTAAACACTAAGTAGGCAATTTTCTCTTCCAGAGATTCATCAATTCAAACAGTTTCAAGATGCTCTTAGTATCATGGAGCAGCACTGTTCAGCAGAAGTGGGGTTATTGCCTTTTTAGTTTCCATATTAAAAATTTGTTTCCCTACATGTTTTTACTTGGTATTCACTGCCATTATTGGGAGGAGAAACATACAAGAGACAGGAAATTTAGTAGCAAAAAGCATTCACTTTGTTTAGCTTGTTAGTCCTGTTAGCCAGAATTTGCAGCGATTTCACTCTGAAAATAACTACTGAATTCCAAGAACATGCCACTGTCCCACAGGAATGATCTTCAGAATTGATGAGAGAGAGATGGCAAGGGCAGTGTGTGCTACAGAATCTGATATCTTTCCAACAAAACAGCCACCACTAGGCCATAACAGGCATTTGTAGTGCTTGATGGTGTCATTTGGGGGGTGGGGGATGCCCATTCAACCTTCCACAGATGCTCCCAGGCAATTCATTTCTATGAAATGTTACTCTCACTAGAATACTTCAGTCCATGGCTATCTTCTCAGCAACCAGCTGTTACTCCTCCAACACACAAACACACACACACACACACACACACACACACACACACACCATGTGTTTCTGGGACTTTCTGAAAGATGGACACACATACTTATCATAGGTACATTTAAAAACAAAGAATTACAACAGATTACAAACATTGCAAATATGTTGGATGCTGAAATAACTGCTGCTGTCAACATCCAAGAGTGGCTGAAGAGTTGTGTCACATGTCAGCTGTAGATGCCACATCCATACTTTAAAGAACTTAGGGAGGTGCTATCATCTGAGGAACACCTTGTTCCCTTTAAACATGGTATCATACTTTTCAAGCTGGGGAGATAAAATTACAAACCTCAGCCACCTTGCCTTGTGCCTGTTCCCTTTCACACAAGGCCACTTTGTTCTCTCTTTGGTCTTCTTTCACTGAGCAAGGAGCTTTTTACAATGTTTTTGAGGTCTCTGAAAATCTTTCCACAAGCCAAGTCGACTTAGCTTGCACATGTGGCAGCTTTACATTTACCAGACTCCCTTGCTGTTCCGTGTGGCCAAGTGACTGGGTTTTGACACATGGAATGTTGACAAAAATGATGTGCACGACTTCTAGACCTGGCTGATAGAAAACCTGTGCCCCACTCGGCCTCCTTCCCCCACCTGCCAGTAGGATTCAGGGATTCAGTGAAAGCTCTGGGACCCTAGGGAATGGTGGAGCCCCAGGTAGAAAAAGCTGGGATCCCTGAATGACTATATGGAAATGGGTCACCTCCTCCCAGCACAGCCCACATTGATGTAAAAAATAATAAGTAATTCACCTTACAGTGTGAAGCCTTGAAAGTTTGGGAGTTGTAGTGCCACCAAATATCTTATCCTGTGTATTTACCCAAGAGTTGTGTAACATAACTTAAATGCAGTGCTACCATTTGGAGCAGATTGAAATAGGCTTCAATATCACTTCAAAATTATTTCTGTTGCCACATCATGAAGAAAACTAACCTGGCATTTTCTTAGTTTAGAGTAGAAGTACCATAAAATGGAAAACAACATTAATTTAGACCAGATTGGAAATTTTTTCTATTTGATTTACTGGAGCTCATCCATCAATAAATGGTGAAATATCTATATTTTTTCAAATTTTTATGTTTCATTTATATAGGTCTTCAAGACTTTCATATCAATAAACTTGTTTTGTGATTCTGAGCTTCTTCAAAAAGCTAGTTTTGCATTTAATACAGCACATTTGCTTGCTTCCAGGCTTTGATTTGCCACAAATTAATAATAACACAAGCATTAACTTCAAAAACCAAAACCAAAATGGGGTTGGGGAAAGGGCACTGGAGTTACTTCCTTTTAGTTTCAAAAAGCAAGAAAGTTTCACATGTAAAACTCCACAAAATTTCTCCTCTTCCTCCTCCTCCTCCTCCCCCTTTTTCTTTTTCTTTTTCTTCTTCTTCTTTTCATTTTGGCTTCTGCTCTGGTAAAGAGGAAAGAATGTAAAATTCTGAGTAAGGGCTCAGACATTCATGAAGCTTTCTAATGCTCAAGCCAAAAAAGCTCATCTGCACAATAGAAAATTCTGGCAGGTGTATAAGTGTGGGAGGCCATCCTCGTACATGATCTGAGTTACCTCCCTGGTTGGGTGAGAGGCGCTTGGACACAATGATGTTAAAGCCATCCTACACCCTGTCCCAGGTATGAGGGTTTGTCCGTGCAGAGGTGTGCCTGGCCACTGATCTGAAGACCCAATCGCTGGCCCTGACCTTGGGATGCTGCCCCCTTAACCTTCATTGGATGGGATTTTCCCTTGAATTTTTTGTTCCCCAATAAAAGCTTACTCCCTGGTGTGCTCGCTCGATCGCTCTCTCTCTCTCTCTCTCTCTCTCTCTCTCTCTCTCTCTCTCTCGCTAGTCTCTTCTGCAAACCTCGCCACCGCATTAGGTGGCTAGAGGCAGGAGCTAGGAGAAGCCGTCTTGGAGCTGGGAATAAAGGTAAATGAGAGTCTTGTGTCTTTAATTAAAACTCACTAGCAATCTTTTATGCATGTAACTTTCTTTTATGAAGCTCGCGCTGGTCGCATGACAGATATAAAGATGGTGACTGCCGTGTAAAAGGAAAATAAATGTAGTCATATCGAGCAGTGGAACTAAAAGTAATCCCAAAGATTGGCTATTGAAAGGAGACACAAGTAGGAACGTGAACCTGAAGACATTTGCCAAAGCCAAAAATTGAGCAATGGAGGAGTAAAGTCCAAGCTTAAAAAAGACATGCATGATCATGGTGCCAAGTTGAGGAGAATCTCAGGCTGTTTGTTTAACCCATTCAAATCTACAGCATCCCTTATCTTTTAGCTACTCTTTGCAAGTTCCACAGGCCTGTGAAGGTGAGGAGTGTTGTAATAAGACAATGGGGCAGAGCATGGTGTGGGGTATTTCTTACAAAGGAGAGTCAAAACTGATTGAAACAAAGACACAGGTTGAGATGAAGATCACACCTACTAATCAATAAACAGGCAATGTGCCTATTGCTATTGAAAGAAAATCTCCATCCTGTGTATTCACATAGGAAAGCTAGTGTGGCACTGAGTGCACGAGAAGCATGGGGCTCATGGGTGTGGGGCCTGGGACAGGAAACTGGGTGCTCTTCAGCATCTGACTGTGACTTATGAAGCAGATGATGGACCATCCTCAGACACTAATCTGGCTCTCTACCAGTTCTCTTCAGATCAAAGTGCCATTTTTTCCCCTTTTTCCCCTAAGAATTCCCTTGGTTGTTTCCCCTTCATCTTTTCTCTCCTTCTGCAAGAGCATCTGTTCCCAGTCTAAAGGTTGGAGTGAACAGAAGCTTTTCTTTTTCTCAGGGTTTATTTTTCTCCCATCTCATTGGACAAAGCAAGGCACACAGCCTGGTACAGTGTTACTAAAGTGAGCATCAAAGTCCTCCTTTAGGGAACAGTCATTATCCTACAGCAAGCTCTTTCTAATTGGTCCTCTGTGGACAGGATTGGACCTGTAGACTAAGGATACGGCCAACTTAGTCCAGAGGCAGAGAAAAAGGAATGTGATGCTGAAGCCAAATACAAGCCTCAGGAATATTTTGAGCTCATGGAAGAAAGTGGAATGAAGGCTCGTTTGCAAACCTTGGCAGAATACCAAATTAAGCAGTAACTGATGAATTTATTTAATGAATGAGCTACAGATTTGATCAAGTTAAAGAGAAAAAAATGTTATTGGTTCATAATATGCAAGGATAAATTTGAACTTTAGTCTTATGAATTTGGATGGGAATGACAATGGATTGTAACAATGGTGGAATGTAACAATGAAATCACTCTATCTGGGAGTAAGGAGACCTCCATAGCTAACCAGGTTCCAGCAAATGTCATGTGGCTGTCAGTTCAGAAGTGTCTGTCTATACTTAAGAGGAGTCTTCTCCTTTATTCTTGCAGCTGATTGTTGTTTTTGTTATTATTGCTGCCCTTCCTCCTCCTCCTCTTACTCATCCCCTTCTTCTTTTCTTCTTCTCCCTCCACCTCTTCTTCCTCCTTCTCCTCCTCTTCCTCTCACCCCTCCCTCCTCCTCTTTCTTCATTCTTTCTCCTCCTCCTTCTTTCTCATTCTATTCACCCCTCCCCCTCTTTCTTATCTTCCTCCTCCTATTCCTCATCCTTACTCTCTTTATCCTCTCTTCTTCTCCCTCCTCCTCTTTCCTTTTCTTCTTCCCTATTATTCTTTTCCACATCACACTGACTGCCATGTTCTCAATTCTTTGAGTGTTTGGTCAATTATTAAGGTACTTTTTTCAAATGTACTTTTTTATACTAAAAATAGACAAACCTACATCAATTAGGATTGTATTTGGCTATATATAATGAAAATCCCTGAAATAATACTGATGCAAACATACAAGGACAAATTATTGCATATTACAGAAGTCAGGGTTTAGAACTCCACGACCAGTTATACACTTCACAAAGCCATCAACCCAACACACAGAAGGGTGAAGGGTCCTGAAAAGGTCACACATCATGTTGGTGGACGGAACTCATTCTGCTGGTAACAAGGCAGGTTTGTAGCTTGAACAATGGGACCCCCTGATTATTTCTAAATTTAGCTTCTTTGGAATTTGCCTTTGTTCTTATCTTCCTCTTTTCTGATTTCCTTCAGCTCCTTTATTGGTTTTATCTTCTCTTTGCAGCATCTTTGTAATGAAATTTACCACTTGAACTTATTCACCAGGAGGACAGTACAAGTCAGAAATACAGAAGTCACTGCCTTTAGACGGGGTGAGGCAACCGGATCTTTGGGAGGTGTAAGATGTACTGCATGTGCTTGCAAAAGGGGCATAGATACAAGAATCAGTTAGAATTCACACAATTGCAAAAATCAGCAGATGGGTCCCACTGACTTGAGTCAGGTTTTGGTGCCTTTAAATTTTTCCTTGATTAATAACTATTGGGTTATACTAATATCACAGGTAGACAGGGAGTGTGGTAGAAAAGAATGTGAGCTTTGATATCATATCTATTAGACTTGTATTTAGAACTATCTAGAGGGGCTGGGGCTGGGGCTCAGTGGTAACACACTTGCCTGGCATGTATGAGGCACTGGGTTTGATTCTCAGCACCTCATATAAATAAATAAAAAGTAAAGGTCTGTCAACAACTAAAAAAAATTAAATTGAAAAAAAGAACTATCTAGAAACTAGTTAAATTCTTGGGTAAGCTGTCTAGAAACTCAGTTTCTACATGTGTTAAATGGCATTAATAGTCTCCACTCTGCTAATTGTCAGGATTAAATGGGGTCATGTACACAAACTTTTTCACCTTTCTACATTAAACAAGTAACTACAAACTATAGAAAATAACATGTCATGAAAATCTACTGTATACAGGATTGGATTAATAAATTATTGATAATTTACAGTGTTTAAATAGTAGCTACAATAGTTTAGAATTGTTTAACCTCAAAGGAAATGCTAATATTTTTTAACTTCCAAAAATAAAATCCAATGTATAATTCAAGGGGAGAAGTGATGTCTGTTTTATTCACTGTTGCATCCAGAAAGAGAACAGCTTTGGGCACATGGTAACTGCTTATAAATACTTGTTGAATAGATAAAAATTTGAATGAATGAAACAACTTTTTATGCTGGAAAGGTAAACAAGAGCCCAACTTTCATGATATCAGACTCTAAATATAGACAATTAAAGTAATTTTACATAACACATGTTATGAGGAAAAAAAGTTAAAGGATTATATGGTAGAAACTGACTCAAGGAATGTAGAGGGGCAAAAAGTACTTTAGATTGATTAGTCAGGGAATACTTGAGTATTAGGGAAGATAGGAAGATCTATATCTAAATGCATCAACAATGAATATCTTTGAATAATAAACTTATAGTGATCTTTGTTTTCTTTGAGTTTTTCTGTATTTTCTCATTATTCTAATTTCTTTGGTCATGGAGAATAATTTGTTATATACATATGTATGTGTATCAGACTCATAGTTGATTCATCTTAAGCAACTGTATTTTTCTGGAGCACCAAGTACTGTGGATAACAGTTCTTCAGATTGGATGAGACTATCTAAGCCTGGCAATTCTTTGTATGCTACACAAGAGGCTGAGAGGTATGGTAGTCTTTATAGAATAATTACACAGATATATGCAGAAAAAATTCTTTGTCAATTTTAAAATATATATTAAAATTGTTGAGATTTTTTAAATTAAAGTTTTCAAAAATAATAAATGCAAGTCAAACATCATTAATTTGAAAATCTAAAATCTGAAACTTTTTGAGTAATGACACAAAATCACAGTAGAAAATTCCACACCTGACCTCATGTGACAGGTCACACTTAAAAATGAAGATGCCCTAAAAATATTGTACAAAATTACCTTCAGACTGTATATATAAAGTCCATATGAAACATAAATATTTTTCATGTTTTAACTTTGGTCTCATCTCTTTATCTCATTATGTATATGAAACTATTCTGAAACAGCTTTTTTTTCCCCTTGAGAATCACTAAACAAATAAAACATATTCTAAGAGTAATATCATTAAATTGGGAGAAAGAGGTATATATGTCATACATATTGCCTCTACAAAAAATATGAATTTTTACATAGCCAAGATGTAAGTTCATTTGATTAATGGATCAAAAAAAATTTTGGTACTGGTAATTGAATCCAGAGGTGCTTAATCATTGAACCACATCCCTAGCTCTTTTCATAATATTTTATTTAGAGACAGGTTCTCTTCAAGTTGCTTAGGAACTTGCTAAGTTGCTGAGACTGGCTTTCAACTTATGATCCTCCTGCCTCAGCCTCTAGAGTAATTTTTAAGACTAGAGGGGTGTTGGCAGCAGCTCTCACATTGAAATAACTGCTATACCTTATGCTTATTTATTTATTTATTTTGAAAATACGTTGTTTCAGTTTCACAAAGATGACTCTGGAGACACTGAGGAACATTAATTATTAGCAATTTTTTAAATTACTGGTTTTATCTTTTCAAAAAGTAGCTTGCATGTTAGTCCAGCCTGGCCAAACTTGCAGTACCAGTACTGGCAAGAGGTGAGGGGGGATTAGAAAAGAAAGACACACACACACACAGATATAAAGATAAAATATCTGGGATCAAGTGGAGCACTGCTCTCTGATGAAGAAACAAATCTAAAATATAATGCTATTATGCCAGGAATCTTTATTTACATATGTCTCATTATCAGGTTAAAGTCTCCAAGCATTATTCTTTATACTCAGGAAAGTTACAGAACTAGAAACATCTATGCAGGTTTTCCAAAGTTGCAATGTAAAATGTTAGGAGCTTTATGGAGCACTCAAGGAGGCCCACTGTTTAAAGTTACTCTTAACTGGGCAGGCTCAGGAATAGCAGAGCTGGTAAAACATTGTTGTTGTCTAAGCATGAGAATTCTATCCCAGGAAGCTATGTGACTGAAATCAAGGTCAAAGCTGATAAGACTCTTGCATATATAGGGGTTTCTTAGGTGGGCCATTACCATAACAGCTAGGCATCCTGTGCCCTTGCACAGAAACATTCCCAGGCAGCAGGCATGAAGTCATCAGAGATCGTCAATCTTAGTCATTGCTCTCCCATTATCTGCCACTGTTCTCCACACTAACTCTTTGTTCCATTGACCTTTTGTGCTCTTTTTAAAATCTCTTTTTCATTTATTCCTGCTCTGAACTTTGTCACTGCTTTTTTTTCTACTTATTGTGTATTCGGTTTATTCTTGTTTTTCCAAATGCTTGAGATACATCATTAGCTTGTTTATTTGAAGCTTTCATTTTTTTTCTCTGATGTAGAAATTTATTGCTATAATCCAACCTCTTTGTATTGCTTTTGCTGTTTCCCATAAGTTTTGATATGTGGTGTTTCCATTTTCCTTTGTTTTGATAAGTTTTTAATGTCCCTTTTGATTTCTTCAATGACCATCGTACATTTAAGTGTGTTGTTTGTCTCCAAATATTTGTATGATTTTAAAATTACTTTTATTATTAATTTTTGTTTTATTCTATTGTGATCAAAAAATTTAATGATATTGTTTCAATTTTTTTGTTTCAATTTACTTCAAGACCCAGTATGTGGTCTATCCTAGAGTTACATGTGTGCTGATGAAAAGAATATATATCCTGCAGCTGTTACATGGAATATTCTATAAATGTCTGTTAAGTTCTTTTGATTTGTAGTATATTTAAACTCAGATTTTTTTGTTGAATTTGTTTGGATGATCTGTACACTGATGAAAGTGGAGTGCTGAAATCCCCCACTACTATTGAATTGGAGCCTATTTCTACCTTTAGGTCTAATAGTGTTATTTCATAAAGTTAGGGCTCTAAAATTAGGTGCATATAGATTTATAATCATTATATCTTCTTGTTTAATTGATCCTTTGATCATTATTGAGTGACCTTCTTTGTCTTTTGCAGTTTTTGTCTATTTTGTCAGATATAATTATGATTATTCTTGCTCAATTTGGTTTCTACTTGCTTGGAATATCATTTTCAGTCTGTGAGTGTGTTTTCTGGTGAGATGAATTTCTTACAGCTAGCATATTGGGTTTTTGTTTTGTTTTGCTTTTATGCATTCAGTCAGTTTGTATGTTCTGATTGGAGAATTTAATCTGTTTGCATTGAAGGTTACTTTTGATAGGTAAGCTGTTACCCCTCTCATTTTAAAAAATTTGAATCAAATGTATGGAAGATGATATGCCATGAGCTTTGTAATGTTTTGAACAACCAATAAAAAAAAATTTAAAAATAAATAAATAAATAAATAAAAAATAATAATAAAAATTTGCAAACTTTTCCTTTCTTTATTCTATAGTTCTGAACTTATATAGTTGTTAACAGTTTTGAACTAGTCTTAGAAAGAGGGACCTGCATGGAGAGGGTACATTGAGGTTGTCAGGCCCAAATTTCCTCCTGAGATAGGCTACCACACAGTCTCTACCAAAAGATTTCTTATATGATATAACTTTCCAGTGCATAAGTCAACCAATGCTGGATAATTAGTGTTTTAAAATATACCTTTGTGTCAGAGTGTACTCTTCTTCCCTGCTACTACCCAAAGTTAGCCCTGGTCTCTCCAAAGTAAGGTCTTACACTAGTGAGATGAATACCTGAAAACTGCATAAGCACTTTACTGGATGCCAGGCTGTACCAGCTAGTGGATAATTTCTGGTAATAATGGTAATAAAACTGTTTATTGCAGGTCGAGCATCTTTATGACATCATCTCAATCAATGATCAAAACAGAAAGTTCAATAGTATTATTTTTTCATTCTAAAATGAAAGATGAGGCCAAATTACCTTGTCCAAGAGATTAGAACTTAGATTTGATCTTAGTTTTGCTTGATTCTGAGGTCCAGGCTCTTTCTCCTGCAACCCTCAGTCAATTTTTTTAAAAAGGTAATAATGGAAGGAAGTGTACATTTACATTACCCAGGAATCACATGGCATCTTGAACATGGAATTCCACCACTGAAACACCAACAAACGGAGGAACTGCTTGAAGAAGCAGGAATCATGAAGCTGTGTTAACCAAGGCATTTAATCATGGAGGGAAAAGCACATATATTATGTTTAACTAAAGCTAACATCAGTTTCCACTTCTGTTAATACATTTATTACATTCTGTTCAGTTGTAAGTTAATTGGTGTCCTGATCTGACTTTGAAACTGTAAGCTCCCTGAAGACAGTCATATTTTCCTTCCTTCTTTTTTTTTTTCATGGCATATAATACAACTTTGTAGTTGCTATGTACTTAAGAACTATGTGTGGTATTTTAAAAATAACATTTTTGCTTTGAAATAATTTTAAATTTACTGAAAAGTTGCAAAATGATACAAAGAGTCCCAGGGAGCTCTTCATTCAAATTTCCCAGTGTTAGCATTTTATATAACTTACGAGAGTTTGCCAAAGAACCTAACATTGGTTCTAAATGAACTAAACTGTAGTCTATATCCAGATGCCACCAATTTTTCCACTAACATCCTTTTATTTTCCAGGATTCCATCTAGGATATTACATTTCATATACTTATCATGTGTAACATTTTATTTTGAAAAGTTTTCATTACATTAAATATCTAAATGTGATAAGAAAGGAATAATGTATGTATGCACCATTTCTGTGTATAATAATAATGTTAAAATGAACAAAATTTTACTGATCTCTTACCATATGCCAGACTCAGTTCTAAGTGGTTTATGTGTACTATTCCATTTTTGTCCTTACAAAAACTCTCCAATATATATATTTGAAATCAAGGCAGAGGTTGTTTTTGCCACTTAGATAGGAAGAGCCATAATTGAAACCTAGATGGTCAGACCTTCATATGTTACACATAAGTATGATGTTTTAGAAAAAAGCTACAAAGATGTGAAGAGATTGCTAAGTGGCTTGTTTTACTAATGTATTATGGTGTAAGATAAGACTAAAATAGTTGCTATTCGTTCCAGACTTATTTTGGGGAACTTGCATTTTTCCATCACTCTGTTATAAAGGGAAGAAAGCAGTATGTAAGGGCTGCATGACTTTTGCTAAATCTGAACTGAAGTCCTAACACCTGGTCTCAAGCTCCCTCTAGTCTCTTGAGCTAGAGTGTCATGTCCAAGCCTGGACATAATCATGATGAAAGGTAAATGGATGTGCTTGGTCATCATTTTTCCACATCATAAACCTCCAGCAGAGGGCTCTCATGCTGGAAGAACAGAGGCATTGAAAGAAAGAGTGAAGGTGAACTGGCAGAATACCATGCAGAGGCTTTAATGGCAGTTCAACACCTCTGTGACAGGTGACATTCTAAATGTTCCTCAGTCACACTCACTCAAGTCACAATAATTCACAATAAATAGAATAATAGATGTCAAAAACAATAAAAAAATCAAAAATTTCCCAAACTAAACTATTATCCTTTGAATTCACACTTTTTTTTCTCTTTCACTTTACTCTTCAACACAATAGTCTATAGAATCATATATCATTTGGAAATTCCCCTTAGAAACAGATTCATTGTCAGAGGTTTATAGTCAAGGTTAATGGCTAAAACTTTATTGTATAAACAGGCCCTCATAATTTTTAGTTAATTATGGCAACGGGGCCAAGGATGTAAGTAGTGGAGAATGATATTTTGTAAAAAAATAGCTAATAATAAGATCTACCCGTGCATCTATCATTCATTCAACAAACAGAATGAGATCCCCTGTCGGCCAAACATTGGGCTATGACCTCTGCATCCAGAAGGGAAAATATTTGTGAAACTAAATCATCCATCTAATATTATAATTCTTCTGAATGAAGTACCTGTGCCTAGGACTTCACAAACTCAGTCATAACCCATTAGTAGTCTTTTAATTCATTCTATATAATGTAGACACACAAAATAAAACAGAGTAATGTGGAAAATATCTGAATCCATCTCATACACTAATTAAATGTATTTTTTCATGAAACTTTCATCAATATACATATAGTGTGTTTGTGTGTGTGTGTGTGTGTGTGTGTGTGTGTGTATCCAAAAAATACATTTCTTAGTGTAGACTGCAGTCAAAAAAGGATGAGGGAGACAAGGAGTTTCCTTGATGCTGGAATTGGGTCTTGAACAGTGGTCTTCACCAGCTGGATTGTAAGACAAAGGACATTCTGAAAGAACAAGAGCAGAATGGGAAAGGCACAAAGAGGTCCAACGGTCTGGCATATAGTGAACACTGCAAGATCTGCCTTTCTCCTGAAATCTTAGGGCTACTGAGCCTCCATGCACCTACATTCAGAAGACAGAGAGTTGTTATTTTGTGTATAACTGAGAGTAGAACTCCTCAACTTTTATGTATACCCAAATCACTGGGGGGAGGGGTTGTAAATTGTACAATCTGGGGAGGTTGGGGTGGGTTGGGTCCTGACACCTTGTATTCCTAACTAGTTCCCAGGTGCTGCTGAAGTTACTAGTCCAGGAGATACACTTTGACAATCAAGATCTCAGAGAAAAAGAATGAATTGTTTCCAACATCCTGATTTTGTCCTTGGGCTGTATACATTCCCTGCAGTCTGCCCAGATGTGGGCAGCTTTCTGCTGTGTGGGAACACAGAGAGTTGCCAAAACAGGTAAAAATGCTGACAATCACTGAACCCCCACTGTCTGGCAGGTGTTGTTTTAAGCCAGTCAGGGGTATGTTTTTATGGCAATCCATAACAATCCTTAAAGGTATGTGCTATTATAATTCCTATTTTATTTGTAAGGAAACCCTAGCTTTTGGAGGGTCAGAGGAGGTTGGCAGATTAAGGATACAAACCTCAGGCTCTTAATGAAATATGTATACTGAGATATTTGCATGATTGGGGATTTTCTCCTTATTTTTTTCCTTCTAAGAATGGAAGAGTAAGTGATTATGATACCATTGGTGATGAGTATCAAGTAGTCCAAATTCTGTTTCCCCAGATGTGAAAATCAAACACCTGAGAAACACAGAGACAAGTGCAGAAAGCAAGTTTCATTTAAAGGATAGAACAGAGATAGACTTCTCCAGGGAAGATGAAGGAGAATCCAGGGCTGGTGTTCAAAGAAGTGGGGGTGTCCTGCCCCTTTTATACATTTTATATTTTCTTTGTTCTCATGTTCTACTTCTCCCCTATCTTGCCCATATGACCAAAAAGGTGGGCCAAAAGGTGGAGTGATCCTGGGCAGGAAAGGAGCAGCCAAGGAGGTATTAATTAACAACCCCTATAACTCCCTGCAGGCAGGAACAATTCCTTGGAGGTAGGTGATCTTGGCAACAGGTTGGAGGAGGAGGGGTAAGGGACTCTGCAGATACTAGTATTTTATTTCCTTTCCTTAGAGCTATTATGTATGATCAGTCCCCAAGCTTAATAAGTCTAAAATGTGTGTTACACTTAGCTTTGAAATTCAGTGTAAAGCAAATTATCATTTATTGAACCCCTACTATCCAAGTTCAGTCCTTAGGACTTTGTGAGCAAAAAGTGTCCTCAACTAAGGTTACAGGATTTCAAGTGCTTTGAAAATGCCTCAAGTGTACAGGTCCGGTAGAACTCACCTAAGTCAGGAATCATGTGTCTGTTTCTTTCCTGTTTCACAGACATAGATGGAAACTTGAGAGCTTTCTCTTTTCCAAGTATTCATCATACCTTTTTAAAAACACTTGCATAATCATTTGCTGTTAGTCACATATAGTGCCATAAATAGCATTCACTTTATTGATACCTTTTTCCTATTCCTTTTACTTTCTGTAAAATTCACTTGATTGATTCAAGCACCTACTGTGTCCTATGTGCCAGGGGCTAAAAAAATGAGGCCCATGCTTCCCAGAAAAACATCTAACAGAGAAGGATAAGAAAATAAATAGTAATGTTTCAACATGGTGAATATTTAATGCAGATGAGAGCAAGTTCAGCAGCACCCAAAGGAAGGAAGGGTAGAGGAAATCTGGAGGAGTTGGCTTGATCATTGGGATTGGATCCCAAAGGGTGGTGGTTGGAGTGCTCTAGAGAAGACACTAGGCATTCAAATTGAAAGAACAACACACACATGTAATGGAGAGTCCTCATTCGAAGAACACAGGATACATAAGTGTTCTGGGGTGAGGGGTTGGTAGGAGAGTTTGAGGAGTTTAGTGAGTCTCGGTTGTGAATATACTCTACTGAGGAGGAGAAATCATGCAGTCTTTAATGGAGAAATGATTTAATCTGATCCACAGAGAGCCAATTGAGAGCTAGAACAGGTGACATTTGGTGACCAAGTGGGTAGTGGTATAGAAGCAGAAGCATATATGTTAGATGAATGGTCAGAATTTTGACTGAGGTAAGAAGTAAATGAGAAAGAAAAAGTACAAAGAAGAATGGCAATTTGTTTTTAGTTTGAACATTCAAATGAAACTGCTCAATAGGCACTTTAATTTTCAAAGGTAACATCTTCATTCCTGGTACTAACTGTCCCCTAACCTTACTTCCTGAGCCTATCTAGGGCTGCCTTTGGCAAAGAGAGAAGTAAACTTGACATCAGGATAGTGTTTCTACCTCTATCTTCAAGAGTGAAATCATTAACTTAGTTATTTGAACTACCATCAGTGATAAGATTTAGTTGTTTTTTTTTCCTACTGTGACTAAAGGACCTGACCATAACAATTTTAGAGGAGGAAAAGTTTATTTGAGGGCTTACGGTTTCAGAGGTCTTAGTCCATAGAGGTCTTAGTCCAGAGGTCAGCTTC
Source organism: Callospermophilus lateralis (assembly GCF_048772815.1). Taxonomy (NCBI): domain Eukaryota; kingdom Metazoa; phylum Chordata; class Mammalia; order Rodentia; family Sciuridae; genus Callospermophilus; species Callospermophilus lateralis. Next base: position 106,313,779 of record NC_135310.1, on the reverse strand, counting down.
ATTCCTCAGGACTTGAAGTAAGGCAGAACATCATGTCAGAAGAGTGTGGTCAAGAGAAGCAACTCACATAGTGATCAGGAGGCAGAAAGAGAGACTCCACTCTCCAGATACAAAATATATACCCAATAGCTATGCCCCAATGAGCCATTTCCTCCATCCACACCCTACCACTCCAGTTACCACTTAGTCAATCCCTATCAGAGGATTAGTTCCCTGATTGGGTTAAGTCTCTTACAACCCAATCATTTCTCCTCTGAAACTTCTTGCATTGTCTGACATGTGAGCTTTTTGGGGATATCTCACATACAATAGTAATGATAGTAATGATAATGATAACAATGTCTTAAGTTCACTCAATGCATACTATACACTAAGCACAAAGAAGTCAGAAGTGCACTTGGATTATCGCATTCAATCCTGCTACTAACCCTGTGTGGGAGGCACTGTTGCTTCACGCACATGATGGACAAGGAAAGCCAAGCCAAGTGTGGATGCTTTGTCTAGGTCACACATGTAGTAAGAGGTGTTGAAGTCCAAGTTCTCAGCATTCTCAATTGCCAATGTGAATTGATAAATGCCTATTTATCCTAGAATACTTTTCTCCCTCTGTTTGAATATCTGTGGCTGATGCTATAGACGAGAACTGAACTGAGCCAAAAGTTTAGTCTTTCCATTGGATTCTTTACCCAATTTGCTGTGTAGTTTGAAAGCTCACACCATCTCAGGTTTCAGTTATTTTAAATCTGCAGAACAATAGGAGAAGAGATTGGCTAGGTTCTCTTCAAACAGTCTCAGTATTCTAAAGTCCTGCCAACCTGTCTCAAAGTCCACTACCAGAGCTTTTTTCTTTGGTTAAGATTATGCCTACCTGGTCACTTTAAAATACAAACACTTTTGAAGAGGATTAACTCAAATAGTGCCTTTTCCTTATGGCCACGGTGTGAGGGAGCCCATAGTGGGATAATGGAGATAACTAATGTTGAGGAAGCCTAGGTCGGGGAGAATCGTTCATGGGCACTGAAGGATATGAATATGAATAAAATCCCCCAAGATAGCCCCCAGGAAAACAGGAAGTGGCCCAGAAGGTGGAAGGGGAGAAGAAGGCAACATTCAACCCTTTCCAGTGACATTGGGTCCTGAAGAGAGGGGATGAACACTGAACACTGGGTTCTGAACTTTCAACCTTTTCCGTTGTCAATGAGTCCTTAAAGGAGGAAAGCAAATAGTGGCGCTCTAGGTAACAATGGATCCTAGAAGAAGAAGATAAGCAATGAGTCCCAAGCTCTGGGCTTTTATCCTTTACCAGTAACACTGACTCCTGGAGGGGCAGGCAAACAAATGAGCTCTGGGCTCTACATTTTTATCCCAATAATAATAAATTTCAAGCTTTTACAATTGTTTTCCTGAGTTAGATTTTTTAAGCTGGATAATGAGTTTCCCGACTGCCCAAGTCTAATGATTAAGTCATACTAACATTCTGCTCTCTTTAAGACCTGTAAAAAGCCAAGCTCTCTTGTAACCAGTGCCCATTTTATCCCCTGAAAATGTGCCATGTGCCATTCTACCAATGCTTAAAAAATACAGTTTGCTGATCTGTTTGAGTTCTGCTCCCGTTGGTTATTTGTACTTACAGGCGCTAAAGTAGAAGCATCTCCATAGTCACTGATCACATCCTTTACTTCAGACATGTTACTTTGCTTTTTTGTTTTGTTTGTTTGTTCATTTATCAGGGATTGCACCCCACAGGTGCTTAACCACTGAACCACATCCTCAGTCTTTTTTATTTTTTTTATTTTGAGGCAGGGTCTCTCTAAGTTGCTTAGGGCTTTTGCTAAGTTGCTGAGGTTGGATTTGAACTTGGGATCCTCATGCCTCAGCCTCCCAAGCTGCTAGGATTACAGGTGTGCCCCTCTCCACCTGAATAAACATGTTATTGAAACTCTGTGAGGATTTCTTCATCTCTGGAAAAACTGAGGCAATGAATATGCATTAAGGTTTTTGTGAGAATTGAAACAGATAATGATATAAACTAGGCACCACATATCAGTTGGCCTCATAGAAGGTGCTCAAGAAATAAGGTACCCACCCTTTGCCTCTAGGGTAACAGACATTGAGGCAGAGAAGGTCCAGTGCTTCTGAAGACAAACTTTCCTATTTTATAGTTTTTAAAAGTAGCACCCCTTAGATGAGTACTATATATCTGTTTAATATTATCTATCATTTTTCTGTTTCTTAGAAAGCAGTATATGTGCTGGGGATATAAAAACACATTAAAACATTCAAAGTATGAATTGCTCATATGTGCATTAATCAGTGTCCCTCATAGCTACAAAAAAAAAAAAAAGCTTCAACATTCCAACACACACACTTTTGATCTTTTTTTACTGGTATTTTTATTTAATGATGCATTATAGTTGTACATAATGGCAAGATTTATTGTTACATATTTGAACATACACACAATATAGCAATATAATTTGGCCAATATCACTCCCTAGTCTTTCCCTTTTCCTTCTCCTCCTTCCTATCCATGGTCCTTTACCTCAACTGATTCCCTCAATTTTCATGAGATCCACCCAACCCTTCTTTTTCTTCTCTAGCTTCCAAATATGGGGGGAAACATACAAACTTTGGCCTACTGAATTTGGGTTATTTTGCTTAATATAATGTTCTCAAGTTCCATCCATTTTCCTGCAAATGACGTAATTTTATTTTTTCTTTATGGCAGAATAAAATTTCATTATATATGTATATACACCACATTTTTTTTAGGCATTTATCCATTGATGGACATGTAGGCTGGTTCCCTAGTTTAGCTATTGTGAATTGTACCACTTTTTTATGAAGGTATCACTATAGTAAATGACTTTAATTTTTCAGGATAAATACTGAGGTCATATAGTGGTTCCATTTTGAAGAACCTCTTTCCTGATTTTCATAATGGTTGTGCTAATTTACAATCCTACCAACAGTTTAAAAGTGTTCCTCTTTCTTCACATTCTCTCCAGCATTCATTATTATTTGTATTCTTGATGACTGCCATTCTGACTGGTGTGAGATGAAATTGTATAGGTTTTATTTGCATTTCCCTAATTGATAATTATGTTAAATATTTTCTCATATATTTTTAGCCACTTGTTTTTCTTCTTTTGAGAAGTATCTGCTTAATTCATTTGCCCATTTATAAATTAGACTACTTCATTTTTTGTCATAATGATTTTTGTTTTTTCATATATTCTAGATATTCATTCTCTGTCAGAAGAGTAGCTAGCAAATATTTTCTCCCATTCTGTAGGTTCTCTCTTTACATTCCTAATAGTTTCCTCTGCTGTACAGAGTTTTAAAATTTGATGGCATCTCATTTATTAATTCTTGGCATGATTTCCTGAGCTGTAGGAGTCCTGCTGAAAAAGTCATCACCTATGCCTATATGCTGAAATGTTGACCATATGTTTTCTTCCAGTATACGAATAGTTTCTGGACTAATTCCTAAGTTTACAATCTATTTTGAGTTTATTTTTGTGCAGGATGAGAGATAAGGATCTGGTTTCATTCTTCTACATATAGATAACCAGCTTTCCCAATACCATTTGTTAAAAAGGCTACCTTTTCTCCAAAGTATGTTTTTTAACACCTTTGTCAAGGATCAGATTACTGTAGATTTGCGGGTTTTCCTCTGTGTCTTCTATTTTGTACCATGGGTCTATGTGCCTGTTTTTATGCCAGTACCATGAATTTTTTTGTTACTATAACTCTGTAGAAGAATTTGAAGTCAGGTTTTATGATGCCTCCAACAGTATTTTTTTGGCTTAGAATTGTCATGGCTATTCTTAATCTTTTATTCTTTCAAATGAATTTTATGATTATTTATTCTAGTTAGTAAAGAAGGTCATTGGTATTTGGTAGAGATTGCATTGAATCTGTATATTGTTTTTGGAAATATGGCCATTTTAACAATATTATTTCTGCCTATCCATGAACATTTAGGGTCTTTCCACCTTCTAAATTCTTCTTCAGTTTCTTTCTTCAATGTTCTATAGTTTCTATTGTAGAGGACTTTCACTTCCTTGGATAAATTTATTCGTAGGTATTTTTTCTTTTTTGAGTCTATTGTGAATGGAACAGATTTCCTGAGTTCTTTCTTAGCAGATTGTTGGTATATAGAAAAGCTATTGATTTTTGTATGTTGATTTTGTAAACTGACATTTTGACAGGTTTTTTTAATTAGCTATATCAGTCTTTTGGTGAAGTTTTTTGGATCTTCTACATATAGGATCACATCATCTGCAAACAGTGATAACTTGACTTCTTCCTTTCCTACTTCTTTTCCCTTCTATTTTCATCTCTTAACTAATTTCTCTGACTAAAATTTCTAACACTTTATTAATTAGGAGTGGTGAGACTATATATCCTTGTCTAATTCTACATTTTTAAAAGAAATTTTTTTCAGTTTTTTGCCACTAACTATGAGGTTGACTTTGAATTTTTCATATATAGTCTTCATGATGTTGAGGTAGGTGCCTTCTGTCCCTAGTTTCTTCACTCTTTTTATCATGAATGGGTGCTGGATTTTGTCAAAGGCCTCTGCATCTATTGTGATAACTAAATGTTTTTTGTCCTTAATCTATTTATATGATGAATTACATTAATGATTTGCATGTATTAAATCATCTTTGCATCTGTAGAATGAAACCAACTTGGTTGTGGCATGCAGTTTTTAACATTTTGTGCATTTACTAATATCTTATTAAGTATTTTTGCATCTAAGTTCATCAGGGATTTGATTTATAATATATTTCATGTCCAAAAAATTTTTACTGAGTTTATGTCTGGATGAACTATCTAATGAAAGAGGATATAATAATAAGAGCATTATTATACTGTGGTCTATCTGAGGCTTCAATTTGAGTAGTGTCTCAAATTAGTTTCACCCACTTTTTGAAGTTATTCTTGTTATATTTTCCTATTGGACTGTTCCCTTTACCAGTATAAAGTGACTTTCTTTGTCTCTTCAGACTTAATTTTAAGTCTGCTTTGTCAGATATGAGAGTACCTACTCCTGCTCATTTTCGGTCTCCATTCTTATGGTATAAGAACTTCTATCCTTTTACTTTCAGCCTGTCCCAGTCTTTGCTGAAAGATGTACCTCTTGGAATCAACATATAGCTGGGTCTTATTTTTTATAATCCATTCTTACAGCACATCTCTTTTGATTGGAGAGTTTATACCACTTTCATTCAATGTAATTATAGAAATATTTTTATTAATTTCTGTCATTTTTATTTATTTATCACATTAAATTTTATCCTTTTTCTTATTTGTTTTGTACTCTTCAAATATGATTTGTTTAAATGAAGTTCTAGGGTTTGTTTTTTTTTAATTCCTTCTCTGTAGCATGTTTCTTTAATATAGGTTCTGTAATGCATTCAGCAGCCATAATTTTTTTTTTTTTTTAGTTTTTGCTTATCTTGAAAGGGTTTTTATTTTCTCTTCAATTTTGAAGACTAGTTTTGATGGATGTAGCAGTCTTGACTGCCAGTTGCTTTCTTTTAGGATTTGGATCACATCATTACAAGTCCTCCTGGATTTTAGTGTCTGTGGTGAGAAATCAGAAGTGATTGTGACTGATTTGACTCTGAATGTGACCTGACATTTTTCTCTTAAGGTTTTTAGTATGCTATCCTTGTTCTCTATGTTAGGCATTTTAATTATAATGTGTCATTGAGAGGTTCTTTTTTGATCTTGTCTATTTGGGGTTCTAAATGCCTCTGTATTTGGATGTTCATATTATTCTGAAAGTTTGGGAAAAAAACTGATATTATTTCCCTGGAAAGGTTATCCATTCCACTAGTCACAATCTTCCTCAATTCCAGTGATTTTTAAATTTGGTCTCTTAACATTGTTTCATATTTCTCATATTTTCTAATAATAGTTACTTACTTTCTTTAATGTGTGAATGATCAAAACTGACCATTTTGTCTTCCAGCTCTGAGATTATGTCTTCAGCATGGTCTACTGCACTAGATATTTTCAATTGAACATTTTATGCATTTTATTGTGTTTATTGTGTTTTAATTTCCAAGACTTCTGTTTGGTTTTCTTTCCAATATTTCTATCTTATTATTGAATTTCTCATTCATATCTTATGCTGACTTCTTTAATTCATTCAGTTGCTTATCTGTGATCTCTTGGAATTCATTGGTCGTTTTATATTGATTCTTTTGAATTCTTTATCTGATATTCCATCCACTTCAATATATTTGGGATCAGTTGCTGGTGAATTATGAACTTTAGGAGGTGTCATGTTACCTTGTTTTTTATATTTCTTGAATTCCTGTACTGGGTTTTAGGCATCTTCCACTCTTACGTGTGGGTCTTTACAGGGCACAGTCATCAATTGCCAAACTGTCCTAAGGTAATCTAGATTGAGAACACTTCATAGATATTGTATCCACTGTTTTTGCTGCAGCCATGGATGTCTGCATTGAAACCTGGGAACCCATCTCTAGCCTTTTTTACTTGTGGGTTGGTCATTAGTTTGGGTTTTTGTCTCTTCTATCCTTTGTATTTAAAGTACAGGTGAGGGGCTGGGGATGTGGCTCAAGCGGTAGCGCGCTCGCCTGGCATGCGTGCGGCCCGGGTTCGATCCTCAGCACCACATACAAACAAAAATGTTGTGCCCGCCGATAACTAAAAAAAATAAATAAATATTAAAATTCTCTCTCTCTCTCTCACTCTTTCTTTAAAAAAAAAAATAAAATAAAAATAAAAAAAAAATAAAGTACAGGTGAGTATTGAGTGTCATTAATTTGTGTGCACTGTCTTTTGGTTGAGTTTAGTTCAGCAACAGTCTCTATACTGTGAATTAATAGTATTCCTGTAGATTTGTAGCACCTCACAGAATAAGAGTAAGCAAACAATAGCAACATCTGATCAAACAATATATAGCATTAGAATAAATACCTGGTTTCTACTATGACATCTACAACATTAAATGCCACACACACACACACACACACACACACACAGAGAGAGAAATGGTGGGTTCAGCAATTGCCAAAGCAAAACCAATAAGTAACCATAAACTAGATTGGCATTAAAACAAACAAAATGTGTCAACTATATAATCCACAGCATTAAAAGTATGGGAAGTAGTTAAATAAGTCAAGTAGTTATAAAAGATTATAAAAATACAATTATTTATGAGAAAAAATGTGATGGGAAGGGAAAAAAGAGTTTAAAGTTTCAATAAGAGAAAAGAGAGAATGCAGAAGAGATGTAGAAGGTGATAGTGATAAGGAAGCAAGAGAAAAAGAGAAGAAATAAAGTGAAGGGAGAAAGAGAATGATAGCATTTGGCTGTCAGCAGAAGAGAGAAAGAGAAACAAATAAATAAAAACAATATAAAACAAAACTCAAATACACAAACCAAAAATTCTAACCTTCAAAAGTTAAGGCAAGAAAAAAATAACTACATTTTTAAAATGCTAAAAATGAGGGTACAAAAAGAGAAAAATAAGTATATGTATATATGTACATGAACCAATCAGCACAGCAAAACACATACACACACAGTGAAAAAAAAAGGATCCTGAATAACAAAATTAATTCCACTGTAGTAGTCAAAATAGATAGTGAGAATGGATAGTCACTATTTATGCCTGATTTTCTTTCTGTTTCTTCTTGAGCTATGAGCTGAGAGTAAGAGCAAGGGCTTCCTTTTTCTCTGTTGCTCTTTGAGCTGCCACTTGGAGTGGTATAAGACCAAATCCATTTGAAATCAGTCTCAGATTCCCTTGTCACCCTTATGAGGTAGGGTGGAATAGAAATCAGTTGGAGTCTTGTCTGCACAGACCAGATGGATGCACTATCAGGGTGGGGCTCCTGCAGAGTTCTATGACGGGAGTTCCAGTGGGTAGAAATTAGGTCTAATCAGGCCTCAGTGGGTTTTCTGCTCTGAAAGATTAGATCAATACATCCCTAGATCCTGGCAGTTGCTGATCTCTGTCAAGAGGCTGGATCTTAGGAGCCTCCCAAGAATTCTATTTGTGGGTCAGGGGAACCAGTCCTCCACACAGAGGGCTTCCCATAAACACAGCCTTCCCAGGTTGAGTTCTTGAGAGTATTTACATATACCTGTTCAGATTCCCAAACTTCTTCAGCTGCTTATATGAGCTACCAGACTTAAAGCATAAGCAAGTTGGGTACCCTTCACTTTTCCAACTTGAATCCCCCTGGGTAAAATCTCTGGGCCTGTTTCACTCATATTCTACTAGCTATGTGCTATGCAACATGGTAGACACTACTGGGACAGTCTTTGCTATGAACTCCCAGCTTCCTCAACAGCAGCTGCAGCATGGATGCCTCAAGAATTTTTAAAAAATAATAAAAATTAAGACCTGGAGCTAACAGCTAGTTTCAAGAAAACCAATGCAAATTAAACAAGAACAAACTGTTCTTTTTAATAGTGCCCTTGAGGAAGGAAAACCCAACATTCACCTTTGTCACAAGATTTATGGACAGTATGACAAGTTTTAATGTGGGAGGTGACTGCAGAGCCAGTGATGAAGGCACATTTGTACTGAATTTTATGAATATATTTTCCTAATGATTAGAAGTTGCATATTCAGGGGCTGGGGTGTGGCACAGTGGTAGAGTACTTGCCTACCATGTGTGAGGCACTGGGTTTGACCCTCAGCAACACATAAAAAATAAATTGATTAAATGGAGGTGTTGTGTCCATCTACAACTGAAAAAATAATTTTAAAAGAAGTTGTATATTCAAGGTTTTAGAATGAAGGGTGTCCCCCAAATGCTGCTCTGCTAATGTAGAAATATTTAGAAGTGAAATTATTGGACAATGACAGGTGTACCTAATTGGATTATGCTAATTTGAATGGACTGACTTGGTGGTAACTGTCAGAAGGTGGTCATGACTGAATGGAGTGGGTCACTGAAGACATTCCCTGGAAAGGTATATCTGCCTTAAGACCCTGTACCTCTCTCTGCTTCCTTGCTTCCAGATGGTGAGAAGCTTTCCTTCACCATTATGTTCTACAACAACTCAGGCCCAAAGCAATGAAGTCAACCAATCATGAGTTAAACCTCTGAAACTATGAGCCCAAAATAATTTTTTCTTCCACTAAGTTAGTCTTGTCTTTTGGTCCCAGTGACATACAGTTAAATAACACAGGATGGTTGTGTTAATGGTAAAAGGTAGATCTTTCAGATGCTTTTTGGAACTATTTAGAAAAATTTATCATTTCAGCCTAATATTTTCTTCTCTGTGGAATAAACAATACAAACAAACCAAAATTGTCTTTTGACATCAGGTCAATCCTGTGTCTTTATTCTGTTTTTTGCTCCGTATGGCTGCCATTCATGCCCTCACTAAGAAATCCATTCTTTATCACCTAATAATCTCCACCTGCTTGCACAAGCCTTTCTTAATGTTTACTCTGCCACTGTTCTTTCTTTTCTCTGTTTACTCCTTAGTCAACGGCACTCTAGAATCTGCCCTTACTGTCCAAATGAAACGGCTCTTGTTAAAGGCTGTACTGATTTTCTAATTAGAGATCTTTCTGATCTTTCAGTAATTGCTTTCTTGAACTGCTCACTTTTATTTTCTACCATTAATCTCTTTATTTCTAAAAAGAGCATTCTACTTTATTAACGTCATAACACCACAGTTTATTGGTTCTCTTGACACTTCTTTACCCACTTGACACTTCTTTTGCCTTTTCAGTGTGTACATTTTCCATTTAAAAAACAATCCTGCTTACCCAATTTCTCACTTGATCTATAGCACTTAGTTTGCACAGATATTATCCAAATAAGCTGTAAACTAATACACTTAAAATTCAGTTGCATGCAGAGGGAGGAGAGTCACAAAGAAAATCATTGAAGGGGCACCAAAAACACAGAGTAGAGGAATCACTCTGGTTCTTCTTTGCATAGTTGGGTAACTATTGGGCAAAACCACCCATGATGTATTTCAAAATGACTAGAAGAGTAAGAAATTCCCAAAACAAACAATGATTGGTGGTCAAAGGTATGAAAATGCTTATTGACCTGATCTAATACACATTGTATAGTTGCATTGAATTACCATGATGTATCCCATAAAGATGGATACATTTTTTTAAAAAAAGCTTTGGGTTTGATGATACCACTTGATTACTTTAAATCCTTCAGTAACTCCCCAAGAATAAATTCTTTATATGGCAAATATTCTCATCCATGGCCCAGATTAATCCTCTACTTATGGCCACCTAAATCCTTGCTCTCTTCTTTATAATTTGGCAACTTAGAGGTTTTCATAGTTCCCACCACAACACTTTCTCAGTGTACTGCTTTTGCTAGCATTACCCCCTCTGCCTGGCACATCCTTCCCTACTCTATTCTATGCCACCCTGCCCTTTTCCCAGTTAACAATTACACATATTCTTGATCTCACTGCAAGTAGTCATCCATCTAGTCATCCACTAACCCAATAATCAAGTTAGGCTTCTCCCTGCTGCAAATATAACATGTGCATGCCTCCATTGGTGTATCTGCCTCATAATGGTGTTATATTATCTATTTATGGGTTCATATTTCACTAGAAGATGAGTTACTTATATTCAAGAGGTATTTATGCATCTTTGCATGCACTGAACCAAGCATAGTAGCTGGAATGTCAATTTAGCTAATCCTTTATTCTTGTCTCCCAAAAAGTCTTCTCAGGAGAAAATTCCCTTACTTTGTCTCATTCTGTCAGAACTTCCAAAATTTGCAAATGATCAAATCCTGTCAGATATGTTTATATTGTGTTACTTATAAGGATTAAAGAGTTTGAGGGGGCACACACCTACCTATAATCTCAATGACTTGGGAGGCTCAGGCAGGAGAATTGCAAGTTTGAGGATACCTGGGAAATTCAGGGGGACTCACTCAAAATTTTAAAATAAATAAATAAAAAGGCTGGGGCTGTACTCTATGGTAGATTATCCTCTGGGTTCAATTTCCAGTCCCACTCACCCACCAAGAAATAGGCTTCAAGCCTCTAATTAAGAATAGAAAAATAAGTTAAGCATAAAATAAATGAAAACACTTCCTATTTCCTACAGTTAATATTGAGAATACAAGATATTTGCTTTATGCTGGAACATGAGAATTTCCTGACAGTCTGGATTGGGGCTATAGGCCAGTAGCAGAGCATTGGCCCCGAAGGTGGTGGCCCTGGGTTCAATCCCCAGTGTGCAAAAATTCAACAGCAGCAACAACACAACAACAACAACTTACTATCAGTGATTCCACAAAGGCCTTTCTACACATTAGGTACTATTTTTGAAACTTGAGGGTAACAGGATTCATGTTCCAGGAAAAGAAAATCTAGTCCCATTATCTGAATGGAAGAGCTGTATTTAGTCATGCGGCCAAGAAAAATTCAAGAATGAACAACCTGGATTTTCTATTATTCAACCCAAATTTTATGTATCAGGTCTTTTCCCAAAGTAAGGGAAAAATTAGAATTGTTTACTTAGATAGCTCTAAATCACAGTATTTGTTAGATTTCTCTAATTCACATGTACTTGAAAACTGTTACTTGAAAACTGGTTTTAGCAAACATACACTAAATTTGAGCCCCAGAAAAGAAGTCAGCTACTTCCTCTATACTTAGATAACTGAGTCTGTCCTACTTTCTTAGAATACCCCTAGCATTTATCCATGGGTATATATTCTTTAATTAAAGATATCATAATAGCGAAGCACAATGCTCCAGAGATGTTACTAGTGGCATAACTTTTAATTATTAAAAAAACACTCCATAAAAGCCTTTGGGACTGCACTTCATCCATGATTTTTGCTAATGCCCTGAAACAAAGGGCTTCTCTCTTATGATTTATTCCTCTTTCACAGCTGCTAAACCTCCTCTGATTGTTATTTTATTCATGTACTTCCAGGATGCATTGCTGCCAAATGAAAGAGCATGTCAAATGGAAGAAACAAGTCTCCATCCTTAAAAATCACCTGGGGCCTTCATTAAAAATCAGAAAACTGTTCCTAGTAAAATATAGAAGACACAAGTGGGATAGGACCCTTATCATCTTAAAAGCCTCTTTCCCAGGACAGACATATCTTCTACAACTTTTTAAATTGCTAGTAATTCAGCTGCCACTTGGATATACGAGTAGGGAAGAGCATTTTTGTTGATGAAGTGAATACATTACATACATATTTTAAGTAATTGATTAACATATATTTTTTGTTCTACTTATTTACTTTACATGTTACACTTTTAAACTATTTCCCAGACCTACATTACTTTTCTCTTGCCCTTTCTTTAAATTTTGCAGACATTAATATTTGATTCCATCATCAGTTTGATGCTAGAGAGATGTGCACTTGAATTTGAGCTTGATTGCTTCTTAACTGAACAATGTTGGCCGGGTAATTTAATATCTGAACTTCAATTTTTCTTATCTTCACTACAGAGTGGTTATAATAATTGTTAGATAATATAGATACATGCTGATTTCATCTTCTTTCATTGTTTAGGAATTGAGTATCCAGAACTATAAGATATAGTCCCTAACACCAATGAGCTCAGGATTTACTGAAAACAAACAAACAAACAACTAACCAGTGTTGATTAATACAGTGTTAAGGGGCTTACTGGAATATATACATCATGGTTCATCAGACTACCCACAATTATCTGAACCTAACCTAAAAATTTGAAGTTATATCTATATACACAAACAATAAACTTCAGAAACTACAGGAAACAAAAGAAATATTTCATTCTAAGCACTGTTGACATCTTTTGATATATAATTTCAGAGCTTTTTGTGTGTGTGCTATATTTATATGCATATTTTTTATCTGTATCTCTGTCACACATTTTTAAATACAGAGATCACTTTAAACATTGTATTTCCTGACTCTGTTTCTTTCCCTCAGCAATAAACTCCATGGCCCTATTTTTTTAAAATATTTTTTCCTCCAAAATTTTCCATTTTGGAAATTCCCATTCTCTACTTTATTGTTTATATTTCTTTCTTTCTTTCTTTCTTTTTTCTTTTTTTTTTTTTTTTTTGAGGTTTCCCAATGGAATTCAGTGTGCACACTCTTCTCTCTCTTTTTCTCTCCCCAGAGGTAATTCTTGCCAGATTTGGTTGTGACTCATGGTGGTAGCAGTGTAGCATTAAATGTGGTTTCCAGAACTCTGAATGCTACTTTTAGCATCTGCTATGCTGCTAGACCCTTGTCAGAAAAAAATAAATATAGAACAAGGTCACCGCCCTTCATTCCCCTGGCCCCTACCCTTCATGGTGAAGGAGCACTCAAAACACAGTGAAAAGAACACAAAACCTCTTCATGCAGGATTTAAAAAGCTCTTTAGCTGATTCTACCAACTTGCATTCTACATTGATTCAGCGAGAAATAGGACCAAGGTTTTCTTTTTCCATAGTCTTTGAAAAATATTTTACATAGAAAATTAATAACATACATACCTAGAAAAGGATACTTTGCATTTGGGGCACTTTATTTATAAACATTAATTTGTATACACATATTTGGACACATTACTCATATTTTGATTATTTATTATACTTTTCATTAATCAGGGATGATAAGAAAAAACTTGTGTTTGGTGGTGCTTATTAATATAGAATTGAAAATCTGAAAAATAATCATTATATGAGTACCTGGGGCAAACAACTTCATGTCTTTGTGTATTAGTTTCATCAGCTATAAATAGTACAACTCTTCCATAGCAGGGTTATTCAAAGAATTTATAATAACTAAAAGCACTGTATAAATACAAATTATTTTTCCCCTTACTATTTAGTCCCAATTACTGCATGAACCTAAGTATTGTTATTGCCTTTTTCTTTAAAGTATTGTGTAAATTAATTTCCCCCAATCAATATGATCTTTTCTCAGAATCAATGATGCTGTTGTTCATTATGGAGTACAATTCCACATATCTCTCTAGCATGTCTTACTGCCAATAAGTCAACCCCTCCCTGAACCTTCTATGGCATGACTGTTTTCATGAATATTTCAAATATAAGTTAGGGCAAAAGGAGGCCCAGAGTAATCACCAATGTTGAGGTAAAATGATGGCTCAGAATTCTTGATTTCCCCTCTCAAGTCCACTTCAGTGCATCAGCCTGTCTTCCATCCAAGTGGGCTGGAAAGAAGGGTGCCTGTCCTTGGGCAGTGGCCTCTGGTGGAGTTGGACCTCCCAGTGCTGCTCAGAATGCTTCAGGGAGCAGTAAAAGCAGAGGCAATTATTAAAGACAGAGGGTAAATGTGCTCCTTTTCTATCTTACTATTTGGCTTAAGATCTGACATTTGTGAATAGGTGTGAATCATGCTGGCATGATCTGAGGTGCTGGGATTATTGGGGAGAGCCAGGCTCTCCTATCCTGCAGCCAGCCTAGTGCCTTTTCTGCCAAAACATAATTTCATGGTCAATACATGGAGGTAGTTCTTGTTATGTAATCAGTTGTCTCCTTGGAGCAGGTTGGATTTGGGTATAAGCGAAGCTAATCCCCCTTCCTGGCTTCAATTGCCAGGGGTATCTGAGTCACTATATTTTGATAATTTGCTTTCTAAAATGTTGATTTCTCAATTATTTTACAGAGCTATGCAAGTAACTGAGAAGCAGTTGCTTCAAATTGTCATTCCCTCCTTAAAAACTTTATCCTTCATGTACTAAAAACTGCTAGAAAGTTTGAAAACTTCAAACTTTGAGTTTCAATCCATTTTGAAATTCAAGTATTTTAACTGATTAAAATAGTTTCTAATTAATTATGTCTATATTGCAAACACCTTGGATTGACTATAAATTCTTTAAAGTATAAGTTCTGTAAGCTAAGATTTCCAGCACAATGCTAGGCACATTGATGTGACACCAAAAAAGTGAGAATATATGATAAGGTGGAAAATCTTCCTAGAAAAATATCACCAGCATTGCAATTTTGCCATATTATGGCATCTAACACAGGGCATTAATAGCCAAAGGAGAAAGTTGGGACTGTTATACTACAGGCAGATATTAAAAATTGATATCATGGCCCAGACCAAGGGAGTATGTTCAAGTAGCGTCAGGATAGTAAGCGAAAATTAGGTATCCAGATCACAAACATGATTCAAGAAGGTAGCTCTGATCAAAAATACAGGCAAGACAGTGAAATTCACAATTTCTAGCTTTTCCCTTAATCCCAGCCAAACATAAATCCATCCTTTTTAATCACTTTTGTCTTGAAATGTCGTTATCACAGTTTTCCTTCATTGCATAAAAGTGCAGTACTCTTTGATTGAATAAGAGTCTCTTTTTTGTTTCAAGTGTGTCAATCTCAAGTTTCCAACTGTTTGCAAATGAAGAGACAGTGTATCATTTCTTATCCTTGGAAGAGTTGGTTTAATGTTTAAATTTAGTAGTTCTTTTTCACATGACTGTATTATGTAATTAAATTATCCAACAAAAAATTGGAGATGAAAAATTATGACAGAAGACATATGATCCCTTGGCCTATACCCTCCCTAATAAGGGAGCTATCCAACATGTCAGGTATATGACTCGACTTCCATATGTAGAGAGTGTGAATAAGTAGGGGATTCTGTCTCAAGAGTAAAGTGACCTTACCTAACATTCATGCACTGACCTGCCCTGAGTGATATGAGATATTGCAGTTATAAAGTGGCACCAGATGTGCTGAGCTTAGGCAGAAAAATTGGTAAGAATTTAGCTATTATCCAGTGACACAACCCTCTTAAAACATCAAGTAGCGATATAAGGCCATGAAAATAGCAATAAAATGTCCATTTGAATAATAGAGAAATAAAATCTTGAAACAAACAGCAGTAAAAGAAAGAAGTTGGGGAAAATAAAAGCTAGGTAGATGTGCTGAGTAAAACACCTTTTGGACTAAATAGAGCTCTAACTAGAAAAACACAGTCAAGAATTTTCACAAGGCTCATAAGAATTGGAATAGGTGGTTTTAAAAGCTTAGGGGAAAAGGAAGCTATTAAAGCAAATCTTTGGTAGCTAATTGTAAACTAGAAGAAAAATGCTACATTGAATTTAAAACCGCCTGAATGATTCTTTCTAATAGAACTGAATGATTAGAAAATTAGTATTAATGAATAAACTGAGCGAATGAACTTATGCCTGGTGTCTATATACAGAG
The DNA here is from genome assembly GCF_048772815.1 of Callospermophilus lateralis. NCBI lineage: Eukaryota > Metazoa > Chordata > Mammalia > Rodentia > Sciuridae > Callospermophilus > Callospermophilus lateralis. The sequence goes on along the minus strand of NC_135310.1, from coordinate 106,297,593 downwards.
GTCATTCCAAATGTCTAAAAGTGTTAGTTTGTTAAAACCCGCAAGATTGTAAACTAGTTGGAGATTTTAGGATGTTTCTGTATTCTTCCAGATTTTAAAAATTTGAGTTGATTCACTGAAGGAATCAAGGTGAAGGATGTAGCTATTTTCTGTTATGGGTGGAGGTTAACAGCACATTTCCATTTTCTCATAAAAAGCAGGGATGGCCAGTGTAATTTCTAAGAACATTATTTTGGGAATAGTTAAATACATAAGGCAGCATTTTGGGAAAAACTAAGTCAAAATAGTGTGGCTTCCTACAGAAAAACTTCTTTTCAAAGCTTATAAGTCTATTAATTTTTCAGTACAAGGATTGCACAAGGTATTAAGAATATCTAGAGGGACCAAAGGGGCAAGCTCTGAAGAAGATGTAATTTTAGGGTTCTAAATTAGGTTTAACGAAGCTTACAGAATAATTGAATTCATATTTTCTGAACACTGCAAACCAAATATTTGTGACTTAAAATGGGAAAAGATTAGGCTCTCTTTGGTACGAAACACAATTCCAACAGCAGTAAGAAGCTAGAGAGAGATTGACATTTATAGGTGTGCTCAAGACCAGAGGGCAGTTTAGAGCAATTGCAGAAACTCTTCCAGCTTGCACTCTCTTTATGTAGCACTTGGAATCTCCCAGTTCATGTGGCCTCCTAAGTAATATGCGTGATTCTAATGAATGCTGGCTCTCCCTATCCTTGGAGGTGAACCAAGTATTGAAAATAAAAGCCAATAACCACTGTGCTGTCTGTGTTAGAAGTATTTACCAGGGTGAGGATATGATGTGGATATGAAGCAAAGAAAATGTCCTTGAAGAAATAGCAGTGACGATCAGGCATCTGTTGAACACATCACATAGTCACTGTGGGCCCAATTCTGTCTGATATGGGAGTTCACCCAGATTTGGAATTGGATGTCTCTTGCTCTGCATTTTAGAATGAGGTTGGAGAGCCTCCAGGGACTAGGCTTCCATGGTTATGAGGACAGTGGCTCCTAGGTTTGTATGGATTCACTTAAGATGTAATAATAAACATGCTCTGAGTCAGGGATGGTGGAGATGCCCTCTAGGAATCCTCATTAGTCTACTAGAGATTTAAACAAAGTAAAAAAGCATAAGAGCATCATACCATTCTATACATGCATTTTATTTTCAAATCAATCAACAATTCCAGACTTGCCTCCATATGCCTCTACCAAAACAAGTCATTTAGAGAATGTTTGTTTGCTTGCTATCTCTTCTAGCAGATAGTCAGACTTCAAACTGTTTCCACTATTGCTGTTTCTGAAATCCACATAGCACGGAGACTAGTGGCATTCTAACTTCTGGTGTTTCAAATTATGGTTAACAATGCTACAGTACTTGTCTGACAAGAGCTTCATAAAATGGTGTCTGGTGTCTTCTCAGTTCCTAGATTCAGTATGGGAAATAGATGAGTTATTAACTGACATTGGCTCTTGCTAAATGCTTCCCATTTACTTTTTTCATACCTACTCCTAGCTAGAGGTTCATTAGCAGGGGTTATATACCCAAAATGTCCATTATTGCTCTTAACCCCATATTTAATCTGAAGAGAAAATTTGAAAGGGAACATGCACCTTCTTTTAGATATGGCTAAGACCTCTGCCTTGCTGCCAATCAATAAGAATATGGCAAAAGTGATAAGATGTCACTCTCTTGCTTAGGTTATATTATATGGCAAAGGTGAAGGAATCCACATATACAATTAAGGTGTCCAAATCAGTAATTTATGGTAAGAGGAAGATTAGGTGAATCAGGTGACAACCCGTGGAAGAAGTACTAAACCTTCCTGGAGTGAGAACATCTCCTGCCTGCCTGAAGAAGCAAGTTGCTGAGAAGTGAGCTGCCTGTGGAAGGGTAAGAAAGCAGCTCTGAGGTGCTGAGAGTCTCAGTGCTACAACTGGAAGGAACTGAATTCTGCCAACAACACCTTAAGCTTGGGAGAGTACACTTTGCCTCAAATAAAAATAAAGCCCTGTCTGACACTGTGACTACAGACCATGAGACCATGGGCAAAAGATCCAGTTAAACTGTTCTGAGACTCCTGCCCCCCAGGGACTGAGATAACAAATGAATATTTTAAACTTCTAAATTCATGTCAACATGATCTGCAGTAGATTAAATATATATATATAAAAAACAAGGCCAGAAGGACCCTCTCTTAACTTCTGCACCTCTAAGAAAGGCTTTCTTCTCAGCTAGGCTCAAATTAAAATCTCCCCTCTGCCATTCATGAGTTAAATAATTTGGGTCAAGTTCTTTCATTTGTTTTATCTTGTTTCCTCCATTAGAAAAAGGAGATCATAATATTTATTTGCAATACTGTGGAGAAAAAATTAATATATGTCAAGAGTCTAGCTTGTTGTTCAAAACACTAGTGACCTTCCACATTTTGAACTTAACAATACGTCTCTTACTTTTTATACATCTTTAAGCTGCACGTATTCTATTAGGTCCAGCTTTTGAGTTTTGTGATTACAGTTTGCTAGTGTGTGTGTGATATATTCTGCAGGCTCCTGGAAGTCAAGGAATGCCCTAGCTATTTGTATTCCCAGCACAGAACATAATCCCTGACAGAACATAGGTGTCCCTCTTTAATACTCTGGCTCCTTTGGTTTTCTCCTTTGAACTCAGTCATGTGTAAATTCTTGTGTTTGAAAGATCACCTTTCCTACTTCTTTAATGTTAATTTTTACTTCTGTAACTTGAATTTCATTGCATCACTTATATCCCAAATGATTAACTTCTTTAAGATAGAAATTTATTAATATCCCATATCTTGCTTTTAACCATAATAACATATGTATACATATATAACATATATATATATATATATATATATATATATATATATATAGAGAGAGAGAGAGAGAGAGAGAGAGAGAGAGAGAGAGAGAGTGTGTGTTTAAAGAACAAGAGATTGGGAGATATGGAAGGGGACATTATAGTAAGACATACAACCAAAAAAATTCTCATGGGTTCAAATAATTTGAACTTCACTTAGAATTTTAAAACTTTGCATATATACTGTTTATTATTAAGCAGGTATATTCAAAAGTTTTATTTTGAATTTTTTTGAGTACACTAATATATTTTTGAGTATACTAATCTCACTTCAGTGTCAGCAATACAGTTTTATGGTATTATACAATGTGAAATCTAGTCTGGGGATTTTAATGAAAATTAGTTCTTGAAGAACTTGTTGAGTTTTCTTTTAATTAATTTCCTTTGTATTTGCATTGATTAGATTTAAACTAATTTAGGATTAGATAAATGAGAACCATCTTAAAATCAAGAAACTGACTAACATTAAGAAATAGCTATTTCTCCATGTGAAATGAGAAGCAAAACAATAATTTCATCTCAGAGGGTACCCTTCTATCTAAGAGAAAATAAAGAGAAGTCTTAGGGGAAGAAAATTGAAAAATTTATATTGGAGCCAAGATCAAGGATATATGTTAATTTAACCATTAATGATGAAATCTTGCAGCTTAGATTTGCTAACTGAAAAAAAACAGTTACAATAAAATCAATTTCAGGGAAGATATAGCCTAGAAACTGAAGGTAAAACTTGTCTTCATGATTTATCTTCAATTATTTGTCCAATTGCTTTTTACATTTCTAAAATGTAACATTTAAAAATCCTTAAAAGCACATTACTTACCATAGACTTTGTTATAAAGCCATTGAGAGTTGAAGACATTTTCTCTTTGCTGATTTTACATAGTAATTTCTCTTCACCAGCTCTACTGTTTGGCTATATATCTTCTTCTTTTGGCTAATCAGCTTTCTTCCTTGCTTTCCTGTCCATCTTTTTACTGTCATGATCTATGTAAACTCTCTTTCTTTTTGTCCACTGTATGCATTGTGTTTTTGTAAAAAAAAATAGATTTTATTGCATTTTGTTCTGTTGTTTACCTACACAACCAAAAAGTATTTTTTGAAAAAAAAACAAAAGGTAGTCTGAAGGTATGAGAATATTGAGGTTCAGAATACGCAGCATGTTCAGACATTTAAGTACTCCCAGCAGCGGGGTTATGGCTGAAGGTGCATTTAAATATAATTACATAATACACACATTAAAAATGAGATAGGAAAACTAGCAGACAAACACACAATTTGATGCTGACAATGAACACCTCTATGAGGCCACAATGAAGTTGTTCATAGCTTATGACTTTAGGGTTTTTCTTATTTTTTATTCTTTATACATTAATATTTACAAAAAGGCATCAAAATCAAGGGATAATAGCAGAATTGTTGTCCAGAACAGTTAGGGAATTCATGTATAATTTTCTCCTTGTTTTATAATCATTTAATTCACAATGATCATTTCATTCTCTTCTTTTAAATATTATAATGTTCATGTTGTTGGCCAATTTTAATTTATTTTCACCTGCAGAAGTCCATTCTCTCTGCTGAAGTTGAGATAGCATGACATTTCTAAAGAAAACAAAGCCCAGGTCCATTCTGTGCACAACCATTTTTAAAGTGAATTGCTTCTTATTGCAGAGGCAAAAATTCACTTTCTTTGGATTACAGAAAACCAGTTTCAACTTTCTCAAAGTAATTATGTATGCATTGTAAGTCTGTATTTGATCTTAAAACAGTATTTAAAATTCATTAATTGATTTAAATCTTATAATGCTCTTGGTTGGCTTTTAATATTATCTCTATATTGTATACTTGAAAATAGACATAACGAGTGTAGCCAAGTATTTTTCCAAAAGAACTAGATCTAATGTACCTGGTATTATAATTTTTTGGTTTTTAATTTTAGGCATTTACTGTATGTGTCATGTTAGCTTGTAATTTTACTCTTAATCTCCTACATCAATAATGATTGTCTTATCTTGCTGTTTTTGACATCAATATTTCTTCCTTTCTTTTCAATATGTTACCCATTTATAAAGACTTTTTATTACTGAGTTTTTATAGTTCTTTACATATTATAGATACAAGTGCTTTGTCACATGTGTGATTTGAGTATATTTTTCTACTAAGCTTGTCTTTTCATGCTGTTAACTGGGTTTCTCATAGAACAAAAGGATTTATATTTTCATGAATTTCAATAGATCAACTTTTGGTTTTTTAGGGATGGTGTTTTGATGTTGTACTTAAGGACATTTTGCCTCAGCCTGTGTTACAAAAAATTTCTCATGTTCTCTTCCTAAATTTTATGTTTCCATGTTTTATACTTAGGCTTATGACTCATTGAGTTAATTTTTGTATGAAGTGTGAAGTATAGGTGTCTTCTGTGTTGTGGATATCCGGTTGCTGCAGCACCTTACATTTGAAAGTTCTTTCTCTAGTGAATTACTTTTGTAACTGTCAACAGAAAATTGATCATATTCACACATTCTGTTTCTGGGCCCTCAATTCAGTTCTCTGAATCTATATGTCCATACTTTATGAATACCACACTGTCTTTATTGCTGAAATGTTATAATATGGTCTATAAGCAAAGTGCTTTTCTTCCAACTATAGTTTTCATTGTCAGAATTATTCATGTATTTTAGTTCTTTTATTTTTCCATATATTTTAGAATCAACTTATAGATATCTACAAAGTAGCTTGCGAACCTATAGATTCAAATAGTATTACATTTATAGATCAATTTTGGGATATTTGTCATCTTAACAATATTGAAATTTCTTTAAAAAGTTATCTTATATTTTCTATCTAGACAATTACACCTTATTTAAAAGAGAATTATTCTTCTTATCAATATATATATGCCTTTGATTTCTTTTTCCTTCCTTAATGCACTGGTGAACATTTATAGTATGATGATGGATAGGCAGGTTGTTGTGTTCCCAAAATTGGTGGAAACACATTTGGCCCACAGCATTAAACATGATATCTGTAGTTAGTTTTAGATTTCCTTTATCAGGCTAAGTAGGTTCCTTCTATTCCTAGCTTCCTGAGTTTTCCTCATGAATGGATACTTACTTTTATGAAATGTTTTTTTTGTTGTTGTTGTATCTTGATGGCTGTGGCATTTTTTTAGTGCGTTAATAGAGTAATTTACATATGTGACTTGAATTCCTATGATATGTTCTATTTGGTAATGATTTTTTAAATATTTTTTTTAATTTTACATATGATTTTTTTTCCTTTCTATTGGTTCACTATAGTGATATATAACACCGGGATTTGTTGTGATGTATTTGTAATGCTCACAATGTAATAGTATAATATGGTTCATTTTTCTTAACCTCTATATACTGCTGTATTCAATTTGGCATCTGTTAAAGTTTCTGTATATATGTTCTTGAGTAATATTGGTCTGTGGTTTTATTTTTTAATAATGCCTTTGCCTGATTTTGATGTCAGGGCAATCCTGGCCTAATCAATTGGCGAGTTCCTGCTTCTCTTTTCTAGAATATATTATGTAGGGTTAGTGTTATTTCCTTCTTGTATATTGAGTACAGCTCACTGTTGAAATCATCTGGGCCAGTAGTTTTCCTGTGGGAATTTCTTTATTATCAATTCAATATGTTTTACAGATAAAAGAAAATTCATGTAACTTAGTTCTTTATGACCATATTTTCATAGTTTGCAATTACTGTGGCACTGGTATATTTTACTTAAGCTGTTGAATCTATGAGCATTCTGTTGTTCAGTTTATTATTCCTTATTGTTCTTTTAATGTTGGTGTGGTTTAGTAATGGTCTCTTTTTTTCCCCTCGATATTGGCAATTTGTCTCATTTTTTTTTCTTTTCATATTTTTAATGCTTATTCTCACCAGAGACTTTTCAGTTTTATTAATCTTTTTCAAAGAAATAGTTCTTGGTTTCATTAAAATTTTTATTTTTTCTATTTTTTATTTTGTTGATTTTCCCCTCTATAATTTTTCTTATTACTATTACTACCACCAGAAATATTTCAGCTTGCTTTGGATTTAATTTGCCTCTTCTTTTTCTACTTTATTAAGTTTAATCTTGAATTGTTTGAGGACTTGCTCTTTTTTAAAATAAGCATCTAATGCTAAAATTTCTATTTGCTTCTCACACAATTTGATATGCTGTGTTTTTATTTATTTTATTTTTTATTTAAAAGATATGTCTGATATTGGAGAATACACCCAAGAGTGCTCTACCACTGAGCTACATCCACAACCCTTTCTTTTTTTTTTTTCATTTTTTATTTTGAGACACTTTATAATCTCACTAAATTTCTGAGACTGCCCTCAAACTTGAAATTCTCTTTTCTCAGCCTCCTGAGCAGCTGGGATCACAAACATGCACCACCACACTCAGCTGCTGTCTTTTTATTTTACTGACTTAAAATATTTTATACTTTTCTAGATATTTCATCTTTAAGCCACAAGTTCTTTAGAAGTTGCTTTTATATTTCTAAATATTTTAGAATGTTCCAGATGTCTTTTGCTATTGCCTTCTTATTTAATTCTTAAGTGATCATAGAACAAACTTAGCTTACAATTATATTATCTTTGTTAAAATCTATTTTATGACAGTCTATCTTGGAAGATATTCCATGTACACTTGAAGTGAACATGGATTTTGGTCTTGGTTTCTCTGAAGATATTATACATTCCAAACAATGTTAAAATTACAGAGAACAATATTATAAGGGAGAACCATGATAACTGGGCAACATGTGTGCCTTGAGAAGCTGTACTTTTAAAGCATGTAAACAGTGAATGTCACAGAACTGATTTATGCATGCTTCATTATATGTTATAATAGTAGAGAAGTGTAGTATTACAGTCTGGTACTCTTAGTTATTTTTTATAATTTATATTTTAGATAAATTGTAAGCTCTTTAAATGGGACATTGTAGCTTATATTAAAAAAGAAACATTAAATTTCATATAGGACTTGAAGAGTTAACTAAATTGTGCATACAAAAACTTTCTGATATAGTAATGAATATAATCATTCCAATATATCACATATTTGAAAAGATAAAATGTATTCGTTACAGATATATAAATTCTAATTATTAAAGTAATACAAAAAAGTAATACAAAAAATTAACAAAATATATTCCCACATAAGTCTTCCTAAATCCGAGAGAAATACTCATTCTATATTACTCAGCATTCTGAAAGGACTTTGGTCTTATTTCAAAGAGGTTCAGGTGAACTCCCAACTTCCCTCCCCTAAATTTGAATGATTGTGCAAACCTCTCTGAACTTCATCTTGAGCATTAGTTTTTGTTTTGTTTTGTTTTGTTTCCTTGAAGTTTTACAGAACGTGCTTCTGCATTAAAGATAGTTCTTCATATGTATAATATTAGGTAAAGCTGTCTACTTACTCATTTATCATTTCATTGTAATCTGTTGTGGTTTCTTCCTTTATTAACCTAAAATTTTGCTAACACCATCCACTTTTGTTGCTGGAAGGAGTCCTACACTCCAGTACATCACCAATACAAAATTTCTCTCCTGGGGATTGTAGGTAACTCATTTATTAGGCATCCCAAAGGCCTCCTAGTAAAACTGGTATAATTATCTTAAATTTTAGTAAAAAGTATTCTGGGTTCAGAATATTTTGAGTATCATTTCAAATTTTTCCTAGCTGTTTCAGGTATTTTCAGGATTACTAGACTGACATTGACTATTACCAACATCTTGGATGAACTTATGCTTTAACTAAAATACACCATCTTTGAAAAAATTGAGTAATACCTCTTAATGAAAATACTATAACTGGTAGAGCCAGCATATGATCCAGCTATACCACTCCTTAATATTTATCCTAAAGACTCAAAGTCAGCATACTATAGTGAAACATGCATACCCATATTTATACAGTACAATTTCTAATAGGCAAACTATGGAACAATCCTAGGTGCCCATGATGGAGAAAAAGGTAAAGAAAATGTGGTACACATATACAATGGAGTATTGTGTTCAATTCGGTCATAAAGAAAACTGAAATTATGTTATTTGCAGAAAATGGATGAAACTAGAGATCATTATGTTAAGCAAAATAAGCTAAAGGTGGAAGGTCAAGGATTGTATGTTTTCTCTCAAATGTGGAATCTAGAGAGGAAAAAGTAAAAGAAAGGTGAGAATCTCTTGAAAACCAAAGGGAGATCAATAGAGGAAAGGAAGCAAGCATGGTAGGAGCTGGAGATGCAGGGAGGAAATGGTAGAAAGTGATGCTGACTCAATTATATCATTTATATTATGTGTATGTAAAAATATGAAACCATAAATCCCATCATTATGTACAACTATAATGCACCAATAGAAAATATGGGAAATAAAGAAAATGTTTCAACAAAAATGAATATATGGTATCTATGTTTTTGAGAAACATCACAAATAATAAATGTAATGCATTATTATTTCCGGTAATAAATGTGTTTTGCTGTGAAGTCTCTGAATAGCTTTGATTTGATTTATTAGAAAAATTGGGGGAAATGGAAACTTAATTGGTGACTGACTTAATTTAAAAGAGATTGTTAAGAACCAGCCTCCAAAATTTTGAGTTTCTATAGCAGAATTTGAGCCTTGGGTTTAATTTTTAAAATTCTAAACAATTATAAACCTTATCCATGTATTTTAGCACACTACATTTTCTGTGTCCATGCCCCATTAAAAATTAGTGCTCAGATTTATCAAAGAGAAGAACATATTAGATATAGGTGGAAGTTTAATCTTCATTAGATAATGAAGTTAATATGAGAAATATTATTTTTTTAATTTCTCATTTTAAAGTATCTTTTGTGCATAGTTTGGTATGCTTTATGAACACTTTCAATATAAAAACTTGCTTAACCTGATATTTTCTCCAGCAAAGCATTTCTCAAGTCACTTTTCCTTCTCTGAAGCCCCTGAGACTTTGTTCATCAGACAATGGAAGAGCAGTTGAGCTCTTAATTATAATCAGTTTCATGAAAACTATATGATGAACATTGAGGTGATTTTCATGAAAAACAACAATAAATTGGTAGTTTGAACTGTATTTCTGCCTATGGGAGGTGGTTGAGTGTTTGGAAGTGCTTGGTTCCAGGTCACAGTGTCCAACTAGCTACTTTTAAGATACAAATAGAATTGTCCTAAATATTAAACATTTCCAGTCCTTCATTTTGGAGAGAGTCATCTCAGCTTTCCTGATGTACAAGACACATTGGTTAAATTAAATAGTAATTTGTTAAAAACTTTTCATAAAATACCTAAGAAACATTTGACTTTCACATCTACACTATATAGGTTGATTAGAGCTTCAAAAAGTAAAACTAAGAATTCATTTCTACTAATACTGTATTTTAAATTCTATATTTAGTACCCAATGCTGTGGATGACAAAATCCGGAAGAACAAAAAAAGTCAGGAGGAACAAAATAGGAGATTTGAAACACAAAGTGCTAAGATGAAAATGACATGAATTTTATATTAACACTACTAGCTTTGAATCCTAGCTCTTCTAATTACTAGTTGTATGATCTTAAAGAGGCTGTGTATTTATTTATCGTTCTTTTTTAGATATACATGATGATAGAGTGTATTTTTGACATATTATGCATACATGGAGTTTAATTTATTCTAATTAGGATTCCATTCTTGTAGTTATATATGATGTGGAGTTTCACTGGTGGGGTATTCACATATGAACCTAGGAAAGTTAGGTCCAATTCTTTCTACTCTCTTCCTATTTCCATCCACCACTTCTTTCCCTTCATTCCCCTTTATCTAACCCATTGAACTTCTCTTTAAAGAGGCCATTTTTATCTCTCTTCTCCTTAGTGTCCTCTTATATATGACGGGGATTTTATTGTTTGCTGCTTAGAACTAGAAATTAAGGCTTTGGGGTATTCAAAAGCTCAATGAATATGAAATATAGTAGAAGAAAGGATCAGTCTTCTATTCTTCCTCATTCAGTATAAAGTGATGATCTGTGAAAGGGGATCCCTGATCTCCCTAGTCTTTGGTAGATATGAAACAGAGAAGGGGAGAAAGGAGGAGAGTGTGAAGGTGGGAAAAACATACCACAGAATTCAAATATGTATGGCATAAAGAAGTCCAATATTACATATTATAATTATAATGCAACAACAATAATAAGAAGAATAAAAGAAAAAATAAGGCATTATAGCAATCTATGGATAACTTAACAAGAAAGTGTTTCAGTGGCCTAAGGTATAGTGTCTTCAAGTTGTCATTTAAAAAGCATAATTTATTTCTCCATAGGGAAAGTGACCCATATGTTGTATAATTATTTTCATTATACTATTCTTATAAGTGCCATTTCCCACATATTTTACTTGATACTGGATTATTTCCCTAAATTTTAACTTTAATGTACACTCAATTACCAGTTTTGGTTTTGGTCCTTTTCTCCCACCGTACAGCCTGTGTCTGATACATTTCATGGAAGTGCTTTGTGTAAGTTCATGAACTGGTATTGCTGGCTTAGAATGTGATTGTTATTAGCAGTGTGAAAATTTCCTATTGTATGTCTTCAAGTTCTCTGGCTCGTTTCTGGGAATGTCCAGTGCACTAAGCACATCAATAGCATTCTTCATTTCTTTATAGTGCTTTTAGATTTCTAGAGTTTCCTCTCTTTTCACTATTGCAACTTCCATCTCTCTGCTTATATTACCTAACTGTCCTTGCATATCTATTTTTTTAATTTTTTATTTGTTTTAATTATTTATACATGACAGTAGAATATATTTATTCACTTTGATATATCATACATAGATGGGATATAATTTCTCATTTTTCTGAGTGTACATGTTGCAGAATCATATTGGTCATGTAGTCATATATATACATACAGTAATAATGTCTGTTTCGTTCTACTATCTTTCCTATCCCCAAATTCACTTCCTTTCCTTCCCATCACTTCCCTGTACCTAATATAAAGTAATGCTATTCTTTCCTAGTGCCCCATACCTTATTGTGAATTAGCAACTGCATATTTGAGAAAACATTCACCCTTTGGTTTTGTAGGATTGGCTTATTTCACTTAGCATGATATTCTCCAACTCCAACCATTTACTGGCAAATGTCATAATTTCACTCTTCTTTAAAGCTTAGTAATATTCCATCGAGTGTATATACCACATTTTATTTATCCATTCATCTATTGAGGGATATCTAGGTTGGTTCCATAGTCTAGCTATTGTTAATTGAGCTGTTATGAATATTGACGAGACTGTGTCTCTATACTATGCTCATTTTAAGTCCTTTGGGTATAAACCATGGAGTGGTTCCATTCTCAATTTTCTGAGGAGTCTCCATACTACTTTCCATAGTGGTTGCACAAATTTGCAGTCCCACGAGCAATGTATGAATGTGCCTTTTTCACCACATCCTCACCAACATTTATCATTGCCTGTATTTTTGTTGATTGCCATTCTGACAGGAGTGAGATGAAATCTTAGAGTAGTTTTGATTTTCATTTCTCTAATTGCTAGAAATGTTGAACACTTTTTCTTATATTTGTTGATCAATTTTATTTCTTATTCTGTGAAGTGTTTGTTCAGTTCCTTAAGCTCCTTTACTGATTAGGATATTTGTTTTTTTGGTGTTAAGTTTTTTGAGTTTTTTATATATCCTAGAGGTTGATGTTTTATCAAAGGTGCACATGGTAAAGAGTTTCTCCCAATCTGTAGGCTCTCTCCTCACTTTATTGTTTCCTTTGCTGAGATGAAGCTTTTTAACTTGACACTATCCCATTTATTGATTCTTGATTTTACTTCTTGAAGTTTGGGAGTCTTGTTAAGGAAGTCAGGTCTTAGGTTGATGTGATAAAATTTGGGCCTATTTTTTCTTCTATTAAGTGCAGGGTCTCTGTTCTAGTGCTTAAGTCTTTTATCTACTTTGAGTTGATTTTTGTACAGGCTGATAGATAAATATTTAATTTGATTTTGCTACATATGGATTTCCAGTTTTGCCAGCACCATTTGTTGAATAGGCTATCTTTTTTCCAATGAATGTTTTTGGCACCTTTGTCTAGTATGAGATAAATGTATTTATGTAGGTTTGTCTCTGTGTCCTCTATTCTGTACCATTGGTCTACAAGTCTATTTTGGTGCCAATATCATTCCATTTTTATTACTATAGCTCTGAAGTATAGTTTAAGGTATGGTATTGTAATGCCTCCTGCTTCACTTTTCTTACTAAGTATTGCTTTAGTTATTCTGGGTCTCTAATTTTTCCAAATAAATTTCATGATTGCTTTTTCTATTTCTTTTATTATTATTATTATTATTATTATTATTATTATTATTTGTTCAAAACATTACATAGCTCTTGACATATCATATTTCATACATTTGATTCAAGTGGGTTATGAACTCCCATTTTTTTCCCGGTATACAGATTGCAGAATCACATCAGTTACATATCCATGTTTTTACGTACTGCCATACTAGTGTCTGTTGTATTCTGCTGCCTTTCCTATCCTCTACTATCCCCCCTTCCCTCCCCTCCCTTCCCATCTTCTCTCTCTACCCCATCTACTGTAATTCATTTCTCTCCCTTGTTTTTTTCCCTTTCCCCTCACTTCCTCTTATATGTAATTTTGTATAACCATGAGGGTCTCTTTCCATTTCCATGCAATTTCCCTTCTCTCTCCCTTTCCCTCCCACCTCTCGTCCCTGTTTAATGTTAATCTACTTCTCATGCTCTTCCTCCCTGCTCTGTTCTTAGTTGCTCTCCTTATATCAAAGAAGACATTTGTCATTTGTTTTTTAGGGATTGGCTAGCTTCACTTAGCATAATCTGCTCTAGTGCCATCCATTTCCCTGCAAATGCCATGATTTTTGTCATTTTTTAGTGCTGAGTAATACTCCATTGTGTATAAATGCCACATTTTTTTTATCCATTCATCTATTGAAGGGCATCTAGGTTGGTTCCACAGACTACCTATTGTGAATTGTGCTGCTATGAACATCGATGTAGCAGTATCCCTATAGTACCCTCTTTTAAGGTCTTTAGGAAATAGACCTTGCTGAGAAACAACAAGAGAGGTTGATCTTATTTATTTTTTCAAAGAACCAACTTTTAGTTTTGTCAATTTTTTCAATGGTTTCTTTTGTTTCACTTTCATTGATTTCTGCTCTGATTTTAATTATTTTTTGCCTTCTGCTACATTTGCTGTTGTTTTGCTCTTCCTTTTCTAGGGTTTTGAGATAAAGTGTGAGCTCATTTATTTGTTGGTTTTTTCTTTTTTTGAGGAATGAACTCCAGGCAATGAATTTCCCTCTTAAAACTGCTTTCATTGTGTCCCATAGATTCCGATATGTTGTGTCTGTATTTTCACTTATCTCAAAGAATTTTTTGATTTTCTCCTTTATGTCTTCTATAACCCATTGATCATTCAGTAACATATTGTTCATTTTCCAGGTGATGCAGGATTTTTCCTTCCTTCTTTTATCATTGGTTTCCAGTTTCATTCCATTATGATCAGATAAAATGCCTGATATTATCTCCATACCTTTATATTTACTAAGGGTTGCCCTATGGCATAATATATGGTCTATCTTTGAGTAAGATCCATGTGCTGCTGAGAAAAATGTATATCCACTTGATGATGGTTGATATATTCTATATATGTCAGTTAAGTCTAGGTTATTGATTGTGTTATTGAGTTCTATAGTTTCTTTATTCAACTTTTGTTTGGAGGATCTGTCCAATGGTGAGAGAGGTGTGTTGAAGTCACCAATAATTATTGTGTTGTGGTCTATTTGATTCTTGAACTTGAGAAGAGTTTGTTTTATGAACATTGCAGCACCATTATTTGGTGAATACATATCGATAATTGTTATGTCTTGTTGGTGAATGGTTCCTTTTAACAGTATATAGTGTCCTTCTTTATCCTTTTTGATTAACTTAGGTTTGAAGTTGATTTTATTCGATATGAGTATGGCCACTCCTGCTTGCTTCTGAGGACCATGTGAGTGATATGATTTTTCCAACCTGAAGCTTAATTTTGCTGGATACAATATTCTTGGTTGGAATCCATTATTTTTCAGCATTTGAAATACGTTGTTCCAGGATCTTCTTGCTTTCAACAAGAAAGTGTTCCGTAGTTTTCATTGTAGAGATCTTTCACCTCTTTTGTTAGATTGATTCCCAGGTATTTTTTTAGGCTATTGTGAATGGAGTAGTTTTCCTAATTTCTCAATGGATTCATTGCTGATGTATAGGAAAGTATTTGATTGATGGATGTTGATTTTTATATCCTACTTTGCTGAATTCATTTATTAGTTCTAGAAGTTTTCTGGTGGGATTTTTTGGATCTTCTAGATATAGAAGCATTTCATCAGCAAATGATTAGTGATAGTTTGAGTTCTTCTTTACCTATTTACTTCTATACCTATTTGTATCCCTTTAATTTCTTTCTTTTGTCTAATTGTTCTGGCTAGAGTTTCAAGGATGATGTTGAATAGAAGTAGTGAAAGAGTACATTCTTGTCTTGTTCCAGTTTTTAGTAGGAATGTTTTCAATTTTCTCCATTTAGAATGATACTGGGTTTTACAATGTTGAGCTATGTTCCTACTATCCCTAGTTTTTCCAATATTTGAACATGAAGGTGTGCTGTATTTTGTCAAATGCTTTTTCTGCATCCATTGAGATGATCATATGATTCTTGTTTTTAAGTCTATCAACATGATAAATTACATTTATTGATTTTCATATGTTGAACCAACCCTTCATCCCTGGGGTGAATCGCACTTGATCATGGTGCACTGTCTTTTTAATATGTTTTTGTATGCAATTTGCCAGAATTTTATTGAGAATTTTTGCATCTATGTTTATCAGGGATATTGGGTCTGAAGTTTTCTTTCCTTGATGTGTCTTTGTCTGATTTTGGTATCAGGGTGATATTAGCCTCATGGAGTGAGTTTGAAAGGGAACCCTCCTTTTCTATTTCATGGAATACTTTGAGGAGTATCAGTGTTAATCCTTCTTTGAAAGTCTTGTTAGAACTCGGTTGAGAATCCATCTGGTCCTGGGCTTTTCTTAGTTGGTAGGCTTTTGATGGTGTTTTTTATTTCATTACTTGAAATTGATCTATTCTTAGACTGTTTTAGGGGACAGATGAGGCAGGGCACCAAAGATAGCAGAAAACAGTTTTATTTGGCTGCAGTCAGTTTCAGAGGGTACAGCTTTAACCTTTAAGGACAACATCTGAGTAGGAGAGAGCTTCTTCTACCTTTTCTTTCCTACCCCTATCGGCTGTTACCATGGATCCAAATTAGTAACTTCTCTTATCTTAGAAATGTAGACATCTCTGTGAAGCTCCAGCTCAAGGCCAGAGGCCTTATTAAAGGATCTGTATTTTTTAAATCACATTTTTGAATTCGCAAACACACTTCTATAAACTACTATACTGGAAAAAATGTTTGTGAAAAACTAGTAAAGGAGCGTTTATCATCTCAAGTATTGATTTCTTCCAACCCAGTGGCCAAGTAAAACAGAAAAACAGGAAAATAGAAGGTTTACCTGTCCATTTTAGATTTTAACATGTAAATCATAGTGCCTTTAGAGTCCCTGTTAGAGAATTCTAACATTTGTGTCATATCTCAGTTTGATCCTGATGTCTGTTTTTTGTTTGTTTTTGTTGTTGTTGTTGTTTTAGATTGTGCTTTTCTTGCCTTAGCATGCTTTGTAAATTTTGTGAAAACCAGGCATGATATGTCAGGTAATAAAAACTGGGATAAAGAGAGTTTTGGTTTAAGGAGTCATGTTTATTTTTCTATAAGTTAGACTGTTTTTAATGTTTGCTCTAGCTGTAGGTACCATAAGCTTCACCTTCCTCTGGAATCTTATTTTTGTTTCTCCAGCTGTCTTTATGTTTCTCTAGAAACTCCTTTTTATTCAGGATCTGACCCTTGCAGTTTCATTAGCCATAATCACTGTTACTACCAAGTAGATCCATTATGGTGAAAAGGTGTGGGACAGGGTCTGTGTTATTTAATCCTGTGACCCAGTCTCAGTATTGGGTTTTTGTTCCTAGGCTATGACTTTCATAAAATTTTTTTAGCTTCTTTTCAATCCCTTAATTGAGTCGGGAAGGACAAAGGGTGCTGAGATGAATAAATGAAATCCCTCCATGTAAAATAAGGATTTGTAAAGTTTTCCTTCTAAGAATTGGAATTTTTCATGGAAAATGCTCTAGGATACTTTAAAATGATTATTTCTCCCATTGCTAAACTAAAAATATGCAGAGGGGTTTTTTTCCATCTTTACAAGGTAGGATTTCTGGAGATAAAAATCTATAAAAGTATGGGAAGTATGGAAGTTACTTCAGGCCTGGACCCCTTAGGAATGCTCACTTTCAAGCTAGTCTATTTCTGGCCTCCAACAGTTCAGCTTTATTACCCAAGAGTTCATACGAATGTGGGACTCACTGACTTCTGCTCCTCTTAAGTTGATGTTGGCTCAAATTCTCTATATTTGGCTGTGAATCTCTATATTCTCCAATTTTTCCAGATTCTGAAGTTTGCATTGTTACCTCAGTCCTAAAATGGGTGGAAGAAAATTTGTTGATTTCACATTTTTTTCAGGTTTTTAAAAAATTATTGTAAGGATGGAAGTGGCAATGTCTAAACTCTTACATGTTAGAATTGTAAGTCCCTTGAGAGTCACCTAAATTCAAGCACATTAGGCAGACCAAGTTGGGTCAGGTACTGCAAACCTTGTATCAACTCCAGTGAGTTTGTTACAGTGAATAAAAAATGAAATGGAATCTGTCCACTCACCTTCCATTGAAATGCTGGGCACAATATTCATAAAAGATATGAGAATTTATTAACATTACCAACAAAAAGACAGGGTAGCAGAATGACTGACTCTTTTGTTTCTGGAGCACTTTCACTTTATCTATATTATGATTCTTATTGTTATAGTTGGTTCATTGTGTGTAAGCTCTTTGAAAGCCTTCAAATTTACATGAGTAAGACTATTATTAATAGAGAACACAGTTATGGAAACAAAATAGATTTTGTGTGTTCTTGAAGGAGAGAGAGACCAGCCAAAATAATTCCATTTTAAGTTTTCACTTCCATATTGCCATTTAATATTCATCCCATAGCAAGGTAGTACCCATCCACCAATCTCAATACAAGTCCTTTGGTAAAGATTTTTAAAAGGTCAACTTATCTTTTTTCCTAAATTCTGCTACTGATCAAAGTATAAGCTGTATACTCATTTCTATTCTTACTAGATAGGAAGGTTTTTGAGGGCAAGGATAATGTTATATCACCTGTATTGCTGATATCTAGTACAGTGTCTGACACAGTGTAGGTTTTTAACATTCTGTAAGTGAAATAATGAATAGTGGTCACTAACATGTGGGTGAAAATATCTGAACTTCAATGCTCTATTCCACACCAAAAGGGATTCATTTATTAGTAAAGCACTTGATGTAAACTGGGATAAATCCATTACTTCTCCTTTAAGGATAAATCCATTACTTAGATTCACAGCGCATACAATGAAGCAGCAACAGAGAGAATTATGGTAGTCTGCTTTATGACACTAGAATATAAGCCCTTTACCCCTGTGTTAGCTGTAATTTTAGATTCTGTTTCTGCTATTTGACATCTGTTCCTAATGTCTCCATAAGTCTGCTGAATCACAGGGCCAGACAAATGACCACACTTGTTTACATTCTTTCTGCAAGTTAGCTTTTGCAGGGCTGTAAAAGTCATGTTGCAATTTCCCCCAAACACTCATCATCAACCCTGACCTGCCTGTTTCTCCTTAGTATGCAATGGGGAACATTCCCTCCTAGTTTCTCTCTACTATAGTCATAAAAGCATAATTTTAGTATTTCTTCCTGTCTACTTCCTAACGCCCTGCAGGTGATGACAGGATCCCTATGGCTCCATGTGGCTCTTGTTGCAAATATTAGTCCAAGGGAATTGATCATTAGAAAACTTCTTTCAGTAGCATTAACTTCTATGTGTTCTTGCTTAGTTAACTTTGTTAAAGTAATTCAGTAATTTCACTCTTTTGCACTCTGATACTCCTTTGATATCTGCTATTATCCCCACAGGAGATGTTCAGAGCTGCAAGTGTTATTCTGAGATTCAAGGTGAGAAATGCATTTTTGTCAGCGTCCCCTTCTCCCCTGCAACCATCCCTACTATTGGGCCTTGGATAGCTGGGGTGTAAAACTATCTTAATAAGCTTGGATTACCCTGAAAGAGTTACACTACAATGTTAACTTTTATTATATATTGACAAGTTCAGCTTTTTTGAGTTGTTGTTAATAGCTATTCAAGTGCATATTGAAGGTCATTTAACTGCTTATTTATAAAATCTTTAAAATGTTTAATTTAGATTTAAATTATCTGGTCAGGTTAAAAGATGTATCTCTAAAATTGAACAAATTATGCTTTTTTTCAGGCAAAAATATGTCACAATGAAATACATTCTGTATAATTACTATGTTCCATAAATAAAGAAAGTTTTAAAAATGGAAAAGAGAAATAATATGGTGAAAATTAAAGGAAAATATTTCACGGATTGTTATCTCATAACACAAATAGAGTATTAAATATCAAGAGAGACAGAGATATTAATCTTAAATATATTTAATTTTTCCCAACTCATATTACTTCTAGTTTTAAAGTTTTTATATTTTGCTAAATTTCTTGAATCTCTGAATTGGTGTCTTTCATCTGTTTCTGAAAATTTTTAACCTTTTTATATTTCATAACCTTAGCCTCTTTACATTTTTTTCATTTCCTCTGCATTCTCTCTGAGACTAAAATTATAGGTATACTGGGTCTTTTCTCTGTATTTCACATGACTTTTACATTAGCTTATCTACTATTTTTTTCTTCTATCCTTCATTTTGATATTTTAAGTTATTGATTTGCCATAGTCCTAATCTTTCTTGTATCTACTCTGCTATGTCTAATTTGCTATTAATCTCTTCCTTTGATGTGTTAAGTCAAGATATTTTAACAGTCTTAGAATTTGCAATTCTTGCTTATATATTTCAACTCTCTTTTCAATTCTCTATTTTTGTCTATTTTCTTCATCTTTTTCTCTATTTTCTTGGCCTTATCAGTCATAGGTAAATCTCTTGTCTGTTAATACCAGTCCTCAAATCACCTGTACATGGTGAATATCTAACCTTATTTTTTTTCTAACTAAATTACTGGTAATTTTTATTGAATGAGTGCTATGCAATTACTATAAGATACTGTATCAAACCTACAGAGAATTTTCTACCATACTGAGTTCACCACAACTGTGATAGAAAAAAGGGATCCTGACTCCCTTAATTCAAAGACTCATTTTCAAGCATGATATTGCAGTTCCAGTGAGGCTCTATTTCTGTTCCATTTCCTCCTGCCACTGTTCAGTGCTCCAAGGAATCCAAAAGATAATCTAGTGTTTTCTGGGGCCTGATTTCCCTACAAAGTCATCATCTTAGTTAGAGCTTCTCTTCAGAGAGCTTTTAGTTATGTTCTTTAATCCCCTTTTCTATATAGTTGAATGATTCTGCAGTGTCTTCAGAAGCCTGTCAAGTGTTAGAAGCTCTCAATCCTACAGTTAAGTCCCTCTGGCTCCACATGATCCCTCAAGCTTTGTTGGGTTTTATGTCTCTTACAGGCAGATTATTCCCAGTAAACTATAAATTCTTAGACTCTACCCATTTTTAAACTGACAAATGACCACAAGAAAAGCCTGGCTATACTAAGATAATTTCTTTAAAGCTCTTATTTCTGTAATTTTAGACTTTGTGGTACTCATTGCTTCCATAGCTCCGTGGTGCCTTGAAACTGATGACTTCTTTAAGTTGTGTCTTGAATTTTCTGGTAGCTGGTGCCAGGGGTGCTAGTTGAGGGCCACAATCAAGTCAAGATGGTGCCTGGCACTTTGCCAGGAGGAGTGGTTTGTGGAGTAACACCAGCGAGTCATTAAGATGATGAGGATTCCTTAATGACTGACTGCTGTATCTAGATGATGTTAATTAAGTTAAGCTGTGTGTAATTAGTTAAGTATATATACCTCTGCTGTCCCTTAGTAAAGCGGCTCCCGCTGTTTCAATCTTCACAAGTTGCTTGTCACCCCCTCGTTATTTTGCCCAGCCAGACTGCGGCAGGTGCTAATCTGCTAAAAACTACTTCATACTACTTTGACATAGAAGGCCTTCAAATAATATTTAAGCCAATACCTTTATAAAAATTATTCTCAAAATAATCTGTTCTACAGCAATAATATTGTGTATTTTAAATGATGAGATGCACTGTATATATAGACTGAGTATAGTATATATAGACTGAAAAAAGCATGAATTCTAATTATATTGAAATATCTTTTAAACAAAACTTACTTATGAATTATGACTCATAAAGCTTACTTAAATGATCATAAGCTATAACCTCCTAATTTTACAGAGAGTTCTGAAGCCTAGAATAATGTATTTCATTCATTTGTTTTCTATTAATATTTGGGGACTGATTTTGTTCTAAAGTATCATTGGTTACTGAGGTCACAAAACAGCAAATGAAATTCCTGCCCTTGGCTGAGAACCTTAACTGTGATAGAGATATAAACAGTAAATAATAGCCCAGAGCAATATGGGTACTAAAAAACCAATGTGTACAGAATTACACGTGAGCATACTAGAGGAGGTAATTGGAGGTAATTGGATTCTGAAAGAGTTTCACAGAATATTTTAGCTGGATCATCATGACTGAGACATTATTTTGAAAAGGAGAGATGAAAAACATTTTAACTGAGGAACATCATGTGAAGGATCACACATATGAAACAGCATGGGATTTACTCTTTAGAATGCATAATGCATTGTTTGATAGTCCTGGTGGCAAGAGAATGGGGGAAGTCAGGGCTCATGTTGTTAAGGAACTTATAACCATACATAGGAATCTGGGCTTTTATTGTGTTGGCAGCTATTAAGTGATTATGAAAGTGAAGCTTGATTTGAGAGATAGAGGTTAAGTGGCTTATATATTACTATAAATGTAGTAGTTAAGATCTTCATTTAAATCCAATGCTATTATTTTTACTAGAAACTTCATAAGAGTATGATAAAAACTTCACATATTTTATATATTTACTATAATAAATAACATATTTTATACATTTGCTACAATAAAGTTTAACAAAATTTATAAATTTACTAGAATTATTTTAATAAATAACCATAATGATAAATTTTAAATATGTACTATATGCTAAGTTCCAAGCACTTTACCTTTATCTTAGTTTTCATTACCATTGGCTATGGAATAAGCAGCATTCTATTCAGGATCTCTCGTTGCTATTAAGTAGATAATGGCACTCCTGAAAAAGCCAATGTGTTTGCTTTTTAAGTTAGCCCTTGTAGATTTGCCTGAAGTTCCCTTTTGCCTAGGTACTAGAAGAGTAAGTAAAAAGACTGTCCCTTTAACATTTAAGAATCTAAGATATCATTTTGTCTATTTGTAACAAAACTCATTATAGCATAAAAATACTTTAAGTTAGAATAAAGTAGGTGACAAGGGAAGAAAAATAGCATACAGACAGAATAAAAATCTTGACGAGATCATGAGTGCCTTGGATAAGTCATCACACAAACTAAAACCATGCCAATGTCAGCCCACATCATGCTGGAACTATCACAGAGCATGAGAGTTCAGGGGAAAAGGAAAGCGGGGAGAAGAGGTCAGCCTTCACTACAACGAATAATTTTAGAGTCTACTTAGAAGATTGAATGAGTCACTTGAGACTCCACTAGACACAGCCAGGCTTTGGAGCAGGAAATGAAGAAGGTCTTGTTTCTATTGATTTGTCTAGTGGATGTCCGAAGTGTCATTAGTGTCTCAAACTACTATTAATAAGATCATTATGGTTCTATTTCCCCAAGGTTGCAGTGGATATGAGGAAAGCATAAGACAGTTAAATTAGTTTAAGTGAGAAATTAGAAATTATATGCCGAAAAATGGAAATAATATGAGACCATTAGTCAAATGCAACAAATATGAGACTTCTTCAAGTTGAGTTTCCATTTCACCAATTGTTTATAAATTCTGTTGAAAACTTGGAATCACTTCAAAGTAGAAATCACTTAGAGTCATTAATTAAGGCTAAGTTGCTAATAAAGCCTTTTGTTACAAATAGTCTAGTACATATGATGGCATCCTCTGTATTTCATTTTCTCTACCAATTTAGGAACTAACCACTTTGACAAAGGCTTGAACTCCAAAGAACTGGATTTTTTTATCATGCATTACATTATTTTAAACTCCTAAGCAAAGAAAATGATCTATTCTTCTTGGAATACTGATAGAAGAATTGTGAGTTTTGGCAGAATTCTCGCCTGTTTGATGCTGCATTCTTAAGTCTGTGCATCTAAAAGTAATTGTTATGTGCATTCACAGTATGAATACTGCCCAATATATATAAAATTCTGTCTCCTTAGAGATAAATACATCCAGCCTTTCTCCAGGTTTCTCCTGTTTTTCTCTGAGACAAAAAGTCAGTGGATTGAGCCAAGCTAATTCTGGCCTTTCAACATTCTCCTATTGGCAGTTTGAAATCAAGGCCACCTGCCTCGTGCTGATTATCCTCACCGACCAAAGAAATAAAAGCAAGTCAGTTTAGAGTTCTGAGGATTTTACACCATTGACTTGTCATATTTCTATTGGCAGAACTAGCGGGCAAGGCTTTGAGGTGCTACCTAGTAAGAACGTCAGGGATATCAACCTGAATGGTTAAGATAACACAGCTAAGCATAATTATCCTTAACGCATAACTTTATGGCCAGACTAAAAAGGTGCGCCATGAATAATTGCCGCTGTCTGGCTGGGCACAAGATCACGAGCCACTCAAACAGGAACAAACTTTATTTTTGAAACAACCGCCAAATACCACTTTTGTGTCCAGAAAGAATCCTGATCCACCCACGCGGCGTTCCGCCGGGTCCTTCCCCGACCCCCAGCGCCCAAACTTCCCCCGGAATTCCCTCCTACTGCACTTTCCCAACCAATGGGAACTCTCCAGGAGTCCCGCAGCAGGCCCAGGTAAACAGCAGGAGTCCGGTATCCATATGAATGTAATTTTTAACATAATCATATCATCTCAATGGCTAGCTGGCGTCACCTTTCAATCAAAAATGCCATGCATCATATTAATTGGCTGTGGCTCCCAGCAAATAATCATAAAGAATAAGATAATGTGGGAAGGAAGATTAGAGAAAAATAAGGAAGAAACAAAGAGATAGGGGAAGTTTAAATCAAGGTGATTTATGGGAGGCACAGATTTACTCAACAGATGATGAGAGGACTGACATTAGGCCAGAAATAAATTATTTCTCATGGAGATTTCCTACTGAGGAAGAGCAATGAACAACATAAAGAACAAAAAGTTTAGATGGTTATCTAAAACAAATAAAATCCATTGGAAAATAGTTGTAGTGATCACAATTGCTATTCAAAAATACACATCTTTTAGAGAAGAAATGAGAATTTTGTAAACATCAAGATAATTTTTGCTGTTTTATCTTTTAGTTAAACAGACTTCACATAAAAGGAACTATGAAACACTATTCTATTAAAGCATCTATCAAAAATTCCAGTAAATATAAATAACATTATAAAAATGAATACTTGCTTAGTCAAAGATGGATGATAATTTCTGAATTAATTCTAGTAAGGGAAAAGACCCCACTTTTCAATACATGTTATGGTTGCCACCTTTGGTTTGGTAGAGATTCATGATTACTTTTGCATTTATCTAAGAATTAAATTTGGAATTTATGGATGATTGTTTAGGAGATCCCAGCAGAAAACAGATGAAATGCTAAAAAGGGCTCACCTCAAAATTATTTAATAAAAGCTGTGTGGAATGGTGAGTTCAGGGTGAGGAGAATGAGTAGGAGATTGTAAGGCCAGCAGATCCTACAGTCCCAGGCAGGGAGGAGTGAGAGCTGCAGCAGCCACCCTCAGAATTAGGAGCAGGATGTGACAGTTAGGAACACCAACCTTTTCCTTCTCCCCTTGGACTTCCTGGAAGTCCTCACTCCTTAAATCCAACAGGAAGTCAGAGGGTTAAGGGGCCTCAATAAATTAGTCTCAATAAATTAGCCCCTGAAATAGGGACTGTGTGAAAAGGATTCATTTGTATGGAAGAAAATTAATTAAATTGGGGAACTAATTTACTTGACACATTTGTAGAAATCCAGATGGACATTTTTAGTTGGGGCTGAGAAATACAAATAAGCCTAGGAACTAAGATTTAGAAGTAATCAAATATTCCCCATTACATTCAGCCTTAGACCTAAAATTTTTGCTGTGTTATTTCTAAATATATGCATTGTATGGGTCTTTCCATTCCCATAGCTTAAATTTCCATCATTTTTTTTGAATATGATCTTCTATTCATTTAATGAAACAGGACCTCTAGAAAGATATATTAGATAACTACATGGCTATATTGGATATAGTTATTAAAAGTATCTAAAGGTAATGCATTTCTTTATTATTTAGCCTTACTTGACATTGTGTGTGTGTGTATATATATATACACACACACATTTTTATTGTATATATATTGTGTATATTGATGGTGTCCAACATGGTGTTTTGAAATATGCATATATTATAGAACAGCTAAACATAGCTACTTAACACGTGCAAATATTTATTTATGGTGAAATTCTTAAAAATCTACTTCCTTAGCAATTGTCCAGAACATAAACATTGTTATTGACTATAGTTACCATGTTTGTATCCAATGAACATCTCCCTATTCCCCACTTCCAGCCAGTCTCTAGTAACCATCTTTCTCTCTGCTTCTATAAGTTTGACTTTTTAGATTCTACCTAAAGTGGGAACGTATGTATTTGTTTTTCTGTGCTTGGCTTTTCTGACTTAACATAATGTCCTTCAGGTTCATTTATGTTATGACAAATGACAAAATTTTCTGTTTTTTAAAGGTGAGTAGCATTTTATTGTGTATATGTATCATGTTTTCTTTATGCATTCGTCCACTGATGAACCCTGAGGTTTATTTCTTATTTTGGCTATCGTGAATAATACTGCAATGAACATGGAAATGCAGGCATCTCTTCAACATATGAATTTATTTCCTCTGGATGCATACCCAGTCGTGGAATTGCTGCATCATATGGCAATTCTATTTTAAATTTTTGAGGAACATCCATACAGTTTTCCATACTAGTTGTACTAATTTACATTCCCCCAATAGTGTACAAGAGTTTTCTTTTTCCTACATTCTCAGTCACACTTATCGTTTGTCTTTTTGGTAATACTAACCTAGCGGGTTCAGGTGATATTTCATTTTGATTTTAATTTATATTTCCCAAATAATTAGCAATGTTGAATATTTTTTCATATACATATTGACATTTCTATGTCCTTAAGGTCCTTTGACCATACTTGAATCAGATTGTTTTCTTGCTATTGAACTGAGTTTCTTACATATTTTGAGTGTTAACCTTCATCAGATGTACAGTTTCCAAATATTTTCTCCTCTTCCCTCATGTTTATTGTTTCTGTGGCTAGGTAGAAACATTTTGGTTTGATATAATCCGTTTTGTCTGTCTTTGCTTTTGTTGCCTATGCTTTTGATATCATGTAAAAAATCATAGCTCAGAACAAGTTCATGAGGATTTTTTAATATAAGTCTTTGTAATTTTATCAATTGTCATTTTTGAAGATTTTTGAGGAGGCATTCCTTCAAAGGGACATTGGTATTTCTTTTTGTTATATTCCCATAACTACAACATCTCTTCAGCTGAACAAAACTTATAGATTTTACTAATTTTATTTTTTGGATAGAAGCAAAGCAATGCTACCATTCTAAGCTATTTTATGTTGAATTCTGTAACTGAGACTTACAGGTCTACATGAATAATGTGGACAATTTGAGTTCACAAATGTACACGGGGTCTGACACGCAAGAGTGACGCCACTCCTTCTCCTCGATACTGACAAAATCTAAATAGAATTTATTTGAAATCCCATTCTATAGGTCAGCTACTTATACTTTACTCTTATTCTTCTATGAAGTTACCAACATTATTTATAGATTTCTTATTAGGTCCCAATCCTGTTGAACCCAGGCTTTATATTTGGTCTCCCATGTTTCAAGTTGTCATGGCAAAAGAAGACCAAGGTGAAAGGTTAATAAAATAGGTACTTGTCACTCTGTTTTTCTGTATGCTTAACAAAACACTGTTAAAATCTTAAGAACTGTTTGCTAATCTTGTTCCCAGAATGTGCTGTCCCCAACTGCCAAACTGCAGAATGTAACTTCCCTTCCTGCCCTCTCCAAGGAAAGTATATAAGCTCTGCTTAAGCTGTTATCAGGGCTCTTTGCTCTATCTCTTTGCTCTGTTCAAGTGAACTCTGAGCCCCAGCATGCTGGTCAATAAACCCTTTGCCATTGCATGAGATAGTCTCTTGGTGGTCTCTTCCTCCGACGCTCGCCTGACCCTTACAAAGGTTTTAAAATTCCATATTATTCCATATTACTTAGTTGCACTTTTAGATGTTTTCAAAAGGGAGATTCTTTAAGACATTTAAACTTCAGCTTAAGATGCAATTGTCTAAAGTTTTTTTTTTTAATTTGCAAGTGTGTTAATACTAGCCCTTTGTATTTTTTTTTTCATCTTTCATACATTTGATTCATGTGAGTTATGCTTTTCCATTTTTACCCCAATACAAATTGCAGAATCACATCAGTTATACATTCACCATGTTTACATAATGCCATATTAGTGACTGTTGTATTCTGCTGTCTTTCCTATCCCCTACTATCCCCCCTCCTCTCCCCTCCCATCTTCCCTCTCTACCTCATCTGTTGTTGTTCCATTCTCTCCCTCCCCCCCCTTCCCCTCACAACCTCATATATGTGATTTCGTATAACGATGTGGTTTTCCTTCCGTTTCCATGCAATTTCCCTTCCCTCTCCCTTTCCCTCCCTTCATTCGTCTCAGTTTAATGTTAATCTTTTTCTCATGCTCTTTCCCCCTGTTCAGTTCTTAGTTGCTCTCCTTAAATCAAAGAAGACATTTGGCATTTGTTTTTTAAGGATTGGCTAGCTTCACTTAGCATAATCTGCTCTAATGCCATCCATTTCCCTGCAAATTCCATGATTTTGTCATTTTTTAGTGCTGCATAATACTCCATTGTGTATAGATGCCACATTTTTTTTTATCCATTCATCTATTGAAGGGCATCTAGGTTGGTTCCACAATCTAGCTATTGTGAATTGTGCTGCTATGATCATTGATGTGGCAGTATCCCTATAGTATGCTCTTTTAAGGTCCTCAGGGAATAGTCCGAGGAGGGCGATAGCTGGGTCGAATGGTGTTTCCATTCCCAGCTTTCCCAGGAGTCTCCATACTGCTCTCCATACTGGCCGCACCAATTTGCAGTCCCACCAGCAATGTACAAGAGTACCCTTTTCCCCACATCCTCGCCAGCACTTATTGTTATTTGACTTCCTAATGGCTGCCAGTCTTACTGGAGTGAGATGGTATCTTAGGGTGGTTTTGATTTGCATTTCTCTGACTGCTAGAGATGGTGAGCATTTTTTCATGTACTTATTGATTGATTGTATGTCCTCTTCTGAGAAGTGTCTGTTCAGGTCCTTGGCCCATTTGTTGATTGGGTTATTTGTTATCTTATTGTTTAATTTTTTGAGTTCTTTGTATATTCTGGAAATTAGGGCTCTATCTGAAGTGTGGGGAGTAAATATTTGTTCCCAGGATGTAGGTTCCCTATTTACTTCTCTTATTGTTTCTCTTGCTGAGAAAAAACTTTTTAGTTTCAGTAAGTCCCATTTGTTTATTCTTGTTATTAACTCTTGGGCTATGGGCGTCCTATTAAGGAATTTGGAGCCTGACCCCACAATATGTAGATTGGAGCCAACTTTTTCTTCTATCAGGTGCAGGGTCTCTGATTTGATATCAAGCTCCTTGATCCATTTTGAGTTAACTTTTGTGCATGGTGAGAGAAAGGGATTCAGTTTCATTTTGTTGCATATGGATTTCCAGTTTTCCCAGCACCATTTGTTGAAGATGCTATCCTTCCTCCATTGCATGTTTTTAGCCCCTTTATCAAATATAAGAAAGTTGTAATTTTGTGGATTGGTTTCTGTGTCCTCTATTCTGTACCATTGATCCACCTGCCTGTTTTGGTACCAGTACCACGCTGTTTTTGTTACTATTGCTCTGTAGTACAGTTTGAACTCTGGTATCGCTATACCTCCAGATTCACACTTCCTGCTTAGAATTGTTTTTGCTATTCTGGGTCTTTTGTTATTCCATATGAATTTCATGATTGCTTTATCTATTTCTACAAGAAATGCCTTTGGGATTTTGATTGGCATCGCATTAAACCTGTAGAGAACTTTGGGTAATATCGCCATTTTGATAATGTTAGTTCTGCCTATCCATGAACAGGGTACATTTTTCTATCTTCTAAGATCTTCTTCTATCTCTCTCTTTAGGGTTCTATAGTTTTCATTGTATAAATCTTTCACCTCTTTTGTTAGGTTGATTCCCAAGTATTTTATTTTTTTTGAGGCTATTGTGAATGGAATGGTTTTCCTCATTTCCATTTCAGAAGTTTTGTTGCTGATATACAGGAATGCCTTTGATTTATGCGTGTTGATTTTATATCCTGCCACTTTGCTGAATTCATTTATTAACTCTAGCAGTTTCTTTGTAGACCCTTTTGGTTCTGTTAAGTATATTATCATGTCATCCGCAAATAGCGATAATTTAAGTTCTTCTTTTCCTATTTTTATGCCTTTAATTTCTTTTGTCTGTCTGATTGCTCTGGCTAGCATTTCAAGAACTAAATTGAATAGAAGTGGTGAGAGAGGGCATCCCTGTCTAGTTCCAGATTTTAGAGGGAATGCCTTCAGTTTTTCTCCATTTAGAATGATGTTAGCCTGAGGCTTAGCATATATAGCTTTTACAATGTTGAGGTAAGTTCCTGTTATCCCTATTTTTTCTAGTGTTTTGAACATAAAGGGATGCTGTACTTTGTCAAATGCTTTTTCTGCATCTATTGAGATGATCATATGGTTCTTATCCTTAAGTCTATTGATGTTGTGAATAACATTTATTGATTTCCGTATATTGAACCAGCCTTGCATCCCAGGGATGAATCCTACTTGATCATGGTGTACAATTTTTTTGATGTGCTTTTGCATTCGATTCGCCAGGATTTTATTGAGAATTTTTGCATCTAAGTTCATTAGAGATATTGGTCTATAGTTTTCTTTCTTTGAAGTGTCTTTGTCTGGTTTTGGGATCAGGGTGATGTTGGCCTCATAGAATGAATTTGGAAGAGCTCCTTCTTTTTCTATTTCTTGAAATAGCTTGAAAAGTATTGGAAATAATTCTTCTTTGAAGGTTTTGTAGAACTCTGCTGTATACCCATCCGGTCCCGGGCTTTTCTTAGTTGGTAGTCTTTTGATGGCCTCTTCAATCTCTTCTTTTGTTATTGGTCTGTTTAAATTGTGAGTGTCTTTCTGACTCAATCTGGGCAGATCATATGACTTAAGAAATTTATCGATATCTTCACTATCTTCTATTTTATTGGAATATAGGGTTTCAAAATATTTTTTAATTATCTTCTGTATTTCTGTAGTGTCTGTTGTGACATTGCCTTTTTCATCCCGTATGTTAGTAATTTGCGTTCTCTCTCTTCTTCTCTTCGTTAGCATGGCTAAGGGTCTGTCGATCTTATTTATTTTTTCAAAGAACCAACTCTTAGTTTTATCAATTTTTTCAATGGTTTTTTTTTGTTTCAATTTCGTTGATTTCCGCTCTGATTTTAATTATTTCTTGTCTTCTGCTATATTTGCTGTTGTTTTGTTCTTCCTTTTCTAAGGTTTTAAGATGTAGTGTGAGTTCATTTATTTGTTGTTTTTTTTTGTTTGTTTGTTTGTTTTTTTGAGGAATGAACTCCAGGAAATGAATTTCCCTCTTAAAACTGCTTTCATTGTGTCCCATAGATTCCGGTATGTTGTGTCTGTATTGTCATTTATCTCTAGGAATTTTTTGATTTCCTCCTTTATGTCTTCTGTAACCCATTGATCATTTAGTAACATATTGTTCATTTTCCAGGTGATGCAGGATTTTTCCTTCCTTCTTTTATCATTGATTTCCAGTTTCATTCCATTATGGTCAGATATGGTGCATGGTATTATCTCCACACCTTTATATTTACTGAGAGTCGCCCTATGGCATAATATATGGTCTATCTTTGAGTAGGATCCATGTGCTGCTGAGAAGAATGTGTATCCACTTGATGACGGTTGATAAATTCTATATATGTCGGTTAAGTCTAGGTTATTGATTGTGTTATTGAGTTTTATAGCTTCTTTGTTCAGCTTTTGTCTAGAGGATCTATCCAATGGCGAGAGTGGTGTGTTGAAGTCCCCCATAATAATTGTGTTGTGGTCTATTTGACTCTTGAACTTGAGGAGAGTTTGTTTTATGAACGTTGTAGCACCATTGTTTGGTGCATACAAATTGATAATTGTTATGTCTTGATGGTGGATGGTTCCTTTTAACAGTATATAGTGTCCTTCTTTATCCCTTTTGATTACCTTAGGTTTGAAGTTGACTTTATTCGATATGAGAATGGCCACTCCTGCTTGCTTCCGAGGGCCATGTGAGTGGTATGATTTTTCCCACCCTTTCACCTTCAGTCTGTGTATGTCTTTTCCTATCATGTGAGTCTCCTGAAGGCAGCATATTGTTGGATTTGTTTTTTTAATCCAGGTTACTAGCCTATGTCTCTTGATTGGTGAATTTAAGCCATTAACATTTAAGGTTACAATTGAAATATGGTTTGTACTTCCAGTCATGTTTATTTATTTATTTATTTTAGATTGGTTAGTTTTCCCTCTTTGGTTATTTTTCTCCCCCTTTACTGATATACCTCCCACTGTTAATTTTGGGCGCTATTTTTCAATTCCTCTTCTTGTAATATTTTGCTCAACATACTTTGCAGTACTGGTTTTCTAGCTGCGAATTCTTTTAGCTTTTGTTTATCGTGAAATATTTTAATTTCATTGTCAAATCTGAAGCTTAGTTTTGCTGGATACAGGATTCTTGGTTGGAATCCATTATTTTTCAGTGTTTGAAATACGTTGTTCCAGGATCTTCTCGCTTTCAAAGTCTGTGATGAAAAATCAGTCGTTAACCTAATTGGTTTACCCCTAAATGTAATCTGCCTCCTTTCTCTCGTAGCTTTTAGTATTCTCTCCTTGTCCTGTATGTTAGCTATCTTCATAATTATATGTCTTGGAGTTGGTCTATTATGGTTTTGGATGTTTGGGGTCCTGTAAGCCTCCAGGATCTGGCAATCCATTCCATCTTTCATCTCTGGGAAGTTTTCTAGTATTATTTCCTTTAATAAGCTATCCATTCCTTTGTATTGATTCTCTGTGCCTTCTTCTATCCCAATGACTCTCAGATGAGGTCTTTTGATGAGGTCCCATATCTCTTGGATAGATTGCTCGTGAGATTTCAGCATCTTTTCTGTCTTGACTATATTCTTTTCAATTTGATAAACTTTGTCTTCATTATCTGATGTTCTGACTTCTACTTGATCCAGTCTGTTTGTAATATTCTCATTAGCGCTTTTAATCTGATTTACGGTTTCTTGCATTTCTATGATTGCAGCTTGATTTTTTTTTAACACCTCTATCTCCTGATAAAGCTCATTCTTTGCGGATTGAATTTGTGTGGTTAGTTCCTCTTCAAAATATACTTTCAATGCTTGGATTTGCTGTCTCATGTCTTCTCTAATATTCCATTCCATCTGAATTAGGTATGCCTTGATTTCTTTCCCTGTCCATGTTTCTGATTCTTCTAGGCCCTCCTGTAAATTTAGGTTGTCCTCTATTGTTTGTAACCCTTTTTTTCCTTGTTTTTTCATATTGTTCACGTTGCTTTCCAGCTCTGTTTGACTGCTTAGTAACTGCTTTCTCCTATACATTTGTTTTGGCTTTGTATATCTCTGTTGTCTCTCTTTTGTGGTGGGAGATTATGCCTAGAAATGTTGGGCTTTGTTGTACTTTACAGCTGATTCATTCAATTCATATAAGGCTTCTTGGTTCTGTATGCATATAATGTTTTGCTGTTTGTTCCTAGGACTATATGTTTAGGTTGGGTGCTCTGGTGGTACGATGGTTAGTATGTCTTGGCTACTTTAGAAGATTGCTCCACTGAAGGTGGATACTACCAGGCAATTGGATCAGGGTGCTGATAGTAGCTAGGTATTTATGAGTCTTATAGACAGCCTCGAGACATTCACCTATTTGCATTTAGACAATTACACGCAATGGAAGATGTAGTGCTTTGGATGAGAGTTGGGGGTTAGGGGAATGAGGGTGCTGCTAAAGTGGATTCTGCTGAGAAAGAATTCCGGCGGCCGAATTCCGATGACGTCACCTCTCTGCTATGGCGGGCCCCAGGCTCCTTGCCGGAGTGTCCGAGGGGAGGGGTGGGACTGGTCCGGCCCGGTTCGCCTCAGCTTCTGGCTTGTGGAGGTTTGGCTAAAGACTTCTTCCTGCCAAGCTGTGTCTTGGTGTCTAGCAGGACCCAGTCCTTTGGCTGCGGGCGGGTGGACGGATCTGCAGCTGTGCCCGCGGTGCGCGGATTGTGGCTGTTAGTTTTGGAATTCCGCGTCTCTGGCAGGGTCCCGCTCGTCCGGGTCACACAGACGCTTCAAAAAAATTCTAGTAGCTCCCGGGAGGTCTCTCTTCAGAGGAATTTTGCTAGAAGAATCTCCGTTGGACGAATCCCAGAGTTATCCTTGCGATTTTATGTTCCCATCACTGGGTGTGCCTTAAAAGCGCAACCTCTCTGCCCGCCGCCATGTTGGATCCCTGTCTAAAGTTTTTAATTGAGACTTTTAAGTGAAAGTACATTATAAACCTGCAAGGATGCATTTCTTCGTGAGAAAAACATTTTAAATCGGACTTCTATTTTTTTCAATTAAGTTGCTAATCTACTCTGATATAACTATCAATATGAATTATTTACAAAACTTTTTTAATTCTAAACAATTTGTTAGTATATGAGCTGAAGAAGGGAGGTTAGCATCCTTGGAATAGGCATGATATCATGCTATTAATGTTATTTTAGTATTTTAATTCTTCTTTCAAATTCTGATATCTAATAATATCTTCCTAATGCAAATACTAGCTTGAAGAATCATTTAAAGAACAATTTTCAAAATTTCACAAGGTTCTCATTGATGAAGTTACGGTTATAGCCAGAAAAAGTTCTGGACATGAAATTTTTAATGGTTGCTACCAGAGACTGATTATGTGCTATAGAGAAATATAAAAAAGTGATTGAAGTTAGGAATTATCTAGAATCATGGGAGTCTCACACACAAAAAA
Source organism: Callospermophilus lateralis (assembly GCF_048772815.1). Lineage (NCBI taxonomy): Eukaryota > Metazoa > Chordata > Mammalia > Rodentia > Sciuridae > Callospermophilus > Callospermophilus lateralis. The sequence goes on along the minus strand of NC_135310.1, from coordinate 106,263,184 downwards.
AAGATCTTATTTGAGCAAAGGCACTTCGGACTGGATTTCACTAAACAGGACATATATAGGCAAGAGCTTCTTCAAGCATACTCAAGAGTAGCACAGAGGCCCTGGGGAGGCTATCTTGGATATCTGAGGAGCAGTGTGAGTGAGGGGAGGGGAGGGCTGTAGAGATGGGGAGATGGTGCCTTTTGTATCATTTTAATAACTAAAATAACTAAGAGTTTGGGTTTTTTGTTGTTGTTTTGTTTTGTTTTCATGAAGCAAGCAGTCTTCAAAGATTTCTGAGGAAAGTAAAAATCTGATTTGGAAGACAAGCTTTGATGCCCTTGGGGATAGACTACAGAAAGGACATAGAATTCACTTAGGAAACAGAGAAATTAGAACACAGTGGTGATGAGTATCCTGGAGAGTGCTCCAAATCAGATTATTTTATGGACCCAGTGTTTCCTGATCTGATGGATGTGGTCGTTACAAAAAGATTCAGGGACACCAGGTTGTTTGTAAGTACGAATTTGCCATACAAGTTACATTTGAGGTAACCCTATAAACCTCCTACTGAAAGGATTCCAAATCTTTTACCTTAAAAAAAATACACACACACACACACACACACACACACACTCTTCCAACCACAATACTTTACAGGATTTGGGACAATTTTCTTCCAAAATTCTTTCAAAGCAATTGACTAATTTTATTTCACCACAGAAAGTTATCAATGTAAAGGGCTTGCTTTCTGTTGTAAATTCCTTTTCCCTGAACATAGGGCTGAGAAGAAAGATAAAGGAAAAAAAAAACTTAATGTTTTAAGTCCACAAAAATCCCCACACTCAATTTCTCACTCAGTTTTCTTGGTTCTGTGACCTGTGCCTTTAACACTTGGCCTTCTCAAGTTAGTGTTCATCCCATTAACAGTTTAAACCATATTCCTTGAAAGTTTTATAGTTTAAGTTATAGTGAACTTGTCTCTGAGGGAAATGTAATTTCTCACTTGATCAATATATAATAAGGTATCTAGATACAAATTTTTTATTGTTAGAAAAATTTCGAGTACCTACTGTGTACACTAAATTTGAAGGGGTTAACAAAAAATATAAATACAAGAAAAGGCAAAAGTTGGCACAAGGAAACTGATGATGGATCATGAGTAATACTAATGGTTAAATTTTTAAAAAGCATTTGCTATATATTATTCTCTGTTCCAATTTAATCTCCAGCAGCTCTCCAAGGTAAATACATTAATATCTCTATTTGACATATGAAAGAACTGAGGGCAGGAATGTCCTATAGTTATGAGTTTGCAGGACAGAATGCAAACCTGGGCGCTGATGCTACTGAGTCTGTGTTCTTAACTGCATTTCTGCTTTTGAATGATGTTAGAAGGAGGTACTACAGCTTACCAAAGAGTTGAGAGTCACAGCACATACTGGAATCTTTAATCCTGTATGTGTATTGGAGGCATGATTTGAGACAAAACTGAGATGGTTCTAAATTATTCCTTTCTTGCAATCTGAAGTCTTAGCTTCTGACAAGAAAACAGTCTTAATGACATTCTAAAGGTTTAAAATTCCATAATTCTATGAGTTTTCTCTTTGGAGGAGGAGGAAAGTTTTTCCTTTGTCATTCACATGCCAGAGATTTAAGGTGGTGTTTTTTTTTTTTCTTTACTGCTTACTGAAATATCTCATGCATCTGAACAACCACATGATACCCTGAGAGTATTAAATATTTCTTCTGCAGTGAATTTTATTCCTTCCATTTTTTTGCCAAACACAAATAAAGCATAGCAAGATATAAAGAGTGGCCCATCATAAACCATGTTGAATAAATAATGGATGTCCCTGGGTATCATTGCATAATATACCAGACATCAATTGTACATTATAAATGTTTTCTCTTAATTATTTCTAAAAGAGCTTAAATATTAATTAAAATTAGGAGCATATCAGTTTGCAGTCTTAAGTCTCTTTTTTGAGGATATCTAATTGATATTATCTCAAATGTTGACTTTTAGCTAACATAAAAATATTGCCTTTAATTTTCCCGGTTTACTTTTGTACTGCAGTAATAAAAAGACTTAGTTAAAGATTGTGCTTTATAATATATTTGATCTCAACTAATGTTAAAGTAATAGCATTTGTCTTTTCATCCAAAAATTTACAATAGCTTTAGTTTTATTTGCTTCAACTTTCCTGCCAAGATCTTATCCTGTGCAATTGATAATATCTTAATTTCCTACTTCATATGCCACATGTTGCTCTATGTTCTGCTTTACCCTCACAAACACCATCATTTTCAAGTGCTGATTTAGGAATAACAAAAGAAACGGATAAAAATTAAAAACAAAGTGCATAGTCACACTATCCATATTTCCTGAATAGCTGTAAATAAATCGATGGCTCTCATCCTCCCCGTATGCTAATGACCAGTGATATGTGCCAGGCTTTTGACTTCCCAGTACCTTTGAAAAGGCATTCTTTGTTTAGGGCCATTTCCAAAGTTACTTGACTGTGCTTTTTCAAGATAGGCATCAGAAACACATTCTCTGCTTCCCTAGCAGTTATAGCACAAACCTGACTCAGGTATCTCTACTAGACACAGCATAGAAGACTCTGATTCATAGGCGGCTGTGAAAAATCAGATGCCTAGGAATCCATCATGTTGGTCTGGCTTCAGACCGTTAGCTATCAAAGGCACCCAGAGATAATGTTAGCATCCAGTGCCTGGCATCAGTAGTACAAGTGTGGCATCTGTGCTGACATTTCAACAATAGTGTCTCCATGACGATGGAGGAATTCAGGGAAAATCAAACCTCCATGCATGAATCTTTGCTCCCTGCACCAACTATCTAATCCAGAGTTTGATGTATCATCCCTTGAAGCTGCTTATAACAGGTAGTCTATAGCAAATACTCATGAACTCCAAATTAACTGTCATTTATAAGAAACTCAGCAGTGACCTTAGTACATTTTAACTTCCAGGAGGTGTGTTTGCATAAAGAAGGGATGACCACTGTGTGGGGGGGGACACAAAAAGGTTTACAATTAACAATCAGTTAAACTAGATTTGGACACTAAATGAAGAGGGTAAAATGTGTCTCCGAAAGATCGAGAACTGTCCTTGCAATTCCAAGAGTTTCAAGCAAATGACCCCTAAGTTAACCATCCTGTTTAATACCATTGATTGATTTTTCTCAGAGGAGGCTACTTGGTACTTAGATAATAATTTTAATGTCAGAACTGAAGGGATTTTTCTAAAACTTCTTCAAGAATCTAAAGCATTAATCAAGTATAAAGTTAATAGTACTGTAGGCACTGTAAAATATGAGAACGACATCACTGTGTTTTGAAACTTAAATTTTAGCACTATAGCAGGAAAGCAGTTTTCTCTAAGAGCAAGTAGGACATGCATTTGTTAAAATTTAAGGATGGAAGGAGTGATGTCAATGCAGAAAACTCCAGATTTACTTCAAGGTTAGTTTATAGAATTGAAGGAAATAGAACAGTAGCATGTAATGCCACTAGGTATAACATAGTGTAGAGCTCTGTTTGCATCAGTGAAAAATTTAAATCATGCAAAAACATTTATTAGCCATCTGTGATTGTATTGTCAGGAACAGGAGTTAATTAGCCAATAAGATATCAGCTCTAAGAGCAGTTGTCACCATGATTGTTGTTACATCCAAGCTGGAAATAAATTAAAGAGTCACATGTTTCAAGTCAAGTCTGCACTTTGGTGATGCAAGACATATGTTAAAAGAAATAAAATATGAAACACAGTATATTGCCTATCATAGGTTAGAAATTTAATAAATGTGATTTTCTTCTATATTAGCAAATGTGATTTATTGTCTTATTATTATAGCATATGACTACACATAGCATTTGAGTTCATTTTGACAAAATCATACATGCAAGGATTTGGGTTTTAATCCCCATTTGCTCCTCTCTTATTCTCCCCTCCTCCCTCCACCTCTTCTCCCTTCTTGACTAAACTTTCTTCTAAATATCCATAAAAGTGAAATTCCCTTTGGTGCCTATACATATGAGTATAACATGATTTTGTTAAATTCATTCCATTACATTCCCCTTTCCCTTTCTTCCTCATTCTCCTTCTTCTACTCCGCTAATCTTCCCTGTATCTGTATGGTGTCTCATCCCTTCTCTGCCAACCTCTTTCCCTTTTCTTTGCTCTTAATTCCACATACGAGAGAAAGCATTTGACACCTGATTTTTTGAGTTGGTCTTATTTCACTTAGCATGATTTTCTCCATTTCCATCCATTTACTGGTAAATGCTATTATTTTCATTCTTCTTTATGATTGAATAAAACTCCATTGTGTATATATAGTACATTTTCTTAATCCACTCATATTCTGATGGGCTTCTAGGTTGATTCCATAATTTGGCCCTTGTGAATTGTGTTGCTATAAATATTGAGGTGACTGTATGCTGATAATATAATTTTACATGTTTTGAATAAATGCTAAAGAGAGGAGTAGCTGGGTCATATATAATGGTTCCATTTCTAGTTTTTTGAGGAATCTCCATACTGCTTTCCATGGTGGTTGCACTAATTTGCAGTCCCACCACCGATGTATGATTGTATCTTTTTCTCCACATTCTCACCAACATTTATTATTATTTGTGTTATTGATAATTGCCATTCCAACTGGAGTGAGATGAAATCTTAATACAGTTTTGTGTTTCCCTGATTGCTAGAGATGCTGGATTTTTTTCATATATTTTTTTGATCATTTGTGTTTCTTCTTTTGGGAAGTTCCTATTTAATTATTTTGCCCATTTATTGACTGGTCTCTTTTTGTTTGTTTGTTTGTTTGTTTGTTTAGCATTGAGTTATTTGAGTTCTTTTTTTTTTTTCTTAGATAATGCTCTTCCCTTTATTGCAGAAGACACCCAGGTCTCTTGAGAATGCAAAAAGTGCCACATCACGTCACTTTAACGTGGGCCATCAGGGATTGATTCCTACAAAAATCAATGGAACTACACCAGAAATATTCAATTAGATACAGTGTTAGGAAATTAACAAACAATTGAGAATGTCAGTCTATGATATCTGAGTTTCTCTAGGCTGAGAAACTGGCCATACTAATGTTATACAGCATGTTTCTTTTCATGTTTTCAATCTAGAACCTGAGGTAGGCAAAGATAATATAATTAAACTGTAACACATAAACAGACAATGGTTCAGAGCTCATGATTTGCCTTTGGTCTCACAGTCAGTGAATAACAGGCCAGGTCTAGAACTGGGGTTCCAGTGACTTAAGTCAGATTTGGTGGTTTCTAAGACAGGGTCATCCTGGCTGGGATAACATAAATACTCCTCAGCTGGAGCTGTCGTCTGAGACAAGTGTGCACTTGTACGTCTCCTTAAAGGCCACAAGGAAAGATGGCATTACTTCATCCACGGTGATGTGCCTCTGGAGCTCCTTACTTAGGGAAGTGACGCCTGTCCCAACCAGTCCGCAAGGTACAATATGCTCAAACCATGTGAGGTCCGTAGAGCAGTTCAGAGCCAGGCCGTGGGATGTGATGTGCCTTCCACAACGAACTCCTCCATGGGTCCAGCCCCAGGCCTATTTGAGTTCTTTATATATTCTGGACACTAATCCCCTGTCAGAGAATAGATGGCAAAGATTTTCTCCTATTCCATGGGTTCTCTCATCACTCTCTTAATCATTTCCTTTGCTGTGCAGGAGCTTTGTAATTTTATGCCATTCCACTTATTGATTTGTGGTTTTATTTTCTGAGGGGTCTTATTGAGGAAGTCAGTGCCTACACCTATATGATAAATTATCAATCCTATGTTTTCTTGTAGCAGCTGAAAGTTTTCTGATCTAATTTCTAAGTCTTTGATCCATTCTGATTTGACTTTTGTATAGGGTGAAAGATACATATCTAAATTCATTCTTATACATATGGATATCCAGTTTCCTCAGCACTATTTATTGAAAAGGATATCTTTTCTCCTACATATATTTTTGGTACTTTGTCAAGTATCAGATGATTATAAAAATTTGGGTTTGTCTCTGTGTCTTCTATTCTCTTCAATTTCTTTTCATATCTATTTTAATGTCAATACCACATTGCTTTTTCTTCTATAGCCCTATAGTATCATTTGAGATTGGATATTGTAATACCTGCTGCATCACTTTTCTTCTTCAGAATTGTTTTGGCTATTCTGGGTCTCTTATTCTTCCAAATGAATTTTAAGATTTTTTTTTCTATTTTTTTTCTTTTTTTTATTAGTTGCTCATGACAATACAATGATCTTCACATGTCATACATTTGAATCAAATGGGGTATAATTTCTCATTTTTCCAAGTGTACAGATTGCAGAATCACATTGGTTATACAGTTACTTATGTGAAGAATGTTATTGGGATTGCATTGAATCTTTATACTGCTTTTTGATACATGGGCATTTTGGCAATATTAATTCTGCCTATTCAAGAACAGGGTAGTTCTTTCTGAGGTCCATTTCAATATCTTTCTCCAGTGTTCTATAGTTTTCATAGTAGAGATCTTTCACCTCCTTGGTTAGATTAATTACCGAGTATTTTTTTTAATTGTAAAGAGCATGGTTTTCTTGATTTCTTTATCAGCTGAATCTCTGTTGCAGAAGCAATAGATAAGATAAATAATATCAATAGCAATAGAAAAGCTATTGATTTATGAGTGTTGATCTTGTATTCTGCTACTTTGCTAAATTCAATTGTCAGCTCTGGAAATTGTCTGGTGGGACTTTTTGGATCTTCTACATATAAAATCATGTAATCAGCAACAGTGATATTTGACTTCTTTTCCAGATTGCATCCTTTTCATTTCCTTCTCTTGCTTGATAGCCCTGGATAGAGTTTTGGGAACTATATTGAATAGAAGTGGTGAGAGTGTTCATCCTTGTCTTGTTCATGATTTTAAAAGAAAAGCTTTCAGTTTTTCTCTGTTCAGTATGATTTTGGCTCTGGATTTGTTGTATATAACCTTTATAATATTAATTTCCTTTTACCCCTAGTTTCTCCAGTGTTTTTAACATGAATTGTGTTACATTTAACCAAAGGCCTTTTCTTCATGTATTGAGATGATAATATGTTTCTTGTTCTTAATTCTATTTAAGTGATGGATTATATTTATTGATTTATATTTGTTGAACCAGCCTTTCATCTCTGGGATAAAGCCCAATTGATCATGGTAAATTACTTTCTTAGTTTATTTTTGAATGTTGTTTGTTAATACTTTGTTAACAATTTTAATATTTATGTTCATCAGGGTTATTTGTATGTAATTTTCTTTCCTAGATGGGTCTTTGTCTGGTTTTGGTATCAGAGATATACAGCTTCATAAAATGTGTTTGGAAGTGTTCCTTTTCTTTGACTTCCATGGAATAATTTATAATAATAATAAAGAATGGAGTTAGTGCTTCTGTAAAGGTCTGGTAGACCTCTCCTGAGAATCTATCTGGTTCTGAGCTTTTCTTTTTTGGTAGGCTTTTAATTGCTGTTTTAATTTCAATATTTGATATTGGACTATTTAGTTTTTCCATACCTTCCTGGTTTAGTTTGGGCAAGTTGTATATAACTAGAAATGTCAGTGTCTGGTAGATTTGGCACTTTATTGGAGTCTAAATTTTCAAAATACTTTCTAATGATCCTCTGAATTTCAGTGTCTGTGGTAATATCTCCTTTTTTCATCTCTAATCTAAGGTCTTCTCTCCCTTCTCTCCTCTCATTTGGTTAGTTTGGCTAAGGGCTTGTCAATCTTATTTATCTTTTTGAATAACCAACTTCTTGTGCATAGATTCTGTGTATTTTTTATTTTTTCAATTTTATTAATTTTGTCTCTGATTTTTATATTTCTTGTCTTTTGACTTTGATGGGGTTTTTTTTCCTTCTTCTTTTTCTAAAGTTTTGAGGCAGAGCACAAGTTTATTTGGGATCTCTCTATTTTTTTTAATGTAGTCACTCAATGCAATGAATTTTCCTTAGTACCATTTTCATACTGTCCCAGAGATTTTGATATGTTGTGTCTTTGATTTAATTTGTCTCTAAGACTTTGTTGATTTCTTCTCTCATGTCTTCTTTGATCCATTCTCCATTTAATTTCCATGTGTTTGTGTTGTTTCTATTATTTTTCTTGCTGTTGATTTCTAGTTTCATTTTATTATGGTTCAATAGAATGCATGGGATTATACCAATCTTTTTGTATTTCCTAAGAATTATATTGTGACCTAGAATATGGTCTATTTTGGAAGCAAATATGATTTTTTGGTTTAAACATTTGACATGTTGGAAAGACTGAAACCAGTAGACTATGAAATAGCTGTGAAAACCTGACAACCTGCAAGATTGAAGACAGGAAAACGCAACATCCTAGCAAAATTTCTGATACAAAAAGATATACTTCATTTTATGATCTTGATGTCAAATAAGAGCAATTCTATAGATTTAAAAATATTGGGATTTCAACTTCTTGGCAATAGCAAAATCACTGGGTTGGATGGACATTATAGGCACTAGAGAGCAACAAAAAACAACCAGAAACTAAATAAGTGTTTACCCTTCAAAGAGGTTTTGGAATGGGAAAGTTTGTGACTTTGTGGCCTTTTTCCAAAGAGAAATTTCCGATTTATAGATTATTAGAAGATCAGAGAAACAAAAGCTTCTTAGCTTTTATGTTTCAAATAACAGAGCTAAGAGCTGGAAGATAGGGGGAAATCCTGGGAAGAAGGAAGTTATGGGGGAGTTGAGCCCTCAGACTACTCAAATAATTGTTAAATTTATACACAAAATAAGGAGACAACAAAAGACCCATCAAAAAGACACCAGCTGGCTGGGTGTGGTACCACACACTGTAATCCTAGCTTATCAGGAAGCCAAGGCAGGAGAATCAAATTTCAAGGCCAGCCTGGGCAACTTGTTGAGATACTTTGTCAAAATAAAAGGACAAGGGATATAACTCAGTGGTAGAGTGTTTCCCTAGCATATGCAAAGCTCTGTGTTCAATACCCAGTATTATCAAAACAAGCAAACAACAATAAAACAAACAAAAAATAATAACATTAGCATGTGTAAACTGAAAGAAAAAATATAACTTTCAATTGCTTCTCACCATACAGAAGGAGAAATTTGGAGTTTAAGTTTATCCATTTTAGCCGAACTGGGACAAAAGGCATTGCTCTGAGGCTGTACTATATTTTTCTTTATGTTCTTATACAACCAAAATTTGTAGTCATACTGACAAACGAAAAATCTCACCAACACCTAAGAATAAAGCAGCCAATAGAAACCAATACTAAGATAACTAAAATTTTGCAGTTATTAAAATAAAGCATGCAATGTGTTGAAAGTTTATAGAAAGTAGTTGAAGAAATCTCAGAAACTAAGAATTACCATGATGAACAAAATGGGAAGTCTTAAGTTTACTCTTAAGGCAGCGGAAAGAGTGAATTTGAAGACAGATCAAAAAATTATCTAAATTGAAATATTATTTAAAAATGAAAAAAAAAGAGACAGAAACAATAGAAATAGAGACCATAATAGTAAATTAAACTATATATTAGGGGAGACTCAGAAAGTAAGATAAAGGAGAGCAGAACAAATATTAGAAGAAATAATGACAAAACAATTCTAAAAATTGTTGAAAGTTACAAACTTAGAGATCCAAAGAGTTCAAGAAAACCACTGCAGTATAAGAAGAGAAACACACATAAGCACATTATGACCAAACTGCTAAAAGATTAAAAAGTAAATCTTAGAAATAGTCAAATAGAATAATATATTTCCAACAGAGGAAAAGATTCTGATGAAAACAGTTTTCTCATCATCAAGAAGATGAACAACTTTAAAGTGCCAAAAAAAAAAAAATGAACCAAAATTCTTCATTTTATTAAACTATCTTTCTGAAATAACATTTTAGATTAAAAAAATTATCATTGGCCGGGCGCAATGGTGAATTCCTGTAATCCCAGCGGCTCAGAAGGCTGAGGCAGGAGGCACGAATTCAAAGCCAATTTCAGCAAAAGCAAGGTGCTAAGCAACCGAGTGAGACCCTGTCTCTAATAAAACACAAAATAGGGCTGGGATGTATTTCAGTGATCGAGTACCCCTGAGTTCAATCCCTAGTATTAAAAAAAAAAAAAAAAAAAAAGTTATCATTGGCAGTAAACATGTATTATAGAAATAGTAAAGGAAGCCTTTTAAGCAGAAGGAATGACTCCAAATAATAATTCGGATCTATGGAAAGGAGAAGCCACTGAAAATTTCTTTAAAGTGAATATGAAAGTTTAAAGCATAGATTTTTTTTAATTGCCCAGTAAAATTTATAATATGTATACCTAGGGAAAAGGACAATGGGAGCTGGGTTCTCCCTCTGGAGCAGTGCAATAGTGCATTCTTTTTAACTGAGTTCAGGGTCCACAAGAATTGTAGGATTTCCAGCTGTCACATCATTGGATGTCCATGGAGTCATTGGGGGGTCTGTATATTCTCTCACACAGTAGGACAACTGTCAAAGGCCCAGAACATTACATAGTCAAAGCTTTACCCTCAACAGGGTGACTCTGCTCTGAGAAACGTCATGCAACAGGCAGTTATTAAACATCTCAATGAAAAGAGTCTAGCCTAATTCTAGAAAAATTCAAAACCTTCGATTGCACTTTTAATCATGAATGATGGTCACAGTCAAGGGAGTGAATGAGAGAATAGCATGCTTCAACCATGTAATTTATTCTTCCTCTTAAACCTTCTACTCATATTTCCCTCCAAGGTATTAGTGACTTGTTGAAATGTATCTTACAGTTCTTTTAATAGGAAAAGTGAGATAGAGAGCATGTTAAAATATAGACAGATGTTGAGCAACCACACATCACTTTAGAATGTAACGAGTTTAACATTACACTTTTTTAACATTACCTTTTATGCTCCTTTTTGCCTTTCTAAAATCAACTGTTTCAGTTGAGTTAATAAATCATAAAATCTGGTATAAATCAGATTTATTGATACGGTCAGAGAAGGATATGGGAGAGGTAAAAAATACATAGTTTTAAAAGATGGTTCCTGCCAGTGGAAAATCCAAGTATTCATGAACATCTTCCTGAACTTCTTTAGACTTCTGAGTATAAAGAACTAAAACACCACAGGCTGACTTCCCCTTTTCTCTCCATCAAAAAATGAAGCTTGAACATAATACAAAAGCAACTACTTAAAGGTCCTAGAAAGAAAGCAGAAGCAGTCAGGTGACTCTGGTGAGGACTTCATGATTTCTTGATGGAGAAAAGGTAGGAATCTGGACCAGTATGTTTCTATAGCCATTCTTGCAGCCTAGGTGAGAAACAGTCCACTTGTTAGCAGATCTGTGGAACACATATACAACCTAAATTCTTTCTGTCCTATGAAAGAAAACAAAGTGGTACAGGGAAACCAATAATGGTCATTAGATAATCCTGCAGGAGAAAAAGCTAAAGAGACTATCACTAAACTGTCCACTTAAACTTCTGACCACTATCACACACATAAGGAACAGACTCTGAGCATCCTTGCTAAAGACAGAATATCTGAATTGAGAATGGAGTTAACACATAAGACCAGTGATTGCAATTCAAAACCTATTAAGAAACCTACCTGACAGTGATACGGCAGGTTATCGGTGATAAGTCCTGCTTCCCCATACATGTTGAAGTTTGAACATTAGAGAAGCACATGGAGGCAAGCATATAAAGCAGAATTTATTTAAAAAGGGATAACATAGACTTCTCCTAGGAGGGAGAATGGGGCCATAGCTGGTATCATGGTATCCCAAGAAGCCAGGTGTTCTGCCCTTTTTATATGTCCTAAGCTTCCTTAGTTCTCCTGCCCTCTTCCCCTTATCTTTCTCCTTCCTGGTACCTGACTAGGCCCAGGAATGCTGAGTGGGATGACCCAAAGGTGGGAAACAGGTGGGCTTGGATGGAGTAGCCAAGGACACATTAACAACCTTACAGCTCACTGTAGGTGGGGGCAATTCGTTACCTTGACAACAGGTTGGAGCAGGGGCAGGTTCTTGATAAGTGTGGAGGAAGGGCTCTGAAAGAATTTACATTTCAATCCCTGGGGGACAGTCTCCAACTTCCCAGACTCACTCAAAATTGGCCTCCTTGATCCCACCTGATTCCATTTACCTATCTATACTGACTGCCTGTCTAATTGTGGCTTCAATAGAACAAAGAAAATAATATATTCACTGGAGAAAAAGAAAATAATCCAGATTTTCACCAAGTAAAAGTGAGAATAGCCAGGATACTATTCAATATTGTTTGACAGATAAAGAACCGAGAAAATGGAACCCATCTCAAAAGAGAAAAAGGTGACCCTAATATAAACCCTAGTATAAACTGAGTGCTGGAACTAACAAAGATTCTAGATTATTCATTATACTCTCCTTAATGAAGCAAGAAAACATTTTTCAATATATAAAAAGTCAACAAATAAATGAGCCATCTCAAGAAAAAAATAAAAACCAAAAGACCACTTTAAAATTCTAATAAGACTAAAATATACAGAAATAAAATATTCTTAGAATAGACTTGAAAGAAGTAAGTCTAAGTGAACTCAAAGATGGGAAAAAAAACCAACAGAATGTAAAAGCAGTCAAATACATGTGTTTTGGGAATACTTCACTAGATGGAGAGGAAAAAGATAATAAGACAGAAAAAATATTTGACGAAATAATGTAAAATCAATATCCGTGAAAATGAAAAGGTCCTTTTTGGCTTTTTTCCCCCTTAACTTCTTTATAAACTTTAAATTGCTTAAAAACTAAAATTGTTGCACTGATCCAAGGATTTGTAGCATACAGAATAATATGAATAATGAGTGTATCATTGTGCCTAACAACAATGCTTCAGGTTTCTTTTCCAACATATTGTTTCTCAGTTCTATTCAATATCAGTCATATTTTTAAGGCAAATTAATAATGCCTAGGATTCTGCAGAATCATTTCTTTTTTTTAAATGATGGTATCACGCTGCTTGTCTCTTGATTTGGGGATTTACCAGAGTTACTACCATCTTCCCTTTATAATCTTCACCTTCAATGCTCTAGCTGGTGTTCTTACCTCTTCCATGTCCTCCAGTACTGAGTCCTTGTTGCTATGCTGTGAAGTCATGGCACTCACATACACATTTGGCCCTCTGCATCCTCAGATTTAACCAATTGTGGTCCAAAAATGTTTTTTAAAAACTGTTTGTAGTGGACATGTACAGATTCTTTCTGGTCACTATTCTCTAAACAATATAGCATCTTTTTCCATAGAATTTACAATATTCTGTGTAGAAATTCCTCCCACGTCCTTGAAAATCTTTTATGCTATGCATGCAGAGGGAAACTATGAAACTTTAGGGCTCCCGGAGAATTCAGAGACAGGGGCAGAGATTGAGAAATGGGGGCATTCCTGCCCAACTAGCAAGGAGAGCCCTCTGTGAACACCAAGGTCTACCAGGCAAAATCTCAGAACTGCCATACTTTAGGTGTAAGCTCACACTTCAGGAGCAAAGACTACAGCAACAGACTAAGAGCAACACTGACTTGAACTCATCCCACCAAATCCATCCTAAAATTAAGCCTTTTGAAGATCAGAGTCATCTGCCAGTAATTTGACTATTTACTATAACATAGGTACATATTTTTTTTTTTAAAGACGGTAAAAATAAAATAATTTAGATCCTCAGCACCTTTTGCCTGCAATATCTATGGAAATTTCAAGGACAATTGGGCATGGTTGCAAATCTGTAATCCAACAATCTGGGAGGCCAAGGCAATAGAATGGCAACTCTTGACCCCCCTGGGCAACTTAGCAAGACTCTGTATCAAAATAAAAAAAATTAAAAGGGGCCTGGCAATGTAGCTCAGTGGTAAAGCACCTCTGAATTTCTTGGTACCAAACTACCAAGAAAAAAATTTTTTTCAAGGACAACAACAAGTTGAGCAATAATTAGTGAATAAATTTCAAAAAATACATAAATGATACAGATTCCAGATATTGGAGTTAGCAGAAAAAAAAGTATTAAGAAGAAAACAGTGAAAAATATGACTAAGAGAGACAAAAAGAATGTAGTATTGTAATGCCAGATTCGTGGGACCCCAATATACCTCCAGGAGCCAAATCCAATGCAATCACATAAGAGTCTTTATTGCAAGTTGGAGCCTGGACTCACAACTGTTTTCAATGCAGTGGTCCCGAGGAGTGAGCCCCGACCCTTAGTTCAGTGAAGATTTATAAGTTTGGGGGGATACTCTATGCGTCACAACATCACACAGCAAATCATTTCATACCGAGTGGAAATCAAACAACAACTCTTAACATTGATTAGCACATTCACTGGCGGGAACAAGTTGGGTAAGGGTGATTGGTTAGTACAAGTGGTGGGTACATTTGAACTGATTGGTTTAGGCCTTGAGGGGTTACAAGAGTGTATACGCTAAACTTCAGGGTGGCCTCATCATGTTATCAATCACCGAAACTACTGGGAGGGTCACCTGGCATTTCAGATATTTTCCCTGTCTCACTCTGATTGGTGGTTGCTAGGGGGTTGCTACAGGTCCTCACCTAGGGTAACTGATTCAGGGATATCTGGCAGATCTCTCCTGTTAAACAACTTAGCAGGGTGGGAATGTGTCTAGGAAGGCTCTGTGGGTTTTTTCAAGGACAAGGGTCACGCCCCCTCCCTCTGGACAGGCCTTGAGGTAGAAGCTGGTTTCTTAAAAATGGAGTCACATCAGTTTCTCAGTATTAGCAGAAAATTTTATTTCATTATAAACAAACAACCAACATTTTAACAAGTGAAAAATACCAACTAATTACAGAGGTTTAAAAATAGAATTAGGCAGAACAGAAGTCAGTATAAGTGAATTTGTAATCAGGGATGCAGAAAACAGTTTAATTATTCAGGGTAGAAAATATTGATACTCGAGTTTTATTTAGTTAAATTTCAAAATATCTTACTTGTATTTGAAGACTTTTAAAGAAAGGAGGAGGAAAAAGAAAGATGGAGAGAAACAATGGAAGATAAGTACTATATGAAGTAATAATAAATAAGCATTTTTCAAATTGAATGAAATAACAATCCATAGATTCAAACCCTTCACAACATGTTCATACTTCCAAAACCCAAAATAAAGAAAATATCTTAAATAAAAATTAAACTTATGAGGTTTATAATGAAATTAATAGCTGATTTCTGAAAAGAAAATATGAACTCAAAAGACAATGACTTTAAACAAGTTCAGATTTAAGAATTTAATCAAAACAATATAAAATTTAGCAACCAGTGTATTTGAGGTCTGTACTATCTTACAGCCCATAAAGCCATACCAAGTGAGTGGTTCTGGAAGAATCATTATTGCAACATGATGTTTATATGGAATGCACACCAGTCTCAACCTGTGAATGAGAGTCAGCACATCTATAAATACTTCTATAACAGGTAATATTCTGGATTAAGCTTATATAGCCTTAGGAGAAATGATTTCTCATATCCAGCCAGAAAGCATTTAAGTCAGGGTTGATCTTATTTATCATGATTCTTATGTTTATGTATACATCTGAGCATAAAACCATTAACTTGGCTAGATTTCCTAAAGAATGCTTTGTTTTGTCTTTAGATAAGTAGTCTTAGAAAAATAATTTTTTTAGTCAAATTTTCCTTTGGATCCTTTTCTTCCTAAATCAAAATAAGCTGGAAGAATTGACAAACTGTTTTGTAAAGCCAACAAGTTTGGGAAAATACAGAAATCAGGAGACAGGCATTTAACCTTTACTCTTTTGCTTTGAATTTGCATAACTCTGAGTAAAACATTCATTTACCCACTACTTATCTTTCTTACCTATGTAATGACAGGATAATGGTGTCTTTCTAAAACACACTTTTTAAAAAAAAATAAGTATTTTTTTAGTTGTAGTTGACACAATACCTTTATTTTATTTATTTATTTATTTTTTAATGTGGTGCTGAGGATCAAATCCAGGGCCTCATACATGCTGGGTGAGTACTCTACCACTGAGCCACAACCCCAGCCCCAAACTGCAAACACTTTAAAAATGTGTGCTATTATTTTTAGTAGCTCAATGACTCAAATGTTTTAAGTTAAATATAGAAAGAAAATTGGCAGATTCTACTTGGAGATGTAAAATAAACCTTAAATTTGAAGCCAGATATTAAATGAGAGTAAATATAATGTATTTTTAAATTAATATTATTTCAAATTGGTATAGAATTTTGCCATTATTGTACTTAAAAACATATACTTTTGAGAGGATTCCCAAGGATTTTTTAATACCATAAAGAGTGTAAAGTATGTGCACTTTGAATAAAAACAGATGATATCTCAAACATTTTTGCATTTGGAATAATATAATTATGGTAAATCTTACATAGAACAAAATTGATGCAAAACACACACAAAAAAATATGTGTGTCAGTGTTTTCCATATATGAGGTTATATTTAATTAATAAATTAATCACTTAATTACTAATTATTTTATGTTCCCTAGTATGTAAATAATAGTAACTTGATGTTTCAAACAACTAAGCCATGAAAGATCTTTTAAGTAGGTTTTTACATAAAAATTACCAAGATTGATGGGGGCAAGAGGGGAAAAAATAATGGCTAAAAGTGACACAAAGCATGACATAAAACATGATTATTATTCTAAAATTGCACAATGTTATGCCAGGATATGAAAAAGGCCATTACCAGCTGGTTGCTAATACCCTAGAAATGTTTTTGTGCAATAATTGAAATGCAAAAGCCAGCCATTCCCATTTTATTGAGTAGAGGAAACTGTAATGTAGATTTTTACAGGAATATTCAGAGTTACTGTTGATATCGTAACTCGCTGTCCTTTTCAAATATAACCAACCAATGCATATTGGGTTTTGTCATACTGATTTATGTGACAATCACAGCAATTATAACTGGGCAAGTCCTGTTTGACAAGTCAGTTGAACACTTGGCCTACTACTGTTGAATTATAGAGTTCACAATGCACCCCTGGGGCTTGGAAATGTCTATTACCAGGCCTTGAATAAGAAGAATTTTATAAACAGCAGAAATGATGGGATTATGGGTGCTATCACACTTTAAAGTTGTCACTTTAGAAGGTTTGGCATTAATTCTAACATATCTATCATTGATCAAAATGTTTTGTGATGTTTCTTTAAAAATTATTGCTTCTGATTATTAGAGAGAGAAATGTATGTTTAATATTCCCAATGGTGTAAAACCTATTCTTTGTGCATGATCACAATGCATAAAAATAGATATAACTGTATTGGAACCAAAATGGTAAAATTAATATATGACTGTATATTCATTGATTAAAATACAATGTGTGTGTGTGTGTGTGTGTGTGTGTGTGCATGCATTTAACTCTATAAATCAATCAATCTGCCCATCTACCTACATATTAACTTAGATAGTCTATCTGGATAATTAATTTTAAAAATCACTGATTTTTTATTTGTTTTTAAGTTTTAAAAACAAAAAACACCTTCTTGCTGTTAGTTTTCTATTTCACTTATATGTTGTGTTTCTTCTTTCCTGCCTTTAAAACTGTAATTATTTGTGTTACTTTTTATTTCCTCTATTGACTGCTAACTGTAGCTTTTTTTTAGTGACTAACCTACAAAGTATATGTATTCCTCTCAAGTAGACTATTAGTAATATATTACTTGGTGAACAAGGTAAGAGTCCTAAAAGTATATTTGTTGCTTAAAATGGGTTTTATTCTAATGTTATAACTTTAAGTGTATGAAATTACAAATATACGTAATTATGCATACATACATAATATATGTGGAATAATATACATAATATATATAAAATTCATATATGTAATTTTATCCTGAAGATTTTCCTTTACAATTTCTTATAGTCCAAACCTGCTGCTCAATATTCTGTTAGCTGTAGTTTGTTTGAAACATAGCTGCATTTGACATAGAATTATAGGGTTTTGTCCCACTTTTTTGAAACACCAAAGTATCATCACATTACTTCAATTATTTCCAATGAGAAATAGTTATCTTTTAAATGTTCCCCATGTGTATAATATGCCTTGTTTAGTGATTACCTTTAAAGATGTCTGATTTTCTTTGATTTTCAGCAGTTTTGCTCTGATGTGCCCAGCTGTGATTGACTTCATGTTTATTCACAAGGTTTCTTGAATGTGTGCTTGATACATTTCATGAATTTTGGAAAAAATAGCAATAATCTCTTGTTCTCATTTCTTGGTGTTTTCTTTATGGAATTTCAATTACACATCTGCTAGACTACTGACATATTCCAACAAGAGTCCTATTCACTAATCCCATACTGTTCTTTGTGCAGTCTGCTACAAAGTCCACCTGATAAATACTTAATTTCAAATAATACATAATTTCAATTTACATAATTTCTAACTGGTCCTTTCTTAGTTGCCATTTCCCTTTTTGAATACTCCAATTCCTGTCTCATTTTGTCCTTTTCCCTAAATATAATGGTTTCTTAAAGACCCTGTCTGCAATTTTGGACATCTAAGTTATTTGTTATTTTCCCTTGATTATTTTATTATTTGATTGTAGATCATGTGTTTGTGCTTCTCATATTTATTCTTATTTTTAAATTTCATGTCAAACATTGTGTGTAAAATATTTTTAGGGGTGAGAGTGGACAATATTTGCCCCCAAATGTGCTGATCATTTCCACTGTCAGACTGTCCCCCAAGAAGGACTGATCTCCTTGATCAAATTAGGATTGAACTGTATTACCTGGGCTGCAGCCTTACAGAGTTTGGCTTGCCACATATACTAAATGTTCTTAGGATAGGATTAGGACCCTCCTCCAGCAAAACTTTGGATTTTGAGCACTGTATGAATAAAAAAAAAAAATTGCTTTCAGTCTAACCTTCAATTTCCTATGATTGCTTTTACAGCAAAAGTCCTATGGAGACCAATTGTTGACAGGGAAGAAGCATCTCTGTGTTTGGGGCTTCTATTAGTTTGAATTTATTATGCCAATCCACATTATATTTAAAATTCAGCTAGTTTTCATGGTTATACTGAAGTGTTCTACTCTCTTCTAAGTTAGACAGACCTAGCAGATTAAAAAATGAAAAATAAAATAAAATCAATAAATATGATGTACTAGATATGTTGATTGCATCTTATCCTTCAGAGAATATATAGTTTATCTTGTAAGGGTCTGGCGAAACGTCGGAGGAAGAGACCACCAAGAGACTGACTCATGCAATTGCAGAAGGGGGTTTATTGGGGATCCATTCCAACGCGCTGGGGCTCCCGGCCCACTCAAGAAGGGTGAGCAGCCAAGAGCCCCAAGCAGGGGTTGAGCAGAGCTTAAGTACACTTCTTGGGGAGGGCGGGGGCTTTGCATACATCAGAACAAATCAGCATGAGGCGCGGGAAAATTGAACAACAAATCTGAGACATGATTTGTACATTTATTAGCGGGAACAGATTGGGCAGGGGTGATTGGTTATTCCTAAGCAGGTACACATTCAAACTGATTGGTTTGGGCCCTGCATGCTCTAGGCTATGAATCAGCAAAATAGCCTAGTAGGGCGTTGTCTTAACTGCCTCAGGGTGTAGCAGAGGAATTTAACAATACCTGGTCCTTCACTTTTTAACTTCAATTTCTTTTACTCTTACAATCTCAAGTGCCCATAAGTTCCAAAAATAAATCAATTATAGAATTGACCCAGAGGATCTTAATAAATATAAAAGCAAACCTTTTATTCATCATAAATTTATAAATAACTTGAAGATGACCAAGAATATCAAGATATTAGAATATTAACAATATTCCTGAAAAATAATTATATCTAAAGACAAAAAAATCCCAATTTTCTTATTAGGATAAAACTAAATTTACCAAACCAGATTTTAAGGTACATCATGAAAGCAACATAAAGAAAAATTTAAACATTTTAAGATTTCCAATATTAAAGAGAAAGACTAACAAAGCACAAAGCTTGAAAGTAAATGAAAAACAACAAAGTAAAGCAAATTAATTAGTTTAAAATGAATATCAATGTACAAAAGTCAGGAATAGAAAGAATAAATAAATCTATATCTAATTCTTTGAAAAACATATAGAATAAATAAATTCTTTGCAAGTCTGATTGAGGAAGGGAGAGAAACCAGCAACAACAAAAAGAAATAATCACAGGTACATGATTAATATGAAAACTGTAACAACTTATTACACTCAACTGTAAAGCAACAAAAATTTGTTTTATTTATATGTGACAGCAGAAAGCATCACAATTCTTATTATACATATAGAGCACAATTTTTCATATCTCTGATTGTATACAAAGTATATTCACACGAATTTGTGTCTTCATACATGTACTTTGGAAAATAATGTCCATCACATTTCACCATCATTTCTAACCCCCTGCTCCCTCCCTTCCCCTCCCACCCCTCTGCCCTATCTAAGGTTCATCTATTCCTCCCATGCTCCCTCTCCCTACCCCACTATGAATCAGCCTCCTTATATCAAAGAAAACATCCAGCATTTGGTTTTGGGGGATTGGTTAACTTCATTTAGCATTATCTTCTCTAATTCTATCCATTTACCTGAAAATGCCATGATTTTATTCTTTTACTGCTGAGTAATATTCCATTGTGTATATATGCCACATTTTTTAAATCCATTCATCTATTGAAGGGCATCTAGGTTGGTTCCACTGTTTAGCTATTGTGAATTGTAAAGCAGCAAAATTTTAAACCAGAAAGAAATGAATGATTTCTCATCAAATATAAACTACCAATATGCACCAAGGAAGTGGAAAGTACTTTAACAAACTAGAAGATATTTGAGATCTATTGTGATGAAAATTAAGACTGATTAAAAAGTTACCTGGATAAGAAAATTTCATTGATAAGTTTTTTTCTTAAAGAGTATTTCCTTTCAATGCTTCCTAATTATTACCATATCATTATTCGTGTATCTCTAGAACTCCCTACTTCTTTTCCAATTTAATCCATTTTGTTCTTTTATCGTATGTTTCACATTTCTGGTCTATATTAGCTTTCCTTTATAGTTCCTTGAATATACATACGTTGTAGAATTGATAATATTATATTTAATATTCCTGCATAAAAGACATTTTTTCTACTTAGGAATGTTTTTATTGGTGCATATTAATTATACAGAATAGTAGTGGTTTTCATTGTGTCATTCATACATAAATAAAACATAATTTGATCAATTTCATTTCCAAGTACCTCTGCTTGCCTTTCTGTCCTCCCTCCATCTGACTCCCTTTCCCTAAACTAATGGACTCTCTTCTATTTTCATGAGATCCTTTTCTTTTTCCTTTTTTTTTCAGCTTCTACATATGAAAGAAGATGTACAACACTTATCTGAGTATGGCTTAGTTTACTTAACATGATGCTTTCCAGTTCTATCCATTTCCCTACAAATGATAGTTTCTTTCTTCTTTATGACTGAATAAAATTGCATTTTTTATATATTGTGCATATATACCACATTTACTTTATCCATTTATCTAATGATGGACACATAGGCTTGTTCCATAATTTGAATTGTGCTGCTATATATGTAGGATGCAAGCATCTCTAAAGTATGAACTTTAATTCTTTTGTAGAGATACTGAAAGGTTTTATATCCAGGTCATATAATAGTTCCATTTTTAGAGCCCATAACTCCTCCATTTTAACAGGAAGAGATATAACTATTTTTTAAATGGAACTGATATGACATTTGCTCTTTGATAAATTTCATTAGCTATATGTGCAAAAATTATTTAGGACAAAGGACTAATTATTGCCGCAGTCCGGCTGCAGCAAAATAACTGGGGGTGACAGCCTCCAGGTGTGGGAGAACCATTGTAGCTTAGTTATTGGCATTGAAAATGACCAAATATCAGGGACGCTGGTAGCGTCGGCTGTAGCCTCCTGGGCAGCCCCAGATGGCCCTGGGGAGAGTCCCGGACTCAAACTGCTTCCGGGCACAGGGAGCAAGAGCCTGCAAGACTGTGCCTCCAGGTCAGGTCTAGATTTGTGCTCCGGGCAGTGGAAGAGCCGGCTGCCGCAGTTTGGAAAGTCCTTGCTGCGCCATGACCGGCTGGAGCACGTGGCAACCGCAGCGCCGATTCACGCACCCTCCGGTAACGAAAAGTATTTAGTAATAGCCTTTTGCTACAACTTTTTTCCTGATAATCCTTCCTCCTCTGAACTTTCTTTTTCTTTCTGACTAGAGTTCCTGGGCTTCCATCAACACATGCCCTAACTATTCTTGGTTCCACTGGGGTGCCTTCTACCCTTAGTAATTTACTTAGAACCCCTTCCATATTTTCGTCACAAAGACAATACAACATTTCAAGACAAAACAAGACACAAACATACTGTATCAATCTTCTCCATTTTCTCAAAATGGCCATTTTTCCTCTCACCCTATCTAGGGACGAGCAGATTTGCTCCCGTCCTATCCATGGACGGGCAGCTTTTTTCTTTTTTTTTCGTCACTTACCCCCAATGTTCCGGGGCTCCCCGTAACTGGCCACCATCTGCCGCAGTCCAGCTGCAGCAAAATAACCGTATTTACCTTGCAACCCTACACATTTAAGGTGCTAGATAATATTTCCTTATTTATAGCCAATTATATATGGAAAGAGATATCTGGAATTCAAAGAAGATTTTTTTTCCCCTTTAGGTGCTCACATGTGATTAAGATATCCTAAAGTCAGGTATCTCTAAGTCACTATCAGCCAAAGTTACCAGAATTTGTGAATGCACACATCTAGTCAATAAGTATCTTAGTACATTATCTGTAATAAAATACCTGAAACAGTTCTGGATGTTGTCCTAAATCATAACAATACTGTAATGTGAATTTGTTTCAGTAATAAAACTAAATTTGAAAATTTTTAATGCCAGCAAATTTTTCAGGTCAGAAGCCATCATGGCACAAGCACTTTTAAAAAAATGTGTCCGTAAATGAAAAACTAGTTATTTACAACACCCAAAGCCTCAGAAATGACTTTGTTTACAAAAACAAAACAGAAAATTTCACTATAGATAATCTTCTAATAAGTAGACTGTACCTCATTGGTTTCTTAGGCCATGATAATTCATGCTATGAAAATATACAGTTAATACTACTGTATTTCTTTTTATTTTTGTCTTTAGTTTTTTCAATATTCAGCTTACAAAAACATAATCCTCTAAAAAATAATTTAGTTGAGTGTCTTCTGCTCATCGTGTCAACTAATGTCAGGAATTGAAATGGTGTCAAGCAGAAGCCCAGATGTTGTGAGCCTGCCATGTCATTAACATAGATGAAATACATTCGTGTCTTTCCACAACATCAGGATTTATTGAATAACAATGAATTCACAGGCTACACTACTTTCATCCCTGGTAGTTCACTGAATAGTTGTAGGTCACCTGGTTGTCATAAGCCAGGCAAATACAAGTTCTTTTATTCCAACCTTAATTTCTAATATCTAAACACTGAAGTCACACATTCTTCACACAATGATATATAAATAGGTCACAGAAAGACTAAGAAAGGATTAAAGCATCTGCACTTGAGGAATTTTAGTGCATTGGTTTCTATTTTCTCTTTTGTAGGTGGTAAAGTCATCTGCTGACTCTGAAGAGAAAGTAAGGATAGAGTTTGTTGAAGAGGAGCAACCTCTTCCACCTCAACTGTTATTTTCCTAGAATTCTCAAACTGAAGCATCTGTACTCAACGATGATTTGAGTTGCTTTTCCATGATCTTCTCCCATTTTTAAAAATGTTGCAGATATTTGCCTGGAGCCATCCACAATATTTATTTTTAAGACAGAGAGAGAGAGAGAATATTTTAGTATTTATTTTTTTAGTTTTCAGTGGACACAACGTCTTTATTTTATTTTTATGTGGTGCCATGGGTATCAAACCCAGCACCCCGTGCATGCTAAGTGAGCGCACTACTGCTTGAGCCACATCCCCAGCTCCATCCACAATATTCCATACATTATTTTGTTCTAAAGAATATCCTAATATAAAATGGCTGTTTCAATTTTAAATGTATCCACAAATATTATTTAAAAAACACAATCAGCAGATCTTATCTGCTATTAGGTTGTTATTAGTGCACTTTTTCTTGTCTTCTTTTACTTGGCTAACTAGACCCATCTCCTCCCACTCTCCACGTAGGCCACTTCCAACCCTGTTTTTGTTAACAACACGGGATATACTTTTACTTGTTTCTATGTTGATATAATTATATATGAGCATATTCACATAGACACACAAATGTCTATTATCTATTGTCTACATATAAATGCACATATGTGTTTACTACTGTTCAAAACTTAATTATCGTACATGGGTTTTATGAAATTTTTTTCTCATTAAAAAAAGATCATGGAAATTCTTCAAGACAATACGTAAAACTTTGTTTTTATGATGTGCTACATGTTATTCTGGAATGTGAATATAACAAAATTTGGCCAACTTTCATCTTGATTGAAATTAATTTCTTTTCCTAGTGTTTTGCCACTGTGGACAATAGCCAATAGTATTCTTGCAGTTAGAACTTCACATTGAAAGGATTTTATTTTGTGGAGTTCATTCCCAGGAAGGCTATTCCTACTGTCAAGGGTATGTTCATTTCAGATTTTAAAAGATGCTGCCAGATGGCTTTCTGAAAGGCGATAAAATTTGACATTTCCTCTGCCAGGGAAAGGAACTCCGTTTCCAGAGGAGTTCTCACTATAGGGGGTATAGTTTTCTTTCTCAGGAAAATGTTTGAGTCTAATAAATATGAAATGATATTTCATTGTTTATCTAATTTGCATTTTGCTGATGACTAGGGAAATTGAGCATCTATGTTATTTTGTTCTTTCAATTTACTGTTTTATGATTTATTCAAACAATGTCCTTTGTTCATTTACTCATTGGAGCCTTATTATCTCTCTTATAAATTTACAAGGGTTCATTGTGTGCCCAAATGTTTATGTTTGTATGCACATCTGTGTTTGCCATCTGCATAATAAACAATTTTCTTAATCTTTTGTTTATTAACATGGATTTTTCTTTTTGTAAATTAAAATAATACATTTTAAAATATGCTTAAGGAAGTCTTGAAGTATTTGATGGATGCACAATATCTCAAATTTTTAATAAGCCTCTAATTTCATTTTAATTTACATTTAAATCCTAAATTTACCTGAGGTTTGTTTTTCATATGTGGCAGATTCTGTGGATTCACTTGTTCTACAATATATTCAAATTGTGCTCTCTTGGCATTTCTTTTTAATTATCAAAAGTAAAAGCCAGGGCTGGGGTTGTGGCTCAGAGAGAGAGCACTCGTTTAGCATGTGAGGCACTGGGTTTGATCCTCAGCACCACATAAAAAAAAATAAAATAAAATAAATATATTTAGTTCACCTATAACTAAAAAATAAATATTAAAAAACAAGTAGTGCTGGGGATGTAGTTCAGTTGGTAGAGTATGCCTTGCATGCACAAGGCCTAGGTTCAATCCCCAGCACCACCAAAAAAAAAGTAAAAGCAAATACTTGATATCCAGGCTCCTTTACAGTTTGGGAGCCACATGACCCTAGTTGAGGTGTGAGTAAAAATCCATGGGCAAGGCATCCTTTTCTGAGTTTAAAAAAGGCCTATTTAAAACAGACACAAAACACCATGAAGTCCCTTTTCCGATGTTCTTCTTTACTTTAAAATGGATATTGTGGACTTTAAAATGCCTTTGGTTTCTGGGGCTATTTTTAGTGATGAAAATGACACACACACTCACACACACACATACACACACACACACACAGAGGAGGAACAAAAAGGTAAAAAGAAAGTTGTGTCCTTGAGAGCTGGCCTGAGCCAAATTACACCCCATTAAATGTATTTGAAATTGGAAACCTTCATATATTTAACCTACTTAAAACTAAAAACAATCCTAACAGCTACAAGGACCAATATTTCCTTCTATAGGTGTGTGACCAGATATCCTACAATCTCTTTTCTCACAAATTAAAAAGACATTTGTGCCATTTATTAAATTATCATGCCCTTGATCTGTGTCTCATACTTCTAATATCAGCAACTCAGGAGGCTAAGGCAGAAGGATGGTACGTTCAAGGCCAGCCTCAGCAACTTAGTGAGACCATGTCTCAAATATAAAAAATAAAAACAGACTGGAGATGTGCTCAGGAAAAAAATACACCTCATTTCAATTCCTGTTACCAAAAAAAAAAAAAAAAAACTTATCATGTATACTGACATCTAGTTTTAGAATCTTTATTCTGTTCTACTGAGTTCTATTCCTACATCATTAGCATATATATTTAATTAAATGATTTATGTGTATGTGTGTATACACACACACACACACACACACACACACACACTTTCATGCATACTATTTTCACAATTCCATTGCCTTGGAAAGTTACTTCAAATCTCTTCCCTCTTCCAAGAAATTTTTAAAGATTCAACAAAGCGGTTTGCAATAGAGTAGACCAAAGCCTTATAGAAGGGTATTATGAAGAAGTGGGTTAAGAAAGATAATATAATGAAAGCAGCACTGCTTTGTGGTCAGGAAATTGTCACTTTAGTCCCCACCTCTCAAGTTTATGACCTGACACATGTCTTTTCAATTTTCCCAGGCTCTCATTTACTTATCCATCAAATTAAGGATTGACAGGAAATGATCCCATCTAGCTCTAGCAGTGTACCATTCCACGAATCTTTGGGCTATGCCAATTCTTCTTAATACTTACATTATTTCTTCTTAGAGTAAAGAAAATATCTGTGGTTGGAATCAATGATCTTAAAAGAAAACATTAATTGTATAACTGTTCAGTCCTAAAAATCAAAATGCATATATTGTTAGTCTCCTCTCAGTGTTTGGGAGGATGCCTGGTGACTTGAAAAAAGGGGTAATTTGAAACAACTTCATATAGGACTTAGCCTCAGCAAGCAGCAAGAAATACAATACTGAGAACTAAAAATAATTTTAGAGAAGATGTTGGGTTCATACTTTGAGAATATACAAGCAGGATTAGAATCTGTATTGGTGCATAGAGAGCCTAGACACTCAGCCATTGCTGGTTTTTCCCCCTTTATGTTATCCTAGTGACACTTCAGCTGTTTCCTCACACATGCAATCAGAATACATTTTGAGCACATAAAGATGCAGAAGTTCAAAATATCTACCCTTCTGACATTCCTTTTCACCTATAGTATGTGAAGAATTGGATTTAGATAGTAAGTTAATGCATTTTATAGATCCTATTCTAGAACATATCAAAATATTTATTTAAAATGAATATGAAAATGTATAACAATAAATCCCACCATTATAGTCAACTATAATACACCAATAAAAATAGGAAAAAAATAAAAAGGTATATGAATCATAAAGAATGAGGAGAGAGACTCATTCTCTCATTTCGGCCAAGTTCTGCCTTTCTTAGTCAAGGGTTTTTTTCCATGCTTAGTTAACCTGCCAAGGTGAGTTGGGGACAGAGCCTGTAAAAGTCATAAGAAGCTTTCTCATTGTGGGGGTCACATTATTGTTTCCCATTGTGGAAGCAATGGAATACCCGCTGTCTTCCCTGGCTCTTTCTAGTCATAAGGAGTTAAGGAGGAAAAGCAGATGCTACTTGTTCTATTGCCTTCACCTCCAGCTGCGTGAGGAGCTTTCAGTGAGGACAAATAGTATAGCACAAGGGTCTGACCTAAGATATATTAAATACTTAAAAAAATATACCCTCCCTCCATTTTACCCCAAGCTGTTCAAATCTTAAAAGGCAGATGAAAAAGTGCATAGAATACATGGAAGAAAAATAATTACAAAGTGTGTTACTGTAAAACTGCATGATAATTACTTTGATGTATTAGGTAGGGTTCATTCCTAGAAAACCTGTAGAAAGTGTTCATTTTTAAGAGTTTTGGAAACTTCACTTGCAAGATTTATATTTGAGAAAATTGCGTCAGAGAGGTCACCTGTCTTGTCTAACACAGAATTAAGCCATACTCAACAGCTCTGCCAATCTACAGTGCCTCTAATGAGAGGTTAATGATTTATTTCTGTGTGTTTCATGTTGCTTGGGGGTGCTTGTCTAGGAAGCTTCTTTGACTGTTGCCCTTTCCTTGACATAAATACATTAACAAAACAGAGAATATTTTTGCTATTTCAGCAGTTTAGGAAAATAATTTATAATTAACACCTAGAGAACACAGTGTATTTTCTCTATCCTCTGCTCTTCCACCACATTTATCACTTTATTTTTAAATTTAGTGATTATGTGGGCATTGAAAAATCCCTGTATTTTAATTTATTCTAAGAATAGCTTTGTTCTAAGCATGAGATTCCCTATATTTGTTATTGTGTGAGAAAGTCATAAATTATGGTGTGGGAATTGGGTGGTTTTAGGGACGCAAGGAAGAAGACAAAAGTAACTGGAGACATTTTAAAGCATTCTTCCATACGTATACTAATAACAGAAAATACGAAATAAAGAAATTTGACTATTAACTACCTTAATAGAAATGAGTAGTGTAGATATTTAGAAAAATTTAGAACTCAGTGTTAGATTATTTTTAATACCACCCCCACCCCATTTTCATCTGTTAAGGACAACAATTGTAGACAGTCTACAAAAGAGATAAGTTCATGGTTAGAATACCTAATTTCTACATCCAGATTAATGTTACATAAATTTATTTAAATGCACTGAACTAGCTGAAACAGTTACTATTACTATTGTTTTCAGCTTCTAAGAATTCATAAAGGAAACTGACATTGGTTCATGAAACATGATTGGTCGATGCAGTGTGCAGGGTTTCTTTGGAATTATTCTCCAAACAGCTGTTGCAAACAATCCTACATTCAGAAATGCTAAATTCATAGCTTGCCATAGGGATTTAACTTGATGAAAGTTCCATATATCTTGCTAAGTGGTGCTTACTAGTGTCTAACCCCCCAAGTAACTGTGTTCCACAGTAGTTACATAGCAATTAACAAAATAAAAATGACATGCAAACTCCTATTATCCTATGAGATGACAGAGGGATGGAAGAAAAGGAAATGGGTTGCTGTTTGAAGAAGAAACAGAAACAGAATAAACCTCAATGAGAGAAACTGAAGTGAGCCAATCACTGCTACAAATGAGCAGCTCAGGCTAATTAGGTAAATATCCTCTAAATGACCTCCTTCTTCATAAAATATTTTCCATATCTCAGTCTGAAACAATCTGCCAGTTTTGCCTTTCACAGAGCTGCCTACAGCTTTATTTCTTACTTCATTTGGCTTTGAATGTTAGTTGTTTACATCTCTGTTAATATATTGGGAGGTAAAGGCAATGCTGTACTTTTCTTTAAATGCTTACATCTTTAAAATAGAAACCTGCATATTGTACCTGTAATTTTGAAAGAATTTAATAAAATTAATAGATAATATTGTAAATGTGATTTTTGCCCTAGTCTTTGAAATAAAAAAAAATGAAACAAAAACAGCACAAGAAAGCACTTTAAATCCATCTTATATAAAAAGGCACAGATATGACTAATTAGATTAGTAATCTTCACTATTCATCAACTTCAATTGTCTCACTTGGATTGGAAAAGGTGTGTTCCATTTTTCAAGTGCAAACACTAAGGGATGCACAATCAGGAATCAGGAGGAACCATCAGAACAAAATTGAGATGCTCACACAAAAGACAAATTTATTGAATTCCCAATTCTTTTGTAAGAAAGCTTACTGAGAAACAAAATTATCAGGACCATCTGGAGCCGAGAAATGGAGACAGAGCAATGTGGTAAAGATTTTGCCCTTTCCTTCAGGATCTAACATATAGAGAAAGGATATTAGTCATAGGTCAATAATATAGTGCAGGGAGGGTTGTAATCACAGTAACTTCAGATGATGATAAAATTTGACAAAGAAAGAATCTGAAATGCACTAGTCAAATACATTTCTTCAAATCTATAAAACATTTAATCATTTACTACAAAAATATAAAGAAAGAAGTAGTGTATATGTCTGAGTAAGCAAGTTTTGGAAAGTTTCAGTGAAAAGAATTTGAGTCAGAAATACAGGGGGGATACCAATTTATTTTATTTTTATTAACATGTATTAATTGTATGTATTGATGGGGTTCATATGTGCATAAGGAGTGTGCTGATCAAATCCAATGACCCTTTTTTCCACACCTTTCCCGACCTTCCTAATCCCTAGTGATAACTATTTTATTTTCATGTTAACTTTTTAGTTTCCACAGATGAGAGAACACAATGCTTGTCTTCTAACATCTGGTTTATTTTACTTGTTTTCAGTTCTTCATTTTGTTAAAAATGGCAACATTTCATTTCTCTTTATGACTCAATAATATGCCATTGTCTACAAAATTACATTTTCTTTTTTCATTGAAGTCTTGATGGACACCTAGGCTGATTACATATCATAGCTGTTCTGAATGGTGCTTCAAAAATGGGTGTGCAGGTGTCTCTTTGGTATGTAGGCTGTTTTCATTTTGATGTATACTCACAGACAACCAACAGAATGGGAGAAAATATTTACAACTACTCATCTAACAGAGGATTAATATTTAGAATGTATAAAGAATTCAAAAAACTTAAAAACAAAACAATAATGAATCCAATTATAATTGGGAAAATGATCTGAAATTATACTTCTCAAAAGAAGAAATACAAATAGCCAAGAAGTATATGATGATTAATCTGGCTGTTAACTTGATTGGACTAAGAGGTGCCTAAGATTAAGATGTATCTGGGTGTGTTGATGAGGGTGTTTCCAGGAATGATTGGCAAGTGGGGCAGCAAACCGAGGGTGGACCTGTCCTGAATGTGGGTGGCACTAATAGACTGGAGGCTTAGAGGAAATTAAAGGTGGAAAAAGGAGAAAGCACAGGAAGACACAGCTTTATTCTTCTAAAGAAGGTAATTCAGTCTCTGCTGGGACCACCTAAGGACATCGGACTCCAGCTCCTACAGTCTTACAAAGACTCTGAACAACAATTCCTCTTAGATTCCATCCCTTCAGCCCTGACCTGGGGCTGCATTATTGGTCCTACTTCTTCTGAGGCTCCAACTTCTTGGGCTGAGCAGCTAATGATTCCTCCATATCTCCAGTTGGCAAATAGCCAATATGGGACTACCCACATTTTGATCCTGTAAGTCAATTTAATAGATTCCATTTTCAGAATCACATATATATTAATATTTTTATATGTGTGTGTGTGTGTGTGTGTGTGTGTGTGTATTGTATATCCTGTTGGTTCTGTTCTCTAGAGAACCCTGATTAAAACAATATATGAAAACGCTCAGTATCATTAGCCATTAGATAAATGCAAATTAAAAACTACATGAGGTATCATTCACTCCAGTTAGAATGACTATTGTTAAAAAAAGTAACAAATGCTGGCAAAGATGTAAAGAAAAATGAAATTTTATACATGTTAATAGTAATATAAATTAGCATAGCACTATGGAGAACAATGTGGCATTTTCCTCCAAAAACTAAAAAGAGGAATACCCCATAACACTGATTTTATCAAGTCAAATGGGTGGTATTTCAGGCAGAAGTTGCATTAACAATGTGGATGTGATGTGGATGTATCTACATCAGCAACTAGATACTTGGTATGACTGACAATGAGGTATTGTAGATGACTTCAGAGCAAAATTTATGGGATGATATGAAAATGGTTATAAAATGTAATTCTGGTACACTGGTATAAATACCCTGGATCTAAGAAAGACAAGAAGCAAGAACCAATGTCAAAAGGCATTGTAGTGGTGAAAACTTGCTCACCACAGGAACAGATTCGCAGTGGGAAACTATTAGCACTGAGGAAAAAAAGAAGAGGAGGAGAAAATGAGAACCTAAGTATGACCAAGTCTTTATACTTTTAGTAGCAACTAAATTGTGATCATTTATGCAGCTGTAGGTAGAAAAGAAGTGAAATTTTTAAGGAAGTTTTGATAAAACATATCAATTTGGCATAAGTTTATTTGACATGGTAAAGTGACAGAACAGATTTATCCACATAATCTTGGGCTTTGGTAAAGATTGTGGGACTGAAGATAGATTTGCACACTCCTAAGGGACATGGCAATTTATTATCTGGTAATGATTAAGCCCTCCAAGAACTAAGAAGGGAGAGTCTAAAGACAAGGAAAGAAAGGAAAACCTTATTTATGGTCTATATAGTTCCTTGAGGTTTGAATTCTGTGTCCCCCAAAGTTGTATGTTGAAGATGAAAATTCCTATGTTCAATATCTGTGTCCCTAGAGACAGTATTAGGTGGCAGGATCTTTGAGAGGTGACAAGGTCATAAGGACTGCACCCTCCTGAATGTTATTAGTGCCCTTGTAACAAATGCCCCATGGAGCTCATTTGCCCTTTACACCCTGTAAGGACAGAAGAAGGTGCTACCTATGAACAAGAAAACAGGCCCTTGTCAGACACCAATTCTGCTTATGCCTTGATGTTAGATTTTTCATTCACTAGAATTGTTAGAAAAAAATCTTTGTGGTTTATCTTCAATGCAGTTTATGACATTTTGTTGTAATTTTACTTCCTTCTTTCCATTTTGTATGCCCTTTATTTCTTTCTCATCTGGTTGCTCTGAATAGAATTTCTAGTACTATATTGAATAAATGTGGTAAGAGTGGACATCCTTCTCTGAGCCTGATCTTAGAGGAAATGTTTTCAGTTTTTCATAATTTAGGATATTAATTATGGGTTTATCATATACATCCCTTATTGATCTCCGTATGCCTATTTTATTCAGAGCTTTTAAAATGAATAAAAAATATTTAAAAGGGCTTCTCTTCAACTATTAAGATGATTACATGATTTTTATCAATGATTCCTGCTTATGTGCTATACTTCATTTATTGATTTGTAATGTATTGAACTATCCTCGCATCATCTGAAATGAAACCAACATATATTTATTATTTCTTTCCTTCTACTCATTTGCAGTTTGGAATGTTCTTGTTTTTCAAAGACTATGAAATTCATCATTGGTTTGTTTATTTGAGTTTCCCCCCCACCCTTTTTTTTTTTTTTTTTTTTTTTTGGATGTAGGCAACACTGCTATGAATGTTCCTCTTAGAACTACTTTTGTTGCATCCTACAGAATTTGGTATATTTCCACTTATATTTGATTTGAGGAATTTTTAAATTCAAAGATATGTTGTTCAATTGTCATGTGCCTTTATAATTTGTGCAATTTCTCTTACTGTTGATTTCTGTTTTCAGTCCATTGTGATCTTCTATAATGCACATTATTTCTATTTTTTTAATTTATTAATACTTGCTTTATGACCTAATATATGGTCCATTTTGTAAGAGTTCCATGGTATTCTGAAAATAATGTGTATTGTTCAGCTGTTGGATACAATACATTATGGATGTCTATTTGACTTATAGTGTGATGTAACTCAAAGCTTTCTTGGTTGATTTTTTTTTTTTAATCTGGGAGATCTATTAGTAGGCGTAGGATACTGAAGTCATCCTCTACCATTATATTTGATTCTATATCTCCCTTTATGTCTAGTAACATTCCATAAAACTCTGTGCTCTTTCAGTTCATATATAATTGTTGTATCGTCTTGATACATTGTTCCCTTGATCAACAATATATAGTGACTATGTTTGTTTCTTCTCATTTTGTCTCAAAGCTTATTTGGTTGGATAAGTAAAATGACTCCTGCTTGCTTTTGGACTCCATTTGTTTCCATTCCTTCCTTTCAGTTTCTATGTGTCTGCAGGTAAGGTAAGATTCTTTTATGTGGCATAAATTTGGGTATTGTTTTTTTAGTCCATTCATTCAGTCATGTCAAATACAGACAGGATTGCAAATTGGGGTCTTCCAGGGTGCCGCAGTCTCCGGCTGGGCACAAATCACGAGTCTCCACACAGCTTGTAGATTCAAACAGCAATTCTTTATTCCCGAACTCACACCGGCCGTCTACAAACACGTTCTGGGGAAATTCACGTTCTCTGCCCAAATCCACACTCTGCCCAAATCCACTACTCTGCCCAAAATCCTCTACTCCTGGGCTTCTGTCTCCCAAATATACTGTCTGACCCTAAGAACTCAAGAGGAACTCAGCAGCAGGATACGCCCTATTCTAAAGGGGGAACACCCTAATCTCCTATTATGCTAAACCGCCCTATTCTAAAGGGGGAACACCCTAATCTCCTATTATGCTAAACCGCCCTATTCTAAAGGGGGAACACCCTAAACACGGATCCTGCCCTGGTCCTTGAGCAAGGTCACCTTACATGCAATGTCCTGCAAAATGTCCTATTTCCATGAGTCCTTCCACTAAAGAAACATGGGGGTACGCTGGCAAGGAAATTGTCATACCTACTTGGCTGATGGCTCCCAGCATCTCCCCCCTTCTGATTAATTAAACAACAAGTAATGTGGCTTAAGGACCGTGCCTGGTAGGTTGTCCAGTTCAACATATGGTTCTTACCCGTCATTGGAAAACTGACCTTTAGGCGTCAGCCTCCTGTCTTAGGTTGATACCACTGCAACTGGATCATACCCGTCACTGACTACTGGTCCAGCATACAGCCATACTTGTGGATAGGTCTATGCACCAGTGGGGGGGTGAGGTTCTTTGCCTCACCTCTGTTGGCCCCCAAATTTGGCCTTGGTGCCAGTGGGGGAGTGAGGTTAATGTGGCTTAAGGACCGTGCCTGGTAGGTTGTCCAATTCAACATATGGTTCTTACCCGTCATCGGAAAACTGACCTTTAGGCAACTGACCTTTAGGCGTCAGCCTCCTGTCTTAGGTTGATACCACTGCAATTGGATCATACCCGTCACTGACTACCGGTCCAGCATATAGCCATTGGCCCCCAAATTTAGACCATCACTAGCAGAAGGGAGGAGGATACAGAAATGCCACGACACCAAGCCAATTGACAGTTCCTTTGGAAAAATTGCATCATTGGTGACACCATCAGCAAAGATATGCCAGCATTACCACAATTAACATGTGGTGCGCTGGCAAGGAAATAAAAATTGCATCACTGGTGACACCATCAGCAAATATATGCCAGCATTACCACAATTTGCTGCACTAAACGTAGTTACATAGTCTAGGCAAGTTCTGTAAGCAGTTCAAAGTGGAGGAATCTATCAATCTGTCCGTCTCCTCCCAAAGTCCGTTGCCTCCCAAAGTAAGTTGACTCCTTGATTGAGCATACTTGTTGAGTTATATTCATTGGGATGAAGATAGGAATTCTGGCAATGATGCTAAAAAGACATTATCCTGAAAAGAATTATTAAATATAATGAAAAGGAAAGGTGAAAGTAAACAAACAGATCTGTTAACCTCCTTAAAAAACAATCCTTAACAGCTGTTTACCTGATTTAAATTAGTAAACAAGCAGATCTGTTAACATCCTTAAAAACAATCCTTAACAGCTGTTTACCTAATTTAAATTAAGCCATTTAAATCACGTGAATAAAAAAAATAATAATTTGGATCCATTTTTCATGAGCGCTCCTCATATATGAAATATGGACATACGCAGACACAGACATATAACACAAAACACAAATGTGCAAACAAACGTACAACACATAAGATAATAATAAAGGCCTTGTAGCTTTACCTAGGTGAAATCTCCATTGCAATGTTTAAAAACTCCACAGTCAAAAAATAAAACTGATCAAAAAAAACATTAACCTAGGTTTGTATGAGCTCAAAAAATAAAAATAGAGCCTTATGATGTGGAAAAATGCAATAATAAAATAGATATTGAAAAAAGCATCCTGGTTAATCACAGTCGCAGATGTAAGAATGGCCAAGCTGGAGTTCTGGATATCAGCTGTTATGGATTTGAGTCAAATCATCTTCTTTTCGACCTGTAGAAATAGTTTTGGTTAGTCTTTCTGGAATCCAAATCGGCTGCTGTTCTCCCTGTGGAAACACGCAAACAGAGCCCAGACTCCAGACAATTACTGGGTCAGGACCTTTCCATTGTCCTGTTAGAATATCTTTCCAAAGAACTTTAGGCTTATGCACATTTTTTGGATACATATGCCTTTCCGCAGCACTAAGTCCTGATGAATCCAAATTTAAAAAGTTTAGAGTAAAAAGCGTTATTTTAAGTTTATCTTTGGGGGATATATACCCCTTTCCAATTCCCTCTTTTTGCTTTAATAAGTACGTTTTAATAGTTTGATGAGCTCTTTCAACTATGCCTTGTCCCTGTGGATTGTATGGAATTCCTGTTATATGAGTAATACCAAATGATGAGCAAAATTGTTTAAAAGAGGTAGAGGTATAGCCAGGACCGTTATCGGTTTTTAACTGTTTAGGAACGCCCACAGTGGCAAAATTTTGTAAGCAATGAGCTATAACATCTTTAGTTTTTTCTCTGGCATGAAGGGAGCCCATCAAAAATCCGGAAGAAGTATCAACTGTAACATGTAAATATTTTAATTTTCCAAATTCTGGCAAGTGTGTGACGTCCATCTGCCAAATATGGTTAGGTATCAGTCCTCTAGGATTGACTCCAAGATTAACTTGTGGTAAAAAGGTCACACAATTTTGACATTGTTTTATTATATGTCTGGCTTGTTCCTTAGTTATTTTAAAACGCTTTTGTAAAGTATTAGCATTAACATGGAATTTTTCATGAAAATTCGTAGCTTCTTCTAGTGTAGAGAAAATATGTATGTCATGTGTAGTTTTATCTGCTAAATCATTGCCCAAACTAAGGGCTCCAGGCAATCCTGTATGTGCCCTAATATGTCCTATAAAGAATGGATCTTTTCTGTCCCAGATTAGACTTTGTATAGTGGAAAACAAAGAGAAAACAGTAGAAGAAGGGGAAATCCTACCAGCATCTTCAAGAGATACTATAGCATTAACTACATACTGACTATCAGAAAATAAATTAAATACAGAATCTTTAAACATTAAAAAGGCTTGTAATACTGCATTAAGCTCTACCTTTTGAGCTGATTGTTTGGGTACTAAAAATGTAAAAGTTTGATCAGGGGTAACTACTGCTGCTGTACCATTATTTGACCCATCAGTGAATATATTTGGAGCATTCATGATAGGGGTTTTTCTTGTCATTTTTGGAAAAACTACAGGATGCTTAGACCAAAAAGACAACAAAGGATTAGATGGTAAGTGATTATCAAATGAAACATTAGATTTACACATGATTATTGCCCAAGTATTTAACTCATTAGCTAACTCATCAATTTGATCCATAGTATATGGAGTAATAATTTTATTGGGAGAAATTCCAAACACTCCCTTCGCTGCTTTTATTCCTTTGAGTATTAATTGTCCTACAGCCTCAGGATACTTAGTAAGAATAGTGTTAGGAGAATAAGATAAATGTATCCACAATAATGGACCTTCTTGCCAAAATACTCCTGTAGGAATATTTTTTGTTGGTAGTACAATAAATAATAAAGGCAAACTTATATCAATTCTATCCAAATGTATATTTTTCATATATGTTTCAATAATTTTCAATGCCTTTCTTGCTTTAGGAGTTAACATGCGAGGTGAGTTTGGATCTGATGGACCTTTTAGAATATCAAATAAAGGTCCCAACTCTCCTGTTGGTATGCCTAGATAAGGCCTTATCCAATTTATGTCTCCCAATAACTTTTGAAAATCGTTAAGTGATTTGAGTTGATCTACTCGTATTTGAATTTTTGGTGGACGGACCATGGTTGAGGATAATAGAACTCCTAAATAATTAATTGGAAAATTTAATTGTACCTTATCTATTGCTATCTCTAGATTATAATTCTTTAGTAAGTTTGTAAGTGTGGCATAACATTCCAGCAATATGTTTTTATCTTTATGTGCCAATAATACATCATCCATATAGTGTAATATTTGTAGTTCAGGATTTTGATTTCTAAGTGGCTGGATTGCTTTATTAACATATATTTGACACATAGTTGGACTGTTAGCCATCCCTTGAGGGAGTACTTTCCATTCATATCTCTGATCAGGACCTTCATGATTTAATGCAGGGATAGTAAATGCAAAACGTGGACTATCCTTGGGATGAATTGGAATTGAAAAAAAACAATTTTTAATATCTATGGCTAAAACATGCCAGGTTTTTGGCAAAGCAGACAATTGAGGAATCCCTGATTGAGCAGGTCCCATAATAACCATCTCATTATTAATGGCTCTTAAATCTTGCAATAATCTCCATTTACCAGATTTCTTTTTAATGACAAAAATGGGAGTATTATGGGGAGATATGGAAGGTTGTATATGTCCTTCCGCTAATTGTTGTTTGACCAGATCATGGGCTACTTGTATCTTTTCTTTAGTCAGGGGCCACTGAGGAACCCACACTGGTCTTTCTGATTTCCAAGTAATTTTTATTGTCTCAGTGGCCCTTTCTGAAAATCCAACCCATGTCTGTCTGTTCCTTGATCTATTTGAATTGGTGCTGCTATACCTTATCCTTGTTTTCCTAATCTTTTTTCTTTCCTAAAACCTTGTCTATCCCTAGTAGTGGGCGCATTAGGATTGATGTTATTTGTTAACGTCAAACCTAATTGATCTAGGACATCTCGTCCCCATAAATTTACAGGAAGATGATCCAATACATATGGCTGTATAGTTCCCTCACATCCTTCAGGATCCTTCCAATCTAATACCATTGCACTTCTATGGGGATTAGTCGCCACTCCTAGGCCTCGAAGCGTTTGAGTGGCTTGTTGTAATGGCCAATGTTTTGGCCATTCCTTACTAGATATGATGCTAAGGTCTGCACCTGTGTCCAGTAGCCCATTAAAGTCATGTCCTTGAATATTTAGTTTTAACATTGGGCGAGAATCTAAATTTAAAGACAACATAGCCCAATCTACACCTGTGGAGCCTAATCCCCTGGAACCTCCTTTTACACTATGACTAGGAAATTTATTATGTAGGCTGGGTATTATTAACAACTGTGCTATTCTATTTCCAGGTGAAATTACTGATATACCTCTTGGAGAACTAGCTATAATTTTTATTTCACCTACATAATCGGGATCAATTACCCCAGGACTTATCATAAGTCCTTGTAATGTAGATGAACTACGTCCCAATAATAAGCCTACTGTCCCTTGGGGAAGAGGTCCTTTTATTCCTGAAGGAATGATTTGAACTCCCATCTCTGGAGTTAGTACTGCTCTGGCAGAGGCGCAGATGTTCAACCCTGCACTCCCTCGGGTTTGTCTGATGAGGGATTTAATGGACAATGTGTCCTGGGCACTACTCTGATGGTGTTGCTGGGTTCCTCCACTGCCCCATATATTTGTGGTTGTGGGCCCCGGAGCATTGGGCCCCCTTGCCCATTTTTGGCAATGGAGCCTGATGCCTTTCTCCACGATATCTTGGGTAAATACCTGGTCCTTGTCTGTTTTTTGATAAGGGAGTACCCTCTATGGTAGTTTGAGAACGGCATTCATTAGCCCAATGTCTCCCTCTACGGCATCGTGGGCAAATACCCGGTATTCTATTTCTTTGATACCTAGTTTTGTTAAACC
Organism: Callospermophilus lateralis; assembly: GCF_048772815.1. Taxonomy (NCBI): domain Eukaryota; kingdom Metazoa; phylum Chordata; class Mammalia; order Rodentia; family Sciuridae; genus Callospermophilus; species Callospermophilus lateralis. Next base: position 106,223,583 of record NC_135310.1, on the reverse strand, counting down.
CTCCTCCTATGGGGCAACTCCTTTTAAAATGTCCTGTTTGTTCACAATCATAGCATGTTTTTGGCCTGGCATCTAAAGCCTGTTGTACTGCAGCTGCCAAGACTTGCCCTTGTTCATTAATATCTCTACATAATTTAATATATGTGTTTAAACCTTCATGTCTCCATGGTCTAATAACCTCTCTGCAGCAACGATTTGCTTGGTCATAAGCCAGTTGTTTTATTAATGACATTGCTTGTTCCATATCCCCAAATATTTTGGCAGCCGTTTGAATTAGCCTATCTACAAAGTCAGCGTAAGGTTCATTAGCTCTCTGTATTACCTTAGATAGCTGACCTTGTAAATCTCCATGTCCTTGTAAAGTCTTCCATGCCCTAACTGCGTCTGCAGCAATTTGTGCATATATAGCAGGATCATATTCAATTTGTTGCCGCTGACCCTCATAAGGTCCTTTCCCTAGCAACATCTCTAGATTTCTTTGAGGGTAACCGGCTGCTGCATTTCGCCTAGCTGTCTCTGCGCAAAATTCCTCATTGGCAACCTTCCATAACAAATATTGTCCTCCATTTAGCACAGATTTACACATGCTAGCCCAATCTGCTGGCGTCATGTCCAAGTTAGTAATGGACTCGACCATGCTTACCGTGAAGGGAGCTTGGGGACCATAGGTTGTTACAGCCTCCTTTAACTGCTTCACTGTTTTAAAATCTAAAGCACAGTGAATTCGCTGCCCTCCTGCCTGTTCAAGTACAGGGCATGCTAATCTTCGAGGTCCTGTCTCAGGATCCCAATTATCAACTACGGGGTTTGAGGGCCACTCAGCTGTCTCTATCAGTGGGGCTGTTGGTTGAATTAAACCCTCTTGTGATAAAACGGAGTTAGTAACAGCCTCCTGTTGTGGCCTTTTTCCTAACAACCCCTTTTCCTTTAAATTTTCTTCCTCTGTCTGACTAGCTCGAGAGACCTTCTCTTTTGCTTGATCTAAAATGTCTTTCTCCATGTTCTGAACCTCTAACAATTTACTTAACATCTTTTCAGTTTGTTTTAATCTACTATAAAGATAACGCAACCCAATAAGATAACACAAAACAAAACCGAAACTGAATGAAGCAAAAATGGAATAAAAAATCGTTGTATCAATTTTCTCTTCCTCAGGGCCGACAAACTTCAAACCTTTAGTCAACCATTTTTTCCAGTTTGCCTGAGAAATTTCTAGGGATAGGCAGCTTGAAAGAAAAACAAAATAAATCAAAAGAAGAACACATTGTTTTTTGAAATGGTCACCCATTCTCTCGCCTTCCCTCAGGGGCGAGCAATTTCACTTACCCCCAAGCTTCAGGCGTTCCGCGTACGAGCCACCAGATGCCGCAGTGTCCGACTGGGCACAAATCACGAGTCTCCACACAGCTTGTAGATTCAAACAGCAATTCTTTATTCGCGAACTGTCACCGGCCGTCTACAAACACGTTCTGGGGAAATCCACGTTCTCTGCCCAAATCCACACTCTGCCCAAATCCACTACTCTGCCCAAAATCCACTCCACATGGGCTTCTGTCTCCCGAAATATACTGTCTGACCCTAAGCACTCAAGAGGAACTCAGCAGCAGGATACGCCCTATTCTAAAGGGGGAACACCCTAATCTCCTATTATGCTAAACTGCCCTATTCTAAAGGGGGAACACCCTAATCTCCTATTATGCTAAACCGCCCTGGTCCTTGAGCAAGGTCACCTTTCAGAAGTCCTTCCACTAGACAGCATGGGAGTAAGCTGGCAAGGAGATTGTCATACCTACTTGGCTGATGGCTCCCAGCACAGGTCAAATGATAATTCTCTAGGAGGGAGACAATGAATAAGCTCAAATTTGATTCTATTTCCTCCTGTGGCTTCCAAGTTACTGGTCCTCACCTCAAATACTGGCTGTAAGGTTTTGAGGCTACTGAAAAATCTGAAAACAGATGGAACTGGGACAAGTTAAAATACAAAAAAGCTCACAGATTTTACCACATTAAAACCATTTTTAGGGGCTGGGGATGTGGCTCAAGCGGTAGTGTGCACACCTGGCATGCGCGGGGCGCTGGGTTCGATCCTCAACACCACATAAAAATAAAATAAAGATGTTGTGTCCACCAAAAACTAAAAAATAAATATGAAAAAAATTCTCTCTTTAAAAAATTTTTTTTAATTGAATAAACTTTCCTTGATGAGCTGACTCCAATCATTTTTATAATTTTTTGTTTCTTTTAGGGGAGACAGAGGAATTTTAGATGTCTAAATACCATTTGGGGGGACTTCATGCTGCTTTTGCCTACCAGGGAGGAAACTAAAATTTTCACTAATACAACCTGTTTAAAGATGCATATCTGCTATATAGTTTAACGTTTTTGGCTTAATTTGGATCTTCTTTCTCTCATTCCCTTCCCTTCCCCCTTTCCATTCCTCTTCTCTTTCTTAAATTTGTAGTCCTTTTGATAATATTTCCCACCACCCTCTTCATTCCTGGCACCTGATCACAGTAGCTTTGTAATTAAATGACCACACACTTATTTACTCCACCATGATCTTTATGCTTTTATCTTCTCTGCCTGATGATTTTTCTCCAACCCACTGCTACCATGACAAATGGTTCTGTTACGAGTTTCAATACAGAGATTTGATGGAGTCTTTAAATGGGAGAATTTTTCCCACTCATTAAACTTAGGTAACAGCATCATTAAGCCAAAAAATGTTCCATCAGATAAAAGTGAGCTCTATGGTTTAGTTACATTCTGTATGAAATTGCCTATTTCATGGTTTCCTAATTTAGGGGATTATCATCAACTTTAGATTTCCCATAAATTTTTATTTAAAATTAAAATAATCTGTTTCATTTGTTCTATGTCACCAAAACCAATGTCCAGTCATAGAATGTTTCTTTTCCTTTATTTTCTAAAACTTGACTCTGGAACAAATTAAAAAAAAAAAGGCAGCTGATACATTCTCTTGATGAATACACACAAACAATATTACAATATTTAACATGGACAACAAACAGTTACATCCAGAAAATATAATTCTCACAACATATCAGAGGAAATACAAATCTTTCATTATTTGCTTTTCAGTCACATTGCTGCTCCAAACATTCTGACAATGTTTTACATTTGAATGCAGTCGAAGAAATAGGATCCTCTGCACTTCTTACCAAGAACAAGAACCCCACGTCTATCTTTTCCTGTCGTTGTTTCTGGGAATTTTCAATTATGTGATCTCACCATCGTATGTATAATTTTTGTGTTCTTTCTTGAACAGCGTAGAAATTTAGAAAGTAAGAAGTGAAGGAAGGAAGGGAGGGAGAGTGAAAGGGAAGAATCAAGAAAAAATTATAGAGGAAGGAAAGAAAAAGAAAAGAAGGGGAAGAAAGGAGAAAGATCTTTGATATTACAGCATTTCTAAAATATTTTTGTTTCCACCAACAGTATTCTATCTATATGACAGATAAAGCGACACTCTTACCAAAATAATTGACATTTAAATGCAAAGAGGTGTATAGAATGAGTTTAAAACTATGTTTTGTCTTCCATTTGTGTGAAAAGGTTACTTATGGAACTGTGTAATATGTTTATATTTCGGGGTGTCCAATAACAGATCTTAAAATTCAAGTGTCCATTCTGCCAGAGAAATAAAACAAGTAGACACTGCCCATCATACACTGCTGAATGATACCAGCATTTTCTAATCTTTGGCAGCAGAAGATGTTTCCCAGTCCTTATAGAACATCTGTGCTTAATCTTACCACATTTTACAAAGGCAAAAATTCTTTGTTATCTTGGTAGATTGGTTATCTACCAAGTTGGTTTGTTTGGTTATTGGTTTTTAGGCAACTGAATTCTACTTACATGAATTTCTGTCTGAAAAGAAGAGATAATTTCTTTACTTAGAAATTGGGCTTATTATTTTCTACATGGTAAGCTTTTGTGATTTTTTGCTTTTTATGTATGGGAGGCCAGAACTTCATGTTTCATCTCTTCCTTGGTTCAGCTGGTTGATGGTGCTAAGATTTTCCTATGGATGTAAATTATGGGCTCATTTAAGTGGTCTTTCCCTGTCGACTGAATACACAAAGGGGTAAAAATACTGAAAAAATATGCTAAAGTATAATAAAATAAGGGATTCTCTACACTTGATGTAAATGCAGATTTACTCAGGAATGCCTAGAAAATTTTCAGGATAGATCCTCTTCTTGTTTATTTTTTGAGGAATGAGAATTCTGAAAATAAGTTCTTCCCAACCAAAATGGAAACACACAGGCTTGACCTATTGGTCAGTCAAGAGGAGGACTGATGCTGACTGTAGGGGACATACTTGGAATACTCACTAACTCAGCTCTCTGCAATTCATTCTCAAGTCCACACAAGAGAATTCTTCTCAAATACTAACATTACTACCTCTTTAGGATATTCCTAAGATCTGATCCACAGATCACTGCTTTCTTGGCCCCTTACACAACTAAAGGTGGATGGTGTTTGCTCCAAAGTCATAAGTAAGAACTTCTACAGTGTGGCTGGGGATCAGTAAAGAAATTAGTTCAGATGAAACAAAAAGGGCAAGTTGTGGAAAAGGAAGTTGTATAAGTAGTTTATAGGTAAACTCCCTATGGTATAAAAACATTTGTAATCCATAATTACAAAGGTTTTGTTTAGGAGGCCAAAATCATATTCTGAGCAAGGATACCACATATCATTTTGACATTTAAGACAATCTGTCAGCTTTAAACGAAGCAGTTCGGAAACACATAGGTAATTGATGGAAGACAAGAGGCAGTGGTACTACAGAAGACTATAACAAATATCTAGCTAAGAGTAATAAAAATATGGACTAGAACTATGATGGGGGAGGGTAAAAGAATGTGGGAGACATTAAAGAGACCACATAATGCATAATGAGGGCAAAACTTTCAAGGAAAGAAAAGAACCAAAGATGACACCAAAGAAACTAAAGAAAAATATTCATTTTACAGAAATAAAGCCTCTGGAGTGGGAAAGACAATTTTTATTTAGGAAAAAAGACACTCAGTTAGCATTGAGAATCAGGGTCCAGGTCAAAGTTACTGATATATTCCTATTATTAATCTAGGAAGAAAGGATAATTGAAGGTAACCAAGAATAAGGCTCATGTGTGCCTCTGGTGGCAACTATAATGCCATTTAGTTCTCACAGTTGTTTAGGTCTCATCCTTGATTCTAACTCCTAAAAGAAATCTTCCTCAGAAATTTAGGAGAATCCCAAAGGGGCTGACTCAGGAATGAAGGGATATTGCTCTAGTCTTAGTTTTTCCTGAGTTCTCTTATACTTTGAAATAAAACTAGTATAAATTTATAGGGCATCTTCAACTATTAGAATACCTCTTAGGACTCCCCGGTATGCCAGTGTGATCACTGTGAGTGACTGCCTTCAGTATTTTGCTTCCTCCTGTGTTTTCCTGAACTTGGAGAAATTTTCATGCATGAGCCAGCAGGAAAGGCTCTTGTCGCCCATCCAGATAAGGCTGTGACAGGCAGAAATGTGGAGTGGGGGAAGAACATTGGAATAAGACCTGGAAACAAGTCTTTCATCTACTCATAGGTATCTATATAACACTGCACATGCCTTTTAACACTGTGTGACTTATTATTTCACTCTTGTAAAATTTAGAGTTGTATCATTTCTATAAATTTCATTTTTATTGATCTATCAGAGCAAATGATTGTTATTTTATTTTATTTTTTTAATATTTATTCTTTAGTATTTGGCGGACACAACATCTTTGTCTGTATGTGGTGTTGAGGATCGAACCCGGGCCGCACGCATGCCAGACGAGCGCGCTACCACTTGAGCCACATCCCCAGCCCATGATTGTTATTTTAAAACATTATTATAAAACATCTACAGAAAAACAAATGAAACAAATTCGTATCTCATTTCATTATTTTCAAAACAAACTATCTTTGAATTAACCTAGTCAAGAAATATACATTTCCCATTATCCCTACTGTTCTTCAAGCCCTGCAGCAATTTTACCTCCAATTCCTTCCTGTGTATGATCATCTACATGCAATCACTTCCATTTGTTTCTTTACAATTTTATCACACAAAAATATATTCCTAGATACTATAAGTTACTCATGCAGATTTTGTGTATTTAATGTGTTTTAAATCTTCTTCCATGGTTTAGGTTTCCATTATTCCTTTTTTCTCAGATCCATTCCTCCCTGTTCCTTTCCTTTTATTTCATTTAAACAGGTTCCAGTAACTACAGGTGTTGTTACTGTAGGTGGTTTGCCCTATACACTTTTAGTTTGGAGTTCATGAAGATACACTGTCACCTAACTGCTGAAAATGTTGCCCATGGATTAATAGTTTTTCCATCTGGTTGTTATATTAATATATTTTTCATGGGAATTCTAGAAGACTCAAAAACAGAGCCATCGTTATTTTCCCATAACTCCAGTAACAATAATTTTATGTTAAATTTTTGTTAACCAAGAAAAAAAAAGTTTCTTCTTTTTATAATGAGAATATTATTGTATGGTCTGTCCTATTGTTTGTTTATTTTAATGTATTGGTGATTTTTTTCACAAAAGAAATTGTATTGTGGAAATTGTATTATGTAATTTTTCCTAATATATTTTGTCCCATATTATATGGATGCATGTCATTAGGAATTTCAGGAAAAAGCATACTACTGAAACCCAAGTTACTGAAGGATTTACTTTCCATCAGTATAATTGTGTCCTGCTCCTGTAAAGTCATCATTTATTCATAAGAGATGAAAAATAAGGTATCTGTATACATGACCCTCTTATAACCTTGTAAAAAAGCATCCTCTAAGGCCTGTATTCATTACATTTTGATTACAAAATCTTCAAAAGCATTTCTTCATTTATTTTGGTCTGATACACTGAGTGTCAAAAAAGAAAGAACTATACAAACAAATCATTAAGTGAAGTTTGTATTAAGTAAGTGGAGGTTATATTAGAGAATTCATTGAGGGTTTTTGTATGATTAAAATTGTCTTCAGGAAGATTAATGTGGCTGTGGTATTTGAATGGCTACTGCAGGTTTGGCTAGAAGTTCAATGCTCTATTCATTGCACTACAGAGCCAATTTTGGACATGGTATTTTAGAGGTAGAAGAGGTAGACCAAGGCAAGGAAGAATTTTTTAAAAGATAAGACAGCATCAATGGAAATATTATTAAATCAACAGTTACATCTTTTTTTTTTTTTGGTCAGATATGTGAAAGGCACTATATTCATATGTCTCAGTTATCCAAAGAAAAATGATGCGTAGAGTGTAAGGATCATAAGGTCTTACCATTTCAGTACTTCCACAGTTTCAACGGTCAAATATGGTATGTACAGATAGTGGCTATGTCAAACAGACACTCTGTAAGATGTTCTGCTTAATAGAGTTTGCTCATTTTTGATGCTAGAACTTTTTAATTAAATTTACAACATGGTCGCTATAGAAAATACATGTATTATCTACTGTTGTGTAACAAATTACTTCAGACCTAGTGGCTTAAAACAAGTCACATGTTGCTAACCATGGGACATATTCTGGGAAATGCACTGGGCATTTTCATTGTTGTGTGAACATGATAGTGCACTTTCATAAACAGAGATGGCTAGTACTGCTCAATAGTGCAGTCCTGTTGACTGTACTCACCTCAGGGTCATTCCAGGTCTTCTCCTGAAGCTGCAGTCAAGCTGTCAGCTCACAGTCCTCTGAAGGTGTTTCCAAGATGGCCTACTCTGGTGACTGCAACAGGCCTCAGTTCTTTGCCACGTGAGCCTCTATCCACAGGCTGCTTGGGTTTCATGGAAAGACATCTGGAAATTCCCAGAGTGAGTAACCCAAGAGAGTGAGTGAACACGCAGCTGTAGAACCTCTGATGAACTAGTTAGACCTTCACTTTTGGATTTTCCTGTCAGGAGTGAGTCATTAAATCCTGCCCACATTCAAAGGGAGAGAAACGAGGCTCTGCCTTTTGAAGGGAATGTCTAAGGAGGTGTGGATGCATTTTAAACTACCGTGGTACATTTAATTACTGTGTTCACTGCAGAAAAACTGCAATTCCAGTACCTATTTGGGCATATATATTTTAAGTTTTCAAAATACATACAAACTTTCTCAAAAATAAACCTACTTACTTTGAAAAAAAGAGAAAAAAAGAAAGAAAGCGGAAGCCCATTTTCTATGACATGATCAATTAATTATTTTTTCTTCTAAGCCAAACACACACTGATGATGCCTTAAAATCATACAAGGTATCATTCCTTTAAAATTTCTTCTACAGCAGGAGGCAATAGCACACACCTTAATCCCAGTGGTTTGGGAGGCTGAGACAGGATGATCACGAGTTCAAAGCCAGCCTCAGCAACAGTGAGGTGCTAAAAATCTCAATGAAACCCTGTCTCTAAATAAACAATACAAAATAGAGCTTTGTGGTTTAGTGGTTGAGTGCCCCTGAGTTCAATCTTCCATACCAAAATTTATTTTTTCCTTCACAACATTTTTCTTCCTTGTCTTGAATCAAACTCCTAACAGAGATCAAGAAGAACTATAAAGTAATAAAAAGTTTTTGTTTTCTTAAGTGCTGAGAATAAAATGTAGAGCTTGGTACACGCTTGACAAGTGCTCTACAACTGAACACCCCAACCCTTGAAAGAGATTTCTTAAACTTTTCATATCATGGCTGAGAAACAGAGCAGAATCCTCTATAGGTTAGAGGGGGCTGGGATTATGGCTCAACAGTAGAGTGCTTGCCTAGCACATGTGAGGCCCTGGGTTCGATCCTTAGCATCACATAAAAATGAATAAACAAGATAAAAAAAATGTAATGAACAACAATGAACTGGCCAATCCAAATGGAGAGCAAATTTGCGTTGAAGCTTGATGCAAAGCAGGTTACTTTTTAATGTTTTACTTTTTCTACTATCTTTGCCTTGTTTAGATATGATCATTTTAGAGGTGCACCTCTGATATTTCAATTTTTAATATTTGTTTTTTCCTCTGTAATAGGTGTAATATAAATACTCTTTTCCCTGAAATGACTAAACAGTAATGATCCTAATAATTCTTGGGTATTAAATGGAAGAAATAGAGCAACACAATTGTTCTTTCAATCACACTGTTTAAAGATTTTCAGAACTGCATAAGGGAAAAAAAATAGATGACTAGAACCAGAATATTGCAAACTTTACTAGAGCAGGGCAATATGACACAGATGGAAATATATTCCTTAATAAATCAGGTTTTAATAGTATGTTTTCCCCTGAAATTCCTATGAAGAAAATATAGTCCAATATAATGAGCTTGCATTTTTGCAGTTTGCTTTTGCACTTTCACTCTTGGTTAAAAATTTTAAAACAGGGTGGTCAAAAGCCATGACTGAATGTGTGGATATAAATCATATGTAAGCAAATATGAAATGATGTGGACTAGGACTTGTTTTGTTTTTGAGATGGGGTCTTCTGCAGTGGTAAGAGTTGAATAAGTTTTCCAAATTATCATTTTTTATTTTTCTTGTGATTTTAGCATGGAATTAAATTTCCATCACTCCTCACTTTCAATTCCCTTCACCTCAGCACCTTGGCAACTACTAATCAATTTTCTGTCTCTATCAATTTGTCTATTCTGGGCATTTTGATTAAATGAAATCATTATGTACAGTCTTTCTTGACTGACTTATTTCACTTAATATAATACTTTCAAGGTTCATCCATAGTGGCTTCTTTTGTTTTTAATTGATAAATTCCATTGTACACTATGCCACATTCCATTTATTTAGTCTTCAGTTGATGGACATTTGGGTTGTTTCCACTTCAGGGGTATTATAAGTAATTCTGCTATATTTATTTACAAGCTTCAATATGGACATGTTTTCATTTCTATTAACATAAGGGAAACACTGAGAGCAATGGAATGATAAAATTCCTGGATCAAACAATAACTTATTGGTCACTTAGATTTTTTCGGATAGTCTGATAGTCTGTAGTAGTGTCATACTTTGTAACAGATTATGTTATTGATAATCTGTAATAGTGTCACACTGTGTAACAGATTATGATATTGATAATCTGTAATAGTGTCACACTGTGTAACAGATTATGATGTTGATAATCTGTAAAAGTGTTATACTTTGTAACAGATTATGTTGTCAGGAATGTATACCAGTTAACATAAGAATAAGCCTACAAATAGAAAAGTATCACTTATTTCATGTAATGAGTTAGGAACTGGTCAAGATATTCTCACATATACTGTCTTATTTAGACCACAAAATTATGCTCAAAAAGAGATTATTATGTCCATTTCACATGTAAGGAAACTAAAGCTTTCTTTCAGGGACTTTAGGTTTGTACCCAGAAGTTTCTGTTTGAGTAGTGCAGGCTTGATCTTTCTAGTACAGCATGTTCAATGAGTCCAAATCATTTTAAATCTGTACCATATGCAGACCTTGAATTTTTAAATAATCATTTCAGAATGTCAAAATTAAACTAGATAATGCCTGTTTAGTTTCCAGTTTCTTTATAGATGAAAAAAATCAGTGCTTCAATCTCCAATGAAATTTTAATTTTGGGATACAACTTTAAATCTCTCTGGATATTTGTTTCTTTCTCTGTAAGCATAGAGGATATGCCATAATCAACTTATTATTTTATGAGGTCTTGACAAGGCTTTTGTTTTTGTGGCTAAAGTCACAGATAATATTTTTCAGAACTAACTCTTATTCTGAATATTTGCTAGAATATTTTCTGCAATTTTTTTTTTTTTTTTGGTAAATGTTATTCTTAAAATACCTCACCCAAATCCATAGTGTAGAGATTTGGGGTACACAATTGAAGCTATTTGAGGTTTATCTCTAAAGATGATTCTGAAAGTCTTATCTCAAGCGAAATATGAAATATACCGACTTGGTCAAAGCAGGGCTATGGTTTTATTCCTTTTTCTTTTCATTTAATATCTCAGCTACTGGGATACTACTCAGTGGTCAGAGTGAAAGAATAGAATGAAAAGTATGAATTCCCATGAACATTTGATGCCAGTCACCAGAAATGCATATTATTAGAATGTGTTATATGTTATGGTTCAGATATGAGGAATGCTGCCAAAGTTCCTATATTAATGCAGGATATTCAGAGGTAAATTATTGGACTGTGATATGCTAGTCAGTCCATCCTAGTTTGAATGAATTGAGTGTTTAACTGTAGGCAAGTGGGCATGGATGGAGTAGGTGGGTCATTGGGGGCATGCTCTGAAAAGGTTTATCTTCCCTGAGGTCTCTTCACCCTTTCTTTCTTTCTCTTTCTCTCCCCTCCTCCTCTCTTTTTCCCCTCCTTACCTCCCTCCCCCCTCCTCCCTTTCCTGGCTGTCATGAATGGAGCAACACTCCTCCACAGTCCTCTATGTTCCCCTTTTTTATCTATCTGCTTCCTGGCCACCATGTATGGAGCAGCTTCCCTCTGCTACAACCTTTTGCCATAATGTTCTGCCTCACTTTGGGCTCAGAGCAATGGACTCAGCCGGGCATGGACTAAACCTCTGGAACTACGAACCAAAATAAACTTTCCTTCCTCTAAGTTGTTCTTTTCAGGTATTTTGGTCTTAGCAATGCACAACTGACCGATATCACAGGTAATGGTATCAGCATCACAATTTGTAAATAAGCACAATTTGAAAGTAAAGCTACCAGCACAGTAGATAGTCCAAATTATATTTGGCCATAAATGTCAACTTTGTTTATGCTTTGTATTTCATGTCAATGCAACACAATGCTGTATGCACTATTAGAGTTCAATAAAAACGTTCAAAGGGCTGGCATACATTAATTATTTCCTTTACTGTCTTAAAAACAGGTTTTATTAAAAGATACTCAAACTTCAATGGTTATCACATAAAACATCAAAGAAAATTTAGAAGTTCTGAGCAAAAATATTTATTTTGCAGAGCAACAGAATTATATTTGGCCATAAATATCCACATTGTTTATAGTTTACATTCTAGGTTTAGATGTCATAGTTCAAAATTTGAACTGAAATGTGAGGTTTCCTAATATGATGGAAGAGTCATAGGATGCATGCATGCCACATTCAGGAAGCCTAGCTTGTGTGTGAACTTTATTCAAACACACTCTCTGGGCCCTGAGCTAGTTCTGAATGGTCTGATGACATGGTTGCAAAAACTGTTAATCAAAGTTGCTCAAAAATCATAACAAAAGCCCTTTAAGGGCAATGATTTGGGTTAAAGAATTAAGCAATAATCATGAATTCTGTGTTTGCCTCTGTTTTAACATAGTGTGATATTGCTTCCAGGTTGATGATTTTTTTCACCCAAGTAGAAAAAAATCTAACACTGGATAAACTGTAGATTATTACGAATTTCTCAGGGAAAAATTCAGAGAGTGTTTTGTAATGTGAGAGCTATTCAAATAAAAACTTTAGGAAGAAGTTTCAGTATATAAAATATTTGGTAGTTGGTTAGATAATACAGAATGTAATATTTTCAGTTCCTGCTACTTTGTTAATTTTTTTCTTTCTTTTGGTACAGGGGATTGAACTCAGGAGCTATATCCTCTACTAAATTGTTCAGCCTTGTATTTGCAAATCCTCTTGACCTCAGCATCTTTTGTAGCTGGGATTACAGGTGGGTGTCACTATTCTGAGAAACTTTTTTTCTTTTGAGATAGGTTTTCACTATGTTGCCCAGGCTGGCTTACCAGACACAAGTGATCCTCCAGTCTCAGCCTTTTGGCCTGTGCCACCACATCCAGCAACTTCATTAAATTTTCAAACTTATTTTAGTCTTTAGATTAGCAATTTTTCATTGGAGAAGCTATCTTTACCCAAAGGAATAGTGCCATGAATGAAAATATTTTTAGTTTTTATGTTATTTTTCTCATTGTCACCTCTTTAAAAATATTTTTTACCTTCACTATCCTTTATAAATTTTCTGTTTAGAAAATGACTCAAATATACATTCTCATTTTAATCCTAACTCAAGCAGGAAGCTATTATTTTACATAAGGAAAATCAAGATGGATGACTTGTGCAAAAGTGACACTTTAATGACTGGAAAACATACTGTTTGTTCATTCATTCATTTTTACATACTGAGACCATAATAACCACATGAGCCTCAGAAAGGGCTGCAACTCAAATCAGATACAGTGGTGCATGCCTGTAATTCCAGTGGCTAGGGAGGCTGAGACAGGAGGATTGCGAGTTCAAAGCCAGCCTCAGCAACAGTAAAGTGCTAAGCAATTCAGTGAGACTCTGTCTCTAAATAAAATACAAAATAGGGCTGGTGATATGGCTCAGTTGTTGAATGCTCCTGAGTTCAATCCCAGGGACCAAAAAAAAAAAAAGGACTGCTCTCAAACACTATCTCAATTTCCTCAGACCTCAGTTCCAGAAAGGAAACTAACCAGCACACAAATGTTAATGAATAGAGTAACATAGCAATGTTGATCGATGATGTAAAAACATGTAGGTGACACCAGAAATTACAGGTAGCCAAGAAAAACAAATTTCTAATTTTTATACCTATATGTATTATATTTACATCTGCATTTCTAACTATTTGGTTTTTTGCATACCCAGACAGTGGTTCAGCAAATTCAATCATTCATTATCCAATAGTATTGAGGCAAATAAATTTAAAAGCAAAGAATATTGGATTATTAGTGGTGACCACTTTTATCAGAATCCTCTGGTTCTTGCTAAATGTAGATTCCCAGTTCCCAACTGCAACTAGTCAAATCCACTATGAGCTATTAACACTTCCAAATGATTTTATTCACATCCTCAAGCCCAGTTTTATTCTTCTTTTTCCATCTTGATACTGGTAATAAGTAAGTTAAATTCAGAAATTTGAATTCAATTCCCTTAGATCATTTCCATATACATTCTTAATCATATGAGTACTAAGTAGAGCTGGGAATTGTCATAGATTTTAATAAGTGATGGGAAGATGCTTACCCAATCTATACTAAATACTTGTTATGTGAAAGTCTTAGAAGACATACACAATAATGGAGACTAGTGCTGCCTTTAAGTCACACTTGCTACATGGCATACACCTATAAAAATTGGATCAAACCCCTTTATTTAATAAATGTCCAATTAGAGGTTCAATTGAAACTAAGCAAGGAGGTGAAAGACCTCTACAGTGAAAATTATAGAGCAGTGAAAAAAGAAAGTTAAGGCCTTAGAAGATGGAGAGATACACTGTTTTTCTGGATATATAGACTTAATATTGTCAAAAATGCCATATTACCAAAAGCAATATACAGATTCAATGTGATTCCAATGACATTCTTCATGGGACTAGAAAAAAACAATACTAGAATTCATAGGAAAGAATTTTTAAAAAACATGATAATCAAAGGAATATTGAGCAATAAGTGATGCTGGTGGCAACACACTATCTCATCTCAAATTATACTCTAGAGTTACAGTAATAAAAACCGCCTAGTATTGACATCAAACTTCTAAAGACCAAATGAATAGAAGATTACAGAGACAAATCCACAAAGATAAAATCATCCGATCCTTAAAAATGGTGCCAAAAACACACATTCAAGAAAAGATAGCATTTTAAACAAATATTGCTGGGAAAATTGAATATCCATACACAGAGAAAGAAACCAGATTCCTCTCTCTCAACTTGCACAAATATTAACTCAAAGTGGGTCAAAGACCTAAAAATTAGATCAGAAACACTGTCAACTACTACCAAATAAATAAATAAATAAATAAGGTCAATACTCCAAAATATTTACACAATTATCAGCTTCCTTAAATAGACATCTAAAGCTCAAGAAATAAAACCAAGTGGGACAACATCAAGTTGGAAGACTTTTGAACAGCAAAGAAAACAAGAGAGCAAAGAGAGAGCCTATGAATAGAAGAAAATCTTTGCCAGCTCCTCTTCTGACAGATTAATATGAAGAATATGTAAATAATTAAACCCAACACAAAAATATCAAATAACCTAATTTAATTAACAAATGATAACAGACTCAAAGGAAGAAATACAAATGGCCAACAAATATCTGAAAAAAAGTTCAAGACCTTTAGAAATCAAGAAAATGAAACTCAAAACTATACTGAGATTTTGTTTCACCTAATACAGAATGGCAAACATCAAGAATTACAAATAATAAATGCTCCTAAGAATGTAGGTAAGAGAGTACACAAATAAATTGTTAGTGGGACTGCAAATTGATACATCCACTATGGAAATTAGTATGGAGAATCCTCAAATGAGTAGGAATGGAACCACCATATGACAGTTATCCCAATCCCAGATATTTATCCCAAAGAAAAAAATCAGCATATTATAGTGATAACATGCATTCCAAAGTTTATAGCAGCACAATTCACAATAGCCAATTTATGGAACCAGCCTAAGTGTCTATCAACAGATGAATGAACAATGAAAATATGGTATAAACACATAACAGAATTTTACTCTTCTGGATAGAACTGGAGAATATCATGCTAAGTGAAATAAGCCAGACTCAGAAAGTCAAGAGATTGAATGTCTTCTCTTACAATCAAAACTAAAGAGAAAAAAAAAGGAATAAAAAAGGATTTCATGAAAGTAGAAGGGAGACCAATAAAGTAAGGAAGAAGATTGAAAGGGAAGGAGGATTGGAGAGCAAGAGGAGACACTGTGGAATGAAACTGAGCAAATTATGCTATGTCCATAGAAGAATATACCACAGTGAATCTAACTTCTATGTATAATATAATGCACTAATTTAAAAAATATAGCAGTGTGTAACCGCACTGACTTGGCAGGCTAAAGCAGGAAAATTGTTCATGTTTGGGGTCTCAGCTATGGCAGGGTTGTAAGCAGTGTAGTGTCATCCTGTCTCAAAACACAAAACATAAAAAGGGTTTGGGATGGGACTCAGTGATTAGCACCCCTGAGGTGGGTTAACCCTGGATTAAATTCCCAGTACAAAAGAGAAAGGAGGGAAGGAAGGAAGAAAAAAGGGAACAAGGGAAGGCAGGAAGGAAGGAGGGAGGGAAGGTAGGAAGGAAGGAAAGAGGGAAGGAAGGAGGGAAGGAAAGGAAAGAAGGAAGGGAAAGAAGGGAAGGAAGGGGAGGGAAAGAAGAAAACTAATATAAGAGGAGGATTAGGTAAAGGGAAAAGGGAAGTAATAGGGAATAAGATTGATCAAATTATATTATGTGCATTTACATGTCATCATGAATCACACTACTGTGTTTAAATTATAATGCATTAACAAAAACCATAAAAAATTGAGAATAAAAGTTTCCATAGCAATATGACAAGGAAATTTTATGAATGTCAAGTCTAATCATAAAATAACTGGCCCTGTCTTTTTAATCTCATTTTTGTTTTAATATTTTAAAAACAGACATTATTTTTCAGACCAATTATACTTTTTACAGTGAAACTGAGCAGTAAGTATAAGAAGTTCTCAGACACACCTTACTTACACTCACCCATTCCAACCTCCCCTACCCATATCCAACATCAAAGAAGTACAATTGCTACAACTGATGCACCTACAATGACATAACACCCAAAAGTTCAGACTGGAGTCCACTGTTGAGGATATACAGTCTACAGGTTTGATAATAATCATAATTATATTTTACAAAAATATCCTTTGTCATTGATTAGAAAACGAAGTTTTTAAGAGAAATCGGCAAAAGCAATGGCAGGTCAGAGGGAATGAAACTGGTGTCGACAACAGGAAACCTTCAGCCTGGCTTTCACAGTGTAAGGTAGGAGTGGAAAGAAACAAGGACCTAGGTACACCAAAGTGGAAGGCATCCGACGTTGTCTGGTTTCCCCATCACCTTGCTGAAGCTCCTGGAAATCAAGAGGCTAAACCCAGAGGGCTCAAGAGGGTGCACGACCCCTGAAGAAACACGGACACTGGGGCTGGGGATGTGGCTCAAGCGGTAATGCGCTCGCCTGGCATGCATGGGGTACTGGGTTCGATCCTCAGCATCACATAAAAATAAAATAAGTATGTTATGTCCACCGAAAACTGAAAAATAAATATTTTTTTAAAAAGAAGAAAGAAACACGGACACTACTCTCTAAAGCTGCACTTCGCCCACTACCGACTGCGGAGAGCTTCAGGAATGAGGTCAAGGAGGACGACCACAGTGAGGACGGTGCGCAGCTTCGCGCCCTGGAGAAAACAAATACTCTGCCTTCGGCCTCCGAGTTGCAGACTTTTTTGGGACATCGGACATTTCCCTTTGAAAAACCATCTCGCTCTCGTCAAATACAAATCTCGGAGTTTGCTACAAACGCGTTGGCTACGAAACTCATCCCTTACTGTGGATTCACGACTCACTACTGACTCTTCTTTAGTCTCTCAGAGATTAGCGCTCTGGCTACTTCGCGCCCAAACAATCAAGAACCAGAGACCCGGAAAAACCTGAGAAGACAGCGGAAACGCTTGCAGTAGGAGGCGGGCGTCCAGACCTGCTCCTGACGTCATCAGAAGCGCGCCCTCAGGTTGCGTGATTTGATTGGCCTGACAGAAGGCGGTGTCAGTCTCGGCTTCCTGATTGGCCTAGCAGGCGTTCGCGCTTGCTCAGTTGCCGAGACTTCAGGTGTGTTAATCTCCTGGCAAGTCGCGGGCTCAGGCTGTTATCGCGGGTTCTGCCACCTTCTTCCACAGTGCAATCTGTAACACCCTAGAGTGAGTCGTACTCTCCACCAGGGAGCCCTTCGGGCTTTCAGATACTTAACATTTTTTTTTTTTTTTTCTGGTTCCTCTCTGCTCTATCTCGCCCTCTTTTCTCCCCTACTCTGTACTTTATGTCTTCTTTACTTTTCTACTAGGAAGGATCTCACTTTCCTCGACATTCTCCTTAGGATTAGATGCTTGCCTAGACCGAATTCTCATTTTCGATCAGGTCCTTGGGAATTTAGAGGCACTTATGCAAAGTTGTTCTTCAGGTCAAGGACAATGTCCCCTTTTGCTGTGGCCATACGAGCACCCAGTAGGCAGAGCTCATTCTCCCATGATTTCAGAGAGATGCCCTGGCTGCATTGGCTCCCTCCCTTCTAACCTCAGGCTCATGTTATTAGGGTTTTTCCAAAAAGGCAATGAGAGAAAACGTAGGTATATTAGGAGTAAAAGGGAATGGAAAAGACAGGTCTAAATTGGCATTGAAGTGTAAAGTCCTAACTTGTTCTCCGTTTTCTCTAGAAATAGAGGTCTTTCAGAAGCTTGAAACGTAAATTTTAAGCCATTTGATTTTCTCCCAGTATGATTTGTATTTAATGATTTCTTTAATGTTATTAAAGAAATTAATTCTAATATTAATTTGCATGTCCTTTATTGCTAATATTAACTTGTATCTCTAATCCAGAATGCCTGAACATGGGAGGTGGCTAACCTTTCTTCAAGTACTCACATAAACAGTCAAACTTAATTTTTTTCTTAGGGTTATTTTCTGAAGGTGAGGGTGTTGTGGGAGACTTGGATAGAGACTACAGACCCCAAGGCTATCAGCAGGAGGTAGTGTTTATTTATAGCTAGCACTGGCTCAGCTGGTTATCATCCAAAGGCTGAGCCCCTACTGCTGGGGTGTGGTATAGCCTTATATACTTTTGGTTTCCCATCTGAGGAAATACACATTTCTGGTTAATCATTCTGTTTCTATAATAGAGTAGCAACAGTGTTGCAACTGAGCTGTGGAAGGCTCACCTTGATAGAGATGGTGTCATGTTATCTTTTTCTGTGCTCTGAGAAAATTGCTACTACATTCCCGCATTCCATTCTGGGATCCTTTCAGAGTCAAAAAAGCAGCATCCTGATTTAATGGGTTTTATTTCCATAACATCATGATATAAGCAGCCATTTTTCTTTTAACCAGAGAAATAGATCTTATAACCCAGTGTAACAGGCAAGGCAGGAGAAGACAGATCCCTAACACAAAAATCATAATGCTTATGAGACTCTTTAATCACCTGAAGTTGAAAAACATCCTCAAATAATCCCCTGAGGATCCAGCCTTTCCAGGTTTAGACTAGAATATGGGAGCTGTCTCTTCCTACCAGTGATTTCTTCTATAACCTTGCCTAAGTCATGTATTTGTAATCAACAATTATTCAGGTTAAATTTTTCACAGACTTCCCCAGACCAAGCAAATAAATTGTCTAAGGCTAAGCAGTTCTGGTAAATAGCATTGCACATATGAATGCTTACTTGGGCCATAAATTGAGGGCTTTTGCAGTTTCATTAATTATAATTTCAACAGCTGTAGCCTAATGGTGTGATTTATCATGTAGATGGGAATTTTATACCTCCAGGATCTATTCTCTGCCCAGGTGCTTGACCATAATAGTGAATTATTGACTCAGGGGTTCATTCATCATCTTACCAGTCTCCAATTTGTAAGGCTCCCCACTCTTTTGAGGCACCTTGGTCCCTATATATTGGAACCCCCAATTGTTCCCCACTGGATAACAGGAAAAGGAAAAAGGAGGGATGCATTTTCCTTAATACATAGGCTCTGGACCAGAATCAGCACAGTTTTGCATAAGCATCTCTTCCCCATATCCAGTATAGTCCCACTGGACCTTGCCATTTGATCTCTGCAGCAGCATTGTCCCAAGCCTGTTTGAAATTAGGGAACTTTGACAAGGAATGGGGATTGGCTATGATTTAAAGATTCTTACCACTGGTTTTTATGAATTTATAGAATTTATACATTATAGAATTTTGGGCCCAAACATGATAAAGTTCTAACAGAGACATTAAGCTGTTCTCTCTCATATGAGACAATATTTTTTCAATAAATGAGGTCTTGAGGAGCCAAACACCAGTAGCTGGATGAGGAGATGTTGTTTCACAATAGGGCTCATAAGAGTGTAACTCTGGCTTCCCTTGGCTATTGATTTCCTTATATTAGTTCCTCCACGTACATAGCAAGAATAGATGTTTAGGAACTAACCTATAGTGTCTGCCAAAGATGGGAACAGGTTTTTGGTTATGGCAGAGGCGGACTTTTCTCCATTTCCTCATAAAAGGAATGAAAGACTTGGTAAGAAAAAGATTTAAGTGGAATTATAACTCTTTTTGTGTGTATTGGGATGCAGGAGTCCATGCCTTACCCAGATATAGGTTCATCAATTTTGTGGCACTTTCCCCATCTTGACTCTTCCAGGTTAAAGATAGTAAAATTAACGGAATTATAAGCCCTGTTAATGGAGGTGGCAGCACCATTTTGGAAGAGTATCATTTTGTTTTCCCCTTGCCATGTGGTGGCCCATGAAATACAGCTCCAAGAAGGACAGTAATGATTGCTATTAGTACATTCTTATCCAGTTGAGGGCTGCTGACACATGCATTTTTCATTGATTCTGTACTTCCATTCCCAAGATAGCCCTCCACAGGAGGAGGGGATTCTTGGCTGCCAAAATTTAGCCCCATTAGATGACTGACATTGGCTGTTTTGAATAAGTGATCTGAGTCCAGCTAATTATTTTATACAAACTGTCTCTGCTTCACATTTCTAGCCACTTTTCAACTGGGGAGTACTATGGGTTGAAACAAGTATATTGTTCCCCTGTTGACAGATAGAATAGGTAGTCTTATTTGTTTGCAGGTCCCTGAGATTATTCCTTGGCAGGAGAAATGGGTATGATAAAGTGGAATTGTGATTTCCTGGCCTGATTGGGTCCTGTAAAGGCATGAGTCAGAAGGGGAGGGATTTAGGTCTGTAAGTGAGAGTCAAATCAGACACAGCCAATAACAATAAAACATCCTACAAAAGGAGGCAAAAGACTGTAAACAAAAGCTTTTCAACTAAATGCTGGGAGCCATTAGCCAAGTAGGTATGACAATTTCCTTGCCAGCGTACCCCCATGTTTCTTAGTGGAAGGACTCCTGGAAGGTGACCTTGCTCAAGGACCAGGGCGGATCCGTGTTTAGGGCGTTCCCGGTTTAGAATAGGGCGTATCCTGCTGCCTGAGTTCCCCTTGAGTTCTCATGGGATTCAGAATATATTTGGGAGACAGAAGCCCAGTGGAGTGTGTGGATTTGGGCAGAGAACGTGGATTTCCCCAGAACGTGTTTGTAGATAGGTGTGAGATCAGGAATAAAGAATTGCTGCAAAAAAAATCTACAAAAAAAAAAAAAATCTACAAAGCTGTGAGTGGCTCGTGATTTGTGCCCAGCCAGACTGCGGCAACTAAATGCCAATCAGCTGGAGCAGTTGCTGTTAATCCTACAGCAAAAACTAAAGCTAAGACTGTGGCAGCAGAGAGGGTAAAGGGTGGAGGTGCCAAAGCATCACAGTAATACAGAAAATAAGAATAGTCTGTTTATCCCAGCTGGCAGTCTATTCCTCAAGTTTCTGCCATGCATAGATTAGTCAGCTTTCAGAGTGACTAAAGCAGTGCTGTTGTCCTCAGGGGCCTCTAAGGGTGCAGCTTGCTTGTTTCTGAAGGTCAGTTTGCACAGTGCCACAGGATTGGGAATGCACTCCCGATCCTAAGAGGTTAATTTCACTCTGCTGTGCTGAATTCAAGGGAACACTTTGGTCACCTTCACTGCAGTAGAGGTGGATAAAATAATAGTGAATGGACACTTCCAATGATGTTTTAGGGATTGAACATTCCATTCTTTTACTCACACAGAATCCTCTTCTTTAAATGGATCAGCATCTGTGGTCAGGCTTACCAGTAGTGATTCCCTAACCCAACAATGTATAGTGATCAGGATTAAGCCAAGAGCCTACATTTGCTGCCTCAAGGTAATATTGCCCAGTTCTTTTAGATCTCTTCATATACCCCTTATAATGGGAGGAAGGCACACGTAAAGAATTTCATAAGGATTTGAAACCTGTTTTCCTAGCAGGGTTCAACATAATCCTCAACAGAGCAGTTGGAAACACTTGATCCCAATGTTGGTAGGTTTTCTGACACAGTTTGCTTAGTTGTAGTTTGTAGTTCAATTCATTGCTTCCACCTTCCTGGAGCTCTGGGGATGGTATACAGCGTGTAACTTTCAGATAATCTTTAACTCCTTTGTCATGAATTGCACCACCTCAGCCATGAATGCCAGCCCCTTATCTCATCCCAAGGTGATTGGGATTTCAAACTGAGAAATGATTTCCTTTAAGAGCAGCTAGATTTCCAATGCTTTTTTTGTGTGTGAGTAGGGAAGGCTTCTACCCAACCTGAAAAGGTGCATACAAAAATAAACATATCTGTAGCCTTGGACCTGCAGAAGCTCAGTGAAATCCACAACTAAGTTTTCAAATACACCCCCTCCAACACTTTGCATCTCAGGAAAGATTTGAAGTCCCTGGTGTGTGTTATTTCAAGCACATGTCTCACATTGTTCACACACCACTTGGGCTATGCTGACATGCCAGGGAACATAAAAATGTCAGCTCAGTGTGGACTCAAGAGCCGTCCAGCCAGCATGGGTGCCCCAGCGGAACTGTTTGACAAAGGCTGGGGCAAGGGCCTCAGGAATTGCTGTTTAGCTGTATTAGGGTTTTCTAGAGGAATAGGACCAATAGAATGTGTGTGTGAGTGTGTGTGTGTGTGTGTGTGTGTGTGTGAGAGAGAGAGATTATAGAAAGGGGATTCATTAGATTGGCTTACACAAAGAGAAGATGACTAGTCCCACAATGGCCATCTGGAGGAACCAGTAGCTGCACAGTCTCAAGATGCTGAATCCTCAGAACAAGAGGGATCAATGATGCCACCCCAATCCTAGACTGAAGGCTCAGAAATTCCCTGAATCTCACTAACAGAGTTCACTTTGAAAAAGTGAAGGAGCTGGAGTCGGATGTCCTCAGGCAATTGCAGCAGCAATCAAGAACTCATTCAAGAACAATGGAGCTTGCATCTGCTGCTGCTTCCGTGTTCTTCCAACTTTTATTCCATCCAAGTCTCCAGCCTACTAGACGGTGCTGCCCTCACAGAGGGAGAGTCCGCACTTTAGTTTGCTATCCCACATGCCAATCATTCCTAGACACACCTTCATTGACACACCAGAAGCCTCTTAATCTTAGGCATCTCTTAATGTAATCCAGTTGAAAATTTAGAATAAACATTACATTAGCCATCTTCAAATTTCCACCATCCAATTGGGAGATAATTCCCATTTTCAGTCTTAAACCAAGTGTTCTCATGTTGTGAATAGTTAGGGTCCCACTCCACCAGTGAAGTAGGGAATAGGGCACCAGTCAGAGCCACTGGTTCTGAGTGCAAGTTCAGTCTGCCTTATGGATTCTCTTAGCAACTGTGGCATTTCCCTTTTGATGTTACCAACAATGCATGACTGCCACCTTCTTAGGGGCCCATACAGCATCTAAGAGGTTAAGGATTTCTTTGCCATCCTTTATATCCTTCCCTCATGAGTTGATTTGGCCCTTTACTTTATGTAAAGCCCCATTTACATGAAGATTGGTGAAAACATATTTAGAGTCAGTGTACATATTAACACATATTTCTGCTCCAGCTTATCGGGTCAGCACGATAAGTTTGGCCTTTTGTGATGAAGTTTATTTTGGCAGAGGTTTTGCCTCGATGTTAGAATTTAGGGTCATCAAAGTATATCCAGCAAAGTGGTTCTCCCTCTTTCAAAAAACTGCTATTGTTGGTGAAATAGCCAGTATTAGGATTTTTGAGAGGCTGGTCTGTTAAGTAAGTTTCATTGGCTGGAAAACACATTGTCCATGACTTCAATACAGATATGATCTGGCTGTTCTGGCCAGATGGGTAGCAGGGTGGTGGGGTAGTCTTCACTACCTCCAGGTAGATGCATGGATTTTTGCATAACATCCCTTGATATTTGACCATCTTGGTGTTAGTCAGCCAATATTGCTCCTTATACTCCATTAATGTTACTACTGAATGTGTCATCCAAACTGTTAATTTTTGTCCCATAGTTAGTTTGTCAGCCTCTGAAACTAAGTGGGATATAGCTGCAAGTGCCCATAGGCAGGATAGCCAGCCTTGGGCAACAGAGTCAAGCTGTTTGGAGAGGTGCTCATGTATGTATAGGAAGAAAGGTTTGGACAAGTCTGGGAGTCCACAGCCAGGCATATTAGTGAGGACCTGCTTAATTTCCTTTGTTGTGCCTACATCTCCCCTTTATTGTGTTCTCATCAGTCCCCTGCAACACACACCCTTTGTGACCTCATAAGGGAGTTTTGCTAAAATAGAGAAGTCAAGTATTCATATTTTAAAGAAACCTGCAGCCTCACAGAACACTCAAATTTGACTCCTGGTTGTCAGAACCAGGATTGAGCAGATAGCTTGTTTTATTTCTGGGCAGAGTTGATGCTACCCTTGCAGTAGTTGAAAGCCAAGGTATTTGGTATTTGACCTTTTCTTGACATATTTGGGCCTTTATTTATTTATTTATTTATTTATTTTTTGAATGCTTATAGCCAGGTTCCATAGGAGGGTAAGGAGTAATCATGTTTCTTCTATACAATCCTCCTGTGTCTGCCTGGCAAGCAGCAGGTCATCAACATTCTGGAGGTGTGCAGCTATGCTGGTCTGCTGGAAAGTCTCTTAAATCAGAGGCTAACACTGTGCCAAAAATGGTTGAAGAATTTTAAATCCTGAGGCAGTCTAGTTCAAGTCAACTGGGCCTTGTCTCCATCCTCAGGATTTTCCCACTAGAAGGCAAAGATTTGTTGACTCTGAGGGACCAGGAAGATACAGAAGAAAGCATCCTTCAAGTCCTGATGAACTAATTTCATCTTAAGATTGGGAGCCATATTGTCACAAAATCATGAAAAGTTCATTTCTGTTTTACTATAAAATACTAAGATTTCTATTTGGCCTGACCATACTGTGAAACTTGTTTGGAATTCCTGCTGGTGCTCTGAACTTACCCAGCCTGGCTCTCCCTGACCAGATTACAACCCTCCCTAAACCCTCAGTGACACGTCATAAATTCTGATGTTGGAATCTCAATTTACTCCCCACTTTGAAATGTTAAGCATGTTAATGTAGATCATTATTAATCTGCTATCTGCCTTTGTATTATGCTTTCCAGAACCCTGTTAGCTGTAAGTTCCTAAGACATCCCCCTTTGTAACTTTTTGTGCTATAAAAACCTTTCTTCCTGGAGAATAGCTGCTGTCCTCAGGCCCTACATTTTGGAATTAGGCAGTCACTGGCCAGCTCTCTTGTTTACACAATATAAGCTTACTTTAATTTGATTTAAAATTGGAGTCAGTGGTCTTTTCTTTGTGTTGTGGTTTAACAGTCCAAACATGTAAAAAAAAAAAAAAAAAAAAGCTTTTGTGGAGAAAAGACCCAAGAGAGAATAAGGATGAGGGACAAATGGGTGTAGGGTGACAATAGCCTGGTTTACTTCTCACAAATCTTGAACTGGCTGATAGTCATCTGTTCCTGGCTTTTGGACTGGCAGAAGAGATGTGTTCCAGGACTTGCAGAGTCAAAAAATTCCATACTTTAGAAGTCTCTCTAGGCATCCTTGGATTCCAATTTGCACCTTGTGATGAATGAAATATTGTGCTTGATGGGAAGGCTCAGCTTCTCGTTTTAATCCTATTACTACAGGGGATATGTTTCAAGCCAACCTAGGAGGATAATCCAGCCCACACCCCAGGCATCTTGAAGGGAGTTCATGTCCCTATTGTGGTCTTTCTATGGGACTATAGAGGTGCCACTCTTCTCCTTGGGGAACTGCAAGAGTCGGGATTTTGATCTCTGGAGGCCTAGGGTCAGGGCAGCTTGGCCATGAGAGTTGAAAGTTATTGGGGCCTGCAGTTTTCCCAACAGGTTTCGACCATCAGAGCCACTGGACAGTCAGGGAGGTACAAGAATTTATAAACAATTTCATGATCACCTAAATTGCACTGTTAAGGCAGTAAGAAGGGGAGGCAAGCTTGATTACCTGTGGCCCCCACAACAGTGGCTTGTCTCTGTGAGAAGGGACCCATAGGTTGAGTCACCATGGAATATTCTACCCTGGTGTCAACAATGAAGTCCATAGATCAGGCGCCCAAAGTCATTCAGACCATAAGATTCTGGGGGCCTAACAAAATGGAGCCCAGTCTACCTTCCAGTTTCCCATGGTGTTCAATACAATAAAATCTTCCTCGGGTGCTTCATATAGTCATCGTGGATGTTGTAATATCCTTCATCCTGGGATCAGGCAATAACTTCCCAACCATTGGGGCACTCATTTTTCTAGTGACCTTTCCAACAGCAATGAGCGCACTGGTTTTGTTCCAGTCTCATCTCTGGGTGAGGTGGTCCATCTTGCTGAATTCTCTTTTGGCTTCGGCTGTGTAACAATGGGGCATTTCTCAGAGAGTGTCCTAGTTGTTCTATTAGGACACTACTAGAATAAATTGGCCGCAATTTATTCTACCTTATTCTTCATTTTTTGGTCAGCCTCTCATTGGGCCTCTTGGTCCAAATTGATAAATATTTTCATTGAAACCTCTAGCAATTACCTGACTTTCATCCCAGCAGGCTTCTAACTTCTATAATTTGTATCTGATATCTCTCTGGGCCCACCCAACAAAGGCTGCATTAATCATCCTTTGATTCTCAGTTGCTTTGGGGTCAAAAGAGGTATAAAGATGGAATGCCTCACATAGCCTCTCATACAATTGCCTTAGGCTCTCTTGAGGTCCCTAGATCACTTCTGAGGTCTTGCTCATGTTCATGGCTATCTTCCCTCCTTTGTACATACCACCTAGAAGGGCCTCTTGGTACTGCTGAAGCATCTGGAATCCGCAGCCAGTATTGAGGTCCCAGTGGAGTGTCATTCTCCAGGAATTGGCCCTGGGTGTAAGCCTGGACATTATCTGTTTCTTCTGGGGCATGCTCCTCTAGCCATTTTAATGCAGCCTGGTTGATTCAGCAGCATTCTTGGGTGTTAAACAAAATTAGGAGAAACTTGCAACAAGCAGTGCATGTGGACTTGTGGATCTGAATGATGGAATGCATTAAATCTATCATAACCTGATATGAAAAAGGGTTGTAATTTTTCTAATTTAGAAGACCAGTGTTAGTAAATACATGAAGGTGCATTTGCATTGTCGTTCTTGCACTTGGACATCTTGGTTGTAGCAGATGGGCCCTTGGGTTTCTCTCCTGGCATCTGTAGGGCACCCTGGTGTTTATTAGGAAGGGGGCTGCTAGTAAAATTCTCCTGGTGTTCCTGGCCCGAGTATGGGGGTGTGGGGGAGTGTTAAAACAGGTGGCTCCAGGATGGCTACAGCAGGGGCATTTCTGGTAGCGTCCTGCAAGGAACAGTTTCTGGGGTCCAAGCGCCCTCTTGTGGGGATTCGATTGCAGGTGCAGGTGATGTAGGTAGCAGCAGGGGATACACTGAGACATAAGGCCTGGAACCCCCAGATAGAATGTTACCATACACTCTAGGGGGTGAGCTTACTTTGTTTACCACCCATTTTCTCCTCCTAAAAGATAACAATCACACACAAAAAGGGAAGGAGGCAGTGAGCAATGCTTTGTCCAGTCTCCAGCTGGAGATATTTCAGGGGCCTCTTAGCATTGGCAAATCAGTATAAACCCTCCACCTGGACCAGACCTGTAGACCTTGCAGAGAACATGGCATGCCTGAAACTGCTTAAGTATCAGCACAGAACTGTACTCCACACTTGCTTTGGGCTCAGTCCATCTCATTCAGTCACCATTCACAGAATCACTGGCCCAATAACTTAGAGTTGTGGTTTTGTCTCATGCTATCAAGACTATAACCAGCAACCCTGTGAGGTGTTCAATCACCCCTTCTACCACTTGAGGGCAGGTATCCCTCTTGAGCCAAGTTCCTACCTATCCCATGGGCATTGCTCCCTGCACTGGTTCCTGGGTCCTACCAGGTTCCCTTGTGTTCCCAGGATTCTTACCCTAGGCCATGACGATGGCTTGTCTCATACAGATTGATCAAACTGTTGGCATCAGGCCAAGACACCTCATCCAAAATCCTAGAGCCCACACCATGGCCACAAGGAAGGCAAAAATCACTCTCTCTGAATCCCGGACATGAGCCCCCAAGAAATGTTGTGGGATCCTCGGATAGAGACACGAGACACCAGGGCTACTAGCAGGAAGCAAAAGTGTTTAATGCCAGCACTAGCTCAGTGGGTTATCATCCAAAGGCTGTGTACCTAACCTACAGCGGGCATGCATAGCCTTATAAACTTTTGTTTCCCCTCTGAGGTAATACATATTTCTGGTTAGGCATTCTGTTTCTGTACTACAAAGTAGCAACAATGTTACAACTGAGCTGACAAGTTCACATGGATACAGATGGCCAGCATGTTATCTTTTCTGTGCTCTGAGAAAATCTCTACCACAAGGGGGTGTAATTTATCACTAATATTTAACCTGTTCTAATCATCATAACATATTTGTTTTGCATGTTGCTTCTCTGAATGCTTGAAGCCTTTCCTGACAAATCTTTGAAGAAAATCCAGACATCCTATTGTCATCAAGAGTGATTGTGTTCTTGTTTTAAAAACCATTGTTTCCAAATTTCATGATTTGCCATTTAATTTTTAGAAAGTCCCTGTTATACAGGGCTCTCTTTTGTCATTTATTCAGGTTGAGGAAGGGTTCAGAGTATTTTGTGTAAAATTTAACTCATTAATTTAGTCTCAAATTTTAGTTATCAAATTACCTTTTATATTATTGCTACAGAAATTATTCAGTTGTAGCTTCTTTGTTTTTCCTTTTAACATTTTAAGCTAGTAATACTGGGTAGCTTGGAAAAAGATGGATGACAAGAACCCAAGGTTTAATAGAATAAAATCATAATACTTTTAAAACTTATGGGAGTTGATTTTTATTGTACTTCTGTTTAGACTTTGTTCTAAGGACATTTTACCTATTTGAGTGTATTGCATATACAAGGATATGTCCTAGTTCTTTTATCTAATGATTTCTGAGCCTGTCTCCTTTTTTTTTTTTTTTCAAAAGAAACTAGGTATAACCTCGTTTTAACTTTTTATTTATGTTTATATACTTACAGAAAGCACATACATCATAGTTGCAAAGTTTGATGTATTTATTACAACAGTAATAAACTATGTAATTGGCATTCGGATTAAGACTATCACTTTAAAGGGTTGCCTCTAACTCCCCTTCTGTACTAGCTACCATAAATAACTACTCTTGTGACTTCTGACATTTCTTAAATATATTTAACTACATAAAATTCTGTCATTTACTTACAGTTAATACTTCCACCAGGGATTTGTTTCTTATTTTAAGACCCCATTGTAAATTGAAAAGTAAGAAATGGTATGGAGAATAGAACTTTTAAACTCACTTATGAATTTATTATAATAAAACAACATGATGTGATATATATATTAATAAAATTTACATATAAATGATAAGCTCTATATATTAAGGCTGAATATATATTTAGTAATTCAGGCAAAGAATTTACTGTTTTCTTATGTGGGATTTTAATCAAGTCACTTTATTTCTTCATTTCTCTGAACCTCCATTTACACATCGGTAAAGTGATGAAACTGGGCTCAATCTAAGACTGTGATAATTATTAGGAATATACAGAGCTAATGTTGGGGCAGTTTATAAACTAGAAGAGGTGGATCACTGATGAGGCTGTTTATTTCAATTCCTAGGTTCAGAGAGTCTGTAAACATTTTAGTTGAAAGGAAGGTCTCTGAAAGTAGGCTATATACATTCAAGTCTATAAGATGAGGATAATATTACTACCTACCTCTTGGTGCTATTTTTAGGATTAAAGTTCCTTCTCTTTGTCAAATCCTTAGAGCCTTCTGTGTGTCTGGCACATAGAAATTGCATATTGCAGATAATGCCTTAGCTGAATTAGCCAAAAAATACTAGAACATTCTAGGCTGAAAGAAAGTAAGAGCAAACTCATAATCTTTGGCAGTGTAGTGAACTTTAGGTAGTCCAGTATTTCAAGAACATAGAATGTGTAGAGGACAAAGGTTGATGTGAATTTGACAGGTAAGGAGAGACTGACTTATGAAGGTCATGGATGCCTGTTTGTCTTCTTACCACTTTTTTTCTCCACCAGCTACAGTAATGCCTTTCATACACTAAATATTAAATAAAGCCTTTTAAAATGAAAAACATAATTAAGAGAGTATACTATATCCTCCATATGATGCAGAACCTTTGAAAAAAAATTGTGGGGAGTGTAACAGATTTGCTCTGAGTTCACTGTGTAAGTGGATTAGATGGTGCTAGGTCTGGGCATTAAAACCAATAAGGGGCTGAGGAGGCAGAAGACCGTAGCTAGAACAATAGCAATTGTGCATAAAAGGGACCAATGTTATATCATATATAGAAAGCAGGAAAGGGGGAAAATATAAAAACACAGTAATATGCCTTTATACCTTTTCTTTTTCTTTCATTTTTGAGATGAGATCTTGAAATGTTGCATAGTCTGCTCTCAAAGTCCTGGACATAGGCTCCTCCTGCCTCAGCTTCCTGAGTAGTAGTACTACAGGCACCAGCCACTGTACCCGCTTCTTATTTCCTTCTCACCAGTAGCTCCTGTTTTTCCTCTATATGCTAAATGTATACACACTGTTGTTTATTTTTCAGGGTCAGTTCTTATGTCTATTGAATATTTCCATGCTCCACTGTGTTGAGGGCAAAGAAACATCTTTTTCACTTTCACCCCATTACCTGTAGCAGTTAAAAAAAAAAAAAACTCATCTCCTCCCAGCTCATATGACTATGATGTCTACACAGCAACACCCCTTTCACCCAGAATGAGCTATCTTGGCCAAAAAGCAGCTTAAAGGCAAATCCCCAGAAGACTTAATGGCACAACCTGGAAGGGATCTCTATAAAGCCCTTGTGTAGAGGATACTAAGGACTTAACCTGAGGAACTCCCAGGAGTGAGGCCATTCACACATGGACCATATCCTACCATGTATGTTTTCATTCCCTAGCCCATCCACCAGTATGAAGGGTTTAGTAATGTAGAAGAGAGCAATAAATTCTATAAAGACTATAATTAGGGTGAGATTTTAATGTGAGACATAGTGTTTCTGATTAGACATAACTCCTAATCTTGACTTTTTAAATTTTTTTAGGAGACACTGATAATCTCCGTAAAGATTCTATTCATTTTATTATTTTGTGGTTAGAGATTATGCTGAAAGAAATGGATGTTTTTCAACTTCCATGGTCAAAAAGATCAGTAAGTCAGAATAAAGTGCTAAGTTCTTGAAAGTAAACCATGATTTTATGAAGATTATATAAAAGGAATTAGGTGAGATGAAGTTGTATAAAGAAAAGAGATATACACCATGATTTTGAAAAACCTTTAATTAATATTGATGGGCTAAGACTTGGAGGGGAAGATAGCATAAATGAAGACCAAAGGAAACGAAAAACAAATAATAACATGGTACTATAGTAATGTAGTCTAGCACTCATTCTCTGAAAATTATATTTACTATATCTGATCCACAGATGTTTGTGTCACTAGCACTAATATTACTTCATATCCTCTGGGTATTTACCTTTCAGTCTATTTACTGTGGTAGACTTTTGCATGTTTTCTTAAGTTTATTTACATTGTTCAGTTGCTAGAATTAAATAATAAAATCTTGATTTTTCAGTATGAAAGTAAACATCTGTTTAATATCTATGCATAAATTAACATCAGTCTTCCCTGAACTGACAAGAAGTAATACTGGCAGAGAATGATACATAAATGTAGAATAATGTGATTATATTACTCAAGTATAAAAACTGGCTTTTTGATCATTGGTGCTCTTAACCCTTGTAACAAATGTCCCACTAAAAACTTTGTGTTAATTTTTAAATAATAGGTATCAAAACAACCAGTATTAAAGTCATCAAAAGGAAAATATTTTACTTTCAACAAAACAAATGTAATGTTTTCTTCATGTTTGGTGTAAATTTATCATGTTGCCCAAGCAATCATTTTGATGAAACATTATTATAAGTAATTACATTGCAGTCATCTTGGGAGTATTCACACTTGTGAAAGGTATGCGAGATAGAGAAAATTTAAAGCAACTAGTGGGTAACATATTCTGTAAAGGAATCTGAAAGTACTTGTTAGTGTATATATAACTATTTCTGCTCAAGAAGTGGAAAGTTGACATTTTTCCATTTTGCTTCACTGTGATATTCTCTGGGTAGTGGGCTTAGAGGCTAGGCCATCTTTCATTCTCCTCTAAGGAGAAGATAATAAATATATTCAGGTTTTAATGCCCATTTCAATGTAAAATAAAACATTAAAAAATGCAAGTGAACAGATCAAGGGTTTATGAATATTTTCTGTGAATAAATTGAAGTTTTTATATCTCATCTTTGGGCGATTATACTTAACTGTTGTTGTCTTCTAAAATGTTCCTTAGAATTAGTAAATTCATGGAACAGGAAGGTCGCAGACTTTGTCGTCTTGTCGCAAAAATGGGACAATATGGTCATACAGAGGAGCAAAAGTTATTGCTACAGGATTTGCTGATCTTGGTTTTGATATGAACATAGGTCCTTTTTTTTCAGGTATGAAAATTGTGGGGAGAGTTCCAAATAGTATGCTGTAAGTCTCATTAAAAAATGGAAAAAAAATGATAGATCAAGATGATGTTTTTGAAGTTATAAAAGAACTTGCTCAACCAATCCTCTAATTATTTAATGCTTAAATCTAATTATGACAAATAAAATTAAAGTTAATTTATATTAATTTACATTAATTAACTTATATTAATTAATTAATTTATTCATATTAATTCTAACTTTGTATTAGTAAATGTCAGTTCAGAACTGCAATTTTTATTAGACTTTGGAAGCTGGAGATGACTTTCAAAGATTTCATTGTACTTGAGAGGTGACATATTTTGTGAGAAAGCCCACATAGAATTGGTGGAAATGTTTTGAAAAAGAAATAAAACATCAGAGTGAGGTCTGTCTGTAAAGGGTTTTATTCTTTCTTATTGTCTAACTGGCATTATATTTAGTCACAGACTATTAGAACCAGATAGGAAAGTAAAAATTTGTTGGTGGTAAGTGAAACCCAAGTTCTCTGTAAAATGATACCACATTAATTATTCTAATAAACAAAACCTTGGACTGAACAAATACATTTTAATAAATTTTGTTCTGAAAGCTTTATCTTTTATATATTTGCAGGTCATTCACCAGATACTGGGCTACATGTTGAACGAGATAAGACTTTGTCTTGAGGGAGGTTACAGTCTCCTGATAAGGAAAGATTTACTAACCACTAATCATAGTAGAGTGTGGTAATTACTATGTTTGAAGTATACACAAGAAGGCAGTTCATTTGTGTCCAGTATTGTATGAACACACTTGAACTATGCCTTTCAGAAGCCAAGAGAACAAGGCAGGGAAGGTCATGCTACAAAAGAGGGTCAGCTCCATTTCCCTACCCTTTTACTTTGGTTTTGGTTGGTGTAAGATGTAAGGAATAATAATAATTGAGACACAGAAACAAGATGCAGAGGCAGGAAAAGAAGTGACTCCTTGTCCAAGCGGCCATGATTATTTCTACCAGTAGGTTACATTGGTCATTAGGACCATAACTACATTATTGTTTAGAGTATCAGTAAAGTGGCTTATTTTGTAGTTGCATTTTACAGTTACAATGAAGGATGTTAGGAGCTTTGTGCAGCTCTCAAGAAAGTCCATTTTATAATAAAGTTACTGTTATGTGGACAGATTTAGGTTTAGCGAAACATTGTGGTTTTCTAAGAAGAGTCCCTATATTCCCAGGAGCTATGTGCCTTAGATGATAGAGCTTCCTTGTGAAGGACATCACTACAGCAGCAAGGCATCCCATGTCTTTACACAGAAGTTTCCCAGCAGCCAGACATTCTGCATACAGAAAATTCCTAGCAGTCAGGCATTCTGTGCTTTTGCACAGAAACTTTCTAGCCACAAAGCATGCCACTATCGCAAAGTTTATCAGAGATCTCAATCCCAAACACAGGAACCCCTACTGCAAGATTTAATGGTTGACTTGTTATTATTATTCCTTTTGTAATGGAATGTTTTTACCTTGTCATTCTACATTGCGACTTTTTTAAATTTTTTAGCAAGTTTCACAGCTAAGAGTTTGCCTTGAATCTCAACGAAGACTTTAAACTTAGACCTTAGGAACAATGTTGGTACTAGACTATAGGAACTCTGAGAAATGGACTGAATGCTTTTTGCATTGTGAAATAGACATTAGCTTTTGGGGGAGCTGAGGGAAGAACATTATGGTTTGGATCTTAAATCCCCAAAAGCTCACATGCAAACGGCTTGGTCCCAGTACAAGTATTCAGAGGTGAGACCTTTGGCGGGTGACTGGATCATGAGGTCTCTGACCTCATAAATGGATTATGAGAATTCATATGGATTTATAAGTGCCGGTATTGGGAGGTGGTGGTAGAAACTTTAGGAGATGGAGCCCACTTGGAAGAAAAAGGTCATTAAAGCTATAAGGAAAAATACATTTTGTTATTTTATCCCTGGTTCTCTTCCCTGTTCCTTCTTCTCTCTGCTTCCTGGACACCCTGAGGTAAACATCTTTGTTCCACCACATGCTCCCCATCAAAATGGTCTGCCTTACTAGAAGCCTAAGCCAAGTGTCTATGGATTGAAACCTCTGAAACTATGAGACAAAATAAGTATTTCCTGCTTTGAGGTTATCTTTCTCATGTATTTCATCACAGTTATGGAAATCTGACTATCACGCCTCCTGAGGGCATTGGATCAGCACTCAGTTGGACCATGAGAAAGGGCTACAAGAAAAAAACCCAGCTTCTCACCTTGACTCAGAGCCCTTTCAGTCTGCCCTAGAGACTGCGAGTTCAGTTCTGTTTATCTGACATGGCAAACACTGCCAGCTTCATCTTCCAAATTCAGCAGTTTTCATACCTCCTTGCAAACAATATGAAGTATACATAACACTGTTGGTTTTGGGGGAAAAAAACAGAGTTTAAAAAGCTGTCTCACTATGGTGTTGAGTAAAGGAGATGTTTGCAAAAAAAAAAAAAAAAAATGGGTTCATTCTATCCAACTGCTTTTGCTTACATGTTTGGGTTCCAATTAAGATAGCATTGGAAATTAGCCCTCCCATTATCTGGGAGCAGCCCCTTTACCCCACATATCAGTAGTCCTTGTCCCCTAAACTCTGTACTCAGCCCAAAACCCCTTGCTGATTCCTTTGGAAAATGTCAGTCACCATTGAGTAAGCTAAATAGGAGGGATGCTGATCAGAAATGCCCCTTTCAATATTATTCTAAGCACCACAATCCAAACTTCCACATGTCTATCAGCTTACACTTGTGAAGTGGACACATCCAACTCTGGATACTGGCCTGCTTAGAGAAGTTATGTTTTCCTTGAATAGTTATATGTTCAGGCTGCCCACTAGAATCACATGGAAACTTGTTCAAATTAACTTTCTCTTTTTACAACTTTGTGGTTTCTAAAAATTTTATGGAAAGCACATATATCCAAGAAAAATAAATCAGGGAAGAAGGTCCCTAGTTTTCCCAATGAGTGGACAGACCTCAGCAGACACTGGGAAATATTTCTAGCCTCCTTGAGCAGACTTCATAATATGTCACTCACCTTGACATAAACCCTGATGATGACTTCCCTTTCTTGCTCTCTCCATAATTCCTGTCTCTTCCTCAAACTTGGGTTCAACTTTCAGCCTTCTCTGTTTACACTGAAACATCCTCTAGCATTCAACTCTCTTCTTCAAACCAGGCTCACCTTCCCTCTTTACTATCTGGATGCAGTTCCACGGCCTGATCAGCCTTGTCCTAGGTTAGTTCAAGCCACTCTTGGTACTGACAATAAACAAGTTACCATTGAAAGAAACAAGTTATTTAAACCAAATAACAGAACAAGGAAATACAGCTTTCTTAATATATTATCTAAATCCCTTTTATATAAAGAAGACCTCCCTTCCCTCATAGACATGGTGCTGTATCAGACTCAACTATAACTGGTCTCATGGGAGGTCCCTACTGCAACAGTTACCTTCACTATCTGTGCAGAGAATTTCAGTTTTCAGTGCACAAATTCATAGCAGGTAACACACCTCTGTAAGATGGGGATATCAAGAATTATTTTCCAAATTTGCAGACAACTGCAACTCAGAGACCTGGCACTGAGTGCCTTATTCTCCCTGATTCAGAGCTTATTCATCTGTGAATAGTGATGATTATACCCATCCCCAGGAGTTGCTGTGTGGATTAACTGAAATAACATATGCAGCTTGCTGAGTAAAATGTCTGGAACAGGACCACATTCAACAAACACCAGCTCCTATGACTGTTAGGTCAGTGGGAAGCTCAAAGTCACATAGCTGGGAAGTGACAACACCAGGATTGGAATCCTGGCCTTTTCATGCCAAGTCTTGGCTTTTTATACCTCATCCCCAACACTGGAAGAAAAACCTATAACACACGCCACCTGACAATGGGTAACATAGCAAAAAGACATAAGGACAGTGAACATTTTATAGTCAGAGGCAGAAATCACTTCAGGAAGATGAAAAGGCAAATGTGCATAGGTGCAGTCTGGACAAGAAACCATTCTGTCCCCTTGATATTCTTCACCATAATAATGGAATCCAGGATCTTCGACCCTAGGGAATATTATTTCTTTATATCAACTTGACCTCATAAACTGGCAAAAAGAAGAGTTCAAAACTCTGTGGTAAAATGTTGAAGTTTCTTTATATAGAAGAGGATAACTGATTAATATACATGTGATCAATTCACACTTTCAAATGTTTTAATGTGCTGTGTGTTTTTATATCCCCAGCATATAATTCTTTCTAAGATAAACAGATGAGACTCGACTAAAGGTTGGCCCTTATCAAAACTATAAAGTAGGAAAGTTTATCTTCCAAAGCACTCTACATTCCCTTCTTTCAAGTCCATTACCCTGGAAGCAAGGGTGGGGACCGCCATTCCGTGACCACCTTCAGGTGGTCAACTGTTGTGCCTAGTTTACATCAGTATCTGTTTCAATGCTCACAACAATATTATACATGTATATTAATTGCCCCATTTTTTCAGAGATGAGGAAATGCTCCCATAGTTTAAGTAACCTGTCTAAAGTAAAGGATTTGATCAATGATTATGCAGATTCCTCTACTTCAGTGCCCATGTAGGGTTCTCCCCTGAACTGTGTTCCATCAACATTAGATATTTCTTTTAGCTCTGCACTATGGGCTCATTCACACCAGGATATTAAAGACAAGACACTATTTGAATTGGTCCTCTTCAAAGATGTCTGTATTCTAAAAGTGACAAGTAGACACAATCTTAACTCAAAGGCTCTACTAGTAGAATTTGAGACAAGTTGGCAGGACTTCAGAGTACTGAGACAACTTGACTTCTCCTAGCCAAACAGTTCCCATATTGTTGCACAAATTTAAGATAACTGAAGCCTGAGAGGAAGCTACATAGCAAATCAGACCCAGTTGGAATCCAGGCCTTCCAGAACTTTCAGCTCAGTCCAGTTCTCTTCTTTGTTATCAGTCACAAATACTCAAACACAGAGAGAAAAGCATTCCAAGCCAAATAAGCATTATTTCAAAATTATTCTCATTATTATTGCCACTAGCGGTAGTTCAAATAACTGAGTTAAGGTTTTCATTCTTGAAGATAGGTAGAAACATCTCCTGCTATCAAGTTCATCTCCTCTTTGCCAAAGACAGCCCTAGATGATCTCAGGAAAGTAAGAACAGTAGAAAGTTAGCACCAGGAATGAAGAAGTTACCTTTGATAATTAAAGTGCCTATTTAGCAGTCTTATTTAGATGTTCAAACTAAAAAAAAAAAAAAATGCCATTTTTCTTTAAGCCTACTCTTTCTCATTTGCTCCTTATCTCAGTCAAAAGCCTGAACCTCCATGTAAAATAAAAGCTTCTCCTTCCATACCACTGCCCACTTGGTGACCAAATGCTACCCATTCTCCCTCTCAAATGGCTTTCTCTAGATCACCTTTCTCTTTCCCATTTTTCCCCCATTCAGCACATTTCAGAGTGTGTGTGTGTGTGTATTTGCCAGGACCATTCCAATGGTCTGGATTCGGAGATCATTCCTTTTTTGCAATCTTACCTCTCCACCACCTCCAAAGTCACTTTTGCAAAATATAAATTAGATTAAATCATTTCTCCATTAAAAGTTGCATGATTTTTCCTCCTCAGTAGAATGTATTCACAGCCCAGGTTCACTAACCTCAAACTCTCCTGCCAACCCCTCATCTCAGAACACTGTGTTTTCTGAATGAGAACTCTGCATCACATGTGCCTAGTGCCTTCTCTAGAGCACTCCAAATACCCCTTGGATCTAATCCAAACTTTCCTGCCAACTCCTCCAGATTCCCTCTACCCTTCCTTCCTTTGGCTGCTGCTGAACTTGTTCTCATCTGTATTAAACATTCACCATGTTGAAACATTATCATTTATTTTCTTATCCTTCTCTGTTAGATGAATTTCTTTTTTTCTTTTTTTTTAAGAGAGGGTGAGAGAGGAGAGAGAGAGAGAGAGAGAGAGAGAATTATTTTCACAACATCTTTGTACGTGGTGCTGAGAATCGAACCCGGGCCGCACGCATGCCAGGCGAGCGTCCTACCACTTGAGCCACATCCCCAGCCCCTAGATGAATTTCTGGGAAATATGGGCCTCAGTCTTTTAGCCCCCAGCACATAGGACACACTAGGTCCTTAAATCAATCAAGTGAATGCACAGAAAGTAAAAGGAATAGAAAAAGGAGATCACAGAAACCATCAAATTTGTTTCAATAAAATAACTGCTAATTTCTGCATTAAATGTGACTATCTACTGTGGGAAGCCTGTTAAGCTCGAATTCGGGACCCCCAAAAGACCACCAGATCGATGTAAGCAGCAAAGAGGTGTTTATTGAGAGCTAGCTCAGTCCTCCGCACACACACACAGCAACTGGTGACGCTGAGAGGCCCTGAACCCAGGGTTTGCAGCAGTTTTATACATTTTTTGGAGAGGGCAGGGACTTCACATACATCATAGCCTCTTTTAGCAAATCATCACACACCGCGGGAAAATCAAATAACAACTCTAAAACATGATTAGCACATTTACTGGCAGGAACAAGTTGTCTAGGGGTGATTGGTCAAGAGAAAGGGGGTATTCGTTTGAACTGATTGGTTTAAGCCAAGAGGGGGGTACGTGCTGAACTACATGGTTTCCCAACATCATAAACTACTGGGAGGGTCATCTGGCATCCCAGGTATTTCCCTGTCTCATGTTGATTGGTGGCTGCTAGGGGGCTGCTATGGGTCCCCACCTAGCCTGACTGAGTCAGGGACACCTGGCGCAGCAGATCTCTCCTGTAGATAAACAACTTAGCAGGGTGGGAATGTGCCTAGGAGCTCTCTGTGGGTTTTTCCAAGGACAAAGGTCATGTCCCTTCCTTGGACAGGCTTTGCTCTGAGATAGAGGCTGGTTTTTCAAGCCATCTGTGAAATACATGAGGATCTTCTCTCAGCATAGTACAGATAGGCCTGGCATTGGGAACTATCAGTGGCTCTCCTACTGCCCAATGCACATGACCATTCCCTCCTTTCTGCCAAAAAGTTTCCTCATAGTAACTCTGGAGATGAGTGTAAGATGTTAGGAACTAAACAGCCCACCTTTAACCTTTTTTTGGAGAAGAACATTTTATGATGTTTCCTGCTATAAATAAAGCAGGTGCAGGTGCCATTTTGCCAGAAGCTCAATCTGTCTGGTCAGCTTGCCTGTCCTGCTTCTGCTTTTGAAACTTCTTTCTGTGTTCTGTGGAGGTTTTGCCATTTTATTTCTCTTAGCTTTTATTTCTGAGCTTGCCATTCCACTGAGGAGAACCCCATTTCCACCGCCAGTACAGGACTTCGGTGGGAATCTACAAATGATTACGCAAGAGGTTTTTACAAGTGTGTGATGAGTACTTGCAAAGATAAAGCTCTCAAGTTCCCACTTGCCTGTGACACATTCTTCACTGAAGAGAGAGCCACATATTCTCACTTAGGTGAGTTCTGTAGAACCTGCACACACTAGGCATTTTCAAAACTTTTGAAATCCTGTAATTTTAGTTGTGGATACTTCTTGCTCACAAAATCCTAAGGAATGGACAGTAAGGATTCAAAAAATTCAGTTAGGATTTGCAGTGGATTTGCAAGTCAAGTGCAACACATTTTTGAACTCATTAAACACACTGACTGATCATACTTAATATAATAGCTCCAAGGCATAAAGCAAATCAGTGAGGATACCAAAAAGCAACGAAGTGTTCACTCTGTTGGTGAGCATTTGGTGCCTTTTCCACTGTCCCTTTTGACCTGCTTCTTGATCCTTCCCAGCTTCTGGGCATGTACATCTTCATTGTACCCCAAGAATGGACAGGGCTCATTAGCAAATGTTACCCTGTGCCTGTGATACACTTGTCCTTTATTTAGAGGTTGGTGAAATTAAGAACGATAAAAGTGTGAGAGATGAGTTACACTGACAAGAAGTCCTACTTTTTCTAAAGCCTCCATTTGTATGATAGATGGCATACTGGCTGAAGAGAAGAAGGAAGAGCTTTCATCTCCATTTGTGGAAAATTGTGGGACTGTGGGAGTCAAGAAATCTTTTGTTTTGTGCTGAGAGCCATAGCCAAGTAGGAATGAAGCATGGCATTTTTGGTTGAAAGGTGAGGACAACAAGCCATTGAGATGATAATGATTATGTTAAGATGTGCATTCAATTGGAGATTAGACCCCTGCTGTCCACCTCTGCCTGCTACTTTGGAGCTCTTGTGGGATTCCTGGAGATTTCCATTGGTTGGGGAAGTAGGTAGGAGGGAATTCCGGAGGAGGGATTTCCTGTTGGTGTGGTGTGTCCCGGGAGAAGGCCACCAGCTTGGCATTCGAGGGAGTTTTGGAAATAAAGTTTGTTCCTGCTTGAGTGGCTCGTGATTTGTGCCCAGCCAGACTGCGGCAGTTTTGGAGGCTGATTCATAGTGGGGAAGGGAGGGGGAACATGGGAGGAATACATGAAATCTAGATAGGTCAAAGGGATGGGAAAGAAAGGGAGGGGGCAAGGGATTATTAATGATGGTGGAATGTGATAGACATCATTATCCAAAGTACATTTATGAAGATACAATTTGGTGTGAATATACTTTGTATACAACCAGAGATGAAAAATTGTGCTGTATATGTGTAATAAGAATTGTAATTCATTCCGCTGTCATTTATTTTTTAAAAAAAAAATCAATAAAAAAGAAACCTTTTGTTTTTACTAAAACAATATTTCTTATAAACTACTGGCATTGGACTCATTATAGGCCCACTGATCATCTCTATCCCAATGGAAGAAACATGAAAGTATCAAAGATACACTCGGGTATAATCCCTTTGGGGTAAGAAAAAGATGGTAGGGCCTTGGAGGAAAAAAAAAAAAATCAGTAACTAAAAGTGGAATGAGGCACCCTGGAAACCAGCGAAGTCCAGAGACCACTGAGGGATTAGAAGACTGGGATATGCCAGTTCCCCCAGATGATTTCTGGAGCAAAGCGTCCCACGGGAAAGACAAATCCAGCACACAGCCATCCAGTTCATTTGTTTCAAACTTGACATTTTTCTTAGATAACCCAAGCCCGCTAGTCACAAGCAGGACAGAATTCTCAGCATGTAGTTCCTCAAAGCACCTTCCTGGTCCCTATAGCATTTGGCTAAACCTTGAGAAGAGAGTGGTCTCTATTTTCTTCTTATATCTCTGGGTTGTCAGACTTCCCTCGTCCTTTCTCCAAACCCCAACCCAGGGGATCACAGTAGTCATTCTCCATCCTTCACGTATGTTACTGGGAAAGCTCAACTTGGGCCACTAGGACTGCGTAAGGGGTTCCTTGAGAAACGCGCCTCCTAGAGGCGATCATGGGAGACCTGTGCCCCGCTGCCACTTCAGAGATAGCCCACAAAGAATATTGAGCCTCTTATCTCCGCTTCCCCTGTCCAATCCCCAAATTTCACCGGAGTTGTCTGCCGTGATCCCTCTACATCACTGCGCACAACCCCAGCGGGACCGGGTGGAGCTGCTAGCAGCCGGGGGCGGTGGCAGCTGCGGGCTCGGAGCTTCCTGCTCACCTGCCAGCCGGTGCCAGGGCCTGTGGGGGCGCGCTCGGGAAGGGCAGGCCTGGTCTTCAGGCGGTACGCGGGGCGCCCCGCCTCATTGGCTCCAGGTGCCTGGATCAGTGGGTCTGTGCCTCCTTCCCGCTCCTCCCCGCAACCTCCGCCGCCATCACCCTGGACAAAGCGGCTCTGGGCAGGGGCCAAGCTGACAGATCTCTAGGAGCCTGCGGAGATGGGCGCGCCCCTAGCTCGGACTAACCGGGCCAACCTCCAATCAGATACCGGGAAACCAAAGGCCCCTATCCGGTCTCTTCTCCGTTCCTCTCTCTCACCCGGCGCCCTTCCAGGTCCCCCACCCACTCCACCTCCCGGGAACTATCCTGCCTCAGCCCCACAGTCCCTCCTTTTTCGCCCGGGTGTAGGGGAGGCTGTGAGGACCCTCTGGGATCCTACCGCAAGAGCCTGTTCTCAGGAGAACTGAAGGACTCCTTGGGTAGCACCCTGGATGGGGGCCTTTTGGTGGTGGTGGTGGGGGGGGGGAGTGATCGGGGTGAGTGGGCGGCCACAACTAACATGAAGCTGGTAGAAAAGCAAAGTGTGGGTGGGGGAGGCTGGCAGAGAGACTCTTTTTTTTTTTAATCAATTTTTATTGTTGGTTGTTCAAAACATTACATAGTTCTTGACATGTCATATTTCACACTTTGATTCAAATGGGATATGAACTCCCATTTTTACCCTGTATACAGATTGCAGAATCACATTGGTTACACATCCATTGATTTACATATTGCCCTACTAGTGTCTGTTGTATTCTGCTGCCTTTCCTAACCTCTACTATCCCCCTCCCCCCTCCCCTCCCCTCTTCTCTCTCTACCCCCTCTACTGTAATTCTTTTCTCCCCCTTGTATTTTTTTCCCTTTCCCTTCACTTCCTCTTGTATGTAATTTTGTATACCCCTGAGGGTCTCCTTCCATTTCCATGCAATTTCCCTTCTCTCTCCCTTTCCCTCCCACCTTCTATCTCTGTTTAATGTTAATCTTTTTCTCATGCTCTTAGTCCCTACTCTGTTCTTAGTTACTCTCCTTATATCAAAGAAGACATTTGGCATTTGTTTTTAAGGGATTGGCTAGCTTCACTTAGCATAATCTGCTCCAATGCCATCCATTTCCCTGCAAATTCTATGATTTTGTCATTTTTTAATGCAGAGTAATACTCCATTGTGTATAAATGCCACATTTTTTTTTATCCATTCGTCTATGGAAGGGCATCTAGGTTGGTTCCACAGTCTTGCTATTGTGAATTGTGCTGCTATGAACATCAATGTAGCAGTGTCCCTGTAGTATGCTCTTTTTAGGTCTTTAGGGAATAGACCGAGAAGGGGAATAGCTGGGTCAAATGGTGGTTCCATTCCCAGCTTTCCAAGAAATCTCCATACTGCTTTCCAAATTGGCCGCACCAATTTGCAGTCCCACCAGCAATGTACAAGTGTACAGAGAGACTCTTAATAAGATGACTGAGCCCCGGACTCTGGCTGAGGCAATGTCGCCAAGCCCCTCTCAGGTGCTTCAGGGATTCTGCGCTGGGTGAGCGCTGGCGCCCTCTTGCTGGAGCCCTGCACCCGTCCCAGCCCACGCAGCTGAAGGTGCCCTGCGCGGCTGCACAGCTGTGCCAGAATTCTCAGCCATCAGACCCCGGACAGAAGGTTTCTGGCTTCAAGAATTCCTATTGTGTGAGAAACCGTGACACTAGGAGCAGGGGGCTGGTATCTTAAGGCAAATGGGCTGAGAGACAAGCAATCTAACGTGGATCTGTAGCTAAACAAAGTTAACCCCGGTGGAAGCAATTCAGAGGGAAGAGTCTGTGGCTTGCCGGTAGCACAGGTCAGGACTGAGT
This sequence comes from Callospermophilus lateralis, assembly GCF_048772815.1. NCBI lineage: Eukaryota > Metazoa > Chordata > Mammalia > Rodentia > Sciuridae > Callospermophilus > Callospermophilus lateralis. The sequence goes on along the minus strand of NC_135310.1, from coordinate 106,179,535 downwards.
TTGTTGGCAAGAGAACGCAAAAGATAGGGAAAGTTGGGAAATTGAAGGAAGGGGTGGTGCAGACTAACCTGAGTAACAAATTCAATCAGTTCTGTGTTGTCATCTTTTTAATTGCTACCTAAATATGCCTTTTTCTTCTTACCATTTACTGCTTCACAATAACAATATTAAAACTATTGAAAAAACCCATAATCCACAAATATTCTTTGCTTACTTACCTTGGTCCCTTCTCTTTGATTAATCTGAATTAATATAAATAGTTTAAATATTTTCAGAGTTGAAAATGATCTTATACTTTTCTTCCATCTTTTTTTATGCAGAAATTCATAAGTATTTTTGATTCAAACGAATTACCATTTGGGACGGAATGTTTAGAACACTCATATTTGAGCAAAATCTTGATTCCCCAGAATTTTCTCATTGGCTCTAGTTATTTTTGAAATGGCCATAGAAATCAAGTTCAATTTCTCTTCCCAATATCTTGTCAGTATATGAAAATAGCTATCATGTGTGACTCACTCCAGGCTTCCCTTTCTGGTTAAACCATCTTCAACCCTTTAAACAAAATTTCACTGCAGTAGTTCCTACTATCTTCATCAGCTTAACAACTTTCAACCAAACAGAGTTTATTTTTTGTCCATAGATAGGTATAAAAATCTATACAAAATAAAATTTTCTGGTTATGGAAGTAATATATTCATTGTGGAAATTTTGAAAAGTTGGGAAAACAATATTTAAGGACATAAATGACATAATACATGTCAGTTACTTAGAAAAAAAAAGGCCTGGTACACAGTAAAGCTCAATATGTATTAGCTCAATGATTCATTGTGGGATAGGGAGAGGGAGCATGGGAGGAATAGACAAACTCTAGCTAGGGCAGAGGGATTAGAGGGGAAGGGAGGGGGCACCAGGTTATAAATGATAGTAGAATGTTATGATCATTATTATCCAAAGTACAGGTATGAAGATACGAATTGATGTCAATATACTTTGTATACAAGCAGAGATATGAAAAATTGTGCTCTATATGTGTAAAAAGAATTGTAATGCATTCCACTGTCATATATAAATAAAATGTTTAAAAAATAACAATATGTGTTAGCTGTTACAAAATGAACAATTATTTTTCTATCACTCAGAAAGAGTTATGTTACTTTTCTGGATGCTTTCTTTAAGTTTTCACAGCCACATAGGATTCTGTTTACTAAGAGAAATTCTGTGGGCTGGGGATGTGGCTCAAGCAGTAACACGTTCATCTGGCATGCGTGCAGCCCGGGTTTGATCCTCAGCACCAATACAAACAAAGATGTTGTGTCTGCCAAAACCTAAAAAATAAATATTAAAAAAAATTCTCTCTCTCTCTTTAAAAAAAAAGAAAAAATAAATTCTGTATCATCTTGTATGGAGAATGGAGGATAATAAATGAGATAAAGAAGGAAGAGGGGTCCAAACCAGCCTCATCTGGATTATCATGGGAAGAGTGAAACATTACCAGCAAAGCAAATGATAAAGTCAAAAAGAGAGAAAAAAAATCACAGGATCTATGTTTGGAGTGGGGTCTGGGGAGCAGGAGTGAGGTTAATGGGTGATTCCAGCATGCTTCAGATCTTCCTTGTTTCCCTGCGAGTTTCAGGAAGCTCAGGCAGATTTCATATCTCTTAGCACACAACTGAACACATCAGAGAAACCAAATTATTCAATCAACTTACTGAGTAATATGCATTTTTTATGAGAATTGATAAAATGGAATAGTGAGGATGTCACTGGACTTGAAGTAAGATTGCTCATCTGTAAAAATGGAACAATAACCATGATTTAACACCTTTCTAATCACCAGGTTCTGAAAATTAAATAGTGTTATATAGTTTTTAATTTCCACAGAAATGTAGCAATATTACAATACTTTCCAAAATACTGTTGAAATTGATTACAAAAATCAGCAGAAATTGATTACAAAACAATCACTGTTACTTTTCATCTTCACTTAATGTATAATGTTTCAACAACAAAAGATACCTTTCCTCCTTTAATGAGTAAATCTTGTAACAGTGAACTACAGGTGTTTGGGGGCTATTTTTATTTTTTGCAATTTATCTTCAATGAGCAACTCTACACAGGTAGCATCATTAGGATCTGGAAAACTATTTTCTTTTTATATCATAGATCTACATTCACAGCTTACACCTCCATTCTTGAGAAACCACATTAACCACCCAAGCACTTTCATTTAAGAATGTTCACAAACATCCAATCTCTTGGGACTTAAGTCACGCACAGCAAAAACAAAGTCATATGTTCATGTTAAGGGAGAAGGTAACCCACCTTAAAGAAATATTCTGTCATTTGTTCCCTCTTTCAACCAGGATCTAATATAATACTCAAATTGAGGTGATTCTAGTAGAATTTGGCTCAGGATTATCATAATCTATTTTCGAGCATAAATAGTCTCCACTAATTTTTCTAAGATAAATGTGATTAATTTATTAATATGTGGGTTTTATTTTCTTATACTCAAGTAATGTAATGATAAACTGAAGAAAAGAACTAGTCAGTTTTTTTCATAAGTTTAATTCTTAAAAATAAAAAGCTACTAGATTAATAAAAAACATTTCTAAATAATATATCACTATGATTTACTAAAATAATATCTCTGATAAAGTAGTATTACATACAATACTTGAAGGACAATACTTTTTTAAAAATTAATTTTTTTAATTTTTAAAGTGAAATTATACATACATACTTGTAGCATGACATCATGTTTATAAGTAAGATACTTTAAAGCTTTCAAGGAAATTGAAATTAAATTGAAGACATGATTTTACTCTCTTCTTTGATCATAACTGAAAGAGTATTTTAGATAAAAGTTAAACAAGACCAAGATGTTACGCAGATTGTTGCTTCTTTTCCAAACATTTCTCAATATCATCAAGCACTTGAACGGCTGCCTTTGGAATTCGAGTTCCAGGACCAAATACATTGGAAACGCCAACTTCATACAGAAATTCATAATCCTGTTGAAAGAATTTAATTAATAAAGAACGATTATTTACAATATGAAGGAAATAAAACAAAAAAATGACATGTTCCCTTTTTCTCTGTCCCCAGTGCCAAAAACTTTCTCAACTACTGCTGACATGTTGGGCTAAATAATTCTTTCTTGACTGGAGCTACTGCTAACAGCCAAAAGCAACATCATCCAAACTCAACTCATGATAAAAAACAAAACACACTCTGCCTATGTACTGTTTGTGATCAGAAGTTTATGGCTCCAACAAAGAACTTCTAAGCTTAAAACCATAATTTTCTCTCATCTAAATATTTATTATTTGGGTTAAATTTGTATATAGTTTTGAGTACAAGACTGTTTATTTCCTCCTAGGTATTTTGCAGCTAGTGACTGGTGGTAATTTGAACATGGTCTCAGGATGAAATCAGATTTTCCATAAATAAAGCTTTTTTATTTTGTTGCTTCAACTGTTTTTTAGTTTAATGACAGTCAAAGTCTGGGTGTAAAGATTCCCAGGGCACATATGCTGTCCCAGATTTAAGGCTATTTTAATACTATAACATTTATAACCATGATGTCAAGTTATGCTTTAAGGCACTGATCCTTATTTTATATGCAGGATGGTCTAGCTTGAGCTTATTGTTGTAGCACTCCTTTTTAACAGCACCCATTTCTACTCTTAAGTGATCAAAATTAGATAATGAATTATGTGGTCCCCCAACTATTTTTCTGTCTCTATCGAATTCATATGATATTCTTTTTTTGGGGGGGGGTGGGAACTGGAGATTGAACTCAGGGGCATTCAACCACTGAGCCACATCCCCAGCCCTATTTTGTATTTTATTTAGAGACAGGGTCTCAATGAGTTGCTTAGTACCTCACTGTTACTGAGGCTGGCTTTGAACTCGCAATCCTCCTTTCTCAGCCTCCTAGCTGCTGGGATTACAATGGGCGTGAGCCACCATGCCTGGCATAATATTCTTGTAATATTATGATTTTCCAATGGCATTTAACACATTCTGTTCAACCTGTGTCCTTCAAGTCTGTGAATTTCTGAGATCAGAGGTCATGTCCAATTATCTTTGTATCTCTAGCACTTGAGCATGTGGTATAGTTTTAAGAACTCATAAGAAAAAAGAATGAAACCTGTTTAATAACAATCATCTCCAAATTGGGGACAGTCAAAAAATGGGTTATCTCCCTCTCTAGTTCATAACATTACTTCATGCCATTTGTCCTGACACCTGAATACTAGATTTGGAATGAAGTATTGAACTTGGAGAGACCCATGAAATGTTGCAATAGTAAGAGTTTCTAACTTACCAAAATCTTACATAAACCTTGTGAAATGTACCTTAATGAAGGAGCCAAATGGTAGCAACAAGCGAATTTAGATAAAGGGTATAGAGATGTTCTTTGTACCATTTTTATTTTTGCACCTTATCTGTCAGCTTTAAATTCTTTCTAAACAATTTTTTTTTTTTTGCTTTGAAATACCCTCTACTTAGCTGGGACATGGGTTGTGAGCATGTAAGAATGCAAGTGAGCATCATGTGTTTGCTAAATTTGCCTAAAATACTTGTAGGCCACTACTCCTAAGATAGTTAGAAGATCTTGATTGTAGTAAACTACTAACAAGGAGAGGTCATATCTATTTAACTGCAAAAACTGGACACTCCACATTGACAGGGGATAACTGTTTGACCACCATAAATTAACACCTTCTAATTTTAAAACTAAGTGATTTTCAACTTAATAATGGTACCATTTTATATATTCAATATGTTATATTTTGATCAGTGTTCTCCAAAGACCCATGTGTTAAATCCAGTCCCTGGTACTGGTGGGAGACAGAGAAGCCTTTTAGGAGGAGGGGGCCTAGTGGAAGGTATTAGGTGGTGGTGAGGAGTGGGAGAATGTTTCTCTCCAAGATATTTTTTCCTCTTTCTTACATTTTACTGCCATGAGGGGAATGATTTCACAGCTCCATGTTCTCCCCAGCATGATGTTCAGCCTTGCCACAGACCTAAAACCAATAAAGCTAAGAGACTATGGACTGAAGCCTCCAAAATTTTGAGTCAAAATAAATCTTTTACTTTGCAAGTTGATTGTCTCAGGTCTTTGTCACCATAATGGAAAAGTGACTAATATACTGTAAATATCTTGTCTAAGAGCTTAATTATTATAGACTCTATAAATAAAAGCAAGATAAATAGAAATATAGAAATTGACCAAGCAATATTCTTCTTTTATGAACGTGTTCAAATATGCAACAAATCCCACTAAATGTATAATTATAATGCATAAGTAAAAATAAAAAAGAAAATTTAATTATTGTCTTCTATGTAAAAAAAAATAGATGGAATTGTTCCATAAGTAGATAGCAATAAAGAATAAAAGCCCTTAGCTGGGCATGGTAGCACATGCCTATAATCCCAGTACTTTCACAGGCTAAGGAGGGAGGATTCATTTGAGCCTACAAGTTTGAGACCAGTCTGGGCAACACAGTGAGAACTTGACTCAATAAAATAAGAAAAAGAAAAAAGAAAAAAAAAATGAATAATAGCACTTTATTTTCCCAAAAAATATATTAGATTTATGAAAATAACAGGCAGGTGTGTTAATAGTTTTGTACTGACTATATCACCTTAAGAAATTTATTGTTAAAAATAAAATAAATAATATGTTGTTTCCTCAGTAGTCCCACATTATCACATACTCCACAACCTCATATATATATATATATATATATATATATATATATATATATATGTGTATAGATATATATATATATATGTATATATATATATATGTATGTACTTCTCATTTCATAAGTAGTATATGAATTCACTATTCTAAATTCTAAGTTGTAATGGAGGAAGAAAAATTGAAGAGCAGAAAACAAAGCCACATTCCACTGATAAAATTCTGCTTATGGTGGTGGGGCCTTTGTAGCATCTACAAATCATTTATTTAGAATATCCTCATACAATGTTTTTCTAACTTAATATTCTTTCCATTCTCAGTAACAAAGGAAAACTAGCATAATCAGAAATTTGATTGAAAATAGAAGTTTTTTTCTATCTTTTTTTTTAAAAAAACATTTATTTTTTAGATATAGATGGACAAAACATCTTAATTAATTATTTTAACCAATCAGAAATGTAATATGTGAAGGATGTCCTCCTACCCCATTAAAAATTAATTGATATATCTGATCATTACTTAACATCCATTTCTTCTTCCCTAAGGGGTCCCATTATTTTTTTTTTCCAAGTATCTAGTTCCTTCGATACTCAGCCTATAATTTCCAGGACAAGCTGATTCCATATTTCTGTAGTAGGATCTTTTTGGCTCCAAGAAAATAGTACTTCAATCAAATCAGCTTAAATGATAAAAGAGATTTACAAGACAACATATTGAGATAGCTCTGAGGGAAGGCAACAATTAGGGTAGGAACATGGAGGAAATGGACAAAGTAGCTTTTCCACAATAGAAGCAAGTTAGCTACAGAACTCGCTCCATTAGGAAGAAATCCAAACTATGTCTCTGACTAGGGTTTGATATGTTCACCATGTATTTATCCTTCTTCTCCATTCCAGTGGTGATATTTGATTACTTTCATCAGCTCTTTCTCTATCACTGTTTATCAAATATGAAGCAGATATATGTTATCCTAAATTATTGGTTTGCAAGGACATAGTTCTCTCACAGAATCTTTGTAAACTGTTGAATCGTACACAAGGAGTTAAAAATATAGCTCAAAGAGAAAATAACATTACTCACTTTTTGGTCTTTGTAGAATTTACTCAGTGAAATTGCCAGTAAATAATTTGGCTCTAAATCTACAAGAAATTTATCTTTAAAGCTACAAATAAGCTATCATTACTGAGGACTCTGATCATAGTACTAGAAAAATACACCAAAGATACCTGTGGTGGAATCACCCCTCCACACATGACAAGGATATCTGGCCGTCCAAGAGCATTAAGTTCTTTGATGAGTTCAGGAACTAGGGTTTTGTGACCAGCAGCCAGTGTGCTCACACCCACAGCATGTACATCTGCATCTACAGCCTGCTGGGCCACTTCACGGGGAGTCTAAACAATCAGAAAGTAAAGAGACAAGTCATCATTTATTCCTAGGCAATGACTAGAAAAAAAACCTGTTGTAAAGGTGTTATGCTACTTAAGTCAATAAGTCAACATTCCAAGATTTCTATCATTAAAAATAGTAAAATGACTATCACTTCATATTTCATCATTCTCAAATTACAAATACTGCTAAAGCTATTTAGGCAATAAACATCAATTCTGTATTTCCTTCTAGCATTAGAATTGATTAATTTTATCAAGTTATGCCAAAATACTGTTGCTCCCCAAAATCTTCAAGATAAAAAAGCTATAGCTCTCTTTATAACTTTCATAACTGATCATTACTTAACATCCATTTTTTCTTCCCTAAGGGGTCCCATTATTTATATATATATGTATATATATATATATATATGTACAAATGTATATATGTACATATATGTATATCTTTTTTTAATCTTTATTTTGTTTATTTTTATGTGATGCTGAGGATCAAACTCGGTGCCTCACATATTCTAGGTGAGTGTTCTACCACTGAGCCCCAGCCCCAGCCCCTCATTATAACTTTTTAAAAGTATATAGGTGGTCTTAATTACCAATATTTATTGGGTTGTTATGCAACATAAGACAGTATCTTGTGACATCTATAAAGAAGTTAAAAACCAAACCAAAATGTTTTGTAAAAACAGGAACTTTGACCATTGAATGGGAAACAGTAACATCAGCAAGAGAAAAAAGACAGGAAACTCCAGACTTTTTTCTCCCATTGAGACACCAAATTAACAGTACTATATTGAATAATATAACACTTTTAGAAATTAAAGAAAAGGCTACAATACCTGGGTAAGTGCATAATGAAGAGAAGGGATGACATCAACAAGGGTTTGTTTTTTGTGTCAATTAACTGTATTTAACCATTTTGGCATATGGGATTACAAAGATGGTTTTAAGTATTCAATTATGAATTGAGTTGCCCAAGCTCATATCTTTCTCAGCACTAATCAGTTGATGACACTGCTTTGTTAATTCACATATATTTACATCATTTCATGTAAAAGGTAACTACAACTCTCACATTGGAAATGTAAAAATTTGGAAATTCACAAACTACTGTACAATTATGGGACAAAAATATTCATCAGCCTGTAAATTTTCTGAGTTTGGCAAGATTTTTAGGCTCATAATTTTAGTGTAAAAACAAAAGATTCTAAACTCTCAGGTAATAGAGCCACATTCGAGGACATTCCTAGGTAAATCACACAGCATGTAGGTAAAAAACTTGAGTCTGAGAAATATTAACAAGCAAAATTAAAACTTCTTTATATTTCTTTTTGGTACTAGGGATTAAACCCCAGGGATGCTCTACCACTGAACTACACCACCAACCCCCTTTATTATTATTATTATTATTATTATTATTATTATTATTATTATTATTATTTTGAAACAGGGTCTCACTATGTTACCCAACCTGGTCTCAAACTTGCAATCCTCCTGCCTCACCCTTCTGAATCACTGGGATTACAGGCATGCCTAGAGTAAAATTATAATTCTTAAAAGAAAATGTACACATTCTTGCTATTCATTTCTTATAGGTATGAAATTTAATTAAGCATGATTACCATTGATATCATCCATATTACCAAAATACATTAGGTTAAAGTTCTATTTAAATAAATACAGTTCCATGCTTTCTGCTTATGTATATTAAACTGCATTTACATTTCCAGAAATTTAGATTTTTAATTCAATAAAATATTGATTAAATCAGTCATCAGTGAACTATAGGTGACATATATGTTATATATGTTATGTTACCAAAATTTGTGATGTTAAAAGGCAAATTATATTTTTATATATTAGAATAAAGGAAGAGTAAAAATGCAGTTTCTTCAAATTTTTCCTTTATATGTCAATAGCTGGCAACACCTGTTTTAAAAATATTTTAATCTTATGGAAAAATATTTCCCCAAATATAACTGCTAACTATTGAAAGTCTATTGTACTTGCTCAGTATTTAAAATAAATAAAAACCAAAGCAAAAGAGTAGGAAAATGTAAAGTTTAATCAAATAAAGCAAATATGTTTTAATTGAAAAAATCAGAATGGAAAAGAATTCAACTTTAAGAACAAACAAAAACAACTTATTTGAGGTCCTTAACAAAATCTGCATTGAATACATAAGATTAAACACATTTACATATTTATATAACAATACACTTTAAGGACATATCTCTAGAAGTTTGGGCTAGTTCTTTACAGTTACAATTTCCTCTAGATTCTTGAGATTGAAATTTAAGAATTCAAACAGAGAAAACTCTTCTTATGGGAGCTTATTCAAAGGCTGGGCCTCCTCGGGAAGGTTTACTTCTTTTAAATATTTACTTTTTAGTTGTAGTTGGACACCATACCTTTATTTTGTTTATTTGTTTTTATATGGTGCTGAGGATCCATCCCAGGGCCTCACACATGCTAGGTGAGCACTCTACCACTGAGCCACAACCCCAGCCCAGGTTTACTTCTTTACTGAAGAAAATGCAAGGACTATTCTTTAGTCCTCAACTTAGATTACCTCACTGCAGTATGTAATAATGCTATATCCTTCCTCCTGAAACTGTTCTTCCTTAGTTTTTATTCCACTACTCATTCCATTTCCTTTCATTCCTTTGCTGACTTCTCCTCTACTTCCACTTAATGTCCTGGTTCTCCTTTCATATTACTATACATACTCCTCATGAGACATTTCATCCATCACCATGGTTTTAAGCAGCATTTATACACTGATAAAAGTCTCAAAACCTTTGTTTCTAACTGGGGTCCCTCTGTACTCTAGACATGTATATCTAACTTATATGGTCACTTTTATCTGAATAGTCCATAAATACTATAAACACAACATGTCCAAAATCAAATTTAGCCTCTATATTAGTTTCCTAGGGCTGCAGTATGAAATTCACACAAATAGCATGAGTTAAAAACAATAGAAATCTCTCATAGTTCTGTAGACTAGGCCAAAATCAAGGTGTCAGCAAGACCATGTTCCCTACAAAAGGTTCCAGAGAAGAATCCTTCCTTGCTTCTTCCTAACTTCTGTGGGCTGCCAGCAATCCTTGGATTTCTTGTTTTGTAGCTGCAGCATTCCAGTCTCTGTTTCTAATGTCTGTTTAAATCCCTAACAACTGTGATTTGGCAAAATCAGACTATAGATAAATGGTTATTTATCATCTGATTTAGCAAAGAAGTCACATCATTGATCAATAAGAATAGTTCTAACATGAATTGACTAATTTTTTTTAACATTAGAGAGTAACAAGTAAATCACAGACATGTATCAGAACTTCCCTTGTTTATAAGTTATGTTAAATCATACTTTTTGAATACTAGAAGAATATTTCTCAAATTTTGGGGCTTTTCATAATAATAGCAAAAAATGATAAAACTTTAAATTAATTTGCTTTTATTTACATTCCCTTCATCATATTTATATAGCTAGATCATGAAGAAGACAATGAATTAATTCCTAATTTTTAATGTTTGCTGATTTCCATGATGTAAACATTCCAACCATAACCAGTTTTAGTCTATCAGCATGATGTTGCTGAATGCACAGCTCAGAAAAAATGCACATTAGCTCACAATTATACAATATCTCCAATATGTGGACATGAGAGATTGAAATAGCCTCAAGAGCACATATAATAATAAAATATAGTAAGATAAATAGGAGGCAATATGTTTTGAGCCTATCACCTTTACTTTTTTTATTATTTTAGTTTTTGATACCTGGGATTGAGCCCAGGGGCACTTAACTACTGAGCTACACAACCAACCCTTTTTTATGTACTATTATTTAAAGACAGGGTTTCACAAAGTTGCTTAGGGCCTCACTAAGTTGCTTAGGCTGGCTTCAAACTCACAGTTCTCCTGCCTTAGCCTCTCGAGCCTATGGGATTATAGGCATGCGCCACCATGCCCCACTCACCTTTACTTTTAATATAATTTATTCAGCAATGTTAATGGCAATGTGAAACAACTGGTTTTCAAAATACCTACAAATTTAACTCCTGAATGCTTCACTAGTCAATGCTGGTTCTCTTAATACTGTCTATATATCTGTAAATACCCCATTATTACATTTTCTGCAAAATCTTTTAACTGTGACTTGATTTCTACTGTGATCCTGACATCACTTCAGTTAAGATTTCCATTGCTTCTCATTCATATTACTGGATATCTTAACTGGACTCCTTGTATCTTGCTGCAGCTCCTCTCATTCGACGTAAGAAAGTGATTTTACTAGAAAGTGAGCTTTCTAAAATACAAATTTGATTGTGCTTCTGTACCCAAACACCTTTGAAATGAACCTTCTTACATTGCTTAAAAGGTTATTAATAATCTTCACCCCATCCTCAGAACTGCATTCTGATTTTACCTTTGCAGTTAGCTGAAGGTTTCATGCCTTCTTATTGCTCTCTCTCTCTGCTAAAGCTGATCCTTCTTTGTAGCATGTCCTTCCCTGCCTTGTTCTCTCAGCTTCTGAAAGGCCAGTGAGAGTAAGAAAGAAGAAAACCTTCTTATAGATTGAGCTTACTCTTATGTTTTATGTCCTTTCAAAACACTTTCCACCATCCCTTGTGGGCTTTCTTTCCTAAACATATAAGTTACCTCTCAAAGAGTACAATGAAATCTTTGAAAGTTATTTACAGTTTCCAAAGTCTAATAAAAATTGTAATTCTGAACTGAAATTTAAGTATACAAAGTTAGAATTAATATGAATTTCATTTTAATTTTTCATAATTAGATTAAAGCATTCAATAATTAGAGGACTGGTTGAACAAGTTCTTTTATAACTTTAAAAACGTCACATTGATCTATCATTTTCTACTTTTTTTAATGAGACTTATAGCATACTATTTAAAACTGACCCCACAATTTTTCATACCTGAAAAAGAGGGCCTATGTCCACATCAAAACCAAGATCAGCAAATCCTGTAGCAATAACTTTTGCTCCTCTGTCATGACCATCTTGTCCCATTTTTGCTACAAGAAGACGAGGTCTGCGACCTTCCCGTTCCATGAATTTATGAACTCTAACGAACATTTTAGAAGACAACAACAGTTAAGTATCAATTGACCAAAGGTGGGATATAGGAACTATAATTTATTCACAGTAAATGTTCATGAACCCTTGATCTCTTCACTTGTGTTTTCTTAATATCTTTATTTAACATTGAGATGGGTATTAAAGCCTGAAATATTTACTATTTTCCTCTTAGAGGTGAAAGACAGCCTAGCCTGTAAGCCCATTACTCAGAGAATATCCAGTGAAGCCAGATGAAAAATGACAACTTTCCAATCTCTTCATCTGGTACCCTTCAGATTCCTTTACACAATAAGTGGCCCACTGGTTTTAAATTATCTCTATCTTACCTCCCATTCACAACTATAAACTTTGTTAATATGACAAATTTAAGCAGAACATAAAAAATATTGCATTTATTCTGTTAATAGAAAAAAACTTTCCTTTTGATGACTCCCATATTGGTTGTTTTAATATCTTTGTAGTATATAAAAATTAATAGAAAGTTCCTAATAGGAAGCTTGTTACAAAGTTTCAGGACACCAATCACCAAAAAATCCAGTTTTTACACTTGAGAAACATGATCACATTATTCCATATTTTCACTTCATGCTGTGACAGTGTCATTTACTGTCAGTTCAGTGAAGACTGATTTTAATTTATGCATAGATATTAACCAGATGTTTATTTTTAAATGGAAAAAAATCAAGATTTTATAATTTTATTCTAGCAATTGAACAAATAAACTTAAGAAAACATGCAAGACTACTAAAGTAAACATATTGAAAGCAAAATACCTGGAGAATATGAAGCAACATTAGTGTTAATGATACAAACATCTGTTTAAAATGAGACTTAAAAAAAACTACAGTGAAAATTTAAGATATGATTAATTTTACTAAAACTAATATTAATAGTTTCAAAATTCTTTTAATCTTTATTAATTGATACTGAATATGTTATAAAATTACATATAATTATTCAAAATCATGCTCAGCTTAATGACCAGGACATATTCTGAGAAATGTATAGTTATGTGATTTTGTCACTATGTGAACATCATAGAGCCTACTTAAAAAACTTAGATGGTGTAGCCTACTGCACACTTCAGCTCTATGCTAAGTATACATACTTATGTATATTTATATATATAATGGAGAAAACATGATCTTAAATAAAGCACAAGAGAAAATGACATGATCAAGAGACTTTATAAATATAAGATATATGAGGCTTCTGCCAACATAACATAGCATACTCTTTTATAATCAACATATTTTATAAGTAGGAATAAATTCTAAAATAACAATAAAAGCACAATAAACTAGTAACAGAGTTATTATCACCATTATTAAGTATTGCTTATAACTATATGTTCTATACTTGTATTCAACTGTCAGCATATAGATTTATACTAGCATCATCACAAACATGAGTAATATGTTGTGCCTCATGTTACTATAGCTACGGCTACAATATGATAAGGAGATAGAAATTTTTTAGCATCATTATGACCTTATGAAACTACCACTGCATATGTGGCCCACTGGCATTTTGCACTTTGGCATATGACTGTATAGTGTATTTATAATTATATATTATGTATAATAAATTATATATCATATATAATTCATGAACTTTATATGGATTATATAATTATATCTTATATAATACATAAATATATATTTAATATTAATTAGTTTTATTAGAATTACAGTCTAATTACAGTCTAGTAGTAAAGTCAATTCAAACATTTTCCAAGTTGTATATGAAAAAACTAAGCTAAGGTCCCAGTAAATTCAAGGGAATTGGGTTAACAGAAAAGATGAACTTCTAGCTTAAAAAAATCTCACATTTTACCTATTGATAGCAGATGTTATCTCTTTACTTTCTCCAAATTCTTGGCGATATGCTCCACTCACCATACGATCATTAGCTTTATGTTCACCAAATACCTTTTTCATAGCATCTGTGATTTCTCCAACTGTACATCTAAAATATTAAATGGAGGTTCCAGTAACATCATTACTTTGAAATAAATAGTTTACCTTAATACTATAATTAGACATATTCTATTTATATAAGTAAAAATATGCTATCAAAAATTTAAACAAGAATGTTTTAAAGTATAATCAAAGCAGCTTTCCTGAGAATACATAGAAAAAGTGATTCTGAATGTCTATATGCATTGTAATCTCTTTTCAACATGTAACAAAAATTCACCTGAATGACTAAAAACTGCAGACAAGTATTTGAAGATTACTGAATATATTACTACTTAAGAATACAAATGAACAAAAAGCAAAACTCCCCTCTTATTTTTTGATAAGTATATCTTTTTAAATATTTAATTTTTTAGTTATAATACCTTTATTTTCTTTTTATGTGCTGTTGAGGATCGAACCCAGTACCTCATGCATGCTCAGTGAGCGCTCTACCTCTGAGCCACAACCCCAGTCCTGATAAGTATATCTTTTAACATTTTTCAACAAAGAGAAGGTTGCTGGAGAATTTAGTAAGACCAGTTATACTATAGAAGAAACCAGAAAAAGTAGGCTAAGATGTTAACCTAAAATAAAGAGACCGGGAAATTTTAAAATGCACCTTACTGAGTGCAGTGATGCATGCCTGCAATCCTAGAACTGAGGAGGCTGAGGCAGGAGGATTGCAAGTTTAAGTTCAGCCTCAGCAATTTATTGAGACCCTCAGCAACTTAGTGAGAATGAGGAAGTAGCTTAGTGCAAAGCACCCCTGGGTTAAATACCCAGTACCAAACAACAACAAAAACCAACTATTCTGTTTTTAAAACAATCCCTTTAGCAAGAAGAGAAAATGATTGGAATAGGGATTCAGGGAAAATGATTGGGACAGGGAAGATAGTTCTTCTGTTTCCTTCATGATTAAGAATAATTCAAAATATATAGCATGACAATTGGTTTATTCAATTCTCAAAAAAATGTTACCCATATACCATCAAGGCCTGTCTAATGGGTCAAATATCAAGTTGGTTCACCTTGACAATATACTTGTAAGCATAGCAAATTTCAATCTACAAAGCTGTGAAATAGATTCTTTATAATAGCTTCAAATGTCCTGAGCCACAATGAAATATACAAGTATTAATATAACCAATTCACAGTATACTAATGTGGGACACAGTAGCACTTGCTTACAATCACAGCAACTCAGGAGGCTGAAGCAGGAGAATCACAAGTTCAAAGCTAGCCTGGGCAATTTAGCAAGAGTGTCTCAAAATACAAAATAAAAAGGGCTGGTGGTGTAGCTCAGAGGTACAGTGCCCCTGGGTTCAATCACCAGAATCACTACCCCAAAGTATATTAATGTTTCAAATGTACAGATATTTAAGGAAAAATAATAATTAAAGTTGTTATGTTTTCCATTATTTTCCTTTGAGCTTTCAGGTTTACAGGAAGAATATTTCACTTAAGTACATTTTGAAGAGGTAAAGTGATCAACTTTTAGTATTTCAAAAACTTTTAGGATATATCCTCACCTTGCACGAGCTGCATCCACTGCAAGAGCCAAAATATTTCCATCTCCGCTGGCTGCACACTGGGTTAGTGCAGCAAGACACCGTTCAGCCAAAGCTTGATCTCTGCTGGATTTGATCTTATAAAAAAGGTTAAAAAAAAAAAAAAAGAGGAAAATTTACATCAACATGTAATAAAACAGATATTAGGGGCTGGGGTTGTGGCTCAAGTGGTAGCGCGCTTGTCTGGCATGCGCGAGGCACTGGGTTCGATCCTCAGCACCACATAAAAATAAAATAAAGATATTGTGACCACCTAAAAATAAAAAATAAAAATAAAAAAAAGATATTAGGAGATTAGACCCTGACATATACAATATGAAATTTCCTGTAATCCTAACCTCAAAAATGAGAGAAGAAATAAAGAGAATAATATATAACCTAAGAAGTACATTCATTCATACAATCCATTCACTCAGGATCTCGTAAAATAGTACTAATTCAATACAATACTAACAAATCAGAAACAAACAGGGAAATACTACTGCTGATATAGCTACTTAGACTTTCCTAAAGTAGCAAGACGTTGAAAACAAGTGAATCTTTTATAGAATTATTTCAACAGAATATTAAAGATTCATAGTAAGAAGGAAAGAAATAGATCAGAACTTAGAAAATGTTTTAGTTAAATTTTAAGTTTCCTTTAGCTAATTAACAATATATTGGTAATAATACCTATACATATATTGCTGTTCTTTGTGTTTAAAATAATCCCAAGAGGTGACAGAAAGAGAGGGAAAGACAAACAATGTAAATTATGGTTAAAAACATTTCCAGTAGATCCTAGCTCTACTCTTCTCTGCCAACAATTTGCCAAAATGGTTATTCAAATTCAATGTATTATAAGCTGCACCGTCTGAAAATAAGCCTAAAGTATGATACTGTTCAAAATGCTGCCAAAAAATCATATAGAATCTATAATAAGAGGTGGGATGAAAATTTTATATTAGGGTATAGAAAAATTCCACTCCAAACTCTATGGAAATGCTCATTTTTCTATATATAGTTTTATTTTATGTAATCTAATTTGCAAGCTTTTTCTATTATAAGGGAGGCAATATAGTAGTATGGTGTTTCTTGAATGGTGGTTTTAATCCATTAATGGATGGTGATATAGAATTAGTGAACTATAATTAGAAAAGAAGTAGAATAGAAAATATCTAAGTGGATGGCTCATGGTTTGAAAAAGTACTGTTTTCTAAAACTTTTATTTCAGTTTTGAGCACATTCACATGAGTGTATGTAGACAGGCATGTAGGTGAAATGTACTTTTAACTGTGAGTCACGTTCTAAAAAGTTGGGATGACACTAGCATGGAGTTGAAAGCACAGGCATAGGAACAACATTTGGGTTCAAGTTCCAGCTCTGACATTTACTAGCTGATAGTATAAAAGAAAATTATTAACATCTCATTATATCAATCTTCTGTCAAATTGGATTTATAAAAAAAAAAAAAAAAACAGTTCTGACAAGGATGAAATGAGAAAATGCATACCTAAAGCAATTCCTAGTATAGCACTGGCACTCAATAAATCTCAATTTTATGAAAGGAATTTAAGAATTAAGAATTTCATTAAGAATTAAGAATTTCATAGTTTCAGGAAACAAGAGCTTCTGCATTTACAGCCAGTATAACATATATATGACTTAACATCTTATCATTGTATCCCTGTAAAGTAATAAATATAGTAAATACCTACAAAGCAAAATAATATAGAAAAACAACAGTCTAAGAAAAGAACTTAGCACAGTGTGTGGTACATATAAGGTGCACAAAAAATGTTAACAATTATTGCACTATTGTCCTTACTGAATTTCTCTTTCTTGCCAAAAATAAGGCTTATCATTGTTTATGATAAATGGAATCCCTCAAGCTTGAGGATATAGAGTTAATAAGAACCTAAAGTACTGGAGAAGGAAAAAAGTTTTCTCTTAACAAAATAAATACTAAGACTTTGGAGATGACTTAAAATAAAATTGTACATGCTAAATAGGGTCTTTCTTAAAAATGATAAAATTATAAGAGTGAAAAATCATTGTTACTCCTGATTAGATCGAAAGTGTACGTGTAAACAATATCATTAAACACCTGCCACTAACAATGAAAAAAATTTGACACCGACAATCATGCATTCAATATAACTGGGCAGTTTTAAATAACCAGAAGAAAAGGGAACAAAGAAAAATCATTGTGGGATTTTGTTTTGTGACTTAGAATTAGCAAGTAATTACAAATGCCAGAGATTAGGAGCTCTAGGTAGCTTGTTACAAGAGAAATACACAGGTTACAGCAGTAAAAATTAATGTTTTATCTATTTTGGTATTTTATATAATTTTACTTATCTCAATGAGGAACTGAAAATAAAAAGGATACATAATCAAAATAAATATATAATACTCAAAATTAAGTTCATTATAAACTGTAGCATATCTATCGTTGGATTTTAATAATCAGAAAGCAAATCATTCTTTCATAGTAGTATCATAGTAGAAAGAAATTACAATGAAAAGCCCTAGATTCAAATACAGACTCTGAACTTTCTTTTCTTTATTTTTACTTTTGAGTGATTTACATAATTATATAAGCCTCAGTTCTAATCAGTAAATTATGTAAGGTACAATTATTTTAGTGTGTTTTTAATACTAAGTTTAACAGGGGCAAATATCATAGTTTAAAAATACTTGAGTTTCTGGTGTCAACAGACCTCAATTGAGTCTTGGCTATTCATTTATCCCAATCAAGTTTTTTATCTTTAGTTTCTCTGTTGTTAAAAAGATAGGGGTAATCCCTATCTCATGCAATTGTTGTGAAGATTAAAATAGGACAATGTAAGGAATTATCCAGCTTCCAGAAAACAGAAAATACTTATAAAATAATAGCCATTCATACCTTTTTAAGTTTTTCAATCTGCGTCTTACGCACTGAAGTATTATCAATTGCCAGAACTTCTACAGATTCTTCTTTTTCCAACTGGTACTTATTTACTCCAACAATTACTTCAGAACCTATAAATTTCCAAAAGGAAAATAATACAGAGATTCTATTCACAAATAATTGCCTAACAATGATGCTGTAATTATCATGTATTTTCCATAACAATAAAAGTAATATTCCTAACTTTTAATGAAACTTCAGTATAGAAAGCAAATCTCAAATTTGGGGTGAAGGTGCAAGGGGAAAGTACAGTTGCATATGAGAATTTCTATGAAGGAGGACTTTTATTTTCTCCCAAACTACATGCTTTTTCAGTGTTCCTGATAAGCCTTCTTACAACATTACAAAACATAAGTAATCAGAGCAGTTACCATGCAAGATTTAGAAGCTAGAGAATCAACACCCAACAGCTTTTCTAAATTTTCTTGGATTTTCTTACAGTAAATCACTTTCAAACATAAAATACAGCTGGGCACGTTGGCACACACCTGTAATCCCAGCAGTTCAGAAGGCTGAGGCAGGAGGATCACGAGTTCAAAGCCAGCTTCAGCAAAATGAGAGGTGCTAAGCAACTCAGTGAGACTCTGTCTCAATAAAATGTAAAATAGGGCTGGGGATGTGGCTCAGTGGTCAAGAGTCCTTGAGTTCAATCCCCAGTACCAAAACAGACAAACAAAATAAATAAATAAATAAATACAAACACTTTTTACTATCTATAAGTGATTAATCAGAATTAAAAAGGCACCTCCTTACATGATAAAAAATATATTTTGCCTCAAATGAATAGATTATTATTCTTATCTAAACACATCTTAACATTCCTACCCTAGCTTATATTCTTTATTTCCTTCATAGCAATTAACACAATCTGTAATTACTTTGTTTACTTATTCATTTTCTCTTTCCCTAGAATGTAAGTTCTCTGGGCACAGAGTTTAGATCTGGCCTGATCACAGTTGTATGCCCAGACACAGCAAGTGCTTCAAATTTAACATGGTAAAAATGATTCATAGATTGAATGAATGAATGAATATGCCAATATAGAACACAATAATCACTGATAGTGTAATCTTCAAAATGTTACACTCATCTATGTATATATATATATATATATATATATATATATATATATACATGGGTATACATTCATGGATACATATATATGCTTGCCTACATACATCTATGCAGGCACAAATACAAAAATATAAACATATATGAATATATAGAGAGATTTTTTCTCAAAAATTATTTTTGTTTTATTAACTATATGTTATCATCAAACAAAAATTGGTATTTCTTAATGCTGGATTTCATACACATACTCTTCCATTGTTTCTTACCAGAATCTATTCTAGCTTGTCTTCGGGCAGCACATTCTTCAATTCGAAGTTTAGGTAATCCCTCAGCTACAGCTTTGGCCATTCCACCCATTTCTTCAATTTCATTAATGAGCTAACAATAAGAAAAACAGAGTAATAAAACTAGAACACAACAAGAAAATTTAAAAATTTTAAAGAACACAAATTAGCTCTGAGTGTTATTATATAATTACTAACAATACAATAAAATTATAAGCTGAAAGTCAATATTTCATAAGAAAGGAACTAAATAGCTATCAAGGGAATTAATTTGAACTTGTGAGTTTAAATTTTTCTGTTGAAAAGACAATAACAAAAGTAACAAGTATATTCTAAAGACAGAAAACTTCACTTGAATCTTGGGAGAAGACTAAAGTTTTCTGAGGAATCTCCATACTGCTTTCCATAGTTGTTGCACCAATTTGCAGTCCCACTGGCAATGTATTAAGTGTACCTTTTTTCCCACATCCTTGCCAACATTATGAAGGGAAGGGAGGGAGAATGGGATTAGGAAAGATAGTAGAATGAATCAAACAAAACTCTCCTATGTTCGTATATGAATACATGACCAGTGGAACTCCATATCATGTACAATCACTAGGATGGGATCCTAATTAGAGTGTTATACTTCATGTATGTATAATATGTCAAATGTACTGTCAAATTTTAAAACTTTTTTAAAAAATATTTATTTTTTAGTTTTAGGTAGACACAATATCTTTATTTTATATTAATGTGGTGCTGAGGATCGAACCTAGTGCCTCATGCATACTAGATGAGCACTCTACCACTGAGCCACAAATAGCCTCTAAAACTTTTTTTAAAAAGAAGTGCTTCAGAAAAACAGAAGCATGAGATTCAGGATTAAGAATACAACATAGAAGAAGTGAAAAAGTATTCTTAGCATAAAAGCAAGGAGAAGGCAAAGGACAACAATGATCAACATCTTAGAGAGAAACCACTTTAAATCAAATGAGAACATCAGAACACTTGGGAAGGAATTCGATAAGAGACAGGGAAAGTATTAAAAGTGAGCTAAAATACTAAACTATCATACTAAGAAAAGAATAAATGCTGTCTAATGTTTAAACATGACAAAATAAGAAGAAACAGTCATGTATGACCTTAAAGTAGATAAAAACAAAAAGGACAACAAACAAAAGTATGAAGCATATGCCAAGAAATAGGAAAAAAATAAAGTGAAAAGCTAATGACTGCTTTTTTTGGTATACGTTCTTTAACTTTAGCAGTCTTTTTAACTCTTTGAATGAAATACTTTAACATAAAAACAAACATTTTTAAATTGTTTCAATTTTGAAAACTACAAAATCAAAGCTGAATTTCCCCTTTTCTCACATTTTCTAAATCTTGATATAAGTTTAAAAATGATTAGATTTATAAGGCAAACAAAACCCCCAAGAACTTTGATACATAAATTTATCAGTCATTATAAATTTATAAATCTTGACAGCAAAGCTTCAAAGAGGAGACACTGACCTTTAAGGCAGCATCATAAACATCATTTGTGAGAGATTCCATCATATATGAACCCCCCCAAGGATCAGCCACTTTAGGAATGCCAGATTCTTCTTGAATGATGATCTGTGTGTTTCTGGCAATTCGAGCACTTTTCACAGTTGGCAAACCCAAAGCTTCATCAAAAGAATTTGTGTGCAAAGACTGAGTCCCTCCAAACACAGCTGCCATTGCTTCTACTGCAGTTCGGATAATGTTATTGTAGGGATCCTAAAACATTTGGTAAGAAATAGAAACAACAAAATAAGGAAACAGTTGATAGATGTTGTGATTATAAAAGGATATAATTAAGCAGATATAATTAAGCTGCCCACTTTCTATGCCAATGTCCACATTAGGCTTCAAAATATCAAATAAACTTAAGACAAATTAGTGATTATTAGTGGAATTAGAATTAAAAACCAACTGTACAGTATATGCTCAGGAACTAAAGCATTGTGAAATATCAAACATTTGTTGTGCCCACTTTTATACTTCATAAATATTTGATAACAATATCATGTCTTTTCTCCTTACATTTTATGAGCCCTCATCTCCTAATTCTCTCTCTTCCAATTATATTTTAGAAATCAAAGTATGGACCTCCTCGATATGCACAAAACAGACACTCAATACATGAATAACTAATTAAAACAAATAAAAAAATGAATAATAAAATGAACAATGGACTATGGGGTATGAAATCTGGGTTAGAACTTACTATGTTCCTAATTATAATTTGAGAAACTAATTTTATTTCCCTGAACTTTAGTTTCCTTAGCTTATAAAGCAAGCAAATTGAGACTAAAAAAAAGTATTATTAAAATTTCTCCCAAACTCAAAATCTCTTTCTCCATTTTTATAAGGACCTGAAGTTATATTTCATATGGAACATATAAGCTGTAATTCATTTTTAAATTTATAAAAGCAATGGAACTTTAAAATTATAAATTACTTTTAAACGTATCAAAACACTTTATGTAAAATGAACATGTATAAAGACAAGATTATCTTTCAACTTTGTTTTCTAAATCCACTGTGGTTCACTTAATACCTACTTTAATGTTAATAATTTATTTTCCACTGTTTATAATTTTGTATCCTACTTTATTTCCCTGTTCCAAAATTTGAACTTCATTCAATTTGGGGGTGGGGGAGAGTGAGTGCCAGGGATTGAACCCATGAGCACTTAACCACTGAGCCTCATCTTCACTCCTTTTTAAATTTTTCATTTTGAGACAGGGTCTTACTAAGCTGCTTACGGTCTTGCTAAGTTTCTGAGACTGGCTTTGAACCCATGATCCTCTTGACTTAGCCTCCCTGAGCTGCTGAGATTACAAGTGTGCACCATTGAGCCTGGCTCCAAAATTTGTTCCTTAGTAGAACATTACATATTACATTTTCACTAAATTACTTAGTTTTCATTCTTCATATGAAAACTGCGATTTTACAGAATTTTTGTTTTTCATTACAATTATTGTTGTATGAAGTATTCACAATGAATTTATTTTCCTGGTTTTTTATTTTACTTCTAGGCTATTATGTTTTATATTGTATGCTTGCTTCATTTTTCATTTATTATTCTAGACTAAATTTGCACACTGTCAAGTTCCTATGTAATTTCAGTAATTGTAATTTTTTTATATATGACAGTGGAATGCATATTTTCTAATTACACATACAGAGCACAATTTTTCATATCTCTGGTTATATACAACATATATTCACAACAATTCATGTCTTCATAGATGTATTTTGAATAATAATGACCATCATATTCCACCATCATTTCTAACCCCATGCCAAAAGGCATTTGAAAAAATACAGACATATGCAAATAGTACAAGTTTAAATAATATATAATTTATTATGGGAAAATAGGTATTCTCATATATTGTTGATGGAACTATATTTTGATTCTTTGGAGGGTAATTTGGTAATACTATGAAATAGTTGGTAGATTTTAGCCATACTGTGCAAAAAAAGATGCATTTTTACAAATACATGCATGCAATATTATTTGTGCAAAAAATTGCCAATTAAATGGCAGTGTTTTAAAAAACATAACCAAAACTATAGAACACTATACAATTATTTTGGAGAGAAGAATATTTTTACATATAGTTGTGAAGTAATACTTAGGAATATTGAATTTTACTTCAATCCCCATTTCCCCTCCCTTCTTGTCCCCTCTTCCCTCCTCCTTTTCTCCCTTCTCTACTCTATTGATATTTTTTCTTTTGATTTTGAAAAATGATAAAATCTGATATCATATTAGATTCTGAATGAATTATTTGAGGTTTTGAAATGTAGCCAAGGTTCCAAACTTGGCCCTTTTTGTACTCCTTATAAAAAATTGCAAATGTATGCATCTTAGAAGAGTCCATCCTGTAAATTTTTAGAAAATATATGTCTCCATATATTTTTTTTTGTTTTTTTTTTATATTTTATTTTTGTTTTTGTTTGTTTGTTTGTTTTGAGAGAGAGAGAGAAACAGAGAGAGAGATAGAGAATTTTATTTATTTTTTAGTTTTTCGGCGGACACAATATCTTTGTATGTGGTGCTGAGGATGGAACCCAAGCCGCATGCATGCCAGGCGAGTGCGCTACCACTTGAGCCACATCCCCAACCCAAAGAATAGTTTTAATAATAGTATTTAAGAAATGAATAATCTTTATAAATTATTTGCTCTTTATGTAACCATTAAACATCTATTCACTGAGAGAAAAAAAGAGACAAGATTATGACCATAAAATTTTAGTGTAATAAAATAGAATTAAAATAAATAACCCCAGAAATAATAGTATTTAAATGGTCTGCTTGCTCTAATGCTTGCTTGAACATAGAGCTTTTATAAATAAAATGCATATATATATATATAATCAACTTTTAATTACTCAGTTTTATATTAAGACTCCTATTAAAACTATATGATAATAGTAATTAAATTATGAGTTTAGATTTTTCTCATCATGAAATATTTTTTACTTTTTAAAAAATTTATTTTTATTACAGCATTATAATTATACATAGTATTTTATTTCAATCCCCATTCCCCCTCCCTTTTTATCCCCTCTTCCCTCCCACTTTTCTCCCTTCTCTACTCTATTGATCTTCCTTTCACTCCTTTGTTTATTTTATTTTATTATTTATTTATTTTTGGTATCAAAATTTATTTATTTTGGTACCAAGGATTAAACTCAGGGGCATTCAACCCTATTTTCTATTTTTTTTCAGAGACAGGGTCTCATTAAGTTGTTTAGTACCTCACTTTTGCTGAGGCTTGCTTTCGCTCCCATCTCAGCCTCTCAAGCCACTGGGATTATAGGCATAAGTCGCCATGCCAAGCTATTTTTGATTGCTACCTTCTACATATACCTAAAGGAGAAATTCCCTTAAAAACGTAAAACAGCACTGTAAGATTTAAATGATATTATATTGTTAACCACTAGATGGAGCAAATTTTATTTATGCAATATGATAAATACAAATTTAAATGTGTTTTATGCTTCCGAATATTGACGATTTTTCAAATGTTAACAGATAAATTCTACATGCTTGTACCATGTTGGTATAAGGAAATATTTATTTTCTTCATTAAAATTCTCTATTTTGAATTATATACATACCTGTTCAGTAAGTGACCATCCTGATGTCTGACAATGTGCTCTTAGAAGAAGAGATTTAGAATTTTTAGGCTGAAACATTTGCTCTATTAAATGAGCCCACAGTCTTCTCCCAGCTCTCATCTTTGCTATTTCCATATAGAAGTTCATCCCAATTCCCCAGAAGAAAGACAACCTAAAACAATAATGTTAAATCCAGAATTTGCTTAAATTTAATAATATAAAACAGAAAATTAATTGTATCACACACTAGAAAATCAATATCCAGATTTTAATATCAAACATCTTAATTTGAATTAAAAAATACACACATATAAGTATGTGCAAACCTTAACATATAAAAGTATAATTTTATGCATGTAGAAGAAATAGCTTAGAAGTAGCCTAAAAACTATTCAATTTGCAATTGTTTTTCCTTAGGAAATAATCTCCTAATGTGTCCTTGATTAAATATTCATTTTCTAAAAAATAAAAAAATATTTTAGCAATATTCAGTATGTAAGGCAGGGTTTTTTATGGAGGGAATAAATGTCAAACTTGCTTTGAATGGGTAGCAAAAATACATTTTTTGGTGGGGTGGGGGTAGTGCACACCTGCAATTATAGCACTGGAAAGGCAGGAGGATTCCAAGTTTCTGGCCAGTGTTAGCAACTTAGTGAGACCCTGTATCACAATTTTTTAAAAAATTAAAAGAGCTGGGAGTGCAGCTCAGGGGTAAAGCACCCCTGGTTTCAATATCCAGTACCATACACACAAAAAAAAGTTCGGAATTTTTTTTCATACTATTTATGATTTGGTTTGAGCAGATTTTTCTCCAATTTGTCTCTAATTTTACGATTCTCTGCTATCTTATATTCTGTAGTTGATACAGGTTACTTAATCACTTCTAAAACCACAAAGGTTATGATATCTTAAATAAAACAAGGTGAGCTTTAGGAAACCAAAACTTAATTTAAAAAAATACTTCATGTATATTTGGAAGAAGTTCCTAATATAGTATTTTTCAAATATTTTGGTCCTACAAACTTTTTTTTAAAATTTTTTATTTGTAGGTGGACACAGTACCTTTATTTTATTTTTGTGTGGTGCTGAGGATCGAACCCAGTGCCCCATGCATGCCAGGCAAGCACTCCACCTCTGAGCCACAACCCCAGCTCCCCCCCAAACTCTTTAAACTCTTAAAAATTAATGAAGATCCTAAGGAATATTTCTTCATTTGGGTAATATCTATCAATATTTTATTTACTAGTTCATTTAAAAACAACAATAAACTTACAACGTGTTAACATTAAGTAATATTTCTATGAAAAATAGGTACACTTCTCTAACACAAAAATTGTAATCAAAAATCATTATCTTTACATTTTTTGCAAATCTCTGTAACAGTTGTAGTCTTAGATCTGCTGCTGCATTCAATCTGTTGCAACATTGCATCTCATGTGAGTTCTGGAAAACTCCACTATAATCTTGGGAGAATTAAAGTGAAAAAGGCAAATAAAGTTGTAAGTTAGTCATGAAAACAGCTTTGACCTTGAAGGCCCCATTAAAGGTCTAGCAATCCCCATGAGTCCTTGGACCACATTTTGAGAACTGCTATCATAAAAAATATGCAACATCCTGGTATAAAGGAACATTCACTGATCTCTAAAAGGCAGAAGTCATGTTTTCCAAGTGCTGTACTGCCAGCATACAGGTTAGTGCTTGGCTCAGAGCAAAGCTTAACAAGTAAATACTTTATAAACCATATTTTTCCCTTTACTTTTCCATACAACTTTATTAACAAGATTTTTTGAAACACGTTTCATAGCACTGTGCATACAATATTTATATTACATAAGTACAACAGAAAAAAGTAACAGATGATTTCCATATTTTCAAATGGAAAAATTAATAAAAGTAAAATTGCTTAATCTTATGTTTACATTTTAATATAATTTGTCAATAAACAGTATTCAATTATTCTCTCATTAACATATAGATAAAACATAAGACAATCCAAAAGTAGCATGACATTTATATTTGTAAATCCATTTTGTCAACATATTTTGCTGCACAGTAATAAAATGGTTTTAAGAATCTTCTTAATTTTGAGACAATATCTAAATTTAATTTACTTACCTTGGTGCAAATTCATCAATTGTTAGGCCAGCTTGGAGTCCAGTTCTACAGTACTCCAATCCATCTGCTATAGTATAGGCCAGTTCCAGAATGGCATCAGCTCCTGCTTCCTGCATATGGTATCCACTTATTGAAATTGAATTAAATTTTGGCATGTGCTATATAAAATAAAAATCACAAGTGAACAAAAATATTAGGAGATTGTATTAAAACCATTTTCTAAGAGCAATTATTAAAAAATGATGTTCAAGTCAGATATACTTGATAATTCATACTATTTACTGAATACATTTAAGGATTGCTATACTAAATTCCATCTCAAATTTAAAAGATCTATCCATAAATCATCAAAAAGACTGAACCTGTTTTATTTTTCTAATGGAAAGAATCTGCATTAACCATTCTTTAGATTAAATAAAAGAAAATATCATTGATTCCAAACCAATACTCTGGCCTCAGAAGAAGATGTATCGATTTCATATTATTTACTAATTATTCATTTACTCTTTGGAATGAAGGCATCAAACATGAATAAGTACACAGTGGAAAAATGATTTTCAAATGAAACAAGATAAAAGGCAAGGCTAAAAAATAAAAAATGGGGGTTGGGGTTGTGGCTCAGTGGTAGAGCAATTGTCTGACATGTGTGAGGCACTGAGCTCGATTCTCAGCACCACATATAAATAAATGAATAAAATAAAGGTCTATCAATAACTAAAAAAAGTTTTTAAAGGTAAAAAATTGGTTTGATTTATTGTTAGATTTAATGCTAAGCATATCTCAGTTGGGTTCTTTTTACCACAATCACTAAGAGAACTGCATTTCCACTCTGACCCTAAAATTTCATGTTAGATAAAGTATATAATCATAAGTGTTCTACAGAGTCCAAAAATTATTATCCTTCCAGAATTAACTAAATATCAAATAATAAAAACTCAATCACAAAGAAATTGTACAGTGTTTAAAAGGACACACTCTCGAATCAGAGAGCTCAGATTCTGTGCCACTCAACTAGCTGAGACTGTACACATGTCTCTCAGTCTGTCTATTCCTTAGTTTCCTAAACTACAAAATAGAGGCAATAACTATAACTTTCCCATTGAATTGTTTTAGGATTAAATGAAATGACTCATCTAAACAATTTAGTATTATTCCAGCATATAGTACACACTCAAAAATCTTCTAGATACTACACTAAATAAAATAAGGCAGCTACACAAAGGCATTAGTCTATGATTCCTCTTATAAAAGCACTTAGAATATCAAATTCACAGAGATAGAAAGTAAAATGGTGGCTTCCAAGAGCAGTAGGGAGGGCAGAAAGGGGGCTTATTGATTAATAGATATAATAGAGTTTCAGTTTTGCTAGAGGAGAAAGTTCTGGAAATAAATGATAGTTACAGTTACCCAACAATGTGAACGTACTCAATGCTACCGAACTGTATACTTAAAATGGTTAGGACGGTAATTTTATGACCTATTATTTTGCCAAAATTTAAAATTCTTTAAAAAATACAAAAATTCACACTTACAAAGTCCTTCAAAGTAACATTATTTGATCAGTATCTGAAGTTGGCATTATATCAATTATATGAAGGATTGTTATCAAGAGATTTTGAATTTGTGGATGGCATTAGAATCTTTCACAAGATGAAATACCCAACTATAAAACAGCACAGACTACTGTTATCTATACAATAACCATTCTCCCCCTTCCTCTATTAGTGGAACCATAAATTCAGAATAGCAAAATACGAAGCCCTACATTTCCACTGTTCTTTTACTAGCATTTGCATCCACTGAATTACAAGTGGGAGTTTGGTGTGTTTCCTATGGAAGTTCATTTTTAATTGGAGGAGCTTGGTCTCTCTTCCTCTGACACATACCTGGTCCACTTCCTTCCTTAACCAGAGCTGACACACTAACAGTAAAAGATAAGCAAGATAAAAGGAGCCTGGAACCCTGATGAATACTGAGATTCCATTTAAGCAATCCCCTGACTGTCCATCTTCTGACTTCTTTAGATGAAACTGACTTCTATTTAGTTTAAGTTACTGATATTTGTGTGTTTGCTATATGCTGCTAAACGCAATCCTCCTATGTACATGTTCTTGAAATCTAAAAGTGACAGAAATGCATAAGTACATACACTTCACTTGGGCAGATGCTGTTCATGAAAAGAAGTAAAATTATAAAGTGTAAAACCTAATATCAAATGGGAAGCAGTATACCAATGCTTGTGGAGATAGCCATAATTATACAGGGGTGAATGAATTAAGTATCTTTTTTCTTTTCTTTTTTTTTTTTTTTGTAGTCCTGTGTGTGAATTAATAAGATTTAAAAACATTAGATGGAGAAGAGATTTTCCCCTTGCCATTAAATAATGGACTAATGTTAAGGTAGGTAAGGAGAAGCAGAGCAATTCTAGCAAGAAGTAAAATTTGAGAAACAGGTGGAAATATATATATGAACTGCTCAAAGGAAAATGAAGGAGGAGGAGGAAAATGTTTTCCTGTGCTATTTCTATAGCTAATATTGAGTAGGGAAGATGAATCTAATTCAGGGATGAATATTAGGGACCCCATTGATGTTGAAGATATAATTCAGATCTTTCACTCCTGCATTTAGCATAAATACACTGATATTCTGAGCCCATCTGTCTTGACAACAGTGTCTATTTCAACTACATCTGAATTCTGGAGAAAAATAAAAATTATAAATTATGAGACTTCCCTGACTCTACCAATTATCATAAAATTAAATTTAAACAATAAAGATAATACAGTAAATGTACATTGTGCAGGTTAATGTCAGACCATAAAATATACATCAAAGACAAAAACTAATAACAATAAAACACAATGACTTTGTATTCTATTTCTCAGACCTTTCCTATATTCAAGTGAAGTCACAGAGTTCTGTGAAAACTCCTATATTCAAACAAGTACAGCAAAACATATAATGATGAAGTATACCTTAGCTGTATATTGGAATATGTCGGCAATAATTTTCATGGATGGTTCTGGAGGGAAAATATAAGTATTTCTGACCATAAACTCCTTTAGTATGTCATTTTGAATTGTTCCGGTAAGTTTCTCTTTGGGTACACCTTGTTCTTCTCCAGTTACTATAAAAGTTGCAAGAACTGGAATAACTGCTCCATTCATGGTCATGGAAACTGACATTTTTTCTAAAGGAATTCCATCAAAAAGAATTTTGGTATCTTCCACAGTATCAATAGCAACTCCAGCCATTCCAACATCACCACGAACTCGAGGATTGTCTGAATCATAACCACGATGCGTTGCTAGATCAAAGGCAACTGATAACCCTTGTTGACCAGCTAAATATATAAGGAAATATTATGTAAGATTAGTATGGCATCAAAATGAACTGATTTACTTTAACACTACACAAAACACTGATTTGTCTCATTACTGTATATTTTAAAACATTTTTAAAATTTTTGTTGTTGTTGTTGTAGTTGGACACATACCTTTATATTATTTATTTGTTTTTTTTGGTTTTTTTTTTTTTTGGTGCTGAGGATCAAACCCAGGACCTCACATATGCTAGACAAGTACTCTACCGCAGAGCCACAGTCCTAGCCCTATTTTAAACATTTTAATGCTTAGATATCTTTAAATAAAGATATTAGATGTTGTTTCTGATGTGCTAAAAATGTAAAAACTGAGTTCCGAATCAATGAGAAAGAAGAGACCGATCATAGTATCTCATATACTCATGTCTATCTGAGATTTGTTGCTTAAGCTCAAGCGGCAAATCACCTGGTTTGTTCTTGACAGTTTTTGACTGAAATATTTCTAAAACTCATGAAAAGATTGGGCTGTTCAAATATAGTTAAGACAAGAGCATTTGTTTACTCACTTTTTTGTTCTTTAACATGGTCAGAAGAAGATGTTTTAGCTAACAAAATTATGAAAGACACCCCATCCCCGTTTTTTGGTGTAATTCTGGAGATCGAATCCACTACCTTTTACATGCTAGACAAGAGCTCTACTACTGAGCTACATCCCCAGGCCACATCCAGAATTTTTAAATAAATATATAGTCTACACTAAACATATGTTCAGTCCCCCATTAACAATACACACTTAGGAATGCTCAAGTTTAACATGTAACCAACATGATTTAATTATAGATCAGAAAAAGAAATTATAAACATAAGTTTCAGAGAATGAATGCAAGATTGCACTGAATCTACCAGTATATTATTATTTTATTTTTACTTTCTTTGGTCATAATTTAAACTATCTTCCCCTCCAATATTTATTCCAACAATAGTAATTAAAAGCTTTTCAAAGGTAAAGCAAAAGTCTTTTCTTCATAAAACTTCACCTCACCTAATTGCTTTTATACATAAAGGTATAAGCACTTTGTTCTAACTCACTTATCCTTTTAATCACAGAAGTTGAAAAACATTCATTTCTTTCATCATAGTCTCTAATCACAAAATTATAGAGTAAATATCTTAAAAGAGATTATTAGTGTCTCCTCAAAAAAACCAAAAAGCCAAGATTAGGAGTTATGTGTAATTAGAAATATAATGTCTCATGTTAAAATCTCACCTTTAATATTGTCTTTATAGAATTTGTTGCTTTCTTCCACAGTACTAAAGCCTGCATACTGGCGGATGGTCCAGGGCCTAAAAGTATACATGGTAGGATAAGGTCCACGTGTGAATGGCTTCACTCCTGGAAGTTCTCCAGGTAAGTCCTTAGTATCCTCCTTGGAATACAAGGGCTTTATAGAGATCCCTTCTGGGGTGTGCCATATTAGATCTTCTGGGTTTTTGCCTTTCAGCTGTTTTTTGGCCAAGGCAGCCCATTCTGGATGAAGAGGTTTCTGCTGATGTAGACACCGTATCCATTGGAGCCTGGAGGATGATGGTTCTTTTAACTGCTTCAGGTAATGGGGTGAAAGTGAAAAAAGCTGATTCTTTACCCTCAACATGATGAAGCATGAAAATACTCAAGGAAATTGAGAACTGATCTAGAAAAATAAAAAAAAAATAGTTTGCATATATTTTAAAATATCCCTTTTGCTACTTTCTGCACCTAATATTGGCTCCTTTTCTCCACATTTACAATTGTTCTAGTTCTTCTTCTTCTTCTTTAGACCCTTAGTTGGCTTTAATGACCAGCCTTAGCACCATCTAATCCATTTACCTACTGACACCAGTGCAAATTTTGTCACATTCTCACAAAATTTTTCAAAGGTTCTGCATCATATTGAAGATAAAGTATAAATTCCTATTTTTTTTCATTTAAAAGAGTTTTAATTAATATTTACTTCATGAAAGGCATTACTGTAGCTGGTAAAGAAAAAAAGTGGTAAAAAAATCAAACAGGCATCTAAGACTTCCATAACCAGTTTCTGCTATCCTGTCAAACTCACATCTGACTTTGTCCACTCCACATTCTGTGTCAAACTCACATCTTCCTTTGTACTCTACATATTATATTCTTGAAATACTGGATTCCCTACAGTTCACTGCAGATGCCAAAGATTTATGAGTTTGTTCTGTTCTCCCTTCAGCCTAAAATATCCTGTTTTTATTTAGATAATTCAGCTAAGGCATTATCCCTTAACATGCATTTTCTATATGCCAGGCACACAGAAGGCCCTAAGGACTTCACAGAGAGCAGAAATTTTAATTCTGAAAATACCAACAGGTAGGTATCAATATTGTCCTAATTTTAGAGACTTGAATGTAGAGAACCTAATTTATTTCTTTCTTCTACTTTTTTTTTTTTCAAGAAAACAGGGTCTGACAAATTTGCTAAGGGCCTAACAAAATTGGTGAGGCTGGCCTTGAACTTTCAGTTCTCCTGTCTCAACCTTCCCACAGCTGAGATTACACATGAAAACCACTATACCCAACTGACAGCCTAATTTCAAAGAACTTCCCTTTAATTAATATTTTTCCAGACTCCCTGAATCCAGAAGTTGGGCCAAATAGCCACATCAGTAATCTTGCTCCTTCCAGTTTACGAATTGCTCAAACTTTAGGGCTATGTATTCTATGTATTTCTTTTTCTTTTGGTACTGGGGAATGAATCCAGGGATTCTCTATCACTGAGTCACATCCCCAGCCCTAATTTGTATTTTATTTAAAGACAGGCTCTCACTGAGTTGCTTAGTACCTTGCTTTTTCTGAGGCTAGCTTTCAACTCATGATTCTCTTGTCTCAATCTCCTGAATCACTGGGATCACAGGTGTGCACCACTGCGCCAGCTCTATGTATTTTTTTTAATATTTATTTTTTAGCTAAAGGTGGACACAATATCTTTTTTTTAAAGAGAGAGAATTTTTTTAATATTTATTTTTCAGTTTTTGGTAGACACAACATCTTTATTTTATGTGGTGCTGAGGATCAACCCAGTGCCCCACGTATGCCAGGCGAGTGCGTTACTGCTTGAGCCATATACCCAGCCCCTGGACACAATATCTTTATTTTATTTTTATGTGGTGCTGAAGATCGAACCCAGGGCCTCACTCAGGCCAGGTGAGCGCGCTACTACTTGATCCATATACCCAGCCCATCTATGTATTCTTAATAACTAGCATAGAGTCTTACATTAAGTGATGGGAGCCAATTTCATCAGTTTACAGATATAGAAATTGAAGTTCAGAAAAATAAAGAAATAAAGTGGCTTGATCAAAATCCCATAGAGGAAAAGAGTAAACTGTTTATCTGAATTACTGAATAACTTTAGAGTTATCCAGCCTCAGTATACAGAGATTATCATTTTAAGCTATTTTATATGCAAACATAATTAATAAATTTATAATACCATATTATTTTATACTGGCGAACCCACAAGATAAATGAATTTTAAATTCTATATTCCATACCATTTCTTGGATTTAATGAAGCATAAAAGACTAACACTATAGGGTCATGAAATAACAAACAATTCACTAGTGGAAGTATTAGCTATAACTGAATTGCAGCATATGCAAATACAGAATTTTTTATGTAGTTATTTAAATATTTAGGAAACAATAAAATTAATTTTTATATCAAAAGTGACTACTTATGGTAGCTAGTACAGAAAGGGAGCTAGAGGGAACCCATTGAGGTGATAGTCTTGAACGGAATGACAATTACTTAGATGTATTGCATTTGTGGAAATTTATTAAACTGTGAAACTATAAAGTACGTGCTTTCTGTAAGTATACAAAAATAAATAAAAAGTTAAAACTAGGTTATGTATAGATTCTTTTTTTTAAAAAAAAAAAGTAGACAAGCTCATAAAGAATCAGGGTACATCTTTGTAAATGCAATACACTCAAATAGGTAAAAAGTCCTTAGGACAAAGTCTAAACATAAATAAAATAAAAACAACTCTCATAAGTTTTAAAGGTATTATGGTTTTTATTTTATTAAACCTGGGGGTCCTTGTCATCCATCTTTTTGCAAGCTACCCTTGTATTTACTAGCTTAAAAGATTAATGAGAAAAATTAAGAAGCTATAACTGAACCATTCCTGTAGCAATAATATAAAAGGTAATTTGATAACTGAGACTAAATTGAAGATGGAAAGTACCACATCCATTTCACACAAAATACTCTGAACCTTTCTTCAACCTGGACAAATGACAGGAGAGAGCCCTGTAAAACAGAGACTTCCTGAAAACCAAATGGCAAATTGGGAAGGTTGGAAATTTTTTAAAATAAGAACATAACCACTATTGATGGCAATAGGACTTCTGAATTTTCTTAGAAGATGCATCAGGAAAGGCTTCAAGCATTCAGAGAAGCAACATGCAAAACAAATATGATGATTAGAATGGGTTAAATAGAGGTGATAAAATTCTTCCTCTCACCTTCAGAAAATATACGTAGGAAAAAAACTTTGAACCAAACCATTTTCAAGTTTGACTGTTCATGTGGGTACCTAAAGAAAGGCTAGCTACCTCCCATGATCAGGCATTTTGGATTAGAGATGTAAGTTAATATTAGCAACTAAGGACGTGCAAATTAATATTAGCATAAAGAATTCATTAAATACAAATTATACTGCGTTAAATCAAGTGGCTTAAAACCTTGCACGCTTCAAGCTTCTAAAAGACCTCTTTCTAGACAAAGCCAAGAGCAAGTAAATATTTTACACTTTGCCGATTTAGACCTGTTTTTCCTATTCCATGTCTCACTCCTAACCCAACTACGTTTTGTCTCATCGCCTTTTTGGAAAAACTCTAATAACATGAGCCGGAGACTAGAAGGAAGGCTGCCATGGAGCCGGGGGGGGGGGGGGGGGGGCAACCCCTCTGGAATCATAGGAAAAATGAGCTCTGCTTAATAGGTACTCCTGTGGCCCGAGATGACAGCGACATTGTTCCTGAACTGAAGAGCACCTTTGCAGTGGTGCCTCCAAATACCCAAGGACCTGAATGAAAATTTAACCCTGAGGAGAAAGAAAGTCGAGGAAAGTGCTATCCTTTCCAGTAGGAAGGAAAACAAAAAGGACAGGACAGAGTAGGAGAGAAAAAGGGGTAGAGCAGAGACGAGCCAGAAAAATGAAAATGGAAGTATCTGAAAGCCTGACGGGCTCCCAGGTGCAGAACTCTACTCACTGGCGGACTTGTTGCTGACAGCTCTGTGGGAGAGGGCGGCAGACCCCACGCACACCGCCCCCGCCCCTCACTTGCCAAGAGGTCAACACTTCTGGAAGTCCCAGCAACAGTGCAAGCGCGAATGCCTCCTAGGCCAATCAGGGAGCCAAGGCTGACACCGCCCTCTGCCAGACCAATCAAATCATACGTTCTGCGAGCGCGCTTCTGATGACGTCAGGAGCAGGCCTGGACGACCGCCTTCTACTGCAAGCATTTCCGCTTTCTTCTCACGTTATTCCGGGTCTCCGGGTTTTGATTATTTGGGCGCGAAGTAGTCTGAGCACAAATTCCAGAAAGACTGAAGAAGAATCAGTCAGTGGTGAGTCGTGAGTCCAGGTTAAGGGATGAGTTTCGTAGCCAACACGTTTATAGCAAACTCCGAGATTTCTGTTTGACGAGCGAGGCGGTTTTTCAAAGGGAAATGTCCGATGTCCCAAAAGGTCTGCAACTCAGGAGCCGAAGGCTGAGGTATTTGTTTTTTCTCCAGGGCGCGAAGCTGCGCACCGTCCTCACTGTGGTCATCCTCCTTGGCCACATTCCTGAAGCTCTGCGCAGTCGGTGGTGAACGAAGTGCAGCTTTAGAGAGCAGTGTCCGTGTTTCTTCAGGGGTCGTGCACCCTCTTGTGCCCTCTGGGTTGAGCACCCTGATTTGAGCTTCAGCAAGGTGATGGAGAAACCAAACTACGTGGGATACCTCCCTCTTTGGTGTACAGTCCGACTGCAAACTCTCCCTGGTGCCTTGTTTCTTTCTACTCCTACCTTACACTGTGAAAGCCTCGCTGAAGATTTCCTGCCGTCGACACCAGTTACATTTCTTCTGACCTGCCATTGCTTTTGCCGATTTCTCTTAAATACTTCATTCATTCATTCTTCTTCTGGCTAAATATTTCAAAGTGTAATTCAAATAATGGTTTCTTTAAATACTGTGTATTCCTACATGTACACGCAATCAAATTTGAGGTATTCATTCAGTCATGTCTCTTTCATAGCAGTTACCACATGATAGATAGGAATTGCCATATCTGTTTCTAGTCACTATGACAAGGCTATGGTTTCCTGTGGATCCAGAAACAGGACAAAATTTCTGTTTCTTTTTATATACACCACAGTTATCCCAATAGTGATAGAAATGACGACTTTTGTTTATTGAGTTCTTACTGTGACCCAAGTATTGTTCTATGCACTTTATATGTTCTGTAATAAATCATTTTAGCCCCTCAGACACCTCTGATGTTAGTACTCTTATTAAGCTATTTTACTAATACAGTAACTGAATTAATTATTTCAAAGCTATATAGCTTGTTAAGTGGCAGAGCTAGGATTTGCAGCCTGGACAACTTATTTATCCTCATCCCTGGCTAACTCTTAACCACCATAGCAGTGGTTATCAACATAGGGCAGTTTTGCACCAGGGGAAATTTCACAATGTATGGAGACATTTTTGTTTTTCACTCTTTGTGAATGGTTGGATTCTAGCTTCTGAAGCATGATGACAAGGAATACTTCTAAATATCTACAGAGCACAGGATAGCCTCCTACAACAACAACTCCAAAAATTATCCCATACAAAATATTAATAATGCTGAGGTTTAGAAACCTTTTATGCTGTGTTTTATGACCTCAATTAAAACAATTCTTTCTAAAATCTTGACAAAGGACTGATTTTTTAAAAAAAAAATCTTTTCATGCACAACTGATACTTTTGTAAAATACAATTTAAAATTAATTAATTATTCAAACCCATAGACTATACAACATCAGTAATGGACTGTAATCTAAATTGTGGGTTTGGGTTGATATGACAAGGTAGATTTGTTGTAGCAGCTCCAGTACTTTGGTGTTAGATGTTGATGGGGGAAATTGGAGTGGATTGGCATAGGCAGAGGCTATATGGGAACTCCCTATATTTACTGCTCAGTTTCACTGTAAAACTATAATTGGTCTAAAAATAAAGTCCACTCTTTAAATATTACACCAGAAAAATGAGATTCAAAAAACAAGGTCAATTATTTTATGATTAGACTTGACATACATAAAATTACTTTTTCATATTGTTATGGAAACTTTTATTATGCTCAATTACTTTTTGTAGTTTTTATTAGAGCATTATAATTTATACATAATGGTGGGACTCATTGTGACATATTCATAAATGCACTTAATAAACTTTGATCAATCTCATTTCCCTGTACCTCCCCTTTCCCTACTTCCTCTACTCTACTTGTCTCCATTGTATTTTTTTAATTAGTGCATTATAAGTATACATAAAAGTGAGGATGATTGTGTATATTTATATATGGACATAGTGTAATTTGGTCAGTTTCATTCCACAGTACCTCCTCTTTCCCTCCTCCCTTTGAATCTCCTTTCTTACTCTATTAGTCTTCCTTTTATTGTCATGGGATCACTTTTTTTTTCCATCTGTTTTTCACATATAAGAAAAAGAATTCAATCCTTGACTTTCTGAGTCTGGTTTACTTCACTTAACATAATATTTTCCAGTTCCACCCATTTACCAACAAAGGGTATAGTTTCATTCTTTATGGCTAAGTAAAACTCTACTGTATGTGTGTGTGTGTGTGTGTGTGTGTGTGTGTGTGTGTGTATATATATATATATATATATATATCACATTTTCTTGAACTATTCATCTTTTGACAGACATCTAGGCTAGTTCCATAAGTTGGCTATTTTGTGAAATACGCTGCTATAAACATATGCATGTGTGTATAACCATAGTATACTGATTTAATTATTTGCATAAATACCAAGTAGTGGAATAGCTGTGTCATAGGATCATTCCACTGCTAGTTTTTTGAAGAATCTATACTGATTTCCACAGTGGATGTTCTAAATTTTAGTCCCATTAACAATATGAGACTTTTTCCTTACACTCTTACCAGAATTTATTATTTGTATTCTCTCTCTCTCTCTCTCTCTCTCTCTCTTTTTTTTTTTTTTTTTTGGCACCAGGGATTGAACTTAGTGTCACTCAACCACTGAGCCACATCCCCAGCCCTATTGTATTTTATTTAGAGATAGGGTCTCACTGAGTTGCTTAGCACCTGGTCATTGCTAAAGCTGAGCTTGAACTCACAATCCTCCTGTCTCAGCCTACTGAGCTGCTGGGATTACAGGCATATGCCACTGCACCCCACTATTATTGTATTGTTGATGTTTGTTGTTCTGTCTGAGGTGAAACAAAATTGCAGTATAGTTTTGGTTTGCATTTCCTTAATTGATAAGGATATTGAACATTTTTTTCATATATTTCTTGCCATTTGTATTTCTTCTTTTGAGAAATGTCTGTATAGATTGTTTGCCCATTTGTTGATAGGGTTATTCTGTTTTTTAATGTTAAGTGTTTTTTGTTCTGTGTATATTCTGGATATTAATCTGTTGAAAGAATAGTTGGTAAAGATTTTTCTCCCATTCAGTAGACTCTCTACACTCTTGGTTTCCTTTGCTATGCAGAAGCTTTAATGTGATACCATCCCACTTGTCCATCCTTTGTTTCATTTCTTGAGCTTTAAGAGTCTCATTAAGGAAGTCTGTGCCTGTGCCTATGTGCTGGAGTGCTGGAAAATGAGATTCAAAAAACAAGGTCATGTGCTGGAGTGCTGGAGTGCTGGAGTATTGACCTTTTGTTTTCCTCTATCAGTTGTAAAATTTATGGTCTAATATTCACATCTTTGACCCACTTTCAGTTGTTTGTTGTGCAGGGTGAGAGGGATCTAGTTTTATTCTTTGCCAATGAATATCCTATTTTCCCAGCACCATTTGTTTAAATGGCTATCCTTACTCTCACATATGTTTTTGACTCCCTTGCCAAAGATCAGATAAATGTATCTATGTGGATTTGTGTCTGTATCTTCAGTTCTATTCTATTGATTTACATGTCTGTTTTTATGCCAGTACCATACCTTTTTTGTTACTCTAGCTGTGTAGTATAATTTGAGATCAGATATTTT
Organism: Callospermophilus lateralis; assembly: GCF_048772815.1. Taxonomy (NCBI): domain Eukaryota; kingdom Metazoa; phylum Chordata; class Mammalia; order Rodentia; family Sciuridae; genus Callospermophilus; species Callospermophilus lateralis. The sequence goes on along the minus strand of NC_135310.1, from coordinate 106,139,631 downwards.
GATGTTTCCAGCCTTATTCTTATTGTTCATAATTGCTTTGACTATTATTAATCTTTTATTCTTTCATGTAAATTTTAGGACTTTTTTCTAGTTGTGTGAAAAATGTATTTGTTATTTTGATGGTGTAACACAGGGTCATGTGAGGGCTGGAGGGTTCTTGTCTCATGCACCCAAAGAATGAAGTACACAATGATGAGGGTGAGAATTCAGTAGTAGATTTATTAGAAGCAAGCAAGGAGAGCTCCTACAGCATGGGAGGAGACTGCCTAGGAGTATTTATACTCTTTTGATGAAGAACCAACCTTTCAATGGAAAGTTCCCCTTTGATTGTTCTCTTTCTCTGTCTCAATTGAAGATGCACAACTTTAATTTCTTATTCCCATAATGGGATGATTTAATGTGTTTGTTAACCTGAATTTATCTATACTTGTTCCTTAAAACAAAAGAATTGCTTGGGTTCAAAACACCTTAATGAGGTTAACTAATGTTAAGGTAGTCAAGGAAACTTGGAGCAACAACAGAACATATGGGTATCTAAGCATGAGTGGGGTCTTCTACTCAGACAACCAAAAATAAAAACAAAAAATCAAGCTTTAGCCTAGGGTTTTAATCTGGGGTTATGGTCCTGCCTCAGTGGGAATGCATTGAATATGTAGATTGCTTTTAGTAATATGACCATTTTAAAAATGTTAATTCTGCCTATCCAAGAACATGGAAGGTCTTTCCATATTCTAATGTCTTCTTCAATTTCTTCCTTTAACGTGCATGCAGTAGTGCATGCCTGTAATCATAGCAAAGCAGGAGACTAAGGCAGGAGGATCCAGATTCCATGCTGGCCTGAGCAACCTAGTGAGAGTAAAAAACAACAACAACAACAAAAACTGGGGAGCTAGGGATGTGGCTCAGAGGTAGAATGATTCAGGGTTTGATTCTCAGTTGCCCTAGGGGAGTGTATGGGGGAGTGACCTATAATTTTCATTATAGAGGTCTTTTAACGAAATCTAAATTTGGTTAGATTTGCGGGGGGCAGGTAAGTTCATTATTGCTGTATAGAAAAGCTATTGATTTTTGTATATTGCTACTTTGTTCAATATCAGCTCTGGAAGTCTGGTGGAGTTTTTTGGATCTTCTATGTGTAGTATCATATCATCTACAAATAGATAAGCTGATTTCTTCCTTTCCTATTTATATCCCTTTAATTTCCTTCTTTGTCTTAATTATTCATGGCTAAAATTTCAAGTACTATATTGAATAGGAGTGGTAAGAGTACATTGAATACCTATACTTAAAAAAAAAAAATCCCCAATAAACAATCAGTTGTTACATTTCAAGGCCCTAGGAAAAAAACTAATTCCAACTGGAAATAATTAAGATCAGACCCAAAATTAATGAAATAAAGAATAGAAAACAATAGAAAGGATAAGTGTAACATAAAGTTGGTTCTTTGAAAAGACATATAAGATATATATACCCTGGTGAATTAACCAAGAGAGACAGAACACCCAAATCAATTAGAGATGAAAAAGGAGATATCACTACAGACATAGCTGAAATCCAGAAGATCTTCAGAAACTAATTTGAACACAAACATTTCAATAATTTGGAAAATTTAGAAAATATTGACAAATTTCTAGTCTCATGACTTACCCATATTGAGCTAGGAAGATAGAGAAAACCTCAACAGACCAAAACACAAGCAGCAAGATTGAAGTGGTAATAAAAAGCCTTCCAACAAGAAAAACTCAGGACCAAATGGATTCTCAGCTGGATTCTACCATATCTTTAAAGAACTTGTGCCAGTACACTCCAAATTATTTCCATGAAATAGAAAGGAAAGGAACCCTCCCAAATCCATTCTATGAACACAGTATCACCCTGATAACAAAACCAGAGAAGGATACATCAAGGAAGGAAAACTAGACCAAAATCCCTGATGAATATAGATGCATATATCCTTAGTAAAGATTAGCTGTCCACATTTAAAAGCACATTAAGAATATTGTACAACATGATTAAGTTGTTTTCATTCACAAATGCAAAGGTTGGGTCAATGTATATAAACCAATAAATATAATCTATAACATAAATATAATTAAGGACTGAAGTTGCATACATGATCATTTTAATAGATGCAGAAAAAGCCTTTGATGGTATTCAGCACCAATTCGTGTTAAAAAAAACAGTGTAGAACTAGAACAAGAAGGAACTTCATTAAAAGTGCTGTGTATGTATGATAAACCCAAAGCTAGCATCATAATGAATGGAGAAAAACAAAGCATTACCTCTGAAGTGATTCTCAATTTCTGTATTTAAAGGAATTGCACCAATTTTGAGAATCAAATTTAAAATAGTGCTGAATTACATGTTATTGGGTAAAGAATATTAAGAGAAAGTGAATAACATCCAAACTGTAAGTGTAAAATGAGAGAAGACATAAGAGCCCACAAACTTTGGAATAAATGAAGTAGCATTTTTAGGTAGGCTTTGGGAAGAAGATGGCTCATAATCTGAGAGGATAGGTAAGATAGGGGAGAGAGCAGCTCAGGCAAAGGGACAGTGTGTACATGAATGGCAGATTTATCAGTAGGAGAGAAGTATGTTTAGAAAAGGAATGGTGAGTACTTTATATATCCAGTATATGTACCTATCAACAATATATGCGTGTGTGTGTGTGTGTGTGTGTGTGTGTATACATATTTCCTTGGGTACTATACCTAACTTGTAACCTATTTACTCCTGTGGTCTAGTGTAAGAATACATAACCCATTCCTCTATCAGAAATGAGTTTGGTGATAAAGGGCTATTAGGGAAAAGGAATTGTTCTAAGTATTCTCATTGACAGCACCATTCCCATGTGTATTTTGTAGTTGGTATACTTTTGTACTCTTGTTAAAATGTACATAGTGTATTTAAATGTGACTTAAATCCTTATAAGTGTCAGGCTGTCACATTAATATCCACAAATATTCATTGATAATATAATCGTAAAAATTATCTCCTCCTATCTTTTCCATAAATTGAACAATGGGAAAACCCATTACTTAAAATCAGAAGATATTATTCTTTGATCTGACATTTTCTGTCTCTGTATAATTTTTTGATATTAACATGGAGATAACGTATGGAGGATAGGAGGTGAAAGATGCAAAAGCATTTTTAAATCATTTTTAAAGCCATAAAAATAGAAACAATTTCAAAAAATGAAATTGAATTAGATCTCCTGATACAAAAAGCCAAATTATTTGTCTTAAAATGTTTAAATGTATTAAAAACATATAATACTCTCCCTAAAACTTATTTAAATTATTATTTTTAAAGAAGGAAAAATTAAAACGAAACATTATAGGCTTTAGCATTTTTCAGTGTTCTTTTTATTTTTACACACTTTTTAAAACATTGTTACTCTTTTACTATGTAGATCGAGATGCCTGGTAAAGCAAATGCTTCTAAGAAGAAGTCTCAACAGTTGAAAAGAAGTTCAAAAAGAAAAATCGATAATGAGGAGCTGGAGTTGTCCGAGAAACAGGTAATGAAAATATCAGGTCTCACCTTTTAGTACTCTTTTGATTAGGAACATCATCTCTTGTATTTGAGAAAAATATTTGAAGTCTGAGGATCAGACTTCCTACAAATTATAGAATTCATCTCATAGTCTGAAAACTTTTGTAACATTTAGGAAGTTGTCAAATAAAAATTGTTACTTCCAAATCTAAAAATAAACATTGACCATAGAATTCTTAGAGGAAGAAGGGTCCCTGGGGGTATTGCTAAGATGTTTAAATGCAAAGGTTAGGAATAAAGTCTATGCATTCTTATCACATTTCTATGTTAAAAGACAAGAGTCTGTCTTTTGGTGTAGATTTTTATTAGCATAGAGAGAAAACAGTTTGGGGGGAAATTTATAATTCTAACTAAATTTGTTCCCCCCGCCTTTTTTTTTGTACCAGGGATTTGAATACAGTAGTGCTTAGCTACTTAGCCACAGCCTTTTTTTTTTAATTTTTTTTTTAATTTTGAGGCAGTGTCTCACTAACTAGCCATCCTCCTATCTCAGCCTTCCTGGAATTACAGGCATATATCTAGCAGCCCTTCCCTATTAAAGAATACATGAATTGGTCAAAATTTTTTTTTCTGTGGAAACAATACCAGCAACTTTTTTTCCACCCACGAGAGGGTATATGAATCCTCTTCAATATATATGACAAATCTATTGTTACGATGATATTTATCTGATGTTTAATTCTGTGTGTGTTTCCTTTTAGGTTAGAAACACAGGAAAAAGAAATAAAAATCATCCAAAGAATTTGTCTTCTGAAGGTATTCCTTGCCTATATCTTATCTACTGTGTGACTTTTTCAAGCCGTGAACAAATTTTCAGCATCTTGTTTATGGATTCTGCAAAAGCTAAAGATAATAATAAATCCCGAAATTCAGATTTTTGTAAGATATGGTTATTATTTTGGTCAACTGAAATTTTACTGTATATCTCCAACAAAATACCATCTAGACTTCTATGCCACTAAGTTGATAGGACTAGAGAAAAATCATATCACAATCTGAATTATTACTGATCTATAATAGAGACAAACCTACTTATTTCTCTTCAAGACAAATATGCTTTATGTTCTATCACTACTGTATAACTGTATAGATTAGTTTTGAACCACTAGTTTGGAATAATTAGTTTGAAGTTGTTGTTATCTTAAACATTGCCTCTTTTTTTCCTTGTGTGTGTGTGTGGGTGGTGGTAGGGATCGAACCCAGGGCCTCACATATGCCAAGCAAGTGCTATAGCACTGAGGCTAATCCTCAGCCCCATTGAACATCATTTCTTCATTGGTATGATTTGTGTCTTTCCTCCCCAAAGATGAGGTTCTGGTTTTATACTTCCATAGGGCACAGTCCTTTTTTCTTTTGTAATGCTCTGCACATCTGTATTTTTTTAACATAGTTTTTCTTCAAACGGATATTTACGGGAGCCAATACTATGTATTCTTGTTTATTCCTTATAAGTACAATGTAATCCATATTGAACATCTATTTGTGGTTCCATTAGTCTGTTTTGTTCCAGTTCCCATCCAGTATTTGGTAGAAATCATTTTCTTGTCTTAGTGAAGTTCTTAAGGAATTCAAGTCATTTCTGAGTACCAAGCTGTAATAATCATAGCTTAGTTCTTCAATTAAAATTATTTGAGCTGGGCATGGTGGTGCACGCCTTTAATCCCAGCGGCTCAGGAGACTGAGACAAGGAGGATTGTGGGTTCAAAGCCCGTCTCTGCAATGGCGAGGCACTTAGCAACTCAGTGAGACCCTGTCTCTGAATAAAATACAAAATAGGCCTGGGGATATGGTTCAGTGGTTAAGTGCTCCTGAGTTTAATCCCTAGTGTATTTGAGGTTTGTATTCCAATATTAGTGTTTCAGTTAACATAATAGTAGGCCAAAAAACCCTCATATTCAACACCTTGCACGTTATAGCTATGTAATAAAAAGTGAATTTTTTTTTGTTTTTATAATTCCCTTAACGTTTTTAGATTTTAAAAAAAAGTAATTTTTAAGTAAAAACAAGCAAGCTTTCTGAATTGACCAAAGTCTTCTTCTATTATCAATAACAGAACAAATAAAACATACTAATCTAAAACAGATAAAGATAACATCCAACAAGAGAAAAACCTGGCAACTTCTTTCAAACAGTACCAGAGAGCATTTGCAAACTATGATAGAATCAGTAATAATGTGAGTATACAGTTTTTCCTTTTAACTCATTTGGTTCCTACTTATTTGTTTCCTATAGACATTTTTTAAAATATCACTATATGTTAAAGTGATGGATTCCTTTTCTGTTTCAGAAGAAGATAAATTTAATACCTTATGAGGGCATTAACCTTCTGCAAAAAGGCTTCTTTAATTTTTGAAACTTAGGATTCTGTCAGTGAAATAAAAGTCTAGTCTTTGTGGCCTGATCTGCTTTCTGTAAAAATTTTAATTTGTTTTGCCAATAAGGATGCTGGAAGAAATTGCGTTCAAAGTGATTCTTTCTATGGAAGCTACAATGCTACTGGGGATACAAAGAAATTAAGACAGAATTCTGCTATTGTAGAGCAAAATTCTATCAGAAAAGTGAGGCACAAAAATTATTATAATACAATATGAGTTTTAAAATTGCATTATACTTTGGTTTAAAACATATTTAATAAAAAAGGAAAAGTGATTGATTCTGCCTGTCTAGTAAAGAGGAGCACTAGAGAGGATTCAGAGAGAAAAAGTACACATATTCATTTGTGTTTTAAATAAATATTTATTTAAAATATTTTTTTTCCTAGAGCAATTTTGAGTAACAAAATTAAAGAAAAGGAACAAATACAATGTCATCTCAACTACCTGAAGATAAGGTAATATAGTTATGCAACTAAAAAATGACTAATTTTTTAAAGTCTAATTTTGTTTCTGTTGCTAAAATTGACGTTTATGAAATGAAGCTTTTTGTTTTTGTTTTTAATAAAGTACACAGCTTGGAAATATGTGTTTTCACCTAAACTGCTGCTGCATGTGTTACTGAAACAATTTCAGTTTCAGAGAATTTGTATAAAATACCAGAGAATCACAAAACTCTTATTGCCATGTTTCAAGATATTTTTGCTCTTTATGTTGTGACAAGTCATTAACAGGTTTCTTTTCAAGTGTTCTTAAAAACCACACCACTGCCCATGATTTTCAGTGATTACTTTTCTCTAGTATTAGCACAACTATTCTTTTCATAAAATCATGTTTTATATTTCAGTTTCAGGTTAGCCTAAAAATTTTTTATCTCTTATGAGTCCTTTGAGCACAAATTCTATTTCCTTTTCTTTAGTTCTCAACCCATAGTAGAAAAATAGAGTGGGATAGAATGGGGTAGGTGAGGGTAGGAGTTTGTTAAAAGAAATTGAACAGAAGGACTGCTGGAAGTAAGCTTATAAGCTTCATAAAGATATAATGGCCACTATTAAAGAACAAGGAGGATATCAAAAAATTTAATGAATAGAAGTATAATAAAACCAGCTGTATAAACTCATAAGACAGTGACGAGCATGGTGACGCATACTTATAATCCCTGCAGCTCGGGAGGCTGAAGTAGGAGGATCACGAGTTCTAGACCCAGCCTCAACATTTTAGTTAGACCTTAAACAACTTAGTGAGACCACGTCTCAAAATAAAAAAAAAAATTTTAAAGGGCTGGGGATGTAGCTTAGTGGTTGAGTTCCCCTGGGTTTAACTTCTAGTACCAAAAAAAAAAATTTTTTTTTTTAAATATATAAGACAAACAGTGTTGCTTAGCATATGAATGACAATATCATAGTACATAATAATTGTTGTCAGAGTGTCAGAAAAGATGAAATTATATTCAACAGATAGGCAGTTTTCTTCATGTAGCTATGAAGATATATATTTCAAAGCCTGCCTATTTTCTTTACATTTTTACTTTCACAACTCACTTTCTTTAGTTACCAAAGTAATCATCCCATGATATTCTTACTTCTGACACAACAGAGTGCAGCATTAGAATCTATACTAGGTCCTAATTAGAAATCTGAATAAATATTTTTATAGCAGCATTTCTCAAAGCGTATTTGAAACACTTGTTTTTAAAGATATTCTATGAATAAAAATAATCTGACAAATTATATTTGGGTATATTAACATATAATAATCTGTACAGTAAATAAATGTATTTCATTTTGTTTAACTTAGCATCTGCCAAATTGATATTTACTACAGGAACCTATTTTCACATATTAGTCTTGTTTCTGCTTTTCTCTCCATGCTATCTCCATTCTTTTAGTTCTTTTTAGCTATCAGTTGTTTTCTCTAGATTAAAAACGTAAACATACAGCTTCCTATAGTATACATCTTTCAGCCTTATAAAAAAACAGGAAAAAAAATACTTTTATCCCCTTAGCTTCAGTTAGAAAATTCTGGAATATAGTCTCAGACCCAGCTTAGGTAATGCGCTTCTTGGTGTTGAATTAATTTTGTGGTAAAAACTCTCATGTATGATTAATGTAAATTGACTAGTAGACTCTCTTAACCCAACAATTCACAATTAGTAATAGACTTATGTGCCATCATAGTTTAAAAAACATATATAAGGGCTGGGGCTGTGGTTCAGCGCAGAGTGCTCGCCTAGCACGTGCAAGACACTGTGTGGGTTCGATCCTCAGCACCACATAAAAATAAATAAATAAAGATATTGTGTCCAACTTCAACTAAAAAAATTTTTTTAAAGAAACATATATAGGTAATAAAAGGAAAATTTGATTTTAAAATACATGTAAGTTGTTAAGTGTGTAAAATAAAAAGTGTTCTTTTGGTGAACAGCCATGATCTGAGATAATTCTTCATAAATTTTACCAGAATTTTTTGGGGGAAGGAGGGACAGGAGCTTCTACCATAGTTTAGTCATTGTTGGTAGAAGAATGTTATAGCCTTTATGAATATCAGGACAGAGAAAGAGAGAGAACTGTTTGAAAACAAAAATAAACAATCATATTTTATTCTATTCTTAAGATTACTACAGTTGTGTGAAACCATGAAAGTCCCTCCCAGAAAGCTGAAATATTTAACTAATGTTTCAAATCTACTGAAAATGGAAAAGGCACAAGAAACAGCTAATGAAGAAGGTCTGGCATTATTGCAGGTATGGAATTTGAATAGAGAATCCATAATTAGAAGGTTAGAGAGAAGAGAAAGAGACTTTTAAAAATATTTTTAAGAATTACCATAATATTTTTCCAGTAATAAATACTGGATTTGGGGGTCTCTGAAGTTGAAATGTTTCTGATATAATTGTGGTGAAGTAATAGTCCTATTTTTGTTGTTGTTGTTGTTTTCTATCAAACTGTTTTAATAGAACTGTCTTAATATGTTTAATTATAAAGTTATAGGAATTCATCACTATATGCCATAGAACCTCAAAACATTAGTTTCATCCTGTATATGGCAAGAAGATATAATCATTGTATTATTGTTATCATAGCTTAAGTGTATTGAGGGCTTTCTATGTAGTTATATCTCTTAATCCTTACAGTAAGTTAGAGTCTAACCTTAATTATCTCATTTTACAAATGGGAAAGAAATACATACATTGTTATTTCTAATGGAACCTTAAAACAAATTGCTTCAAGTTGAGATGCTAATCTAATCGGTCTGACTTGAGAGCTTGATGCTTAATTATTATGCTATATTCCTTCTTAATAGGAAATAACCTTAGCCATCTTGATGAACTTTAAGAATTTTAATTTGTAGATATATGAACAAAAAGGAACCTTAAAGAAGCTTATCAATTAATTATAAAAACCAAAACAATTTGGACAAAGTATTCTTAAACATTTTTTTTTAGGTTTTTTTTTTTTTTTTTTTTTTTTTTTTTTGTAGTTGTAGATGGACCGAATGCCTTTATTGTATTTGTTTATTTTTATGTGGTGCTGAGGATGGAACTCAGTCCCTCACGCATGGTAGGCAAGCGCTTTGCCACTAAGCTACAGTCCCAGTCCTCCTTAAACATTTGAAGTAGTTTGTAGATGTGGTGTTAGGTCTTTGTTAGCAATTCTGATTGCAAGGTAGTAGAGGTAGTAGTGCTTTATGCAAACAATATATCCTCAAGAATTTCTAGCATTTTCAAAATTCTTAAGTAATTCATTCCAGCCTTCCATAGTTTTAAGAATTTAGTAGAAGAGATAGGAGCCACAGATCTAAATATATTATAAATAAATAAATAGGGTTTTTTTTTGTTTTGTTTTGTTTTGTTTTTTATTTTGGTGGTTACCTCATTTATTCCCAGTGTAATACTACCTTTAGTTTGTACCCCCAGTATTACTACTTTATCAGGGTGTCTTTTAAGATTCTAGTGAATAATAATGGTGAATGTTATTTTAATATTTAATATTTCCACAAATCAATTAAAAATATTCAGAAGAAGTAGTAAGCCATAGTGTGATTTTTATAATACGGGGAAACATTTCTGTTTTACAGTTAAAATAATACATCCATGTGACAGAAACAAATACCATCTAAGACTTGTGGTAGTCAATTACTTAATGAAAGCACTACTGGTGTTTTGGGCAGAGTTTATTTACATAAGATGGTCTTCAAATTAGTAGTTTTAAAACTGTTTAAGTGTGTAAAATAAAAAGTGTTCTTTTGGTGAACAGCCATGATCTGAGATAATTCTTCATAAATTTTACCAGAATTTTTTGGGGGAAGGAGGGACAAAAATAAACAATCATATTTTATTTTATACATTAGTTTTATAAATATTTTATACATTAGTTTTCTCTTATGTGTCTTACTTGGAAACATTGCTTTTTCCCTCTGCAGCCTAGAGTTATTGTTAGTAATTTTCTGAAACCTGTTAATAGTAACACAAGTTTTACTCCTATATAACATGATTGATTATTGTGCTCTTAATGATGACGCTAAGGAAAAGGAAACACTGAACAAAATCTCATATTTTGGGAAGATGGCATTAAAAATGCTGAGGTATTGTTTTTTTAATCTCCAGATCTTTCATAACAATGGAGCGATAGTATTTCAAAATCAGCATAAGCAAATGTTGAAAATGAGGAACAAAAATAGCATTCCTATAGACAATTTTATAAAAGCATGCCAAAAGGACAAGGGCACAAAACAGAAGAACACTAACCTAATATCTCAACTGAGTTGAAAGAAATTGAAAAAATGATTGAAGGTGTGGAAAAAAAAAATCATAAATCAGTGTTAAAACTACTAATAAATGAAGTTACAGAATTCAGGAAAGAATGAGATATTAAGGTAAATAGTTTGCATTTGCAAGTTAAATTAGCAGAAACACTAAAGCAAAAAGACAACAGATCATGTGTATGATTAAAAAGAAGATAAACTGAGAAAACAATTTAAATCATAAAAAATGTTTTTTGTTTTTTTTTTAGAGAGAGAGTGAGAGAGGAGAGAGAGAGAGAGAGAGAATTTTTTTTTTGATATTTATTTTTTAGTTATCGGCGGACACAACATCTTTGTTTGTACGTGGTGCTGAGAATCGAACCCAGGCCGCACGCATGCCAGGCGAGCGCGCTACCACTTGAGCCACATCCCCAGCCCCATAAAAAATGTTTTTTAAAGGAATTGAAAAAGAATGACAAAATTTTGATGAAGAAACAGCATGAGAATGATAATAATACTCAAAGAAGATAAGCAAAACAATGCTACAAAATAAATTCTAATGAAAACTTTTAATCCTTATTATAGGTAACTTTTTTCTTTGTGAGACCCTATCTTAAAAAAAGGGAATGTTGCTTAGTGGTTAAGCACCTCTGAGTTCAATCCCTGGTGCAAAAAAAAAAAAAAAAAAAAAAAACCAAGAATTAAAGTCTTCCTCTGTGGAGTTTTCATTCTAGTGAGTTAAATTCACAGTCTCAACATTTTAGGCACTCAAGGTTTGGCATACGTGTCCTGTAACAGGACAGGCAATAAACAAATTAGATTTTGTGGAACACATATTTTCCCTGTTGCATATTCTTTTGGTTTGGTTTTTAACTCTCATTTAAAAATGTAAAAGCCATTTATAATTCTTGAAGTTTATTAAAGCTGCAATTGGCAGTTACCAATACCTGCAGGTGCACTTTTAAGAAAATAGCCATTTAGTATTTATATTTTATATAAATATTATATTTCTTGAAGAATGCTGCTATAATTGCCAGCAACAATTCTGCTTCCAGTATTTGCAGAAGAACATCGATGTAGCATTGGCTGTATTGCTGAACAGTATTAAGAGTTATTACCTCTGAATATTTTCTTTAAGATGCATTTAATTGTTCCCTAACTCCCAGAAGCATTGCTATCATTAACTGTTGCTAGGAATTTCAGTACAGTACTTAATACTCTTTAGAATTCTGGAAGCTAACTAATTCTATACTTGGCCTACAACCAGCTCATTCCTTTGTTTTTTCCCATACTCATTTCATTCATGTCTGTGGGAAACTATCACTTTTTTTTATTACTATCCCAGCTTTAATGACCAGTATTGCCTTCTTTGACAAACTACAATAGCAGACATGCAAATGTTCCTAACTAAATGAAAAAACTTTGAAATTAGTTTCTCTGCTACCTGAAGTTATATCATACGTAAGGAAGGCTGCTGTATGTGCTCATTATCAGTCCTTGGACTCACATTTGGGTCCTCAAGGATCTCTGATACTAGCAGCTTTGGTAAGTTTTTGAAGAAGCATTCATGGACATAGAGTATATCTCCTTATTCCAGTAAAATTCAGTTTCATTATAAGGCATTATTACAATGGCAAAACAGCTTTCTAGGAAGTCAGTTTTTTGAAAGAAACAGAAAAATTCACTATTTTCTTCCCAAACTGTCTTAATATATGAGGTTTTTAAGACTATCTATATATGTATATGCATATATAAACATAGATAATGGAGTTAATTTGATAACATTTAATTTAAATATTAATTGTTTTTTCTTTCTGATTCAGGAAGAAATAGATAAAATGGTAGAGACCACAGAATCAATGACTGAAAATATTCATAGACTAAAGAACAAAATTCAAATTGTGGCACATGAGGTAGAAGAAGAGGAGGAAAAGGTAAAACAGGTAATTGCTTAAAAATATGTTGCTGAAAAAGAATGAAATGATGAAATTTGCTGGTAAATAGATGGAAATGGAGAAGAATATCATGCTAAGTGAAATAAGCCAAACTCAGAAACTGAAAGATCAAATGTTTCCTCTAATATGTGAAAGCTAGAGAAAAATAAAGGAAAGGGGGAGGAGAGGATAGGATAACAAAAAGAACCAATTGAATATAAATTAATAGATGAGTAAAAGGAAGTCTAGTAGAGTAAAGGAAGAAAAATGGGAGAGAAGAGGGTGGAGTAGAGGAAAAGGGGGAGGGAAAAAGGGGCTCATGAACTGAAATTAGTTCCCATGTGTGTATGTCAGAATGAACCCAACTACTTCATGTAACTGTAAAGTTCTAATAAAAAAAGAAAAAATTGTATTGCTGGAATTTAGATATAATTTTTATTGCTTAAATTTTAATAAGATAACTTTGGAAAATAATAAAATGGTCAATATCTATATTTTCAAATAAGTCTAGTTTTCTGTTTCTATGTTAGATGCTTCAAATGGATTGTAGTGGGGTACTCTCTCTTCCAGAACTTTCTCAGAACAGTCTTAAAGCACCCACACTTCACGTAAGTACCCATTTACCCTACTGACTATATCACCAGTTTTATGAATTCCATATGTGTAAAATTATATCCTATTCCTTCCTTTAAAAAAATCCTAATCCTGAGAAAAACGGGCAAATCACTTATCTCATTTGACTGCATAGTTTGAACATATCTCCTTGTTGGTTCATATAGTTCTCTCATTCTTTTGTGAGGTGGGAGGTACTGGGGATTGAACTCAAGGACACTTGACCACTGAGCCACATCCCCATCTCTATTTTGTATTTTATTTAGAGACAAGGTCTCACTGAGGTGCTTAGCACCTCGCCTTTGCTGAGTTGGCTTTGAACTCGCAATCTTCCTGCCTCAGCCTCCAAGCTGCTGGGATTATAGGCATGATCCACCATGCCTTGCTAGATCTGTCATTCTTGTCCATAGTTTGTTGGTAACATTTCATTGCACAGCTATACCAAGATATAATTGTGATGAAAATAAAGAACTTTTGTGTTACAGATGATGCTATACACACACAAGCATGCACACACACACACACATACACGCACACTATTATAACTGTAGAATACATTTTGAGAAATAAATTTTAACAGTTGTTTTTATTTTATTTTGTTGTTTTCCTATCCATAATCCACCAATGGTGAGAGGAGCAGAAATAGAGAAAGGGAAAGATAGATTTGAAAGATGAATAGTCATGAGTTGACAAGTGGTGATTTGGGTGGTGGATACTTGACACTATTATACTGTTCTCTCTAAATAACAGGCATTTTTCATAAGAAAATATTAAAAACTGATTACACCATTTTACCTCCAGAAAGAAATTTTGAAGCTAATTCCAAACCAAAATGCTCTTCTAAAGGACTTGGATGTTCTTCACAGTTCATCCCAGATGAAGAACTTGTCAGTGTTCATCGAAGAAGCCTATAAGAAACTAGATGCCTCGTAAAGAGTTGTTTTTTTTTTTTTTTTAAGATTGTTTCATATTAATTTAATGTTTATGAATTTGTAAAACTGTTAACTTATGATTGTATTATAGAGGCCAAAGCCTTGTATGCACTTAAAATTAGCATCTAATGTAGTCCTGAAAACTCTGTTTAGAGCAGCTGCTAAATCTAGAAGATCAATATTTATATTGTTGTATCTTGCAGTTATTTGCCTAAACACATAAAATAAGAATAGTCATGACCTAATGATTTATAATGACTGTATGAAGCTCATTTATTGGTTAGCATATAATTGTCATATCATGACTTCTTATATATAAAGTGTTTATGTATAGTGCCTAATGAATAATTATGTAACTATTTGCTGTCACTCATTCTTTAGCTGATAGCTTGTATTTTTTTTTTTTTTTTTTGTCTAGTTATCTGGAACTTGAGAAATTCCCAAATGCCTTCACTTTTACCTAACTCACAAACTTTTTGTGGAATGATTAAGATTTCTTTAACTTTAAAAGTAACATCAAATTTTATTTCTTTGGTTGGTTAAGGAGTAGATGTTGAATATTTATTTTCTGCCTTCATCAAAGCATAGTTTTATTTTTAAAAATTATTATTAAACAGGAACCTAAGCACATTTAGACCCTGAAACAAAAATCAACCAAAAAGCTGTTTTGGAAAAGCTGAGTGAATAAGAACTGACTGCCAAAGGTAAACTATATTGAAACCTAAGAGGGCAGTGGACAAATTCAGGATTATATAAAATGCAGTTTATTAAAGACTGTAGAGAATCCCTTCACCCTATGGCAGGAGGAAGGTATCTCACAGCCAATCAAAATGCACCTTGGCTTTCTCAAATACAGTTAACATGTCAAAAGTCAGTTAAGAGACAGTTCAGGTGTTAGTGTCCCAAACAAATGCTTAGCTGACTAACTTAATGAATTTGCTTATTGTTCAGAGTTTGGAATACATGGTCACCATGGTGACCACCAGGGTCACCTGGTGACCAGATGATGTTTACTACTAATGTGGCTATTGTCATTTCAAACTGGACCCCCACAAATTCCTTTCTTATAAATCTGTCCTTATTATGTAGTAAGCTTATTTGTGTCAATAAGTGATTGCTATAAATATATGAAAAAACTTTCCTAAGCCACTACTGTATATTGTCTTAGTTCTTTTATCTGTTTGTAAAATAAATTAACTACCATTTGTTTCTCTGTCTGAGAATCTTTTTCTTAGTTTATTTAGAAGATGCCATAATTCTGTTAATATCTTCCAGGGAGAGACCATCAGGAACACATCTGTAGTTAAGCAGGTTGAAGTTAATGTTAATTGTAATGAGCACAACCACACATCTTTGTGATCCTGAAACACCTTGTTAAAGGATCAAACACAATTTCCTCTTAGGAAGTAATGGTAAGGAGGATCAGTAATGGATTTTAAAAGGGAAGAAAGTCTTCAGGAAAGGAAGCTGGCAAAGCAACTAAAAGTAAAATTCTGCCGAAGGAAGAAAATTTGATTTAAATTTTTTGAGAGAGACACAATGGATGTGTTACAGACTTTAGTGTAATGTAATCATTTAAAATTCTTTATATGAGCCCTTGGATTTGCCCAACTCTTAGATGTGCATATCTAGCAAATAGGCTTTGTTTAATACGAGGCACCTGTGCTGGAACCTAAAATTAAGGGATTTACTTTTATTTGGTTGGATAGAATTTCTTGGCATTCTCTGTTTACCAAAAATACGCAGTTGCACCTGTCAAAATTAATTAGTATTTGAATGGTTTGCATTGGCTTCGTTTCTAAGCATATGACTAAATCCACTCGTGTTTCATTTATCAAGAAATATTCAGAGAAAGGAAAAAATGAAAGCAAGAACAAACACATTTCTCAATTGGGCTTTAGCATGTCTAAAGGGACTGAGCCTGTTTTGTGTTCTAACTAGCTTTTCTTATTAAAAGTTGCTTCTATTGAATGCATTTCTTTACTTCTAAACCACGACAGAACCGCTTTCTCTTGGTTGGTCTAAGTATTTGTTTCCTTGTTAACTTCTATTATAGGGCTATGAATGTGCTGTAACAACCAAACAAAGATGGTTATATGTTTTAAAATTGTACAGAGAGAAAAATAACGTTTTTAAAATTCATAAAACCACTATAAAGTGGTTCATTTCATTTAAAAACAAATGTGCTTTGGCCTATTTCATCCCATTTTTGCTCACGAAGAGGTTTTTAAAATTAATAATGCAAATTTTCAAGTGGGACAAAAGGGCTATACAATAAAAACAATGATAAAAATGGCTGGTATTTATTGAGTGCCTGCTGAATGCCAGGGACTGTTCTAAGTCCATTACATGTATACATGAATTTATACCAATGTTAATTACAATCTTTAATCCCCTATGGGATTAAACCTCAGTAGTCACTATTTTCTCCAGCAGATGAAGAAACTGAGGCACAGAAAGGTTAATTAACTGTTTTTAAGATTACACAATTGTAAGAGATTGAACTAGGAAGTGAAAAAAAATAATTGACACTTAAGAATTTTCTACTAGGCTACACATAGAAGGGGCTACTGAATCTAATGAGTAAATTCTATTAAAGAAAAAAAATCATGTATTTTGGGAGTATAATGATAATTTGTTATTACTGGGTTTATTGTTACTTGAGTTTACCTAAGAAAATACTTTTAAATTTATCTGACATTGGCAACCTTCATTTACCTCCTTTGTTTTTTTTTTTCCTTTTAATCTCAGAATTAAAAATTCAATTTAGCCCAGTTAGTCTATCTCAAATTTAATTTCCTTCAACCAAAGCAGTTTTCCTGGGAAAGTACATTTGCCTTTTTTATTATTTTTTCTTCAAGCAAAGAGCAGCTATTCTTATTATTTTTGATGTTTAATAGAGAACAAAGAACTTTCAAAAAGATTGGAAGTTTGTTTGGGATGCACTTGGAAACAGGATGTAATCTAAACTTAGAGAAATTATTTTATGTTTCAGAGTCCATAAATAATCCTGCCCTCCCTAAATTTATTAGTTTTCCCTAGGATATTGTACTTCATACCGTAACACTTCTTTTCTGTAAATAACAGCTTCTATTCAAATTTTAAATCTATTTTATGATTAACATTTAGGAAAAAAATAAATTCTCTAAGAGTACAAACAGGAAAATGTGTTGCCCTCAGTAACATGTTTTTAAAAATTTAAAATTGTGAATACACCACAGTTAAAAAACACTTATTTTGATCTATAATTGATATTTAAAACAATTTTTCCAGTCACTTTTAACTACCAACTGCCCAATGTATTACTAGTGTCTTCTAGTAGAGAATGTCTATTAATTTTATGAAACATAAAGATAGTGAAGAACATCCTCCCATGTGACCACATTCAAATTGAACCACTCTTCATATGCTGAAGAGACATTTGTATGACTTACCATTCCAAAACTTAGGTATTGCCATGTGTGCTGAGATATCCAAGCAAATACTTGTGCTGGGTTTAAGATTGCAGCCATTTTAGAAAAGTAAACTTTCTCAAAGAATAAGGTGAAGGAATTAAAATTTACAAAATTACTCAATTCCACAAGTATCCTGTCCAGAGACTTTTCCCTTGCAGCTTTGAAAGTTTAGGGCAGCAAAATCATTTTCTTCAGGTAAAAATACCTCAAAGATCAGTACCTCTATATCACTTTCTTATTCCTCATTTGCTTGTATCACATTCCATATTTATCCTCTTCCATGAGATCCTGATGAATAGATAGTTGTATGTCTTAAAAATATTCATCTCCAAATCAAGATTACTGCTCCCTTGCTTTTAAACTGTTAAGATTAAATGGAATAGAAAGAGGTAGGACAAAAGTACTTACATTCTGTTTGAGATGACTGTCACCTTACAAAGATCATAAACCCTCCCCTTCTACAGGTGTGGGTTTTTTTTCCCTCCCTCTTTCCACTAATTAGGGAAATAGCCTTAAGTATAAATTTACCATTTATACAGAAGGAGCTGCTTCACTGATACACAGCTAAGAGATCTCAGTTTCAGACTGAACTCTCAATAGCAGGTAAGCTTTTTTTCCCCCCTTCTACTAAAATAGTAAAATCATTAGGTTATAATTGTAGCGAAGAAAGGGAGAAATAGAGATGAAGTCCACCTTATGCAGAAAGAATAAGTACATTTTGTTTTGTTGGTTTGTATTTTCTTTTTAAATTTCTTGATATGAGGACAATGAGTGTTATGAAATATGAAACTGCATTGTGATTTGGGCACAACTAGAGTAATAGAGAGTAATCTCTCAGAACCAAAAGCCTTTATAATATAAAAAATAATTATGAACATTGAATTGTGAGTGATTAAAAAGAAAAGTTTTTCCTAAAAGACCCACCATTGTATTGTAAATGCTGTATCATACCATAAAAACAGATCTAATGTTTATGATTAATATTAATCAAAAGCATTTCAGGTACTTGCTCTAATGAACACTTCAAATGCTCCAAAGAATCTTCAGTTCCTAAAACTGATATGCATATGACCATTTTTCTTGACAAAGACTTTCAATTCATGAGTCTGTTTTTGGTAACCATTAGGTTAAAGGAGTTACAAACATTTACCTTTCAATTCTAGAAAACATACTGATTATGGGGAACCTGTGTTGAGCGGGAGGGTATGACATGGTGATCTTGTCGGTTTCAGAGTTCGTAATTGTCATTATGGCTTTTTAATATAATTCAAAAATGTGTAAAAGTGTTTTCTCCACCTGTGAAGATTTCTGCATTCTGTTTGTGTCATTAAAAAAAAAAAGATCCTTTGTATTTAGTGACATAATCCCATAAAATGTGTCACTGTTTACTGAAGGCATATTTTCAAATGTTGTGTTGACTGTAGTGTCTTCTATGTGAACCCATGGGAGAAATGTCTCTCGTTTTAATTTGTCACCCTGAGTAATTTGTTTGTGAGTTGCAAGAGCTTAGTCTAGAGGGGTAGATTAATGCCTGATCAAGGAGGGTTTTGATTATTAAAAAATTGGAGAACTGGACTTTAGAGATGGCATAAGTGAAAAAACAAGCAAATGCTAAGAAATAGAGCTTATGATATTTTTATGAGCATCTGAATCATATAATTAATCATGATCACTTCTCTGCGTGATATCTAATAAAATAGCTCAGAATCAAATGTGGGCTCTCACTTCCTGCAAGTACAGTTGATTCCTGATTGTGTATGAAAGTCCTTTTGTTTCATGATAGTCTTGTCGAACACAGACCTAGCCAATATTGAAACAACAACCTAATAATAAGTTACGTTCCTCTAAGCCTCTGGTTTCATTAAGTAGGTAATACAAACCCTTATTTTACATGTACTTTTGTTCAAAGATACATCATTTCATATTTACTGTTGATTCATTATTGTTGATTCATTGTCATTGAACTCATGGTTGAGAACATTATAATTGATGTGTTAGTGAAACTTGTCTGTTACATGTGTTTTGTCTTTAAGGCCCATTACAGCCATTTTGAACTTAGAAATGTCAAATTAGCACTTATACACTATTTTAAACAGCAAAATCAACAGAAAGCATTAATTTTTTTTTTAATGGTACTAGAGGGACCATGAAAAGAACACTTGTTTACAGTAATTGATAGCAGAAACAAGAAAGCAGAATATGCCCTGAACAACCTTAGTGGGAAGTGTATTGGAAGAAAAAATTTTACTGCTTTATGCATGTCTTAAAATTACTGTAAAAGCACTGGGTTAGAAATAAATTTTAGTGAGTAGGAACATTCTCAAATAATGGAATCTATGAATAAGGAAGATCAGTTGTATATGTAGAACTATATTTTATGTTTTGTGAACTAACCTCACTCTTGAATCTATATTCTTTTTGTAACTATATTTTCCCTTTGAGCTTTCAACTTAATTTTTCTTCATATTTTTTACTTATTCCATAAGTGATCTTATATTCTTTGGGAAACACGTCAGGTAATAAGTCAGTAAATCATCAACAAATACTTGTTATTCCTACTCTTTGCATTAACTACTTTGCTAAGTATTAGGGCATAAAAAGATCTCTAGGCATCAAAGTAATTTTAAGAAATTTATGAGCAACTGACCTTTGAATTAATTTCATTTTCTATCAAAAGATTTTGAATTAGAATAAATGTGTTTAGTGCAAATATACACCAAAAAAAAAAAAAGTTTTATTTAGAGATGACACAAGTGAGTGAAAAGTTGAGTTGATTCCAGGGTAAAGAGAGGAGGGGTACATTTCTCCTTTTCTTTGCTCATCTTGAAAAATCTAGAAACTTGATCTTTTCAAAGACTCTAATACTGGCCCAGACTATAAATACATGGGTTCAAAAGTCTCCTGATTTTCTGGTGCTTTGCTGGCCCTTTGTACATCTTTGATTCCTATAGAAAACAAGACACCTTAAGTGCACCACTCAGTGAACTCTAGAGCAACAGGGCTATTTGAATGCTGCCTAGAAGTTCATACCCATATAAACCTCATGGAAGAGTTTTACAGGGGATTTTAGGTAGCTCATAGCCAAACATTCTGGGTGTCCTATAGTTGCAGAGGCATGCCACATAAGGAAATCAAATCAATTTATCCAGCAAATGTGTCACGAAGGAACAATTCTAGCTCTCCCCCAAATCCCAGAAGCATTAGGTTCTGGTGTCTACCTGAATTATCTTTGTCATCCTAGTGCCTGACTGCCAGGAGTGTAAGTGGATAAACTCTTACATTGACTGTAGGGAGAAAAGTTGTTTTGTTTTGTTTTGTTTTTAAATAAAGTCAAGCTCTCATAATGTTGGGGGAAAGGTTTCTTGGGAACAAATCAGGGGAGGTAGAGCTCCCAAATCTGGAAAGTGTAATTGCATTAGAAAAGATGAAGTTATATACATTACATTTAGGTCCTTTTCTTTCCAGAATTTTATCTGATTAAATGAGCCACAGCTTCTGCCCACATCTGATTCTTTCCAACTTGTTCTTTAAAACCACTCAAGTCTTTCTCTAGCCTTTGCCCCACACTGTTAAGAAGTTTCTCTACTTAACCCCAGAAATCTTACCCTTAGTTTCATATTATCCACTCAGTAACTATTTTTAGAAGGTCCCTGCTCTGCAAGGCCCTGTGGCACGAGCTCTAGATACAGTGGAACACAAACAGGGACCCTGAATTCATGAAATTGACAGGCTACTTTAGGCAGACCTATGTCAAAGAAAACACAATTAAACATAAAATTACAATTGTAATTCAGTGCACTGAAGGAAGAGCTCAGAGTACATTGAATGTATATAATAGAGAGATGTAGCCCAGTTTACAGTTAGCCTCATCTGTCTGGGATTAGGTCAGAAGCAATCTCCATGTGTTCTCTCGTTTACTCATCCCAGCGCTTGCCCACCTTCTTCCTTCTTCCCTCTTCAGAGTCAGAAATATACCCAAGGAAAACGGCTACCAGCATATTCCTAAGTAGGTTCAAAAATTAAATTGTAACTTCAAGTTTCAAATTAGGTGTGGAATTGCAAAGTTCTGGAGAAGATGTTGGTGCTAAACTGTTCTACCAAATTACTGATGCTAGAGAAAATATTGAAGAATCACTTTCCTGAATCACTCAAGGTATTATAAACTTTATTGTACTAATTTATTATTGTATTAGTTGTTTTCTTTTAATTGCATGAATCTGTAAAATAATGTAAGCCTCATGGCTGTCCCCCGACTGTGGGTAGTCACAATGAATGACCACACCTTCCAGTCCTGATGCCTTAGATTCTGACCAACCACTACATTAGCTGTAGCTTGGGCAGGGTCTAGCTCGAATAGTAAGGGGTCTTCTTTGTGGGCATGTGCCCCAGGATTGAGTTATACTCACCTGTCCCTTGTAGTCCTGTCACTTATGCCTTTTTTTGGACAGAACTTTATAAGAACAAGAGTCCCCCAATAAAAGCTCACTTCCAACCGTGTCCCCTCTTTCGTCAGCCTCTTGTGACTTTAATCTTGCTCTCCTTTTTGGGGAGCCTGAGTCCCAGAACCAGGAAGCCAACCTGAAGCTTGTATAAAGGTAAATTGTGTCTGTGTTTTATTTGGTGTCCCTGCAAATTCACACAAGTGATCTTAAGTACAGCTGCCCATGCTGGTCGGGGGTAGCTCCCCACCACACACACACCATTTTTCCCCCTGATGTCAAGATCTCTGGGCACGCTTTATAAACATAGTTTCCCAGATGTCTCCTGCCAAATAGTGATACAATGGATTGTGGATAAGGCCCAGAGGATTTTTGACAATCACTCTAGAGGACTTATAGGGATATTTAATATTTCTGGGATACATTATTTCTAAAGTAAGTTTGAGTTTTAAAATGTTTTAAATGGTGGCTCGGGAGGCTGAGACAGAGGATAGTGAGTTCAAAGCCAGCCTCAGCAATGGTAAGGTGCTAAGCAACTCAGTGAGACCTTTCTCTAAATAAAAATACAAAATAGGGCTGGGGATATGGTTCAGTAGTTGAGTGTCCTGGAGTTCAATCCCTGTTACTCTCCCAAAATTAACTTAATAAAATGTTTTAAAAGGCAAAAGGGTGTAGCATGCTTGGCACTGAAATAAAGAACATAAACCTAGTAAACAATAGAACTGAAATTTAGGCATTGATAATTTTTTCAGCAATTCTCTTGGCCATCAAACCTGTGGTCTAAAATCCAGGAGGGCCAACAGATAACTCAGTACCACTTTGGAAGATGTCATTAATCAAAAGATTATGATAAGTGGCTAGGCACAGTGGCACACACCTGTAACCCCCGAAACTGGAAAGGTAAGGCAGGAGAAATGCAAATTTGTGGCCAGACTCAGTATCTTAAACTCTGTCTAATACAAGAACTGGGGATGGCACTCAGTGGTAAAGTATCCCTGGGTTCAATCCCCAGTACTTAAAAAAAAATTACAATAAGTGTAACTAGAACTGCGATAAGCATTTATAATAAAATTTTGAATGGCTGAGTTTCTTGAGCAAAAAGACAGTTGTACAACCTGTTTTCAAATGAGAATGAAATGAAAATCACTCAGGAAACAAATAATAAATCTGAATTTTTGAAGATGGAGACCAGAGTCCTGAAATTTTAATACCCTGGATAATTCTTATGTTCATTAAAATCTAAAAATTTTTCTTTCCAGAATTTTATCTGATTACTATGGTGCATGGTACTGTGTTAATTAAATCTGGTCATCTTGCCTTATTGATAGTTCTTAAAATGCATGTGGTAGGAAATATCCAATAATAATTAGAGATTACATGGCTGCCAAATCAGAAAAAGTACTATAAAAAGCATTCAGCATCACTCATCCTTTGAATACGCAGCTACTGGAAGGATGTTTTTTACCAATGCCTAATCTTTCAATTGGTTCCAAATCTTACACAAAGAAGTTTTATTTTTTAAATTTTACTTTTAGAATCTGAATATTAAAAGATTTTCCTCTTTCAATCAGATCTATATTTTCCTATTTTTAATACTGACACTGAAGTTAATTAATGCAATAAGCTAGTAGGCTTTTTTGCTCTAATAATATATCTGGCTAGTTCTTCTTCCAGAGATAATTAAAAAGGCTTCAGTGACCTTCATGGAGTCCTAAAAGATGTTTGAGAATTAAAAAGTTGAAGTAAATGTAGTTTATTTGTTCACCCTTCCTCAATTCTACGGAGATTATGGCTATGTGTATTATGACCTCAGCTTAGTGTTTGATTAAATTTCCTTCTAAGCTCTAACTGCTGATTGCCCAACAACTTTACTTCCTTCTAGGCAACCCCACACTCAACACTCACCCTTTAAATCACCAGCTATTAGAAGAGCTTGTTTGTTTTTTACCAATGCCAAATCTTTCAGTTATTTCCAAATCATATACAAACAAGTTTTTTTCTTTCAGAATTTGAATGCTAAAAGAGTTTTTCCATTTTAGCCTTTTGAACATTCCAATCATAATTAGGTTACATTCTTCAATAAGGATATATAGACTCCTTACATGACACATTTTAGTAAACATCATTGTGTACATATAAGACAGGTATTTGCAGAATTTAATGATTAACTGAATAAGAATTACCCTTCCAGGTTACTTTGGGTCTTTGGTTTGCACTCCGAATGATCCAAGTTACACATTCATATAAACCACACTCAATACGGAAAGACACACTCTGTGAGCATATTCAAGGGAGATTCCAGATTAGGTAAAACAGAAGAAAGTTGTATAATGTTCTAGACTGAGAAAAGGTGAGTGAATTAGGTGTGTGGTTTGGGTTCAGGTCATGATAATGGAAGTAAAATGTAGGTTCCAAACCCCTTACAATTTAAATATTTTTCACTAATTTAAATATGTTTCATTGAAGTCCAATACATTCTACAAATTGCACACAATGTAATTATGCAACTCAGTGAATATTCGTGAAGCAAATACCTATGTAACATCCACTCTGGTAGAGAAAGAACATTTACTTCAGAGGCTACTTCTCAACTCCCACTGCTCCATTTTGACCACCACCTCTCCCTGCTCCCTAAAATTGGACACCTTCCAAAGCCATGATTTAGTTTTCACTGTTTGGGGATGTAAATAAATTAAATCACACAAAAAGTGGTTTTTGTTATTTTTTTTTAAATACTCAGCTTTTTTGCACAACTTTTTTGTGTGAGATTCATAGAGATTCCATGTAGCTATGGTCTATTCACTTTTATTACTGTTTTGTAATCTATAGCATAAATATGTCAAAATGTATTTCTTCATTTCATCATTAATGGATATTTAGTTTCTCATTTTTATTTTTTTTATGAAAGTGCTAAGAACCTCTTCCAATAACTCAGCAGTCCTTGTTACCTACCACTATATCTTTTTCCCACCTTTATAAGCATACATATATATGTTTTGGGGACAGATATTTTTCTTAGCGGAGAAAAAGAAGATGTGAAAGGCACATTCTAATATTGCTCCAGTACTGTTCAGTCACCAAACATTCCATCAGCAACTTCAGGTTCCAACGATAAAATACTGAATGAGACCCAGATATGACTCTCAAGGAATGTTTACAAAGCCTTGCTCCATCAAATCTGAAATAAATGCAAATTTTTATTTTTTATTTGGGTTTGTTTTGCCTGTTATTCAGGCTTAAATGAGTAGTTGCATTTTACAAGTTATTTTAGGATAGAATAGTATGTTCAAAATCAGCTAAACATTAAGAATATCTGTGGGACTTTTAAAATATGTATAGGCCATAAGATTCTGGTTTATTCAGCAATCTGTGTCAAGTCTCACCTAGAAAGTCTATCAACTTAAGACTCTTTCACTGTTGCAGTGTAAAAGCTAGGCTTAGGGAGATTTTTCATAGGCTTTAGTAGACTTTTTACCAGTTTTCATGTGCCCTGATAACAGTAAAGAAGTTTATATATGTATATAATGTATTTGTCTGTGAATATAGTTTTAATTTCCCCTCTAATGGCCATGATAATATACTGGAACAAAAGAGTGTAACATGCAATTGAAACAGATGGTATTGTGATTGGTTTGTCCTTCTTGGTTCTCTGGCTCAGGTTTATGGAGCGGTGATGAACATAAATCGTGGGAATCCCTTTCAAAAGGAAGTGGTACTAGATTCATGGCCAGACTTCAAAGCTGTTATCACCCGAAGACAGAGGGAGGTAAAATTTTGAAAGGCAAATAAATGAAAACAATAACTGATATCAATTGGAAAAAATAGATTAGGTAAAGGGACTAGCACGACCTTACTAGTCATATATATTATCTTGATATACTACATAGTTCACCATTAGTTTTTTTTTTGGGGGGGGTGGGGGATAAGGGATACTGGGGATTGAACTCAGGGGCACTTGTTCACTGAGCCACATCCCCAGCCCTATTTGTATTTTACTTAGAGACAGGGTCTCACTGAGTTACTTAGTGCCTTGCCATTACTGAGGTTGGCTTGAAACTTGAGATCCTTCTGCCTCAGATTCACAAGGTGCTGGGATTATAGGTGTTCACTACTGTTCTAGGTTCACCATTCCTTTTTTTAAAAAATTTTTAGTTGTAGATGGACACAACAATACCTTATTTTTATTTATTAGTTTATTTATTATGCAGTGCTGAGAATTGAACCCAGTGCCTCACATGTGCTAGTCAAGTGCTCTACCACTGAACCACAACCACAGCCCATTTCTTTTTCACCATTACTTTTTAATGTGATTGGCTTCAGGGTGTCAGGCCTATGGAAGACCTCTAGTCCAAAAGTGTTTCCTTCAGTGCTTCTTCATCTCTAGAAGCATAAAGCACACATGACCACATATATACTAGCTTCTTCTGTATGGATGATTCCTTATGACTGATGACTTTGGTCATGTGGATAAATACAGAAGAAGACTAAAAAAGACAACACTCGGCCCATTCTGCCTCTGAGACCCAGTGAAGCTAAAGTGATTAAATCCATGCTGTCCTCCAAATTAGGAAGATTCATGAAGCTTTGATTCTTAGAGATGTATTCACTGAGTTTTGCCCTTTATATATATATAATATATAGCTATATATTATATATTTCATATATAAAAATATATTAAATATATGTATACACTATATTATGTATATCATATAATTATGTATTATATATTATGCAATAATATATTATGTAATAATATAATATAATATTTTATATAAAATAAATATATATTACATATACAATATATAATTTTTTTCTCAGAAAAACCTTGGAATTACTTAGATGTAATTCACTTTTATAATTTGGGATGCCAGCCATAGCATCTATAACCTTAATAGCATTAATTTGAGACTTCTTACTTTTTCTAAGGCTGAACTCCCTGAGCAAGAAGTCAAGACTCAGATAATACACACACACACACCACACACAGTTGTGATACTGTTCCTATGTTGTGCAACCTAAACTCAAACTCAAGGCCTTAGGTAATCCTCTTGCCTTAGCCTCCCTAAAGCTTCCATCAGCTGGTATTATAGGTGTATATCACTATACCTGACCCCTATTTACTTTCAAAAATAAATAAAATCTGAGAAAAAATGTGAAATAAAAGTCTTGACACCTCTCTAATCCCCCCCAAAAAGAATCAAGAAAAAGAAATCAAGAATCAAGAAAAGTATTTCTCTTTACACTGTAGCACATTAGCCTCATTCTAATTTTAGTGTTTTTAGGTGATTAATTTTTTTAACAAAAAATTAGATAGACATGCCCAGCTACTGATACCAAAGCTCTCTAGGATTTAGGTTATCCAGATGATATGTTCATGTTTTCATGATTATGTCTTTTTTTCCTAGGCTGAGACAGATAACCTTGACCATTATACTAATGCCTATGCTGTGTTCTACAAGGATGTCAGGGCTTACCAACAGCTATTGGAAGAACATGGTGTTATTAACTGGAACCAAGTTTTTCAAATACAAGGTGAGGTCAAACGCAAGACATATGTTATGCAGTCATTTCCTTCCCCCCTTTTATCATATATATCAGAGATATATAGATAGGTATTTTGTGTGTGTGTGTGTGTGAGTGTGTGTGTGTATTATATATATATATATATATATATATATATATATATATATATATGACACAGACATACGCACATAGGAACAAACCTATATCAAAACATTTTATATCATTACCATTTCTGTATTAGATTGTTGTAAGAACACCTTTGATTGGTCCTGCCTATTTTTTCCTCATAGAAAACCCTTCAAATTATTTAGATGTAATTTGAGTTTTAAAATATGGAATGATACCATAGCATTTGTAATTTTAATAGCATCAACTTGAAGCCTTCTTATCTTTTCTAAGGCTGAAGTCTCTTGAGTGTGGAGCCAAGACTCAGAAACCACACTGTGTTGGATATGTCTTCCCACTTATGTATTTTTCAAGAAGTTTCAAGCCCACACTGAGAAGTGGCTCACAAGAGGAGAGGGGACAAGTCATTAGGAAATGAAGGATGAAGGAAAGTCAATTTCCAGAGAATATAATTAATCAGGATTCAGAATGGAAAGAATGGAGTACTGGGGAGTTGGAGAGGTGGAGAGAGGACTCATACTATAAGCTATATAAGAACAAGAAAAGACCATACAATTTTCTCTACCACTGTGAAGCAGTGCCTAAGCACAGTGCTTTATATCTAAAAAGTACAGAATAAAGGTTTATAAATACTAAAGTATAGCTATAATAAATAAATGGGATCTGAGAAAGTTCAGGATAATTCTCACCAACACTCAGTTTATACCTTAAATACCATAATGGAGAATTTGGCAACAGGCTGGAAGAGAAACTTTAAAAGTCACTTATCAAACAAATCTAAACTCTTACAATTCTAGTTTAATAGTTACAAGACATTGTACCTTATTTCAAGGAGTTTAGATCTGTCCAAGTAATCAAAAACAAATAAAAATTTATACAACAAAATTCCAAATTCTCATG
Organism: Callospermophilus lateralis; assembly: GCF_048772815.1. Lineage (NCBI taxonomy): Eukaryota > Metazoa > Chordata > Mammalia > Rodentia > Sciuridae > Callospermophilus > Callospermophilus lateralis. The sequence goes on along the minus strand of NC_135310.1, from coordinate 106,111,034 downwards.
GGATTTTTCCAACAGAACTTTCCATGAAAGATTATGCTATGTGGCAATGTGATGAGAATTCAAAAATTCTCCAAAAAATAATAAAAAAATGAGATAGAGAATAGCCATAATAAGTGTGTGTGTATGTGTGTGTGTGTGTGTGTGTGTGTGTGTGTGTGTGTGTGTAGTAACCTTAGGATAATACAAGGTAGCAAACTGGTGGTATTGATTATGTTCGGTATACAAACACTGGAGCAATTTGCTTTTACAAATAAAATGCTCACCTTTTTTTGTTTTCCCAAAGGGCTACAGAGTGAGTTATATGATGCTTCCAAAGCTGTTGCCAATTCAAAGCAATTGGATATAAAGCTGACTTCCTTCAAGGCCGTTCATTTTTCTCCTGTTTCATCTCTGCCAGACACCAGTTTCCTGTATGTAACCCAAGTTCTGCATTTGGGGTAGGACTTAACTGCTGTGAAAGACCAGAAAGTAAAAACTAGAGCTCTTGGTATCATTTAGGAATATTTAAACATTTTGGTTTGGGACTATTATACTAAAAGTGTGTGTGTGTGAGTGTGTGTGTGTGTGTGTGTGTGTGTGTTTATACACACATATGAACAAACCTACATCCATACATTTTTATATCTTTACCATCTATGTATTAGATTATTGTATGAACACCTTTGATTGATGTGTGTGTATGTGTGTGTGTGTGTGTGTGTGTGTGTGTGTTACTCTTTCCCTCTCCCTCATGCTTCAGTGCTCATAATTTCTTGGAAAATAAATAAGGGTCTCTGTCCATAGTTGTAAATGAACTCAAAAGACTTGCACCCCCTCCCCCTGCCTTTTTTCAGTACCAGGGATTGAACCCAGGGACACTTTAACACTGAGCTACATCCCCAGTCTTTTTTCATCTTTTATTTAGACACAGTCTCACTAAGTTGCTTAGGGCCTTCCTAAATTGCAAGACTAGCTTTAAATTTGTAGTCCTCCTGCCTCAGCCTCCTAAAACACTGGGATTACAGATATGTGCCACTGTGCCCGCAGAATACCTGCATTTTCATAGTGCACATAGAAAACTCAATCCTTGGTGTTCTCCTCCCCAACATAATTCTAAATAATCTCTCTTGTCTGAATCTAAAATGGATGTGATTGTTTTTGTTGTTTTAGGAAAGGGGTATATAATGATCTTTGTTGAGATTTTAAGTATATAGCATTAAAGTTTTAAAATATATCTCCCCTTAATCCTTTCCACAGGCCTATAAAGTAGTAGTAGGAGGAGGAGAAGTATTCTATTTTTAATAGATTTGAAGTAATATATAGAAGTAAATTTTAGAACCAGGAAATAATCCAAAGAAATCCAGCTCCATAAAGCAATATTTGAACGCATTTGTTAGTTGTATCTGCATTTGTTCTTATTTTCTCCTACTTTGAGGTTCTTGCTTTGTCATTTACTAAATGCCGTTCCTTCATTTTAACCTTTCTGAGTCTTAATTTCTTTTCCTCAAGAATTAGGACATAATATCATCTTCACATTATTTTTGTAAACAAATGAAACATGGTGCTTGAAAAGTACCTATATTGATGATTGTTAATTTCCTTTTCTTCTATGATACATATGGAAATAATTATTGAGTGTGACAAGACTAAACCTGGGGAAGAACAGACACTTTAAGTCACAGGAAAGCAAATGGACTTTCTTTTTACTGTTTTTTAAACTATTAAAATTTCAAATCTACAACAAAATTTGAGACAATAGTGTAAAGAACTGGCCGCCAATATATAGATAGTCTTATTTAATATATATCCCTACATATCTTTGCACCATCTGGATTATTTTTAAGGGAATGAAATAAATATTATCTTTATATCCTTAAATAATTTATATCCTTAAATAATTTAATATGTATCTCTAAATCATAAGAATTCATTTTAAAAAAAATGGTACTCTCCCCTACATTCCCTAACCTCTAGTAACCACTGTTGTTCTTTTTTAAGATCAATTTCTTTAGATTCTTTAGGTAAGTGAAATCATGCAGTACCTGGCATATTTGTCTTTCTGTATCTAGCATATTTTACTTAATATTATTTCTTCAAGTTCCATCTATGTTGTTGCAAATGACATGACTTAATTCATTTTTGTGGCTGACTAGTATTTTGTTGTGTATAGATGCCACATTTTCTTTATCCATTTATCAGGACACTTAGGTTGGTTCCGTTTCTTAGCGTAGATTTCTCTATTACATACTTACTTTATTTCCTTTGGATATATACCCAGGAGTGGGATTACTGAGTCAGATGACAGTTCTATTTTTCTTTTTGAGGAACTTCCACACTGTTTTCCATAATGGCTGACTAATTTACATTCCCCCCAATGCTAAGGGTTGCCTTTTTCTACCTGCTCACCAGCACTTGTTATCTTTTGAGTTTTTCATATTGGTAAGCGTTTTTTTCCACACACCTGTTTGCCATTTGCATGTCTTATTTTGAGAAATGTCTATTTAAGTTTATTTTCTATGTTTAAATTGAGTTATTTCGGTATTTTTCTCTTGAGTTTTTTGACTTATATTCTATATACAAACTAACAGATGTATAGTTTCATCCATTCTGAAGATTGTCTCTTTATTCTTTTCATTTATTCCCTTGCTATGCAAAAGATTTTTAATTTGGTATAATCCCATTTGTGTATTTGTTTCTTTCCTGTGCTTTTGAAGTCTTATTCAAAAATTCTTGCTCATTCAAATGTCATGAGCTTATCCCCTGTGTTTTTTTCTAGTAATGACTTTTTGTCTTTAATATATAAATCATTACCCAAACTTGTGGACTCCATTTTGAATGCCCTGCCCTATAGACAGCAGGTCAGAACTCTAACATAACTGTTACTTGCCAGGGTAGGGGCCTTGGCAATGTTTTTGTGTGCAGCAACATTTTTGTCTGAGAATTCTTTGTTCTTGCTTTGAAGTTCACTTTTAAAATTGATTTGAAATCCTATAAAATTGGTTTTCCCCACACTTAATGAATGGTCTAGTGCCATAGCTGACAGCATGTCTCAAATGTGAGCTAACACTATACAGCTACTAAGACAAATACCATGAAATTGTACTTTCAAAAATCGTAGCAAGAACTATATTATCAGTCTCTTAATGTTCACTGAGTATGGTCTTGATGATGTGGATAAATTCAAAAATGAAATCAAATTCCAAGACACAATCAGCCTCATAGGCTTTCAACTGTGTGATTTGTCTCAGTTCTTAAAAAATCTTACCACTCACTTTATCTTATTAGCAGAGGTTTTATGTAGTATTCTAGTAAACCCCTAGAAACTTATATATCATTGGAATCAATGTAGTGCACAGTAGCAGTCCATAAAAAAAAGAGAAACGCTGGGAAAAAAATGAGAATATTTAATCTGGAGAAAAACAGCTTAAGATGAGGCCTAGAAGAGCTAACATTTCCAGAGTATGTACATATGCCTGGCATATTAAGAAACTTGGTTTTATTTTTTGGCCAATTCAATTAAATCAGTATGGGAAAACTGGTTATTTATTGTCACAGAATCCTGAGCTCATGCGTTTTTTTCATCTTGATTTCTTTTAGAACGGGGTCTTCCCCGCGACTCACCTATCTGAGTGTTGCAGATGCTGATCTCCTCAACCGCACTTGGTCAAGGGGCGGCAATGAGCAGTGTCTCCGGTACATTGCCAAACTCATCTCCTGCTTCCCCAGTGTGTGTGTCCGTGATGACAAGGGAAACCCGGTATCCTGGTCTATCACAGACCAGTTTGCCACCATGTGCCATGGCTACACCCTGCCCGATCATCGAAGGAAAGGTTATAGCCGGCTGGTGGCCATCACACTGGCCAGGAAGCTGCAAAGCCGGGGATTCCCTTCTCAGGGGAATGTTCTGGATGACAACGTGGCATCTATAAGTCTCCTCAAGAGTGTCCATGCTGAGTTCTTGCCTTGTCGTTTTCATAGGCTTATTCTTACCCCCCAACCTTTCTCTGACCAAGCTCACCTTTAGCCCAGTGACACTCCAGAAATTTTCTTGCTTTCCCAAACACACTCTCTAAGCTGCCAGTAGAGGAGAACTAAACCTGGTGATAAGAGGCTGGAGAAGATGTGCAGGATCATCTGAGAAGTCTTGGCTCATCTTGCCTCAGGTTTCTACTGTATATAACTGTAGCTGTCAGGAGTATAGCTGTGACTAAGAAAAGAGGAAGTTTTTTCTTCTGTAGGATTCATTATAGGGAAGAAGTTTCTAAAGCCAGCAGGTCTTAGCATATAGGCAAAAATGATTGCATGAGAAAAAATAATGATTTAACAGAGGAGCATGTGGCTAGTTGTTTGGGCCTCTGCTCTGTATTTTCACAACCATACCAAGTTCCCTGCAATCATGAAACTTCCTTGACCCTCATTGCTATGTCTCACTAACCTCTATTCTACCACCTCTGCTCCGAGTTTTCTTTTAAGTGTCCTGCATTTTCCCCTTTAATTGTTGGCTTTCTGCTTATGCCTATGATATTAGTGAATAGTTCTCCTCTGGGAATGTTCAAAGGCAGTGGTTCTCACCTTTTAGTGTTTATCAGAATCACCTGGAGGGCAAGTTGCAACACAGATGGCTGGTCCCTCCTCCACAGTTCCTGATTTAGTAAATATAGTGTTGGGCCTGAGAATTTGCATTTCCAACAGGTTCCCACTTCTCAGTTGCCTTGGATGGATGAAAATGTAGGGATTTTAATGCTATAAACAGATGACAATGTAGGAGTAGAACTTATCCATCCTCTATCTGGCCCCCTTACTTGTAATATGCTTTTTCATTAAAAGACTAAGATTCCTTATTGGTACATATGTGTGTATACAAAAGCCATATAAGTATAGATACACACACACACACACACACACACACACACACACATACACAGGAATTTTGATAATACAATTTAACCCTCTTATTACATAGGAAGGATTTGAAGTCCAGGGAAAATAAATGATTTTGTCAAGATTGTACTCTATACAATCAGTGCTGAAGGCAAAGCCAGAACTCTGTAATTTTGATTTCAAGTCATTCTTTTCATTAAATTGTATATCCTTTCTTAAAGGAAATATAAATGCTTAAATAATTAAATTAATAATTTATTCTCCTGTGCCAACATTGTTTATTTTTTCTTCGGGTTTCAGTTGCTCATATATGTGTATTTTTCAAGGACAGTAAAGGAACAGATAAACCTCATAAGCTGTGTCCTGCATTTACAATAAAAACAGGTGTAAACACAACAGTTGGATTTGTCTAGACTGGCTAAAGTTGACTTGGCCCTATAGGCCATATAAGCTTGTTTTCTTATTCTCACAGGAGTCACCAAATCCTGACCACAAAGGTAAGGGTAAGTCCAAATTTTTGGTGGTTATTCTGAGAAAGGAAAATAAACTGATTTACACTGAGTAAATTTTAATAAACAACAAGACTCCTTGAGAGTGCATACATGTTTAGTTCATCCTGAGTCAGTGGTTACCTAGAAACTTGTCCTTGGTGTCAAAGAGAAGAGCACCAAATAACAGGAGTCCATAAAACTCTTGGGAGAACATGGTCTAATTTTTGCCCCAGGGATGCTTATTATCTTAAGCATTGATTAAGCATGAGTTACTTCTGCCTAATATATGGCAATACTATTATAGACATTTTTTTAATGATAATTTGCCTACCACTTATTTAACATTTAACTCTGTTAACTTTACCAAATACTAGATATACATAGCTTAATCCATGTGACCGATGAGGCAGTCTCTTATTGTGAGAGTTTTGGCTTAACGATATTGTGATTCACCAAAAGTTATGCAGGCTTTAAATGGCTGAGTCATAACCATGACCTGAGTTTGTCAGACTCTAAACCATGCAAGTACACTGTACTATTAGTCATTATGTTAATTGGCCCCTTAAACAGCTTGAAACTCTTTGAAGGTGATTATCCTTTATCTCATTGTTTTCTGAATTCTCCACCTCCATCTTCATCCCCCAAATGGAACACATATTTGAAAAAACAAACAACAACAAAAAAAACTTTTTTTCTATCAAATTGCATGTATTATCTTATTTTCTTTTTTTTCTCTTCCAGATAGCCACATTGGGTAGACTCTCTCAACTTTCAAGCCTATTACAAATCCTTTTAAGGAATGTATGAAGAAATATTTAGAGTAAGGAGAGAAGAACAATGGGGTAGAGGGAAAGGAGACTCAAGAAGTAGGAAGTGACCAGGTCAAAACTGGGCTTTATTTGCTGATTCAAGGAAATTATTCAATGTGATATATAAACCCATGAAGAGTTTTAACCAGAGTATAATTTGTTTGGAAATTAATTGGGAGGCTATCATCTAAGCAAATAGTAGCTTACATTTGAATGTTCTCAATAAAAATATGAAAGTTCACAGTTACCCAAGCTATTCAGGAGAACAAGTTTCCAGGACATAGTAATTTTAGTGGCTGTAGGGCATAGTAAGATGTAAATGTCAAGTTGACTCCTGGACTTCTATGTTGTGAAACCTATAGCTTGTGATATTTTTCCACTGAGATCAGAAACACTGGAACAGTGCCAGGTCTGGGACATTTGGGAACAGGAAAATGTTTGCTGAGTTTGGGAATTTAGAGTTTTGAAACATGCAACAGATGAGATCAAAATGAATATTTCGTGGGCCGGAGTTGTAGCTCAGTGGTAGAGCACTTGCCTCACAAGTGTGAGGCACTGGATTCAATTCTAGCACCACATGAAAACAAATAAAGGCACTGAGACCATATACAACTAAAAAAAAAAAATTAAAAAAGATGAATATTTGAGTCTTAAGCTCAGAGAAGTTTTCTGGGACACAAATATATATTTAGGAGACATTGGGTGTAGATGGTAACAATGGCTAGAAGTCTGACTGAGATTGTCCAAAACTGGACCTTGAATAAATCAAATATTTAAGACAAGTGAAGGAAAAGACTCTGTAATAAAAGAATCAGTCAGAAGATAGGAGGAATGCCAGGAAATGACTGCGTTGAAAGAGACAGAAGAAAAATGTCAACACAGAGAGATGGTCAATGGTGTGAAATTATTCTGAGAGTCCAACACATGAGGAATGAGAGATCTCCATTGCACTATCAAATATTTTAAATATATATACTAAAAAGAAGACAGCAAATATTACAAATTATGTGATTCTCTTTATATAAAATCTCAAACCAGGTAAAACTAACCTTTGGCTTTAGAAGTCAAGAATTAGTTATTCGTGAGAAGGATAGTAAGTAGAAGAAGATATGAATGTGGCTTCTGGATTTTTGTTAATATTTTTATTATTTTCCTGGATGGGTTATACAGGTGTGTTCACCTTGTGAAAGCTCTTCAATATATTACATGATGACACAATCGTCTGTATGCATGTTATAGTGTAATGAGATATATTCATGAATATAAAACAAGCCTGGGGGCTGAGTTTGTGGCTCAGTAGTAGAGTGCTTGCCTACCATGCATGAGGCACTAGATTCGATCCTCGGCACCACATAAAAATAAAGAAATAAAAATTATAATAGAAATAATAGAAGATTACATTCCTTTGATCTAACAATACCACCTTTAAAAATTTGTTTTCCTGTTATGATAGAAAGTGTACAAAGATTTATACAAAAGTTTATCCATTACATCATCATAAAGGCAAAATTAAAATGTGTGAATTAGTTCACTGATTAAATATATATAGTATAATTTCAATGAAATTCCATGGAATCCTAGAAAGCTATGATTGCTAACATGGAAAAGATATAAAAGTTAATATGAGATTCAAAACAAGGCAAAGCAGTTGCAGAAAAATATGCATAATCTATTTGAGATTTAACTGTGACAGTAAAGAGGGAATGATAAGCAGATAATTCTGAAAGCAGTTTAATGGCTTTTACTGGGGATGACCCCTTGGTAAACAGCACCAAGTATTTTATGATGCAGCCATGGCCAGGAATGATAATAAAAGGAGTCAGTAAAGGTAACACACTCAGCTGTCCTGAGATATGTACTTGTCTTGTGTCTGTCCAGGATGGATGTCCACTAGCTTTTGTAAACTGCTAGGTATTTTAGCAATAATGAGTATTCACTCTCATTATTGTGATATATAAACTCATGAAGAATTTTAACCAATACTAATGAGGCAAAATAAAAGGAACAACTGAGAATTTAATCTTCCCAAATTTTGGGAGCAAGATAGTGTGATTTGGGGTGGAAATTAATGCATCCACTATAATAGAGTCTCATCAAATAATATATCATTTGATTCTCTTTGTGTTTTTAATCAAGTTTGTGATTTCAATTGTGAGAAAGAACATGAAATAGTTATATATTAAATTTCTATAAGTTGTCTCTAACACACCTAAAGTTTTGGTATTCTTTATCTCTAAAAAGGTGTGATGGAAGAGCACACTTAAAGTACAAGGATTATTTTTTCCTTCCTGCCTGTGATGGCTGCATTAAAATTCAATGTGGGGAAAATGAAAATAGCCTAGAGTTATAAAATAGACGAGCTTTTTTCTTCATTATCGTACCTAGAATTGACACCCCAGTTCACTTTTCCCAAGTATCTAACTGCCCAAGATTCTCAAACTTAGTTCCAATTATAAAACCCAAGTGCTGAGAGACCGTTGCTTTCTCTATCTTGGCCTTGTGCTACGACCACAGACTATGGTAAGAAAGAGAAAACAACCACTGCTCACCTCTCCTCTTTTCCTTACCCACTTTGGCAGTGCTGGTATTGTTAATGTCCCTGCCCTTTTTCAATTGTGTGCATTTCTTGGGTGACATGTTTTTTCCTTGAGGGAACTTTTATTTCACCTCCCCTTATTCCTTCTCTTGTAATTAGAAGAAAAATTATGAAAAGAACAGCAAATGTCTAGCAATTCCTCTTAGGAGTTTGCATGAAACTTTTTCTTTCACTCACAGACCTATTTCCAAATAGCTTTAGGTTTTAAACACAGTTAAAATGCATTGCTTGCCACAGGACTATCAGACCTTTAGTCAATATCATGCTATTATCACAGCAAACACCAGATGTCAGATTTTAGTTTCAGATTATTTCCCAACAGAGGGAGCACTTGAGTTGTTTCATTTCCTTAGAATTTTAGCTGCATTTTCAACTATTTGCTTTCAGAAGATTCTTGTAAGTTTACTTGCCACATCAACATATATGGACTTTTTAAAATCTTGATATATAATGTGGAACTCTTATCTCTAACGATTGTGCCAACTTATAGTACTTGACCTCATTGGGCCATGAATGAGTAGTTTTGTTTTACATCCTAAGCAATAAACTGAAACACTTTACTAACTTGATTGGACTAACCTGTGTTTATTAAAATTTTTGTACTTTTGACATTTTATAAATATTGTCATCATTTTTATTGTTCTTTTGCAAATATTAAAAATTCTTCTTGTATGTTATTGGGTTCTTGCTGTATTAACTTGCCCATTTATTTATAAGGTACTGTTTGCCTTTTGAGAAATGTCTATTTTTTTGTAAATATTTCAGATTTTTCACATAAGAGTATTAGTTATGTTTTTAACTTTTAAATATTTTAAGTTCTTTTAACTTTTTACTGTATCAATTTTTGACTTATCCTTTTACCTTTTTTTATTTTAAAATTGTAGCTGCATATAGTAGTATATGCCCATAATCCTAGTGACTTGGGAGGCTGAGGCAGGAGGATTGCAAGTTCAAGGTCAGCCTTGGCAAATTAGTGAGATTCTGTCTGAAAAATAGCTCTGTGATACTCTGCCCCAGGTTCTGTCCCAGTATTGAAAATTATATGTATTTTTAAAAATATGGAATGTTTCCTTACAAAAATAGATATTTTACAGTATATAACTATGTATATATATAACAGTGAATCTCTTATCTTGCCACTTACCAATAATAACTACTAACAGTTTGGATTTCCATCTAGAATTCTGTATGCATGTGTTCTTATGTGTGTGTGAATATATGTGTAGCATATATAATGTATATACCCATGTTGTATATATACATATGTATATGTGCATATTATGTAATGTAGAACACATGAGTATATCCTATTATTTATGAAATGAGAACATGCTATATATATATATATATATATATATATATATATATATATATATATATGTATATATAGTGTATATATATATTGCTTTGCAAATACATCTTTGCTTTTTGACTTAACAATATAATTTTAGTATTTTTTTCATGTCAGTTCATACTGATTTTTCTGTTTAAGTGATTATTGTAAAATTATATTCTATGCAAGACTCAGTGGCTTAAATCCTATTCTTAGAATATAGTGGTTTGATTTTTTTGTTTACACTATTATATGTTAAATTTAGTGGAATTTAGCAATTTGAAATTTTGTTTTTAATGTATAGAAAATTTATTTTAGATTGTGATATGAATTGAATTCTATATAATTATACTAAGTAGTTTTCTGAGCATGATTTATAAATAAGAGATGTAAGCTATTTATAATAGTGATGATTTAATTATTACCATGATTAATTCTACAAATTTATTACAACACATTAAAGATCTTAAATTGAAGCAGTCTATTTTGCCTTACTCTTCAGTTTTACAGATAAAAGTAGATAAATGATGTTCTTTTAAAATTTCCCACTGTTCATAGAAAGACCTCTTCTTGAGTAGGAAACTTGACATAACAAAGATGTTAATTTTGGTAAAAAATGAAAGATTTTTTTTTTCTTTCTAAAGGTGGATAAGGTTCTTCTAGGCCTCACATGGAAAATAAACATTTACAAATAGCAATACAAATTATGAAAAAGCAGGGAAGAGGAAGGTTAATTCCACAAAGGCTAAAATATTATAAACTTTCTATAATTTAAATAATGTAGTTAATGATTATGCAGAGCTATGAGCAAGTAGCTAGGAAAGTTGAAAATAAAGTGTCATGTCAAATCATTGGGATAAAAATGGAATTCTAGATAAATTGCAATGAGGCAAGTGGATAGCTACTCATTCCTTCTAACATAATAACCAGCACACTGGTCCAAGATCTAAAAATAAATACTTTTACTTACTTTTTTTTTTAATGTATTATTTTGTACTGAGGATTGAATCTAGGGGCACTTAACTACTGAGTCACGTCCCTACCCCCGTCCCCAACTCTTTTTAAAAAAATGTTTGGTACAGTATCTCACTAAGTTGCCTAGGGCTGCCCTAAATTGCAGAGGCTGGCTTTGAACTTGAGATCCTCCTACCTCAGCTTCCAGAGTTGCTGGGATTTTGTAAGCTTATGTCATTACATCTGGCACAACTGATTTTTAAATACATCTTTAAGTTCTCAGTGATTTGAAAACACAAGTGGGGTGACAAGCAAAAGCTCTTCTTTAGAGAAGAGTATTAAGGAATTTAGAAAGGATGACATAATTAGAAAATTGTTGTTTTGAAACACCCAATTTAATCATTGATTCAGGCAAAAATTATCAATGAATGTTAAAGCCAACAAATGAATGGATGTTGGGAAATGGTGATACCGCCTGTTATCAGTGACGAGTCTGCTTCCTCAAATGTTGAAGTTTGAACATTAGAGAAGGTCAGAGGCAAGCATATAAAGCAGGTTTTATTTAAAAACATAGTAACACAGACTTCTCCCCAGAGAGAGAAGCTGGGGGCCATAGCTTGTATCCTGGTATCCCAAGAAGTGAGAACATCCTGCCTCTTTTGTATATTTTAGATTTTCTTTGTTTTCCTGCTCTCTTCCCCATTATCTCCCTCCTTCCTGCCTAGTTTCTAGGCCCTGCATGCAGGTGAGATGGCCAAAAGGTGAGAAGCAGAGGGACAGAGGGAAGAGCCTAAAGGAGTGATGGGGCAAGAAGGGAGCGGCAGCCCAGGGGGCATTAATTAGCAGATTCCTGTCTGCAATCTTTGGGGAGGGGTAGTATAGGCAGGTAACATCAAGGTGCTCTGGAGACATTAACATTCTCCCAGGGCAGCCTCCATTTTCTGGATCCAACCTGATTACCTATCTACACTGCCTGTTTTTAATTTTTGCTTCAACAGGATAGTAACACAGTGTCAGATTCTCAACTTACAGATTATTTATTGATTATAAGAAGTAAAATCACCTCTAAAGTGTAGCTGTCCAGGGGCCACCATTCCATCTAAGTGGTCGCTTAGCAAGAGTAACATTGGAGCAACTTCATACCATGTGCCTTCCGAAGTGACACAACCAGAAGTGCAACACACCACCCACGTGGGATTCTTATCAAAAGTGTTTAACTGAAACCTGACAATAGGAAATAATCAGAAAAATCCCAAATGTGGAGCTTTTTATCAGACAATTGGCCTGAATTCTTCAAAAGTTAATGTCCTTGTAAGGGTCCGGCGAAGCGTCGGAGGGAGAGACCACAAGAGACCGGCTCCATGCAATTGGCAGAAGGGGTTTTATTGATTCAGCATGCTGAGGCTCCAGGCTCACTCAGGAAGATAGAGCAGCCCAGAGCCCAGAGCAGAGGTCAGGCAGAGCTTAAGTACACTTTTTGGAGAGGGCGGGGGGGGGGGGGGGGGGCGGGGGGGGCGGGCTTTGCATACATCAGAACAAATCATCATGAGGTGCGGGAAAATTGAACAACAACTCTGAGACCTGATTAGTACATTCATTGGCGGGAACAGATTGGACAGGGGTGATTGGTCACTTCTAAGCAGGGTGCACATTCAAACTGATTGGTTTTAGGTCCTGGAATGCCTACGTGCCAGCTTCACAGAACCCCAGGTTATTAGACAACCAGAGGAGTCAGTGAGAATATTTACTGGGCAGTTCGGGTATTGTCCTAACAGCTACAGAGATTACAGGTTCCGGGGGTAGCAGAGGAATTTAACAATACTTGGTCTTTTACTTTTTAACCCAAGCCTTGCAGTTTAGAAACTTCACAATGTTCAATCTTTTACACTTTAACTCGGGCTCTGCGACTTAGAATCAGCTTAAAAATTTTACCTTTACATCCTGAAAAAAAAAAATTAGTGTTTTACTTTAGATTATAACTGTCTTAATCAACTGTAAGTTATAAGCCTTCAGGGGAACAAAATCTAAAAGTAACATTTTGAGGACTGTTGGGAAAATTTAATCTAGACTCTATGTTAAATGATATCAATGAATGAAAGTTAATTTTCTTAGATGTAATGGGGGAAAGTGGTTACATGAGCTAATATTTCAAAGGCATACTGAAGTATTATAAGTAAAGCCTTCTCTCTATAACCTTATTTAAATGGTTCCTAGTGAAAGATGTATCCACCATTGTGTTTGTGTGTGTGTGTGTGTGTGTGTGTGTGTGTGTGTATGTAGAGCAAGAGAAAAAAAGATATTAAAAGTGACATAATTAATAACTAATGGATCAGGGTAAAGGGTATACAGCTGTTTATTGCACTATTACTTTAATTATTTTCATTGTTTCAGTCCAAATAAAACTATTGATATTGCAATTTAGCAGGCATTTTAAGCTGTGTATAAGTGACTAAAACATAAGTCATCATGAATTTAATGCAAAATATAAATATTACATGTAAAATGTTATTTTCCTAAACTATGCATTTCTTGTCTTTTTCACTAGGAACCCCATGATAATAATTATTTTTTAAAAAATGGAATTTACAATGCCTTCCCTTGTTCAAAAACCTTTAAACCCAACATAAGAGATAAGAGTGTCAGCAATAGATGATGGAAATCTAACAGAGAAAGAATGCAGAAGTGGAAAGAGAGGAAGCAAGACTTAGAAGGGAAAAAGTAGTAGTAAGATAAATATAAGTAGTAAATAAAGGAGTAAGATCAAGGAAGTACAAAGAAAGAATAAAAAAGATGGAAAGCATGATCAGAGGAAAGGGTAGTTGTCAGAAATATAAAATTGAGAGAATAAGAAAATAGCATAAGATTGTCCTTATCACAAGGGTTGAGAAAAAAGAGGAAGTAGACTGGGTGAGCAGGGTTTGCTAATAATCACTCAAGGTTTGCCCTTGAGGGGTGAATTATAAATAATGTGTAAGAGATGAGGGATTACTACTAACAGTTTCTTTGAATTGATGGACATTCCAGATAACTTGTTTGCAAACTTGCTAAACAGCAGACAGTCTTTTCCACCCATCCTTTCCTTTGTTGAGAGCATGTTCATAAATCTTCATATGGAGCTAAATAGTTAAGAATTAGAATCTCTATGGATATAAAATATTATTAAAGACTCCCACAATTGGAGTAATTGCAGTTGTATACCCTTTACCTAGCTCCATTAGTTATTATTTATGCCACTTTTAATATCTTCTTTTTCTTTCTCTTGCTCTACACACACACACACACACACACACACACACACAATGGTGGAACCACTTAAATAAAGGAACCATTTGAATAAAGTTACAGACAGCAGACTTATAAAAATTTCACTTATTTAAAACCCTAACTTGATTGCAGGTATATGGATCATTTAATGGGATGTAATAGGAAAAAACTACCTTGATTGGAGTTAAAGATTGTTACATCTAATTTACTAATTGTTTTATTTAGAAATTTAATACATATTAACTTTTATTGAGTCAAATGTTAAATTTTCTAATAACACCATGTACTGCTGTCAAAGAGATAAACTTATTTGTGTTCTAGATGAATATGGGCTAAAACACATAGGCTCTTTATTATCATTAAGTGTTGATTTGACTACTGGTGATGTAATATCCTGTTTAGTAAGTTGCTTATTCATACTCTGTCAGAGCACCTGATCTTAAACCTTGATCTCTGACTGGAGAGTTTATGATGATACACTTTATTACCTTGGAAAAGGCAGACAGCTGACACTGAATTACAATTTTAAAGTTTCTTTCAAGCAGCTACTTATTGCTCAGAGGGCTATATGAGTCAACTCTGTCAGTCAGCTAGGACAGCTATTATACTTTGTCTAACCTGGAATTTCAAAATGTCTTGCCATTATCATCTTAAAGAAAAGTTACCACCTTCTCTCTGGAGAGAAAGTGCTTCAACATACCATTTAAATTCTGTTTAGCAAGTTAATCTCAGTAAATTTAAGCCTCTTCTGTCTTTTCCCAAGAGCACGCACATTGGTTTCTCAAAATTTAAACCAAAGATACCTCTTTTAAAAATTATCTTGGCACAGACCCCTAGGTGAATAAACTACTTGACACTCACAGATTAGCCATTCTCCCATTCTTTCTCTCTTTCCCTCAATTTATTAACCAATATTTGCTCTTCTATCCTAAAATTATAAAGGTGGTTCTCATTTTTGAGCTTAAGTCATTGACTTCTGCATATTTCCTGCAAGAGCTAAAATAATAATAATAATAAGTGTATTGGGTCCTTAGTTCTACAACAAATGAGCTTTAAAAAGTTAAATTACAAATATTTTACAGGCTTTATAGTTTAGAAAGGGTTACCAAAAGAATTGTTTCATTTGAATTTCATAATGATTGTGGGAAGGAAGCAGGGAAGGTATTATTTATACCTGACAGTCAAGAACACGCACTGAGAGACATTGGAAACTTTCCCAGAGTGATATAGGCCAACCAAGGCTCCTGACTCAGTCCAGTACTGAGTCTTTACATAGTCTGGTCTTTTCAGGTCATGTGAACCTTAGTTATAAAGGAAATAAAGTTAAACTTTCTTTTCAAAGGCTTGCAGTTTTTGAGGTTTATTCATAATCAGATTAGATTTTATTGATAGAGAATAACCTCATATTGCTCTCCAACCTACATTGTGTATTCATTTAGGCTGTCTGGTCCTCCTTTTATGGATTCATTCAGCCATATGCAGTGATTAGTTCGGGTAGAATTATGAAGATCTTTTATGTCATGCCTAAGAGTCAACCTTTGTTTTTATAGCTGTGGAAATTAGAGAGGAAGGGTCAAAAGGGGAAAAAAATTAAAGTTGATTTACAACACTCTATTAAATGTTAGATATATGGGAAAGAGGTAGCCACTGAGGAGAAGACATTAGAATTGCCAGTCATGCTAGTCTTTGAAATAAGAAACACAGAAAGAAAAAAGCAGGTATTTTTTATAGACTTTCCTTCACTAGTTTTTTTTTTTAAACACAAGTAAGTATTTCTCTTTGTGTAATGGCAAATGGTTCAAATCATGCTGAACATTAATCATTGACTAATATAAGGGCTTTAAATATAAATAATTTTTTGATGGACCTTTACTTTATTCATTTATTTTAACGCAATGTGGAGAATCAAACCCAGTGCCTCACACATACTAAGCAGGTGTTCTACCACTGATCCACAACAAAATTATGTTTTAAAAAAGAAAAATAATAAAGGTTATATATAAAAATTGAGCTGAAATCGATAAGCCAATTCCAAAAATGAAATGAGTTTATAGAATCTGGTGAAACTGGAACATTCCCCCCTGCTTTGGAGAAGGTTATCATAAAACATTCAGTCATCTGAAGATGGATTGGTAGAGGTGTGTCTATACATAAATTTCAAGTCATTTTTGCTTATGCAGAATCAACCAGATCTTCCCAAGACTGAATGGGCAGTTCTGTGGCAGAAAAATCAGATTTAAGAGAATACATGATTAATTCAATTTTAGATATTTCAGGTTCAGAGTGACTGCAGAACATTCAGAAGTTGACAATTTAATAGAAACATTTTTCATTCGATTAGATTATGGTAAGACACAACCCCCCAAATCTCACTGGTTTATGATAGCAATAACTGAATAAACTTATTTCTTGTTGAGAATATGTATCAGCTAATTCAGCTCTACTGGATTCTACTCAGTCCTCTTCCATGTGTTGGCCTCCATCTCGAATCATGACCCAGATAGCAGCTGATCTGGGGCAACCCAGAGCCAACCTTGCAGTCACACCTCAAACATCTTCTCAGAGCCATCCAATGTCACATTTCCTTACATCTTATAAGCTGCAACAAGTATGGCTAAAGTCAACATGGGCAGGAAAGTGCCTTGCAAATTCTAAGGTGAAAAAGCAAGAAGTATGATCCTTCTTCAAGATAAGGAAGTAAATATATATAAGGCAATAATATTATCTTCTGTAATACTAGAAATAAGGAGTAAGCAGCAGCATCTAGAATACAAATGTAAATATAAATTTGAGAATCATCAGTGAACAGGTTGCAGTTGAAACTATGGGAATGGGTAAAATTACAGACATCTCTTGATTTATGAGAAAAGTACACAACTGTTCTTTTCATATACTTCTATACCTACCATTGTACCATGGCTCAAAATATTGCCTTATCTAGGAATAACTCAGTGGTAGAACACTTGCCAAGCATGCACAAGGCCCTGGGTTTAAACCCCAGCACTGAAAAAGAGAAAAAAAATCACATCATCTAGAATATCCCATCTATCCCTCCCAGAACCAAATTCTGTTTGTAATAGATAATACAATTTTATTGTCAGATGATTGCTTTTTCCTTAAATTGTAGTCTACAATGTACATTTAATTCCTTTAAAAAATTAATTATATACGACTTTATTTTCCCAGGCATCCAAACAATGACTGTCCATCAAAATAATACCAAGAAATAAACAATAATAAAAAAATTCAGTTACTTTTACCTCCACATCCTTAATTTGTGCAGTCTGGTAGGTTTTGCCCATCATCCTCACAAAGATAATGAACATGTTCAGCAACCATTAATGCTTTCTCAGGAACCTTTGTAGTCTGCCCTCTCCTGCCCATTTCCTTATTCCACTGTATACTCAGCCAACAATTGATCTGCTTTCTGTGCCTTTGGATTAGCTAGCATTTTCTATACTTTTATGGAAATAAACTCATACAATACAAGCTCTTTGTTCAGAACAATCAATCTATTTTATTTCTGAGTGGTATTGTACTGCATACATAGATTTATCACTATTTGTTGTTTTATATACATTTTTGTTTTTAATGAACATGGAATTATATATTTTCTGGATATAGTGCCACATTTCAATATATTTTCTTCTTATTTGTCCTTAACTTAGTTTCATAGCTTAAAGATAACCCACTTCAGTGTTCTCAAACTTTGTGGCCTATTAGAACTAATCTGGGAAGTATTTTAAAATGCCAGTGCTCCAAGTCACAGTCCAGACCAATTAAGCCAAAATCTTTCAGAGCAGGCCAGATACAGTTATTTCATTAAACATTCCCCTAGATGATTCAGTGCACAGTGAAGTCTGAAAAATACTGACATAGCCTAATCTTATTGGCAAATTGGAAAGTTTGACTGTTTCATGTTCATTAGCTTTGCCTTCTCAACCCTAGTTAGGGTTACAGGTATGTACAACCCTGCCTGCATGGTACATTGCGTAAGTTTTAAAAGTGAAGCCCTATGAATATATTGTTTCATTTGATAATATGTTTATTCACTTGATTTATCACTGCATTTTCTAATGCCAAAGACACCTCAAGCTATTTTAGCCAAACATTCTAAGTCCATTCTATCCCGGTATACCCAGTTTATCTCCTCAGTTTACCCTCCTCATTTTCTACCCGCCTTGTCCCAACCTATTCCTATTTCAATTGGAGGCATGGCATTATTTGCCTTCTGGATCGACAAGTTTTACATCCTAGTAAACAAAATGAGCAGGAACACACCTAAAGAAACATAAGTTAGCTTATTTTTATTACTTCACAAGGCAAGAATATATCCCTGAATAATTATGAGATATTTTACTAAGTGGAGAGGTAAAAGGGCCTCCTTTTTGGATTTGGACTTGTGCTAATGGTTCTAGAGTAGACTTCAGGAAGCAAGAGCCAGTGCTAGATTCAATGTTGTCAAGAATTGCGGTCAACTCAATTCTTGACATCAAGAATTCTTGACATCAAGAATCAACAGCGACATCATTATTTTTTATTTAGGGAATAAGAGGATTAAAGTAGGTGTAAACCAGAAAGATCAGGAGTAAAGGGGCACTATTCAACTTCTGTTAACTATAAGAGAGGGTATATTTACTCTTCTTCATTGTTTTGTATAGTATCCATGGACCACTAGCATTGAAATTATTGGTGGTGTTGCTAAAATCAGTATTCTAAACCCTACCCATATCCTATGAGAACAGCATCTCTGAGAGTAGGGTAGGGCATTCATCTGCTAGTGATTTTCATGTACATTCAAGTTGATTTATTATCTCTGACTTCTGTGTTTATACATATATATACATTTTAGAATTAAAATATATACATTTTAGAATTAAAAAAGAAGTTAAGCAATTTGACCTGTTCCTCCTTATGTCCCTATCATCTAGAAGAGTGGCTGACATTTAGTTCATACTCAATAACTGGTGAAGTGAGTCAATAGAAAAGAATCTGAAGTCATAGTCTCAAAATAGGAAGACAATTTAGAGGTCATTAAGAAGCAAACACATTAGATTCCTGGCTTCACTCATGAGTGTTTAACCTTGGATAAATACTTAATCTCTCTCTTCCAAAATTCTCAAGAATACCAAAAAAATTGTACTACTTTACTATTCAGTAATGTATAAATGAGTTTAAATATAGAGAATGCTTAGAGCAATTCTTGTCTAAAACCCCTGAAGAATTTAGTAAATTGTGACATAGCACAAGCCAGCCCAAGGGCAGGCATCTAATCAGTCAGATCCAATTCAGTTTTTCTCACTCTTCCTCCAATAATTTTTATATAATTTGGCAGAAAGACATCAGAAGGTTCTTCCTTTCTAATATCTCACCATAGTACTAGTCTTTCAAATACATGCAGAAATTTCCATTATTGTAGTCATTTTTCTCAATCAGTGAAATGGTGAACGTTTGTTAATAAAACAAATACCTGTTACCCATAATGAACAGGAAATCATAAATGGTGGCACATGTCACGAGGGAGCCTGAGGCAAGAAGATTGCAAGTTCAAGACCAGCCTCAGCAACTAAGTGAGGCCCTGTCTCAAAATAAAAAAGGATGGGGATGCGATACTGCTCAGTGGTTAAGCGCCCCTAGGTTCAATCTCTAGTACAATAACAACAACAACAAAAAGGCAAGCAATACAAATAAAATCATACAATTTTAAACCCTAAAGAAGTTCATTTAGCAGTTTCTGTTTTACTTTTGTTGTTTAGTTTGTTTTATGGCAATGCACTAGGCCCCTTCCTGAGATAAGCATTGATTATAATCATAATGAAGACTGGATTGACCACTGTCCCACAGACGCTGGCATTTTAAAGGAAGAACAAACTAAAAGTTTCAACATTTCAGTCTCACCCTTTGATCTACTTTGGAAACACAGTGGGGTTTGATCTGAAGTGGGCATGATTTTTTTTTTTTTTTTTTTTTTTTTGCGGGGGTGGGGGGAGACTTTAATTAACTCTGATAAGTAAACAAACTTCCTGGTTCTGTTTCTTCCCGTGGAAGAGCATCCCTGGAAAGAAAGCACTTTGTTTTGAGCATTTGTTCCAGGCGCCTTGGAAAGGCGTCCTTTGCACTTTAGCACTGTAGAAAAAGGAAGGGTGGGTGGGGAAATAGGGTAGAGCTGAGAAGTCATAGGGGTTAGAAACAAAGACGTGACAAAAGGAGCAAGGCTAAGGACAGGGTAGAAAGGAAAAGTCATCGGGACCTGAAGTCAGTCTATCTGGCTAGAAATCCTCAAGGAGAGGAGGCGGGGTTCAGAGACAAACTGGCCTTAGCCGATCCAGCTCTCCCACTGCGGGAGTCGCAGACTGGCCTCGGAGGCCACACCCAGGGCCTGCCAGTCCCGCGCTTTTCCGAGAGCAGTAGGAGTTTCCTGCACGAACTGGTGAAAGAACCAACGTATGAATGATCCTCCTGCCAGGATGGGGACCCCGGAATCCCAGGGGTTTGTGCCTTTTACGGACTGCCCCCGCACCCAGCGGGACCCCGGGTCCTTTCTGTGCGAGGTGGGGCGCGAGACTCCCCTGGCTCCCGGCGCCCGGGATCCCGCACCAGCGGTGGCCAGCGGAAGCCTGGGCGGCTCCCAGGACTACAGGTCTGCAGGTCCAGCCCTCCGACCTCCAGCCAGAGAGAATTTGGATTGTGAGTCCTGGGTGCGAGAGAAAGTGCTCTTTCTTCTGCACCCAGAAAGGTGGTTGGGGACTCGAGCGAACCCTGCAGGCGGAGAGGTGGCCGGCGAGGAGGATCTTCCCCAGGCGAGCGGAGAGAACCACAACCAGGAACCCGACTGCTCTTCTCTCTTTCAAGGACAAAAGAGAATTTCTGGCAGGCTAATTATCACTCCTTCTGGAGTCCAGCCGCGAGACCCTGCAGCGCCACCCAAATCTGTGCTTGTGCGGGTCGTGGATTATCAGGCGACGCAAGAAGTGCTGCGGACTGCATGGACGAAGGGTCGCATGACCACGAGGACCGAGGAGCACTGCATGACCGCGGTCACTTTTCGCACCAACAGAGAGTGAGACTTAGGGACCCCTGCCGAACCCCAGAGGCACCCGGCGTCCACGCAGGGGATAGAGGATGTTTTCACCGCCAGCGAGGACCTGATTCCAGAGGAGATTACACTGCGCAGAGGAGCCTGAGGAATGTTCCGGCATCGTGGATGAGCGATAATCCTTGAAAGAAAATGCTGTTCCGGGGGCCCAACTTGCAATTAACCGATGGAAAGAAACTTGTAAGAGGCTGGGCGGGAGCTGCGCTGCATGGAAGCGCCTAAAGTAGCTTGAAGATCTGTAAACCGCAGGACCTCTGTGGCTGAAGTACCGTGAGGTTGTAGGGACCTAAGTCATTGAAATCGATAGAAGGTATTTTCAAATTGGCAGAATGCGGGAGCTTCGAAATAAGAAAATCGTTTTAATTCGCGTTTTGCAATAGCTCTTTTTTTGTGCCACCTTCGCCTCCCCTTTAAGGCCTAAAAGCTGAAGTGAAGCTGAGGTCTGCTCCCGGGGAAGTTCATAGGTGGTTGGGTGGGGGTGGGGGGAAGACTTGTTTTAAAAGCCGAAAAAGAACATTAAAATTTTTAAAAGTAAACATAAAATGAAGCATCAAATATGGCAAAATTTTTCTTGTTACTCTCTTCTGATGTACAAGTCTTCATCCCCCACCCCTCCATATTTCAGTGCTAAGAAGAAAAAGAGAGGAGCTAGGTAAAGAAGCGGGGAATCGAAAATTGAGCTTTGAAGGTAAATGCCATTTAAATAGGGCTTTCCCCCAAACAATATATAATTTAGTCCAGTCAAATACCTTTAATTTGGATTTTTAAAAATGATTTTAATGTTAAAAATACAGTATATAAATCATTCAATCTAAAAGTAGATAGAAATACTATATATAATGTGCCATAAGATGATTGTATAACTTATTCTTGTCCATAGCTCATTATTAATAAGATTTGTAGTCAAGAATAGATCCATAATACTTCTTTCCTGGTGCTATTGAAACAAATAGTTTTCCTTATTTTATGTATTCGCTTTTGTTATTAAAATCCATCTTTGCTAACTCTTTAGAATGTGGCCCTGTTTGGAACTCTGCTTGACCTTGTTGCTATTGAAGGAGTGTTGGTTGCAAGGGACAATTAACAAAAGTGTGGGTTTCTGGCTTTTGAAGGGTAAATGGTTGAGCAGTGCAGGAACATCAGGCTCCAGGCCTTCCCATTTGCCCTCAATTTTCATTTAGAGTTTGAAATGCCCTCAAAAGATCATCTGATGCACCTCTTGCCTCCATGCAGGCAAGGTCACTGTTTTACAGATGAGCCAACTTTGGCTTAGAAGTCACACTGTTGCCTGTGTAGGTCAATCAACAAGTAATTGCATGTGCTTACCAAACAGACAAAGAATGTGATTATCTCCCTCCCAAAAGATTGGGATGACCTTTACAGAGACCTATTTCTAGAGGTCAAAAGATGACTGTGGACATTATGAGTTTTCTAACTTATGATTATGAAAAGAACTAGAATCACCTGATTTCTTTGAAGCCTAATCACCTCTACCCTTTTCAGGCCTTTGAAACCCCAGTTAAGAAAGGAATTCAGCACCTAAGCACATGTTCAAAACTGCCTGGTAGGCAGGAAAGGGAATATTGGCCTCTTAAAATGAATTCTTTTCCTCTAGCAACCCTACCTGCCTCCTATGTAAGACTAACTTTGGCAGGTAAATATTATACCTGAATTTGTTGAGTTATCCCATGTGCCAGGTGATCGAGCATTGGATTTAAACCAAAAATAAAAACAAAAACTTTTAAAATTACCCAAAACATTAGCTTCATTTGGTTGACTTCTCTCAGGAGGTAAACTCTGGAGTTCAAGAGTTGGGTTGGGCTTAGAACTGGCTTCCTGTTACTAACTGTGTAACCTTGGGCAAGATGCCTAATCTTCCTGTGCCTCTCGGCTTGTTTGTTAAATGGAGATAATAAGTAGTGTCAAACTTTTTTTCTAGGATTAAGTTAAATGAAAATACTTAATACTGCCTAGCATACAACAGATGCTTAAAAGCTAGTGATTATTGCTAGTGTGGTTGTTATTTAGCTCACTTTTCACTCTAACCAGGCTTTAGTTTTTTATTTAATGACAAAGAGCAGAACTCATAAAACACAAAAAAATCTAGTGAAAGCCAAACCTGTGGTTTTTACTAAGATTTTCTTCTCATTCCTGAATTTATTTCTACCAAAACTTAACAGATCAATAAGTACATTCCTTAAATTCCTTAGAAGCATGTCTGCAGCTTGTGTAAGGACTCATGCAAAGGCTGAAAGGACTAGGGTGCAGACTGCTTGGCAAAGTCTTTGAAAAGGTTGAAAAACAGATCTTGGCAGATAGGAGCTTTGAATATTTTCTTCAGGGCTTGTTGGGTTACCTTGTTTTCTCTCTGGAATTTAAAATCTGATGTCCTGTCATCTATAAAAGGCAGAATAGACACAAATGGTTCTTAAAAAAAAAATTCTGTCAAAAATGTATTTTTTTAAAGTTTAATTAATACTTTAATCCAAGTATTTTTGAATTAATTTTATCTCCATTAAGTGAAACAATATTTTTAAAACAATTATCCAACCTCCCTGTTGACTGCCTGCAAACTGTTCATAGAATTCCTTTAAGACAGATGTCTCATTGCCAACAAAATAGTAGTAAGTTGAAGTTCTGTTGAATTTGTTTTACAGATTTCCTGATCCTGGCAGAAGGCTATTGTCATGTGTGCAGGGAAACTGAGGAAACTTTTCCCATTCACAAGTGTCCTGAGAGTGCATCCAAAGTGAAACTTATCCTCAATGCTAAGAAATCTCTCAAAATGGCTGGGGTCTTGGCTCTTTGATCTTACCTCCACCTCAAAGAAAAATCTCCTCACTTAAAATTGTATTAGGTGGATGAATTGCATCAAAAACTTCTAGAAGCCACTCGGCCACTTGAGGGACTATAAGACAAATGTTACAGTCACATGATCACCATGGATCAGGCAAATGTCCACCTCTCTCAAAACCCTTTTCCACAACCTTTGTCACTTTGGATAGTCATTGCACTGGACTGCAGCTTTTATTCTTGTTGGAGGACATCACCAGTGCTTGGTGCTTAAACTTGAGGTGACCCTACTTCAAAAAAACAAGAAGGAAGAAAGAGCTTTCTATTAAAAGTTTACTCATGCCAAAAATTTGATGAATACTATTTAATGAAGAAAAAGAAAAACAGAATAAAAAAGGCCTGGCACAATGGCACATGCCTGTAATCCCATTGGTTTAGGAGTCTGGGCAGGATGATTGAGAGTTCAAAGCCAACCTCAGCAACTTAGAGATCCTAAGCAATTCAGTAAGATCCTGTCTCTAAATAAAATATAAAAACAAAAAGGGCTGGGGATGTGGCTCAGTGGTTAAGCACCCCTGAGTTCAATCAATCCCTGTTGCCAATCAGTAAATAAATAAGGAAAGAAAGAAAGAAAACAAAACAAAAACAGGGAGCAGTGGAGAAAGTCTATAATCCCACCACTTGGAGGCTATAGCAGAATGACCGTAAATTCGAGGCCAGACTCCCCCACTTAGCAAGGCCCTATCTGAAAATAAATAAAAAGGACTGGGGATGTAGCTCTGAGGTAGAGTACCTCTGGATTTAATTTTAGGACTGAAAAAAAAAAACAAAAAAGAAAAGAAAACCAAAATTTTCCCTTGATTCTAAAACTTTTGTAATATTTGGTATGTTTTCATTATGGTTTTATTTCAATCTATTTTTATTTGTATACATATGTATGCTATTCTAGCATAAACTAAATAGTTTTATTTTTCTGGGTATGGTCTTCACATGAACTAACATATACAAGGTATGGTTTGTGAACCAACAACAGTGAGCATCTCAAAGAAATTTTATATATGAAAAATCTCAGGCCTACTCCAGATCCACTGAATCAGATTTAGTATTTTGAAAAGATCTCTGATGATTCAAGTTAAAATTTGACAAGATTTGACATATCCTTCATCCTTAGTTCTGAGTCTTAACTTTGTTACTTATCAAAACTAAGAAAACTTTATTATTTCTCTATTTCCTACTAATAATTAGCAGTGCCATGACAATAATAGTTTGTAGAATTGTGGAAACATTTAAAGTTCGTAGTAAAAGTCAAATATAGTTGATAGGGACTTTTTAAATTGGCAAAAGGATTTCTAAAAAGCATGTTATGTCTTTTTAAAGAGCCTTCTTATTCTAAAGTGTTCCTAATGAACCGTTGATTGATTACTGGGTTTTGAACTATTTCAGAAACGTAGTTCCTTCATTATCTAAGAATGTAAAATAATATGTTCTCCAAAACCCCCTAGGGGAGGAAGGGCAGGAAGTCTTAAAGACAGCTCAATTGCAACAGGTCTGCAGGCTGAGTCAAGACCTGTGAGCTACTCTTGATGCATTGTGAGGGGGTGGGGTAAAGGTGGAGACTGAATTTGAATCAACTAACAGGTAAGAAAACAAAGGACTGTGACTCTTGAACACCCTGACATCTCCAAAACCACAGACAGGACTTCGCTCTTTAATTAGGGAGGGCAAATCTTTGTTAATTTACTTTTCTAGATGAAGATAAGCAAACACAGTCCAGATTACTTTGAGAGAGTTATGATCAGTTATTAGGTATTATGCAGTCAACAATTGCCAACAAACATGAGACTTGGTTATATTCAAAGCAAGGAATTGAATTTAAATTAAACTCTGATTGAGGAGAGTACAGACTTCATAAAAATAGAACAGAAGCTGTGTGTTCTGAACTTGGTATGGTATAACTGGCTTACCACCTATGCCTATAGTTAGCTAGGAAGCAAAGGCCAGGGTCAGTGGAAGAACCTCTTATTTCCTTAGCTTGATGAAACTTCAGATAGGCTTCTTGCAGCTATAGGCCTTGCAGCTGTAGGCCCTAACCTTTCTTTTCTTAGAGCTTTAGAAAACTTGCCATTTTTTTTTTTTTTAAGCTTTAGGTGGACACAGTATCTTTATTTTATTTTTGTGTGTGCTGAGGATTGAACCCAGTGCCTCACGCATGCCAGGCGAGCACACTACTACTTGAGCCATATCTCCAGCCCAAATTAGCCAATATTAATGTTCTCTGCGGGTCCCTAGCTGCCTGCCAGTTTTACAACTCAGGACTGTCTTTGTCTTGGGTTTAGGAGCCATCCTTGGAAATGTAATAATTAAAGAAGTTAGGGCTGCAAATCCCCAGTGTTTGTGGAAGAGAAAGAGTTTACAAGTGTCAATTAGCAAATACAGATGGCCTAACCACATTAGCCAACCTCCTACTTTCTCATTAATTTAACCCACCGCTTAAAAACTCTCCTATCATTTATTTCAAAGGAATTGAGTTCGGTTTCTCTTCCCTAACAGCATAGTCTTGAGTAAAGTCTCCCTTTGCTTATCTCTGTCCTGTGAAATTTTTTCTTCTACAATAGTGAAAAAAAAGAAGCATTTTGAGTGTGGACTGATGGAATCCTATTGGCATGAGGAAGCTGGAGGCCAAATATCTAGAAGGGCAGATGGTAATGATATTGGGTTCAATCTCAGCTCCTTTTATGATTGATTTAGAGTTTTTTCTCAGGCAAGTCTTGAGTTGGAAGGGTGCAAAACCACAGGAATGCTGACAGTCATTGACCAGGTTTTGCTCTTTTGGACTGATTCCTGCAAAGGCTGTCATTTGGCTTCTTAGGCTAGTTGCCAAAAAAGTTGTAGGTTGGCATTTTGCAGTAAATAGTGTCAACCTCATAGGGTTTGTTTTCTAGGATTAAGTTAAATGAAAAATACTTTGAACAGTACCTGGCATAAAATAAATACTCAAAATTAACCATTATTATTATTTATAATATTAGTGTTGTTATTGTTTCCTTCATTTTCCTCTAAACCAAACTTTAGTCTCTAATGACAAAGAGCGGAAGATTTATAACACAAGAATATCAAACTTAAGCCAGAATTTTTATTAGGTCTCTTTTCTTTCTTTTTTCAAATGTTAACATATCTGCTCTGGCCATTGTCCATTTATAGATTCAGCCTTTCTCTAACTTTGTGTGTATGTATGTGTGTGTTTGTGCATGTCTGAATGTACATTCACATGCACTAGGTTTGGAACCCAGGGCCTTGCAAACGCATAGCACACTGTCTACTAAACAGCTACACTTTCATTTGCATTAATTTTAGAACAATCTTGAAGTTATCATTAGAAACCAGAAGATTCAGTTACAGAATTCTGGGAGATTTAGTCACAGAATTCTTCTTTGACATGACCACATTACACATAATTGCTTAGAAACATTCAGATCATCGCATTGCAAGTCATTTCTTTATGGAAGTGAAGTATACCTTGATATCCTGTCTGTTAGCACCCAAAATACTGTCCAAAGGATTAGTGCCACCTTACTGGACCTGATGTAAGGCCTGCATAGAGTCTACCTAGGCATGGGGCATTATCCAGTGGCCACTGAAGTTATAGGGCAGTAAACCTAATCTTAAAACAGCATAACTTCCCTCTGGCTCAAAACTCTGAATGTTAAAGTTGCTTTGTATGCCCATTGGACAATCCTCAGGTATATGTTCTGCTTTATGACTTTGAACTTGTTTTGAGATTACTATAAAAGTAGGTATGATTTAAAACCCTGAATTCAACTTACTTGGGAAAGGAGTAAGCAATATAGGGGGTATCAGAGAACTTCCCAGGAAGGGCTTCTGAGTGCTGTCAACTTCTTTAAGGATTCTCCTACAACCTGTATCCTTGTCTCAGAAGCCCAGAGCATATCCATGGACTTCCCAGCCAGCCTCAGTGTTGACCCAGATCCTGGACCTTATAAGGATTCAGGATATAGTCTTACCATCCCAACAGACTGAAAAAATATACAAATTTATAATGAGATAATCTTGTAATAAAATTGGTCATAATTCTCCTCTTTGGGTGTTATATTGTAGAGGAAAAAAGGGTACCTCTGTCTTACTGTCCATCTCTCTGCAACATAATTATACACACACAGACTCAGCTATCTGTGTTTAAGAGTAAATTCCTAAGAGTTTACAATCTTTCAAGTGGGCTTTGAATTCACTATATGTCTCCAACCTTTCTCTATTTCTGCATTTCAAGAGTAGATTCAAAATAAACAACAACAGAGCTATTGTATGACAGTCTATGTAACTATGGAACGCAAAATTTATAATACAGAAACAATTAAATATAATATTTTGTTTTATAAGTGCCAATTGAGTTCGCCAGTAAATTACTGATTTGATATATCTTTAACATAAAATTTATTCTTTTTTATTGTTAATTATTTTAAAATAAAAGTGTTAATTAAGTAAATAAAACATTACGTGAGTAGTAAAATTTAGTTGCTTCTTTTACAAACATTTCAGTTTTATTAAAGTTTACTTAGTCACTATTTCACAATTATGTACATTAAATGATGTTATATCAGATTCTCACCAAAGGTTCAAAGTTATTTGTTTTTCTTTATGATTGTGACTAAACATTATTTTCTCATCTGCTTCTGGTAACAGACACACCATGTGTGCCTCTGCCAATATTTAATCATGAAGTCATAAAAATGGAAGGCTGACAGGGCTGTAACTAAAACTTAGATTTTCTGGTCTCTAATCAAAGCTGTTTCTACTATTCCCTATGGAAGAGAAAGAAGTTCATTAATTAATTTTAACTTTGGATTCAGATTTTATATAATTTTTAAGTTAATTAATTAATTAATTTATTTATTTATTTTTTTTGCTACTAGGGATTAAACTCAGGGCCCTCTACCATGAAGTTTTATCCCCAACTGTTATTTATGTATTTATTTTTTTATCTTGAGACAGGATCTTACTAAATTGTGTAGGTTGGTTTTGTACTTTCCATCCTCTAGCCTCGGCTTCCTGTCTCTGGGATTACAGGTGTGCATGATTACAGGTGTGCACCACCACACCTGGCTAACTGAAATAATTTTGAACACAAATTATAAGTACAACTGAAAAAATGCAAGTGTATTCAGGTAAAAAATTAAGGTTAATAGGTATAATTTCTTTATTATAAAAACATTTCATTTAGTTCATTGGAAAGTCAGGGCACCTAAGTATTACCCATTTGACTTACTCAAAAATGTTTTGTGGAAAATGATGGATTAGGGATGACTTATACAGTCTAACATTCCTCTCAGCCTTACTCAACTGTAGGCAGTTTTCCTGCTGACTAGGCCCTGTTCTTGGAGTCTTTGAGAAATTTTTCATTAATTCTTTCCCTTTGAGATGTAAGATGGTCTGATCATAGAAATATTTGTAAAATCAGGAATAGTTCTGTGTGCTGAACACATCCCATTGATCAAACTCCCTCTTAACTTCTAGTATTTTTCCATTGCTAACCCTACTGCTAAATCGTCTTTCAACTCTTCAGTAGAGTTTAGCTCCAACTAAGTTTTAGCCTATTATGATATCCTTTAAAAATGTCATCTTTGATTGTTAAAATCTTTCCCAGTATGATTTTTTTTATTAAAAAAAAATTATCGGTATTGGAAATTGAACCCAGGGGAGCTTTGACACTGAGCTACATCCTCAGCCCTTTTTATTTTGAGAGCGGGTTTCACTATATTGCCCAGACTGGCCTCAAACTTTCTGTTCTCCAGCCTCAGCTTCCTAAGATACCTAGCAGGTATGCACTGTGCCCTGCTTCCCAGGATGATTTTTAATTTGACAGAAATCAGATAGAAGCAGGGAATGCGTACTTGTGTTGATGATGGGTAAGTATACTAGACTTTATAAAAGTTAAAAATATCTTGTGTTTCAGGGGAACCCACAATCTTCTCCTTCTCCTGCAGTCATGGCCTCCTGCCCATGATTCATTGGGACTTGAACAGTGAACATGAATGCCCGGAGCCTCTTCACATTCCAATAATGCCAGGAGCAGCAAGCTGTCTGTACTCATACAATTATCCATTACTAACTTCTGTTATTTTTTTTTTGTTGTTGTTGTTTATTCACAGAATGAAACCAAGCCTTATGTTTAGTGTGATCCTCAGTGGAACTGAATTTTCTTCATAGCAGTTTTGATAAAGTTATGGGTCTTCCGGGTCAAATTTTTATACATTCCCCTTCACACAAACACCAATTCTGACTTTTGATAGGCAATAACTAGAGTCACTTATGCCTTGGAGGATCAGGTCAGTTTCACCTTTAAAGGAAAAAACCCAAGAGCACTAAGTGGAGGTTGTTTTTTGTCAAGTGTTCTGTTCATTTATTATCTTGAACAATGGCATTAGGAAGGTTTCCTCTACGGCAATTAGCACAGGAAACTTAATCTGATCTGACAAGAGAAACCTATCTGAGGGTGTGGCAGATGGTTTAAGTAATTCTTAAGTGTTTGGCAGAATAACATGGCTGGTAAAATGCAGGGAAGGGATGTCCATGCTAATGACCACAAGATAACACTAACTGAATATAACAAGATAACACTAACTGAAGCTGAAAGAGCTTAGACCCTGAGCAGAGCACATATCTTATGAGGCATTGGTCTTGTGGTGAAGCCAATATCTGGAGTGAGGTCCAGGTCCAGATGGGAAACTCCATGGGGAGGCTGGAAAGTGAACTTCTGCATGAGGCTAGTGAAAAAAAGGAATAGCTCCATCCTGGCCAGCGACTCACCAACACACTTCCGGTTACCTGGAGAGATGGACATGTTGGAGGGTTACAAGACAGAAAAAAACACCTGAAAAACAATCTGGACAGAGACAAGAACAGAACTGTGTAGAACTGTCATTTAACCTCTTCTGAGCCTCATCAGCCCTGTCTCCTAATTTAAACCCTGGAGACACAAGATTAAGTACAAATGCCAGATTTACCTTATAAGCTCCTTTAGAGAAAAAATGCTATTAAACATTAACATTTTGATCTGCAAATTTTTGTAAGGGTTTGGATATGAGGTGTCCCCACCCCCCCAACTCCTGTGTTAATGCAGGAATGTTTGGAGTTGAAATGATTGGCTTGAGAGAGCCATAACCTAATCATAATCAGTTCATGCTAGTTTGAATGGACTGACGGGGTGGTAATGGACTAACTGGGCTGTAGGAAGATGGCATGTAGCTCAAGAAGGTAGGTCACTGGGTGCATGCCTTGGAAGGGATCATCTTCCCTGTGGTCCCTTACTCCCTTCTCTCTCTGCTTCCTGGCCACCATGAGCCAAGAAGCACTTCTCAGCCCTGCCCTTCTGCGATAATGTTCTGCCTTATCTTGGGCCCAGAGCCATGGAGTAGGCTGACCATGGACTGAACCTCTTAAACTCTGAGCCAGAAGAAACCTTTCCTCCACCAAGTTTTTCTTGTTGGGTATTTTGGTCACAGCCATGAAAACCTGACAAACACAAATGTCATAGTGTCATGGAACACATTGTAATGGTACCTAATGAGGCTTGGAGGACCAAGGAGGGCTCATGCTTTGAAGGAGAACTTTAGCAAAGTTAGCCAGACAAAGATGAAGGAAGATACGAAAGGGAATCTGATGCCTTTGAAGACAGGAAGAAATTTGACTTGGGCTAGAGAACAGAGTATGAGGTAGTTTATTTTGATTCTGATGCCAAAGGTATGAGTAGGGACTTGATTGTGATGATCTTGAAATCTGCTGATGATTTCAAGAAGAGAGACTTGGTTGCTATTATTCTGAAGCCTGAATTATTTGGAAAAAATGTCTAAAAACTGAAATAAAATTGGGAAACGAATTTTTCTTGTTAGGTTTTTATGAGAATAAGTGGGATTTTAATGATGATATATATTTCATAACATGTGTTGAGGATGGTATATCTTGTTCAGTGTAAGTTTAATGAGTTTTATGGTTGTCCTATACAACAAGAGCTGTATATTTGACTAAAATGTAGCATTATTAAAAGTTTCTGTTTACAATCCTTCAAAAGGTCCAAGTAGACCTCCTCACTTCTACTCCCAAGGTCTCTAAAGCCTACACCTGCTGCTTACTTTATGGCTCGTAAAATTTTGTAGCGTTGTTCAGTTATATATTTTTTTTCCTTTTTTAATTGAATATAAATCACAAGTCCTATGAATCACAGAGGATTTCAAAGCTCCAGGAAAATATTAAAATGTAGATATTTTACCACAAAAGGAAAATATCCCATATTAGTGCTTTGGTTTATATGGGATCTCTGGGATTTAGGCTTTACAGACAAACTTTGCCTGGTAACAAGCCAAGATTTTTCAGGGGTGAAAGACCATGAATATTACCTCTCTGCATCTATTAAGTAAAAGTTAACCATCCAACTCACAAACATATCATAAGATATAATTATTGCGCTTGGCTCTGACACTGCTATTGTTCTCAAGGGATTTTCTGTGTAGTGGGTAAATACAGAAAGTGAATAGGCATTGATAAAACAGCATCATAAAACATGGGGGAACCTGTGGAAAGAACATCTAATCTAGATTTTTGGGTTAGGTCTTCCCACCTGCTCCTAATGAATGCATGAATGAGTGGTGCTAACTGAATGAAAGATTAAAAACAATTTAGGGTGTCAATGATTTACCTCATGTTTAAGCATTATTGAATTCCCTAATAAGAGCTTAGCTATCCAACATAATAAAGCATGTATTATGATAGCTTATATAGACAAATAGGTGAAAAGATGGTATGGTTTTATGTATTTTAAGAAAAGTGCTATATACAAAATTGGGAGCCATCTTGGAGGGCAATTAAACATATTCTGATCAAATAAACCTTCCAGAGAAAAAGATTTACAACTTATTAAGGTACATAATAATTAGTAAGAAATGAATGGGAGAAGAGAGTGACTTCAACATAAGTAGAGGAATTTGGGATTTGGGGAGATCTTACCATCTGAACTGAGGCACAAAAGTGGTTTTATGATATTATTTTTTCATATGGTGACAGTTTGATGATGATCATATTTTAAGAATATTTCCATTTGTTTATGATAAAAAATAATATTGTGTCAGATACAGTGGTGCACGCCTATAATACCTCAAAGACTTGAAAGGCTGCTGCAGAAGGATCAGGTCAGTCTCAGCAATTTAGTGAGATCCTGTCTTCAAAAATAAAAAGGACTGGGGACATAACTCAGTAGTAAAGCGCCTCTGTGTTTAATCAATAGTAACAATAAAATAAATAAATAGTATTGCTACTTTTGGAATTTTTTTTTGGTTAAAGCAGTAAATAAATGCTAATTCTTTAAGTAAATTGGGAAAAATCCTTTTAGAATAGGCCATATTACAAAAAACTTCAGTGCTAGCTTCTTGTCTTACAGTCTAAAGCAGCCTCCAGCCTCAGGTACATGAGAAGCTAGAGAAGGCCCAGATTCAGTGTTGATGGTAGCTCAAGAGAAGGAGTAAGTCAGTCATTCTTCACAGTGTAAGAGGGGTGTGGAGGAGAATATAATTCCTTCTTTCTAAATTTCAACAGCAGTAAGTTCAAGAGCTGATAAGACAGTCTGAAAATAACTTTTATATGTGATACAATAATTTCTTTTCTATTTTCTGTGTAACATCAGATTTAGAATTAGGTGTAGTTAAAAGTACCTCCAGAGACCATCATTCATTTTTCCATAACTCTCCATAACTCTAGGTGAAAAGATGGTATGGTTTTATGTATTTCAAGAAAAGAGAAACAAAGAGAAACAAGGAAGTGTTCAGAGAAATTGAGCTTATAACACTGCAAACTATATGTAAAATGTTTTTCTTTCCTTTAACTCTTGGTTCAGATGTGCTATTGCCTTTGATTTGTCATCATTACATGCAACATTTTCTCCTATATCATTGTGTGTGTGTGTGTGTGTGTGTGTGTGTGTGTGTGTGTGTGTGTAAAAATCAGGAGAATGGATTGTGCTTCATATCTCCACACCACTTACTTTCCAGTGGGTGAAGAAAGCCTAATACTGAGGTGGCTGCTGCTTGAGGCTTACTGAATGGTGTCTGGGGTGAACCTAAGACATGATTTATATGAGTAGAAAGACCAGGATTCACTAAGGACTCAGGATGCAGTGTTGCCAAAACTCTGCTAGGAACATAGAAGAATTAATTTCAGGCTTTTGGGAATCCAGACAGTTATGGAGGTAACTCCACTGAGTTCCTTGAATTTACACTAGTGGAAATTACACATTTACACTAGTGGAAATCTCCTCCCTCCCATACCCCAAAGGAATCCAAAGAGAAATGCTGGTATTTACCTGTTAATGCAAGGCTTTTCTGGTGGGATGAAGTGGGTTGCTCCTTGTTTCCCTGTTTAATTCTTTCCTCAAACTCTGGAAGTTATACCTGGTCCCAGTCACAAGGAGTCTGCTAGGGTTCCCTAAGAATATGCCATTCTGATGCTTAAATACCCTGCAGCTAATTTAAAGTCAGGGAAAGACAGAATCTCTGTTGTTTCCACTCTTCCATGTTTTTGGAATGTACTACCACATAGAAAAGCATGAAACCTCAGCATAGTCCTAAAACAAGGAGGGCAAATTCTCTCCCAACTTTTCAGACTACCATTCTTAAATAAGATGCCTTACCCACTGAAAAGGGCATGAATGCTTCTCTCTTGACAAACTTTCCCTTGGAGTTGAGGAAATGCTCAGGATTAAAAGTATGTGGCTTTTCCCATTGTGTTGGATCCTGAAGTACTGAAGTCAGCAAAGTGATGACCTCTGTGCCCTAGAAATAAAAATGCTTTAATTGAAAGAGATTAAATTCCTTCCTGAAAAGTGACTCTCAAAAGGTGTATCAGGATCTCAGCTGGCAATTTCTCAGATGCAGTGTGCTTTGGAAGGAAATGGAAGAGGGAGAAGTGGAGAAGCATCAGGCAGGGCCCATATGAAATGTTTATGTACTCACCAAAATTTTATTCACTACCTCCCTAAAAATGAAAGCTTTGGAAGAGAACTGGAAACAAACTCTTATTTAGCATATAGTTGCTATTTGATCACAGCATGTTATATAACATGTTATATAACATGCTGTGTGATGGGAATTAAACAGTCCTCATTTGGGATTGTGAACCTTGGATGAAAGGATGCATATCAAGGAACCTGACTGAGTTCCTGGAAGGTTTGGAGTCTCAGTAAAGGTTTGCTCTCTTATCCTCAGGAACTAAGAGAGTGGATGCTAAATCAAACAAGCCCATCAAAACAGCTTCTCAAAATTGAGCTTCCTGGCTTCCATAGCTTGCCACATGCTGTAAAACAACTTTCTACGAAAAAAGGAAGCAATTTTAATTGTGACACAGGAAAGGATAATCTGAGAACTAAAATAAATAAAGTGAAATAATGAAAAAAAAAAAAAAACCTGGACTGGGGATATAGCTCAGTGGTACAATGTTTGCCTGTTACATAAGACCCTGGATTCAGCTCCTCTCCCGACCCTGCCCCCAAGCCTTCCCCAAGTTATGGACACTAATCACTACTTCATCTTGCCAACTATATCAAAGGCTTTGTAATACCTATTTACCATCTTCTGCTGTGTAATATCTACTTATCTTCTTCTAATTAGCTGTTTTATCATGTGATATCTGTATATTTGAATCACAAACAGCTAACAATTTCTTTCAAATACTTTTGTTTTATAATTTTTCCTCCTCATCTTATTCATCCATCCATTCATTCATCCATTCATCCATTCATGCATTCATGTATGATTAGATATACCTGGGCATTGACTTTCTCTTCCTATAATGACTACGTTATTTCCATTTCACCAAAAAGATGATTGGGACTTGTATAACTGCAAAACCCTTTTAAATACGATATTTTATCAGTGATATCTCTATATAACTTCAAAACCTTTTAAAATTATATATACACACACACACACACACACACACACACACACATATATATATATATATATATATATATTTTATACTGGGAATTGAACTCAGGGGTACTCAACCACTGAGCCACATCCTCAGCCCTATTTTGTATTATATTTAGAGACAGGGTCTCAGTGAGTTGCTTAGTGCCTCGCAGTTTCTGAGACTGGCTTTGAACTCACGATTCTCCTGTCTCAGCCTCCAAAGTCACTGGGACTACAGGCATGTGCCAAGGCGCCTGGCTTAAATATATTATTTAATACAATATTTTATTTCTAGCCATCTACCTTGGGTTTGCAGCAAATAAATTAATAAGTTCCCATCTCTATTAACTGAAACATAAACATGGTCTCTATTTCCCGATATGCAGACATCTAGATGTATCCCTGACTTCCACTAGTAAGCTAAGGAAATATATATATATATATATGCACATAGCCCTAGTTCTTTTCCTTGATACTGAATCTGTTCACTGATTCTGGGTCCATCTCTACATGAATCAACAGGGTCACTCACTGTTTTTTTGTTCATATTTTGGGTCATGTTAACTTTTTTTTTTTTTTTTTTTTTTTAACATTTGCTGTGGTTTGAATGTGGGTAGTATCTCCCAAATGTCCATCTTCAGTGCTCAGTCCCCAAGGTGGTGCTATGGTGAAGTGGTGGAACATCTAGGAAGTGGAGCCTAGAGAGAGGTTGTTAGGTCTCTGGGGACATTCCCTCAAAGGAGATTTGGGGGACCCTGGTCTTTCTCTATTTCTGGCTTGAGGTGTAACTGCTTGCTCCAATAAGCACTCCTTTTAGCACCAGAGGTCCAAACCAATGGGACTGACTGATCTTGGACTTGAACTGCCAAA
Source organism: Callospermophilus lateralis (assembly GCF_048772815.1). Taxonomy (NCBI): domain Eukaryota; kingdom Metazoa; phylum Chordata; class Mammalia; order Rodentia; family Sciuridae; genus Callospermophilus; species Callospermophilus lateralis. The sequence goes on along the minus strand of NC_135310.1, from coordinate 106,073,999 downwards.
AGATAAACCATTTATCTTATAAGTTAATTTGTTGTCTCAGTGATTTTAGTGAGATAAATGGAGATGACTGACACAATATTGTATTTGGTTTTCTATTTCATTGCTCATCTGGTTAATTCAGTCCTACCTTGTGTTTAATGTGTACCAAGAAGTGAAGCTCCACAGATGAACATGTCTCCTGGTTCACAGGTGATTGAAGGATAGGAAATGATAATAATGTGGTCAGGGTTCACATACCCAGTGACTCTGTGGATTCATGTAGAAATGGGCCCAGAAGCAGTGAACAGACTAGATATCAAGGAAAAGAGCTAGTGCTACGTGCACATACATATTTCCCCAGCTTACCATGGAAATTAGAGGGTTACATCTAGATGTTTTCACATTGGGAAGCAGAGGGCATATATGCATGGTTCTGTGTGAGTACAGAAGTGAAGCATGGAGGTGCTGCTGGAGAGAGGCCTGCATGGCAGAAGCACAGGGCTCTGAAGGTTACGGCTTACTTGGAATTTTGGCTGCCTTGCAGACAAACCTGTCATTCCTGAAACGGCTTAACTTCTCTGAGCCCCAATTTTCTCAATTATAACCTAAAATATCTTATGAAGTTTCATAGAATGATTGTCATCTATATTATTACACATACATGCATAGACCCATTTTGTTTAATGATGACAAAGGAAGGAGGCAGAGCCAGAGGGAAAGTGGAAGAAAAGACATTAAGGAGTGAGGGAGGCAGGAAAGGCAAGCTAGGATTGTCTTTGCCAGTTTATCTCAGCTCATTTGTGGTTGCAACCATCTGACACCTCTCTCCCTTCACCTTCCTTTCTTGAGCCCTTACCTTCGGGATATAGTAATTTTTAAATGTAACATTTGTGGTTGTCGCATGGGGTAAGCTTGTGGGCAGAATGTTAGCAAATCGCTGTACTTCATGAATGACAGCATCTGTGTATGGCATTTGAGTACGGTGTGCAATGCGGGGCTGGGCCAGTCCCACAACTTTGGTGATCTCATCACAGACCTTTTCTGGATAAAATGAAATTACAGTGATTAATGTCTGGGCTGGGCCTGGGTGTTGAAACACTCTTCCTCATTTTCTTTACTTGTGAAAGTCAAACCCAAGTGTTTTCCCAGTCTTGGCTCTTTTTCCTGCATTTCTCCCCACCTCCTCAGTCTCTATTACTGGGGATCCTCTGAAAAGTTTATATCATAGGGTCTTTAGATCATCTTAGGATGCTTAATAAGCAAAACCAACTTCCTCATACTGAAAGGAATCTGAAAATACAAATTAGCCTCAAGGGGACAAATTATAGAATTCCGCATTGTCCTGTCCAAGACAATTTTGCTTTCTCTTTTTCAGGTGATGCTTAGTCTTGAAAACTTACTCTGAACCTCAGGGTATCGCATCATGAGCAGAATTCCCCACCGCAGTGTGGAGACTGTGGTCTCTGTACCTGCTGCAAACAGATTACTCACAAGTGCCACCAAATTTTCATCACTGAAATAATCAGCAGATGTATCTTTCTCCTAAAAGTGTAAAAGGAATCATTAGCAATGAAATAATTTTGTAATGGGTGATCATAACAAATTATCTACTATGAATTCATAAAAAAATGCATTGCTTTCTTCCCTCAATTTAGAGGAATTTTCTTTATACAAATGTAGAGAATTTTAGGAGACAAAGTATATATATCACAAATGTTGATAATGGTAAATAATTCTAAAAATGAGAAAGAGTGTTTGCCATTGTAGGAAAATTGCAGATTAGTTTTTTATTGAGTTATTGGACTATTTCCAGAGCTGCTTCTTTTAAGAAATTTTTAAATAAAATTATCTTTCTTAGTGTGATGGCTCACACCCATAATCTCAGCATCTCAGGAGGCTGAGGCAGGAGGATTGCAAGTTTGAGGCCAGCTTCAGCAAATTAGTAAAACACTCAGCAACTTAGGGTGACCCTGTTTCAATAATAAAGGACTGGGGATGTAACTCAATGATAGAGCACCACTGGGTTAAATCTCCAGTAATTACCCGTCCCCCCATCACATAAAAAATTCTTGGGTTTGGCAATTAAAACACATTTCTCAAGATCCAGGGGTGGTGTGTGTGTGTGGGGTGTGGGGAGAATAACAATTCTAAAAACTAACATGTGAGAAATCTATGTCTTTCTTTTTTTCAGAGAATGATATAAAAGTTTCAGAAAGAAAAAAATATATACAATGTAATAAATGGCATTATTCTGAGAATATAAGTTTACTATTATTTACTTAAACTTTTATCTTTCTTCTTTGAATGGAGTGTTTCTCCTCCAGAAGCTATTAATTAAACTAAATAATAAATAAAAAGGTAAGGAAGCCTCTGAAGAAAACACCATTACCTCTTGCTGTCTGACCAAAAAAGCATCAATGAAACTTCTTGGATCATTTTTGTCAAATTTATGACGATGATTGAGGAAGGTCTTCCTTATAAAAGAAAATAATTCATCTCTATTCTTGAGTACTGTCTTATGACTTCTTAGGAGAAATCCCAAAACAGGAAACATATTAAAAAGCTAGAAGAATTTTTTAAAAAGTAAATTAATTATACCTATGAATTGGCTGTGGTAATGCAAATGGCAACATTATTTTTGAAAGCATTATAGAAATAACACCTTGAATTTTGTCTCAACCAACAGTGACAGACTGAACTAGAAAATTAGATTTCCACATTCATCAGAACTAAGGAATTTATAATGAATATCAATATAGCTTACAAGTCTATGTGCCCAGAGTATTTTGTATATCATTCCTATGGGAGTAGGTCTAGTTAGAGGTAGAGTGGGACATAAAAACACTATTGGCTTTTTGGTCAGAGCTATAAACCCAAGTGTTTTTCTCAAAAATTCCCATGTAATTCCAGGAAAACAATCAAACTCTTTTAGCTTTACATAAGGCAGTAAATCTTTACTGTGGGATCACAATAATTTTTAAGTTTATAGCAGATTTAATGTCTGTAGGTCTTACAGAGTAGCACCATTTAATCTGTTATCCACTAACTCTTTAAAAATTCAGAAAGGACTTCACTGTTTGCTAAGTTTTATGTTTGTCAGTATGTTAATTTTGGTGGATATAAGGTCTATATACTTTGTCATATTCTCAAAGGGGTTTATGAGTTACCCAAAAAAACTTTCCTTATATAAGAGACAAAAGGTCCCATCTAAAATTAGAACAGTTGCTTGTTCTAAAAATCTGTATTTGGAGTAAATCTGAGTATATAATAATACAACCTAAATTTTAGAGTGAAATAACAGGATTGTCAGTGGTGTCATTCAAAATGAGAACTTTTGGACAAGCCTCTTTCCTCCTGGATCCTAGAATACAGAGGCTTTGTCACTCACAATGATAAGAAATTAGATTGTGGCACTATTGTGAATTTGTATGGATTAGAATAAGTATTAAGATTATATTCCAGGGGCTGGGATTGTGGCTCAGTGGTAGAGCACTCGTCTAGCACATGTAAGGCCCTGGGTTCCATCCTCAGCACCACATAAAAATAAATAAATAAACTAAAAGGTATTGTTTAAAAAAAAAAGATTATATTCTGCCTTTTGTGTGTGTGTGTGTGTGTGTGTGTGTGTGTGTGGTAGTCCTCTTTTGTTAAATTTTATTCTTCTAATTGAGCATTACTGACTGCTTATTTACTCAATGCGTATTTCATTTTCCACATATAAGTACTGCTCTAGGTAAAATAAAAGTGGCTAAAATTATAAGAAAGCATGTAATACTGGCCGAATTCACAATTCCTGCATCAAGGTATTTCATGCAGCATTTGGTCATAGGAGAATATGTATAAACAAACAAATTTGTCATATCACTGTACTCAGAACATTTCAGAAAGTATCTACTTTTGAAATGACAGTTCTCTAATTGAATGTTTTTCATGGTCAATCAAGAAATTTCTCAGAGGAACTAAAAGTGAATGGGAAAGATACAGTTACCACAATTCTAGGACTTCCAACAAGTTTCACATTTTCACCAATCAAGGTTAAGAGTCTCAGGAACTGGGGGTCTTGGTATTCAAACCGTTTTCCAAACAGCACTGACACAATGATGTTAGCAACAGAAGCATTCATTACTGTTGTGATCTCAAATGGATTTCCTACAAGACAATTCATTAATCAGATTAGGAATATTCACAAAACCAGTGTTAGGCAAGTTCCTCTGATTGAGACAGTCCGTGAAGGAAAAAAATTCATAGAGATTATTGGTGACCATAACTATCAAGGAGAGATAAGACTTGAATGAGCTTTAACAAATGCCCAGAATTTGTCTAAACAGTGGCTACCTAGAAAACTATATGTAAAAGAAAATTTGAATTTGGCTCAATTGAAGAAAGAAAAATATGCCAGGTGTGTTTAAATATTTGTCTGTCTCTGTGGGTGTGTGCTGTGGGTGTATGTGTTAATGCATTCTATCTAGGGAAAAAAATCGTGCAACCTAAGGCTGCATTCAAGTTAAAAAATAGAACATCTAGGGCTGGGGGTGTGGCTCAAGGGAGGATTTTCCTTAGCTATGAAGAACATTATGGGATAACGACAAAATCATCCTGAAGTCTGAAGATTAGATGATACTATCACATTATGTAAATTTCACGATTTTTGATGTTTACTTTGGTTAAGACAGTGTTATGGTTGAAAATTTAAAAATGAAGGGACAGCATATCTGCAAAAACTCTCAGTCAAGAAAAAATATAATTTTATATTTTATGTATAAATAAATTTAAATATATAATGTGCATACACGTGCATACAGAGCGAGAGGGCACAAGCAAATGTACAGTGTTGACAATCTTCAAGAAGAGTAGGAGGTACTGGGAATGATTTGTATATTCTTTAAATTTTTCTAAGAGTCTGAAATTGTGTCAAAAATAAGAAATTAAAAGGTAACTTTTGTTGACTTATTTCTCATGAAAAATAAAGAGATTTCATTTGTTCTACACACCTCTGTGAGCCTCTAAGTTATGTATGAGATGCTGGCATTCCTCTATAATTATATCTTCTATGATCTGCTTGCCCATTCCAAAATTCCGTAAGGTGGTCAAGCTGAATCTTCTCATGATTTTCCAGGTTTCACCATGAGAGAAGGCAATTCCTTATAATGAAAAAAAAAATGTCTTCAGATTAAAGTTTCTTAATTTAATTTTTTTTTCGTGGGTAGGGCACCAGGGTTGAACCCAGGGGCATTTCAACCACTGATCCACATTCTCAGCCCTTTTTGTTTTATATTTTATTTATAGACAGTGTCTCACTGAGTTGGTTGGGACCTCTCTAAGTTGCTGAGGCTGTCTTTGAGCTTCTGATCCTCCTGCCTCAGCCTCCGTAGCTGCTGGGATTACAGGCATATGCTACCATATCTGGCTTAAATTTGAAATCTTGAAGACAAATAAAAATTCAAATTAAAAGTCTTAATTCTCCCTATCAAAAGTAATGGAAAAACGGACATAGGATATAGCTCAGTAGTAGAATGCTTGCCTAAGATAAGCTAGGTCTTGAGTTAAGCCCCTAGCATGTAAAGAGAGGAGAATAGAAAAGAGGAGAGGGCAGGGTGGGGGGAGAAAAAATGTCTAATTTCCTCTTTTTTCTTAGAGCATTTACTGTATAAAACTTTTTAACTACTTTCTCTGTCCATAAAGTCTTTTTGAAAGCTAGATAGGCCTTTTGTCAGCCTTGAGACCCAGGAATGTCTTTCTTAAGAACCCAGGAGTCATCTCTTTGAAATGTAAACCTCAGGGGAAATTGTGTCCTATCACTTAGTTTCTGTGTGAAGATAGAAGTCTAATTTCAGGGGGCACTTGCTCCACATTGCAGAACTGTCATAAATATTTGGGGAATTATTTTTTTCCTTTGAAACTCAATTAACACAGATGGCCATTTGAATTACCAGGTGAATCAAGGATAAACTATGTGCAACAAATAGTGCTGTTAAGTTCGCTTGCTTGAGGACTAGTTATTGTTTATTCTGAGAATGGGTATGTAATGAAGTTCCTTCTGCTGGACTATGTAAAAGGCTGAAGTTCCTTTCTATTTTTGTAGTTTTTTTACCAGATTGTAATACACATTATTCTGGTTTAATGCTTATTCAATAATAAAGTGTTTTCTTTTCCTCAGCTTCATGAAAGGGATTTCTAGATTGGGAAAACATTTTGTTTTATTTTAAATTATATCTCCTCAACAAATTAAATAGGCAATTACTCAGATAAATTGAGTAACTAGTTTATACTTATATCATGCTGGATGTGGTTAAGGAGTTGATGAATAATAGTAAATAAAGTTTTTTCCCTTTTTTTCTTTGCCAGGGAGTCTAGTACATACAACACCCAAGTAAAAATTTAGAAATAAATAATCACCAATGACTGTAATCAAGTAATTAAGTGTTATACTTAGTAATTCTAGAGGCACATATTGTAACACATAAGTTCTCAATAAATTTATTGATTGGGTAAGCAAATTTCTATATAACTACACAAAATAATAATGATCAGTCAAGAAAAGTTTTCTAAAGGATTTAGAGCATATGCTCATACTTCATAGAAAAATCAGGAAAAAGATGATTTCTAAGGTTGCCCACATCTTTCCAGTGGTGCCTTTTGGTGATAGTGGTATTTTTCTTTCTGTTTCAATTCTTTACACCAAAACCTTCCTCCATTTGCATTTTCCATATTATATAAAGGCAAAACAGACTGGAGGGAATTTCTATGTTTGACTGATAATCATAAATACAAACCTAGAATATACTAAGGCAGCCTAGACATTGAAGATGGGGAGTATCAGCCTTGCTAGTCTTAACATGAAATCTAAAATAAAGAATAGATATGTTCAGAGTTACTGTTGCCTCCTCCTTTCAGGTTAGGTCTTCCTTTGGAAGGATACTAGTGAAGGATTAGATTCTCTTCTCACTAAATCCTCAGATTAATACAATGATATTCTGCCTGTGGTTCCTGTATTACATAAAACTCATTCATAAAATATGTGGCTCTTCAGACTATCCCATTTTATATTTGAAATTTTACATTTCACATTTCAGAATACAGTATTTGACCCTTAAGGACTCACAGAAGTCAGTATATTTCAGAGAATAAAATATTCGTGTAATTGTAAAGAATATCATTATCATTATTATTGTTATGTTGCTGTATTTGGGATCAAAACCAGGGCCTATCACATGCTATGCAAGCACTCTACCACAAAGTTATGTTTCTCAGCCCCTTAGCACATTAGTTTAGGACCATGAAAGATTGAAGTGCTATTAAATATATAAATATAAATTTTAAGTATAGGACACTCTAGCCCTAAATATATTTAAATTATACAACAAGTTGATGTAATAAATATCCTCAAATGGTTTAATGGGTATCAAACATAAAATTATCTTTTGGTTATGCAAAATTGGTCTATAACATGCTTATACTCATTTGAATGATTTTAGATTTCGAGACACAGGAAGGGGAAATATAGTCATTATCTTTTGATTTTCTATGACCAGTTAAGACACTTAAAAAAACAAACTGATTTTTGGCTGGGCATGATGTCACATGCTTGTACTTCCAGCAACTCAGGAACCTGAGGCAGGAGAATTGCAAGTTTGAGCCCAGGCTAGGCTATTTAGCAAGACCTTGCCTCAAAATTAAAAAAAATTAAAATGGGGCTGGGGATGTAGCTCTGTGGCAGTGTGTCCCTGGCTATAATCTCCAATCCCTCAAAAAAAAAATTCTTAAAATGAATTCTTGGCTCACTTGTTAGATTGCGAGAGATAAAAGTTAAGTCGAGCGAGCATGGTGGCACATGCCTATAGTATAATTCCACCAGTTTGGGAGGCTGAGGCAGGAGGATAGCAAGTTCAATGCCAGCCTCAGCAATTTCAGGAGTCCCTAAGCAATTCAGTGTGACTCTATCTCTAATAAATCATTAAAATGGGCTGGGAATGTGCTCACTGGTTAATCACCCCTGGGTTCAAGACAATTTCATGTGTGATCATTACATTCATCAGCAAATTTGAGCTCTTGTGGAAAAAGATTAGCGGCAAGAAGTAAGAAATTGTACCAATTTTCTCAAAAAAAAAAAAAAAAATGATGATGATGATGACTGAGATGACTCCTGGAAATTCCAGACACGGGATCTTGAATGGAAAATACCTCCTCAATGCTGATTTCATGAAGTGTTAGTGGGGATTAGAAGGGAAAGAAATGCTCCAAGACTGCTATGTGTGGAAAATTGAATACAGTTAAATAGGATTTTGATGTTTCCTGAGGTTTTAATATGCTAACGGACACGTGAGTGACTGATTTACCTCAGGGAACATCCACTTACACCTTGCAAAACTACTGTTTTGTGGACAATATTACAGAAAACACTTTTTAGAAATGTTTTTGAAGCAATAAAATAACCCAGTGGTATTTATTAGGAGACAATATGAGTTTACTATAAATAATGTCAAAGTGAAATTATTTCCATTTTTAAAGAGTTATTAATTAGTAGCCAGGCACGGTGGACCACACCTGTAGTCCCAGCAACTCAGGAGGCTGAGGCAGGAGAATTGCAAGTTCGAGGCCAGCTCTGTCAACTAAACAAGGCCCTATCTCAAAAAATATAAAAAGGACTGGGTATGTAGCCCAGTGGTAAAGTACCCCTGGGTTCAATCTCTAGTACCCAAATAGTAATAATAGTAATAATAGCTATTAATTAGTGGAAAGCCACAAAAGCAGAGTATCTATGTTGCATCAGGGCATTTAGCAAAGACACAAGAAAGATGCAACAATTTTGTCCAGGTAAAAACAGGGCTTTGTATATTTATAACACTAAGTATGTTGTTTCAGGATCTATTTCTGCATTAGACCATTTTTGATCTCTTTATATTGATGGCCTCTGCCTCCTTTTTGTTTTATTTTCCTGACATCTAACATCAGACTTTCCATTTAGTAGGTAATTATTTAACAGAAGTAGTTATCATGTAAAATAAGAATGAAGCCCACAAATTACTATTTTTTGAATTAGAATCCTATTTGTGTAATATATATTGATGAAGCAAAATCAAACAATGGAAGGAATTATGTAAGAAAATAGAGGACAACTGATTTAATAATTTTAACCACAGGAATATATCTTAAATTTAGAGTTCATTACCTTTTCCATTAAAAATTCTTTCAAATATAGGCACTTGAGATCGTTCCCCAAATTGATTACCATAACCAACGAGGGCCTCTTTCACTGTCTCATAGCTAGAGAGGACCACCACCTTCTTGGGCCCCATTTGGATGCTGTAAATGGAGCCATACTTCTGGGAAAGCTTTGGTGTGAGAAAAAGAAAAGTGATTAAAACATTGTTCTATGGTAAAAAGTGAACTGGATCTTGACCTTTGGGAAACTGGTTAAGTTCAAAAAACCAACCAGTTTTGTGATCAGATAAAGTCAGAATTTTGGATTGTTTTACTGCAGTTATTACACAATTTAGGGTCATTTTTATAATCATCATTTGATTGTATACACACTCTACCTTGTTTGAAATTTTGTACTAACGATGCTCTGACATTATAGTTTTGTTTGATATCAGAATATACTCAGCCAGGACTCTCAGGAGATAAAAATTTGCTTACTACCACACTTGACACCCGAAAACTATATTTACACCCTATTCCTATGGGGTGCTATGATCTTAGTAAACCATGTTATTACTCTGTGACATTGCTTACTACAGAAAAAAAAAATCCATTTTCTTTGATAATCGGAAGTACTAAGAGCCAACATTTATTGCCTCCTGACTGTATTCCAAGCACCATTATTTTCTTCAGTGTTCTTCAGTGTGCTTCATTGGTGAAGGCCTTCCTATACCCACTGTCTGACAGGGTCACAGAGTAGGGGATGCTGTGGCAGGGCCAATCCATCTGGAAGCCGGAACCACTGGAAATGTTAAGTGTTTTGTTTATGATACTCATGACATGAATAACAGGGCATACGTCAATCAGTAATAAAAGTACATATTGCCTGAGATTGCAGGAAAATTCCCAGAATGAGACTAAGGATATAATTGAGATATGCCATGAGGTGTGTTTCAATATCTCTCAGGATACAAACAATAATCTTATTCCTCGAGCCTAAAAACAAGAAATATTATCCCTGTGATCTCAACTCTTCTTCTTTTGTTGACACCACTCCTCCTTAAGGACCCCTGGAATCCCCACTTCCCCCCACGCCCCCCCCCCACCGCCGGGGCTGGACCCCAGCACTTTATAAAACAGCAAAGTAGATTTTATCACCTCCATTGTATAGGCAAGGAATTGTAACTGTAAGAAATCACAGAGTAAATTGTGCTGCTCAGCTGTGGAGCTGGGGGCACACATTGTTGTAGTTTCTTGGCTATGGAACCTGTGGTATTAACCCAACTAACATTGGCAGAGAATGAGACAACTTTAAATGATCCTTTCCTCATAAAAATTGCCCTTAGAAAAAACATTAGATTCCTTCTGTCTCCTCTTTGAATTGACAGAAAAATGTGTAAAACCATTTCCCACCAGTGTCAGACAGAAGGGTCAGCCGATATCACTCTCACTTATACTTTGGGATGACACAGTACACAAGGTCTCCATGTATTTTTTTTTTTAAATAATAAACAAATAGCTGTACTTTGAGAAACAACAAATTAATTCTTGTAGAATTTTTTGTGCCCTAGGAGTTAACTTCACTGACTCCAGAAGCCCAGGCTACATGACTATGATTCTTATGATCTTAAAATCAAGGGTAATCAGACGATTTTTGACATTTTTAAATACTTGAATATGACACTTCAAGTTTGAAATTTCATTGTCCTTTTAGAACATAGTCACAAAACTAATCTGGTCAATCATTTTGCCGCAGTTCTTTTGAGTGCGTGTATGAACAGAATGGTGATATTTAATTGCTTTATGAACCATTGAATTGTTGGACGATGAGTTTTTTAATTGGCATGAGACAATTCCTACTTGTCAAATCAACTTACTTTAACCAATCCTTTGAAAAAGTCTCTCAAGTGTATGAACCTGCACTAACTCCCCAGAGGGCCTTATTAAGCCAAAATAATGCCCCATTGAGTGAGATATCCTACAAAGTGTTTGCTATTTTCATGAACATAAATAAATGCTCATGTTCTTAATATCTGTTGTTTTTGGACAAGTCATGTTTTGTGCTGTCACCTGAACTCTAGAGAAGCAGTGTAAGAGGGAACTTGGCGCCAAGTGCAAGTGCATTTTGGCCAAAGGGTGGCCTAATAGAAGGTCATATGACCACAAGAAGCTCCAGAAAAGTGAGAGATTCTGCTTCAGCATGAGTGGAGGGTTGGAGATACAGGAAACACTCTGCTCTACAAGAGTGCTTAACAATGTCTGTGTAGGAAATTCCATTTTATCTTTAAACACCCAGGAAGACTCAGTGGCCAGCACAAGAAGAATTTTTTTCAACCACAGAATCCCGTGCCTCTCAAAGAAATGCCCTTCAGCTGGGCAAGTGGCACATGCCTGAAGGAGGCTAAGGAGTGGGGGCGGGGGGGAGGCTGAGGAGTCAGGAGGATTCAAGATCAAAACCAACTTCAGCAACTTACAGAGGCCTTAAGCAACTTACTGAGACCCTATCTCAAAATAAAAATATAAAAATGACTGTGGGGATATGGCTCAGTGTTAAAGCACTACTGAATTCAATCCCCAGTAACGGGGGGGGTGGGGGGTGGGGAGGGGGGGGGAGAAAGAAAAAAAAGAAATGCCCTCCAAGTTTGTTATGCTTCCTATTCCTGTAACTTGTGACATCAAAGCCATTTCCTGAAACTGTAAAAGTACTGCCAAAATAAATGAATATTTTCTCCCCTTCCAATAAATAACAAAAAGACAGTGTTTATATTTGACACTTGTGCATTGGATACTTTTGAATGAAAGGGTTTGATGTGATCTTGATGGAATGTGTGCTGTTTTTTATGACACCGTCTGAACTGTAATTATGGTCCCCAGTTCACTGTGGTAATTGGGAAGAATTTTTTAAATAAAATTTTTCAATAAAATACAGAAAAATGGTCAAGCAATGAAAAGACAATTAGAGAAGTTGGCACCACAGTGCCAACTTCTAATCTTAGTGATTCAGGAGGCTGAGGCAGGAAGATTGCAAGTTCCATGCTAGTCTCAGCAACTTAGGTAAAGTAAAAAATAAAACCAAAGTAAAACATTAAAGTAAAATCAAAAAAGAAAAAAATCATAAAAAATAAAAAGAACTTGGAGTGTAGATTAATGGTTAAGTGCCCCTAAGTTGAATCCCCAGTATCAGAAAATTTTAAAGAAAACTTAAAAAAAAAAAAAGAAAAAAGAAAAAATCCATTAGAATTACGAAAGAAATTGCAGAAGGGTTCAGTGATGTAGGAAATTAATATAATTAAGATTAGTATTCTAGGGAGTGAAAATTGAAATGGGAATTTGATGTGGTGATGACAGTCTGTTAGGAACCTTCGTATGTAAGGTGATGTAGCAGGAGTGAGGCAAAGAAAACAATTCTGAGAGGGACATTTTACGAAAAAAAAAATTATAGAAGTTGGGAAAAGGGAAGAAAGGATATTTTACAGATGGAATTAATTCAGAATAATGTAGAAAGGTAAAAATGAAAGACTAAATCATAAATTAGGCTGGTGAATATGTAAGTGAAGGACAGGAATGATGTGGGAATCAACAAATGAGGTTGGAGCACAGGGACTTAGATGAAGGATTTATTGAAGGAAGGCCATGTTTTTCTGAAGAATGAACCTGTTTTGTGACCTTTGGATGTTGGAGAAAGAACCACACATATCTGTAAAATGAAGATGAAAACTTCACCCCTCTTTTCCTCTAGGATGATTGTGAGGATTAAGTGTAATTCTTACAGTGCTTTAATAAACAAAATGCAACACAAATATAGGTATTTTTATTATACCCACTGAGATAAAATAATGATTTTTCTTTTAGTAAATTCCCCTTAAGATTTTATACTGAAAAGTTATAGAATACAGCAGTTACATGCTCTTTGGAACTTAAAATTTATAACTAAATGCCAACTCTGAGTCTTTGTATTACCTATGTAGCTCCATAATCAATAGCTATAGAATCATAGTGGAAAATTAGAGAAATTGGTCTAGTACTTTGTCTAGCCCTATAAATTTACAGATGAGAAAACAAAGACACTGGCTAATTCACACAGCAAATTAATGGCATATCCAGAACTAAATTTTGGGGGACACAACAATCTTGATTATAATTTTTGTACAAAGTTTTGAGTTAAATTGAAGACTCTAGAGTAAGACTATTACCACAAATTCAATTCTTTTGTAGCAGGTTATATGTGAAAATGCAAGTACAAGTTTAAAATATTCTAGTGTTAAAATACTGCTTTCAAAAAAGAAGTATTTGTGCTAATTTTTAACATATGTTCAATTTAAAGCAGATCTGTTAATTTCGAATACTACCTAAATTCCCTCCCAATACATATAGGAACTATTGTTAATATGCATACTAATAAACATACTAGGGCAAGACTGATTTATAAATTATAAATAAGAATCAAATTAACAATATATATATATATATATATATATATATATATATATATATATTTTTTTTTTTTTACCTCTTGCATGGTTTGATATGGCCTCTTCAGATTGAGGATGTGCAGATTTCCAATAACTGGCCAGGGTTTGGGTCCTGGAGGAGAATGTTGCTTGGATGTTTTAGTCATAAATATTTTAATATTTAAAATAAAAATAAGAATCAGGCCAAGAATTGAAAGTATAGCAAAAGAATCAAACCCACTCATGTTCAATTAGTTGAAATAATTATTTAAACAATAGAGATTTTGTCACAATCACAACCAGACAAAAACCAACAGCTTCCAAACAAATGAAAGTTTTGAAGATGTTGGTAATGTTTGCTCCACATTATGGTCTTTCATCTATTTTATAATAGAACTGAATTAAGCCCTGCACTGTTTTGTTGCCTTTTTTGAACTCCTTCCGCCTTTCTCCTTTTTCACTTTTCAGTTCAATCTGCTTTATTAACTAAAATCTGGAAGGATTTTATTTTCCTGTAAAACCAAGATTAGTCTTAAGTTTTCTGATGGATAGTACATATTTAATCCTCAATATGAAACTATGGTTTTATAATACAATTGATTGTGTAGTTTGCTAAGGCGCACCATTCTGTGTGTGGTTGGTTAAATAACAACAGCTCACCATCAAGAATTTCAAGTTCCTTTTTTTTTTTTCTACATAAGAGTTAGTTTATAAATAGATCTCATAGATAGTGACAATAACTATACTTGGAAAAGAGATTGAGATACAACTCCATTTGTCAAACCATCATTAAATTGCAACCATTGTTTAACAAAAATCAACAAAAGCCTTTCTGAGAATCAATGAACAGTATGGGTCTTCACGAAGGACCACTGAGTAGCTTATTATCTGCCAATTGTATCACATATATTTATATTGGTAAATTTATAATATCCTCATGTATGTACATTCAGCTTGAGAGTCTCTTTCTGAAATGTTTGGGTGCAGAAGTGTTTTCAGATTTTAGATTCTTTGGATTTTGGAATATTTGCATATACTTATGAAATATCTTGGGGAATGGGACCCAAGTCTAAACATAAAATTCATTTAGGTCTCATATGTTCCTTATGCACATAGGCTGAAGGTAATTGTGTTCAATATTTTTAATGCATCTGCATTTTGACTGTGACCCATCACATAAGATCCGGTGTGGAATTTTCCACTTGTGGTATCATGTCAGTGCTCAAAAAAATTCAGGTTCTAGGGCATTTTGGATTTTGGACTTTCAGGTTGGGGGAGCTCAACTGTACATGCATTTTTTTAAAAAATTCTAATTAGTTATACATGACAGAAGAATGTATTTCGCTTCATTGTACAAAAAGGAGCACAACTTTTTATTTCTCCGGTTGTACACAATGTAGAGTTGCACCATATGTATAGTCATACATTTACCTAGGGTAATGATGATCATCTTATTTCACAATCTTTCCTGCTCCCAACCCCCATCCTTTTCCCTCCTTCCCCTTTGCCCAATCAAAGTTCCTCCATTCTCCCTACACTGCCATCCCCCATCCTCCCTAGTTATGGATCAAAATCCACTTATAAGAGCGAACATTTGGCCTTTGATTTTTTGGGATTAGCTAACTTCACTTAGCATGATATTCTCCAACTCCACCCATTTACCTGTAAATGCCATAATTTTATTCTCTTTTAATGCTGAGTAATATTCTATTGTGTATATATACCACACTTTCCTTATCCATTCATCTGTTGAAGGGCACCTAGGTTGGTTCCACAGTTTAGTTATTGTGAACTGAGCTGCTATGAACATTGATGTAGCTGTGTCACTATAGTATGCTGATTTTAAGTCATTGGGTATAAACTGAGGAGTGGGATAACTGGGTCAAATGGTGGTTCCATTCCAAGTTTTTTAAGGAATCTCCATACTGCTCTCCATAGTGGTTGTACCAATTTACAGTGCCACCAGCAATGTATGAGTATACCTTTCTCTCCACATCCTCAGCAACACTTATTATTGCTTGTATTCTTGATAATTATCATTCTGACTGGAGTGAGATGAAATCTTAGAGTAGTTTTGATTTGAATTTCTCTAATTACTAGAGAGGTTGAGCATTTTTAAATGTATTTGTTGATCAATTGTCTATCTTCTTCTGAGAAGTGTCTGTTTGGTTCCTTGGCCCATTTATTAATTGGGTTTTTTATTTTTTTGGTGTTAAGTTTTTTTGAGTACTTTATATATCCTGGAGATTAGTGCTCTATTTGATGTGTGGATAGTAAAGATGTTCTCCCATTCTGTGGGCACTCTCTTTACATTATTGATTGTTTCCTTTGCTGAGAAGAAGCTTTTTAGTTTGAATGTATTTCATTTATTAATTCTTGATTTTATTTCTTGCACTTTAGGATCTGGTTAAAGAAGTTAGGACCTAATCTGACATGATAAAAATTTGGCCTGATTTTTCTTCTGTTAGGTATGGGGTCTCTGGTCTAATTCCTAAGTCCTTTATCCACTTTGGGTTGAGTTTTGTGCATGGTGAGAGAGAGTGGCTTAATTTCACTTTGCTACTCAAGTTCCTTATAATGGTCAGCCTCTTCCACCCTCTTAAAGGAGTGGAAGAGAACTGATTTTAAACATAGTGCTGTGCATAGATCCTGGCACAGTCTCACCAGATTACTTGACTTACTGAGTTTTAATTTCTTCAGTTCACAATGAGAAAAATGATAATGATACTGTAGACAAAGGTTGGACTGTGATGAATACAGAGTTAACATGTACATTGCCTCTAGTGTGTATTAAAAGCTCAGTGCCTGGCGTTCCTCATTTATCTTTGGTCCACTGACAAACTCTCATCTATTATATCTGAATTCTTTTCTGTAAAGGGAAGTTTTATTTTTTTTTTCATCAAATTTGCCACTTTTTTGTGTACTTTTAACCATGTGTCTGAAAGACAGTTGCTCATTCTTCTCGACTTTCTCAAGAAAGAAAGGCAGTCTTCCCTTTTTGTGTCAGAATGACTGACCAGGAACTAGGTCAACAGATTGGACCAACTGATATATTGCCTTTTTAATAGCATTTTTCCTCAATGTTTTTCTAGTCATCATCATGTTATATATTTAATGTTTAGTTTATCATCTGTTTTCTGAAAGAAGTCAGAAATTCTTGAAAGTGAGGACGACTTCTTTTTTTGCTTTACTGTGAAATTCCCAAAAACTTAGAACAGTGCCTGGCATTTAATAAATACTTATTCAATTAGTAGATAAATAAAAGAGTGAATGAATAACTGACATCTTTGAAACTTTATGTTTTCAGATAATCATTCCTGGTGACATAGGACTGGGAAGAACCAAGTGACTATAGATGTCAAATTCTGCCATTTTATGAGTAAGAAAATTGTAACTCAAAGAGGTCAGGGATTTGGTGAGGATCTGATAGCTCCATTTTTTTAAAGATGAATGCAATTTATTTTTTATTTATTTATTTTTATGTGGTGCTGAGAATTGAAACCAGTGCCTCACATGTGCAAGGCAAGCTCTGTACAGCTAAGCTGTAACCCCAGCCCCTCTGATAGCTACTTTTTAACAGAGGTGCAATTAAGTTCACTCTTCCTACAGTGCTCCTCAGACCACTTGTATTTACATAATACTAAAAGTTTTATAGTTTAAAGGCCCTGCTTGGGATGATCTTGGATTGGTTGAACATAATCTCAGATAAACTTCTCTAACAGACACTGATGATAATTTTCTTGAGCCAAGTCTTAAACATTTGAATAGTGTAAGAGAGGCAGCTACAGGGACAAAACAAAGGGTAGTGTTTCTTTGCATAGAAAATGACTGTTAGTCTCAAATCCATCTTCTCATTGACATTTACATTTAATAGTGTTGCAGGGCAATAGAGTCATTTTTCAAGACAAAGAGCAGAGGAAGAAGCAAAGAGTTCAATCAGACAAATGGGAACGTGACAGGAATTAAATTACTTGCAATCAATTCCTTCAAATTGTTATATAATAAGAGGTAATACTGTAATAACAGGTCCTAGTCATGCCATTATTATCCCAACACTACAAATGAGGAAGCTCAGGCTTTAAGAAGTTAAGTAATCTGGCCCAGATCACATAATTGTTAAGAACTCAAGTGTGCCTGACTCCAAAGCTTTTAGTCTGTCATGTGTTGCTAGTTCCAGATGTTGGTGATTCACACATCTGGCTTTCATTAACATAGCACCTAAAATTTGATTATAGCTAACAGCCCAAAATATAGTCATAAATGTTTCTTATTGATGTACTTCTGAATATTTAAGGATAACTGTTGATTATAGTCACGATTATTTTCTGACATATGAGTTAAGAAATTTAGGTCTTTTTATCTGCTATTAATTATTGAGAGAGGAATAATGAAATCTTTGGGTTCTCTATCTGTCTTTGCATTTCTATATATTTTTACTTCATGATTTTGAGGTTTTGACATTAGAAGAGTATCTATTATTCTGTCCTTCTGAATAATTAACCATTTTATTATTTTGAGATTACATTTAATATTTCTGTTTTTTTTTATTTTTAATCTAATTTGCCTCTATTAATATAGCTTTCCCAACTTTTTGTGACTAATATAAACAGGGCACATATTTTCCCTACTAATTTACTTTTAACCTATTTTTGTCTTTATATAAAATGCTTCTTTGAAGGCAGTACATAGTTTGGTTTTGCAATTTTTTTTAATCCCATCCAACAATCTCTGTCTTTTAATTCAAATGCTTAGGCCATTTATATTTAATGTGACATGGTTAAGTCATTTGTTTCTTATTTAGCTCATCTGTTCTTTCCTTTCTCTTTCTTTCTCATTTTTACCTTCTTGAGTATCTCTTTTTGACTTCTTAGTTATAACTGTTTTGTTATTTTAGCAGTGGCTTTGGAGGTTTAGCACACCATATTAACTTATCATCTATCTTTTAGTGACATTATATGGGTTTTATATAGCAGAAGAACTTTAAAATTGCCTCCCTTCCTGGTCTTATGTTACCATGAGTTGTTTATAAGTCCTTTTTAAAGAATCAAATTATACTGCTGATAATAGCAACATCTGCTAGGAAGGACAGGGCATCTGGGTGGTGATTAAGGAAAAGGAAACTATCATTTGTTATTTAGAAAAAAAATGAGTACACTTACTTTTTATTTTTTTGCCAAATACTTGTCATTTATGTGAGTTATTTTTATAATTTTAGAAAAAGTTAGAAACTTAAAAATCTTGTCATAGAGTTAAGAAAGCCAGAGAGAAAATTCATTAGTTTCCTCTGTAAATATCTGTAAATATATAAATATGTACCATTATTCATGGTAAGTTAGGACTTTCCTTATATATCTGAGTTGGTGGATTATGTTGCAGGTCAGAGATGAGGTATTAATTCTGGACAAGTAGTGTATATGCTACCATGCCTGAAAATTGATGGGTATAGGTGGTCATTGCTCAAGGCAGATGATTGGGGTAATATGTGATATTATTGCTTATGTTTATCATAATGATATTTACAGAGTTTACTATGTATTTACTGTATTATAACAATTGATGTGTATATACAGAATAAATAGAGTTAGTGTATGAGAACAGGTAATATTTTCACCATTCTTGGTAGAAAAACAAAAAATATATTACATAAGAACTGGGCGTGTGAGAATGTATGTCCAAATTCAGTCAGTCTGGCTCCAGAATTCACACTTTCTTATACTGAAGTACTATTGTCATAATCGTACCATAATCATACCATAATCAGACAACCTTACCAGCCTCCATTTCATCTTAGCTCTTACCAGCCTCCATTTCATCACTAGTCCTAGGTGCAGAGTTAGTTATATATTATGAGCAAAAGCTGTCATTTGACCAGGAGCTTTAGTGGCCTAGGATCCAACCCAAGTAGCTGATTCTGCAAGACAAAATGAGTTCCCAGCCTATTCAAGGTCCTTATAACCAAGACACTGTTACAGAAAGTTCTGAGAGGGAAACATACAGTGAGAGACAACAGGATGAAAATACAGTAAACCTGGTAGCAGTAAGATGGAGAAAAGAAAGAGGAAGTGAGGAGAACCTGGAGCAATTCCCAAGTCAGAGAGGATGCATGTTAATTTTCTAGGGCTGCTGTAAAAAAGTATAACAAAATGAGGAAACTAAACAACAGACATTTATTTTCTCACAATACTGCAGGCAAGAAGGTTAAGATCAAGGTGTCCACAAGGTGGTTTCTCTCCTTGACTTATAGATGGCTCTTTTTTCTATGTCTCCACACAGGGTTTTCTTTGTATGTGTCCATGTCCTAATCTCTTCTTATAAGAACACTAGTCCTATTGTAATGGGGCCTATCCCAAGATTTCATTTAATTTTAATTACCTGTTTAAAGTCTTATCTCTGAATATAAACATCATCACACCCTGAGATAGTGGAAGTTAAGACTTCAGCTTATGAAATTTGGAAGACACAATTCAGACTATAACAGATGGTTATAGAAAATTTAGGCACAAACAAGTAGAAAGTAATGGGTGGGGGGAGGGGAGTCATAGACCAGCCTGGAAACAAATCACCAAGCTAAAAATTTTAGGGCAAAGTTGATGAATTAGGGCTGGGGATGTGGCTCAAGTGGTAGCGCGCTCGCCTGGCATGCGTGTGGCCTGGGTTTGATCCTCAGCACCACATACAAATAAACATGTTGTGTCCGCAGAAAACTAAAAAAAAAATAAAATAAAATAAAAAAAAAACAAAGATGTTGAATTATATTGTAAGGGTAAAATTTTTAAGCTGACTCTAAGCTGCAGAGCCTGAGTTAAAGTGTAAAAGACCGGACATTGTGAAGTTTCTAACTGCAAGGCTTGGGTTAAAATGTAAAAGACCAAGTATTGTTAAATTCCTCTGCTACCCTCCGGAACCTGTAATCTCTGTAGCTGTTAGGACAATACCCGCGAACTGCCCAGTAAATATGCTCACTGACTCCTCTGGTTGTCTAATAACCTGGGGTTCTGTGAAGCTGGCACGTAGGCATCGCAGGACCTAAAACCAATCAGTTTTAATGTGCACCCCACTTAGAAGTGACCAATCACCCCTGTCCAATCTGTTCCCGCCAATGAATGTACTAATCAGGTCTCAGAGTTGTTGTTCAATTTTCCCACGCCTCATGATGATTTGTTCTGATGTATGCAAAGCCCCCCACCCTCTCCAAAAAGTGTACTTAAGCTCTGCCTGACCTCTGCTCTGGGCTCTGGGCTGCTCTATCTTCCTGAGTGAGCCTGGAGCCTCAGCATGCTGAATCAATAAAACCCCTTCTGCCAATTGCATGGAGCTGGTCTCTTGTGGTTTCTCCCTCCGACGCTTTGCCAGACCCTTACAATATGAAATGGCTCTAATTAGCTCTTTTCCTTTTCTTCACATTTAGGTATGTGAAAATGATCTCAAAGTTCTGTTTGAATTTCCTTATTTTCAAACAATGCAAAAACACTAATTATGCCATTCTGATTGTATAATATATATATAAAGTTCATATATCAGCTATATCTCAAGCACTAATACTTTTTAAAATTTAAATTATGTTAGTATAATAATTAAATATTTGTAAAATTTAAATAGTACCTATTTTCTTCTTACATATTTTATATAGCTATGAAGTCAAAACAAATTTAAAAACTAGATTAAACAAAAAATCAGAAATATAAACTGCTTGCCTTAATATAACTTAATGAAAGTTAGACTTTTGCTGAAAAATACAACTCCCTTTTGCAAACTTAAATTCTTGAATATCACCAAAAATTCTTCTCCCTCAATCTTCACATATGATACTGTAGTAATTAATTTCTGGACTTAAGGAGGGTCTGATATAGCACAATGATTAAAAGAGTTTGACCTTTGGCACCAAACAGATCTGAGTTTAAATTTAAGTTCTGCCTTTTATTAGTTTGCTTGTGGAAAGCTACTTAGATTCTCTGTGTCTCAGTATATAGTATTATTCATCTAACATATTTATTAAGGTTGAAATAAATATATGGAAATAATAAGATTCATTGATCAGTTGTCTCTTTGTTAATGGTGGAGGGTGTTTTCTACCATTATAGAGAATCAGATTACCAAACTTCTAATTTTACAAAAGGACAATTTGACTCCCCAAATTTGATCTACTTTGGTGGGTTGTGGTAGAATTTATTATATAAATAGTTAAATTTTTAATAAAATGTGCTATTATTATTAATCTGTGTGTCTCCCTCCCAAGATTGTTCCTCAAAACTAAAATATAATTAGAATTTGGATTATCCATTAATCTGTAAATAGAGAAATATGTACTATTATTCACAAAGAAGGCAACTTGGTCAATAAATTGGAATTCCAATTATATTTATTGAGTCTTAGAAATATAGAGAAAAGTAAACAGATTAGAAAGAGTTGGGTCTGTAGGATGAAAGATTGGCATAATTGGATAATAAATCAGGGAATATTTTAGCCAGACCGGTCTATTGTCTGGAGAGGTTTCATGCTGGCTTGGGCTGAGGGTGGGCCAAAGTTCAGCAGCCTAGGGCAAGGAGAGAACATTAACTAATTTGGTTAAGATTAACCAGTGGGGATAAGTAGCTCAGCTAATCATTTATGAAAGAATTTGAAACACCTGTGGTTGGCCTTGTCATAGGTAAGCCGGTGGCATCTGTGAATACAATTTAGGTCATGTAGGAAGGGTATATTTTGCTGAAAGCCATTTTCTGGAACACAGCAGGGTTGGGTGGATTCTTTTCACCCCTCACTATTTTCACAAGGGGTCAGGTAAAATTCAACATTGTTAAATCTCTGCCATCTAAAGTCTGGCATTTTAATTGAAAAAGTTACTTAAAATCAAAGAATAGGAGTTAGGGAATAAAGGTACACATGTATGCATTTATTTACCAACCTCGTGTTATAAAAACAAAGTGTGTTCCTTTGAGTCTACTGATTAAAATTTACTATCTTTCTTCTGGTGATACCGCTGTTGACCGGTGACGAGTCCTTGCTTCCCCGATGTTGAAGAATAACACCAAAGAAGCACGCCGAGGCAAGGTCAGAGTAGAAATTAGAAGTTTATTAAAGAACAGCAGAAAAGACTTCTCCCGGAGGAAGAAGGGGACCCAAGAGGTGGAATCCGTGGAAGGGCTGTTGTCTCCCCTTTTTATAGTTTTGGTGATGGAATGTAGGTTGGAGGCCCGAGGGATGGGACACAGGTGGGCTTAATTATCACCCTTTGGGATGGGATTATCACTTCTCTGGGATGGGCTATCTTCAAATCTGTTGGGGCTGTTTCCTGGGCTCCATTAACATTTCTTTGGGATGGACTTTGGCCTAGGGCCTTTTCAGGACTTCATTGACATTTCATGAGTTGTTCTGCGTTTCCTGGAATTCATTCAACATGGCCTCCATTTTAGATTTCACTCGGTATTAGACCCGATTTATCTAACTATACTGACTACCTAACTTTAAATCTGGCTTCACTGGCATGAACTACATAAAATTGGCATTGGCTATAAGGTCCCATTCCAAGTTCTTAAAAGAAGATAAAGCAACTTGATAGTATGAGTGAAGATTCTTTCTGGAGTTGTGTGTTTACTTTCTAAACATAGCACTTTACCTTGAAAAGGACCTGAAGTTTGCTTGTGGAAGTGGACTTCAGAAAGTTTGCAACTTGTGAGTTATTGTGAAGTGGTAGAAGGAGGGTTACTTGTAATCAGAAAGTTGTGACCCAGATGAAATGGATGTGGTTCTTAATACAAGAGATAAACTGATGGAGCTGGTTAGAGGTTTGTGTGCATATACATGCATAGGCACATTTGTGGACTGTCTTGTTCAGCAAGGTGCAGTTTTCTGTGTTCACTTTGTGTTTCTTGCAAATGAAATCATGCATATATAATCATGAAATTTATGCCATGATTAATATGTTCCTTAAGATATCAATTGTACTGGAACAAATTCACATTTTCAAAACAAGTGTTATAACAACCTTCATTATATATAGAAATATTTATGTCAATGAAGAAATTATAATAGATGTAAATCTATCTATTCAAACACACATTTGTATTCCCTATCTCTGACAACAACAGAGAGGGCCACGAAGAGGCAATGAGCACATCTACCTTGTAGAAAGAAAGCAGGACTCAAGGAAATGGCGATGCCAGAGCTGGAGCAGGCAAAGCACAAGATGAAGTACATGTCAAAAAGACATAGAAACCAGCTGGAATAGACTTGCATGGGCCAAGTCTGGGGCAACTTTCTCATCACAACAATCTTGTATTGTATTTTATATAATTTACTAAAATAAAAATCATGAGACTATAGTGATATAAATTAGTAAATGAATACATTTCAAGATTGAGGAGGAATAAGACATTGATATAGAACACTTCACATTGCTTCTCACAAAATAATATTAATTACAAAGGTAGAAAGAAGACTTTTTAAAGAGAAGAAACATGTTACCTTAATCAGTGAGCTAAGTGAGCAATCATCAATAACACAACAAGTTCAAAAACTGCTCCAACTGATAGGATATGGTCCAGCAATTACATTTCTTTTTGCAACACGGCTGGTAAATTCATATAAACTGAATCTAATGAGGAAACATCAGACAAATCCAGACTGGAGACATTTTGCAAAATAAAAATAACTGGCCTATAGTCTTCAAAAGGGTCAATGTTATGAAAAGTTAGAGAACCTAGAGAAAGGTTGAGAACTTGATCATTTTTGTATTTGCAGAATCTGGAACAGAGAAGAACAAAAATTTAAAATATATCCCTTTGCTTCTTTTTTATTTGATTATTTATTCACTCACCTACTAAACAAGCATCTAATTTATGTGCTTTATTCCAAATGTTAAGGTTATGGAAAAAAAATGAGTGTGTCAGTTCTTAAGAAATTTATTTTTTCACCCTTAAATGCCATAAGAAACATTTTTAAATTGTAAAATACATGAAATCTTTATATTTTATTTAAGTGGGGGAGATGGGAGCTTGTATGTGTCTCTTTTGATCTCATTCCACAATTCTAATTGAACTATAGGATCTCTCCTGGGATAAGCAGCAACCATGCCTGGAAGATGTAAAAGTTTGGATTCTGTTGGCCATTTGTATGGATTCTGGGGAAACAAAAAACTATGTTGATAGAGAACTTTTCTCCTTTGTGTGGAGGAGAGTTTGGAGGCTGGAAGCTGTTGAAGGAGACCCATGAGGTAAAGATCTGGGTATTATTAGTTCTCAGAGATTTGTGAATGCCAATGGGTTGTTGATTTATCTTCTCAATTGATGTTTCTGGGTTGGTAGTAAGTATTCCTGGTCCCCCAGGAGCTGCAGAAAGTCTTAAAAGAGACATTAAGTCACTTTCAGCCACAATTCTAGGAGATTGCTAAGCTTTGCTTGTTGAAAAGACTATAAAACAGAGAGATTTTCTTGAGGTGTCAATCCAGAGGAAGTGAATTATGACTCCCAGGAAATCTCTCAGCATTCATTCAGAAATTGCTGTGCCTCTCTATTTTTTTTTTTTCTTGTTGCTGGTGATTGAACCTAGGAGCAAATGGAATGTGACTTACCACTGAGCTAAGTCACCAACCTTTGAGCTGGGATCTCACTAAATTGGTTAGGCCTTGCTAAGTTACTGAGGCTAGCCTCAAACTTGCTATCTTCCAGCTTCAGCCTCCTGAGCCACTGAGATTAAAGGTGTGGGCCACTATACCTGGTTTACATTTTCAAGACTTTTGCCTCCCTCCGGCATGGCACCCATACTTCACTGCAGGAACTTAACTTCTAGTGAATAGACAGAAGAAATGGACAATCTACATAGTAGGGTTCCAGCACTCAGAGTGAAAAGAATCAAGAGACCAGTTAGAGTTTGTTTTAAACGATAATGATTTCTAACAAAGTAGAGCTTGTGGAGACTCCCTTTGACCCCATCAACAGAGCTTTCTTATCTAGTCCAATAAACAGCTTAAAGACTATGAAAACAAGGGCTGGAATAAGCCGGAAGCTATCTCAGCTTTCACAAAACTTTCTGAAATTGCAGTTAATAATTATGGGCCAATCTTTCAGATTTAGACAAAGGAGCAAAGAATAACAAAAGCTTCCTGAAACCAATCATCTAGGTAGAACTTGAGATTTTAAATCAAAGGAAACAGCTAACAAACTGGTATTACTTGACATCTTAATATTTGCAGGGAATAGATAAAAAATAAATAAATTTAAGAGCAGGATTAGACTTTAAAAGTGAACAAAAATAAACCTCTCCCAATAAACAAAATTATTAAAGAAATTAAGGAAATTTAAGAACAGCACATACATACCTGTGCACATACACACAAAACTTTGTTGGATCTGTAAAAATGGACAACAATTTTCAAACATGCAAACAAGCAAAAATGAATTAAAGCAGTAAATGAAGTGAACTAATGAAATAAAGTGAGAAAGATTTGGATAACAAATCCAACAGACTTTCTATGAGATTGATACAGTGCTAGTAGAACAAAAATGAATAGAGGAGAGGAATTTTATTAAGTAGTAAGATAATTTATCTAAGCAAAAGATTCAGCTCTTCAGATTAAAGTGATTCAGTAAATCCCAGGCAAGATAGAAAGAAAGAGGCGATATACTACTGTGAAAAAAGAATGTTAACTCCAAATTTAAAAAATAAGGCTTTGTTGTTGGTAAAAACTGCATTGCAGGGAGGCAGATCTGAGTGTTCACAACGCAGAACGTGATGGCCTTCATGACTTAGTTCTTGAGCAAATAAAAATAATAGTTTTTTTTTTTTTTTTTTTTTCCTAGACCCGAGGATAGCCAAGACCCTCTGAAATTTGCCTTGTGATCAGCAGGGACTCAGGCGGTTTCAAAAGCCTTAGGCAGTCTCAAAAGCCTTGCAATTATTAGCAAGGGAGGGAATAGTGGACTTATTGTAAGCACACTTAGAAGAGTTGTTTGAAGGAGGTCCTGGGTGAAAGAAGTCACCTGAATAGCCAGTGCAATATAAGTAAATGATAATATATTTTCCCTGAAATAAAATATTAAGCAATCTACTCCTAGCTGTAATTTTAAAATCCTAGCAGTCAGAAACTAAAGTTCTGTTAATTATGGTGGCGCCCAATTCCTCATTGATACACATTCTGGCAAAATTTCAGGACTTCAGGGATACAAGATAAATCTTAAAACTTTCCAGACAGGAAAAAAAAAAAAAGTTATGTGATTTTCCTGAAAGTTTTCTTTCTTTATTCCTTCTTTTCTTTTTTGTTTTAGATTGCTGGGAATCAAACCCCTGCCTCACATACACTGGGCATGTGCTGTATCACTGAGCCATATCCCAAGCCCCAAAACTGATTTTTTAAAAACTTATCCTATAAGACAATTACTTGGTTTTAAAATACATTAGCAATACATTTAATTAAGTATGGATGAAATATGAGGGTGTGAGTGTGTTCGTGCATGTTACTAAAATGAATTTGTAACCAACAAGAAAAGGAGATTTAAAGACTAATGCTTTATTTTATAATTTTTAATTCTTTGAAATTTTATACAAAATGGATAGTGATAATATAGCATTTGAACTCTTTCTGAAAATACTAAATTTGCTAAAGGAATTAAAAATATTCAAAATATAATATTTCTAATGTGATCTATTAAAATAACAAACACTACCCCAAACAATAATATCACTGCATATTTACAAGCACTTCTTTCATTTTTCTAATGTAGATTCCTTGTACTTATTGTTGTTTCATTGGCTTCCCTTTTATAATCATAAGGACTGAAGAAATTATATCAATTGTATTTACATTAAAAGTCTGACATGACTAAGCAGTGTTGATTTCTATGTGACCTACTTCTTTGGGAAAAATTCAAGAACATACTTCAATTGTCATTCTGAACCTACTTACTGGCAAAAGCATACTAAGTTCTGGATAGAAAGCATTGACCATCTGTTTTATGAGCCATATCCCTTCAATTAAGCAATCATTCTAATATCAAGAGACAGCATCAGATATACAGACATTTTTACAAAGGCTATTTGGGGATTAGCATGGGCCCACTCTGGTCCATATTCTCTTCACATGCTGCCTTTTTCTTTATTTAACCTTGACTGTATGTGATAGAAAAGAAAGCTGGAGCGCAGCAATGGTATTAGGCTTCAGGTTCCAGCAGGTTGTGGAGTTGGAAGTGTCTGTCATATTCTTTCTCTGGAGGGACCTTTAAAGAAAACAAGATTCTTTCACTGGGTCTGACAGACGTTGAGTATTGAAACAATGGTATTTTCTTAATTATTATCTGAAGTTAGAAAGATCTGGGAATAAGTTGGAGTTGAGGAAAACATTAAAGAACAAAACTATTTATCTCATCCACTTTGATTACACTTCCTCCTTTCCCAAGCCTCTTCTCCCTGGAAGTCCTGCTGAAAAACGCAAACATCTATCTCACTTGAGTTTTACAAAAAATAGTAGAACAAGATGTCAATGGAGTAAATAGGCAGAAAGTGGAGAATAGGAAGAAGCTGATTTTGTTATTATAGGGCCTGTTGATGTGTACTCACTAAAGGTCTTCAACTTTACACATTCCATTTGCTTTTGCCTACTTTTACCTTTGGAATAATGTCTCACACTCTTGCCCAGGACTTATTTCTTTTTTTTAATAAGTAGCTCTTTTTAATTGTTATCAGAGGAGTGACAAGACACTTGTCAACTAAATTTTGTCTTTTCTTCATAAGTTTCTGCTTTGGAAAAACCTCATAAATTCTGATTTTAACTGGCTGGATGTACAGTCTCTATTTTTGTCTAAACCGGGATATCATCCATTTTCATCTTATGGATGCCACACAGGCCTGTATGCTTAAGATGAGCAAAACATTTTACTAGTGGAGCTATCATTTACATTCTTTTTCTTTTAATTTTTATTTTTTGATACTGGGGATTGAACCCAGGGGCACTAACCACTGAGTTATATCCCCAGTCCTTTATATTTTATTTTATTTTATTTTTTTAATTTTGAGACATGGTTTCACTAAGTTGCTGATGGTCTTGCTAAATTGCTGAGGCTGGTCTTGAATTTGCAATGCTCCTGCCTCAGTCTCTTGAGTTGCTGGAATTAAAGGTGTGTACCACAATTCCCAACTACATTGTTTAGGATTCTGTACAGTACCTCCCAATAAACAGAATCATCATAGCAATTCTCGTCAGATGGCTGTTCCCAGAAAGGTATCTTTAGAATTAAACCTGTGAAGGTAAAGGGAAAATAAATCATATTGTGAGGCTGAAGAGAAAATAGTAATTAAAACACTGTTTCAAAATCACCTCCTTAAACTGACATAATTATTTTACAGCCAGAAGCTTAGAATACTCTGAATTTACCATTTGACTTGCTTATTAACCAGCTATTATCCAGAGACCATAGGGTACAGGGAAGTACTGACTTTTTTACTCACCTGTAAGAATACCTCCAACAATTGCTGTTCCAACGGAAGAACCCAAGGCAGCTGCTTGCATGGCTATGGTAGACCTAAGAAGACAAACAAAAGAATTTTGTTTTTCCTGGATACCAGTCAAGGAATCTCACCTGCTGATAGTGGGGGATCCTGCCATCTTCAGGACAGAGTCCAGAATTACACACTAGTAAACAGACCAATATTTTTCTTTTGTACTTTTGATTTCTTTGAGACTTTTGAGTAGTGGTAGAAAATTCTTAAATAAACTTAAGAATCATCTTTTGATGCATCTTCAGAAATGATAAGGTCTTCCCTAGAAAGAGTTTAGCACTCTCAAAAATTGATCCCTGATTTAATTTATTCAATAAATATTTTTTAAGTACTAGCTCTGTGTCAGCTTCTCTTCTAGACAGCGATTAACATATAAAAAAAGCAACTATTTCTTCATCACAAAGAAACTTATAACAAAATTAGAAAATCTATTAAAAGGCTAAAGAATGCTAATTTTAGCACATGTGAGAGAACTCATTGAAGATACTTAAGTAAATATTTGTGATCTTATAAGTAGTTACCTCAAAATAAAATTAGTGAAAAAAATACCTTATAATTTTGGGAACAGAGAATGTGATAAAAGGTGACTGAAATGCTTCAGGCTGTTATATGAGTGACAAAGGAATTAGGAATGTGGGCATCTCCTGGGCCTCTCTCATAGAAGGCAATTAATAGAGTTGTTGAAAGATGATATGAGTAATTGCAGGAAAACAAACAACTGGAAAATCAGAGTTTATTGGTGTTTCAGCTTCATGATCCAAGGGAAAGAATACACTAAACTCATTTTTTTTCCTCTTTATTTGAAAGTTTAAAAAATTTTCTTCTACATAAAAAATTGTACAAGTAACAATATATCAATCTAAATATTAGAAACCACAAATGAATAAAAAGGAAAAGAAGACATTTAATATTCCTCAAACCCTATCAGAATAAAAATATAACAAATTAAAAAAAATATATCAGTCCTGGTGCAGCGGCACAGGCCTGTATTTTCAATGGCTTGGGAAGCTGAGGCAGGAGGATCACAAGTTCAAAGCCAGCCTCAGGAACTTAGCAAGGCCCTAAACAACTTAGTGAGATCCTGCCTAAAAATAAAATAATTGGGTATGGGGCTCAGTGGTTAAGTGCCTCTGGCTTCAATCTTCAGTGCCCAAAACAAATAAATAAAATAATAAAATAAAAATGTATATAGCACTTATTTTCCCATTAAATGTCTGAAATATCCTTTCATGTTATCAAATGTAGAGCTGAATCATAATTTGAATTGTTACAGCATATAACTGCATAAAGGCCTATAATTATAGTCCCATAGGTTGATATTTAGTTTCCTCCCAGTGTTTCATATTTTCAAAATGTTGTAAGAACATATCCTCCTCTGAATATTCTGAATATGATCTCAAACTTGTCCAAATATTTTCCTAAAATAAAATCCATTTTAAAAATGCTATATCAAATATATATAATGTATTTTTCCAAACAGATAAGTGTATAGTTTATATCTCCATTTCTCTTCTTTGACCACCTTTCAATATTATTATTCATTTATTCTTTATCAACTTGATTTGTGAAAAAACTGGTAACTTGTTTTAATTTGCATTTCTCTGATCACTAGTGAGGTTGAATATTTAATACATATTATTTATTTGATTTCCTTCTTTCTAATTTATGTGCTAATTTTACAGGAATTTGCTAAGATCATTTACAGAGCTAAAAGGTATTTTTGATGAAAATTATTCTTTTATCAAATAGGTATGGAAAACAATGAATTAAACAAAATTAATAACATCATTGGATTTAGGCTGCCATCATCCGCAAAAATGTCTCTTAAGAATATTAACTTTCCTTTGTTCTTCACACACCAAAACCTGATTTGAATTTTAATATTCCAAATGGACACTTGTGATTGTCTTGTCTCTCAGGAAAGTTTTTATTTTAAATGTGAATTTTAGCCAGGTACATGAGCCTTCAAGCCTTGCTCCTTTCAGTTCCTTTGCCATTGTCCCCCCTCCTCCATAAATAAATGAAGAAGATATTACTAAACCTGTATATGCAAAGTCTAAACCCTTAACCACGAGACTAACCCAATGTTTGGCCACCCAGTGAGGCCCAGCTCTCAAGAGCCGGATAGACTTGTTTTATTACATCTATGTTACAGGTCTGGGCATGATGATCAAGCATTCCCAATCAGGAGGCAGCTCCTAATGTTTTCACAACGTGTGTACACATTATAACACTTAGGAGTTGAGCTCATTGGCACATGCTTTTATCATGCTTGATTTGCAATAAAATATTTTCATGTTCATTCTCAATAGCTTGTTAGGTCTTGGAGAGAAATGAAAATGAGAAATGAAGAGTGAATATTTTGGGGGTTGTCTTTCAAATTTCAGAAGGGATTAAAAAATAACATGTAGATGAAAAGGGTCAACTATATGTGTAAATTTGGAAGCACAGTTTCTACTCAGAAAAAAATATGATTAAATTTTAAAAAACTTATTGCTCATCTCAATAGGGTTAAATTTTAATTTGCTAAAATTGAAGAGATTTTTTTTTTCTTTTCCAATTATGCAACTCTAGTCAGTAGTTATCCTGAGACATTTCTAGATATATGTTCACTTTTTCTTCATGCTTCAACTGGCTTTTATATTTTTATTTTATTTTATTTATTTTTTGGTACTGGGGATTGAACCTAGGGGTGCTTAACCACTGAGCCACATCCCCTGCCCTTTTTTATATTTTATATAGAGACAAAGTCTCACTAAGTTGCTGAGACTGGACTTGAATTTGACTCTCCTGCCTCAGCTTTCTGAGCCACTGGGATTACAGGCATGGGCTACTGTACCTGGCAAAACTGGCTTTTAAAACTGAGAATTCTGCTTTTTACTTACTTTCTGAGTGATCATATCAAATTATTCCAGTCTTGTTGCCTAAAAGTGGCAATGATAGCCTTTAGTATCACTTCCATTCTGGGCTTGACTGCT
This sequence comes from Callospermophilus lateralis, assembly GCF_048772815.1. Taxonomy (NCBI): domain Eukaryota; kingdom Metazoa; phylum Chordata; class Mammalia; order Rodentia; family Sciuridae; genus Callospermophilus; species Callospermophilus lateralis. The sequence continues at coordinate 106,041,964 of NC_135310.1, read as the reverse complement.
ATTTTCCCTCTGGCCATTTAAATAAATATTTATGCCCCCTTTGGGGTGAATCTAAGTCTGTTAGAGCTAGAAGAGATTTTAGAGATGAAATAGTCCCGTCTTCTTATTTTATAGAGGAGGAAATGGGGAACCAGAGAGGTTGAGCAACATGTTAAAAGTCACATAACTTGTTGGTAGCAGTGTTGGGGCCACACATTGCCTTCCAGATTTGCTAGATCCAACATGAGGCTAACTCATCCTTGGTTGTGTAAATTTCCTGGAAGTGACTGTTTCAATTCACCACATGTGCCTCTCCTCCATTTTGGTGGGACCCCCCCAAAAAGAGTAAGCCTACTGCGATCCAGTTGTGCTTATCATATTGCCTAATCTGTCTGGTGACAGTTGTCTATGGTAGAGAAATTTAAATGAACATCATTAATTTTTTAAAAAGGGCATTAATAATTTGTTAAGTTGCATCTTTCAATACAATTCTGTTCTCTCATTTGTGTCTCTTTGAACGAGGTAGAAACAATACAGATTTGGGCCTGAAATGCTAGAAAAACAAAAACCAACCAACCAACCAACCAAACCCAACCCAAACAAAATCCCCAAACCACCTTATTCTCCCATTAAAGGATATCTCAAAGAAGGAGAGAAAACAAGATAGTACCAGGAAGAGAACAAGCTATTCTTTGACTCACTTTTTAGATTTTCCCATGACTATGGCCACAATGCTTGCGAGGCCTCCTATCACGCCAGGTAAGCCATGCAGGTTGTGCACGCCGCAGGTATCATGGATCCTCAATTTAGCAGCAAAACAAGGCTATGATTATAAAAGGAGAAAGGCTTATTATTTTGCTAGATATGTTACATATGAAATAACCATGCAGAATAAAGATTTTATAAATTAATTTTTATTGTGTATCTTTAAAATACACGGCATAATGTTATGGAATACATATGAACAGTAAAAAAGTTACTATTGTGAAGTGAATTAACATTTCCATAGTTATCCCCCTTTTTTTTTTGTGGCATGAGAACTAAAAACCACTCATTTACCACGAATTTTGCATACAGTATATTTTAAATTCTGTATCACTCATGCTGTACATTAGATTTCTAAAGTTCTTTTTCATACATATCTGCTACTTTGTATTCTCTGATCTATATCTTTCCCATTTCCTCCCCTGCCTCAGAAAAAGAAATCTTCTCTATAATTTGGTTCTCTATCCATATCTGAAATCCACCAATGTCAAATAATTTGAGGATATTGGTGGCAAAACCACCATTTTCATCTTTAGTGGATGGGTTGGAATGGGAGTGATTTTAGATCCTACTCCTTCTCACTTTCTGATGATACCCTAAAGGAGTCTAGAATCTTTAGTTATACAAAATCAACAACAACAACAACAACAACACAGTGGAAATTCTGTGGAGGAAAGTCACACATAAGCACCTGACATTAAATTCATATTATAAGTAACTGATGTCAGACTTTCTCCAGCTTCCACAGAGAGGTCAGGAAAGAGTAGAACCACTGGACACCTGAAATGTGGGTGGTATTTCTGAAAGGATGGCAAACATCCTCCAGGCAAGGAAAGGTACTTATGAAAGGAAACTTTGTGCCTTTTCTCTGCTGATGGGATAAGAGAGGATAACAACACAGATTCCAGATTTGGCTTAGAATATCTGCCATACTTACAGTCAGGAACCTGTATCCAAGCACGGAGACAACTCCTGCAATGCTTCCAATGATCATAGCCACATATGGGCTAATATCCATGTCTGCACAAGTGCCCACAGCAACTCCTCCTGCAAGGGTAGCATTCTGAATGTGCACCTGTGTGGAGAATCGTGGGTGAGTGAGTGGAATGAGGGAGGGTTCAGAAGGACTACAGAAATGTGGAGTTCAGTGCTCACAGACACAGTCTTCAGCTGCAAGGGATACTGATACATACATACATATATATGCGTGTGTATGTGTGTGTGTATATATATACATATATATATTAATATTAATTGAGAGAATCATATGTGTAAAAGATTAAAACAGAAACCACAAAAATAACATGATTCATGTTAAAATTAAAAGAGGTAACTACAGACTTTTTCTCAAGTCTTCTACATTTGATCTTTCCAGGGTCCTTTGGTAGCAGAGGGGACCAGAGATGGGAGGGATGTGAGAAAACCAAAATAATTTGTAGAGGGAGACAGGGTACATAGAGTTTAAAGCAAATATTCTAGCAGTGTTTTGCCTATTTATGCAGATTTTGGAAAACATCTGTGTTTATCTCAATCCAAAAGAGTATTATGGCTGCAATGTGCCAATATTCAAACATTCAATATTCATTGTAGAAACATGGAAATGTACACATTACATTGGAAAGACAACAGCATTTGCAAGTAACACTGTACTGAGAACATTTGGGGATGCAGAGAGGGGAATCAGTTTGTCCTTATTAGGATTCCTCCTAAACCACAATCTAGTCGTTTGCTTGAGGAAAAGAGATTATCCGCACATTTATTTATCTATTTATTTGGTATTGGGAATTGATTTAGGAATGCCTAACCACAGAACCACATCCCCAGGCATTTTTATTTATTTATTTTACAATTTTGAGACAGGGCTCACTAAGTTGCTTAGGATTTCTCTTAGCTGCTGAGGATGTCCTCGAACTTGTGATACTCCTGCCTCAGCCTCTCAAGTTAGGGGTATTTTTTGTTTGTTTGTTTTGGTGGTACTGGGGATTGAATGCTAGGATTTGTGCACATGAGGGTGCTCTGTTACTGATCTATGTCCCCAGGATTATCTGTATGTTTTACAGTGAGCTGTAAATGTGTGATGTTTTTTCTTATGGTTTCTAATTGCTTAGGGTTTGTAAAGAATTGAACTACATGACTTAATTCATGCTTTAAGAAATAAATTCTAATACCCTTTTCCTCCCCAGGCTAATGAGGAAGGAAGGTAGACCACCCATAGGCAGATAGGATAAGGGCCTTGGAGAAGGGAAAGAGGGATTGAGACCTTGACATCCCGAAAGAGACATTGGGTCTGGGGAACAATCTGTCACTGCTGCTGACAACTTCAATTGCAACAGCTCTTCCTTAGTTACACCTACTCCCAACCCTAGCAATGGCCAGCTACAAAATCTCTAAAGCACTACCTCTTTTGCCAACGAAACCTCACCCCCATCCTTATGTTAATAAAGGCTTGAAAAACTACACTCCTCAGATTTGTTGAGGAAGACAAAATAGAGAGAGTTGATCCTTTCTGAGTCCTCTATCCCACCAACCATAGGGACAGATGAAGCCCACAAAAACTCCTAGACAGTGGATGCCCATTATCATCTCTCTCGGGATTCCTCCTGTTTTGAAGGAGCTCTGCTTTCTATTACTCTAATAAATCCTATTACTTTGCTTTAATCCTTGTGTCTGTGGATTTTATTCTTCAAATGCATAACACAAAGAACCCACCTGTCATCATGTTCCATGTTACGCTACTTTTTCTTTAGCTTCACTAGCAAGAAGCTCAAAATACCAGATAGGGTGCATTTTAAACAGTATTTTTTTTTAAGAGGGAGAGAGAAGAGAGAGAGAGGGAGAGAGAGAGAATTTTTTAAAAAATGTTTGTTTTTCAGTTTTCAGCTGACACAACATCTTTATTTTTTGTGGTGCTGAGGATCGAACCCAGCGCCCCAAGCATGCCAGGCGAGCGCGCTACCACTTGAGCCACATCCCCAGCCCAACAGTATATTCTTTTTAACTAGTTTTAGACACATTAAAGTTGCAAAAATACTGTAGGCATTTTCCTTACATACCTCACTCATCTTCCCTTGTGTTAACATCTTACATAACTATAGAAAAATAAAATTAGCACTGAGTTAATAATTAAAGATCCTATTTGATTTTCACTATTATTCTGACTAAGGTCCTTTTTCTTTTTCAGAATCCTATTCAGGATCCCGCAATGCATTTAGTAGTTATTTCTTTGAGAGGAATATTTACAGTCAGGAAAATCAAATTAACATATGCCATCTTATTCTTTTTTCCTATTCTTTGACAGGACTTGTATTTAAAGAAGTTTTTTTTTTTTTTTTTTTTAAGAACTTGGGAACAGTTAGGTCTATTATGAAAGAAGTATACCTTAAAGCTTTCATTTTTACACAAGTACCTTTCCTATAGACTGCACATCTCTTGAGAATACTTAATTTGTCAGAGTACACATTTGATGAGTGAATGAATAAATGTTATTACTTTTCTTCAAAACATTCTCCAAGGTCTGTGGTTTTGTGGTTTGTCCTGGTAGCTCAGCAGTAAGGCAGGAATGACTGACTTATTGGAGCAACTGCGAGCTTCACTGAGTGAAATTTGCACTGGGGTTGACAGGGCACTCACCATATTGAGCTTGCCTCCATGTGTGACAAGGCTGGAGAAGGCAAAGGCTGTGAGCACACAGGCAGCAAGAGAGAAGTAAGTGTTGACGATGGCCCTATTCTGTTCGTCTCCAGGTTCTGCAATGGCTGAATTAAAGCTGGGCCAAAATATCCATAGAAAAATAGTCCCTGCAAATCATACGAAGGACTATTAGTTCTGAATGGGGATGACCAGGCAAAGGAGGCAGTTTGCTGAGGTCACTGACATTGTTTCTAATTTTAGGCTTAGTTATCTAGATTTAAGAGAAAGGAGGAGCATTGAGGCAGCATAAACAGAATGGTCTTCAAAGGAGGTTCCTTTTTAAGCATCTTCGCAACCATATTGAAGTAACTTTCCTGCATGCCTGACCAAAGAGACAAAAAATCAGCCAAGTCCATCCCCACTCACCAATCATTGCAAACAAGTCCGAGTAGTATGTAGACTCTTCATTCCTATGCCCCTTTCTCAGGCCAGATCGATATAAGATGCCTGCTACAGCCAAGCCAAAGTAGGCCCCAAAGGCGTGGATGGTCATTGATGCCCCAATATCAGTGGCCTAAGGGGGAAAAATGGCATGCACATAAAGAGAGGTGAAACCAAACTCACTACAGGAGGAATGTCAATGAAAGGACTGTTACACTAGTTATATAATAAAAATAGTGGGGCCGAGAGAAAGACTGACTTGAAAGAACATGTTTTAGTTTCCTCTTGAGACGTGACATCAGTGTAACCCAGTTTTCTGCATTTCCTGCCTCTAGAGCAAAGCAGAGTGCCACGCCGACTTGGTTGCTCCAGCATTTATTCAGTCAGGAGAAAAATACAAATTAAAGATTTTCAAATTGGATTGAGGGGAAGTAAAAAGATTATCCTGGATGTGTCCATCTTTGACTGGACATGGATGGATCTCGTTCCCCTGAAGAGCCATACGTGGCTGGGATGATTCCAAGTGTCCTCATAGCACCTCTGACCTTTCTGTCAACCTCCAGCCTCCGGACAACACTGGGTCCCCTCCCAGTTGGGAAACCTTGCTAAGCTTCACCTGGTGGTTTCAGGAGAGTAGGAGACGGCAATTAATCCTGCTTGGACTCCACAAATATCACATGAGTCTGTGTCTCTCTTTAAAAGCCCACATTACTTTTGGCAAAAGAAACTGTTCTGTTTCTCCTGCTGGAGCCACCAAATGTCTGTAGGGTCTTTGATTAATCTGATTTTCTTAACTTGGTGGCTTCATTTTTACCAGCCAAACCTATCCCCTTGCTTTATTTTTTAGGGTACCGGGGATTGAACTCAGGGGCACTCAACCACTGAGTCACAACCCCAGCCCTATTTTGTATTTTATTTAGAGACAGGATCTCACTAAGTTGCTTAGTGCTTCACCATTGCTGAGGCTGCCTTTGAAATTGAGATCCTTCTGTCTCAGCCTCCTGAGCCACTTGGATAACAGGTGTGCGCCACTGAGCCCTTTGCTTTAACTAGAGGTTTCCCTTTGGTTCCTCAATACCAGTTTGAGGCTCTGTACTTACTGTTACCTTGGCTTATAGTACATTTCTCCCTACTAGTTACTTGAGAAACTCTCACCTCCCCGTCAGGTCCAGCTTAACTGTCACTTCCTCAGAGAAGCCCCTCCTTGACTCTGTAATCTAAATTAAGTACTTTTTTATGTCCCCTCACCCTACTCCTTATTTCTTGTGCCTGTGGCAGGTGGGATGGATGTGTAATTATTTGTTTGATTTTTGTCTCCTTCACTAGATTTTAAGTTCTTTTAAGACAGGAACCTCAACTATTTTGTTTCTCAGTGAATTATCAATACCTGGGAAATTCAGATATTTATTTTATTTTTATTTTAATTTTTTTTAATATTTATTTTTTAGTTCTCGGTGGACACAACCTCTTTGTTTGTATGTGGTGCTGAGGATCGAACCCGGGCCGCACGCATGCCAGGTGAGTGCGCTACCGCTTGAGCCACATCCCCAGCCCCAAATATTTAAAGTTGCATGAAATGTTCAATAGATATACAAACAAAATAAGAAAATAATCTGTTTCTAAACCTTGGGGAAATCAATGAAATTTTCATGGAGAGAAAGAAATTTGATCAAGACCCTAACAATAGCTTGTATAAGGCTTTTTATAGGCTATTCTCTTATGTTTGAAATATGAATAGGAATTAATCATTTGATAAGCAACAAAGTGTAATAAAAAGAGTCATGGAGTTAGAAAACAGTGAGTTTCAATCCCAGAAAGGTGAGTTTCAATCATTTAGCATCTGTGGTCATTATTTTATTTTATTTTTGGGTGCTAGAGATTGAACTCAGGAGCACTTGGCCACAGAGCCTATTTTGTATTTTATTTAGACAGGGTCTCACTAAGTGAGTTTAGTGCCTTGCTTTTGCAGAGGCTTTGAACTTGTGATCCTCCTTCCTCAGCCTCCTGAGCTCCTGGGATTACAGGCGTGTGCCACTGCACCTGGCTTGGTCATCAGTTTTATTGTGTAAATGGTCACAACAGCTATATTGCCTTACGCTGTTGTGAGGATGGGGTGAGATGGTGTATAGAAACCCTCGTTTACAACATCACTCAGTAAGCCATGGCTATTGTCACTGCTGTGCTATCACCTGTCATTGAGGTTTGCCCCAGCAATAGAGAGGCTACCCAATACTTGCAGAGGTCAGAGCTCTTGGCTAGAGCTAGCCAAGTATAAACACTTTAATCCTTACCTGAAATATCTCACCAACCAGATATTCATTGCCAGCAAAGGCAGCAATTTCTAAAATTGTCATGATGAGCATTTGGATGGGACTTGTTTTTCCTAGGACAGCTCCAAAAGAAATCAGAACAGTGGCTGTACTGAAGTCTGCATTTATTATGCTGAGGGAAAGAAAGAATCAATTGAAAAGTAGTCCATTCAAAATGTATGTGAGTCCTAAGGTGGAGCTACAGCACCACCCTTGCTGGGCACAAGCCCCTCTCCATTCATCCTGCATTCCTCCCAGGACCACTCTTACTGCCACTTCCTCCCCCACCTCCTTTCGCTCATGTGCTCTTCAGTTGCCCTCACTTTTCTTTGTTTTAACTCACTTTTTCCTTTATCTCATTTAGAGTACTTTAGTTTTGTTGGTCTGAAAACAGAATTATTTCCTAGAGCAATTATTGATAGTCTCACAACAAGAATACATAATTCCATCTAAAAAATCTTCAAAAAAAATCTAATGACAGATTTTTGTTACTCATAGCTGAGATGAAAGGAACAATTATTTTATGAATGGGGATTTCTCATTTTAAACCAGAGATGTTATAGACATGAATGGATGACTCAGCTCAGTAGAGCAAGACACTGATTTGGACGCTCAGATTTCAATACTCTTCTGTTGCCTAAAGAGACAATTTGCCAGATAATTTAGAGCCAGAGTGACAATGAACCAAACAGAGAAACAACTGATCTGAAAACACAGTGGTTGAAAAATAAAGGATTGTCTTACTATTCTTTGGTTAGAATGAAATACCATAAATTGGGTAACTTATAAGCAACAGAAATTTATTTCTCATAATTCTGGAGGCTTAGAAGAACAAGATCAAGATGCTGACAAATTCAGTGTCTGGTGAGGGCTTGCATTCTGGTTCATAGATGTTACTTCCAGCTGTGTCCTCACATTATGGAAAGGGAGAAGATTTTCTCTTGGGCTTCTTTTTTTTAAAAAAAATATATTTATTATACTTTTAGGTGTAGATGGACACAACACAATGCCCTTATTTTTATGTGGTGCTGAGGATCAAACCCGGGTCCTGCCTGTGCTAGACGAGCGCTCTACCACTGAGCCACAATCCCAGCCCCTGGGCTTCTTTTTTAAAGGGATCTACCTTTATGGAAATTCTACCCTCCTGAACCAATCACCTCCCACAGAGCCCACCTCCTACTATCACTTTAGGGGTTAAGATTTCATCAGATGAATTTGGTGGGGAGGAGGCAAAAACATTCAGACCATAGCCAAGATACTCACTTTTTGATTCCAATCTGAATTTTCTCTCCATGGCTGTGCAGGATCCCTTGTATAATAATGCCCCATTGGAGGCCCAGAGCAGCGACAAATAGGTTGATACCCACACCGCTGAAGCCATATTTTTTCAGAAAGGTCATGAGGAAGCCAAACCCAACAAATATCATTATATGCACATCTTGGAATACTGAAAAAGAACAGAGGACAGTCTTCATGAGGGGAGTACAAAGAACATGTTGTATCGTAGTACATAGCACTTATTAAATCAACCTTTATATAAAACCTTACAAGAGGAGAACATCAACTGGGATGCAAAAGGCTGGTTCCAAAGCCAACTTGGCTACTTACCAGCCACAAGACTTTGACAAGTTATGCACAATTTGAATTTTTTCTTAGAAAACTACAAACTATAATACCAATGTGATTTTCATTCTCTCCCTAAAGATTTTCCAAGATTTTTTTTTGCGTGTGTGACTTTGTACCCAAGAAAAGCTTTCCAAAGCACACTATAAATATTACACCCTCTAGAAAGACTTTCCCAATATTCCAGAAAAAATTAATATTTCTTCTTGTTATTTACACAGTTTCTTTCTACACCTCAGTTTTATTGTTTGCCAAGTTGCATTAGCATTTATCTTGCATACATTATACTGTAAAGATTAACTAGTCCATGAGGTATTTATCTCCTACACTGGATTATAATCTTATATAAAAATATTTTAATGGATATATTATAATTATATATAATACCACCATTGAGTACAATTATAGTGCAACACTAAAAAATATGAAAAAATAAAAGTGGGATTTATTATACATTATTTTTATGTTCACATAATAATAATTTGATCAATCTCATTTCCCAATACCTTCCCTTTCCCTCCCTTTCTCCCTCTTTTTTCGTGATCCACTTGCTATACTGATCTTCCTTCTATTATAATTATTTTATTACTCCAATTAGTGCATTATAGTTATGTATGTAAATGAGATTCATTGTGGTATATTCATACACAGATATCATTCCCCAGCATTTACCTATGTCCTTTCTTTCCTCTTCCCTCTTTCAATTCCCTTCCTCTACTGATCTCTTGTGTATTTTTGTGAGATTCCTTTATGTTTTCTTTCTCTCTCTAGCTTCTGCATATGAGAGAAAACAGTCAATGCTTGACTTTCTGAGGTTCACTTATTTTACTTAGTATGATGTTCTTCAAAATTTTTTTTTGGAGTACTAAAGTTTGAACACAGGAGCATTCTCTGCCACTAAACCAGAGCCCCAGCCCTTTTTAATTTTTATTATGAGACAGCGTCTTGGTAAGTCTTCCAGGCTGACCTTGAACCTGTGTTCCTCCTGCATTACCCTCCTGAGTAGCTGGGATTACAGACGTGGGATTACATATGTGACTTAAACTGTGAGTTTCTTGGTTGAAGGGATTAGGACATATTTATCTTTTTCTCCTTGAATTTGGGAAGATACCTTGCATATAGCAGAAGCAGCAATAAATGTCTGATGGATGAACGAATAAATAAGGAGTATCCATTTACCAAATGGGTATAATAGTACCAGCCCTGGAAGTGTTACCGGATCATTATTTGAGTCTATTTGGAAAATGTTGTTATAGACATTTACAAACCACTTCACAAAACCATGAGGCTGTAAACAAACATAAAAGCTATGCCCTGTTGAAGAAAGAGCACTTGACTTAGTATCTGGAAACATGGTCTTAGGCTCCCCTATTCTATCTCAGGATTATGTGACCTTGAGTAGTCACCTATTGTCTATGAGTTTCAGTGTTTCATCTACAAACCTTATAACACAGGCTACTCTAAGTGGTATAACCTATGTAGAAGTATTTGCGTACAGTAAATATTATGCAAATGAAACACATGGTCAAATGTGGTATAGTGAAACATAGGCTGTTCCCTCAAGGAAACTAGAGTTTAGTTGACTGAAACATGTGTTTGGATAGGCAAAATTGATATATTTTTTTTGCCAGGCGCATAGCACATGTCTGTAATCCCAGCAGCCGTGGAGGATAAGGCAGGAGGATTGTGAATTCAATCAGTGAGATTGTGAAAGCAATTTGGTGAGATCCTGTCTCTAAGTAAAATACAAAATAGGGCTGGGGGAGTGGCTCAGTGTTCAAATGCCCCTGAGTTTAATTCCTGTTACCCTCCCCTCTGACGGAAATTGATATTTTTGTACTAAACTTGCCACTGAAAATTGTTGACTATTGGCAATTCCTTTAGTTCAGTATAGTATGTGCACAAAAAATAATTACATTGGAAGCAAATGTGAAACCAGAGGGAGAAAATTTCAGGTGTTGAATTAGTGTAATTATTGTACATGGAGTTGTAAGTGGAAGTGATAGCAGGAAAGACATGTATAGAAAATATGTCCCAGAGGAAGCTGAGATAAGAGGTCGATCAGTTTCATAAAAAGGTGGTGTCAGGATTGGAATTCGGGTCTAATTCCATGCATTTTTCCATTAATCAAGCATGGTGGGAGTATTAAGATGACCAAGGTCTGCTTGGTCTCTCAAGGCATGTAGGGGTGTCCAGTTGGCTCCTCTTCTGCTCCATCACAGGCTCAGGAAGCAGTGTTTCTGAGGGTGGGAGACCAGGGTACCCGCCTCAGGCTAGCCTTCTGTATTAGATAGACAATGAGATGTCCTCTCAGAATCAAAGTTCTTATACCTCCAATTTGCATCAGCTATTCAGAGTGCTGCCAGATGACAGCACAAAACTCAGAATTCTTTCTGGAAAATGCTCTTGTTTTGCTCATGGTCACAGTTCTTCCCCAGGATGGTCTGTACCCCATGACAGATTCACACAAGCATTCCCCTGTCTCAGGAGAAGACCACCCGAAGATAGACAATCCCAGCCTCAGAGTCTCTCTCCTGCCTAAACCTTTCTCCCACAGGGCTGATCATTATGGCATTCACCCTCATCCCAGACTTACCCAGGGAACCCCAGAGCTGGGATTGCACCTGAGCCACTGACGGTCACCTGTCAACTAAAACCAACCTGTGAAATATAGTTGACCATATATATATTCATTTCTCTTTATAAATAGCCGCCATGTAACTTTTACATGTAAATATGTGCTTTATATAATAGACTAAGTTGGAGGGCAATTTAGAGAATAAGCATGACTCTTATTAACCATGATTTTACTAAACCTTTCTGGGACTACATTTCTCCTTTTCTAAGGAAGATTTGGATTAGATGATGTCTAAAGTGTCATCTAATATTCATTTAATTTGATTTTCATGTTAGGAACCTAAGGCCCAGAGAAGTTAGGTGAGTTTCTTGTAAAAGACTGGAATAAAAATAAGGATCCTATAAAAATAAAGATTTAGTTTTGTGCTTCAAGGTTCTGCTACTATCCACTTACTTCGCTGTTACTATCATTACACAAAGTTACTTTCCTAAACATTCTTTTCTTATTTCTTAGAGTATTCTTGTTCTCTCTATAATCTACTGATTTTAAAGTTTGCAGTAATCAGCTAATTTTAAAAATTGTTTTTATCTAATTTTGTACTGTGTTACACAGGGAGAAGTTACTCTTCAGGTTTGTTCCCTTCTCCCTGTGATGGAAAACTCAACATTTTCCATAGGGAGAGGGAGTTTTCTGTATTAACTGTGCAAATGTTTTGTTTTTGTCCACCGGCTCCCATCTAATGCTTGTTACTGATTTACACCACAAGAGGGCACACAAACCTCATCTATTATTTGTATTATCATTTACCCCTGTTTTAAGAATTTGTGAGCCAACAAGGAAGAGGCCACAAATTTAGTTTCGTGCTAGTTTCTGCTGCTAAAAGAATGAACTATGCATTGGTAAGATTTTCCAAAAAGTTTTAGGATTTTCAAGACTTTCCTAAATTATTTATTCTTAACAAAAGACACTTTTAGCACCTAGCATACACTTGGCAGAATCTGGAGATGTCTGTGGTTCTCACAATGTGAGAGGGTGGGTGGGATTGGGGCAGCTGAAGTCCTGAGGCTGGAGACTAGGGATGCTGCTACGTAGCCTACAATGCCCAGCTCAGTCCCTCACAACAAGGAGCTATTAGGTTCAAAATGCTAGTAGTGTTGCTGTTGAGAAACTTTCATCTAAGTCATATCATGCTTTTATAAGGATTCAGAATGGTTTACAACTTTGTTTTTCTTTAAACATTTTAGACTGAAGGAGAAAAGTCTGCCTCGATGTACTTGAGACTCTCTGCCTGGTACATAGCAAGTTTCACAGTTTTGAATGAGGATAACGGGGGTATGGAACCAGGGGTCTAGTTTTCTCTTGCTCCCTTTTCCCATTGCTTACTGCTTCCTGAGTCCACACCCCGCAGTGTTTTTATTCTAAACATTTTCCTGAAAATTGTAAATAGAAAATGGAGATACTGCAACATATAAAAGTGGAAAAATCTTAGTGGAGAATCCTACATTGTCCTTAGACTTCTCATGTCCCTGGCTGATATAAGATTGTGTCCTTCACATTTTAAGGAAGTGTCACACTCCTTAACTAAGTGCAACCCATGTTAGTGCTACAAAAAATAATAATTCAATACTCTACTTGAATTTTCAATGCTATATGTGACCTTAGATAATCAATGGATCTCCCTGAATCTTGGTTTCCTCATTTGTAAAATTAATCTTGCTTTATATGTCTCCAAGAGGGCCTGGATTTTTTTTTTCTCTTTGAGTCTGCAGCACTGGGGACAGAGTACATTCTAAATACAGATAAGCATGTAAAACTCAGGTGCATACAGAATACTTGGTAAGGTTTTATGTTTAGTATTGTTATGTATTAAGTAGACTATCACAATCAGGATCAGTCTTAAGGAAGGCCACAATAATTTAGCCATTTTTAAATAGCCAACCTTTTTTTTTGGCCTGTGTAGAAAATTCACACACACACACACACACACACACACACACATACACACGCGTGTGCGATACTTTAAGCTCACAGTGGTTTATTATGGGTATCCTCAGTAATTGCTTAGAACAGTACAATTTGTTCAAAATAAGGAAAATAAAATCATTCATCTTGTATTGAGTAAATTCATTATCCCACAAAGAATATCTTCTTGTTCTTTGAAAGTCGATGGATGTTTGTGAAGTTCAGAAAATACTTTAAAAATCTATCTGGGACAATACATCTATAGACAGATGTTGCCTAAATTCCAATTTGGTAAACAACACTGCCCATATAATGTAGTGACGTGGTTAAAACACAAAGTTTAGAGGTAAACAACCAGGGTTGGAATTTAACTAGACACTTTCTTTTACTAACCATCTGACCTTGGGCAAATTGCTTAATCTCAAACTTTAAACTTAAACCCAAACTTTATCATAGGTGTTTCTTTTTAACATGTATACTAGTGGTTCTTTTGAGGACTAGAAAAAATGCAATTAAGCTTCATTATAATTAAGCTTCATTTTAATTATTGGTTTTATCATAAATTAAAATATATGATCCTTTGCTATTACAAAGGATTTGGATTTAAGGTTGGACACCAAACTAGCCAGGACCCGACTATTATCATCATCACCACCACAACCACTCTCACCAGCTCTACCCGTTTCATTCTATTAGTAAAGTTTAATTCACTTTGCTAATTTTCCTATTTTACGTCCACATATACCTTGCACTAGGATGTATGGCAAGCCCCAATAACTCCACATGTTTTACACACAATATTGTTCTAATCCTCTACCACCTGAAACAAACACAATGAAACGAAGCTCTCTTTTCCTTCTGCTTCAAATACATGCCAGCTGCACAAATTGTCTCCTCCACCCACACCTGGAAGACTTCTAGGCACATTTCTGCATATCCCTCTTCTTACATTTAATTTGTTTATATATCTGTTTTGTTTCTCTTTGTTCTCATTTATCATTTATTCAAACAGACCACAGAAGGATCATATCCAGTGAGACATTTTCGGGGAAAGTGAATGGAAGTCTGCAGGTAGGAATCATCAGATAGCTTGTGCAAAAATCCCTGCACTTGCAGCTTTTCAGGAAATGCCTCAGCTATCCCTGAATAAAGGGGTCACAGGTGAGGACCACTGGAAATTTCTCTAATTGAGACCATAAGGCTTTTATTCAGAAAATGTGTTTGTAGGTCTACTGGTGAAAATTGCAAAGCTTCTTTTCAATTAGAGATTCATAGACTGTCCTCTTTCTTTTTTTAATGGCTCAGGGCTGGCAAGGTAAGTTTGCTGTACATATAGTATTTTGGCCTTGTGAATCTCAGTCTTTTGAATCAGTAGAGTTGTGTTCTGAGGTCATCTTTTCCTTTTTTAAAAGATGTCTCTATTGGTATATTATAATTGTACACAATAGTGGGCTTCATTGTGACATATGCATGCACATTATTTGATTAATTTCATTCCTCAGACTTTATTTTTTCTCTTCTCTCTTTCCTCCCCATCTCCTTCCTTTATTCTGCCTTCTACTGTTCTCCTACACACACACACACACACACACACATACACACACGTGTGTATGTGTGTGTGTGTATTAGTTCTAGGTAGACACAATGTCTTTATTTTACTTAATGTGGTGCTGAGGATCAAACCCAGTGCCTCACACATGCTAGGTGAGTGCTCTACCTCTGAGCCATAACCCCAGTCCTTCTATATATTTTTAATTGGTGTGCTATAATTATGCATAGCAGTGGGATTCATTGTGATATATTTGCACATAACACAACTTGATTGATTTCACTTCCCAGCACTTCCCCTTTCCCTTTCCTCTCTTCTTTTTGATCCCCTTCCTCTAGTCTGCTGTTTTATTTTCTAATTTTATGAGATCCTCTCTTCTCATTTCCTAACTTCCACACTTGAGAGAAAACAGGACCCTTGATTTTCTCGAGTCTGGCTTATTTCATATAATATATCATATATTCTTTACCCATTCATCTTTTGATGGACACCTAGGCTTGTCCTATAATTTGGCTATTGCTGTAAACATGGGTATGTATGTATTGTATACTATGCTGAGATTAATTCTTTGGAAAAATACCAAGGAGTGGTGTAACAGGGTCATGTGGTACCATTCCTACATACTCTTTTGAGAAACCTTCATACTAATTTCTGTAATGGTTGTACTAATTTGCAGTTCTGCAAATAATGTACAAGTTGAACTCTTTATTTATTGAGAGAGTAGTGTCTTTAGGATAATATCTTCCCTTCCCCCTCATATTTCAAATATTTAGAAAAAGACAGTATAATGCACACTGAAACATACTATTTACCTACACTTTTTCAGTTATCAGTATTTCCTATATTTGCTTTCTCTCTCTGTTCTGTACACACACACAAACACACACACACACACACACGCACACACACACACATTCTTCTAAACCATTTAAAAGTAAGGTGATATTTTGTCCCAAACTACTTAACCACAAATCTCCTAAGTGAAAGTATATCATTCCAAAAAAACCACAATATCTTCACAACATCCAAAGAAATGCAAGGGTGATTGATACAATATTATACCAATATATACAACATTCTTATAAATAATCATTTTGAATTAATTACTGCCCCTATAACAAAATTGCCCTTTTACTGAATATTTTGACTTGTTATCCATTTAAATAAACTCTGTGTGTTGTGTCTGTGTGTCATGTATCTTTCGACTCCCATGTTCATGATAGTTCTGAGATGTTGTTTGCCTTATTCACTGTGTTGATATTTCCACATAGTGAAAAACAATGGTGTGTAAAACTGCTTTGGCTTTGGCAGATATGAAAAAAGCAGCACCAAACTGAAATAGCAGTCATGCTAGTCTCCACCACACACTTACAGGGAAAATAAAAGCAAGTTTTACTTAAGAATTTTCTTGATGAAGAAGTAAAAAAAAAATCACCAATTGTATTCATTCTAATCCTCCCTCAAATGTCTTCTTACTGTTTTGTGTGAATCAGCATAGTGAAATGAAAATGCACAGACAGCCCTTCTGAAATGCAATGGTATCACAGGAAAAAAAGGTCCTTTTATGCTTATTTGAGTTGTTCACCGAATGAGCATTTTTTTATTGGTTGTTTTTAGTTATACATAACATTAGGATTCGTTTTGACATAAGTGTAAAAGCATGAAATATAATTTGCTCTAATTCAGTCCCTGATTCTTCCCCTTTCCCTCCTTTCTTCTCTCCCCTCCCCCATTACCTTCCTTTTTATTCTATGGATCTTTCAGGTTTTTATTTTTATTAGTTTTTTTTAAGTTAGTGTCTTTAGTGCCTTGTGGATATATATTCCATGACTGTGCAATTTACTGTGACATATTCATATATGTACATAGGAACATTAAAAGTAGAAAAAGGAAAAAGGAAACTCAGGTCAGATTCTTTTCACTGTTCTTTCCTTATTTTGTCCCTCTTCCCTCCCCTCAACCCTCAATCCCCTTCTTCTACTCCACTGATCTTGCTTCTATTTTGATGGAATCCCCCTTCCCCTTTTTCCCTTTCTCTCTTGCTCTTTTCATTCTCATTTTGGACTAATTTTCCCATATCAGGGAATACATTTGACCTTTGACATTCTGAGTCTGACTCAGGATGATAGTCTCCAGTTCCATCCATTTACTGGCAAATGCCATAATGTGATTCTTTTTTTATGACTCAGTAATACTCCACTGTGTATATATATACACCATATTTTCTTTATCCATTCTTTTGTTGAAGGGCACCTAGGTTGGTTCCATAGCTTGACTATTGTGCTTCTGATTGAGAATCTTTTCTAAGGAATTCCATTGTTACTTGAAAGAAAGACTGACATATAAATTAAATAAGCCAAACTCAGAAAGACAAGAGTTGTCGGAAGCCATTCTCACACGTGACTGGGTGACTCCCGGTTAGGGTCTGAGGCGCTCTGGCTGTGTCGGAGCTTTCCCGGCCCTCTCCTGATGAGAGAACCTGTCCGTGTGGGGGTGTAACTGACCACTGACCCCGGAGGCCCAATCACTGACCCTGACCTTGGAGTGCGGCTCCCCCTTCAACCTTCATTGGATGGAATTATCCCCTGAATTTCTTGCTCCCCAATAAAAGGCTACTCCCTGGCGTGCTCTCTCTCTCTCTCTCCTGCTAGCCCTGAGTAATCCTTGCTGCCCTGCTGGGCGGTTAGAGGAGGGAACCAGAGAGGGGAGCCGTCTCGGACCTGGTCATAGAAAAAGGTAACTGAGTCTGTGTGTTTATTTCGATCTCGCTAGCTAACTTTTATGCCAAGAACCTCATTAATGAAACCATTGCGCTGGCCGCGTGGTAGAATTGGCGCCCACGAGGGGGGCATTCTAGATTAGCTAGATTGAGTGGGAGCGCGCTATAAAGATAAAGAAAAAAGTAAAGATAAAGGAAGTGGTGACAATTTGGGTCACAAAAGGAAGTGGTGACAATTTGGGTCACAAAAGTACCTTAAGATATTGAAGGAAAGAGACGTTAAATTAATTAAAATAAAAAATTCAACTTCTACCTATAAGGAAGTGTAACTATTTTAGACAGTATAATTAATCAGAAAGGAAACGTAATATAGAAACACCAGTCGAAATGTTTTTAGGGACAGGTGAATTTGCTGATTTAGAAAGGCAGTTAAATTATGACTTTGTAATATACAATCAAATAACTGATTGTGCAAAGCGTGCCTGGAGACAAATAGTCTCTAAGGACCAATCCAATTTAGTTCTTACCAAAATCAGGCAAGGTGCCAGTGAACATTATTCAGATTTTGTAGCCCGATTGTACCAGGCTGCAAACAGGTCGATCGGAGATCCAGGAGCCAGTGAATTCATAGTCAGACAACTAGCATTTGAAAACGCAAATAAGTACTGTCAAGATATTCTCCGGCCGCACCGTAAGAAAGGCACAGTTTCTGAGTTCATTCGCTTGTGTTCTGATGTGGACTCTACACATTTACAGACTGTAGCTTTAGCCGCAGCCCTAAAAGAAACCTTAAAGCCACAGGATTTAGGGCGAAAACCCCGCGGAAAATGTTACGTTTGTGGGAAAAGCAATCATTTTGCGCGGGAGTGTCGCATGCGCAAGTTCAGGACTCCATCTACTGGCGATAATAGATATTGCAGGACTCGATCCCACATGGCAGATCCAGATGGCGCGGATCAGCCCGCCTTCTCGCCATCATTTCCTCCTAGCGGGAGGACAAAAAACTTCCGGTCGGCCCCTCCCCGGGCCGAGCAACAATACGGGGAAATCGAGGAGAGGTCGCACAGTGTGACGTCACTGGCGCCGACCAGGACAGCCCGCGATTTTTTCCGGAGGGATTTTTACCAGAACGTAGATCGCAGACAGTTTTCTTAGGGCCTTCAAGGACAATTGAATTGAGTCCTAAATCAGGACCAGAACAAATCCCTACTGGGATTTTCGGGCCGCTTCCTGATAATACTATAGGTTTAATTTTGGGACGTAATAATTTAAAGGGAGCCATTGAGGTAGTACCTGGTGTGATAGATTCAGATTTTAAAGGACAATTAAAGGTTACTGTAAGATCCAATTATGCCCTAAGGCTCACTCCAAGAGATACATTTGCCCAATTAATTTTATTGCCCTGTGATGCAGGGAGACACCTGCCGGTAGGTTCAGCTTCTAAGCCGCCGGACAGAGTATACTGGTCACAGTTAGTACGACAAGAGCGTCCTTTATTAGAACTTAAAATTAATAATAAAAAATTCCTCGGAATAATTGACACAGGGGCTGATATCTCTATTCTTTCCAGTAGATTTTGGCCAAGAAACTGGCCTTTACACGTAGCGCCAGCTAACCTAGAGGGCATAGGGCAGATTTCACAGCCCACTCAAAGTGCCAACTATCTCCATTGGAAAGATTCCGATGGGAACAGTGGAGTATTCAAGCCTTATGTGTTAGAGACTTTACCAGCTAATCTATGGGGAAGAGATATTTTAACCAAAATGGGATTATTATTAGTTACTCCTAACTCTATGAGATCAGTTGAGGAAGTTAGTCAGAGATATTTTCCTGGAGATGATAGGGAGACCCATCAGGAAGAGTATCTGTTTACAAACCAGTCTCCACGACAAAGATTAGTAAATGCTCCAAGCCAAAATTTTTATTAGGGGCCCTGAGTACTTCCCCGATCCCTAAGACAGCTGAAAAAATCACTTGGCTCACAGAGGAGCCTATATGGATTTCTCAGTGGCCCATCTCAGGGGAAAAGCTTAAAATAATTCATAGGTTAGTAGAGGAACAACTTCAGGCTGGTCATATAGAACCAACGCTTAGTCCTTGGAACACACCTATTTTTGTTATTAAGAAAAAGTCAGGAAATTGGAGATTGCTGCAGGATTTAAGGGCAATAAATCATGCAATTCAGCCTATGGGATCCTTACAGCCAGGACTTCCCTCTCCCACAGCCATTCCTTTAGATTATAGCTTGATGGTAATAGATTTAAAAGACTGTTTTTTCTCTATAAGGTTACATCCTGGAGATTGTGAGAGATTTGCTTTCACTGTCCCAACAATTAATTTTAAGGAACCTGTTAAAAGATATTGCTGGAAAGTACTCCCACAGGGAATGCGTAATAGTCCTACTCTGTGCCAAAAATACGTAGACCAGGCGATAGATCCCATAAGAAGTAGCTTTCCTGATGCATATATTATTCATTTTATGGATGATATATTATTGGCTCATGCTAATTCAGAGGTACTTTCAGAAATTTTTACTCAGTTAGAGACTTCGCTTACAGCAATGGGTTTATGCATAGCTCCTCAAAAAATTCAAAAAGTGTCACCTTTTCAATATCTAGGTCAGATAATTCAAGGACGTACAATCCGTCCTCAAAATCTTCAGATAAGAATTAAGGAGTTACATACCCTTAATGATTTTCAAAAGCTATTAGGAGATATTAATTGGCTGAGGCCATCCTTAAAACTAACTACTTCTGAGTTAAGTCCTTTATTTCAGATATTACAAGGAAATCCTTCTCCAACCTCTCCACGTCAGCTAACTTTAGAGGCTAAAACAGCTTTAAGGAAAGTTGAAAATGCAATTAAAAATGCACAGCTTACTAGAGTTGATCCTAAGGAAATGGTGTATTTATTAATATTTCCAACTGAACATACACCAACAGGAGCCATATGGCAAAAATTAGGAGTTATTGAGTGGATTTATTTATCCCACTCCCCTCAAAAAACATTAATTCCTTTTCATGATTCTATAGCTCAGTTAGTAATTAAAGGTAGAACTAGGATTTTACAATTAATTGGATCTGAACCTGATATCATAATTATTCCATTTTCTGTTCAACAGATTAATTGGCTTTTTCAAACTTCTAGCCCATGGCAAATAGCTTTTGCTGATTTTCCTGGCCAGATAGATAGTCACTATCCTCGTGATAAGATTATACAATTTGCATCATTAACGTCACTTATTTTTCCAAAGATTGTACGTGCCCATCCTATAGATGAAGCCTTATCAGTGTTCACTGATGGATCAAGTTCAGGTAAAGCAGGATTTTATAGTCGTGTTCACACAGAGGTAATACAAACTTCTTATACTTCTGCCCAAAGAGCAGAGCTTCAAGCTCTGATTTGTGCCTTAACTTACTTTGCAAATGAACCTATTAATATTTATTCTGACAGCTTATATGCAGTCGGAGTTACTAAAAATATTGAAACTTCAGTTATTGGGTATACTTCATCACAAGAGTTATTTAAATTATTTCATAATTTACAAAAGGCAGTGCTAATGCGGAAATATCCATGTTTCGTAGGACATATACGAGCTCATACTAATCTTCCAGGACCTTTAGCTTCAGGTAATAACAAAATTGACAAACTCGTAGCTTTTTGTCAACAGATGTCTTCATATGACTGTGCACTAGCTTCCCATTCGTTACATCATCAAAATGCTTTTAGCTTACGTAAAAAATTTAATATTACTAGAGAACAAGCTCGTCAGATTGTAAGCCAATGCCCTAAGTGTGTTATTCACACTCCATCTCTGCCATCAGGGGTAAATCCCCGTGGATTAAAACCAAATCAAATCTGGCAAATGGATGTAACTCATATTCCTCAATTTGGTAAGCAGTGTTATGTGCATGTCATAGTGGACACTTATTCTAGATTTATTTTTGCCACAGCACGTACTAAGGAAAATTCTCAAAATGTAATTTCTCATTGCCTAGCAGCTTTTTCTGTTTTAGGATGCCCTATACAGATTAAAACAGATAATGCTCCAGTTTATGTAAGCTCTTCTTTTCAACAATTTTGTCTAGAGTTTAAAATTAATCATAAAACAGAAATTCCTTATAACCCCCAAGGTCAAGCCATTGTAGAACGAGCTCATTTATCTATTAAACTTCAATTACAAAAATTAAAAAGGGGGGATAGGCTTATGACTCCCCAAAATAGCCTTAATCATGCCTTGTTTGTTTTAAATTTTTTAAACTGTGACGCAGAAGGTCACACTGCTGCTGAGAGACAAATGTCTCCCTCAGTAACAGGCCCTTTAGGCAGAGTTTTGTGGAAAGATTTACAGACCGGTCAGTGGAAGGGCCCAGACCCGGTGATTATATGGGGCAGAGGGCATGCTTGTATTTTCCCAGAAAATTCTTCTCGTCCTATTTGGGTGCCTGAACGTGCTATCAGACATGGAAGAGATAGAACCCAGATTCAAGCAACTGAAGATCAACCCAGAGGAGCCCCCATCCAGAAGGAGGAGATATCGAAAAAGGATGAAGAAAGACCAGATTGACCCAGCCAAAAAGCTGATTTCATGGAAAGACGTGAAGAAGCTAACAACCCAGGCTTCCCGAATACTTCGAGACCTAGGAGAAAACAGGACCCCAATGATGATGGTAGCAACAGTAATTGCCCTACTGGGCTGTCAGGTAAAGGGGGATCAAGTAGACACTTACTGGACATATTTCCCAGATCCACCCCTGGTACACCCAGCTGTGTGGACTGGAGAATCTATTCCAGTATTTACTAATGACTCATTCATGATGGGAGGATTTACAGATACTCATATTACTCCCAATCATGTGACTAGATTTAATTATTCTGGCTATAGTGCCCAATTACCCTTGTGTTGGTCCCACGATAAACATGCTGGCTGTCTGAAAGTATCATTCGAAGAAAAGACAGCGATTGGTAGACCTAGACTGACAAATAATTCTATTTATGGAGATTTAAAACCTAATACTAGATCAGTAATTAAGATGGGACTTTCCCATAATAAGCCAGTCATTTCTGCAAAACCTCCACAGATACACCACTGTCCAAATAGTTCTACAATTGAGATTGGCACCTTTCCTAAATGGATGGATTGTATAAATCCCTTTCCTGTACAACATAAGGTGTCTAAAGATAGTGGGTATATTTTAGACTGGTCTCCAAAAATTGATAAGAGACAATTACAAAAAAATTCTGCTATGACACCTGCAGGATTTGTTAGTAATATTTTGACTTATAGTAAAGGTGGTGTTCAAAAAGATATTTGGCGTTTAATTGCTGCCTCAGAATTCTTACATTTTACAGACAAACCCTTACCAAGATTTATTGGCAAGAACTGTAAAGAGGGATCTTGCTATGGCTTACGAGCTTGTGTCCAATCTCCTTATGTTTTAATTATTGGAAATGTAAAAGTTAAATGGATAGATGACAGATATATTGTTACTTGTAAAAAATGTAACCTAACCAATTGTATTACTAGGTATAATGGAGGAAAAGGAGTGCTGATACTTCATCAGCCCGCTTTCGTTTTATTACCTGCTAATATTTCAGAGCCATGGTATGCTGATGCTGGTTTACAAGTCTTACAGCAAATTCATGCCCAGCTGGCAAGACCTAAACGTGCTATTGGAGTTATAATTGTTGGTGTTTTGGCGCTAGTCTCTTTTATTGCATCAACTGTCTCTGCGTCTCTGACATTGTCTCAGAATATTCAGCATGCAAAATTTCTTAATAATTTAGCTCAAAATACTTCCAAGGCTCTGCGTAATCAAGTAAATATTGATGAAAAGATTGAAACTAAATTAAACGCCTTAGAGGCAACTGTTATTGACATAGGTAATGAACTTTCAGCCTTAAAATTTAAAGAAAGGCTTAAATGCCATGCTAATTATAAGTATGTGTGTGTTACAGCTGCCAAGTACAATGCTTCTCTCTGGGATTGGGAGAAGGTTAAAAACCATTTGTTAGGTATTTGGCAAAATAGTAATAATAGCTTGGATATTCTGGAACTTCATCACCATATCCAAGACATTCAAAATAATAGAGCTGATTTTTCAGATCCTTCTTCTTTGGCTAACCAAATATTGAAGGAGTTAAATGGATTCAACCCTGGAAATATTCTCAAACACTCGGCCTGGTACATTATTGGATTATTCTCTTTGCTGCTAATTCTTTATTGCGTTGTAATTGTAGGATGGCGAGTCTTCAGAACAAAAATGCAGAAACTCCAGAGAGTAAACCGCCGCCTCATTTTTGCGAAAAGAAAGGGGGAATATGTCGGAAGCCATTCTCACACGTGACTGGGTGACTCCCGGTTAGGGTCTGAGGCGCTCTGGCTGTGTCGGAGCTTTCCCGGCCCTCTCCTGATGAGAGAACCTGTCCGTGTGGGGGTGTAACTGACCACTGACCCCGGAGGCCCAATCACTGACCCTGACCTTGGAGTGCGGCTCCCCCTTCAACCTTCATTGGATGGAATTATCCCCTGAATTTCTTGCTCCCCAATAAAAGGCTACTCCCTGGCGTGCTCTCTCTCTCTCTCTCCTGCTAGCCCTGAGTAATCCTTGCTGCCCTGCTGGGCGGTTAGAGGAGGGAACCAGAGAGGGGAGCCGTCTCGGACCTGGTCATAGAAAAAGGTAACTGAGTCTGTGTGTTTATTTCGATCTCGCTAGCTAACTTTTATGCCAAGAACCTCATTAATGAAACCATTGCGCTGGCCGCGTGGTAGAAAGAGTTGTGTGTTTTTCTCATATGTGGAAGCTAGAGAGGAAAAAGGAAATAAAGATGGGGGATCTCATGAAAATTGAAGGGAGATCTGTAAAGTAGAGAAAAGGAAGGAGGAGAGGAGGAGAAGGAGAAATACTGGGGGCCAATACTGACCAAATTTCACTTTTATATTATCTGTATTTATGAATATGGAACAACAAGTTTCACTATTATTATTATAATATACCAATAAAAATGTGGAAAAATGATTTCAGATTTGGGTATTTGGCAGATACTTTTTACAAAATGGATAAAATGAAATTGCCAATCATTTAAAATAATTGACAGTATTTGTTGCCATGAAATCTTCTGAGTTTTTAAAAAATTCGAATTTCAAAAAAATTTGTCACTACAAGCTTATCAAGTTTCTGTTATTTACTTCTTAATACTTTTCTGGTGAGATTGTTGGTGGTATTAACAAATACTTTTTTTGACATTTTGTAATGCAATGTGTTAACACATGGAAGATCTGTATAACTCAGTGAGTCAATAGGTTTCAAATCAACAATGAACAATATTACAAAATTACACACAGGTACATGATCCACTGAAAGTGAATGAATATACCAAGGGATTTTAGTGTAACAAGAGTATGAATAGATCACTGACATGGTTTTAATGTCCCTTACATACTAATGACCCAACATTTGTGCAGTTTCTAATAGGATGTAAAGGATCCTCAAAGGGTCTTCTCTTTCAGCTCTAGTTTTCTCTGATTTGTTTATGTGTTAGTAAAGATTAACTCAGGCTTCAGTTCTTGTCAAATTCTTTGACTCAATAGAATGATCAACACTTTTGCAGGTACACAGAAGCCAAAGGACATAGCTAGCTTCTCAAGTGAGTATCTCAGAGGTCATTCATAATATGAAGCATGATATTCAGATTACATCACATTTCCACAGTTGTGCATAGGAATGTGTGCAAATCAAGGATCACATAACACTGTTTCTTTTCTTCTATTCAAAGAAGCATAGCAGAATATAAGTTGGCAGGGTTGGGGAGAACAAACTGGTATCCACTTTAAAGCAAGTAAAATATAAGTAATTATACCTATTTGCAAAAAACAAACAAACAAAAAAACCCCAAACTTTCACCAACCTGCAACTGAGAACTATTGTAATACATTGGATTTCTTAAGACATAAAAGGAGCTTTCTCACTATACTTGAATCTCTGCACTTGGAACACTTGCATGGCACTAGGTAGGCACCTGAAATGTTTGCTGATTTGACTTGAACATTTTTTTTCTAATAATGAATATTAACAATTTGTTCTCCAATGACTTATGCTGTTACATAATCTTTGTATAATTGTTTCAAATGTAGGAAAAATATATGTTGAACCACAATAATGTAGTTTCTCAGACTATTCTACAAGATATGTTAAACAAGAATAGCGTATGTAGCTGAGCAGAAATGTTAGAATGATCTAGGATTTTAGGTCTTGGGAGTCACTCTTACAGCGGAGAGTATTGTGTATAGATGAGAAAATGAGCAACATTTTGAATGGATGAAGGCTGCCTTGTGAAAATTTTACTTTGTGGCATCTTACTACCATCTAAATGTGTACATCTACATATTTAAATGTGCACGCAAATTCATTTTTTCTCATATGAGTATCATTCCAGATGCACAGGAGACAATTTAATTAATTGCACTCAAGAATATTAGGACTTAGATCTCTCATATTACCCTGGATGAGAAAGGTTGAAAAGATATCCTTGTCCTGTTGCATTAGTTTTCCTAATCCTGTTTCATTTATAGCCAAGGCATACACACTCACACACACACCCCTTTGCCCCACGGAAACTATACTTCACAACAGTATGGGTTTTGCCCATTTTGCCTGTTTTAGTCACTGCCTAGGACCTAAAGCCTTAGAAGTTCTTGACAAGAAGTAGGAACTTAATAACTATTTTCTTAACAAATTATAAAATGAAGGAATTTATATATTCCCTACAAGTAATAGAGTTGTGACTGTTAGAATATATGTGTAAAACAACTGTTTTAAGATATAATTGATATATAAACATTATTATAAACATTATATATATTTAAAGTGTACCTTGTACATTTTGATATGTATGTACATTGTGAAATGATCATCATAATAAAGCTAATCAACATGTCCATGACTTCTACGTAGTTATCACTGCAAGTATGTGTAAGTGTATATAGTCAGAAGATTACAGATTTATTCTCCTAGTAAATTATAAGCTTGCAATACAGTATCCATTATCATAAACACGCTGAACGGCAGATCTTGAGATCTTTAGTAACTTCCCTTTAATTTGGTAACGTTTTTTATCATTGGTCTTTTTAAAATTAATATATTACAGTGAAATGCATTACAATTCGTATTACATATATAGAGCACATTTTTTCATATCTCTGGTTGTATACAAAGTATATTCACACCAATTCGTGTCTTCATACATGTACTTTGGATAATAATGACAATCACATTCCACCATCATTTATAACCCCATACTGGCTCCCTTCCCCTCCCATCCCTCTGCACTATCTAGAGTTCATCTATTCCTCCCATGCTCCCTCTCCCTATCCCACTATGAATCAGCCTCCTTATATCAGAGAAAACATTTGGCATTTGGTTTTTTGGGATTGTCTAGCTTCACTTAGCATTATCTTTTATTTCAAATTCTGAATTAAAATGTTACTTAGGAGATTAGACTTGGGACTTAGAAAGTTTAGTTTGTGTGACAAAAATTATTAAGGTTTCAATATAATTTTATTTGAGTAACAATCTTAGATCATATTTTTGGCATTTTGCTTATTATATTTTATTTCATCTTTTTGCTATCTGTTCTAGCCAGTGAGGTTTTACAATTAATGTACTGTATTTCTTTTCTCTTTGAATAAATTTGCTAGAGCACATATTTGATACTTAATATATTTATTTAATGAATAAATGAATGAATAAATAAAATATACCTAAGCATACAGAGTTGAGCATGATTCTGATTTTTTTCTATTGCTCTTTAAACCTGAAAATTATAAAGTTTATTTAGTCAAGAGCCCTCTTAGTTATCTACACAGTGTAAGGGCAACTAGATTTAGAGTCTGAGTCTCTGACCTATGGTCCTAATATACTCTTAACTTTCAATTTTGTATTTTTTCTAAGTAACTCTAGGTCCTAATTTCTACATGGGACTCCCCATGTTATTAACTCCATCAGAAAACATATAAATGAAAACACAGGTATTGTTTTTAAACAGCTTAAACACACTATAAATTATAATAAGCTTTGCTACTAATTTAAATAATTAAAATTTAAATTACTTGAACCTTATTAAAAAAATAAACCATCTATGTAATAATGACTATCATCTCCCTTTCTGGTCAGCAAGCTAATGAGTATGCATGGCTCATAATAAGCACTGAGTGAAGAGTAGTTACCATTGTTAACTGTTTCATAGCCTGCCCTTCCATGCTTAAAACCCAGTTTCTCCTCAGTCACTATTACCAGAGAAGGATTCTGCTTTTATCATGTGTCAGGTGTTCACAATTTCCTTTTTATCTCAAAGGAACAAAATTCTTTTCTTTCAAATATTATAAAACCTTGTGTATCCCCTTCAACTGAATTTCAGAAATTTCCTCTTTCATCGTAAATACCCCTTCTCACACCTTAGGACTCTACCTGGGGCCCAGAATTCCTTTCCTATCACTCCATTTTGTTTCCATTCTCTCTCCTACAAAGTTACCTTCAACCTCTTTGTGGTCATGGTGAGGGGGTTTAATATTTTTATTATTTATGGAAAGAGTAGCTAATTCAAGGGACAAAGACAGTCTTCTGGCAGTGGTAAGCAACACAAAAAACTGATCAATTATTTTAATTTTCAGCTTCTTGTTCTGACATTGAATAGACACAGATTTTAACAAACATCGTAATCATGGAGAGAAGAAGATCAAGTGCCCCAGGAGAAAAGCACAATACTCTCAGCACTTGCAACTGTCCCATATTCTACAAGGAGCTCAAGAGCTTACAGTATTATAGTATTCAAAGATTTCCCATTCTGAGAACTCAAAGAACCCCAAAACAAATAATATGAAGTAAATTGCCTACTCACGAGGATATAACTGGAAGAATCTCTCCGATTTTGTTATCTGGGTGGTATTGGGTTGGTATATCATAGTATGACCCGTCTCATACTCTGCAAATAATCCAAATAAAACAATCATAGCCACCTCCAGGCCTAAGGCCATGAGAGGAAAACTGAACCTCATGTTTGTGGCAAGGGACAGAGACACACTGAGGCTTTCATAGACTGCAAGAGGTTGATAAGAACAGAGGGCTGAGCTCTGTGTGAAATTAGGCTGTATGTTCAAGGCACCCTGATGACATCACAAGAAAGAAAAAGGGCAATGCTGATTAAAATGCCCCCTGCATTAGAAAATTATGCTCTGTAATCTAATTATTATTTTGAATGTTGGTTTGAAGAACATACATTATAGATTGGAAGAAGTCAGGACTATTCTATGTTAATGTGGATTGGGACACATCAAAAGGTCTACTGTTATGTACTTATGTGAATATATTACCTTGAATTTCACCTTATGTATAGCTAAAAAGCACCACTTTAAAAAAAGTATAAATAAATAAAAGGTAGATTCAGTAAGTAAAGGAAGGTGAACAGGGGGAGGGAGTAAGAGAGGGGAAAAAGAACTAAAATGGAGCAAATTACATTTCATGCATGTTTACTCATGTCAAATTTAACTTGAATATTATGTATAACTATATGGCACTAATAAAAATGGTCTATTGCACAAGTGCCTAGAATTCTATTTAACCTAATGCAATAGAACTTTCCTAAGTGCTTATAACATCCCAGACACTACACACGGATGTATAAGAGACTCAAATTTAAGCAAAATATAGAACAGAACTATGAAGAGGAAATTTGAAATTAGGAAGGCAGAAATATAAGGAAATGGTGGTAGAAAGACAAATAGTAAAAGGTCTACTCTTATGTACATTTGTGAATAAATTACTGTGAATGGTGGTTATAAAAGTACTAGAGAACATAAATATAGCAGATGGTAATCTTACCTGTAACATACGTAATATAATAGTGGTTGTAAAAGTACTAGAGAGCATAAATTATTATAGAGACTAACAACTTTAATACACTTTGCTTTGGGCCAAGACTACTAACATGTGAGGTGATATTGATATGGAAAGTAAAAAAGCAATGAATCTTTGGTAGCAGGAACAGCACAGGTCTTCGAAGAACATGGCATGCTTGAGGAATATGGATGAGTTAAACAAAGCTGGAGCACAGGTGAGAAGTGGAGGAGTGAATCTAAAGCTGTACTCTCAGCTGGGCTCAATTGTTTAGGGTCTTATATTCAATTTGCAGGATGCCAGTTGTTGAATAGTATCTCACTGGCAATGGGGAATAGATAACACTGTAAAAAGCAGTTTTGTTTATTTAACACAATATTTTTTGACTTCTTACTCTGATTTACTCAAATGTATTTACAAATAAACAAATATATACACACTTACACGAATGCATTGGGATATACATTTTAGTCTTAAAAAAGGAGAGAAGGAATATGAGCAAGTACATAGTGGATCTATTATCCTGATGGTGTAAATAAGATAATAAGCAATTCAAAACTACTAAATGGATGGAGAGATTCCAGTCTCTAATCTGAAATTGCCCTCATAGCATAATACGCTGTGTTTGAGAACTTAGAGCTAGCAGTGAAATAAAATTCCTTTCACTAATGCCTATTTCCAAACGATTCTATACAAAATATGTAGAAGAGAGATACAAATGACCCGTAGGCTAGATACTACAACATAATAAATGTTTATTTAAAAAAAATAACAGCAAATGTGTGTTTTTTTTTTTTTTTTTTTTTTTTGTGTGTGTGTGTGTGTGCGTGTGTTTGTGTGTCTTTCTGGTACATTTTCCTACAATGGAACAGAAGATATTAGGATTAAATGATCCCTGAAATTTCATAAATGTACAATCTAAAGACTTGAAAAAAATGGCTGTTTCCATTGTTCTTTATAATAGGCACAGCACGGGTGGACTCAAAACCCTAACTCTGAAAACTTCCATGGACATTGATACTTGATTTCTTCTTTTGTAGTGGTCTAAAGAGCCTTCATGAGAACTCCAGCAAGTCATAGACTTTAAGTATTTATATTAATAAACTATACAAGTGTTTTTGAAAACCAAGTAAAAAATAATACAGAGCAAGAACATTCTAAACAAAATCAATGTGGCTCAAATAAATTGAAGTGGTAAAGTAACACAAGATCAATTACATCACAGTTTCTATGTGACACTTTCATCAGCTCAGTAATCACTCAGCACACGGAGGACAGAAGTTTCTATCTGGGTAGGTGATAGGGTTGTTGAGGGATTTGACTTCAGTCTGTTCATTTGGAGGAGATCAGGTTTGTTGCCTTTATTCTGAATGTAGACTTTCATATGCTTTATCATGTATTACCTGGAAAAGAGCTGTTTAATTTAGATCCTTGTGCATGATTTTCCCTCTAATTGAAACACTCTTTCCACAAGTTCTGTTCTCCTAACCCACACAATATCCCTTTGTATTAGTCAGCTTGCCATCACAATAATGAAATACCAGAGACAATTAACTTATAAGAAAGAAAGTTTATTTTGGTTCACAGTTTTAGAGGCTTTAGTCAAAGACTGAGCAGATCTACTGCGTTGGTCTCTAGTGGGTATGTGGATGGAAGTGGGGAGTGTATGGTGGAACAAACTGGTGGTCATTTTATGGAGAAGAAAAAAGGAGAAAAAACTACCATGCTGGACTGTTCAAAGGATTATTATAGTTAGCACATGTAAAGAGCTTGGTAAGTTTCAGGTGCCTGTGAATGTTAAAAATGCTATCAAATGCTTACTCGGAAGACTTATTAATGCCTAAGCTCACCAAGCTGAGGTATACTGATAAAATGTGGTAAGGAATGAGACCAAGTTCTAGAAAGGAAAAAAAAAAAAAAGTAAAGATCTGTTATGTTTTCCAGGAAGCCCTTCAGTTCCCACCTTATCTTTGAAAAGCAGCTTGCTCATGGCCACACCTAGTTTCGGTGACTTCTCTTTCATTTCAGCTGCATATTCCTAAGAGGCCAACTGCCTGGCAATTAATCTCTGGAAACCAGATGCAAATTTCTGCCGCTTGCCCTCCTCCAATGCCACCTTCTGCTTCTCTAGCTCCTCCTTCTTACCTCCTTCCACCTTGGCATTTAAAGACTGTGAGTTTGACTTTTGTCAATTGAATTGTTTTTTTTTTTTTTTTGGAAATCAGGAATTTAAAAAAATCATGGGGGAGTTATGCAAAATGATTCATTGACATCAGGTGACTTGGTGGGATATGTATCCTGACCTTTGGGTTTCTAATCTTTGATTTTGTGAGCTTCCTGGTTTCTTTCTCATTTTTTTTTGCTTTAGAGAGGATTTGGTTCCTGCAGATTGTCACTAAGGAACTTATTTTGGTGAGTCAGTGTGTTCTCTATATCCTCCTTTAACTCACTATTCACTGAAAATATTTATTGAGAACTTTCTGTGGACTAACAGAAAGAAGCAATATGTGATCTTACTGAACAAAATCAAGAGGTGCTCAGGAAAAACACCTTCATACAGGGAGACTGGGCTTGTGGGATCTGCCACTGAATTTATGGTGTTTATGAAAGTCAGAATCATGAGTCTGTTTTTAGAAATAACTAGGTGCAGTAAGAAATCAAATACGTGCTGGAAAGCTGGTGGGCAAGGCAAAACTTCTGCCAAAGGCTGTATTTCAGGAACCTGGCTAGCAAACACACCTGGCCAAGCAGTCTGCCAGCTTTAGTCTGACCTAATGGCAGCGCTGCCCTTCACTCTGATTGGGAAGTTTGGAGTTACAATCCACGTGATTGGCTAAGGTTTAGAATTAGGTCCTGCAAAAGGGAAGGGCTACAATTGGATCCAATTAAGGCTGAATACTATATTCTGAAAATGGACCACCAGACTTGGTATTTCTCACACTATTTATCTACAGACACATCTGTGAAAAAGAGTCACTTTAAACGAGAAATTAAGTGTCTATTTTTCCATGTTTTAAAAAAGATTTTTTGAATGCAGTAAGATTTTATTCTGGAACCACTGTACATGTAGGAAAAGCAAATCAGCAGGCATTCTCTAGTACGTAACAACTTGGCAGTCTCCACTTATGTTTGCATTTATATGGAGACTCTTCATCAAGTAGGCACTGGATTATTTTTATGGCCAGAGCTATTTTTTATTTACAGTAGTGTCTTCTTGACACAATGCCTCAACCTGAGATCTTTCCTCTCACAAATACATTTCCAACTACCAAAACCAAAAACAAATGAAAAACACCAAGAAAAACCTGAGGGTAAATCCGCTTACTTGACATTGTTTGTTCTTAGCTCCCAGCATTAAAGATTAGTTCACTTAGGACTTAACCTGCCATGGAATAATGGACACATTTATTAGTGTATTTTGTGGCCTTAAATTAACTGTTCAAGGCTTCTTGGTTTTTTGCCTGCACTTTATTTTGATTTTCTTTCACTTCAGAGAATCCATAAACTCTGCTCCTATGGAAACAACACCACTCTGTGACCAACACCTAAACAGTCCTACTACGGAGGGCATCTGCTACCACTTTCTAGATTTGGATCCTAAACTACCATCCTTCATGAATTACCTAGCTAGTTCAATAAAATGTCCTTTTAAGCAGTATTTCCTGATGCTGAATGTACATTATAAGCAGTATATAAAGGATATTGTGGCTTGTGATGTCCCCTTTAGGTAGTTTTATTGTTCATTTAGGGCTTCCTTGTATTTTTTATATAAACCAGATTTCATCCATATTTAAATTTTGAAAGAAAGCTAATATACTCAATTATTAACTCTGGTTCTCATAATCTCTAGGGCTGAATTCTGATCACAGGGTGAAAATTATATGAGTGATTAATTTGATTATCATTTCTGTGTGGTAGGATTATCAATACATGTAAATTTGACTCATATTTTTATGTAAATCTTTCAAATTTTATATGCATCATTTTTTTCAGTAAAAGAGATTTTAAATGTTTAAAAACATTGATGGGTTATACAGACCAATAGAAATATAAAGGCTTTTGTCAATTTTAGTTCAAAAGGACTTTTTATTTCTCACTGGTGGTAAAAACTAAAGGTCTCAGAATTTAAAAACTGAAGAAAATAAACAAACAGACAAAAAACAATAAATAAAGACATTGATGTTCATTTATAGTTCAGGGATACTCTAAACTTCTGAATAATTCCTTGGCTTGAAGTATACCTTTTTCATTGTCTCATTTCCAGTTCTGTAACACAGTGTACCAGTTATACATATAAGTAAACATATCAATCTATTCTTTAGTATTTAGTTTTGTAGGTACTTAAAATATTATATTTTGTGAACTAGGAGAAGACAAATTTTTTATGTTGATGAACACATGTATAATAGGCTTTTTTAGTTTCAATTTTCAATGTGATGGGTTTATCATTAATAAAAGATGAATAAGAGCATCTTAGAAAATATATTTATATTATCGTATTTACTATCATTATAAGGTCCCTGTTTAGCATCTGGATGGCCATCTTAAGTGACAGCTTCCATTTAAAGAAAAATCTCTCTTTCCTGCCCAAGGACATTTGTGAGAAAGGCTTACCACTCCCTCATACCAACCCCACCCTTAACCACCAGTATTAGGACCCACCTGGCTCTAATCCCTGAGCCTGCCCCATAAAAATCCCTAACCCCAAGCCTGTCTTCTCTCTCGGTCTATGGAGATATATGCCTTTATTTGTCAGCTCTGACAAATAAACTTTGGTGTGTATCTCTGCTTGGTCTCTGTCTTTCATTTCTCACTCTTTTCTCTGTATCTCGCTTTCCTTTTTTTCAGTCATCTACACAAATGCAATATTGGCAAAATGCAATGCTTTTTTGAGGGAAGGGAGTAAATTTGGAAAAGAAATAGAAAGGGTCATGTGAAAAGCAGAAATATTCCTGAACTATTTATATCAGGTATAAATCAAACATCACAGATTTGATAAATAAAGAAGAGACTGTTCTAGCTTGAGTATACCATAAATTAATATTTTAAAAGTCTGTTTGGTAGATCTGTAACTAGAAAGGATTATGCATGAGTTGATCCTTTCTCAATCAAGAAAGAGCTCTAGTTATCTTTAATTTAAACTGAGCCTAAATAACTAAATATATTTTTTCCTAAACAACAAACAAACAAAAAATTAACATTGTGAAGGCATTCATTTTTAAGTAAATGTCAGCTGTTATTTGGTATGATTAGTAATTTTTAATAGTTAGAGGCAAGTGGATACATAAATTCCTATCCTTAAGTCAAATGAAACTCAGACAAATCTGAGCAGTTAGCAATATACTTTTTACTTGCAATGTTTGCAAGGGAGTCTAGCCTTCAGAATGAGGCCCTGTAGACAAAGGATATGATATTATATAAGGGCAAAAAGCAAACAAAAAGTACCAAGTTAGCTGTTTGTTGATTATTCTTATTGGTAGAAAAACTACATAAAGTGACCAATGTTTATTTAAATTAAAAGAGGGGTGTGTGTTTGAAAAATTATTTTTGATAATTATTTCTAAAAGCCAATGAAATCAATAGAAAATCATAAAGGAGAAAATAAATTCAATTTTGTAGCCTATGCCTAATATTACTGATGTTAGATATTATATAAATTTTGGTTAACAACTTAAAGCATAACTTTCCCAAAAGATGCTTCCATTCCATTATAGTTGTCCCTGAAGATGCTTTCATTTCAGCATAATTGTAAATCTAAATCCTGGAATACAAGGAAAATTGTATTTTATAATTATACAAACCATTCTGACTAAAAAATGATTATTACTTTATACACAAATGCCAAGGACCAAATATATATTATTTCATTGTGTTTACACTATCATATATCCTTACAAGTGGTTTGCAATTCTTTGTCACTGCATTGATCTTGCAAAATATCATGGTTGTTGCTTTTATTGTGACAGCTCCACGGGTTAGCTGAAACAAAGCAGAATGAAAAGTTATTATTCATTAATAGCAGATAAATTGTCCTTGTTTCAGTAAGAGTTCAAGGAGAGGCAACAGGTTGAAAATTGATCTACAAGGCAGTTTAAACTGTATGTTTAACACACATATGGGTTACATAGGCTGGCATATCCACATAGATGAAATTAATGTCCACTCAGTCATTTGACATTCGAGCAACAAACAGTCAATAATATTTTAGGTTATTTTATTTTTTTTAATAAAAAGAGGCAAGTGATGTATGTTTAAATATGTTGCTATCACAACTAGTAATAAACATCTTTCAGAGCATGCCCTGAAGTGATTCTAAAAACATATCAAGCATCTACATTGTCTACACAATGTCTAAAATTGATGTTAACTGCAGAAATAATTAAAAATATTTACCATGCTTCTTTTGTATGATAAGAAGTATTCTAAGTGTCTACTGTGTATAAATTAACTAATCATATCAACATCCCTATGCTGAGTACCTGCGTACAGTTTACTATTATGATGTAACTGTGAACACTGCAGAAGGCAGTAAAATTATATGCCTAAGATGACATAGCTAGACAGATGAAGTCAGGGCTCAAAGTGGTTGGCTTATAACTGAAACTCTAAAGCTCCACTAATGCTGAGATATCATGGAATCTTTTAAATTCTTCATAAGATTGTTATGTATCATTTAGTTTCTGTTATGCATATTCAATTGAAAAGTTGAATTTTTTGGAAAAAAAATCAAATTCTTTGAAAAATAAAATTTTGTGTATGGCTCATGCTATATGGACTATTTGATTAATCAGAATACTCTTTAGTGATGCTGGAGCAGTCAAAGTCACCTCCCTCTATGATTTCTTCTATATTACTGTATGGTATTCACAGTTGGGCAGAGGATCATCTCCACTTCTGGGAAAACAAGACACCAGAGCTCCAGTGCTGTACCGACAAGCCATCAGGCACTGTGCTACACATTTCACCCTAATTTATCTGCAAGCCCTCACCTCTAAAGAGAGGAGACTGGTTTTGTTGATGTATTAGGTCCTTTTATGCACCAAGGTTTTTGATTAATATAGAATGAACTTCATTATATTGTATGGAATCCAATGTATAGGTCAGTTGCAAAAAACAGATTATAGTACAATTAAATTCTTAATGTAATTATAAGATGTTCAATATACATGCCACTTACACCATTTATGTACCATATAGTATACTTCAATTCATAATATTCTCACGTTCATTCAACTATACAAATTATTTTTTTTCTCTTTGCTAAGCTAGCATAATATATATGTTGCTATCTTTACTATTCCTATCCTAGTGACAGCTATAAAGCTTCAGTGGATTTTTTTTTACTGGAATATGCTTCTTTTTAAAATTAAAAAATTGAACTAATTTATACTTCTGATTGTTGTTAATACTTCTGGGCACAATTATTTGTATAAATTGAAAACTCATAGAAATAATAACACACAAGAATTTTTTTGTAGGCTTTCAAACATGCCATTACACAACTGGGGCAAGACTGGGGACTATGATGTATACTAAGTAAGTACTCACAGAATTAGAATTAGGAGTGGATTCAAGGGTTCAACATATGGAAGCAAAGTGAAAAAAAAAAAAAAAGAGTGTGGAGTGCATTTTCTCCCTAATCCTAGTTTTATGCTTTATAAAGTGAACATTAATAATAGTTATCTCATAATAGATTGAATGAATTTTAAAGATAATGCTGCTTGCTCATTAAAGGAATATACAAATATTCAGAATGAGATGATGTAACAAGCCAAGAGTGTAAGCATGGAGTCATCTTCACGTAAGTCCTTCTATATAACCAGCCTAACAGATGTCTTCTCATTCAGCAGACTCATAAGGGAGGTACCCCATTAAGACCTTCTGGAATTCTATATGCAAGTGAGAAGCTAGTCAGATGTGACCAAGTCTACTAAGAAATGCAGATTATGGTAAAATCAATGCCACTTCTTTTTGATCACATTATGAAATCTCTCTGGAATTAAGCTACGATTTACTGTATTTGGTTACATAATACTTACTGAAGATTTAACAACATATTTAGGAAGAAGTTAGCAAGGATTAGTTCACCTGATTTTCTTGTATTAAGAACGAGCATACAGCCCTGAGGGGAAGGAATACTGGACAAAAGGATGGTGAAGAAGTCAGGAGTGTGGAGAAATCACACAGATTGTCAGAGAAGATAACCATATAAAGATGAGAGCAGTCCTCTAGGCCTGTGATCTTGGCAAATAGGCACCAACAAATAGGAAAACATGACTAATATAGATATTAATAGTGGCTAATGGGAGGTAACAAAGGTGTGTGTGTGTGTGTGTGTGTGTGTGTGTGTGAGAGAGAGCACGCACGTGCTCGCACATTCTCCTGTGCTGGGGATTGGCCCAGGGCCTCAAGCATGCTAAATACGTGCTCTACCACTGAACTATGCCCCTTGCCCCAGCCATTCCTTTTGTTAAATGAAAATATTTTAACCTTAAAAAGTATACCAAGAGGCTGCTGCAGATGCTGGTGCCATGCCTGGAGGTCTCTTCTCTGGGAAAGACCTTGGGCCTTGGTTACCTTCTTCCTACCTCTGAGGTCACTGCCCCTGAACTGGAAGTCTCCTGTCAATCAACCACTACCTGCACTGCTACCACCATTACTGCTGCCTTTGATTCCGCTGCTGCCAGCCTGAGGTCATCTGGAGGCCTTTTTTTCTGGGTGCTGCTGCCACAGAAGAAACCGCTGCCCTAAATTCAACTGAAGCCGACACTGCTGCTGATCCTGGAGATTGCCTGGTGTCGCTGTCCCCACAGGTGCCGATGCAGCCGCTGCAACTGCTGACCTGCTGCCTGCTGCCAACAATCACCACCACTACTGCAGCTACCATGGCCTAGAGGACTGCTTTGGGAGAGATTCCAGGTTTGGTTGCTTGTGGCTGCACCCATTTTGGGACACCAGCCAGGGCCTGGGGTCTGGATGCCAGCAGGTTTACCATCACAGAAGCCTCTGACTGGGAACTCCAGTTGGGACCTGCGGTCCAATGTGGGGGTGCCTGTGGGATTGGAGGAGCCTGAGGTTTTCCAGCTGAGAGTGCTGATGGCCCTTGTCTTGCTGCTGTATCTCAGGGTTGCTCCTTTGCATGAGTGTATCCCTAGTGGTCTCTCTGCAAGTAGGAGCAGCATTGAGATCTTGGGTCTGCAACATTGTCAAGCCTGAGGTATCTGAAGCCCAGATTGGTGGGATAGAGACTGGGTTTGTGAGGGCTGATCTGGGTTTGGTGATCCTGAGTGACGTTAGAGACAGGGCTGCGAAACTGACAGAGACAGTTTGACTTTCCAGCAAGATTTATTTCATTTTATTATATTTTCTGCTTCACTAATCTCCCTACCATATTTGGAATATGATGTTTTTTATGCATCAGTGTGTGGAGGACAATGATATATGATGGTGTTTTGCATTTTTATTGTAGTATTCTTATGTGAAATATGAGAAAACAGTAGATGCCTTAGTGGGAGCTATCAGATTTAAGGGTATATATTGTGTACACTGGGTGCTGTTGTTATTGGTCTCACCAGTAGAGGAGAAGCACTAGAAACCTTCAGGGACACTATAGGTCTACAGGGTAGAATTTATCCTGCCTTAGATCCATACTTTCAGATGGAAAAACAATAACAACATGAAAAAACAAGGAAATAAGGTGTTCCAAACAAACCCAAATTCTTCAACAACAGAAGCTACTGATAACAGTAGTAGAAGAAATGTCCAAGAAGGAGGTCCGACTGTATATAGTTAAATTGATATGTGAAGGAAAGGATAGTCAGAGAAGTAAAATCAAAGAAAAATATAGGAAATGAAAAACCACTTCAATAAAGAGAGATCATGAAACAAACAAACAAACAATCAAACAAACAGGTAGAAATTCTCAAAATAAAGGAATCAGTAAAGCAAATTATAAATTCAATAGAAAGCATCACCAACAGACTAGACCACTTGGAAGACAGAACATCAGACAATGAAGACAGAATATATAGTCTTGAAAGTAGAATTGAACATGTGAAGAAGATGGTAAGAAACCATGAAAAGGACATCCAAGAATTATGGGATAACATAAAAAGACCAAATTTAAGAGTTATTGGAACAGATGAAGGAGCAGAAGTACAAACAAAAGGAATGTACAATATTTTCAATGATATAATAGCAGAAAATTTCCCAAATGTGAAGAATGGAATGGAATTTGAAATACAAGAGTCTTGCAGGATTCCAAATATACAAAATTATATAGAATACCCACACAAAGACACATTATAATGAGAATGAATAACACACAGAATAAAGATAAAATCTTAAAGGCTATGAGAGGAAAAAAAATCAAATTACTTATAGGGGGAAACCAATTCAATCTCAACTGATTTCTCAACCCAGACCCCCAAAGCTAGGAGGTCCAGGAATAATATACTTCAAGTTCTGAAAGCAAATGGATGCCAAACAAGACTCTTATATCCAGAAAAATTAAGTTTCAGATTTGAAGATGAAATTAAAACATTCCATTATAAGCAGAAATTAAAAGAATTCACAACTAGAAAATCTACACTACAGAGTGGGGGGAAAAAGTGAAAACCAGTAAAGGGAGGATCTGCGCTAAAGGGACATTCAACCAAATGAGAAACTAAGACAAATCAAAAACCAGAAATAAATCAAAATGACATCTCACCATGCACAAAAGTTAACTCAAAATGGATCAAGGACCTTGATATCAAATCAGAGACTCTGCGTCTGATAGAAGAAAAAGTTGGCTCCGATCTACATATTGTGGGGTCGGGCTCCAAATTCCTTAATAGGACACCCATAGCACAAGAGTTAATAACTAGAATCAACAAATGGGACTTACTCAAACTAAAAAGTTTTTTTCTCAGCAAAAGAAACAATAAGAGAGGTAAATAGGGAGCCTACGTCCTGGGAACAAATCTTTACTCCTCACACTTCAGACAGAGCCCTAATATCCAGAATATACAAAGAACTAAAAAAAAATTAGACAATGAGATAACAAATAACCCAATCAACAAATGGGCCAAGGACCTGAACAGAAACTTCTCAGAGGAGGACATACAATCAATCAACAAGTACATGAAAAAATGCTCACCATCTCTAGCAGTCAGAGAAATGCAAATCAAAACCACCCTAAGATACCATCTCACTCCAGTAAGATTGGCAGCCATTATGAAGTCAAACAACAACAAGTGCTGGCGAGGATGTGGGGAAAAGGGTACTCTTGTACATTGCTGGTGGGACTGCAAATTGGTTTGGCCAATTTGGAAAGCAGTATGGAGATTCCTGGGAAAGCTGGGAATGGAACCACCATTTGATCCAGCTATTACCCTTCTTGGACTATTCCCTGAAGACCTTAAAAGAGCGTACTACAGGGATACTGCCACATCGATGTTCATAGCAGCACAATTCACAATAGCTAGACTGTGGAACCAACCCAGATGCCCTTCAATGGATGAATGGATTAAAAAAATGTGGCATCTATACACCATGGAGTATTACGCAGCACTAAAAAATGACAAAATCATGGAATTTGCAGGGAAATGGATGGCACTAGAGCAGATTATGCTTAGTGAAGCTAGCCAATCCCTAAAAAACAAATACCAAATGTCTTCTTTGATATAATGAGAGCAACTAAGAATAGAGCAGGGAGGAAGAGCAGGAAGAAAAGATTAACATTAAACAGAGACATGAGGTGGGAGGGAAAGGGAGAGAAAAGGGGAATTGCATGGAAACCGAGGGAGACCCTCATTGTTATACTAAATTACATATAAGAGGTTGTGAGTGGAATGGGAAAATAAACAAGGTGAGAAATGAATTACAGTAGATGGGGTAGAGAGAGAAGATGGGAGGGGAGGGGAGGGGGGATAGTAGAGGATAGGAAAGGTAGCAGAATACAACAGGCACTAATATGGCATTATGTAAAAATGTGGATGTGTAACCTATGTGATTCTGCAATCTGTATCTGGAGTAAAAATGGGAGTTCATAAAAAAAATAAATAAATGTATTTTTGACTTAAAAAAAAACAAAAACAAAATGACAGGGAATACAAGTCATATCTCAATAATAACCTTGAATGTTATCAGCTTAAACTCATCAATCAAAAGACATAGACTGGCAGATTGGATTTAAAGCAAGATCCAATAATATGCTGTCTTCAATAATATGCTGTCTTCTATTTTTAGGTCACTCTGTTCTCTCCTATACAAATAGATGAATTTGGAACTCTAAATCCAACATGGTTTGTAGTAGCTCTTTAAAACTTGACAAAATAAAGTAGTTCTCAGTTTTGTCTCTATGGTTTGTTTCCTCTTCAAGTAGCCTTAGGCACAGACTGTGGAAAAGCACTTTCATTGAAAGGGGTTGCCAAGCTTCCAAGAAATTACGAGTTTCCGAAATACCAGCAAATATTTTTTCACCCAATCTTGATGATATATATGAATATTTCATCCATTGATGAGCAAGGATACTTTCTTCTCAGGAGCACATGGCTTGTTCTCTAAAGTAGACCATATCTTATGCCACAAAGCAACTCTTAGTAAATACCAAAAACAAACAAACAAACAAAACAAGACAAAACAAAACAAAAAAAACCCAGAGATAATACCCTGCATTCTATCAGACCACAATGGAATTAAATTAGAAATCAATGATAAAATAAAAAATAGAAGCTACTGTAACAAATGGAGATTAAATAATAAACAGTTGAATTATTAATGGATAGTAGAAAAAAATCAAGGATGAAATAAAAAAATTCTTAGAGATAAATGAGAACATTGATACAACATATCAAAATCTCTGGGATGTTATGAAGGCAGTACTAAGAGGAAAGTTTGTTTCATTGAGTGCATTAATTAAAAGAAAAAAATGTCAACAAATAAATGGCATAACATTACACCTCAAAGCTCTAGAAAAAAGAAGAAATAAACATCAAAGAAGTAGAAGACAAGAAATAATTAAAATCAGAGCTGAAATAAATGAAATTGAAACATACAAAAATAATTGAAAAAAAATTACAAAAAAGTTGGTTCTTTGAAAAAATAAATACAATAGATAAATCCCTGGTCATGCTAATGAAGAGAAAAAGAGAGAAAACACAAATTACTAAAATACAAGATGAAGAAGGAAATATCACAATAGACATGTCTGAAACACAGAAGATAATTAGAAGCTGTTTTGAAAATCTATACTCTAATAAAATAGAAAGTATCAAAGACATCAACAAATTTCTAGAGATATATGACCCACCCAAACTGAATGAGGAGGTCATGCATAATTTAAACAGATCAATTTCAAGTATTGAAATAGAAAATGCTATCAAAATTGTACCAACCAAGAAAATCCCAGGACCAGATGGATTCTCAGCTGAGTTCTATAAGACTTTCAAAGAAGAATTAACACCAATACTCCTCAAAGTATTCCATGAAATAGAATAGGAGGGAATCCTTCCAAATTCATTCTATGAGCCTAAAATCATTCTGATACCAAAACCAGACAAAGACACATCAAGGAAAGAAAACTTCAGACTAATATTCCTGATGAACATAGATGTAAAAATTCTCAATAAAATTCTGTCAAGTCACATGCATAAACATATTAAAAGATAGTACACTATGATCAAGTGGGATTCATCCCAGGGATGCAGGGTTGGTTCAACATATGGAAATCAATAAATGTAATTCATTATATTAATAG
Source organism: Callospermophilus lateralis (assembly GCF_048772815.1). Lineage (NCBI taxonomy): Eukaryota > Metazoa > Chordata > Mammalia > Rodentia > Sciuridae > Callospermophilus > Callospermophilus lateralis. The sequence goes on along the minus strand of NC_135310.1, from coordinate 105,998,777 downwards.
ATTTAAAAACAAGAATCACATGATTATTTCAATAGGTGCAGAAAGAGCATTTGACAAAGTATAGCACACCTTCATGTTGAAAACACTAGAAAAACTAGGAATAGTAGGAACATACCTCAACATTGTAAAAGCTTTATATGTTAAAACCAAGGCCAGCATCATTCTAAATGAAGAAAAATTGAAAGAATTCCCACTAAAAACTTGAACAAGACAAGGATGTTCTCTTTCACCATCTCTATTCAACACCATCCTTGAAACTCTAGCCTGAGCAATTAGACAAAAAAAAAAAAGTTAAAGGGTAAAGATGAACTCAAATATTACTATAAAATGTACACCCATAAATCAAATGAATTCCTGTACATATGCAATGAATCCACTGAAAGAGAAATTAGGAAAACTACTCCATTTACAATAGCCTCAAACAAATAGACAAACAAAAACCAAACCAAACCAAAACAAAACAAAAAACCTGGGAATCAATCTAAAAAAAGAGGTGAGAGATCTCTACAATGAAAACTACAGAACACTAAAGAAAGAAATTGAGGAAAACCTCAGAAGATGGAAAGATCTCTAATGCTTCTAGATAGGAAGAATTAATATTGTCAAAATAGCCATACTTCCAAAAGTGTTATACATATTTAATGCAATTTCTATGAAAATCCCAATGACATTCTTCATAGAAATAGAAAAGGCAATCATGAAATTTATTTGGAAAAATGAGAGACACAGAATAGCTAAAGCAATCTTTAGCAAGAAAAGTAAAGCAGAGGCATCACAATACTACAGAGCGATAGTAACAAAACCAGTATGGTATTGGCACCAAAATAGTCTTGTAGACCATTGTTACAGAATAGAGGACACAGAGACAAACCCACATAAATATCTCATACTAGACAAGGGTGCCAAAATCATCCACTGGAGAAAAGATAGCCTATTCAACAAATAGTGCTGCTAAAACTGGAAATCCATATGTAGCAAAATGAATTTAAACCTCTACCAACCTGCACAAAAATCAACTCAAAGACTTAGGCACTAAAACAGAGACCCTCTGCCTAATAGGAGAAAAAATAGACCCAAATCTTCACCATGTTGATCTAGGACCTGACTTCCTTAAAATGACTCCTAAAGTGCAAGAAGTAAAGTCAAGAATCAATAATTGTGATGGATTCAAATTAAAAAGCTTCTTCTCAGCAAATGAAACAATTAATAACACAAGGAGAGAGCCTACAGATTGGGAGAAAATCTTTACCATGCGCACCTCTGATAAAGCATTAATCTCTAGGATATATAAAGAATCAAAAAACTTAATACCAAAAAACCAAATAACCCAATCAATATATCAGCTGAAGAACTGAACAGACTTCACAGAGAAGAAATACAATTGATCAACAAATATATAAAAATGTGTTCAACATCACTAGCAATTAGATAAATGCAAATTAAAACTACTCTAAGATTTCGTCTCACTCCTGTCAGAATGGCAATCATCAAGAATACAGGCAACAATAAATGTTGGCGAGAATGTGGTGATAAAGGGACACGCATACGTTGTTGGTGGGACTGCAAGTTGGTGCAACCACTATGGAAAGCAGTATGGAGGTTCCTCAGAAAACTGGGAGTGGAACCACCATTTGACCCAGCTATACCACTCTTTGGTTTATACCCAAAGGACCTAAAATCAGCATAGTATAGTGATACAACCACATTAATGTTTATAATAGCTCAATTCACAATAGGTAGACTATGGAACCAACTTAGGTGTCCCTCAATAGATTAATGAATAAAAGAAATATGGTATATATACTCAATGGAAAATTACTCAGCTTTAAAGAAGAATGAAATTTTGTCATTTGCCAGTAAATGGGTGGAGTTGGAGAATAACATGCTAAGCAAATTAAGCCAACCCTACAAAACCAAAGCCTGAATGTTTTCTCTAACATATGGATGCTAATTCACAATAAGGCAGGGGGCACTAGGGAAGAATAACATTACCTTAGATTAGGTAGAAGGAAGTGATGGGAGGGGATGTGGGGATAGGAAAGATAGTAGAATGAAACAGACATTCTTACTGTATGTATATATGCAACTACATGACCAATATGATTCTGCAACATGTATACTCAGGACAGGGACACAGCCACATCAATATTTATAGTAGCACAATTCACAATAGCTAAACTGTAGATACCCTTCAATAGATAAATGGATAAAAAAGTGGCATATATATGCAATGGAATATTACTTAGCAATAAAAGAGAACAAAATCATGACATTTGTAGGTAAATGGATGAAGTTAGAGAAGATAATGCTAGAAGTTAGCCAATCCCGAAAAACCAGATGCCAAATGTTTTCTCTGATATAAGGTGGTTGATTCATAGTGGGATAGGGAGGGAGAGCATGGGGGGAATAGAGAAACTCTAGATAGGGCAGAGGGGTGGGAGGAGGCATGGGTTAGAAATGATGTTGGAATGTGGTGGACCTTATTTTCCAGAGTACAGTATAAAGACATGAATTGGTGTGAATATTCTTTGTATACAACCAGAGATATGAAAAATTGTGCTCTATATGTGTAATAAGAATTGTAATGCATTCTGCTGTCACATATAAATAAAAAATAATTAAAAAATTCTCTAAAGGAAAAGTTAATATTAATTAATATTCACTTCAGTAGCTGAATCTCTTTTTTTCTGATGTAGGAGATCCAAATTATACTATTAATTCTAATAAACAAGTTTTTTAACATTAAAAAAGTATACTCAGAAAAATGAGAAATTATATCCCATCTATGTATAATATATCCAAGTCCATTAATGCATTCTATTTTCATATATAACTAATTAAAATAAATTAAAAAACATATATATATATATATATATATATATATATATATATGTGTGTGTGTGTGTGTGTATGTATGTGTGTGTGTGTGTGTATATATATATATATATATATATATACACACATATATATATGCCAAGAAATAACTGCTCACCTTCATTATCACAGCATTTTAGATGAGGGTAAAACAAATCAAACCCACAAACAACAATTTAAAAAAACGTTAAAAATTCCTAGATAATGTGAAGTTACAAAATCCATTGAGAAAATTTTTCTAATTCTCCTGATATTTTATTGGTAAGATTTAAATATTTATTTTCAACTTAGTGATCTGTTTATTTATGTTCTATTAATTTACTTATCCATATATACATCTAGGGGGCATGATGCCCTTGAAATTATCAGTGTGTGTGTGTATGTGAGTGTGTGTGTAGACACACACATATACATATGCATATATTACACATACATATATATAACACATATATAGATAATAACACATATTGATAAGTATATCTCATCTCTATCTTCCAGTTTTCTTGATAGTATTTATTTGTTTATATTTATTTATACTGGAGATTAAATCCAGAAGTGCACTACCACTGAGCTACATCCTCAGTCCTTTTTATTTTTTTTTATTTTGAGACAGAATCTTGCTAAATTGCCCATGCTGGCCCTGAACTTGGGGTTCCTCTGCCTCAGCCTCCCGAGTAGCTAGGTTTACAGCTATGCACCATTGCATCTAGTTTAATTGTGTTATATGTAATTTGTAGGGAAGGAGAAGGTGACTTTTCATCCCAAACTTACAACACAAACTGTGGCTGTCATCAGTCAGGAAAGGACCACTCTCAGAGTCTTCATCAAGGAATATGGAGATAGAATCTGGCTTGTTTCCTCTGTGCAGTAATAAAATAAATAAAATAACAATTTTCATAGATATTCATTGATCTTATAATACAAAAGCATCATGGAGATTAAATTCTTACATTAAAAAATAAGCATTTTATATTAACCTTGATTCCAGTTTTTCATGGAATTTAAGATCTGAGCGGTAATAAGAAAAGAAATACATAGCATTCGAAAAAAGTTCTGATTGAAGGGTTAGAAGAGTTTTAAACATATGCCCTCATAGAACCCTTACAGCTGGTACAAAAATATTCCCAAATTAATTAAACTCATGTGAAACTAAAAGCCTAGAGGACTCTAATTCTTATTCCTTATGTATCTCTCCTGCAAAAGTGGGCAACTTGTCCTAGGCTTTCTAAAAATTCTCTTCTTGAATTCATTTGTTTCTCTGCATCTTTCATGTTTAAAGAATAGATGAGAAATAGGGAAGTCTGAGGACTATAAACCTGGCGCCAGTGCTTCATGAGCTGTGTGTAACACCAGTGATAGCTGAAAGGGTTTTAGGTGGCTCATGAATGATGTGAATGTGGCTATGTAGCCTTGGATCTTATAGACAAAGAAATTATGTTTTTATTTATTTATTTATTTATTTATTTATTTATTTATTTATGTTTTTCTTTTTTCTTAGGTTTTCTTTCCTTTTTTTGTTCTTTTAATATATACATTACATAGTATATTTTGACTTATTATACATACATGGCATATAACTTATTCTGATTAGAATACCATTTTTGTGCTTGTGCCTGATGTGGAATTTCACTGGTTATGTATTCATATATGAACACAGGTGAATTATGCCTGATTCATTCTACTGTCTTTCCTATTCCCATCTATCACTCCCTTCTGTTCATTCCCCTTTATCTAATCCATGAATTTCTATTCTTTTCACCTCCACCTTGTTGTGTGTTAGCATCTTCATAGAGAACATTCAACTTTTGGTTTGGGGATTGGCTTATTTCACTTAGCATGATAGTCTCCAGATATTTTCAAGTACTTAACAAAATTTTAAGACTATATTCATGTTGTACTACAGTTTTTCTTTTACACTTTTTACAACTGTCTGGTGTGTGTGTGTGTGTGTGTGTGTGTGTGTGTGTGTGTATTACTGATGATTGAACCCATGGTGTTGTGCATGTGAGGCAAGTGCTCTACCAACTGAGCTATGTCCCCAGCCCCTGGGCTGTCTTTTTAAAAGTGAACAAATGTCTCCTCGCAAGAATTAGCAATGTACTACTTTCATTAAATTTAATATTTTAATTTTTTTGTATTCTTAACCTATTTATGATTCTGACTTTCCTTTATGGTATTAGCATAGAATTTTGTTTTAAATAAATATATTTTTAAAATAGTGAAAGTGGCTATAAAAGTAATAGTTTTATCCAATGAAAAGTATTGATAAAGATTTTGAAGCTGGCACAATAATGATTAAATTGGTAAATATGGAAAAACAGTAATTGCTTGAGGACTACCGTTTCTGGATTCTCTGACTAATATGAACATTGCTTGATAAAATCCTCGAAAGTACCAATTTCACATTGAGGAATTGGCAATTAATATCAAATTATTTCATGAGGTAATGAAGTTTTATTCTTGTCTCTAGCTGCTTTTCTCTTTTATAGGTCTCATATTTTCAATGTGTTTCTGCTGTTCCAAGGTTTTATTCTTCCTTTGATTATGCAACATTTTAATTCTAAACATGTACTTTTTTTTCAAAAATACTTTTATATGTTTAAGGGTCCATGGCAAAATAATTATCCAGTTCATGTTTTACTATCCCTATACCTCAGCCTTACCTGCCCTTGATTCTAGGTTTTTTGCTTATGGTTTTTTTTTTTCTTTTTTGGTACTGGGATTGTACCCATGGCCTTGTGAATGCTAGGCAAATGCTCTGCCATTGAGCAATAGCCCCTGCCCTTGCTACGGTTTTAATCAGCATCATTACAATGCTCATGAGGCAAGACATTCCTCTGATCTACTTTAAACATAGAATCAGAAAGAGTTTTCAAAATGCTTCTTAAGTTTCATGACTTTTCTCTGTTAGTGGTTGTGGTTATTTTGTATACATTCATTCAAGGTAATGGGGAATATTTCAAGGATAGATGTGATATTGGCATGAACACTGAAATAAATCAGACTTTGGAAGGTATTCCAGACCCAAGGAACTGTTCTATAATTATTTGCTCTTTTCTAGATCCTGTGATTTGGTGTTTTGATGATTCTAATAATATCAAGGACTCTAAAAGGCTGGGTTGTTTCAGAATTTCTTGGGATCCTACCAGGTCATAACTTGGGAGAAAGTGAGTGGAACCCAGTCCTTGACAAGGAATGAGTCTGAAAGGAAGGTCTTTTTAATTTCTAGAATATATTGACGTGTATTCTCTAGAAGAGAACCTATTTACAGAGCCTATTTACTAATTAAAATTAGTAGTTTAAAGATTGTATCCTAGAAGTTAGAATTCCATAATTCTGAAATTTTAATTTTGCTTCTTTGTAGCGCTTGGATTTTGATTCAGAATCCTTTCTCATCTTCCTCTTTCTCTTCTGTTTTAAAATTTGGCTTTACATCATGAAATAAAATCTCCTCACCTGCCATAGCAAACAATGCAAATGAAGAAGAATCAATCATTGCCTTTGTAGTAAAGAGATATGAAGAATTGATATGAAATAAATCATACGTACAATGAGTAGTAATGACAGGAATGGAAGTATTCATCATTTGGGCTGTGAGCAATACCATATCCAATCTCAGGACTGCCATATGGTTTCACCTAAAGATAAGTGCATTAGGTTATGCATATTGGCCACATTGTCTTGAAGCCTTCCTCTACTTTGGCCCCACTAAATTTTCAGCATTATATTTTCTTTGTTTTTTGTGAGTGCATGCCTGCCTGCAGAAAGCCTAATGGTTAATATCCTTCTTATAACTTTCTCTCTGCAAGATTTTCTTTCTGTCTTGCTTTTCTCCTACTCTCTCATTTCTGCTGGACAGTTTAAGATGGGAAGCTATCAAAAATTAAATGGAGGAAATTGCTAGAACTAGCATTATAGCTTCTTGCTCCTTTCCCTCCATTTTCTTCCTTGGTCTTTACATACAAAACTCCCAGTGCAGTAAGAAAAGAGCCATATTCCTTGATTAGTAACATGAATCCAGTTCCATTCTCATAGAGTTGCCTGTACAAGCACATCATATCATTTGTTATGGAAGTAGGCACTGTTTAGGGGCACTTGTAAAATGTCAGTGAAAATACCTTCTCTTTCTTCCCCTTCCATTTTTTTTCATTCGCCATTCTTCCAATCCATATATTTGTATATTGACATTTTACATTTTTTTTTTGTATTTAAGATTTTGAAAGCAACTCCTATAACGCAAATATTGTTTGGCAATTTGTTACTTAATAACTTTGATCAAATTATTTTTATTAATCTAGCTATAGAATCTTTATCCTCACTTTCATGAATAAGGTTGCAGTTGTAGGAAGAGGTTAAAAATGTACCATAATTTAGGGTATTCAATCAGGCAAAAAGTTCTATAATGGAGAGGCTTAGGAGGGAAATCTGTAGGATAGAGAGATGATAATTGGGATAGTGCACTCATAAAAAAAAGGTAATAAAAGAGGTAATTGTGCAAAAAGTATAATCCTACATTTAAATCTCTCTGCTGTATACTGTTTCTGTGACCTTAATGAAATTACTTAAGTTTCTGTGAACCTCAGTTTCCCTATCTAGAATGCGGGAATTCTAATTTCCACACAGTACATAGCATATACAGCAGAGGCTCAGGAAGTGTGTGCCTAGCAAAACATTTCAATATATGGGGTAAAGAGACGATATAGATGGAAAGGCTATCAACTAGATGGAGAAGTTTACAAGGTTTATACAAGCAAGACAAATGCAACCTTTTTCTCAGTGTCTAATTCTAGACACTACTGATGTCTAAAACTATTATGTTATCAAAAGTGATAAACTTCCTTTAGAATGACTTAATGATGATTACAGATGTTGTTGCTAGGCATTCCGAAGATCTTTTAGATGTAAAGAAAAAACTTGTTCAAAGGAGTGATATCCTCTAGTGTGTGAATATGTGTGTGTGTGCGTCTGTGTATTTGTGTTGGTTGGGGTGTGTGTGTGTGTGTGTGTGTGTGTGTGTGTTTGTATTGGTTGGTTGAAGGGAAAGCAAAGATGATTTGGTTGTTAAGGCTGGAGTATTCAATGGTGACTGAACTCCTGAATTCCTCCCTTCATACCTGGGCACAAGACTGGAATAAATAAGCCTTCTGCTGAAATGGCTTCAATATCAGAAAGGAACATAGCATCCTGTATGATCCAATCAAAGATGACAGATCCCCAGAAGAGAGCATCAGGTGATTGAAATATGTTTTCAATGTATAGTTCATCTGAATAAAAGATGAGGTCCATTTAGTTCCTAAGCAATTATTCTACTGATAATGATGTGGACAGTCGTTCCCTGGCCTTGCTATGAGTTGTTGTCTGTCTTTCATTTCACATCCCCACATTTTACACTAATAGGAAAATAATCTTTCTAATTATTAAAATAATTCCCAAGTGCTAATTAGGATTCTTAAGTAGGTTGTTTTCATTTTTGGATCAAAAAGCATTATAATAAAATGGATACATTGATGGAATTTATCCCTTTGAAGTCAATTTTCAGTAAATAATGAGACTAGGAGGGCTGCAAGAACTTTTAGGTTTGAAAATTGAGAACATTCTTTATTTAAAATCAAGAAAAAATTTGAGGCATATGCATGGATTTTTTTTTTTTCAGAATAGATGGTCAGTCTTTGGGAAAGCATAAATAAAGTAGAAAAAGGCCAACCATAGAAAGTTTGTAGATAAATATCCAATACTTGACCCAGATTGTATGAGAAATCTCCCTATCTTTTTCATTTTTTCCTTCCTTTTGAATTTACATGTCATAGTCCCACAAGAAATAACTATTGTGTTTCTTTTATCCAAAAATTGCAAACATTAATATTAAGATAGTAATAGAAGTAAGAATGCAGAAAAGATATGTGAATGAGCAATAAGGAGGCAGACACAAGTTCACACTCTTACATGGCAATGAAAATCGCATAAGGTTGAATTAGTAGGAACTTTTTGTCTATTTGTAGATGGAGGAGGAGAAATTTGCAAAAGGGGAGATGTTGAAGGTAGGATAGTCTGGAGTGCTTATAATGTTCAAATGTGATCAAGCATAAAGATGGAGAAAAATGTTTTGGAAGGTGTAACAACAACTGAGTATTACTTTAAAGAATGTGAAGCTTTTGAAAAAAGGGAAAAAATAAACACTTCAAATCCCATGGTTATTATTGCTTTTTCATTTTTGAATAGACGGTGATTTAATTCTTCGGAAGCTGATTCTTACATGGGAGTGAACCCCAGAGGAAAGGCGAGGTGGCTTGAGGAAAACACCATAATGTCCACAGAGAAACAGCAGACAGTGTCTGCCACTGTTCTGAAAATGACTCTCAGTGATGGAACCAGCCTCTCTGGGTATCAGCCTACTTCTGGATGTGTGCAGAAATGACAGGGAGCCACTGATTCCCTTCCAGGAGAGTTTTTTTTTTTTTTTTTTCCCCTCAAGGCATGGTTAATGATCTGGGAAAGTTTTATGTCTTACCATCCACTTCTCTTTCATTTAGCAAACAGTTTTCCATCTTATGTGTATCTGCTGTTCTTTGAACAGTGGTAACATCTTCACAACTCCATTCCTCAGTGAAATACAGAAATGTTTTCATTACACATTATTTACCAAAAAAAGTACACTATTGACAAATGACTCCACTCTTTTCATATCTTAAGAATTAAATAAACTAATTTTTTATTCTTCACATGCCAGCCACGTTTTATTCTCTGGTGTACTGTCTTGCCCCTGCTCCCCCTTAAAGTTCTGGATTCATAAAATTCTGCTACTTACTTTTTAAACTTTCCAACATCTGGATCTTGTTTACCTTATCAAGTCTTTCCATGTAACTATCTCTTAGGCATGTTCTCCACAGTCAAGTTGGGCTAGAGTCACTTCTTTTTTTCAGTGACTTTTGGTTTTGATCCACCTTTTACTCCCACCACCTTTCCATCACTGTATTTGCTAAAAGCTAAATCCCATCCACTCATCATTAGCCACTGCAGTTTTCATCTCCTCGAATGGCTTTCCTAACTCCTTCATCTCCCCTTTCCTGCTGTAGCCCCCTTTTCAGTATCCTTCAATTTTAATATTTAATCATTATCCCTTGTATTGCTGACCATTTTATGTATATATTCAATGCCACAACTCTGTTTAAAGCCTTTAAGTAGCAGAATAAATAAATATTTTGTATCTGTTTTGGTCACCTAGGACTAGATAGTAAGTATGGTGTTCCAAAGAATTCTAAAACATTTTTGTGTTTCTGGTCCTGTGAAGACCACTGGGCTCACACTGATTTGGTGAGGTGGGGCAATTTGTTGGATGAGGTTAGGCCAGAGACTCCTAACCTCTTTTAGGCCATAAGGACTGGAGAATCTTAGAAAAGATATATATCTTTTCATGAGAAAATATGAAGCATTTCTATCTGCAGTATTTTGCATGTACTATCAAAAAAATCATGAACTTACAGATTAATCTTTCTATGGACTCCAGCCCAAAAGACTGTGGGGCAGATCAGAAAGGAAAAAATTCTTGACTTTATAATCATTAGGCATAGAGTGAAATTTTTCTATTTATTGTGAGTCTACATAGATATCATCCTGCTTTGATTCAGCATTGTCTCCAGATTCTCTCTTTTTTCTTGGTGATGCTGGAGATCAAACCCAGGGCCTTGCACATGCTAGTCAAGCACTCTGACATTGAGTTGTACCCCAGCCCATCTGGATACTCTTTAATTTTATTTATTTATTTATTTTTTAACATTGACTGTAGAAGCAACTTCTCTGTTTAGGTGGCATTCCCAGTTATAGATGCCACAGAACACTGCTCATCCAAATAGCTTTTGTATTTTTTTAAAAAGTTTTTTTTTTCAAGATGAAATGACAACCAGTAACATGTGAGATTAAACTGTAAGAATAGTGTAACATTTTGTTGAGTGCTTTTAACTCTATTGTCTAATAAATACTTTCCCTGCATTCTCTTGCTTAATCCGCCCAACCACTTAACAAGATAGGCACTACTTTACTATATTTTTTTATAAAGTAAGGAAACAAATGCCAAAAAAACCCAAGAAACTTGCCCTATAACACATAGTTAGTGAATGTTGGAATTAGAATTTGAACTCATCCTATTCATCTCTATGCCTCTTCTCCTGAGCACGAGGCTGCTTGCATTATCCTCCACACTTAGAGAACTTGTGTTTGCACAGGAAGTAGGCAGTTCATTGTGCACAATCTCTTGACAATTTTTATTCTGGAACTAAATATTTAGGAATTTGGCATAACCAGTGTATCTTGGGCACTATGAAATATTAATTCTATTTGTATGTTTGGAAATCACTTTTTTCCTAGTTCATCTCTAGTGACAATCATTTATAGCCCTTTATTTAATATTTACAAAACAGTGTTGTTATTTTTACTTCCAAACTGGCCTCCACCAGAGTGAGAAAAGGAAAAAGATCAGAACTTGACTCCTGAAAGCATCACAGTGCCCTTTTATGCTAAGATCATCTCCACTTACAAAATGTATTATAATTTTCCTTTTTCTCATACAAAATTTGCAGGAAATATTACCAACTTTTAGTTAAAGGAGAAAAACATGCAATGAATAATTGAGAGGCCTAGAATTGAGCCAGGATACCTGCCTTTAAACAGCTTTTATGTTCACCATATTTTATTCAATATTACTGTTTTTGGAAGCTCTAAAGAATACAGAATATTCCCAACCTTTTGATACAGAAATCAAGCGTTAAATGGCTATTTTTGAATATGCTTCAAAGATTGGGATACTCGATGGTTTGCATCTTATGAATCCAGCTCTGGGTTATAATCCTTGAGGGTTAAAGGTATTCAGTAAATTTTTAGAGAATATATGGTATATATACATTACTGTGTTAGATACAGCAAGAATAATATGAGTAATTAACTGTTTCATAGTAGGCCCACATCAAATTCAAAAACCACCACAATAAAAGGGAATAAGTTAAGTGTCATTAGAAAATTTAAAGTTTTAAAAGGAGAATTCAGATAGCAATCACGTTCACCATCCCGCTGCCTGCCCCAAATAAATCAGCTGAGATGTATTATGAGAGCATTCATGTAAAAGAGAACATTTTAGATTGGCTTCCAAAGACCAGTAAGATTTCCTTCAAGCAAGGTGAGGTGAAGTAGAAAAAAGTGGGATATTTCAAAAGGAAAGAAAGGCATATGAAAGTCTTAGTGAGAGTTTTTTAGGTAAGTAAAATCATAGAATGTAATTGAAGTTTGTGGGAAATCTCATGCAGTAGTTACCAACAAGCTGAAAACAATGCTTCTCGGTTGAGGAGAAGCTGTGGTGGAAGATTTTAATGCTTTTCCGTGTGTGTGTTGATCTTACCGTTTTCAGCAAATTACTTACTGATGGTATCACTGATGACCTTGATTCATTGTGAAGATCAAGGATTATATTTTGTATCACTTCATTTTTAGGGATTAAGTCAGACAATGAAGCATCAACCTAACCAAGAGATATACAAGGATGAACACAAGTGCTCCAGTCTTGTGATGTAGTACTGTGCTCTGAGCTCACTCATGAGGCTTCTACAGTTATCTCCCAAAGATATGCACTTTCTTTTGTTCTTTCCCTCTGGACTTATTGAGATGTAGTTGACAATAGAAATTGTATACATTTGAAGAGTATAATTTGATGTTTTGGTTTGTGTTTTTATTGTAAAACAATTATCACAAAGTAACTAAGATATCCATCACATCACATACAACGGTGCTTTCCTTCTTTCTTTCTTCTTTACTCTCTCTCTCTCTCTCTCTCTCTCTCTCTCAAACGAACTCTTATGATCTACCCTCTTGACAGACGTCCAGCATACAATGCAATATTGTTGATGACAGCCCCATGTTGAAATTAGTTTCTAGGACTGTTTCCTTTTGTTTATTGAAACTTTGTAATCTTCAACCAGTACCTCCTAATTCACGGTCCCCTGGAAATAATCATTTTGCTGTTCCTATGAGTTTGATTATTTTATATTTCACAGATAAGTGAAATAGTTTTTTCTATGTTTGGCTTATTTCACTTAGATAATGTCCTTCAAGTTTGTCCATGTTATCATGAAAGGCAGGATTTCCTACTTTAAGACTTAATAATATTACAATGTGTATGCACAACATTTTTAGATTGATATTTTTAAATTATCAAGCTAACCAAATAGGAATGTGCTTGTTAAAGATGAAGTGTAAACCAAAAGGTAGTACCATTCATTTCAGTAAGAATTTCTGAATACCTGGTTTAAAATCTAGTACTACTTTGTATTCTATTTATTAATTTTCTGTGTAATTTTCCTTATTGCTTTTAAATACAAGCACTATATTCACAATAGATAAATAAATAATAACTATGCATAAATAGCACAAAAGATCAGTAAAGGAGAGGGAGGAGGGGAGAAGGAAGGAGAAGGAAAAATAAGTATAAATATGTACATTTTTATCTTACTTTCATTTCTTATGGGCTTTTTCTTGTTTTCCTTCACAGATTAATAAAATATTCATCAGGATTAGGATAGGGCAGAAAATTTGCAGGTACTTCCTATGAGTTCAGAGAACTATGTGCAGAGACAGTTTCAGTCTGCTTTCCTGTGCCATATTTATGGCTCCTACCTGTTGCATGGAGTGATGAAGAACAGAGTCCAGACATAATAGCAAATGGACCAGATACATCCTTAAAAGAGTAAAAATCTGTTTCATTAAATGTGCTCCTTCAAGAGTAATGCTGAACTGTCATCTCCCAGGAACAAGCTCTGACAATATCCTTCCTTCAGGCAATGCCATTAGTCACTCACTTTAACCTTTTAACCCCCTACAATCAACTCACCTTATTATTCTTTAATGAGGAGTAGGTTGACTTATTATTTTTAATACCATCCTGGTATTCAGAGCTTAACTGTGGGTGTTTTTTTTTAGCATTTGATTCACATGATCTTAATAAACTCTAACCTCACTTGCACCTTGTACAGTGCAGTGTTTCTCAAAACATGATCCGCAGAGAACCTACATCCACCACATCCAGGATGCTAGCTAAAACTCAGATTCCTAGATCCTACATAATCAGAGTCCTTGAAGGTGACAGTTGAAGCTCTGAATTTTAAGCAAATCCCTCATGAATCTCTATATCTTCTTAAATCTGATAGCTCTAGACCAGTATCTTCAGATCTCAGCATGCTTACCTCCCTTCGTGTATCTCTCTCAACCGTAAAACCAATTATATTAGCATGGAATTTGCAGTGACTAATCTACAATCCACATGGGTTATGTTTTGGATTAATAGGAGAACTGAAGCTTACCAGTTTTATCACAGGTTTTGTTTTCCTTATTTAATTTATTTTCCAAGTTAATGCATTTTTTCTTGAACTTATTTCTTGGAACTAGGCATGTGCTAAGGACTAGTGACATAAAAATAAACAACTACAGTTTACTTGGGAATGTTTCTTAAAATAAATCCTATTCCCCTTTCCAGTAAACAATGCTGTTGTTTTTCTGTGTTTTTCAAAGAACATGGGAAATAACTTGAGTGACTACTTTTTCTGTTATCCTATTTGGAAGCCTAAATGTGAAATTTCTTGATTATATACAATGAATTGGATATGTATGGCAGCAGCTTTCAAACCATAGTTTCAGAACCCCTTAATTAATGAAGAACACAAGCAACTTAAGTTTATGTGAGTTACAGCTATGACTAATGAACCATATTTGAACTTAAAACTATTCTATTAACTATTTGCGTCTCTGAAATTTGTAAAATTCATATTGTTCTAAGAACACATTGAAGAGAATAGTGATACCATATATATGATATCAGCTATTATATTTTAATCTATTTTTTTAAATTCTTTTTTAACCTCCCATATGAACTTCTTTTTTATTTTATTTTTGCAATGAGTGTGTGTGTGTGTGTGTGTGTGTGTGTGTGTGTGTGTGTTGGGTTTGGTAACCAGCACACAATGAATCTGCTTCATAATATCAGTATTCATGGATTAGAAGACAATATTATTAAGATGTCAAGAAGACCAAGTGAACTATAGAGTTCATGCAATCTCTTTCAAAATACAAAAGATTATTTTTTTTGTAGAATTAGAAAAATTCATCCTAAAATTTTTGTAAAATACCAAGGGATTCCAAATAGTGAAAACAATGTAAAAGAAAGAAAAGAGTTGGAGAGCTTATATTTTCTGATCTCAAAACTCACTAGAAAGTTTTAGCAAACAACACAGTATGATATGGGCAAAAGGAAACACATGTAGATCAATGGCAAAGAAAAGAGAGTGCAGAATAAACTCATTTATGGTCAAAAGATTTTCAACAATAGTAACAATACCATATGATAGAATAGGACAATCTTTTCAATGAATGGTTTTGAAAAAACAGGATTTTTATATATGAAAGAATGAAATTGAGTCCTTACATATAAAATTAATTTAAAACATACTATTATGTACCAAACTTAAAAAAAAAAGAACCACAGAGTTAAAGCTACAAAAGTGTTAAGGAAAACATAGAGGACATTGAATTTAGCTATGATGTCTTAGATGATATCACAAACACGGCAACAACAGAAAAAGTAGTTAAATTGTGTTTTATCAAAATTAAAAACTTTTGTCTGTCAAAAGACACTGTCATCTGAGGGAATAACTACCCCCATCATGGGAGAAAAATATTTGCAACTCATGTATGTAATACAGAATTAATACCTAAAAGAAATAAAGAATATCTATAAATCAACAAAAAAACCCAAACTAACTTTCCCTCTCTCTCTCTCTCTCTCTCTCTCTATATATATATATATATATATATATATATATATCTCCTTTGTTTGTATATATAATACACACACATATATAAGAAAAACACATTTTCTTTCTTTTTTTTTTTTAAAGGAGAGAGAGAGAGAGAGAGAGAGAATTTTTTTTAATATTTATTTTTTAGTTTTCAGCGGACACAACATCTTTGTTTGTATGTGGTGCTGAGGATCGAACTCGGGCCGCATGCATGCCAGGCGAGCACGCTACTGCTTGAGCCACATCCCCAGCCCAAGAAAAACACATTTTCACCAGAAAAAATCTAAACAGAAATAAGTGAGTGAGATAATGAGCAAAATATTTGAATTTCTACCAAAGAAAACATTACTTAAGATTGTATCCTCTAGTGAAGCAGGAGGCATCACAATACCAGACCGTAAACTGTACTACAGAGCAATAGTAAAACAAAACAAAACAAAACAAAACAGTGTGGTATTGGCACCAAAATATATATGTAGACCAGTGGAACAGAACAGAAGACACAGAGACAAACTGACATAAATATGGTTATCTCATACTAGCAAAAGGTGCCAAAAGTATACATTGAAGAAAAGATAGCCTCTTCAACAAACGGTGCAGGGAAAACTGGAAATCCATAGGTAGCAAAATGAAATTAAACCACTATCTCTCACCATGTACAAAACTCAAATCAAAGTGGATCAAGTACTGAGTCATTAGAACAGAGACCTTGAGCCTAATAGAAGAAAAAGTACGCCTAAATCTTCATCATGTCAGCTAAAAACCTGATTTCCTTAATAAGACTCCTAAAGCACAAGAAGTAAAATCAAGAATCAATAAATGGGATGGGATCAAACTAAAAAGCTTCTTCACAACAAAGGAAATAATAACATGAAGAGAGAGGCTACAGAATGGGAGAAAATATTTACCACTTGCACCTCAGATAGAGCACTAATCTCCAGGATATATAAAGGACTCACAAAACACCAAAAAAGCAAATAACACAATCAATGAACAGATGCAGTAACTGAACAGACACTTCACAGAAGAAGAAATAAAATCAATCAACAAATATATGAAAAAATGTTCAACAACTCTGGCAATTAGAGAAATGCAAATCAGAACTACACTGAGACTTCATCTCACCACAGTCATAATGGCAATTATAGAATACAAGCAACAATAAGTGTTGGTGAAGATTTGGAGAAAAAGGTCCACTCATCATTGCGGGGAGAACTGCAAATCTATGCAAGCACGCTGGAAAGCAGTATGAAGATTCCTTAGAAAACTTGGAATGGAATCACCATTTGACCCAGCTATCCCACTCCTTGGTTTATACACAAAAGACTTAAAATCAGAATACTATAGTGACACAGCCTCATCAATGTTTATAACAGCTCAATTCATAATAGTTAAATTGTGGAACCAACTAGATGCCCTTCAACAGATAAATGGATAAAGAAAGTGTGGTATATTTACACAATGGAATATTATCAGCCTTAAAGAAGAATGAAATTATGGCACTTTTCAGGTAAGCTGCTGGAGCTGGAAAAATCATGCTAAGAGAAATAAGCCAATTCCCCCAAACCAAAGGCTGAATGCTTTCTTTGATATGCTGATACTGATCCATAATGGGGAGCAAGTAGGGAAGAATGGAGGAACTTTGGATTGGGCAGAGGGGACTGAAGGGAGGGGAGGGGTGTGGGGGTGGGAAGGATGGTGGAATGAGACAGACATTATTACCCTATGTACATGTATTATTGCACGATTAATGTGACTTTGCATCTATACAGAGGAATGAGAAATAGTGCTCCATTTGTATAAAATGTGCCAGAATGCATTCTGCTGTCCTGTATAACTAATTAGAACAAATAAAAAATAAATTAAAAATAAAATTAAAAAGAGAAAAGGCAAAATCATAAAAAAGAACCATATTGATAATCAGGAAAAACATACAGAACTTTTCCCACATTCATAAAGTAAAACACAAAAGTATAAATAAAGCCAGTATTATTTCAAAAAATAATACTGATTTGCTTCATATAAACTTAGCACTACTGAAGATTATATCTTCTGATCACAAATATAGGTTTAAATACTTCTTTAACTCAGCATCTTGCTAATGCCTCATTTAGCACATTTTCCTCATAATAGGAGTGCTATTTTTGGCTTCAAAATAAAGCATCTCATCTCCTGTGACCTTCTAGACTTAATTCTTTTTCACCACTGTTCTCTTCCTCTACCTCTCAGAGCTTCCTCTAGCAGCACCTTCAGGAGCCAAGGTAAAGGCATGGGAGTAGGCTGTCAGTCTCACTCACTTGTTTTTGTTGAGAATTCTTCTGGTGAAAATAAAATTTTTAAATGAGTTATTGTTTCACATTAGGAAAAACTATCACTGGTAGTGGAGCAAGGGATTATAAAACTAAAGAAAAAATGGAATTTTGCAACAAGATTGCTTGTACAATTACATTAAAAATAATTACACTAACATTTAAAATTTTAACTCAATAGAACACTATGTGTTGGGCCATTTTAATGTTGAAATTTTGGAGTAGATTATCATTTAAAAAATTTTTTAGAATAATTACTAGATTATGCATTTTACTCTACATATATAAAAATATTCACTAAGCTGTTTAGAGAGAAATTATATTGCCACAGTACTGAAAACATTTATGAAATCTAGTTAAAAAATCTTTCCATTTCATTAAGTCTGTACAAGGTCCATGAAAGTAAATTTGCCATTACAATTAGTAATGAAACATTATAATTAATCTTTTAAAATATATAAACCTCTGTAAATATTTTTGTTTTGTTGTTGCCTTTAAAAAGCCATTCCCACCCACCCGCCACCAAGACTGTTGGGTTAACAGAACTATAGTTGGCTGTAATAATTTAAATTTTGATGTATACTCTGAAGTAGTATTTTAACTATGTATGAATTTTAATAGTCTATTAGTTTCCTTAATGTTATCCTTTAAGATGTATCTTTAAATAAATTATCTTCCTAGGAGAAAAAGAAATGTAATTTAAAATTTAATACACAAGTTAAGCAAATATTTTTATGTTCATTCCTATACTTTTATGTGTTAACAGAAGAATTATTAAATAATAATTTGAAGACCTATTCGACTAATATCAACCTTTCTTTAACTCCAGTATTAGCTTCTGTCATTTATAGAAATGCTACTCATGTTACCTTTATTTCTGATATAAAATTCCTTTGAATCCTCTGGACAGTTATCGTGAGTTGCTCATTTTCTGTTTCTGAAACTGTATATATATAGCACACAGGATTCCTTGTTTGAAACTGCATATAAAATAAAAGCAGCATCAAAAGTAATATTGAATCCTTTCAAAAATATTTATTAGTTTTTAAAAAGTTATAGATGATTGCATTGGCTCAACTCTGTTTGCATCCTTTTTATTTCTATGTGCAGAACCTTCTCTTCCCCTACTATTTACTGTGATTCTGACATAGGAGCAAAGGGTCTAGTGACATCTTGTATTGTTCCTGCCTGTTTGGTGAGGGGGTAGGGAGGTGGTTGATGATAGAAACCTCGCAGATGTGGCTCTGTCATCCTGGAACAAAAGAGAGTTTGATTTTTTCCCTGATTGCTTCCATTTTAGATGGTTTTTGGGGTTAGGTTTAGCTTTAATTATAAACAATTGGGAAGAATCACCTGGCAAAGGGAGACAGTTAAGAACATCCAAGTAAGAGAGAATAATCCTTGCCCTTGCTGGACCATCCAGTAAAAAAATCCTTGCCCTACAGGTTTAACTTTTTTTCTTTTCTGGAATCTCTGAGGATGGTGTGCAATGCTTTGTGATGAGGCTACTGGACTCTAGTTAGAGAATGATGTTCAGATGAAGCTGTGGTCTCTTTTGTGGTCATTTTTCCTGTGACACAGAATATATGTTCAACCCAAGTGTCTTATCAATGTGGGTTATTGTATTACTAGAACGATTATTAGAACAAATATTAAAAGTTTATGTCCTGTATAAGAAGGTGAATGTGACATTTTTGTACAAATACACACAAAGAGTTAAACTCCATAGAGGCAGAGTCAATGTTAATTTTATTACTATCCCTGCCTGCCTGTCATTCAAGGTAACCCAGTTTTCTAATTTGTATCTTGGTTTTCCCTCCTGAGAAATTATGTTGCTTGTATGAAGGGAAAAGACCTCTGAAATTAAAACTCTACTGAAATATTAATTTTGCAATTGACTAGTTTTGAAAAACTTGGTCAAGTTAGGTAATTTTTCTGAATTTTAATTCATTTTTTAGAAATTGAGAGTACTTGCATTGTAAAAATAAAATGGGAAAGATTTTACAGGGTTTGGCTTAAAAGTAGGTTGTCAGCCAATGTTAGTGTTCATTATTTTTTTCTACTATACATTTATAGTGGTCTCAAGAAAATACTTGAAGCAGTTTGTAATATATTTATTATTCTACTTTGAAAAACCAAAATTACAATTAGATCAATATGACCATAGATGGTGGAAACTGAGATGTAGTTACATTAATTAATTCATTCATGAATGTGAGGACTCCTTTTACTTGAAACAAACAAGTGAACCAAAAATTAGCCAAAATAGCACTTTTAGTTATATTAATGTTAAAACAAAGCACAAACACAATCATATAAAAAATAATTTAATAACTGATTGTTTATTGATAGAACTTCAGTATATGGGAGCTAAAAATCCTAGTTTTACACACTATTTTGATTATAAGGCTCCCACTTTAAATACTGAAAATAATTGGCACTGGGGCTGTGGATCAGCAGTAGAGCATTCACCTAGCATGTGCGAGGTGCTAAGTTTGATCTTCCGTACCACATAAAAATAAATAAATAAAATAAAGATATTGTATCCGACTACAACTAGAAAATCCTTAAAAAATATTGAAAATATTCATCAGCCCATATATAGTATTACAGTTTGGGTTTGTTGATTAAGATACATAGTCACAAAAAAACTTAGTGAGAGTTTCATTCCAGTTTTCTGCAACTCTTTTAATTATATCATCATAAGAGTATATGCACAAGTCCTATACCCCTGTCCATATTATCTGAGGCTGGAACTCATTATTGAGCATTTCTAGTCCTACAATTTAAAGGCAAAATCAGGAGACAACAGTTTTCATTAGTTTTTGTGTAAACATCAACCTATTTTTTTTCCACAATGCATAGAAAGTCATGGAGGAATATTTGAGATTTGAAGTGCAATAAATCAATTTCTTTATTCAATCTGTCAAAAAACTTCTCAGTGAGCCCCAGCTGTGGTTCTGGATATACAATAGAAAATAAAAGAGAAGTGCCATCCTCAGGGCTGCTTATAGATTTGTGGGTGAGAAAGATAAACAATAAAATTTTTTTTATAATATAACCTTAGCAATAATCGTGGGATAAGGGTAAGAGGTGAGATAGTGAGAGCTATGTGATTGATTATCTGTGAGTATGTTGTGAGATAATTTCTCTGAGAAGATGATTAGCTTCTGAACAAGGTCCTAAATGAAGTGAAGCTCCTGGAGACATGTACATATCTGGGAGAACGTCCTCTTGGTAGTGGGAGTAGCATGTCCTGCTACAGTAAAGGAACTGTCATGTTATAAAAACACAGTAAAGTCAATCTAAGCGATGACAGCTTGCCAAGGCTGGGTAGCAGGAGCAGAGAGTCAGAGGTAGGTGGGTTTCATCATCTGGGCCTTGTGGGCCACGTTGTTCATCAGACAGTTTCAAATGGAAAACTAAGCCTTTTGTTGTCTAATGGTTTTCTAGAAGTTTAGTAAAGAATAACAGCCTTCTAATGCCTGAATTTACATCTGTATCCTGGAAGCTATACTTTATTCTTGTTTTCTTTTTTTGTCATGTATCTGGCTGTATCTCAGAATTTCTATCTCTGCAAGGGTAGTAAGCAGGGGCAATGGCTTTCTGGTTTATAGAACTATTTCTTAACCAGTATAAAGTCTTTTATTCTACAATGGGAAAGAAAATCATTAAATGGAAATGTTGAATGATGGTTAGTCGATAAAGAATTATAGGAGGAAAAAGCAGAAAGGCAGATTTGTTTTTGATTATGAGTTTTGAATAGTTTAAATTTCACAAAAAGCCTGAAATATTTTCCATGTTGAATAACTTCTTGTTTGTCATTTTAGTATTTTCCTTTCTCTTCTACACACTCTCCTTCTATCACTTCATCTACTTCTAAGGTTTCAATGTGAAAACTATGTTTGCAGTTAAACTATTTATTTTGAGGCCCAGAATCTTGTGTTCAATAAAGTATTGCATTTTCTGCAGACATTTATACCTTGGATTGTCTACAATTAGACTCACCACTTTCTCACTCAAAACAGCTTCTGTTCCCATGTTCCCAGTTATAGTGGCATCCTCCTCCACTTTTTCTCCCAGGCTAGAGATTTGAGTCATCTTTGCTTTGTCTTTCTCTTATTCCTTAAGCCCAAGATCACATCACATTAACCTACCACAAGATTTTTCAAATCATACCTGGCATTCTTATTTACTGTGGTCTTTTACCTTAATTCCTGCGATGGCCTCCTATTGTTCTCCCTAAATCTGTTCATCTTCCATTCCATTTCTAGGTGTTTATAAAAATACAGCATGCAAAAGACTTTCACTTGCTCCCCATTGGCTATGATGACAACCCCAGATCTTTTTACAGTCTTTTTCACTTGGTCTCTGGTATCATACTCTAAGGTCCAGTCACACAAATTTGTCATTAGTCTTTGGACATTTACCTATGATTTCCCTCCAGTGGTAATGTTTCTCCTCACCATGGAACATGCACATTTGTCTTAAAGCATGGGTTCAATTAATCTTTGTATGGTGTTTAGGATTTCTCTCCAATTGCTTTGATGTAAGCCCATTTTCCTCTTAGTACCATAGCTATCTAGTTTCCCAAACACACCAGGTAGTTTGGTTCTTCTCTTTTGGACATTTATCCCTTCTGTCTGCAAGATACTTTATCAACCTAGCAAATTTGAGTCCATTCTTGAACACCTAACATGAGCATTTCTTTAAAGAAGTCTTCGCCATTCAGGCAAGGGAATTTAATTGTACTAACTTTTTCAGTTTTGGTATTGAACCCTGGACTTTTCACATGCTAAGCAGGTGCCATACTACTCAAAATAAAATTGGTCTTAAAACTTACACATTTCCTGATGAAAAACATATTGGATAAACTTATGATTATTTCTTTACATACATTTTCCTATATGTGTTTCTGGAAGGTAAGAACTGTGTCTGATTCATTTTTGTGTTCCTCAGCACCTAGCAAAGCGACATGGTAGCTCCCTCAGAAAACATTGGCAGAGTGATCAAATTATTTATGAATAAATGGAGAAAAACATAGTGTTTCTTTTATGCCTGTCATCATTCAAAAACCCACTTACAGAGCCTGTGTAAATTGAGGTATTCTGCATGCGTGGAAGAATGTGGGGCAAAAAGCAAGTACACCCTAAGAATCAGAGATATTGAATTTGAACATAAACCCTGAAATTCTATTGTCCAGAATAGTGTCATTAAGTAATTAAGAAAAAAATTGAGGAGAAAAAGAAGGGAAAAACAAGACAAATATACACTGAAAAAAAAATCCTAACAGAATATAAGGTCCTTTCTCCAGCATGGGTTACTTTTCTGTCCCAGTACTATTCACTGGGGAACTACTACCCCTGTTCAACTAATCATCCAATTACTCTAAGTTATTTTTGTTCAATTAGTGGCTAAGTTTTACAAGCTTTTAAAAACATTCTTTGAGGGCTGGGGATGTGGCTCAAGCGGTAGCATGCTTGCCTGGCATGTGTGCGGCCTGGGTTCGATCCTCAGCACCACATACAAAACAAAAAAGATGTTGTGTCTGCTGAAAACTAAAAAATAAATATTAAGACAAAAAACATTCTTTGATTCTTGCTATCATGAAACTTTATTGTTTCAATCTTCAGAACATTGAAAAAATGATCATTTATGAGATGGTTTGGATTGCAATAAAGTTGTTTAGTTGTGGTCTTAGATCATTATGATCAAATAGCAATTAAAGCAAAACAGAATGGTAAATGAGGAAGAGAAGAAAGAGGGCTTTGGATTTATGTTACAAACTAGAAGCTGTTGAAAGTGGAATTGCATGATACAAATTATTTTAAATTATGACTTCCATGAGAATGAATCAGATTATAGGAAAAAGAACAAAAGTTGAGAGAACAGGTAAAGGCTTTTTCAGGGTCCATTATAAAAAAATGGTGATTTGAACCATTTTTTAAAAAAATTTCTTCTTTTCCTTTCTTGGTGCATTATAGTTGTACATATTGATGGTATTGGTTATTACATATTTGTACATGCACACAATATAACAGTATTGTCCAGTATCACTTCCTAGCAATTTCCCCTTCATTCTCCTCTTGTCACCCCTTAGTTTCTTTCCTCTACTGATCTTCTTTTGATTTTTAGGAGATTCATTCAACATTTGTTTTAGTTTTTCTCCTTAGCTTCCACATATAGAGAAAATACAAAAGCCGTGACCTTCTGAGTTTGACTTCTTTTGCTTAAAATGATGGTCTTTGTTCCATCCATTTTCCTGCAACTGGTATACTTTCATTTTTCTTTATGGCTGAATAAAACTCATTATGTACACATACTGCATTTTATTTTCTTTTACTGGTTCTTTTTAGTTACACACATGACAGTAGAATCCTTTTTATTATAATCACCACAAGCACAGAATACATCTTATTCTAATTCACGTCCCAGTACCTCTTCTTCCCTTTCCCTTTCCCCACCCCCTGCTCCCTTTCCTCTATTGATCTTTCTGCCATTTCCCCATAGTTTTTTTAAATTAATTTCTTATGTATGTATATGATGATAAGATTCACTATGGTGTATTCATGTATGTACATAAGTTTCTTTATACATTCATCCATTGATGAACACCTAGGCTGGTTCCATAGTTTGGCTATTGTGAATTGTGGTGTCGTTATAAACATTGACATGCATGTATCACTGTAGTAAGATGACTTTAATTCTTCAGGGTAAATACCAAGAAGTGGTATAGCTGGGTCATAGGGTGATTTCATGCCTTTTCTTTTTAAAAAAACGCCATACTGATTTCCATAGTATTGTACTAATTTACTGTCCTAATGACAGTGTAAAACTGCTCCTTTTTTTCCATATCCCCTCCAGCGTTTATTATTATTTTTATTCTTGGTTTTGATTTACATTTCCCCAATTGCTAATGATGTTGAATATTTTCTATGTATTTGTTGGGCATTTGTATCTTCTTTTGAGAAGTGTCTGTTTATTGACTGGGTTTATAGCAGTGAAAATGGAAAAAAAAATGAGCTTTTGGGAAACATGTCTAAACCATAACGCCAACCTATATGAGCTCTTCTCTGTCTTTTCATTTGCCTATTAGTTCACTCTTCAGTTGAAGATTGTCTCATGTTTAAGACAATGTAAGAATGTTCAGCAGTGAGATCATTGGGTTATGAGAGGCTTAACCTAATTGGTGGATTAATGCACTGATATGGATTAATGGGTGGTAACAGTATGCAGGTAGAGTGTGGCTGTTGGATGTATGTCACTGGGAGCGTGCCTTTGGGATTTAATTTTCCTGAGGGTAAGAGCAGCTCCCTCTCCCTCTCCCATACATTTTAGTTGTAGATGGACACAATACCTTTATTTATTTATCGTTATGTGGTGCTGAGGATAGAACCCAGGGTATTAAACATGCTTGGTGAGCACTCTACCACAGAATCACAACCCCAGCCCCTCTCTGCTACTTGATTGCCATTTCCTGAGCTACTTTTCTCTGTCACATCCTTCTGCAGTGGTATTTTGCCTCACTTGGGCCCAGAGCAATGCAGTGGGCTCTCTGTGGTCTGATATCTCTGAAACTATGAGCACCAAATAAACTTTTCCTCCTCTAAAATTGTTCTTGTCAGATCTTTTGATCACAGCAATGGACAAGCTGATTAAAAGAGTTTGGAAACTTATGGCCTTTGTTCCACTGCAAAAGGTGTTAACTACATTATGGTCTACTGCATGGTATTTCCCCTGTGGATTCTATTTAAGATTGTTAGTTCAGATTATTTGGAAAACAAAACTTGAGATGAGAACTTAAGTGCTAAATTTATTGAAGAATGCAATTCCAGGGAAGCAGGAGTGAGGGAGAAAGGAGAGCGGGATAAAGGAGGAGGGAGAGCACACTTAGAAGTGTATATCATTAAGCTAGTAACAGCTTTCACAAGTGCAGTTGACAGATCTTGGCTGAAATCTGCAAAACGTTTACATGAATTCACATATCTCAGAAAAGTGCATCCAAGGGAAAGATGGTGAAAGTTGTATATGCCAGCTTTCTTCTTTCTTCTTCTATGATTTAAATCTTACCCTAGTATTATTTGAATTTTAACAGCCAGACTTTCTGTAGTTTAAGACATTGGTAAAATCTGAGTTGTGGTACAGTAATATTTGAGCATGGATGATCTTTCCTTATGACCATTAGGTTACAACCTGTAGATGATAGTGCTCTTCTTTTTGTACTTTCCATTGAAGATAAATCCCTAAATGTCAGTGAATCTTTACAATTTGTGGATGATGAAAATAAAAATGATACAATAGCAATAACAATAGCAATCATATGCTAATCTCTTTACTTAAGCTATTATTAACTTTTACAACCATGCTTCATGAACAGTATTATTATTGTTGTCCATCTCTTTTTAAAGTTAAAACTTATAGAAATTAATTTGTACCAAATCCCATAGCTTATAAACTAAAGTATAAGATTTCAAGCCCTATCTGGTTTTATGATTCATACTCTTTGCACAGTCTTCTATTACTTTAAGTACATCATTTGATCCTGTTTCTTATATTTTATTTTAAAATTTCTATCTTTTATTTTATTATTAATTTGTTATATATAAATGGTAGTATTTATGAAACTGTTATGAGATGACTTAAATAATTTTAAAGGGTCATATGATATATTTAGTGTATATGTGAATATGTGTATGTTTATAAAAGTATATAATGTATATGTTTATATGTGTGTGTATATAGTAAAATTTGTTGATATATCTAAAAATAGAAAAGAATATATTCTGCAATCCTAGGACATCTACTGAACGTAAAGGTAGAAATGGTATCCAAACACGTCCTTTACAAACAGTGGTGGATATCCTGTAAACTCAGTAGAAGTAAGAAGAAAATAAGCACAACTGAAATTTATTTTCACAACTCAGGACGGGAAATGGTTACAACAACCATTACAATGGTAATGCAACTGAGATGTAAACTTTGATATTTTTAAAAACAAATTGTCCTTTACATGTGTGTATATCATAGCATGTTTGAAAATTTTCATTTTGCCCAGGTAAATATTATCTTCAGCCATGTATACAGAAAGTGCAAATGGCTTCCAGATGAAGATTATCTAAATCAACATTTGTGTTCCTATCTGAGAACTTTAGGAGTCCATCTTGATGGTTCAAAACTACAGTATTTTACTACATACATTAGATACTTGTTTCGATATCTGGATTGATTCATTATACATAGCGACTGAAGTAATGATTCATGTATATCACACTTTTAAAATGTTTATACAGTTCATTTTAAAACATTTATATATGTCATTTTATTATGTCAATAAAACAGTCACAGGAATGGCTACATATTTCCGGTAAATCATTTAACTTTGATTAAATGTACATTTTTTCTTCCATACGTGAGTTTCTTCACTGAGAAGTAGTAGCTTGGGAGTGAAGAAGAGCCTGTCCTGCAGTGATATGAGGGGAGTAATCTTGGTTGTGATGGTGGTATGACCTTGACAGAGTAAGTCTGAGATGTTTGAGATGAGGAACCTTTGTATGTACTCACTGCAGCAGTCCTTTCTGTTTGATTATTAGTAGGTCACTGAAAATATTTTTGCTATATTTTTACCATTTAATCTAATTGTATTTCTCTTCATTTGCATTATAGCAAGGTATTGTTACATTTATGAAATGTCCAAGGATATTGCTTAAATATTTGAATACTAGGTTTTCTGAAAGATATGAGAGTTAAAATAATATTAATATGACAAAAATGGAAAAAACCTAGGTCTGAATCTGAGACAATCAGATGCATTAAAGGTGCTTGAAAAACATATTTAGTAATGTTTCAAAAATATATTTGCCTCTTGTGTCCTTCTTTATCCATACATTTCACAGTTACCTTCTTTTGCTCAGACAAGGAGCTAGGTGGTAATGACAACTAATAATTTTTGCCTAATCTACATTAACATTGGAAATCATTGAAGTTATACAGAATGTACAATATACATGGCTTTTTGTATATAGTATAGTCATAAATGATTCATCTCTCTTTTTTTCAATATTTAAAATAAATCCCTCAGTTTCTTCAAGGATGTGGGAAATGCACCATAGTACGAATGCCTGGCCCTCTGAATGAATTTAATTTCAAAGTTAGGAAAAACATTACTGTCACCAGCAGTATTTAAACGTTCTCACTCTTGGAAAATTGCAGTGTAGTTTAATTTTCATGTGTTATTTTTCTTGATACTAGTAAACTCAGCCCCCAGGACAGCTAAAGTAAAATAGGGATTAAAAAATAATCAAAATTGCTAACCCTTGTTATTTTTGTTTCTATGAATGATCCTTATTAAAATGACAAATAGAAACATTTGAATTAGGAGGGATCTTAAAGTTTAATATTTCAACTCTTATTTTTGTGAAAGTTGAAACTATAGTTGTTTTACTTAATTTTGGCCAGTCCCTTGTTTTCAGAAACATAATTTCATTCAACCCTTTGAATAACTATCTGAGGTGGTAATTAGTGTCTCCAATTAACTATGAGGAATAGGGTCAGGTTGTTCAAGGCTATATAACTAGTAAATAAGAAATTAAGATTCAAATCAAATGTTTTCATTCCTAAGTCCAGTACTATCTCATTAAGATGAAATAGGACCTTGCCATCCTCAGACATTTTCTGGATATGTTTTCTTGAAAACCATGATTTAGGCATTAGAATTTCTCAATTTGTATTTAATATCAATTATAATCTAAAAAATGATGCATCTGCTGGATCATCTTATATCTACCATAAAATTAATCCTTACTTAATATTTTAACACCTTTATTCACATTTGAGTTTATGATACAATGCTATTCAACAGTCCAACTTAAGTTTTCATATGTTAATGACAAAAGCAGTGAGTTTGATTATAAAATTATGAATTTTGAATTTAGAGTTGGTCCCAAAACACTAATGTGCCAAATTTTGTTTTTCTAAGATTAATTTAAATTTTATATTTTGTTGTGGTATAATTGTGTATTTATTTTATCTATGACCAGTACTATTCTCATGTTTCTGTGTGTGTGTGTGTTGCTGGGAACTGAACTCAGGGCCTTGTACATGATAGGCAAACACTCTACAAACTGAACAATATCTATAGACCTATTTGTATGTTTCTTAAAAGAAAATGGTATGCATATAAGCAATCCTATTTTTACCATAACCCCCTTGCACAGTTAGTACTTTTATGTTTCTGGCATTAGTACAACTTTCCAGAGCATCTTCATGCAGTCATGAATAAAGAAAAAAGCTACCACACTGTACTGTATTTTTTCCCCACTGAATTATATATCATGGAGATCTTTCTAAATATAAAAACTTTATTCATCATTTTTTAAGGTAAATGGTGTCCCATAATAAGAGTCTGCCAAAATGTATTTAATGAGTCTCCTATTAATAAATATTTCATTGTTTATAATTTTGTGATATTAAAAACAATGCTTCAGTAAAGATATTTGAACATACATATGTGTGTGTATACGTATGTGTGTGTGTATATGTGTGTATATATGTGTGTGTGTGTGTGTGTGTGTGTGTGTGTATTTGTATCGAGGATTGAACTCAGGGGTACACAAACACTGAACCACATCCCCATATTTAGTGACAGGATCTTACAGAGTTGCTTAGTGCCTAACTTTTGCTGAGTATGGCTTTGAACTCAAGATCCTCCTGCCTCTTGAGCTGCTGGGATTACAGGCATGTGCCACTGCACCCATCTGAACATACATAATTTTGTGTGTTTAAACATGCATGTATTTATGGAAAGGTGTAAACTATAGAAATGGAATTGCTAGGTTAAAGAGTAAGTGTGTTTTTAATTTTGATAGCTAACAACAAATTTCTTTCTACAGGATTATATCAATTTGAATTTCTATCAGCAATCTAGCAAGATGTTTCCCCAGAGCTTTCTCACATTCTCCAACTAAAATGAAGAGGAGAAAAACAACAACAACAGATTACTTGGGAAAAGTCATTGGGTTCAGCACTAAAATTAGAGGAAAATTTCTTCTGTGAATTCATATGAAAAAGACATTGAGGAGTTGAGGACAAAAACTTCTTAACCATATCCTCACAATTAATATTATTAAACATTTAGTGGAAAGTTCCTCAGTGAAGTTAGTGGAATAAAGTATAAGAACAACTTGTCCAAAGCAATTTAATAGAGAAAAGAATGTGGCCCGTATATAATTTTCTTTCATGGCCTTGTTTAATCAAAACAAAACTTAGCATTAGTCAGCACAATTATTATTATTATTATTTTTCAAGTCTCAAATCCTTATAAAAAGATGATCAAAACAATGTGTTCTCAGATATAAATCCACCAACACACAGAAACACAAAATTTCATTCACAGTTATAAAGGGTTAGACTCCCAAAGCCTCTAGCATAGACTGATTAGAGTGTGGTACACATACTTCTCTTTATCCCATACAGATATTACATCTTCAAAACAAGATTTGGAGCATTGTTCAAATACTGAGTAGTGTACTTAAAAGTACTTTGACTGGTTTGGAGGTATAGTTCAGCGGTGGAGTCCATGTTAAGCCTGCAGTGGGCCCTGGGTTCCATCCTCAGCACCAAAGAAAAAGAAAAGGGGGGAAAAAGATTCTGACAAAGATATGGGCATGAGGTTATTCTGTGTTTACTTGTAAGAAAAGAAATATGCATTTTATTAATCATATGAATTGGGGAAAAGATCAACATATCCTAACATTTTTTTTGATCCCCAATTTAAATATGCCTGTGTCTAACTTTGGCTGCATAGAAGTCCACTCCATGGCTATATATGAGCTTATTTAATAATCTATAGTTGGATATTTGGTATGTTACAAGATTAGTGATTCTTATAAATAAATATTTACAAGCATTTCTTTGGAGCAGATTCCTCCAGAACAAATTTCTAGAAGTGAAGTTATGAGATGAGTTGGTAAAGGAAGAAGCAACATCAAATGCTGAGTAAGGACAGGGTAAGTAAGATAATGGGAATTGAACACCACAAGAAGGAGATTGCTGACTTTTATAAGAAAAATTGTAGAGGAGTAAAGGAGATAAAAGTTTCAATGGGTAGGTTGAAGAGAACATGGAGAAGATGAAGAGAAGGAATTAGTAGGTAAGCAATTTGGAACTTTCTCATGAAGAAATAAAAAACATAGTTTGAGTTTTGTGTAAGCAAGAGGAATTGTGATGCAGAACATGATTCTAATGGTTAGCCTTGGATTGAGCAAGGAGTTTTTTCCATTGAATAGGACTGAAGTAAGATAGGTATATGGTATATCTGTCTGATCCACATCGTTTTTTCATTAGAATAAGAAAGAACATTAATACTATGAAAAAAAATCTCATATTATTTTTTGTTCTACCAAACATTGTTAGTGGAAAATTTCCATCTTTGCACATTTTAGATTTTTATTGGTTATAATGGTCTTCTCTTTATATAGGGGATGTATGGGAATATTATATTTCTAAAAGAAGAATATATGACAGAAATTTCATGTGACTCATAAATCTTAAAATTTTTACATAATAACCTTTATAGAAAAAGTTTGATGATTCCTATTGTAGTTGTACTCTAATGTCCTTAATCAATTCTTTTGTTGATTTAAATTTAAGTATGTAGGTTATTTCATTTTTTTTTGCTTTTGACAGTTCCACACTCTATTGCAATCATCATGCTGAGACATCTTCCACACATAAGAAAATATGTCTAATGAACAATTTCCTAGAGCTCATGTTGCCAAAGAACACATGTATTAAAAATATCAATTTGTTGTCTTCATATTTATATTAATTTATATCCCCATAAAAAAGAGTGACTATTTTTTATCAGCTCTCGATATTTTAAAGTTTTAATTCCACATCTATAAGTTATAGAGAAAATGGCAACTTCTTTTTCTATGTATTTGTAATTAGCTTTAAAAGTGGGCCTACATTTCATATTTATTGATAATCCAGTTATTTAAAAAATTGTGTTTTAAGATCCTTTGTCCATATTTCTGTTGCATTTTCTTGCTTATGTTGCTTTGCAATGTCTGCATTTTTCCAAAATTATCTCTTTGATAATCACATAATTTTATTTTGTTTCCCTTATCTTTTATTTGTATCTCTTTAAAATTGCTGGATGATATAATTAGTATTTACATAGCTAAACTTATTATTCAGCTCCTATAAGTTTCTTGATTGTACTTTAGAATAAAAAAAGTTTTATAATTTAATGGGTTTCTTATTTCATTAGAAGAGGAATAAGAGGTGAGGGAAAAAGAGTTTAACAAATTTTAAATTTCTACAGGAGAAAAAAAGAAATTTTTTTCTTATTACGTATATGCATAAGGTATATTAATCCCAAAATCTCAACTAAACTTTACAATAACACAGTGAACACTAATGGTGGAAAAGTTCAAAAGTGGAGGATTCATGATATAGAACCCAAGGAAATCTCAGGAAATGGTAACACCAAGTATTTCTGAAATTGAAAGTGTGGATAGGATTTTTCAAAAGAAGAACTGGTTGAAAATGTACATTGGGAGCATTTAGAATAATATCCCTAACTTCCCGAGCATCCAGAAAACTATCTTTTCCTCCTCCCAACAGAAAACTGAAGGTTTGTCTTTGGACTGGTTAAACCAAGCCTTATCCAGGACAGGTCAAGCATGGCTGACAAAAAAGGCATCAAACTAAAAACAGGAGACCTCAGTGAACATTTGCACTTCTCTTTATCTTTCTCCAGTTAGTTCCCAGAATTCTGATGTGATTTGTACTTTGTAGTTAGTTTTTTAGATTTTTCTGTGGATAAACTGAACAGCAAAATCCAACATATCCATATAAATTATCAGATAACATTTGTCTAATTATATACCTGAGATTTTTGCAAAACCACCCTGGTATTTTGCTTTCCTGCCAAGCAGCTGTGTCTGTGTATGCCAACTTTCTGCCCTACATTTTAGTGTTCCAATCTCATATAGGAAAAAACAACTTTAGTCATCATGAATTTGATGAAACCTAACACCATTTGAAATCAAAACAAAAAGAAAGGAAAGTCAGAGGACATAGGGACAAGGCAAAATACTGAAAACAAATTTAAAACTGATTTAAAACTAATTTCTGAGTTTTTCTCCTGCTTCTATCATTTGAGAGATGAGGCAACGTATAATGAGAAGATTAAGATGCTAAAAAAAAAAAAAAAAAGAAACAAACAAAAACAAAAACATGGAGAGCAGGTGTGGTGGCACATGTCTGTAATTCTGTCGGTTCCGGAGGCTGAGGCAGGAGGATCATGAATTCAAAGTCAGCCTCAGCAAAAATGAGGCGTTAAGCAACTCAATGAGACTCTGTCTCTAAATAAAATACAAAAAAGGCTGGGTATGTGGCTCAGTATTTGAGTGCCCCTGAGTTCAATTTCCAGTACCCCACCCTCACAAAAAAAAAAAAAAAAAGAATATGGAGAGAACTAAAAGTTTTTAGAAATTAAAAAATTGTTAGCAGGCATTTAAAAAATCAGTTGGAGGTTTAGAAGATGAAGATGAAGTAAGCTTTCTATAAGCAGAACACTCACAAAGAAATGTAAAATGGGAGAAAAAAAAATAAACAACAAGAGGATCCATCAAGGAGTCCAACATCTGAATATTCAGAGAAAGCAAAAACTAGGAAAATAAAGGGAAGGGAAATTTCAAAGAAACAGGTTTAAACTATTTCCCAGAGCTAACAGGTTTGAGGTCCAGAAGCCCTACTGAACAGTGGCTCAGTGATTGAAAACCCAGCACCGTCAGGCATCCTGGCATTTGAGAAACTACTACTTTTCTGTGAAAAGTAAAATTTTTAACATGTTTAAGAAGAAGTAGAAGAGTATCTCACCAAATTAAGGTAAAGAAGATTTCTTAAAACATAAAAGGCAAAAAGCTTTTTAAAAAGGAAAAAAATGTCAATAAATTTATTACATCAAAAATTTAAATTATATATAATAAAAGATGAAAACATTTAAAAGAATAAAATAAAAATTTAAAAACCTTAAACCTGTAAGCCATAAACAGGGATAAAATAGTTTCAAAGAACATAAATTATAAATAATTATTATCTAGAATGTATAAAGAACTATAAATTATTTAGAAAAAGCAAACACTTTCACATACACATATACAGTGCCAATAGAAGGGTTATGGAAAATAATGTTCCTATAAGACAGCCCCTAGAAAATACGGAAAGACGCTGTGTCTCCAGAGGAGAGAGGAAATTAGCCAAACATTAAACCTCCCCTAGTAAATTCTTTCCTGGTAATAATGGGCTGTGAGGGGAAAAAAATCAAGCTTTCATCTGTTCCCAGGTTCATCCCAAGCATCTGCACCAAAGGCAAACATTCATCCCTTCCCAATCCCAGTGGGTCCTGAAGGGAGGAGGTGGATACTGAAATGCTGGGCCCTTGACTTGGACCCTTTCCATTGCCAGTGAGTCCTGGAAGGAGAAAAGCAAACAGTGAAGCTCTAGGAAAAATGGATCCTAGAGGAAGAAGATAAGCAGTGAACACCGGGTTCTGAGCTTCTCCCAGTGACAATGAGTTTCGGATTTTTTATAACTTATTTCCTGACTGCTCAAACCAGTGCCTCAGTGTCCAATAATTAAACCACCCTCATTGTGAACTATAAAACTTAGAACCCTTTGTAACCAGGGAGCCATTTTTTGTACCCAGAAAATAAGCCCTTACAATGACTGATTGATTGACTTCTCTGGGGAATAAAGGAAAGCATGCTGATCTGTTTGAGGTGGGCTTCCATCCAGCTTATTTGTGCTGTCATAATGGTGCCAAAACTGTGTTGGTTATTTTTGCTTACACCAATATCAGTAGATATCAATAGATATCAATAACAAGGATAGTAGAAGAACTACTAAAGTAGAATTGCCAAAAGGCAAAGTAAGAGGAAAATATTTGCCACCTAACAAATGATTAAAAGAATTAAAAAATTAAGCCATAAAGGGTATCATATTTGCAAATTAAAAAAAAGTAATAAAACTAGTATTCAAGGATATGAAAAACTTGAAATCCTAATCTCTATTGTAGATAGTACAAATTTATTCTATTAGCTTTTGGAGAATAATTAGGAACTTTCCATTAAATATGAAAATGTAAATTCTCTTTGGCCCAACAATTTTAGTCACAGAGAGTGCTGGTGCATGTTTACAAGGATATGTACAAAAATATTTATTGTAAAACTACTTGTAATATTGAAAAACTGATCACAATACAATGACCACAGATAGAAGATAGAAGAATTAATAATTGTGTTGGGGAATATAATCCAATGCTTATATAAAAGAGAAAATGTGAAGAGCCCATCATGCCAGAGTAAATACTCTCTAAACATACGATTTGTAGAGAAAATAAAAAAGAGACACAGAGACAATATACAGAGGCAGGAAAGAAGGCAGAATAGCAGAATGGCTAAGCTACCAGCTTTATTTATATCATAAAGTTACATGAGGTCACTGGTATCAGTAGTACATTATTGTTCATTATGTCATTAGGCAGGTTACAGAATTAGTAACATTATGCAGCCTATTTCCCAGTTACATACTATAATTGCAATGTGCAATGTTAGGAGCTTTGTGTAGCTCTCAAGAAAGTCTATTTTTCAAAAGTTACTGTTATGTGGACAGGTTCAGGTGCAGTGAAGCTTGGTGAAACATTGTGGTTGTTTAACAAGAGAGTTTCATTATTCCTAGGAGTTGTGTGCCTGAGATCACGTTAAGGCTGATAAGACTCTAGCATAGAGCCTCCTCAAGTAGAGCATTGCTACAGCAGCTAGGCATCCTGTGTCTTTGCACAGAAAATTTTCAAGCAGCCAGACATTCTGTGTCTTTGCATTGAAACTTCCTAGCAGCCAGGTATTCTGTGTCTTTGCACAGAAACTTCCTAGCTACCAAGCATGCCACAGTCATGAAGCCATCAGAGACTCCAATCCCAAACACAGAACCCCTACAACTATTAAGATAAAATTCAAGTTGCTGGTATGTATAGAGTTGCTAGAATTTATATCATGTATGAAAATATGAAAAATAATGCTAAGTATGTGCAAGAATACATGTGGAAAAACTATATTGATGCTCATGGGCATGATATGCAATAAGTTCAAGACAGAGGTAAGAGGAATAAGCAAGTTTTATAGATAGTTTCAATAATATTTTATTTAAGTTGGCAGGTGAATATATGGGTGTTTATTTATTAATTTGTATATCATGTCTATTGTGCACAAAATCTTATTCTTTTCATTAAAGCCATGAAAAATTATGTGGCATGCCATGTGCATAAATAAGGTATTGTAAATCCAGGAAAGGTGATGCTAGTAGAGACACTGAGGGGAGAGTAGGCTTCTGATAATCTTGCTTATAATAATTTTAAGTCAATAGATACATTCATATTCCTGGTGCTAGGGAATATATTGGTTTATTCTAGTGAACATATGATATCAAAAATTACAGTTGTAGGTGTCACCATCACATGATGGGTCACAATTATCACCCCTGAAAGTTTTATGTCTTGATTACAACACAAATTCCTGTAACACCTAAGACATGTGAAGTTTTCTTTTTTTCTGTAGTAAGGATTGAACACAGGAATACTCTATCATTGAACTCCATCAGCCATTTTACAATCTTTTTTTTTTTTTTTTATTTTGAGATATAGAGTCTTCCTAAGTTGTCAGGTTGCCTAAGACTTTTGATTCTTTTGACTTACCCTTCTGGGTGCCTGGGATTACAGGCTGTACCACTGCATCCAGTGTGAATTTAGTTTTGATTTGCTATCTTGATAGAAATAAATGGGTAGTTTCAGTGGCTTGCACTTGGCCTTTTATACCATGGAACTCTTAATTTTCAGGTCAGAGATCTAGTGTGGGGATTCTGATAATTTCTAAGTATATTTATTTCTACTATATAGTATGAAGGGGGATGAAGACCAACGTCTCATTAAGGGGTTCTTCTTTCAGGCCAGGATAATCCAAGCCACCCTAAAATTTATAATCTCAAATAATTAGTAAATAATAAAGCACAAAATACTCCGAAATATATTTACAGAAAGCAAAGCCCCCGATAGATCTAGTCTCCATGGGTCCTGGAACTAGGTAAATGAAAGATGCCTCAGCTGGTTTATTTAAGGGGGTACATCAAAGGCAGGGGTAAGGTTTCAAGGGCAGAGACTTGATCATGATTTCTTGCAGTCAGCAGATTGGTTGACATCTTGGCAGGTCACACCCATCTCAGGTGCTGGGTGGGATCTATGGCAGGGCCTGAGGGGGAAGTTCACCTGCATCAGCAGTCAATCCCTGTGAGGATGCCACAGGGAGTTCCTAATGCCAGACTTATTCCCTCAGGAGGCTACTATGCACAACAGTCCACACATAGCCCATGCTCGGCTTGTGACAGTATACTTTGGGATCAGGCTGCATTCCCTTTGGGAGGTGATCTGGGATGGGATGCACTAGGTAAAAATTCATTGTCTTGATCATCATCAGTTCCACTCTGACCCATGTACTTGTTGGTAGTTCAGGTCTTTGAAGAACAATATAAGTTTTAAATGAATATCCAATAAGAAAAACCAAATGGTTTCCCCATATTCCATTGCCAGTCACATTTGCAAGTGGCCCTGGGTTCCTCTGAGGAAAGCTTGAAGAAATATATCCATGAGTATATTGTTGGAGCTTTTTCTCAGGACATGGACTTCCCCTCAATTGTTGATTCCAAATACATAAATGGATTTAGGTCTTGTAACTGGGTGTTTGTGAATCATCCTTTTAGTAACTTCTTCCACATTTCTGCTCAAAGTCATAGATATGTATGTATTTTTGATTTGCATTCAGATCAAGGAAACCTTTTGAGAGCCACAGCCGAAGGGGCCCCAGCAAACTTCCAGCTGCCAGCAAACTTCCAGACTGCCGGCTGATGATTGGCTCACAGCGGCCCCAGCAACATCTAGCTGATTGGCTCCTCTGCGGTGATGCTCATTGGAGATGCTCATTGAGCTGTTTCCCTGCCCTTTCAGACTACCAGCTGATGATTGGCTCATAGCGGCCCCAGCAACATCTAGCAACATCTAGCTGATTGGCTCCTCTGCGGTGATGCTCACTGGGCTGTTTCCCTGCCCTTTCAGACCACGGAGCTGCTCATTGGGGGACTTTTTTGGCTCTACCCATGCGACCCAACCAATCGGCCTCAAGAGCAGGAGGATTGTGGGAGGAGGAGGCTGGGTTGGGGTGTGTGGCTTGTGGGAAGCCGGTGGTGGCAGTTGGGCTCTGAGGGTTTTTTCCTGAGGAGCTGTTTTGTTTATCTTGTGTGGTTCTAAAAATAAAGTTAGTTTCTTTTGACAAGTGGCTCCTGAATTGTGCCCAGCCAGTCTGCGGCATTTGGTGGCTCGCACGGGGAGCGACTGAGGGTAAGTAAACTGCTCGCCCCTGAGGGCAGGGCGAGAGGATGGGTAGCAATTTTCCTCTTTTGTTTTGCTTCATTTTTGTTTTAAGTTGCCTATCCCTGGAGATGAGTGAGACGGAAAAAAAACCGCTCACATCTGAGGAAAAACTATTTACGTCTGAGGAACAGATAGGGAGAAAGGATGGATGCACATGTCAGGAGGATAGAAAGGCTATAATGAATTTTTGTTGTTCCATTTTTATTTCATTCTGTCTCGGTTTTGTTTGGCGTCATCTTGTTGGGTTGTATTATAGTAGAAATACGGGATCAGAAATTAGTAAAAAACAAACTGAAAGAGTGTTAAGTAAATTGTTAGAGGAAGAAGGCATCTCAGTAAAATCAAGAACAGTCAGGGCATACGTTGATACAATGCAAAAATGTAGCCCATGGCTTTTTAAGGAGGAGTTATTAAATATATCACAATGGAACTATCATGGTGAAGATTTAAAAAGAATAGAAAAGAACAGCCCAGGAACTCTGCCAGCTGGCACATTGACATTGTGGGCGTTGGTATCTGGTTTGCTTAGTCCAAAGCCTTCAATTCAGACAAAGGTAGAGGAAGGAGAAGACATATTGATTCAAGTAAAAGAGGAGGTCTCTCAAGTTAGTCAGAAAGAGGAAAAGATTCAAGTAAAAGAGAAGGTCTTTCGAGCTAATCAGACAGAGAAAGAAAGTTTAGAGCAGAAAAAGCCATCAGGGGGAAAGTTACAAAAGGAGACTGCTACTAAAACCTTTCTATCACCAGAGGATTTAAGTGTCCAACCAACAGCACCACCTCTACAGGAGACTGCTACTAACACCTTTCTATCATCAGAGGACGTAAGTGTCCAACTGACAAGGCCACCTCCATATGCTGAGAGGCCCCAAACCCCCACAGATGATAGTTCGGATCCTGAGACAGGATCTCAAGTATTAACATGCCCTGTATTTGAGGTAGGAGGGCAGCGAATTTACCATGCTTTAAATTTCAAAACAGTGAAGCAGCTAAAAGAGGCTGTAACAACCTATGGTCCTCAAGCACCCTTCACTGTAAGCTTGGTCGAATCCATTACCAACTTGAACATGACGCCAGCAGATTGGGCTAATATGTGTAAAGCTGTGCTAAATGGAGGACAATACCTGTTATGGAAGGTTGCCAATGAGGAATTTTGCAAGGAGACGGCTAGGCGAAATGCAGCAGCTGGTTATCCTCAGAGAAATCTAGATATGTTGTTAGGAAAGGGACCTTATGAGGATCAGCAGCAACAAATTGCATATGATCCTGGTGTATATTTACAAATTGCTGTAGATGCAGTTAAGGCATGGAAGACTTT
This sequence comes from Callospermophilus lateralis, assembly GCF_048772815.1. Classification (NCBI taxonomy): domain Eukaryota; kingdom Metazoa; phylum Chordata; class Mammalia; order Rodentia; family Sciuridae; genus Callospermophilus; species Callospermophilus lateralis. The sequence continues at coordinate 105,958,967 of NC_135310.1, read as the reverse complement.
ACAAGGACATGGAGGTTTACAAGGTCAATTATCTAAGATAATACAAGGAGCTAATGAATCTTATGCTGAATTTGTAGATAGGCTTATTCAAACAGCTACCAGAGTTTTTGGGAATACAGAACAAGCAATGCCATTAATAAAACAACTGGCTTATGACCAAGCGAATCGTTAGTGCAGAGGTATCATTAGACCATGGAAACATGAAGATTTAAACACATATATTAAATTATGTAGAGACATTAATGAATAAGAGCAAGTCATGGCAGCTGCAGTAAAACAGGCTTTAGATGCCAGAGACATTAATGAACAAGGGAAAATTGTGGCAGCTGCAGTAAAACAGGCTTTAGATGCCAGAGACATTAATGAACAAGGGCAAATTGTGGCAGCTGCAGTAAAACAGGCTTTAGATTCCAGGCCAAGAACATGCTACAATTGTGAACAAACAGGACATTTTAAAAGGAATTGCCCCATAGGAGGAGGGTTTAACAAAACTAGGTATCAAAGGAGTAGAATACCGGGTATTTGCCCACGATGCCGTAGAGGGAGACATTGGGCTAATGAATGCCATTCTCAAACCACCATAGAGGGTACTCCATTATCAAAAAACGAACAAGGACCAAGTGTTTATCCACGATATCGTGGAGAAAGGCATTGGGCTCCATTGCCAAAAAATGGACAGGGGGGCCCAATGCTCCGGGGCCCAAAACCACAAATATACGGAGCACTGGAGGAACCCAGCAACCCCATCAGGGTAGTGCCCAGGACACATTGTCCATCAGATCCCTCATCAGACAAACCAGAGGGAGCGCAGGGTTGGACATCTGCGCCTCTGCCAGTGCAGTACTAACTCCAGAGATGGGAGTTCAAATCATTCCCACAGGGGTGAAAGGACCTCTTCCCAAAGGAACAGTAGGCTTATTATTGGGACGCAGCTCTTCTACTCTAAAAGGACTTATGATAAGTCCTGGGGTAATTGATCCCGATTATGAAGGTGAAATAAAAATTATAGCCAGTTCTCCAAATGGTATATCAGTAATTTCACCAGGAGATAGAATAGCACAGTTACTAATAATACCAAGCCTACATGATAAATTTTCCAGTCGTGCTATAGAAAGAGGTTCCAAGGGATTAGGCTCCACAGGTGTAGATTGGGCTATGCTGTCTTTAAATTTAGATTCTCGCCCTATGCTAAAACTAAATATTCAAGGACATGAATTTAATGGGCTACTGGATACAGGTGCAGACCTTAGCATCATCTCTCGTCAAGAATGGCCAAAACATTGGCCATTACAACAAGCCACTCAAACGCTTCGAGGCCTAGGAGTGGCGACTAATCCCCATAGAAGTGCAATGGTATTAGATTGGAAGGATCCTGAAGGATGTGAAGGAACTATACAGCCATATGTATTGGATCATCTTCCTATAAATTTATGGGGACGAGATGTCCAAGATCAATTAGGTTTGATATTAACAAATAACATCAACCAAAATGCACCCACTATTATGACTAGACAAGGTTTTAGGAAAGGAAAAAGATTAGGAAAACAAGAACAAGGTATAACAGCACCAATACAAATAGATCAAGGAACAGACAGACATGGGTTGGATTTTCAGAAAGGGCCACTGAGACAATAAAAATTACTTGGAAATCAGAAAGACCAGTATGGGTTCCTCAGTGGCCCCTGACTAAAGAAAAGATACAAGCAGCCCATGATCTGGTCAAACAACAATTAGCGGAAGGACATATACAACCTTCTGTATCTCCCCATAATACTCCCATTTTTGTCATCAAAAAGAAATCTGGCAAATGGAGATTATTGCAAGATTTAAGAGCCATTAATAATGAGATGGTTATTATGGGACCTGCTCAATCGGGGATTCCTCCATTGTCTGCTTTGCCAAAAACTTGGTATGTTTTAGTTATAGATATTAAAGATTTTTTTTTTCAATTCCAATTCATCCTGAGGATAGTTCACGTTTTGCATTTACTATCCCTGCACTGAATCATGAAGGTCCTGATCAGAGATATGAATGGAAAGTACTCCCTCAAGGGATGGCTAACAGCCCAACTATGTGTCAAATTTATGTTAACAAAGCAATCCAGCCACTTAGAAATCAAAATCCTGAACTACAAATATTTCACTATATGGATGATGTACTATTAGCACACAAAGCTAAAAACACATTGCTAGACTGTTATGCCACACTTACAAACTTATTAAAAATTATAATCTAGAGATAGCAATAGATAAAGTACAATTAAATTTTCCAATTAATTATTTAGGAGTTCTATTATCCTCAACCATGGTCCGTCCACCAAAAATTCAAATATGAGTAGATCAACTCAAATCACTTAATGACTTTCAAAAGTCATTTTAGGAGACATAAATTGGATAAGGCCTTATCTAGGTATACCAACAGGAGAGTTGGGACCTTTATTTGATATCCTAAAAGGTCCATCAGATCCAAATTCACCCCGAATGTTAACGCCTGAAGCAAGAAAGGCATTAAAAATCACTGAAACATATATGGAAAATATGCATTTGGATAGAATTGATATAAGTTTGCCTTTATTATTTATTGTACTACCAACAAAAAATATTCCTACAGGAGTATTTTGGCAAGAAGGTCCATTATTGTTGAGAGCCACAGCCGAAGGGGCTCCAGCAAACTTTCAGACTGCCAGCTGATGATTGGCTCACAGCGGCCCCAGCAACACCTAGCTGATTGGCTCCTCTGTGGAGATGCTCATTGAGCTGTTTCCCTGCCCTTTCAGACTACCAGCTGATGATTGGCTCACAGCGGCCCCAGCAACATCTAGCTGATTGGCTCCTCTGCGGTGATGCTCATTGGGCTGTTTCCCTGCCCTTTCAGACCACGGAGCTACTCATTGGGGGACTTTTTTGGCTCCGCCCATGCAACCCAGCCAATCGGCCTCAAGAGCAGGAGGATTGTGGGAAGAAGAGGTTGTTGGGGTGTGTGGCTTGTGGGAAGCCAGTGGTGGCAGTTGGGCTCTGAGGGTTTTTTCCTGAGGAGCTGTTTTGTTTATCTTGTGTGGTTCTAAAAATAAAGTTAGTTTCTTTTGACAAGTGGCTCCTGAATTGTGCCCAGCCAGACTGCGGCATTTGGTGGCTCGCACGGGGAGCGACTGAGGGTAAGTAAACCGCTCGCCCCTGAGGGCAGGGTGAGAGGATGGGGAGCCATTTTAAGATTCCTCTTTTGTTTTGCTTCATTTTTGTTTTAAGTTGCCTGTCCCTGGAGATGAGTGAGACGGAAGAAAAACCGCTCACTTCTGAGGAAAAACTATTTACGTCTGAGGAACAGATAGGGAGAAAGGACGGATGCACATATAAGGAGGATAGAAAGGCTATAATGAATTTTTGTTGTTCCATTTTTATTTCATTCTGTCTCGGTTTTGCTTGGCGTCATCTTGTTGGGTTGTATTATAGTAGAAATACGGGATCAGAAATTAGTAAAAAACAAACTGAAAGAGTGTTAAGTAAATTGTTAGAGGAAGAAGGCATCCCAGTAAAATCAAGAGCAGTCAGGGCATACGTTGATACAATGCAAAAATGTAGCCCATGGCTTTTTAAGGAGGAGTTGTTAAATATATCACAATGGAACCATCATGGTGAAGATTTAAAAAGAATAGAAAAGAACAGCCCAGGAACTCTGCCAGCTGGCACATTGACATTGTGGGCATTAGTATCTGGTTTTCTTAGTCCAAAGCCTTCAATTCAGACAAAGGTAGAGGAAGGAGAAGATATATTGATTCAAGTAAATGAGGAGGTCTCTCAAGTTAGTCAGAAAGAGGAAAAGATTCAAGTAAAAGAGAAGGTCTTTCGAGCTAATCAGACAGAGAAAGAAAGTTTAGAGCAGAAAAAGCCATCAGGGGGAAAGTTACAAAAGGAGACTGCTACTAAAACCTTTCTATCACCAGAGGGCTTAAGTGTCCAACCAACAGCACCACCTCTACAGGAGACTGCTACTAACACCTTTCTATCACCAGAGGGCGTAAGTGTCCAACTGACAAGGCCACGTCCATATGCTGAGAGGCCCCCAACCCCCGCAGTGGATAGTTCAGATCCTGAGACAGGATCTCAAGTATTAACATGCCCTGTATTTGAGGTAGGAGGGCAGCGAATTTACCGTACTTTAAATTTCAAAACAGTGAAGCAGCTAAAAGAGGCTGTAACAACCTATGGTCCTCAAGCACCCTTCACTGTAAGCTTGGTCGAATCCATTACCAACTTGAACATGACGCCAGCAGATTGGGCTAATATGTGTAAAGCTGTGCTAAATGGAGGACAATACCTGTTATGGAAGGTTGCCAATGAGGAATTTTGCAAGGAGACGGCTAGGCGAAATGCAGCAGCTGGTTATCCTCAGAGAAATCTAGATATGTTGTTAGGAAAGGGACCTTATGAGGATCAGCAGCATCAAATTGCATATGATCCTGGTGTATATTTACAAATTGCTGTAGATGCAGTTAAGGCATGGAAGACTTTACAAGGACATGGAGGTTTACAAGGTCAATTATCTAAGATAATACAAGGAACTAATGAATCTTATGCTGAATTTGTAGATAGGCTTATTCAAACAGCTACCAGAGTTTTTGGGAATACAGAACAAGCAATGCCATTAATAAAACAACTGGCTTATGACCAAGCGAATCGTTGGTGCAGAGATATCATTAGACCATGGAAACATGAAGATTTAAACACATATATTAAATTATGTAGAGACATTAATGAACAAGAGCAAGTCATGGCAGCTGCAGTAAAACAGGCTTTAGATGCCAGAGACATTAATGAACAAGGGAAAATTGTGGCAGCTGCAGTAAAACAGGCTTTAGATGCCAGAGACATTAATGAGCAAGGGCAAATTGTGGCAGCTGCAGTAAAACAGGCTTTAGATTCCAGGCCAAGAACATGCTACAATTGTGAACAAACAGGACATTTTAAAAGGAATTGCCCCATAGGAGGAGGGTTTAACAAAACTAGGTATCAAAGGAGTAGAATACTGGGTATTTGCCCACGATGCCGTAGAGGGAGACATTGGGCTAATGAATGCCATTCTCAAACCACCATAGAGGGTACTCCATTATCAAAAAACGAACAAGGACCAAGTGTTTATCCACGATATCGTGGAGAAAGGCATTGGGCTCCATTGCCAAAAAATGGACAGGGGGGCCCAATGCTCCGGGGCCCAAAACCACAAATATACGGAGCACTGGAGGAACCCAGCAACCCCATCAGGGTAGTGCCCAGGACACATTGTCCATCAGATCCCTCATCAGACAAACCAGAGGGAGCGCAGGGTTGGACATCTGCGCCTCCGCCAGATCAGTACTAACTCCAGAGATGGGAGTTCAAATCATTCCCACAGGGGTGAAAGGACCTCTTCCCAAAGGAACAGTAGGCTTATTATTGGGACGCAGCTCTTCTACTCTAAAAGGGCTTATGATAAGTCCTGGGGTAATTGATCCCGATTATGAAGGTGAAATAAAAATTATAGCCAGTTCTCCAAATGGTATATCAGTAATTTCACCAGGAGATAGAATAGCACAGTTACTAATAATACCAAGCCTACATGATAAATTTTCCAGTCGTGCTATAGAAAGAGGTTCCAAGGGATTAGGCTCCACAGGTGTAGATTGGGCTATGCTGTCTTTAAATTTAGATTCTCGCCCCATGCTAAAACTAAATATTCAAGGACATGAATTTAATGGGCTACTGGATACAGGTGCAGACCTTAGCATCATCTCTCGTCAAGAATGGCCAAAACATTGGCCATTACAACAAGCCACTCAAACGCTTCGAGGCCTAGGAGTGGCGACTAATCCCCATAGAAGTGCAATGGTATTAGATTGGAAGGATCCTGAAGGATGTGAAGGAACTATACAGCCATATGTATTGGATCATCTTCCTATAAATTTATGGGGACGAGATGTCCTAGATCAATTAGGTTTGACATTAACAAATAACATCAACCAAAATGCACCCACTATTATGACTAGACAAGGTTTTAGGAAAGGAAAAAGATTAGGAAAACAAGAACAAGGTATAGCAGCACCAATACAAATAGATCAAGGAAAAGACAGACATGGGTTGGATTTTCAGAAAGGGCCACTGAGACAATAAAAATTACTTGGAAATCAGAAAGACCAGTATGGGTTCCTCAGTGGCCCCTGACTAAAGAAAAGATACTAGCAGCCCATGATCTGGTCAAACAACAATTAGCAGAAGGACATATACAACCTTCTGTATCTCCCCATAATACTCCCATTTTTGTCATCAAAAAGAAATCTGGTAAATGGAGATTATTGCAAGATTTAAGAGCCATTAATAATGAGATGGTTATTATGGGACCTGCTCAATCGGGGATTCCTCAATTGTCTGCTTTGCCAAAAACTTGGTATGTTTTAGTTATAGATATTAAAGATTGTTTTTTTTCAATTCCAATTCATCCTGAGGATAGTCCACGTTTTGCATTTACTATCCCTGCACTGAATCATGAAGGTCCTGATCAGAGATATGAATGGAAAGTACTCCCTCAAGGGATGGCTAACAGCCCAACTATGTGTCAAATTTATGTTAACAAAGCAATCCAGCCACTTAGAAATCAAAATCCTGAACTACAAATATTTCACTATATGGATGATGTATTATTAGCACACAAAGCTAAAAACACATTGCTAGACTGTTATGCCACACTTACAAACTTATTAAAAAATTATAATCTAGAGATAGCAATAGATAAAGTACAATTAAATTTTCCAATTAATTATTTAGGAGTTCTATTATCCTCAACCATGGTCCGCCCACCAAAAATTCAAATACGAGTAGATCAACTCAAATCACTTAATGACTTTCAAAAGTTATTAGGAGACATAAATTGGATAAGGCCTTATCTAGGTATACCAACAGGAGAGTTGGGACCTTTATTTGATATCCTAAAAGGTCCATCAGATCCAAATTCACCCCGAATGTTAACGCCTGAAGCAAGAAAGGCATTAAAAATCATTGAAACATATATGGAAAATATGCATTTGGATAGAATTGATATAAGTTTGCCTTTATTATTTATTGTACTACCAACAAAAAATATTCCTACAGGAGTATTTTGGCAAGAAGGCCCATTATTATGGATACATTTATCTTATTCTCCTAACACTATTCTTACTAGGTATCCTGAGGCTGTAGGACAATTAATACTCAAAGGAATAAAAGCAGCAAAAGGAGTGTTTGGAATTTCTCCCAATAAAATTATTACTCCATATACTATGAATCAAATTGATGAGTTAGCTAATGAGTTAAATACTTGGGCAATAATCATGTGCAAATCTAATGTTTCATTTGATAACCACTTACCATCTAATCCTTTATTGTCTTTTTGGTCATCGCATCCTGTAATTTTTCCAAAAATGACAAGAAAAACACCTATCGGGAATGCTCCAAATATATTCACTGATGGATCAAATAATGGTACAGCAGCAATAGTTACACCTGATCAAACTTTTACATTTTTAGTACCCAAACAATCAGCTCAAAAGGTAGAGCTTAAGGCAGTATTACAGGCTTTTGTGATGTTTAAAAATTCTGTATTTAATTTATTTTCCGATAGTCAGTATATAGTTAATGCTATAGTATCCCTTGAAGATGCTGGTAGGATTTCCCCTTCCTCTACTATTTTCTTTTTGCTTTCCACTATACAAAGTCTAATCTGGGACAGAAAAGATCCATTCTTTATAGGACATATCAGGGCACATACAGGATTGCCTGGAGCCCTTAGTTTGGGCAACGATTTAGCAGATAAAACTACACATGACATACATATTTTCTCTACACTAGAAGAAGCTATAAATTTTCATAAAAAGTTCCATGTCAATGCTAATACTTTACAAAAGCGTTTTAAAATAACTAAGGAACAAGCTAGACAAATAATAAAACAATGTCAAAATTGTGTGACCTTTTTACCACAAGTTAATCTTGGAGTCAATCCTAAAGGATTGATACCTAACCATATTTGGCAGATGGACGTCACACACTTGCCAGAATTTGGAAAATTAAAATATTTGCATGTTACAGTTGATACTTCTTCTGGATTTTTGATGGGCTCCCTTCATGCCGGAGAAAAAACTAAAGATGTTATAGCACATTGCTTACAAAATTTTGCCACTGTGGGCGTTCCAAAACAGTTAAAAACAGATAATGCCCCTGGTTATACTTCTACCTCTTTTAAACAATTTTGCTCATCATTTGGCATTACTCATATAACAGGAATCCCATACAATCCACAGGGACAAGGCATAGTTGAAAGAGCTCATCAAACTATTAAAATGTACTTATTAAAGCAAAAAGAAGGAATTGGGAAGGGGTATATATTCCCCAAAGATAAACTTAAAATAACCCTTTTTACTCTAAACTTTTTAAATTTGGATTCATCAGGGCTTAGTGCTGCGGAAAGGCATATGTGTCCAAAAAATGTACATAAGCCCAAGGTACTTTGGAAGGATATTCTAACAGGACAATGGAAAGGTCCTGACCCAGTAATTGTCTGGAGTCGGGGGTCTGTTTGTGTGTTTCCACAGGGAGAACAGCAGCCGATTTGGATTCCAGAGAGATTAACTAAGGTCCTGACCCAGTGATTGCCTGGAGTCGGGGGTCTGTTTATGTGTTTCCACAGGGAGAACAGCAGCTGATTTGGATTCCAGACAGATTAACTAAAGCGATTTCTACAGACCAAAAAGAAGATGTGATATCCAGAACTCCAGTTTGGTTATTCTTACATCTGCGACAGAACCAGAATGCTTTTTTCAATATCTATTTTATTATTGCCCTTTCCCATATTTTTTTTTTTTTGAGCTCATACAGACCTAGGTTAATGTTTTGCTGATCAGTTCTATTTTTTGACTATAGAGTTTTTAAACATTGCAATGGAGATTTCACCTGTAAAAAGTTATAAGGCCTTTACTATTATGTTATGTGTCGTATGTATTATGTGTGCACACTTGTGTTTTGTGTTTGAATGCACGTATGTCCATATGTCATATATGATGAGCGCTCATGAAAAAATGGATCCAAATAATTTTTTTTTATTCACGTGATTTAAATGGTTTAATTTAAATTGGGTACACAGCTGTTGAAGATTGTTTTAAAATGTGAACAAAAAAGGAGGTTAACAGATCTGTTTGTTTACTTTCACCTTTCCTTTTCATTATATTTAATAATTCTCTTAAAGATAATGTAAATTGTTAAGAAAATTGTTTTCTTTTAATGCCTTCTGGAACGTTACATAATTTTTTCTTTAGCCATTATTGCCAAAATTCCTATCTTCATCCCAGTGCCGGTGAAGACAATGTAAATTGTTAAGAAAATTGTTTTCTTTTAGTGCCTTCTGGAATGTTACATAATTTTTTCTTTAGCCATTATTGCCAGAATTCCTATCTTCAGTGAAGACAATGTAAATTGTTAAGAAAATTGTTTTCTTTTAGTGTCTTCTGGAATGTTATATAATGTTATATAATTTTTCTTTAGCCATTATTGTCAGAATTCCTATCTTCATCCCAGTGCATGAAGACAAAGATAAAACCAATCTACAGCTTCTGCAATAGCCATCACTGAACTGCTTGCAGAACTTGCCTGGACTATGTATCACTTATATGCATTGTGAACTCACTTGTATGCATTGTGAACTATCTGTTGGTGCAGCAACTTCTGGTAGTGTTGGGGTATTTATGCTGATGGTGTCATCGGTGGTACAATTTTTCCAAAAGGAGCCGTCAGCTGGCTTGGTGTATCTTCCTCCCTTCTGTTTGTCATGATCGTTCAGCTAAAATTTGGGGGCCAACAGAGGTGAGGCAAAGAACCTCACCCCCCCGCTGGTACGAAGACCTCTACACAGGTGTGGCTGTATACTGGACTGGTAGTCAATGACGGGTAAGATCCAATTACTATGGTACCAACCTAAGACAGGAGGCTGACGCCTTGAGGTCAGCTCATCCAATAACGGGTAAGAACCATATGTACTATTGGACAACCTAAGGCAGACACAGTCCCTAAGCCACATGCTTCTTGTTTAAACAGAGAGGGGGAGATGTTGAGAGCCACAGCCGAAGGGGCTCCAGCAAACTTTCAGACTGCCAGCTGATGATTGGCTCACAGCGGCCCCAGCAACACCTAGCTGATTGGCTCCTCTGTGGAGATGCTCATTGAGCTGTTTCCCTGCCCTTTCAGACTACCAGCTGATGATTGGCTCACAGCGGCCCCAGCAACATCTAGCTGATTGGCTCCTCTGCGGTGATGCTCATTGGGCTGTTTCCCTGCCCTTTCAGACCACGGAGCTACTCATTGGGGGACTTTTTTGGCTCCGCCCATGCAACCCAGCCAATCGGCCTCAAGAGCAGGAGGATTGTGGGAAGAAGAGGTTGTTGGGGTGTGTGGCTTGTGGGAAGCCAGTGGTGGCAGTTGGGCTCTGAGGGTTTTTTCCTGAGGAGCTGTTTTGTTTATCTTGTGTGGTTCTAAAAATAAAGTTAGTTTCTTTTGACAAGTGGCTCCTGAATTGTGCCCAGCCAGACTGCGGCACATTATTATGGATACATTTATCTTATTCTCCTAACACTATTCTTACTAGGTATCCTGAGGCTGTAGGACAATTAATACTCAAAGGAATAAAAGCAGCAAAGGGAGTGTTTGGAATTTCTCCCAATAAAATTATTACTCCATATACTATGAATCAAATTGATGAGTTAGCTAATGAGTTACATACTTGGGCAATAATCATGTGCAAATCTAATGTTTCATTTGATAACCACTTACCATCTAATCCTTTATTGTCTTTTTGGTCATCACATCCTGTAATTTTTCCAAAAATGACAAGAAAAACACCTATCGGGAATGCTCCAAATATATTCACTGATGGATCAAATAATGAATGGTACAGCAGCAATAGTTACACCTGATCAAACTTTTACATTTTTAGTACCCAAACAATCAGCTCAAAAGGTAGAGCTTAAGGCAGTATTACAGGCTTTTGTGATGTTTAAAAATTCTGTATTTAATTTATTTTCCGATAGTCAGTATATAGTTAATGCTATAGTATCCCTTGAAGATGTTGGTAGGATTTCCCCTTCCTCTACTGTTTTCTTTTTGCTTTCCACTATACAAAGTCTAATCTGGGACAGAAAAGATCTATTCTTTATAGGACATATCAGGGCACATACAGGATTGCCTGGAGCCCTTAGTTTGGGCAATGATTTAGCAGATAAAACTACACATGACATACATATTTTCTCTACACTAGAAGAAGCTATTAATTTTCATAAAAAGTTGCATGTCAATGCTAATACTTTACAAAAGTGTTTTAAAATAACTAAGGAACAAGCTAGACAAATAATAAAACAATGTCAAAATTGTGTGACCTTTTTACCACAAGTTAATCTTGGAGTCAATCCTAAAGGATTGATACCTAACCATATTTGGCAGATGGACGTCACACACTTGCCAGAATTTGGAAAATTAAAATATTTGCATGTTACAGTTGATACTTCTTCTGGATTTTTGATGGGCTCCCTTCATGCCGGAGAAAAAACTAAAGATGTTATAGCTCATTGCTTACAAAATTTTTCCACTGTGGGTGTTCCAAAACAGTTAAAAACAGATAATGCCCCTGGTTATACTTCTACCTCTTTTAAACAATTTTGCTCATCATTTGGCATTACTCATATAACAGGAATCCCATACAATCCACAGGGACAAGGCATAGTTGAAAGAGCTCATCAAACTATTAAAATGTACTTATTAAAGCAAAAAGAAGGAATTGGGAAGGGGTATAAATTCCCCAAAGATAAACTTAAAATAACCCTTTTTACTCTAAACTTTTTAAATTTGGATTCATCAGGACTTAGTGCTGCGGAAAGGCATATGTGTCCAAAAAATGTACATAAGCCCAAGGTACTTTGGAAGGATATTCTAACAGGACAATGGAAAGGTCCTGACCCAGTAATTGTCTGGAGTCGGGGGTCTGTTTGTGTGTTTCCACAGGGAGAACAGCAGCCGATTTGGATTCCAGAGAGATTAACTAAGGTCCTGACCCAGTGATTTCCTGGAGTCGGGGGTCTGTTTATGTGTTTCCACAGGGAGAACAGAAGCTGATTTGGATTCCAGACAGATTAACTAAAGCGATTTCTACAGACCAAAAAGAAGATGATTTAGCTCAAATCCATAACAGCTGATATCCAGAACTCCAGTTTGGTTATTCTTACATCTGTGACAGAACCAGAATGCTTTTTTCAATATCTATTTTATTATTGCCCTTTCCCATATCATGAAGTTCTATTTTGTTTTTTGAGCTCATACAGACCTAGGTTAATGTTTTGCTGATCAGTTCTATTTTTTGACTATAGAGTTTTTAAACATTGCAATGGAGATTTCACCTGTAAAAAGTTATAAGGCCTTTACTATTTTGTTATGTGTCGTATGTATGTGTGCACACTTGTGTTTTGTGTTATATGTTTTAATGCATGTCCATATATCATATATGATGAGTGCTCATGAAAAAATGGATCCAAATAATTTTTTTATTCACGTGATTTAAATGGTTTAATTTAAATTGGGTAAACAGCTGTTGAGGATTGTTTTAGAATGTGAACAAAAAAGGAGGTTAACAGATCTGTTTGTTTACTTTCAGCTTTCCTTTTCATTATATTTAATAATTCTCTTAAAGATAATGTAAATTATTAAGAAAATTGTTTTCTTTTAATGTCTTCTGGAATGTTACATAATTTTTTCTTTAGCCATTATTGCCAGAATTCCTATCTTCATCCCAGTGCCGGTGAAGACAAAAATAAAACCAATCTACAGCTTCTGCAATAGCCATCACTGAACTGCTTGCAGAACTTGCCTGGACTATGTGTCACTTGTATGCATTGTAAACTCATTTGTATGCATTGTGAACTATGTGTTAGTGCAGCAACTTGTGGTAGTGTTGGGGTATTTATACTGGTGGTGTCATCGGTAGTACAATTTTTCCTAAAGGAGCCGTCAATTGGCTTGGTGTATCTTCCTCCCTTCTGCTTGTCACGATCGTTCGGCTAAAATTTGGGGGCCAACAGAGGTGAGGCAAAGAACCTCACCCCCCTGCTGGTACAAAGACCTCTCCACAGGTGTGGCTGTATACTGGACCGGTAGTCAGTGACGGGTAAGATCCAATTGCAATGGTACCAACCTAAGACCCGAGGCTGACGCCTTGAGGTCAGCTCATCCGATGAAGGGTAAGGACCATATGTAGTATTGAACAACCTAAGGCAGGCACAGTCCCTAAGCCATATGCTTGTTGTTTAAACAGAGAGGGGGAGATTTTGAGAGCCACAGCAGAAGGGGCCCCAGCAAACTTCCAGCTGCCAGCAAACTTCCAGACTGCCGGCTGATGATTGGCTCACAGCGGCCCCAGCAACATCTAGCTGATTGGCTCCTCTGCGGTGATGCTCATTGGAGACATTGGAGATGCTCATTGAGCTGTTTCCCTGCCCTTTCAGACTACCAGCTGATGATTGGCTCACAGCGGCCCCAGCAACATCTAGCAACATCTAGCTGATTGGCTCCTCTGCGGTGATGCTCACTGGGCTGTTTCCCTGCCCTTTCAGACCACGGAGCTGCTCATTGGGGGACTTTTTTGGCTCCACCCATGCGACCCAGCCAATCAGCCTCAAGAGCAGGAGGATTGTGGGAGGAGGAGGCTGGGTTGGGGTGTGTGGCTTGTGGGAAGCCGGTGGTGGCAGTTGGGCTCTGAGGGTTTTTTCCTGAGGAGCTGTTTTGTGTATCTTGTGTGGTTCTAAAAATAAAGTTAGTTTCTTTTGACAAGTGGCTCCTGAATTGTGCCCAGCCAGTCTGCAGCAGAAACCCAACTTTATTGCAGTATCTCTGTGTCATCTTTGAATTATTCATTTCAGTCAGAAAAGAGCTATCCAGGTGCATACCATTACCAATGCAGTTTCTTTCTTTCTTTCTTTCTCTTTCTTTCTTTCTTTCTTTCTTTCTTTCTTTCTTTCTTTCTTTCTCTCTCTCTCTCTCTCTCTCTCTTTCTTTCTTTCTTTCTTTTTTCCTCTCTCTCTCTCCCTCTTTCCTTCTCTCTTTCTTTCTTTCTTTCTTTCTTTCTCTCTCTTTCCCTCTTTCTCTCTCTCTCTCTCTCTCTCTCTCTCTCTCTCTCTCTCTCTCTCTTTCTTTCTTTCTTTCTTTTATTTTTATTAGAGATTGAACCCAGAGGTGCTTAACCACTGAGCAACATCCACAAACTTTTTTATTTTTTTAATTTAAAGACAGGGAATCACTAAGTTGCTTAGGGTTTTGCTATGTTGCTGAGGCTGGCTTTGAATTTGCTATCCTCCTGCCTTAGCCTCCAGACCTGCTGGGATTACAGGTGTGCACCACCATACCTGGTCCAATGCAGTTTTTAATGCTTTAGAATAAGGAAAAGATTTCTGAGCCCTAGGTTTTAAATGTTTTGAACACTTTGTGAATTACACAAAGCTGTAAACATGTCTTACCAATTATAATAAAGATTATTAGATTCAGCATTATATTTTTATCTGTTATTCAGTTTTTGAATTTATTGTTCTCATCACCAATTTTTCCTTATTCTTGTATTAACAAATAGAGTGGGTGAAGGTATTAGGATGTATTGTATAAAACACATCTTCAAAACTATACTCATTAAGAAAAAGACAATGGAATTTTGCAGTGATTTAAATGGAGTCACTTTACTCTTGAGAAGAAATGTTGCCATGTTATTATTTTATCTCAGAAGGGCATCTGCAGGTAGCTTTGCAGTTTTCTTTAGTGATTTTTATATCACACCCGAATTCTTCGACTAAATCTTCACAATTGAAGAAATTATCAAAATACTTGCAGGGATTGGCTAAAATGAAACAAAAGACAAAATGGTGTTTCTTAGTCTATAGTATTACTTTCCCCAAACTGAATCATCTCAAGAAAAACCCACTTTCTCTGTAATTGTTCATTTCTTTAATTCTCCTTATATAAATAAGGGAAAACAGGCTTAAATTATTTTAATAGACATACCTGATGTAGCAGATATAGAATCCTCAAAACATAGAGCTTTTAGAAAACAAAGAAGTTTTCTACACTGTTTGAATAAAGTGTACAGTAACAGAAATAAATTTATTTCTCAATATATTAGCCCACCACATGCATGTGTGAGGGTATGTGTGTTGTTATATAAGTTTGTACAACAGAGAAATGATAGAAAAGAGCAAGGGTTGTAAGTAGGAGCATAAAAGCAGTTCATGTTTCACGCAACAACACACAGGTGTGGATTAGCAACCAAACAAAAAGAAAAGTAACCCAGACTAGCAGTGATTCTGCTGTGTGTGTGTGTATGTGTGTGTGTGTGTGTGTGTGTGTGTGTGTGTAGTTTATGGGGAGTAGTAGAAAACTTGCTGGAATCTTCAACATATGTGTTTAAAATAGCCCAGTATTCTTTTTCAGGTGCCTGCTTCCCATGATGTATGGTTGCTAGAGAGGAGCCATTTTTCTTCTCCTATATTTCATGATTTTTATTAAGGGTAGGAGCAAACTGAGCCTGACCCTACCTAACTTTTTATAGTCAGTTAGTTTCTAAACATCTGTTTTTCCCTTCCTTAACTAAAGACAAGTTGAAGATTCTAAAGGGAGCTAAATGGAAAATTCAACTCCACTTTGGTATGACTTAAATTTGTTTTGCATTACTAATTTTTTTTTTTTTTTTGTACAGGGATTGTACCTGGGGCGCTTAAACACTAAGTCACATCCACAGCCCTTTTTTATATTTTATTTAGAGACAGGGTCTCACTGAGTTGCTTAGGGCTTAGTTACTGAGGCTGGCTCTGAACTCACCATCCTCCTGTTTCAGCCTCCCTAGCCACTGGGATTACAGGTGTGCACCACTACGCCAGGCTTGCATGACTATTTTTATCTTACTTCAGTTAGTGTCATCCTGAAATAGCAGCTGTACTTACCGCCAGAACTTTTAATTCTGTGTTTGTTATCAAGAGCAGAAGGACTGAAGTAGGAAAAGGAGGGCCCAGAAGCAGGATGGGGACATGCTTGTATCAGGGTGAAATCTCAGCCTGTCTTCTATATAAGATCAGAGTACGTGGAAACAACATCATTTGATAAAGAACATAAATGACTTACTGCAAAGCCCATTATCACAGTTATTAGGGCAGTCCCCACATGGTTTTCCTTTTTTATATGGGGTCTTCTTTGTATTTCTATTGCTTCCCCTGGCAAAGAAATATTTGGAGGAATGGATTAGTGACAACATTAAGGAATTCGAGATTTTACCATGTGTGTGAACTACACAACAGTCACAGGAACTCACAAAAGGAAGAGAAAGATTTCTAAAGGCGGGAGCCATAAAAATAAATTTATGCAGCATTTAAATATGTGTAGAAGAAAAGAGTCAGAATTAGTCCACCTACAGTGAAGTTCCTAAGAATCAGAGCAAATATGTCTTGCTTCTTTATTAGATGATTTTTCTTTCATTGAAAATTTATTAATGTCAACTATGCCAGGCACTTATTATGACTTGTCATATTTAATCCTGATAAAAATCCCTGAATACATTGCTACTGCCTCTTTATAGGTAAGTGGAAAGGAGCTCCAGGTTATTAAGTTTTTTGAACTGAAGCCCACACAGATAGCAAGTAACCATGCCAATGTTTGTCCTTGAGTCTGATGGTCCACAGAGCCCATGTTGTATGCATGATGCCATCAGCTCCCTAGTTTTATCACCCCTTAGAACATACTGCTTGTTTCTTGTCTTTTCCAATGCTCCCCTTTCTTCCAAATCCATGCTCAGTGTCTTTATGCAGCTACCTTATAAGCTCAGATTGACAAAAGAAGTTGGTTCATAGCCCAAGTGCAGACCATTGACCTACCATAGGCCAAAAAAGATCCTCTGTGCAGTACTTACTCTGGGCAATAATGACAAACGTAGAAATAGGAGAGGTGCTTGTGAGGACAGTGGGCTAAGGCACAACCAATCTGGTGGGAAGTGGCCCAAACAAGCTGTAGGAGAAAAGTTTAAAATAAAATCATTTAGATTAAATTTATAGTGTTCACAGTATATGACATTTTGTTTCTTTATTGCTGATTAAAAGTTACCAATGAAGAGAATTTTAAAAGCTGAAAAATATTGTCTTCCAATTTCCAACATTTCCATCTAAAACCGGATGATTACTCTTTTAAAAAATTCCTTTCAATTATAGAGCCTCATTTAAAGTTACAGGAAGCTTTATACATCCATGATACATTTGTTAAAACAGTTGATCCACCCTGTGATTAGTAAAGAAGTGGGCAAGTGGGTATCAGGCCACCAGGAAAAGTAGCAAACTGCAATTCAAGTTTTGCAGGGGAAAAACAATAAGAAATCATGTCAACCTTGTGCCTTTCTGCAGATATATCAATTTTCACAAGATAACTTTAATTTTGTGTCACAAAAATACAAAAATTACTTCTTCAATACTATTAAAAATACTTTGTATGCATACAAGTACATACTTCATGATTATTATTTTCTCTTTAGCATTTCAAGCTGTGACTGGCTCAGTGAAAATAGCTCAAAGCTTTTATTTGTTTCTTTGCTTCAAGATAATTTAATGTTGCCTAAATATAACTGAGATAATTTTATTACTTTACTCCTATGGCCATTATTTGAAAGACTCTATTGTGATAAATCCAAAATCACAAAAAGCACATAGGTATTTAAAAATATCCTAGAAACAGTGGCTATTGATGGGTAATATATGCTTCATAAAGCAGGGTAGTTTTCATACACAAACTCAGATAACCATAGTTCAGATGTATGTGGCATCTCCAGGAAAAACTGAAGAAAAAGATTAGTTTGGGATGGTAGAAGAAAGAGAAGCATTAAGGTTTTGGTATTATGTTTTTACCTGGGTATAATGACCAGTTTTAGAATTTGCTCGAATATCTTCAACTCCATATTTAAAATTTTTAACTTCATCATAAAAAACTTGGATTACATGTGACCATGGTAAGGGAGCGCTGGACATGAATAAATTCTCTCCACAATTAGCAACTAAAAATTAGAAAAGATAATGAACCAGTAGTTAAATCAGTACTTGTAAAGTTTTCTCATTGAAAATTATTAAAATTTTTTAGTTTCTGAGATCAATATTGCTTCTCATTCATGTAGAGTTATCTTCAGCTGACTGATTTGAAATCCAGTATCAACTTCAAAGAAGAAATCCAGTATCAACTTCAAAAGCATTGCTCTGTGACTTGGAATCACTTGCTTTTCCTCTTTCCCATGAATGAATAGATCTTTTAAAATTGTAATTAATTCTTTGTTTTCAAACTGATTATGTAGCTTTCTTTCTGGGAAAAAACTCAGCAGAAAATTCCTTCCTGTAAACTAGACTAAGCACCAACTTTCACAGAGTCTCAGAATTGGAAGGAACTCGAGAGATAAGATAACAGATATGATTTTGGCAATATCGATAAACTCAATGTTTCGTCAATTATTGAGTATTTTCTCTCATGCCTTCATAGCCTACACGTAGGGGATATTGAGGAAATTACAAACATGACTTTTGAACTTTGGTTCTTAAGGTGGGGAAATAAGGTGCACATATGAAGCAGACAGCAAATTGATCAGAACTCAGATGTAGTGTCGAGTGGGTAAATGATAAACTTAAAGTCATGGACACAGGAGTGACAAGGCCATGTTTGGAGTAATCAGTAGGATGATCAGATTTTAGTAAAATATATGAGGCAAATTGTAGAGTTGTCAGGTAGAATGGAACAGGGTGAAGACCTTGGAACGCAGGTAGAGAATTAATTCACTATTAAACTGATTTTCACTTATGCTCTGGAAAATTATCCTAAGTGGTAATAATAAAATATAAATTTTTATTTTATAAAAATAAAGTAATAATTTTCACCAGGAGCTCATGGTCTGATGGGTTTGGCCATAATGTTCTCAGTGGGAGATTTTTATATTTTGAAGAATAAAACTTGGCATATGGCTACCATGGATGATTAATATCTAAGTGGACTTAAGTTCCAAAAAATATTTAAAACAATCTATTTTTGTTCTCTTTTGTCCTAAATTTTGCTTTTCACTGCTTCTCAGACAAAAATCTAAATATCTGGTGTGAAGCAGCAGGAATAAAGTCATTTTAGGATGAGTCTTGAAAAAGAAAAGACTGGAAGTAAATAAATGAGTGTGAGGGTGGATGAGAAGACCAAAACTGATATATAAAAGCAAGTCCTTCATTCCCAAACTTATTCTCTTCCTCATTCATAGTTAACCTTTTTTGGGGGGCAGGCAGGGTGGGGGTGGGAGAAAGGGTCCTGGGAATTGAACTCAAGGACACTGGACCTCTGAGCTACATCCCCAGCCCAATTTTGTATTTCATTTAGACAAGGTCTCACTGAGTTGCTTAGTGCTTGGCCATTGCTGAGGCTGGCTTTGAACTCTGGATTGTCCTGCTTTAGACTCTGGAGCTCTGGGATTAGAGGCGTACACTACCAGGCTGGTTCATAGTTAATTAATCTTTAGCTTTTAAAAATGCCACCACATGGAGCTGGTGTTGTGACTCAGAGGTAGAGGGCTCACCTAATATGCGTGAGGCACTGGGTTTGATCCTCAGCACCACATAAAAATAAAATAAAGATATTGCATCCACCTATAACTAAAGAATTTTAAAAAATGCTACCACATTAGTCATTAGAGGTTTGACTTACAACTAACTTTTCGTTGACTTCTTGAGCTGTGAGACAATGTGCACCTGTTTGCCCACTTTTCAGCATTCTTGGCAACTTCAGCATTCCAGTTCTCAAAACACATGACAAACATTTACAAGTTAAAATAGGATGGTTTCACAATATAATGGTTAAGTATATGACTATGTTGAAAACAAATACCTGTCTGAAGAATCATTTTCTATCATTTTTCATTTTCCCCCGATTCTAATAAAAGACACATTTCTTGCTTCCTAAATTATTGAGTTACCACAATATATCTATCTGGGGATCATAGAATAAATTTTTTTGGGAAAAATAGTCATCTAGTATTCCAGAAGCACAATAAACATTTTAAAACTGTGGGCATAATCTTTTAGAAGGACAAAACATTTTTTTAATGATTATATCTAACTAATAAGAACTGAGATCTAAGCATGTACTGTTTGTTCCCTGTAATTGGTACTATAAATATAATAGTTTTCATAGACTAATATACTCTCAGATGCTACATTCAACATTAGAAAAGTCTGTGTTATACTTCACAGTTGTGAAGGAAAAGATAAATGCCCACTCTATCCCATATCCCAAAATTTCAAAAAATCTAGGAAAATCAATATAAATAAATATTTTATTATAATAATTCTGACAAGTTAAGCAAAGATTCCTAGAGATTGCTTTTGAAGAAGAAAGAATTTTTCAGAGTAGGATGAGAAAAGATGTTTACAATAGATCAAAGTTATCTTATATCTTTGAGAAGGCAACATCAGTTACTTATTAGAGTCATGAGGTATTTATTCCCTGCACCCGGCACAAAAGAACTACTTAGAAAAGAAAGACTCAGTAGAAAAATTCCTTCCTTAAATCTAGTTTGAGCACCAACTTTCATAGCATCTCAGAATTGGAATGAATTAGAGAGAGAACAGATTTTATTTCTTATTTGTCATTGAAAATTCCTCTAGGTCTGGGGTTGTGGCTTAGTGGTAGAGCGCTTGTCTAATGTGAGGCACTGTCTAGTGTGAGGATTAGATCCTCAGCACCACATAAAAATTAAATAAATAAAATAAAGATATTGTGTTCATTTACAACTAAAAAATATTTAAAAAAGGGAAAACTCCTGTAAAGGATAGTATTTAGCCTGTAAATGAAATATATGCCTTCTAAGACTATTGTAGCAAATTGCTAGTTTTGGTTTTAAAAACTTACCTAGCTATATATACTTCCAAAGATATTTGATCTGTCCCAACAAATCTATTTTTTATATGATAACACTTTAAATACTTGAATTTAGAAGAGAAAGAAAAAACTAATTTTTGTTAACTACTCATGCATATGTGGCTTTTTATTTACATTAATATCATCTCTATTTATTCTCACAAAGGTACAGCGAATTTTGAGTTAATTCCACTACTAGAAAGAAATTTGAGGAACTTAAAAATTAAATAACTAACCAACCATCATATCCGCCTGATATTTTTTATGTGTATAAATATCTCCTGCTTTGTTGTATTTTGGTATAGCATTCTATCATGCTAATAAATATCTGCATATGACCCTTTGATCAGTGTACTGTCTAAATACATATATATTATATAACTTAAGAACTAATCATAGCAGAAAAGAGCAAGACTTTTAATTTACAAACCTATTCACCATATTTTATTATAGATCCTAAGATTTCATTTGCAGTTTGGTGTCTATTCAATTTATTTAATCTGTAAGGTTTCTTGTATATCATCTACCCATTAACTATACCCCCATCCTTGCTTATAGAATCAACTTTTGTTTTTCAGTTCAAAATTGTATATTTAATGGCCAGTTCCAGACACTGAGATGACAACTATCCAGTAATATAAACAGATTATTTTAAAACTATAGGTCCTGGTTTAATGTCCATTGTTTAATGGCTAAATGCTGATTGCAATGATTCATTGACAAGATAGGGCTTACCATTTTAAGCATATTGCTAGCTCTAGGATTTGTCATCCTCCTAAGATCATTGTGCTTATTAGTAATCTCCATTTGAACTGATGGATGATGGGTCAATAAAGAGAAAAATGAGACATTCGCCTTTAAAAAGAAGCAAGAAGTTAACAAAGTTACAACACTGAATATCAAAGTAACAGAATTACAATTTACTCTATCAATATAGTAATTGATAAAATGTTTAGTTTTATGATCTCAGACTTTAATAATGACAGCAGTTATCTAGGACTTTTTAACCTGCAGAATGCTAGCCTTCATCTCCTAGTTTCTGATTCAGAAAGCCAGGGTGGGGCCAGATAATTTGCATTTCTAATAAGTACTCAGGGACTGTGCTTTGAGAATTACATGTCTAACTTACAGAATTTTGTTCTGGGAAACATGGGCTTGTCTTTTTGAATTACTCATTTTTTGCCATTAGTAATAGATTAATATGATCTGTAACTTGTCTACACATGATCCTGTCTCTCAACAATGCAAGAATTTAAAATCCTCATCAGTGGCCTAATTGTACCAGAAAATTCCAATAAGAAATACTTTCTGGAGCTCTGCAAAAACAGACTGTGACCCACATGATAGCCAGCAAGACAGATTTACTCAAAATGCAGATAATACCACTTTTTAAATATAGTGAAACAGAGAAAGGCTATATTATATCAGATATTAATCAAATTAAAAATATCAGTATCTTTCCAGGGTTCACTTGCCAAAAATATTCATTATATCTTATAAGAACATGTTTTCTGTGCATATGTATGTTTAAACTAACCTCAAGAAATTGTCATTTTCTATCTTTATAAGAGTATCAACAGAGGAACATTTTTAATATTTAGTTTTTATTAGTGCATATTAATTATACAGAATGATGTATTTTACTGTGGCATATTTATGCATATATAAAATCACAATTCGATTAATTTTAGTAACCAATATCTCCTCTGCCCTTTATCTGCCCCCTATCCTCTTCCTCTACTCTGTTAATCTCTCTTCTAATTTCATAGTCTTTTTTTAAACCCTTCTAGCTTGCACATATGAGAAAAAACATATGATACTTTTGTCTATGAGTTTGACTTATTTTGCTCAACCTAATGGTCTCTAGTTCCACCAATTTTCTTGCAAATGACATCATTGCACTCTTCTTTGTGGCAGAATAAAACTCCATTGTATAGGTATAGCAAATTTTCTTTATCCATCCATCTGAGGACAGATACTTAGGCTGATTCCATAACTTGGTTACTGTGAATTGTGCTGAAAAAACATGGACATGCATGCATCTCTAAAATATGTTGCTTTTAATTCCAGATAAATATGGAGTGGTAAAATATAATTACATGATAGACTTAATTTTGGTTCTTTGGAGAACCCCCATAATGATTAGTGGCTTTTCTAATTTATATAATTAACCTTAGTGTGTAAGAATTCTTTTTTTACCCTGAATCCTCACCAGCATTTATTGCTATTTTCATCCTTAATACTTGTCATTCTAGCTGGAATGAGATGGTATTTCAGTATAGTTTTGATTTGCATTTCCCTGATCACCCAAATTGTTGAATATTTTTTATATAGTTATTTGCCATTTGTACCTCTTCTTTTGAGAAGTGTCTGCTCAATTCATTTGCCAATTTATTGATTGTTTTTTTTTTAATTTGAGGTTTTTGAGTTTTTCATATATTCTGGATCTTAGTCCTCTGTCAGAGGAGTAGCTGACAATGATTTTCTCTCATTCTATTGTTGTTTCTTCACTCAGTTTATTGTTTTCTTTGCTGTGCAGAGTTTTTCAATTTGATGCCATCCCATTTATTGATTCTTTTTCTTATTTACTGTACTATAGGCGATCTTATTCAGGAAGATTTGCCTGCACATACACATTAAAATGTTTCCCCCATTTTTTTCTTTTAACAGAAAAAAATTCTTATAGTTAAGTCTTTGATCCATTTGAGTTGACTTTTGTACCAGTCAAAAGATAAGAAATGTGTCTCCTTAGCTTGGTGCAGTGGCACACACCTTTGGCTAGGGAAGTTGAGGCAGGAGAATCATAGTTCAGAGCCAACCTCAGCAAAAGTGAGGTGCTAAGCAACTCAGTGAGACCCTGTCTCTAAATAAAATATAACATAGGACTGGGGATGTGGCTCAGTGGTTAATTGTCTGGAAAAAAATTATTTGCCCATTTATTAATTGTTATGGCTATCAATCTTCTACATATGGATATATACTTTCTCAGAATCATTTGTTAAAGAGGGTGTCTTTTCACCAATGCATGTTTTTGGCACTTTCATCAATAGTCAGATGACTGTAGCTGTGGGGTTTGTTTCTGTCCTGTATTCTGGCCCGCTGATCTATGTGTTTGTTTTTATGCCAGTACCAAAATATTTTACAGAAGAGCATATGTTTAAAAACTGAAAAAATTATCCATTTAAAAATTAAGGAAAGGGCTGGGGATGTGGCTCAAGCGGTAACGCGCTCGCCTGGGATGCACGGGGCGCTGGGTTTAAACTTCAGCACCACATAAAAAAATAAAGATGTTGTGTCCACCGAAAACTGAAAAATAAATACTAAAAAAAAATTCTCTCTCTCTCTCTCTTTCTAAAAAAAAAATGACAATGAAAGCACAATGAATCCTTGGAAACTGTCTAGTACAAGACTGTGATGATTCTTTTCTAATTGCTGTCTGGATCAATCCAATTATTATCTACCCTTTTCTGCCCTGACTTGTGCCAGGAAGCTGGTCCTTCCAGCTTGCACTACCTGGGCTTTCTTCCAGTTTTCTGGGTCAAAGGGAGGAACTGGAGGAACTGAGGGTGAGGAGAGAGGTGGGGCACCTCTTGTTTACTCACTTGACTTCTGCACTTCATTTCTGGGAATAGCTTCCTGCATTATTAATCCACTTTGGTGGCTTCACACTTTCTTTCATTTCCTCCTTGCATCCCTCAGGCCTAGGAGTAGAAAGGCTTCCTGCTGCTGTCATTCTCCATTCATGTTCCTTCCAACCCTATTCTTCCTGTACATAAACATCCCTCACTGAAGATCTTCATTCAAACCACCTGAGGAAATCTATTCCCTGTCAAGACTCTAAGTGAAAGATTCTTCTTTGTTTTGCAGGAAACAGATTCAGAAAGGTTGACTGAGTTATGTGAGCATCTCTTTTTTCTTTATAACCAGGAACTGATTACTTAAACTTAGGAGGGCAAATTAATAAATGACAACAGGTCTCTCGTACCTCTGGGCTCTATTTCAATAATGAGGGTAGCATACTGGAGCTACCACTACATTTTTAGAAAACAGTTTACTACAATAGACATTTTGCAATAAGTGAACTCACTTGCTTTTTTATTCCTTTATTAGTAATCACTTTTTTAACCAGTGGTCAAAATTAAATGAAGTGTTTGGCAAAATACTATAGGCTTCTAGAAAATATAATTTCAGAAGACACACAAGTATATGAGTATGCTAAATCTATCCCTTCTTCTGCATAAGGTTGTTTCAGTAACCTAATATCTAATTTCTTTTCTTACTATACACAGACCTTACCTCAAATTCATCTTATATACACTACTAGTTTTGATTTTCCAATTATAACATTATAGATCACAAGGCAGCAAAAATAGTCATTTATAATTTAAAGCAGTATGTGGATATTAAGTGGGAAGAATGCTAAATATGTTTTCAAAGATACAGATCACATCATTCAGGAAAGAGTCCAAAAGCAAATGACAGAAATTCTTGAGGTACAGCAGATCCCCTGGAAGGTAGCAGGGAGTACTAAGTAGGCACATGCCATGTGATCAACCTTAGCAACACTCGTCAATATGTTGTATTTTCTTTACATCTTAAAAAAAATGGTGAAATAATTTTAATATCTGCTATTTATGGAACTACTGTTATATAATTTGATTCTCAAAGCAAGCCATTGTGGTAGTTATTTTTCTTACTGGAAAAATGCAATATTCTAGATCAGATAAATGGCTCTTTAATGGGCAATGTTCAGACAATTAGTCAATGTTAATAGACACTGGCTAATGCTCTATGCTCATTTTATAGATGAGGACCCTAGAAATTGGAATATGTGAAAAATATCCTTAATCTCCTTTGGAAAGTGAACAATATTAGGCCAAGATTTAAACCAAATTCTTTCTCATTCTCTCTGCTTGGGAGATATATATGTGTGTGTGTGTGTGTGTGTGTGTGTGTGTGTGTGTGTGTATATATATATATATATATATATATATATAAAACATATGTATATCACAATATGTATATCCATAGATGTAAAACATATAATCATATATGTATACATGTGTACATAATACACACACACATATACTTAAATTTTTTTTTTTTTTTAGATGGGGTCTTGCTATGTTTACCATGCTGATCTTCAACTTCTGGCCTCAAGTGATTCTCTTGCCTCAGCCTTCCCAGTAGCTGAAACTGCAGACAAAGGCCACTACACTTGGCTGAACCAAACTCTTTTGATGCTAAATAGAGTCCTTCCAAATCAACACACTGGCACCTGGAATACAGCTACCACTTAGGAAATAGTGTAAATAAACTTCATTTAAAATTCTTCCTCTCCTATACAGACACCCATCTATTTATGTGGTTGGCAAAGATACTAAGAAAAACTGCAGATACTTAACTATGGGATAACTTGATTTTACTTATCTTCTTTTGAAGTATGTAAAATTTATTTTACCTTTTTGGTTTCTTCAAGCACATTTTAGTCTGCAAAAAGCTTTAGTTCTTTAGAAGTCAGACTAAAACACTATTCCTTTAAATAAAGACAGGAGCTAAATTACAATAATCATTCTAGTTTGAGGTATGCAATCAGTTTCCATTCCCCTGGTACACAGTGTAATTTCAGTGTTCTACTTATCCTTATGTCCACCTGAGAGCTGACTCTCCCAATGAGGGTGAGAGGAAGTGGAAACTTATATGCTGATCTCTTATTACTTGACTAAATTTCCTGTTTTAGAAAACAGAGGGATGTGTTCACTTCTAGAATAAAAATTCACATATTTCTCTAATGGCTCATTGTCCCCTTGCTTCTCAATGTACTATACTCAATACCACACTATACATATCATTATGATCATATCTGGTGTTTGTATTGCTGATCTACTGTTTTGTTGCTCACCCTATAGTATTAATAAGTTCATGAGAGTTACTCTTTACTTTTGTCTGATAACTTAGTCATTAAACATACACAGTGATGAGAACAAGATGAAGTAAAAGGTGTATTATGTGGCCAGACAATATGTCCTTCCATTCTCTGTCTCAGAACATTTGACACTATCATAGTTTCCTACGTAACAGCCACTGGAGATATGGTTGAGGCAATCTTACTAATAGGGCTCAAAATTTATTATTAGGTTAAATCCATACCATGCCTACAGCGTGTTGCAGAAGTACCACGAAACATATGCCCGCTAACACCATTGTCTCTGGAAGAAATGAGATATTTATGTGACTTACATGTTATAAAATTATCTTACTCTCTGAAAAAATTCATTTTTAAGAAATAAAATTTGTGGCTTTTTGTAGAGTTCAAAAACTTTTGTGGGAACAGATATCCTTGGTCAGATGGACAGTTTTTATTAATAAATATCTGTCTTACTCTTTACTACAAATGTAGACTTTCTTTCTTTCTTATTCATTCTTAGGCTGGAATCCCAGAATATAGCAGCGATTTTTCCTATTTCCTTTAGAAGGAAAAAATATTTGAGAACTAATCAATACATAATAGTAAAACTTGGACTATGATAATCCATATCACTAACAAACTACTCCAATTGCAAGGAAGTTAGTGTAAAACCTTGTTTTAAATTTTTTCTCTGTTGGTCATGGTAATCTTTAAGATACTACTGAGAAAGACATTAATTTGCAAGTAAGCACACGAAAGTGATAGAACTCTGAACATGCATTCATCTGAAGAGATATCCCTGGAGAAAGTGATGAGTTTATAGATACATTACACTTCTACCTTAGGTTCATATGATTGTCTATTATTATTATTATTATTACTGAAACATTGTTAAATATTTTTTTTTGCCACAGTCCCTTTTTTAATTTTAAAAGTTACTTCTTTTTTTCTCCAACATTTATTCATTTATATATTGTTTGAGCTGAGTAGTTGTAATAGAGACCCCGTGGCCTGCAAAACCTGAGGTATTTAATACCCAGATCTTTATAGAAAAAGTTTGCTGACTTCTGGGAAGAATATTGACAGGAGCTAAAAAAAAAAAAAGGAAGAAAGCCCCCTTTTCTCATCTACATCCTCCATTGTGTTTTATTGACTCTTTTAAAAAAACCTATACATACTAATTATACAGAATAATGGCTTTCATTGTGCTATATTCATGCATACATGTAACATACTTTGATTCTATTCACCTCCCACTATCCTTCCCTGCCCCTCCCCCCATCCTTTTATTCTTTATTAGTCTCTCTTCTATAAAAGTAACTTCTTGAAACACCTTTTACCTATTAAATTTCACTCTAGTCCTTCTCCTTCTTCTTCTTTTCCTCCTCCTCCTCCTCCTCTTCCTCCTCCTTCTTCTTCCTCTTCTTCTTCTTCTTTTTAACAATCAATAAATATTGAAGCTGGCTATCACAGTCCTATAGGACTCCTATTGAAAAGTTGGAAAAATTGCCTCCTTCAATCAATTCAAGTATGATATGTCTTGAATATCCTCTGTACTATATTAGCTTTATCCTAAAGGTACTTCAGTTTATCTATAATCCCATTTATAAGTGTTATGTCAAATATGAATATAATATTCCTCACATGATCCATTTTTCTTGGTTCAATGCTATATTAGACCATGACAATGCTGAGAAAAATATTGGAAGCAAGTCTTGATGATTACTAGACTCTTAGCTACTAGAAGTAATGTTGGGGATAAAATTAAAGGCTACAAAAGTTTTTCCTTCAACTTTGGATAACTCTTATTTCAAAATAATGCAGTAAATACTATACCTGAGTTAGGAAGATGGGAAGGATAAGACGTTCCTGTGACCAAAGGAAGATGAACATATTTTGACCTTGGGCACAGCAATATATATATACATGGAACACAAGTCACTTACTTTTCTTGTTTGGTTACCCTGAATTATGCAAGATAATGTGCCTTGGTGAAAACCCTCTAAGGATCTTATCACATGTTTCAGTTCTAAATAAGTCATTATTTAATTCTAAAGAGGAACTTAGTTAATGTTGGCAATTCTTTTATAATTGGGTTTAACAGTATTATTAATAATGGGTTACAGAAGGCTTAAACTTTTATATAGTTCAGAGAGTATAATACTAGGTTACTAGGTGGAGCTTTGTATACTTATTTCTCAATAGTCCTCCACAGCATCACTTAATAATTAGCTTTTGGTAAACTACCTTTATGATGTCTAAGGATTATATAATACATATTACAAAATCCCATATCATATTATATTATTAAAATTATTAAAGTAATTAGTAAAAAATTTAATAAACATAGTGAAATTTATTTTGATTTTCATTATTGAATTCCCCTATAATAAAATAAGATGTTAAAATAATTTTCCAGAAACATAAGATAATAGCACAAATTACTGAAAGTAAAAGTGTCACTGAAATGTATCAAAAGATGCAAAACAAATTATAGGCATGCACTCTTTACCCCCATGCCCCCTCCTTTTCCTCCCTCCCCTTTGCCCTATCTAAAGTTTGTCCATTCCTTCCATGCTCCTTCCCCATCCCCACTATGGATCAGCATCCTCATATCAGAGAAAATATTCTGCATTTAGTTTTTTTGGGATTGGCTTACTTCACTTAGCATGATATTCTCCAACTCTATCCATTTACCTGCAAATGCCATGATTTTATTATGCTGAGTAATATTCCATTGTTGTATATTACCATAGTTTCTTTATCATTCATCTATTGAAGGGCATCTATGTTGGTTCCACAGTTTTGCTATTGTGAATTGTGCTGCTATAAACATTGATGAGGCTGAGTCACTATAGTATGCTGATTTTAAGTCCTTTGTGTATAAACCAAGGAGTGAGATAGCTGGGTCAAATGGTGATTCCATTCCAAGTTTTCTAAGGAATCTTCATACTGCTTTCCAGAGTGCTTGCATCAATCTGCAGTCCCACCAGCAATGTATGAGTTGCCTTTTCCCCCACATCCTCGCCAATACTTTGTTATTGTATTCTTAATAGCTGCCATTCTGACTGGAGTGAGATGAAATCTTAAAGTAGTTTTGATTTGCATTTCTATAATTGCTTGCTTTCCAGGATGGGGAGGGGCTAGGAGGGGCTAGAAGCTTTTTTCAACAACACACTTCCTCCACCTCCCCAGCTCATCACCTACTGTACACACACCTTAAGCAAAGGTAAGGGGAAAATTCCAGAGAAATAACTATAAAAATATTGATTGAATTGCAGATGCTGTTGGACATTGTCTAGCCAATGGTCATGCTGATATGCCCACAAGTTTATCTGAAAGTGAAAGAAATATTGGCAAAGAGGTTTGGGTGCATAAAAATAGTCTACATTGGAGCCACTGGATATCACAGTAACACTGGAATTTCTTATGTGGTCAAGTGGGTCTATAAAGTTAGCTAGAGATTGAGATATTTTATGGGAACTATAAACAAAAGATGTGCTCTTCAGGCTAGGATGCACTGGAAGAAATAGGCTGTGTTTACCTGAAAGGTTTGTCATTAAAGAAAATATTGTATAAAAAACACACATTGTTATTGGCACGTAATGTGTGCTCAATAAATGTTAGCTATTTTTATAATGATTATTAATCTGATTCCAACTTACTTTTCATTATATCCCACTGTTCTACTTGTGAAACCAAGTTCCAATCATCAAACAAATTACAACTTGCTATTCCCTGATTGTGACTAGTCCTTTTCAAGTACATTTTTAAAAAAATGTTAAATTTCCCTTCCCATACTTCCACATGACAAAAACTAACTACATCTTCAGGCTCATCAAGCATATGTGTAATCCCAGCTACTAGGAGACTGAGGCAAGTGGATCACAAGTTCAAGGACAGCCTAGGGGAAATTTGGTGAGACCAGTATCATTATAATGAGAATTAAAAAGGGGCTGGGGGGCTGGGGTTGTGACTCAGTGGTAAAATGCTTGCCTAGCACGCATGAGGCACTGGGTTCAATCCCCAGCACCACATAAAAAAACTAAATAAACAACAACAAAAAAGGGTAGTGTCCATCTAAAACTAAAAATTCAAAAAATAATAATAATAAAAATAATAAAGAAAGAAAAAAGGGGGGGGGCTGGGTTTGTAGCTCTGAGGTAGAGTTTCTGGATTCCATCCCTAGTACCACAAAACAAAGCACAATAAAACAACAATACAAAGCCACTGGACATTTGTATAGAATGAGCTTGAAATTGTCAGATATCTTATAAAGATAATTTGGAAGTTTCTATGGATAGTAGTAAAAATAGGAAAATTGATCACTCACTGTCATCAAGAAATGATGTTTGCCAGTTTTACTGATGCTGAGTGTGGGACATTGGGGTGGAATTGAAAATGACTTAAAGTCTTTCAGTTATGCAATGCATGCCTTAAATTCTTTCAGTGTTGTGGAATATATAAAATGCTTAATAATTTCCATGTACTAAAACTGACCAGAATTTTAAAACTGAATAGATAATTGGCTTTCATCACATAGAGTGATAGAGTGATTCTAGACAAGAAATCATTCAGATAAGAGAATTTTAGAGTGACTGGGAAATAGCTGATTTATCCTAAGGCTTGAGGGTTATTTTTTTTGTTGTTGTTCTTCTTATATACTTTTTTTTTTTACTAAAATTTCATTTTCTTTCAAAATTAATTATTTTAACTGGCAAATAAAGTGTCACTAAAGATGACACTGGGCGATGAAAAGATATCCTGTGTTTTGAATTGGGAGAATCAATATTATTTGATTTGTACTACACAAAGTGAACTATAGATTTAATGCAGTTTGCATTAAAATACTAAAATACTAATGTCATTGTTCACAGACCTAGAAAAAAATGTCCTAAAATTCATTTTGAAGCATAAAGGATCCTGAGTAGCCAACAATGAAAACATCGTTTTTCAGTCTCTTCAACACATGTTTCAGGGAAAATGAAATATCTACACACAGGAGACAGAAACTAAATCTCTATCTTGAACTCGTACAATAATCAACTCAAAATGAATCAAAGGCCACACTCTAAGACCTGAAAGTCTGAAATTGCTAGAAGAAAACACAAGGAAAACACTTCAACATATCGGCACAGATAATGATTTCCTGAATAAGAATCCAATAGCTCAGGAAATAGAAGCAAAAATTGACAATTGGGATAATATCTGTTGAAAAGCTTCAGCACAGCAAAGAAACCAATCAAGAGTGAAGAGATAACCTATAGAATGGTAGAAAATGTCTTCCAGCTTTTCATCTGAAATAGAATTAATATCTGTAATATGTAAATAAATTCAAAAGGTTAACAAGAGGACAAGTAATCCAATAAAAATAGATAAATGATATGAACAATTTTCCAAAGAAGTACAAATGGCCAACAATTACATTAAAAATGTTCAATCTTTAGCCATCAGGGAAATGCAAATCAAAACTACATTGAGATTCTATCTTCCCTGGTCAGAAAGGTTATCATCAAGAAAACAAAAAAGAGCAAATTCTGGAGAGGATATGGAATAAAACAATTTTTGTATACTGTTGATGGGAATGTAAATTAGTTTAGCTACAATGAAAACAGTATATAGGTTTATCAAAAAACTAAAATTACAGTTACCATAAAATCCAGCTATACCCCACCTGGGCATATAACCCAAGTAAATGAAGTTTACATAAAAAGGAAATAACTTACATACCTATGTTTTCTGTAGCCAATATAAATATAAATATTTTTTCTGTAGCCAATATAAATACAAATATTTTCTGTAACCAATATAAATTTTTTATTCATATGTTGATGGGCACCAGAGCTGATTTCACATTGTGAAACATATGAATAAAAAATATGGTGTCTATAAACATTACAGCATTATTTAGCCGAAGGAGAATGAAATAATATCATTTTCTGGAAAACTGATGAAACTGGAGGACAATACTTTAAGCAAAATAAGACAGACACAGAAAGATAAGCATTGCACTTTTTTTTTCATATGTGGAAACAAAAAACTAACTTGAGGGTAGAAGAAGTACTCTCAAGGGTAGAGGGTTGGAGGAGAAGAGGCAAAAGAGGGTAATAGGAAGTGTGGATTCTGTTAAAGTACAACATATGTATGTATGAAAGTGTCACACTGAAATCCATTAATTTATATAAGTAATATGTATGAATAATAATAATAATAGTAATAATAATAAAGTTCCCTTTCTCTTTAAAAATGTTACTTCCCTCACCAGCTCTCATAATATTAATTTCCCAGTCTTTAAATTTATCAGATATAAAATTAAAATTTATAATGATATTATTCTATTACACTTGAAGTAAGATGTTATATGTAAAAAAGAGGTAAATGAAATGATTTCACTTTCAAAGTTTGTAACCAGTTATAATCTTGAAAACAGTATTTCCTAAATAAAAGAAGTGCCAAGTATTTGGCACTCCAGATCTTTAGGCAAGAATTTAAAAACTCTGATGACTCAACTTCAACTTTTCCATTAATATATATTTGATATATATATTTCATTTCCTTTAATACTTATTTATTACATTATTACTATATATAGATATTATTCTGGATGTTGGATAAAAATAAAACACAATTTGATTTTGAAGGACTTTTAATTCTGGATCATAAGTACTGAGACCACCACAACACTATCCACCTATTAGGTCTCAGAATTGAGATTATTTGAATCAGGATCATTTAATTTTTCCATTCTAGGAAATTCTTCTCCAGGAAGAAAACACTGAACACCAATAAATAAACTCATGGTTTTCCTGAAAAAAATTGTGATAGGCCTAGTTTTATCATGGCTTACTTGGTCATGACTTGCTTATAAGACATTTGTTTGCTTATACATTGTGTTTATCTCTGCATTCGCCAATCCCAAAGTATTGTTCCAAAAGCTCTGCACCACTCAGTAAAATCTCAACCTTACTTATTTTCTTGAAATACCCTTCTTGCATTCATAATTTTTAGGGTTCTAAAATCCTATAAGTATTCAACTATGCTTCCTCTCTTGAAATACTAGTACAATTCTGTTAATGTGGTTTTCCATCACTGAAGTAAATTTAGTGAAACAAGTTTTGCTTGATAAAGAGGTAAATTCAATATAGTGTCTTCAATTTCATGATAGAGATAAGTACAAACTTTTTGGAAAATAAGTGTCATAGGAGATTGTCATAGGAGATTGTCATAATAAAAGTATAATATATACTAAAAGTATAAATATATTTGTAAACATGTTGATATTTTTAGAAATTCCTCTATATTTATTATTACAGTTTGAGTACAACTTTTCAGGATAGTTTGTACCTAGAATGACCTGGCTGTAGGTAAAATTGTGTAGCTAAAGATACAAAATTTAGTTATTGAACATTTTCATTTATTACTTATCCCATTCACAAGAGTATACCTGGACCTGTTTATTTTTTTTTTACTATATGCTAACGTAGAAACACTGATAAGTAGGATCATATTGTGTATATTCACCTGAAATTTTGAATACCTTTGTCCTAGATCTCATTTTGCAGGTTATTAACCTTGCAAAGTATTTGCATGCAATTACTAGAACTGACCAAACCCAAATGACTTGGCTAAACCAACAGGTCATTGGAAGTTAATGGATATAAAGGTATGTATACTAAACAAAATGCTGTAACATTAAATACTGTTTAAAGGAACTCATTTAAATGTCAAGCACCTTATTGCATAAACACAGGAATATTATTTAATATCACACTAATTTAAACCAAGTACTAAATGGGGTTTCTCACTCTATAATTGCATAATTTTATCTCCCATCTGGAATATCATCTTTAGCTACCCAAACAAAGTAGTTGTTGGAACCACATCACATGTTATTTGAATTTGCTGATTCTGGAACTCATTCTCAATGGATAAAATTGTATTGCTCAGTAATTGATTTGAGGGAATACAATGCTTTATTTTTATAATCCTGGGGATCAAAATGGGGATAATCATGCTACTTGCCTCAGAGAATTGATTATAAAAATTAAGTAGCCTATATAATACACAGAGGACAGAGGCACATAGTATAAAATGTATGTCAGCGATCATTATTTACACCTTCTGCCTTCTCTATATGTTGGTACTAAACCTAGATGCAGGGAAATACACCTTATCTGTGAGTCCTCAGGAGATGCTAAGGAGAAATTATTTATGTATGTGCTGATAAAAATGAGGAGAACCATTATGAAATTTAATTACCTTCCCTCTAATATTATTGAAAATTAAAGTGATTCCAGAAAGATGAAATTTGTGAGGCCGGGAAACATGGAAATGCCCCTCAATGCAAGATCTGCAATTACCTTGTCTAATATTATTTTCACTTTATAAATGTGCAGGGGTAAATTGAAATCAGATTACCTTCATTTTCTAATTTATAGAATTTTCTAAAATAATGGAAATGAAATGAAATGAAAACAGTTTTTCTTAGATAAAGATACTGAAAAGAACTTCTGTTCTCTATTTGTAATTGATTAATTTTTTGTTTCAACCAGGAAGCATTGTTACTTGACATTGGTATCTGCCTGAATAAAAGATTGCACACCCTCTTCCCTTTTTTTTCTTTGTTGTCTTATTAAATCTTAGTTTTGGAGATTAATACTAATTCTTAATCTTCAGTGTTATGTAACCTCTGCTCTGCTATTTTGCACAGCCATGGAGGGATAAATTCTCTACCACTCTAAGAAATGTGATTTCAAGATTTTGGTGGCCTGGGCAACTTATTATACCCTCCATGTCTCTTGACATTTGGTGGCATATCTACATGAAAAGCTCAATAATGACAATAATAGCAGCTGCCTAGATTATACCAATAATAAAGTTACCTCCCAGTGAATTTCCATTTCAGCATTTTTTTTGTTTTCTTATGTAAAAAATTTTTAGTATAAGAGTTTAAAGCAGATGTGGCCACAAAATTGTGCTCAGAGGATTTGAATCTTCATGAGTTTTATCTTTTTTTCAGGAATTTTTTATTAGTATTTATACCAGACATTAAAGCTTAGTATTTCTATTCTACATGTGCAAGTTTGATCTAAGTATACTTTCATGTTTTTTTTTGAATTATTGTTGGAGAACACAAATCTCAGTTGGGTGTTGTGATAATAGATTGAGCACATTTATCTGCTATTTTTTAATCTCATCAAGCACTTCAGTTTTCTGTAGAACACCCATTATATGACAAATAATATTTTAGGTGCTATGATGAAGTTTATAATCTAGTTTGTAAGCTAAGACTTACATAATGAAAACAATTAGGAAAGAAATGTTAAAAAAATAGAACTGTAATAAAGATGGATGTGTGAAAAAAGCTTTCTTATATTGCTCTGAAACTAAAACACACACACTTGGATGAAAAATATCCTTTTAAATTTGGTAAGGAATACATCAGATTGAAAAGATTGTGCCCTGGCAAGAAAATTAACTCATAAGACTGGCAGAAACTTCAGGAGGTATGAGTAAGAGGAGGAAATATTTAAAAACTAGTGACAGCAAAGAATCCTAGAAAAGGAACCTGTTGGTTAAGAAGAAAGTATTATAAACAAAACATATAAGAGAAGGGGAGATGACTAAGCTTACATTAAAGGAAGAAATTCCAGAGGTGGGATAAAAGAAGGGAGTTACAGTATCCTTGACTCTTTTTGATGTCTTTTTTTAATTGGTTTCTCAAGACAATACAATGATCTTGACATATTACACATTTGATTTAAATGGGGTATGAATTCTTATTTTTCCACGTGTACAGATTGCAGGATCACATTGGTTATACAGCCACGTATTTACATACAGCAATACTAGTGTCTGTTGTATTCTGCTGCCCTTCCTATCCCCCCCTCCCCTCCCATCACCTCTCTCTCTACCCAATCTACTATGACACATTTCTCTCTCTCTTTTTTCTTCCCCCTCACATCCTCTTATATGTAATTTTGTATAACAATGAGGGTCTCCTTCCATCTTCCATGCAATTCCCCTTCTCCCTCCCATTCCCTCCCATCTCTTGTCCCTATTTAGTAGTAATCTTCTTCTCATGCTCTTCCTCCCTAGTCTGTTTAAGTCACCTGCCTTATATCAAAGAAGACATTCAGCATTTGTCTTTTAGGGATTGGCTAACTTCATTAGCATAATCTGCTCTAATGCCATCCATTTCCCTGCAAATGCCATCATTATGTTATTTTTTAGTGCTGAGTAATATTCCATTGTGTACAAATGCCACATTTTTTTTAATCCATTCATCTATTGAAGGGCATCTAGGTTGGTTCCATAGTCTAGCTATTGTGAATTGTGCTGCTATGAACATTAATGTAGCTATGTCCTTGTAGCATGCTCCTTTTAGGTCTTTTGGGTATAGTCCAAGAAGGGGAATAGCTGGGTCAAATGGTGGTTCCATTCCCAGCTTTCCAAGGAATCTCCATACTGCTTTCCAAATTGGCTGAACCAATTTGCTGTCCCACCAGCAATGTACAAGTGTACCTTTTTCCCCACATCCTCGCCAGCACTTGTTATTATTTGACTTCATAATGGCTGCCATTAATCTGGAGTGAGATGGTATCTTAGAGTGGTTTTAATTTGCATTTCTCTGATCGCTAGAGATGGTGAGCATTTTTTTTGTGACTAGTTTAGATCAAGTATTTTTATTAAAAAATATTCATGTTATTGATAGTGAAGATTTACATGCTATATAATGTCTTCTGGACCATTTTTAATGACTAAAATGTTCAAATTATCAAACAACAAGAAATCAGGTAGGTGTGCCTAGTGCTGCATTTGATAGTATATAGGAAAGGATGGAGGTCTTATAAGATAGATAAGTTCATCAAATTTTTGAAGTAAGATTCTGGCAAACTATGCAACTAAAAATACATGGGTAAGACAGTTGACTACCTTAAGATTAGTCAATCAGGGCAAGATTGGTTAATACTTCCCTTAAATGGTGGAGTCCTTACCCAGTGTTTTGGAAAATACCAAACATGCTTGTGTTGTTTTCATTTAGTGGTTTGATAATATAATCCTCTGCTATGGTTTAAATGTTTCCTTCAAAAGCACATGTTGGAAACAATTCCCAGTATAGAAGTGTTGGAAAGTGAATTACCAGTAATTATGAATTACCAGTACAAGTACCATGTTAAAAAAGCAGAGTAGAATTAGTTTCTTGGTTGCATTCTCCATGATGCATAAGAGAATAGGATTTTTATTTGTCTTGAGTGAACATTTTTTATAAATTCAGTCAACACTCATATTAACATATTGGTAGTGCTGTCATGCTGTCATGCTAAGATATTTTTGCCCTTAAAGAAAAGCTCTGTGTCTTTTTCAAATAAGATACTCATACACAAAGTATTTTTTTTATTTGTGTTTGTGTGTGTGTGTGTGTGTGTGTGTGTGTGTACTGAGGATTGAACCCATGGGCTCTTTACCATGGATCTGCATCCCTAGCCCTTTTTATTTTAACTTTTTTTAAATTTGAGACTGTCTCACTAAATTACTTAGGGCCTTGCAAAGTTGCTGAGACTGTCCTCAAATTTGGGATTCTCCTGCCTCAGCCTCTAGTATTGAAAAACACGCTATTTAAATGGTTAAAAGTGTGATGAAAAGTTTGATGTTAATAAAAGCAAGGGAAATGGTTTTAAGAGGCATCTCATTTTAGTTTATAGTGAAGCTGATGAAGACCCTCGTCCTAGGAGGATACCCCCCACCACCCAGTAACCACCCTGGAATCTGCCACATGTGATGTTTGCCTTCCCTTCACCATGGTACAGGTCAGTCAATGTCAGTCTTTGAAGATTAATACCTACAGGGCTGGATCTTATACTTAGTTTCCATTTCAATCTGTACTAACAAGTTCCCAGGTGATACTGATGCTTCTGGTGGGGAAACTTTAGAAATCATTGCCTTAGACTGACCTCTCTAATTACATGGTCTTTATTAAGTTTCTACTTAATAAATTCTAATTACGTTTCAATCTTATCTCCAGGAGAGAAAATCTAGGTTGGCTTGATTGGAGTTTTAGGGCTTTCCAAATATTTCAGTAGAAATCGATATTATCATTTGGTTTAGCTAAGAAGAAAAATTTTATTTACAAATTCCTGAGAGATTGCTCATTGTTGTCCTAAAGCACTACTTAATTACTGGCTTGTGTGGAAGTTACTGGAAGCATGGATTAATAACACCCAATTAATCAGAATCTTCTGTTGAACAAACACCGGTAAATGTTGATTGATATTTCCCCTCTAATTAGCATTTTTCAACTAGTTGCTCATATCAGTCATATCAGAAAATTGTCCCACATGTTTTAATAAGAATTTAATAAAATTCTGTTGAAATTTAGATGAAACATGGGCACAAAACACATGTAAATTTGTAAAATGAGATCAATATTGATTTATATGCATAAACTACCTAAGAGAAAAATTTAGCTTAGAAAATATTTTTTAAAAAATCATGTATTTTTTTTCTCACAATAAGGGGTGCCTAGGGAAGAATAGAGCTACTTTAGATTAGGTAGAGGGGAATAAAGGGAGGCGAGGAGGTATAGAGGTAGAGAGAATAGTAGGAAGAATCAGACATTATTACCCTATGTACATATATGATTACATGACCAGTGGAATTCTACATCATGTACAACAAGAAGGATATATTATACTCCATTTATATATGATGTATCATAGTGCATTCTACTGTTGTGTATAACTAATTTGAACATCTAAAAAATCAATGGGAGAGGAGAGAAATAATAATTTGATACCTGATTTATTAAAGATTCTAAGTGACCTAACATTAAATCATCATATGAATAAATATGTTTAATGAAACAAAAAATTTTAAAAAATAAGTATTTTAATTATAATTTTATATGACACCATGGTTCAAGAATGCTGATGTTGTTTGAAATTGGAGGAATTTCCCACAGAGTAACACCAAACTTTTTAAGATTTTTTTTTTCCCTCTGATTTGCCATGTTGACCATTTTACATTGCTTTTCTTCATTGTCATTTCCCCCAGTTTTTGACAGGGATTCTATGACCATTTTGGGCAATTTTTCAATATGCTCTGAACATCTAAATAATATGTTATGAACTCCTCCCAGGTTAGATCATTCTTTTTCTTCTTGTAACTATGCTAGGCTTAGAGTTTAAAGATTCATTTTCTTGATGTAAAATAATTAAAAACATAGAAGTTTAATAGCAATCTCTCTCTCTGGTATCCATTTACATGATACTATTTAATCTTACTCATCCTCCTGCTTTGCAGGCTTCTGGTTGAGCTTTCCCATCTCATTTTCACAAGCTTTAGCATATTATAGGATTTAGCACACTGCTTAATTGACCCCCTGGGAATCCCATGCAGTGCCAGTGTTTGAGGTAAGATCTACACAAAGATGATTTCCAAATTTTTACCTCAATTTTAGACTGGACCCCTACTTATATATTCAACTGCCTTCTCCAGATCTCCACTTTTAATATGTTCCAAACTTGCTTCTTGTACCACATAGTAAAGCAACACCCACCCACCTTCCATCCTAACTTCCTTATTTACTTCTTTCCTTCCTTCCTTTTTTTTCTTCCTTCCCTTTCTCTTTCCCCCCTTTTTTGTTCTATTTTCTTCCTTTTGGTATTTGTTTATTCTTTTAAAAATTGAGGCTCAATTTGTAATGAACTAAATATTTATTTAATCATTTATTTAATATTTATTTAATCATTTATTTATTTAATCATTTCTTTTTTGCACTGGAGATTGAACCCAGGGACACTTTAGCACTGAGACACATCTTAAGTACCTTTCATTTTTTTATTTTGAGACAGGTTCTTGCTAAGATACTGAGGGTCTCGCTAAGATGCTAAGGCTGGCCTCTAACTTGCAATCCTCCTGCTTTGGCTTCTTGATCCCTGTATATACTCTTTTTTAAAAATTAATTTGTATTAATTATACATGGCAGTAGAATACATTTTGACACATCATACATAAATGGAGTATACCTTCTCATTCTTCTAATTTTACATAATACAGAATTACATGGGTTATGTAATCATGTATGCACGTAGGGTATTAATGTCTGATTCATTCTACTATCCTTCCTATCCCCTACCACCTCCCCTCCCCTCACTCTCTCTGTCCAATATAAAGTAGCTCTGTTTTTCTCTAGTCCCCACTGTCTGATTGTGAATCAGCATTTGCGTGCCAGAGAAACATTCAGCCTTTTGTTCTTTGGGATTGGTTTATTTTATTTAGTGTGATATTTTCCAGCTCTATCAATTTACCTGAAAATGCCATAATTTCATTTTTCTTTAAAGCTGGTAATATTCCATTGTGTATATGTATCAGTTTTTTTTTATCCATGCATTCTTTTAAGGATACCTAAGTTGGTTCTATAGTTTTGCTATTGTCAGTTGAGCTGCTATGTGGCTGTATCACTGTAGTATGCTGATTTTATGGCCTTTGGGAATAACCAAGGAGTGGGATAGTTGGGTCAAATAGTGGTTCCATTCCAAGTTCTCTGAGGAATCTCCATACCACTTTCCATAATGGTTACACCAATTTGCAGTCCCATCAGCAATGTATGAGTGTACAGTTTCCTCCACATGCTTGCTAACATTTATTGTTGCTTGCATTCTTGATAATTGCCATTCTGACTGGAATGAGAATGAAATATCAGTGTAGTTCTGATTTGCATTTCTCTAATTACTAGAGCTGTTGAACATTTTTTCATATATTTTTGATTGATTGTATTTCTTCTTCTGTGAAGTGTCTATTTAGATCCTTAGCCCATTTACTGATTGGGTTAATTGGCGTTAAGTTTACTTAGTTCTTTTTATATTCTGGAGATTAATGCTTTGAGGTGCATGTGTTAAAGATTTTCTTCTATCATACAGGCTCTCTCTTCATGCTATTGCTTATTTCTTTTGCTGTGATCAAGCTTTTTACCATTTATTTGATTCCTGATTTTACTTCTTATGCTTTGGGAGTCTTATTAAGGAAGTCAGGTCCTATGCTGACATGATGAAGATTTGGTCCTACTTTTTCTTCTATAAGGTGCAGAGTCTCTGTTCTAATGCCTCAGTCTTTGATCCACTTTGATTTGAGTTTTGTGCAGGTTTAGAGATAGCAGTTTAATATCATTTTGCTATATATGGATTTTCAGTTTTCCTAGCACCATTTGTTGATGAGGCTATCTTTTCTCCAAGTATGTTTTAAGTGCCTTTGTCTAATATAAGATAACTGTAATTATGTGTTTTTTTTTCTGTGTCTTTTACTCTGTACTATTGGTCTACATGTCTCTTTTGATGCTGATTTCATGCTGTATTTGTTACTGTTGCTCTGTAGTACAGTTTAAAATTTGGTATTTTAATGCCTCCTGCTTCATTTTTCTTGCTAAGGATTGCTTTGGCTATTCTGGGTCTCTCAGTTTTCCAAATAAATTTTATGATTGCTTTTTCTAATTCTATGAAGAACGTCATTGGAATTTTAATGGGAATTGCATTAAATCTGTATAAAGTGTTTGGTGGTATGGCCATACCACCAAAACATTTTGACAACGTTAATTCTACCTATGCAAGAGCATGGGAGATCTTTCCATCTTCTATGGTCTCCTTCACTTTCTTTCTTTAGTGTTCTGTAGTTTTATTGTAGAAGTCTTGCACTTCTTAGATTGATTCCCAAGTATTTTATTTTATTTCTTTTGAGGCTATTGTGAATGGGATAGTTTTCCTAATATCTCTTTCAGCAGATTCATCACTGATGTATAAGAATGTATTTGATTTATGGGTGTTGATTTTATATCCTGCTACTTTGCTGAATTCATCTATTATTTATAGAAGTTTTCTGGTAGAGTTTTTTAAATCCATTAAGTATAGAATCATGTTGTCTGCAAATAATGATAGCTTGAGTTTTTCTTTTCCTGTTTGTATCCTTTAATTTCTTTCGTCTAATTGCTCTGGCTAGAGTTTCAAGGATAGTGAAATCAAAGTGGTGAAAGATAGAATCCTGGTCTTGTTCCAGATCTTAGAGGAAATGCTTTAAATTTTTCTCCATTTAGAATGATACTGGACTTAGGTTTAGCATAGATAGCTTTCATAATGTTGAGATACATTCCTACTATCTGTAGTTTTTCTAGTGTTTTGAACATGAAGGGTGCTGTATTTTGTCAAATGCCTTTTCTACATCTATTGAGATGATCACATGAGTCTTGTCTATTGATGTGATGAATTATATTTGTTGATTTCTGTATGTTGAACCAACCGTGCATCTCTGGGATGAACCCCATTTGATAGTGGCCCACTATCTTTTAAATATGTTTTTGTATGAGATTTTCCAGAATTTTATTAGGAATTTTTACATCTGTGTTCATGAGGGATATTTGTCTGAAGTTTTATTTCCTTGATGTGTCTTTGTCTGGTTTTGGTATCAGAGTGATACTAGCTTCATAGAATGTGTTTTCTATTTCATGGAAAAAAATTAGGAATATTGGTGTTAATTCTTCTTTGAAGGTCTTATAGAACTTGGCTGAGAATCTGTCTGGTCATATGTTTAAAATATTTTTTTAAATTTTTTTTCCTTGGATTTTTTGATTGATAGGATTTTAATGGTGTCTTCTATTACATTGTATATCCTCCTGATTCAGTTTGGATAGGTCATATGTCTCTAAAAAATTGTTGATGTCTTCAAAATTTTCTAATTTATTGAAGTATAAATTTTCAAAATTGTTTCTTATTATCTTCTGTATTTCAGTAGTGTCTATTGTAATATTTCCTTTTTATCACAAATTTTAGTAATTTGAACTTTCTTTTTCTCTTTGTTAGTGTAACTAATTGTTTATCAATTTTATTTTTCTTTTAAAAAACCAACCTTTTGTTTTGTCAATTTTTGAATTGTTCCTTTGTTTCAGTTTTATTGATTTCAGCTCTTATTTTAATTATTTCCTGTTTTCTACTGCCTTTAGTGTTTATTTGTTCATCTTTTTCTAGGGCTTTGAGATATAATGATATAATAATAATAATATCTATTGACTTTTTATTCTTTTAATGAATGAGCTCAATATGATGAACTTCCCTCTAGCAGTACCTTCATAGTGTCCTAGAGATTTTAATACTTTGTATCACTATTCTCATATACTTCTAGGTGTTTTTTTTTTAATTTCCTCCCTGATTTCTTCTGCTATCCATTCATCATTCAATATACTATTATTTATTCTTCAGGTATTAGTAGCTTCTATTTTCTGATTTCATCCCCTTATAATCTGAAAGAATGCAGAGTATTATGTCTTTATTTTTTTGGTATTTGCTACAAGTTTCTTTGTGGCATAAGATATGTTCTATTTTAGAGAAGGATCTATGTGGGGCTGAGAAGAAAATCTATTCACTTGTTGATGGTTGAAATATTCTATATATATCTGTTAAGTCTAAACTATTGATTGTATTGTTTAGTTCTATATAGTTTCTTTGTTTAGTTTTTGTTTGGAGGATCTACCCAGTAGTGAGAGAGGTGTGTTAAAGTCACCCAGTATCATTGTGTTGTGGTGTATTTGATTCTTGACATTAATATGGGATATGTATGTAGATGCTCCATTGTTTGGGGTATAACTATTTACTATTGTTACATCTTGTTGATATAATTCCCTTAAGCAGTATTAAATGTCCTTCTTTGTTCCTAATGACTAACTTTCACTTTAAGTCCACTTTATATGAGGATAGAAACCCTTGCTTGTTACAAGACCCACGTGAGTGATATGTTTTTTCCCATCCTTTCACTTTCAGTCTGTGAATGTCTTGGCCTATGAGGTCTCTTTGGAGAGAGCATATTGTTGGGTCTTGTTTCTAAATCCAATCTGCCAGTATCTGTGTTTAGACTGATGAGTTATTAATATTCAAGGATATTATTGAGATATGGTATATATTCCAGTCATTTTGGTTTATTTCTGGTTTTTATTTTGAATTAATTTATCCTTGATTGACGATTCCTTTAGCGTAGTTTCTCCTTTTGCTGGTTTTCACTTTTATTTTTCATTTCATCTTCATGGAATATTTTGTT
The DNA here is from genome assembly GCF_048772815.1 of Callospermophilus lateralis. NCBI lineage: Eukaryota > Metazoa > Chordata > Mammalia > Rodentia > Sciuridae > Callospermophilus > Callospermophilus lateralis. The sequence goes on along the minus strand of NC_135310.1, from coordinate 105,914,000 downwards.
GAGAATGTTCTGTACGCAGGCTTTCTATTTGTGAATGCTTTTAAGTTTTGTTTATCATAAAGTTTTTATTTCATCTTCAAGTCTGAAGCTTATTTTTGCTGGATACATAATTCTTGTTTGTCATCCATTTTCTTTCAGGTTTATAGTATTCTATGACCTCCTAGCTTTGAGAGTCAGGGTTGAGAAATCAGCTGAGGTCCAAATTAGTTTCCTCTGTATGTAAACTGATATTTTTCTCTTTCAGTCTTTAAAATTCTATTCTTATTCTGTATGTTATACATATTTATTATAATGTGCCTTGGTGTGTGTCTGTTGTGATTTTGTACATTTGGGATCCTACAAGCCTCTTGTATTTGATTTTCCATTTAATTCTTTATTTTTTGGAAATTTTCTGATATTATTTATTAAAAGACTGTGCACTCCTTTAATCTGTATCTCTGTGCCTTCATCTATCCTGATAAATCTTAAATTTTGTCTTTTCATGTTATCCCATTTTTTAAGTCTGTTCATGGCTTCTTATCATCTTCTCTGCATGGTGAACTTTATTTTAAAGATTATATGTTTTATCTTCATTGCCAAAGGGTCGTCTTTCACGTGGTGATGATTTTCATTGAATTTTTAATTTGGTTTATTGATTCCCTCATTTTGAGGATTTCTGCTTGTTTTCTTTTCAGAATCTCTCTTTATTGAAATGATATTTTACCTCATGAAATGTATCCCTGATTTCACTTCTTATATCATTCTTTATATTTTTGATCAGTTTAACTATGTAACTATTCTAAACTCCTTCTCTGACATTTCTTCTACTGTGTTATCAATGAATTCTACTGTTGGAGCATCTGAATTTGTTGGGTGTGCTTTGTTCACTTCTCTTTTTCATTCTGTTTGTGTGTCTGCCCATCTAGCAGTGTGGATCTGAGGCAATACAGTTTCTACCCTGTAGACTTTTAGTGTCCCTGTATTTTTCCAGTACCTCACCTTCAAGGGGAAGACCAATTTTCACAGCACCTAATGTAAAAAATATATAACCTTAAATAAAAAATCTCCTAGTAAGGTGTCTACAGTTTTCTCACAATAAACAGAAATGATGCTTTCAGTTATTCTCTGTAGTATAAACAGTAGTTTGCAAAAGGATTTACAGTATCAAATGGTGGGAAAGGAGAGAATAGAAGTGGTGTAGGATGTGTTGTTTATGAGGAAGGAGAATAGATAGAAGTAAAAATTATAGGAAGAAGGAAAGAGAATTAATATAAGTTGGTTGTTAACAGAGAAGAGAAAGGGAATCCAGGGTAATAGATAAGTGAAAGAAAATGAATATATATTTTTAAAAATTAAAAAGAACAAAAAAGAAAAAGTAAAAATACAAGAATACACAATGAAACTGTGATATTTTTCAGACATCCCAGTCCTCGATGAACCAATGCATGAAAAATATTTGACTCAAAAATGGAAGAAATGTGAGAGAGAAAAAAGGGGGGGATTTTCAATGAAAAAAATGAGCAATTTTGGAGAAGAGAAGTTTCTCAGCTTCCCTTCTTGGCTATTAGGTCGGGTGGTCTAGAGTTTAATGCTAGCTCTATCCTCAGGATGGCTGGGGTTACTAGGGAGGGAGGGTTAGTCCTGGAGGCAGAACTTCTGGAGGTGGGTTGTAGGCTTGGTATGCTGTGCACCAATTTGGTCTGGAGATTTTACAACAGTGCATCTTCAGGGACCAGAAATTGCTAGTCCATGTTGGAAGACTCACCCCTGGAATCTCCCTTGGGTTCCACTCATGTGGTATATACTCATGTGGTATTGGAGCCTATTCTTAGCACCTTACATCACATGTGGACCCCATAATTCCTGGTCTCTGATTTACTCTCTAAACTCAATCTCCCGCTCTTGCCCTTTTCAATTCCTAGTCAGGTGCTTCTCTCCCAGCTGGTCCTAAGGGCTGGACACCAGAACCTGCATGCCCATTGTGGAGCTGTGTGCTGGACCCAATGAGTCTGGTGGCTAGGAGGCATGTGGGGCCCAGTCACACAGGGGACCCAGATGTTATGTATCAAGTGGATCATGACCAGGCACTGAGACCTGCAGGCTGGCTGCAAAGCTGTGAGTGATGGGCCAGGTTGGGGGTTACCAGGGGTTGGAAGACTGGGCACTGGGAAGCTGGAATACCCTATAGGATGCTGAACTGATGCTGGAACTGACAGGATCAGGGGACTTGTGGATGCAGGACTGGGAGGGAGTGTGGGACAAGGATGGTGCTGGAATTCCATGAGTTCTGGTCCAAGTAGACCCCAGGAGCCCAGTGAGTGCAGGAATGGCTGGCTGGGTGAGCTGAGAGTAAGATGTCCTTCTTCCAACCTTCTGACCTGCTGTAGCCATCCCCGTCAGTCTCTGCAAACCTTAGGACTCCTGGCACTGGGGAGAGCCTGTGTTCCCCTGGGCAAAATGCTCTCTGTTTCTGACTTTCCACATGATTGTTAGGCTTAGACAGAGCCATGCAGACCTAGCTGCAAACTCACGGATCTGGATCTGGGTTTCAGTTTCCATAGGCTCCGCCACTCTGCAGTCTACAGATGGCTCCTTAATCATGGACAATTGATAAACTCTAGTCAAGAATTTTTTTTAAATATATGTATCTGGTCAATGAGTCAAGCAGTCTGTGTTCAGTTAGGGCAGATTGTCCCTCCAGTCTCAGTATTTTTCATTCTAAGCTGCTGGGAGGTACGGTATTCACCCTGTCTGAGTTCTGGGTAGCCAAGCTAAGAGAAATGCTGCCTCACACTAATTTGCCATCTTTCCCCTCATGTATCCCACACTCCAGAAGTTCCCTCATGCCCTCATCCAATAAGAACCCTGCAAATCTTAATCTGTTTTTTTGTCCCGTTTTATAATTGTAGAACTGACTTTAATATAATAAAAATTAAAATCAATAGACTTGAATCAATTAATCATTTATAATGTTATAGGGAGCTTTTCAATGCCTGACTACCATTGAACTACAGGTATCGCATACATTGCTGTTAAACATACACACATCTTCCTGAATATAGAGGAAGTAATCTACCTGAGAGTTTTATAATACATGAATATTTCTTTTCAAATTGAATATTCAGTATGAGTACATTTTAAAATTAAAACTCATTTAGTTTTACCCTAGATCAAGAAACTATTGTGCAATTCTTAAAATTTATATGACTTTGAGTCATTCTATAGCTAACTTAAGTTCAAGTTCTGATGTTTGCTAGCTGATTGTATGCAGGAAAGGGACTTAATTATCCTATGTCTACTTATTCATCTGCAAAATGCAGGGAAAGAAGAATATATTGGAAAATTATAATGTAAAAATTAATATTAAAAAATTCAGCATCACAACTGAAATGCAGTAGGTTTTCTAACTAACTTTAATGGTACTAAGGAAGCATAGAAAAAAATTAGAATTCATTTACTATCTTTCTCCTAAATATCTTACATTATTCCTATTTTAAAGCAGAAAATCACCTCAATTTGAAATAAGTCAATATCTGATAGAATTTAAGACTTATATACATAAATTAAGGGCTCCTTACATAATCATACTTCTCAATACAATTAGTTTTAAGATAGTTCTCATTGCTTTGTGTGTGTGTCTCATATACACACAAATATATCTATGATCTTCTCTATTGGGAAAAACTGTAAACCTTCTACCCAGTTACTACTAGTGCCTGGAGGATATTGGTATTTCTTCTTGTGTACTAACAAATCTTGTCACTTCCCCATAGCATCTGTTCTTTTCTTCCTATTCTTCTCTGACATCGTTCACACATCTGAGATGCTAAGGACCCCTGAGGCTTGAGAGCTCTCCCAAAGCACAATGCTAGGAAATCCAGGCCTCAAAGCTAAGTTTGTCTTCTTGATTCCACTGAAGCCTCCAGTGGCTTCACTGCTGGCCACTAGTGCTTAGTGAGAAAAATGTTTACTTAATGTGTTCAAGATGAAATAAATGAAATGGAGGCTTCCCAAGTCTTCTCTAACTTAAAGCTACACAGTGTTCCATTTTGAAACTGGGGAATACCTTAGAAAATGGAAAGACCTCCCACGCTTTTGGATAGGCAGAATTAATATTGTCAAAATGGCCTTACTATCAAAAGTGCTATACAGATTCAATGCAATTCCCATCAAAATTCCAACGACTTTTATGGAAATGGAAAAAGCAGTCATGACATTCATTTGGAAAAATAAGAAACCCATAATAACCAAAACAGTCCTTAGAGAGAAAAGTGAAGGAGGAGACAGTACAATACCAGACCTTAAAGTGTACTATAGAGCCACAATAACAAAAACAGCATGATATCGGAGTAAAACAAGCAAGAAGAACAATGGAACAGAATAGAAGACATAGAGACAAACCCACAAAGATACAGTTACCTCATACTAGACGAAGGCTCCAAAAATATACATTGGAGAAAAGATAGCCTCTTTAACAAATGGTGCTGGGAAAACTGGAAATCCATATGTAGTAGAATGAAATTGGACCCCTATCTATTACCCTGAAAAAAAAAAAACTCAGTTCAAAGTAGATCAAGGACCTAGGCATTAGGCCAGAAATCCTGCACCTACTAGAAGAAAAATTGGGCACAAACTCCAATATATCAGCTTAAGAATCAAATTCCTTAATCAGACTCATAAAGTGTAAGAAAAAAAAAATCAAGAATCAATAAATGGGATGCCATCAAACTAAAAAGTTTCTTTACAGCAAAGGAAACAAGAACATGAAGAGAGAGCTTACAGCCTGGGAGAAAATCTTTGCCCCTTGCACTTCAGATAGAGCAATAATTTCCAGGATATATAAACAACTCATAATTATTTCTACAAGAGTGAGAAGATTGTCTCCCATTATTCATAATGTTTTTTCTTGTTCAGTCATAGGATTGAGTTTGAACCATGTGTCTATGGTAATAGCAAATAAAATCTTATTCACTGGACCAGTGCAAAGAGATACAGTAGGTTTAGACATCAGACTGTCTTAGACTTCTGTCTTCAGGCCTTGGAGCTGTTAAGTTTCTCCTCTCATGTACTAGGGGATAAGATGCAGGAGTGAAAGGAACCTGTCTTCAATTTCATCTTGCTTTCTCTGCTTTCTGGACTGGTTGGGGTTGGGGACCAACGACCCCTCTACTAATGAGCAGAGGCCTCAGAGATCCAAGTCTAATGGTTAAAGTCACATGGCATTGCAAATAAATATCAGTGTGGGCAGCCCAATGTTTATGGCTGGAGAGATATTAACTCTTCCTTTGATAAATGGATGGGCTGGCTTCCAAATTTAGAGAAATTAATCCATTGCCTTAATCACTGGACCAGCAGTAGGCTGGAGCTTTAAAGGAGGTCCATCCCATCTCTGGGAGGTCAGTCTGTAAGGTATAAATCTTGGATGAGCAAACACATTTCCCCTTTTTGGGGGATGGGGTATTGGGGGATCAAACCTTTACCATTAATTCTTAATTTCATGTCTTCAAAACAAGCAGTGAGCACAAATCACACTAGCTAAATTATGGAATCAACTCAAATGCCTGTCAATAGCTGAATGGACTGAGAAATTGTGGTATACATACACAATAGAGTTCTCCTCGGCCTTACAGAAGAATGAAATTATCACATTTCCTGGTAAATAGATGGAAATGCTGAATATTATGCTAAGTAAAATAAGCCAGAAGCAGAAACTCAATGGCTGAATGTTTTAGAGTAAAATAAAGGAGAGGTGGAGAAAAGGATAAAACACCATAAATATAGAGGGAAGATCAGTAGTGTAGAAGAAGGAGATCAAGAAGCAGAGTGAAGGGATGGGAAAAGGGAAGGCAATTCAAAATGAATTCTTAAAAAGTCATGTTATGTGCTCATATAAATATACCACAGAGAATTTCACCTTTATTATGTATAAGTAAAAAGAACTGATCAAATATATAAATAGATGAATGAAAGGAAGTCTAGCAGGGTAAAGGAAGGCAAACAGGGGAGAAGAGGAGGGCAGGAGGGAAAACGGGAAGGGAAATGGGGATATGACTGAAATCAAATTCCATGTATGTATGGTTTTGTCAGGATGAACCCAACTACTATATATATAACTATAAAGCTCTAATTGGGTGGGAAAAGGATATTTGAAGGAAGTAGCATTAATTTATTATCTTTCTAAGAAGATTATACAAAAGAAAAGTTTTCAGCTATTTAAAAATAGCTGATTGATTACCACTTGATTACCACTATAATTACTGTGCACTTATACTATGGTATTTATTATTTTGAGTCACAATTGCTTATGTATTTATTATCTTTCATATAAATTCTACATTTAAATTTTTTATACTTGTAATATTTATTTACATGTGGTTCCAAACTTCCTAATATTTTTAAATATGTGATAAGAAAACAAAAAGTAATTAATATATGTGAACATTAACTCAGAGCCTCAAATATAATAAGTGTTTAACAATATTGCTCACTTCTCATCTCTTCTATATTTTCCTTAAACAACAAACAAAAAAGGAAATAATAGATTTCTTAAGATTCAGTTATTGCCATTACCATCTATACAAAATAAAATAAGCAATGAAAACAAACTGAATAAATAAATAAGTGATGTAAATATGGTCCCAGAAAATTAAGTGGTTCACATATTAATAAGTGGGGAAAAACTTGAACAGGATTCCATTTTCCCCGTATTTAGAAAAATGAGTTTGCTTTTATATTATACAAAATTCCTATTAATATTATAAGGCTTTAACATAAGGACTTTGAAATATTGTTAATAGGTTGGACATGGTTAGTGGATGCAGTGATCTGACTCACAAAGTTATTACCACTACTAGCTTAGAAATTCTACCATAGAAACAAGTGATATCATTAAAATGAAAAGGAATTCACATGAGGTCTTGTTAAAATATTTTTTTCTGTTAGGAAAACACATTTAGCCATTATGTACCATCATGTACTATCTTTGAATTTCACTATTTTATTAACAAAATCTCTTGGCATTGGTAATTGAAATATTGATAGTTTTCTTTATAGTTTTGCTTTCAGTAAACAATGGCTGTATACCCTGAACTGTGAATTTCTGATTAACTAAAGTGACTATCCCTAAAACATTTTCAATTATATTACAAATATGTACACACCCTAGTTCTTGATTACCACTATAATTACTGTGCACTTATATTATGGTATTTATTATATTGGGTCACATTACTTACGTATTTATTATTTTTCATATAAATTCTTACTGCTGTGGACAAAGCCTCAATCAATCATCTATTTTATTGGTATATAGTACAGTCCTAGATAGAAAAATTGTAGTTATGCAATAGATAATGACATTGTTTATTAATCATCTATTAAGTAGGACTATCTAAATAATTCAAAATATAACTAAAACTGAAGAGTTTAATGTGATGACTGAATACCACATTGGCATAAAAATAATTTTTAAAAAAATAATAGAAATGAGCTTTTAGTCATTGTAATGTACCTCATAACTATAACTATGAAATTTGTACATTTTTAATAATAAATTTTATTTAAAAAAGAATAAAACCTGTATGAAGAAACAAAAACTATTCTCAAATATCTAATAACAAATATACTCTGAATAAATGAAAGGACATATATTCTCAAATAGCATGGGTTAATATAACTTCTAGTCAAAATTCTTTCTTTATTAATTAAAAGGTAATAAATTCTTTCTCTCCTCCTAGATAAAGCCAAAGCAGGTCAGTGGACAGTGTGAGGATATTTTGAAAGACAAAATAAGCATATAAAAGAAAAGTTTTCAGCTATTTAAAAAGGGACCTTCTCCTCTTTAAAATTTTGTACCTGCTTTTTTGGGATTAATGAGTATCAGTTAATAATTTAAAGATAATTTGCATCTGGAAACAGTCATGAATTTTTTTATTTTCTAAAATTGATATTGTCTATCAAAGAAGTTGTTTTTCATCCATACTCCTAGTTATCTCATCTCCCACCTAATAAATGCCTGACTGAGAGTAGCGTTGGTGATGAAGACCTCTGCATTCCTGCAGTGAATAGGGAATGATGTCGTACTTCATGCACAGAGCACAGTTCATTCCCTGCAACCCATAGGGCTCAGCAGGCATGGTTCTTGCCTGGGTGAACTCCATATTAAATAGACTGTCCTGAGAAGAAACTAACACATTTCCCTTGTGATCCAAGAGAGAGGAGTCAGGCCATGACACATTGGACTGAGATACAGAGATTCTAATCAGACTTGAATTTGAAAATCCAATATAAACAAAAGCAAGGAAGTCTGGAGATGACATTCTGACTGAGGAACAATCAAATGCCAGAAGTAAATGAATTATGAGTGCATGGATATGGAAGGAAACACGTGACCAATCAAGGGGGGATGAAATAGAGGAGTAGCTTGATGGCTGTGTCTGTCAATAGTTGTGCCACAATGTCCACTGGGAACGCTCACTCTAAAGAGGGATTTAGGAAAACCTGTAAACATCAAACATGTGTGGATATTTGGAATTGTGTGCAATTACAGACTTTGATGCTGGCCCTAAGTTCTTTCTGAAGATATTCAGTTTAGAAAGTTTGAAAATTTTACGTGCTTAAAGAAGTAAAATAAGATCATCATCATCTTCATCAAAATTAGAAAAAAACCTGGAATGTTATACATTATCTCAGAACTTACTTCAATTATCATAGAATGAGGCAAGCTTTATCATACAAATCAACTTGTAAGACAACAGCACATTTCTGAAAAAAACTTCAGTTTAGTGGGGAAAAATGTGTTTTGAGTGATTGTTTATTAGCAATTAATTACATTTCAAAGATTCCCATGCAGTTTTTATATGTTAGATTTCTTCACTAGCCACATTAGAACTAGATATAATTTTAAAAAGCCATAGAATAGCAAAGGTTTTCCAAAGATTCAAAACATGGACCAGATCTTCTACTCAAAGGTAACTTTAATCTTACAACAACCTAAAGATGGCTCTTCATTTAAATCCTTTCAAATGGCCCATCAAAAAATTGAATGGACTTTATACCAGAAAACATTCAAATGGAAAATTCTGTGCTTCTCTCACACATTGTCACTGCATCTCTGTGCTCTTGCAGTTATGAAAATAAAATATTACATTTACTTCCCTGAAATATATTTAAATATTTCAAATCACACTTTATGAGAAATTGAGCTATTAAGATTAGAATGAAGAAATGCTATTTTTGTGGAAGAATTTCCAATAAAGTTCACGGGTAACTATATATACAATGAAAGTATTCCATGACAGGTGACATATCTTCCAGACATTTGTTGTTTATTCTAGTAACTTGTTCAAAATTTCAGTTGGAGTGTATTCTCCTTTTGCTGTGATGCTGGATCAATTTACTTAAGGTTTATTTAGAATTTTTCCTTGTGTGTAAATAACAGCTATAGGTCTATATCTTTTTTCTTTCTGAATTGTCTTTTAGTATTAGGATAACACTAACCTTAAATAATATATTTGAGAAGAATTTCTTTTCATTCAATTTTCTGGAACAGATCATGTAAAATTGTTATTTTTTAAAAAAGTGTTTGGCAGAATTCAGTGTGAAACCATCTGGGCCTAAAAAAAAAAAATGAGGGCTTTAGAAATATGACTTAAAGTATTTAACCACTTGTCTGGCCTGACTTACTTTCTGACTACCTTCCATAACTTTGTAATTAAATTTTTAGTTTCTCAACTATAAATGGGCTGACTTTAACCTGTTGTTAGCAATATAAAAAATTATATAAAGACTTAAATTATATTAAAAAATTATATAAAGACATAATTAATCTTCCTGAGATATTACCATATTTGTTTTACTGGAAGGCTATATTTGTATATTCTGTTGGATTATGTCCTTATAAGAAGAATATGTAAATGCAAAAATGAAAAAGTAAGAACAGAACTGATGTTCCTTTTTTGTTAAAATTTAATTTTACAGGCAACTATTTCAGAGAATTTTCTGTGAATAATCATCTATCTGGGCTTAATTACCTGGGGTTGATTATGAATACTATAGAAGCATTGCATGAGAATCCCATCCATGTAGTTCTTTAGATAAGCTTTTTATTTAAAAAGCTGATTACTTTTGTTTAAAAGAAAGGCCAAGGACAAATGTAGATTTCAAGCTTTGAATTTATTATTTATGCAGGTAAAATATCATGTGGTAGGGATGGCAAAGATGTCCAGTCTTTCTCTTTTTTATCATGTTGTTTTAGGAGACAAGTAGTTCTCCTTTTTGGGTGAAGTTCTATGACCAAAGTTCTGTGGTTATACAGCCTTCAAAATTCTTAACTTAAAAGCAGCAAATTGATATCTAAGTCCAAAGCTGTTATTGTGGCTGATGCTACTTTTGTAAATTGCTGTAGGAGACAGATATTTCTGTAAAGATCCAGGAGAAAAAAAACATTGCCATTTGGGATCAAATTGCTAACTAGTATGCCTCCAATTTCCCTGGGTATGTCTCTGCTAAATGATGAAGCCATTGCATATAATCCTGCCTGATGTACACTAGGCGTTTTAGTGAATTTTGTTTTCACATTGGCAAGTCGCCTTGCACTTTTCCTTGAGTAGTTCATGATCACAGCCAGCTGTGCTCTTCAAGGACTCACAGTTACTTAGGAGATCTTCAAACTCACAACTATTGGCTGTAACAGAAACAGATTTAAATCACCTTACTGTCATTTTCCACTGTATCAGCAAAACAATTCATACATTCAAAGTGTATGAGGGAGGAGGGAAGAGTGAGCAACAGGTTAGCATCACTTATTCTTCCTGTCTTGAAGGACACGTTAACATGTCTCAGTTGGGCTCACTGACTAATCCATTACTTTTGATTCAGTAATCTATTTCTTTTTCTTTTCTTCCTCCCTCCCTTCCTCCCTCCTTTTTTCCCTTCCATTCTTTGTCTTTTAAAAAATTTTTTGTTGTTGATGGACCTTTATTTTATTTATATGTGGTGCTGAGAATCAAACCCAGTGTCTCACACATGCTAGGCAAGCACTCTACCACCGAGCCAGCCACAACCTTAGCCCTCTTTCTTTCTTTCTTTGGTACCAAGGATTGAACCTAGTGATGCTTAACCACTAAGCGACATCCCCAGCCCTTTTTAGTTTTCCTTTAGAGACAAGGTCTCACTAATTTCCTTGGGGCCTCCCTAAGTTGCTGAGGCTGGCTTTGAACTCGCACCCTTCCTGCCTCAGCCTCATGAGCTGCTAGGATTACAGGTGTGCTGACCATACTCAGCCAGTGATATATTTCTAAAAGTATTGACCTGCCATTTTCCCTTAGCAGACAGAGTAAAATAAATGCAAATATATTTTCACACCCCAGAATCCAATATGGGAGTCACTAGCTACATGTAGCTATTCAACTTTATAATAAATTAAAAATTTAGTTTTGTACTTTTACCAGACCTATTTTAAAGTGTTCAGAGGCTACATGGGACTAGTGTCAAAAGCTATACAACAAGTTACAAGAGCATTTTTATTATCTCATATTATTGGATGGGCATGTCTTACTCCAGTGCCAGCTTTTGGGTACAAATAATCTTTATGAGTGATCACAGAATAAAACAAGGACAATATGCACTTTGTTCTTTTGAAGATTCTGATTAAATGTTTCCAAAGACCCCATGGCTCAACAAACTCAAAATAAACTCATCACAATAGGCTGAGGATTCTTGGACTTTTCCTGCATTCTCAGTGAAATGACACTCTGGCCACACAGTACTTTAACAGCAGGTGCATTTCAAACTCCTTCCTCTCTCCTTTTGACAAGCACTCCAGCAGCACAGATTACAAATACTGTCTTGTTTATCGTTTATTTTGCCAGTACTGCTATGATGACACCTACAGTTTTTAAATCCATGTTTTCCCACAGTATCCTAACTGGCTTCCACTTCAACAGTTGTGCATATTATTGCCAAAAAGCTATCTATGAAACACAATTATCATTTTTTTCACTATTTGTTTAAAATCTTTCTATTGAGTGGCTCATTGCATCAAAAAGCATTTAGAAGAGGTATGAGTATTCAACATTTTTCCTCCTTAGTGGATTATAGCCTTGATATCATCAATATTGTGAAATATAAGTACATAATTGAATCAGAAAGAATGCTAAGTAAAGGTGAATGCATTTGAAAGGTAAAAACCTCAGTAAGTGGGTTGATTCTATTATTAATAATAATTTTCATGAAAGTATCCCAACTATAGAAGGTCAGCAGTTATTTTTACTTGTAATTATGACAATTAAAATTGAGGTGTATGACATTTGTTTTATTCTTTTAATTTGCAACAGTATGTTTGCTCTGTGAGTGAATATTGTATACAGATTTGATTTTGTCATTAATAATATGCCTAAACTATTATCAGATTATAGAGCATTTCATCACTTATTAGGGTAAACACTGTGTACTGTAGAAAAGAAGTGAGGAAATTCACACAATGAACTCATTGGTACAAAAGAGTATAGTGTTTGGCATACTGGTCTAGACTGAGCCATAATAAAATCTTAATCCCCTTTAGATATATTCCTTTGAATTTTTAAAAATTAACTTGGCGGGGCTGTGGTTATGGCTCAAGTGGAAGAAGGCTCGCCTAGCATGTGTGAGGCACTTGGTTCGATCCTCAGTACCACATAAAAATAAAATAAAGAGATTGTGTCTATCTAAAACTAAAAAATATTAAAAAAATAACTTGGCATAGTGATATTAGCTTCAATAAAACAAACTATTTGTCAGAAGTCTATATTTGATATTAATCAAATCTACAGCACAATCACTGATGGTAGATTACACATATGTCATATTTGATAATGTGTTTTCATTATAATTAAAATATTAGTTACTGAATTGTAAGTTTATTTAGACACACTGTTCAGTATCTTTCTGGCTTTTGTTTTAATATGTTATTTAATTGGTTTAGGGGATTTCTTAATTCATAAAAAGAAAGGAAAACATCAATTCTCTTACAGTAGGAAGTTAATAATTCAAACTTACTGCATAGTCCATTTTCACAGTTATTAGGGCAACTCGAACAAGGTGTTCCTTGTTGGTAAGGGTTATTCTTTTTACTCACGTTATTACCACTGAAATGTGAAATACACAGCGTTAAATATCTTTAATTTGCTCTTTGGATCATACTCTAATGTATAAGCTTCCAAATAACTAATTCACTGTTTTTAGTGATGTCAACAAAACTGAAAAACATATCTCCCAAAGCATTAAGTTAGAAAGAAATAAGAATTAAGAAAATGCTTTCTTCACACATTGGCCTATCTCTTTAACCATAATTTCACAGGTTGAGCCATTCAATTAAGAACTAGCATATAGAATTGGAGAATATTACAAGCAGTTAACAGCTTCTTTATCTCCAAATAAATGCAACCAATTTTCTAAGGCAATGCACCCTAAGTGCTGGTTAGGAGAGCAAAGCATATTCCCTAGAGAGAAAGATTTTTGAGGTAGGGGGTTACAATAAAGAGAAGAATGCTCAGCATTACCATATCATTTTATATTTGAAGAATGAAAAGCACCTTAATTTATCTAATACAGAAAAATAAAGCTTCAGAATATTTTTGCCCCTTCATAAAGGTAGTGATTTTCAACTAATGAGTTGTGTGTTGTTGGGACCACGTGCTGAAGGAAATTCTGTCAGTTTCTAGATTTGGCATGTGTGAGATATCTATGTTCTAAAAGAATAAAAAAAAAAAAAGAATGCTGCTTAAGAAAAGTTTTGATGAACAACAATACCCAGCACTAGATGATCTCACACTGATTAACCCATGGGTTAATTATCTTTTGGACTACTTAATTAATTTGAAATTATATAGGAATCCAAATCTCAATGAAGCCAAGTGGGGAGAGGGCCCAAGGCAATGTACCTGAGTGTTCCCCTACATAGAGCAGAGCCGTATGTGAACACTGGGGAAAATCATCAAGTAGAAAAGTGTTCTGGGAGTTCTTTCTCCTACTTCCTCTCATCACTCATTCCAACTCTCAATTCCTAAGCCTGGCTTCAGTGTCCTGTTTTGAGGGCCAGGCTGTGAGTTTAGATGCACTCTCCTAGGGCCTTTTAGTTCTCTCCACTAAACCCTAACAGGTGCTTGCAGAAACACAACTTTATGGTTCAACCTTCTCAAATGAACCCTTCTATCACCTGGATTATCTGTCTCTATACAAGTCTTATATAGCATATTTGAGTTGGGGTTCCCCCCTCCCTCCAGTAATAAAGAATTTCAAATGTTTAAAAATTAAAACTAACATATATCATGAATATATCTTCATTATGAATTTATTTTTGAGGATAACTTTGCACATACTGTTTGAAAAGGGAGGCATGATTCTGGCTACAAATCCAGACACAATATAGTTATAGAGTTTCTTAGGTAAATTCTGAGAAAATAAAAGAGTCAAGATTTATCTTTTTTCTGGGTTCTGAAATAATGAAGTTCTCCTGAGAAGTCTTTGAGACTCTTGAAGATGACTCATTTGTGATGGTAACAATATGTTGTTTAGATAAACATGAGCAGGACTATTTGAAGAAAGGACTAAAATTGCAATATATTAACCCCTATTTGCAATCCTACCAGCACCCCTTGTTTAATCATTAAGCTTCTAGAGATTCAGAGTGTGAAGTTAGCAAACTGATGATATAAAGTCTAGAGAGGGATCACACATGCTCATTGAATAACCCTAACCCTCAGGAAAGATAATTAAAGAAATTACATCATTTTATAAATGAGGAATGAGAGCATCATTTTATTTGTGACTGAGAACTTGGTATCTTCTCTGAGAAATTAAAGGTGTCTCAATCTTAAACATTATTTCCAGAAATGTATCACACCTTTATTGAGTTATTCTTTTCCTATTGATGAATATATGAGAATTTTAAAATATTATATTGCAGATACAATTATTGGCATTAAACTCTAATGTGAACACTTACGCAGGACAGTACTGGCAAACATAGAAGTATTTTAGACTGTCTTGATTGGGACAGTAGGCAACTCCACATCCAACGCGGAAGGATGAATACCAAACAAGCTACAAATCCATAAGAGAATGAGCATATCGGGGGTACATGTTACAAAAGTAGAAAATATTAAAAAAGAAATAGTAGCAAATATAACACTGATGATGTTACTGTGGTTAAGTTTATGTCCACATCTTATGAAAATATTTAAGTTTACTGAATCAAAGTCATGCACTTTAAAAATACGAACATTTTATGTACATTCACAAGCTTACCTATTTATATTATAGGAGCAATACTGTGTATGTTTTTCCCTACCAAACATTTTTTGGACTATGGATAAAAATAGCAGATCTCAATGAACTATCAGTCAAATGCCAAGATTATTATGATTACTCAAGCTGTTTCTGCAAACTGTTATAATGTTTGTGGCAGAGGGATTTCACTGTTTCCCTTACCTGAGTGTAATGTCCAACAATTGCCTGGGGATTCTTTGGTCCTTTACCATAGGTAAATCCACGGCTCTCATCATACCAGCTTTGGATTGCCGTTGACCACGGAGCAGGGTCACTTGACATGTAGAGATTCTCGCCACATTTTGTAGCTAGGAAGGAACAGATCATATATGAGGAAGGCAATAAAACTCAAAAAAGAAATTGACCTCACAAATGCAAAGATGCTGCCTTTCAAGTATAGGGTTCATAGTTGCTAGCTTCTGACTGATGAGAGGAGGCTATCTTATCTCCAGATCAACTTTAGAGAAGATTAGAAGACAGAATTGCCTAAATATTGAGACTGGCCAGAACTTGCAAATTTTTTAGTAGATTGAGAAGATCCTATTCTTTAAAAGTCCCCTGCCCCCCGGATTATCTAGGATGCAATCACTTATACACTGAGTTTTCATGTGTATGTGTGTGCCTCACTGCTTTCAATGTGTATTGCATCCTTGCTACAGGTAGCCACAAACACCTAATTGCAATTTCTCTCCTGCTCTTACTACCCTCACCAGAGATTTTTCAAAAATAGGATGCTCAAAAAATGTTCATGATTTTGTGTCAAATTTGAAAAAAAAAAGGCTTTTTAGACAGTCTTTAAAAGAGTCCCAATTGAGAGACAACTGACCCCAGGAAGATAGTTTTCAGAACTATGAGTCTTCCTTTACCAGAAAACACAAAGTCACAAACCTAAATTTCTGGGCATGTCTTGTAGCCCAAAAATATTTCCTGTACTTTGCAAGCTCTCAATTAATATTCACCTTTCAGTGGCTTGAAATATAATGTCTACATATTGCTTATAAAGAAGATAAAATATTCTTGGTTATCTTTTTTAACAATGAAGAAAGTAAAAATTTAACAGTACATTTGGATCTTCAAGACTGTTTTAGTCTTCCACTGAATATGGCCATTTCTATAATTTTATTATAATTATAGCATCAAACTAAATAAATAATAATAGTTCAATTAAAATAATAGGTTAATGATTAACTGCTTTATATGTGTGTGTGTGTGTGTGTGTGTGTGTGTGTATATATATATATATATATATATATATATATATATATATATGATTCTTGATAGTAAATATTTTATGTAAAGCCCATACATACAAGTTTTTTTCTCTCATAGTATTTATAACCTTATTTATTTATTTATTTATTACATACATGACAATATGTGTCTTACTGTTTTTCGAGTTCAGCGTTCTATGCATAGTAAGCACCTTGTACCTACAAAATACTTGGCTGCTTGATGTAAAGAATTTGAAAATAAATATATTCAAAATACTAATTTTAGTTGAATGCTGAACATGATCATTTAAAATATGATTTTAAAAGGGTACATTATTTATAGAGTAAAACTCAGGAACAATTCAACATAATTCAATGTATTTTATGAATATAAAAATTAGATTTCAAAATGCCAAAAAGGAAATTTTGTTGGAAATCAGAAAACTTGACTGAAAATGTCTAGTATGATACTACTTTGATGTGTTCTTGGGTAAATCACTTTCCTCCCAAAACTTTTCTAATCTTTACACTGCAAAATAGAGATACATGAACTGCGTTACTCATGAGCTGGTGGAGAGGAACGAATGTGATACTGTATGAGAAATTATTTGAATAATGCAAATAACAAACATGTGCACAAAATTGTCCTTTTCATTATCATCCTTCTATTTACATACAGATCATTTGAGTTTAAAAAGCAGCATAAGAACCATTTATTCACGATTTCTTCTTAATGAAATAGGCTACAGAAATCTATTATCATTGTATTTGTTCATTTGTTCAACAAATATTTGCTCATCCACATACTGGTTTGTCGATCCTCTGGACCACTGTGCTGCAAAGTACACTTATTTGCCCACTTTTGGGCATTTTGTGTTGCTTCTCTGTTCCATTCCTAAATGTCAAAAGAAAAAAATACACTTAATGATATAACCACAATGAAACATATAATCAATATATTGATAAGCAATAATTTAAAACTTCTGTAGGATTATTATCTAATAATCATTCTTATTAAAATGCATTTTTGGTGGCTTCATTTTTCAGTATGTCTTTATCTGCACCAATGCCCGCTTCCACACAAGGAGCAATCCATAGGTTGTTTGCCTAAGGACAGAAATACCTAAGATAAGAATATCTGATTGTTCATCTATCCACACTGAGGATTTTTAGTAATGGTGCTACTCTTAGATATTGACAGACATGTGAAGTATTCTAATTATATTTTAATAGTAATAAGCTGGCCCAGATTATTCCCAGCTTCATTTGAAGCTTATCACTTTCAGATGGGAGATACTGGGCTTTTAGGGACAAAATTTGGAATGTGGAGCTTTCATTTATGTTAATAATGACAATGACTTTGAAGAAACAAGTTTCTTAAGACTAGAAAGATAGTGAACAAAAAATGTGATGGCTTCATCCTGGATGCTCAAAGATTTGGCTTCTAATTCAGCCTTCCCACTTGATAAGTTATTAAACCATCTTTCAAAACAAAAATAAGAAATACAGTCCTCCCCATATGAAAGTTGAAATAAAACAGCAAAATAGAATGTTGCAAACCACGAAGTTTTAAAGAGACGCCTGTTTCCAGCTGCCTGCTCCTTTCACATCCTGTTCACACCATTTCTGCTTCTTACCATTTTTAACATGTTGCTGGCAGGGGGAGAGACAGATTTCCTTAGTTCATTGTGTTTATTTACAATCTCCATTTGCACTTCTGTTTGAGTAGTTAACAAAGAAGTAAAAGCTGGATCCTAAAGGAAAATAAAATTTAAAACATTTTAAAAAATTGCTTATAATAGTGAATAAGTTAATTAAAAAGTCACAAAGATCAAAAAGTGTGTATTTAGTTGTGTAGTACTGCACAAATGTTAAAAGCAAATACTAGCCCTCAAATTTTACAATGCATCTGAGCAAAAGCTGTGACTTAAATAGGAAAGTATAAGACCACAAAGTATTGAAAATGGAGAGTAATTAAATTAAAAATTCTGAGGCCACAAATACCAATATCTGGTTTCGAGAGAACTCTCAATGATTTTTTTTGTTAACATATAATAGATAATATTTTAAAACCACAAAGTTTCATGCATATTCATTCATATCTGATCAGTCGAATGAAGAGTGAGGATGGAGCTCACGATTCATCCTCAATGTTTTAGGGGACTTTTTAATGACATGGTATCTGCATTTAGAGAATATTTAGGTTCAGCCCAAGCATATGCCAACCCAGCCAGTACTTAAGAAAAAATCATTTTTACTTATTTACTTTACATATTTACTTATTTTTAGGCTTGCTCAAAATACAGATTTGAGATATTTAAAAAAAATCTTCAAGGATGTTTGGAGGGAGCAAGTTCATCCAATTCATGGACTTAATTTTTCCTTTTAATGACAAAAATGTAACTGATAAGATATTAAATGTAATTGAAAGATATTTTCAATTTATCTTTGTGGTTGCGGATATGGGGGAGGAGCTCAGCCCTGGGTGGAATAGGGCATGTGGATTGTTGGTACAAGGACTAAATTTATATTTACAAAAGGGTTTGATGTTCTATTAGTATGAGAAAGATTTTGAAGTTCAAGTTTAAGTGAACAGAGCCCATTATAGATTTTTTTTTTCCTGGTAATTTTGGGATACATTGCCCTCCTCTCCTCCCATATTTTGTTCCCTTCAAGTCTTTTCCAGTACTCTACTCATAGACCCTGAATTTTATTGCCAATATCTAGTATGTGTTTCATTTCTCTCTCCTAAGGATAAGGGAAAATTAGTCAATGCCTTGTACCAATAGAAACAGCACAGCTACTGACCCCTAAGATAGAAGGGATGCACATGTTAACATCAGTAGTGGCCAATCTCTGCCATTTATCAAAACATAAAATAACATTGCTTGATATTTCCTATTAAATTAAAAAATCTTGTCAAAGTAGTTTCATTTCAAAAGGTAGTTTCTTAAAAAGAAGTACTTATTTTCCGCTTCTTATACCATCTTGCTTTGTAGGTAATAATTCTCCTGAAAAAGAAAGTTACTTTTTTTTCAAACTGAGAACTAATAGAGCTTTGTTAGGGGAAAGAAAATATGTGAAGTATTGAGAATAATATGAATAAAATATGATAGCTGTCTACCTTTAAGGGTTTATATTGTATAGACAGTATGACATAAGCAAAACTTTTATGAAAGGGATCTGTAAAATAGAAAGGAAGGATTTACTATTCTTACTTGAGGTTGAGGAAGTTTTCACAAAAGATGATTCTGGATTGTAGTTTTTTGAAAGATGAATACATTTTCTCGGCATCCTGAGATAGTATGGAAAACCATGCCCACAAGACCATATACAGTGCTTCTGATCATTAGTTATACCAGAGGCAAAATGGTTTTATAAATGAAGACCAGAGACAGATCAGAGAGATTAAAGGCATTAGGAAGGGTGATGAAAGAAAACCTGTTTGAGAAAGAAATAAGAAAGACAAGGAAACTATTGTACTGAAGCCCTAGTTGAGGAACAGATTCTCTCCGGACTGACAATTAGATCACTGAAACATAAAGTCTGTATTTCTGAATGCCAAGCGAGGTCTGAACCAAGTGTCAAAAGAGTTCTCCAGTCTGAGGAGTCCTGGTCTTGAACACTTAGAAGAAGGTATGAGAACTGACAGTGTGGACCAAAGCTGTGGTCTCCTGGCCAACTGAAAACTACACAGTCGCTCTTTTGAAGAGGATGACTGAACTTGTTTCTAAGGTCATTAAAGCAAAGGATCCAATTAGAAACAGAGGATTTGAATTCAAGACTTCACATACTAAGGAAGTTTTCACAAACTGATTCTATGACTGTTCATGCATAAAACAGTATGGCATTTTTTTAACTTATCAAATTTTATATTATAATTATAATGATTAAGTGTGGTGAAATATGTGAAGAATTTTTTCCAATTTAAATTACATAAATGTGTTACTATTTTTTTTGTAGGGATCACATACAAATGGAATAAAATAAGGAAATCAGAAAATATCTTGGGGAAGGAGGACTATCATTAGCTTTTTAAACCCAGAGACCATACTGTCCGTTCAAAATGTACCTTAAGCCATCATATGCAATTTTAGTTGTAGATGGCCCTATTAAAGACATAAGGAGAAAGATTAAATTACTTTAATGTATTTTATTTGTATGATGTGGTGGTCCCCCAAAAGATATGTCTATGTCCTAATTTCCAGAATCCATGAAAGTGATCTTATTTGGAGAAAACATCTTTGTGGATATAATTAAGTTAAGGCTCTTGGGATGAGATCATTATGAATTCATAAAATCTAAACCCAATGACAAATGTCGTTATGAGCGACACAGAGAAAAGAATGTAATGTGAACATGGAGGCAGAGGTTGGAGTCATATGACCACAAGTCAAGGATGTCAAAAATTGGCAGAAGCCACTAGAAGCTAGGAGAAATGCATGGAAAAGATCTTTCCTAAATCTTCCATCAGAACTGCAGCTGTGCAGATACCTTGATTTTAGACTCTGGTCTCCACACTGTGAGAAAATAAATTTCTGTTCCTATAAGCCACCAAACTTGTGGTAATTTGTTACAATAGCCCTATGAACCTAATCCATTGTTTAACTAAATATCTAAAATACTACTGTTTAATTATGTATTTTAATATAAAAATGAGATTATTTTTGTTCTAAATCTTTGATGAGTATCTCGAACTTTCAGTACAACTTTTTTTTTCAGCCTTCAATAGTCATCTGTGACTGGGGGCTGCCACCCTCACCTGCCTATCTTTGCACCACAACACACCTTCGCCTCCTAACCTTCATGACCCATAACTGTGTCTAGTGCTCTGAGCTACCAATGAGCACTCTGTACCACACTATACACTCTTGTCCCTTCTGCTCTCAAAATAGCTGGCCATCTCATGTAGTTTTTCTTTTTAACCTTACCTTTCCTTCAGCAGGTAAAGATGGAAGCAGCATAGCAATGAGAAGCAGCGCCACCGGAAGTAAAGCCATTGTTGGAAACTAAGTCAAAGCAAACAAAGGTCTTCATTAAAATAAAAAATCATGGGACTAAGAGAGGGAAACTAATATAATGACCCAAATTATATCAAGGAAGAGAGATTCCCTGGTTCATTAACAGTGTGACAAGAACTGCCATAGAGTACCATATTGTCAAATTTGTTGTCATGTGTTGTCCAATTTCCTTACATAGAAAAATACAAGTGCAATTAACAAATTGAAAATCTAGCCTTTTCAAGCTTGCTTAATCCATGAGTTGGTACAAAGGGTGTTTAATATTTTCATTCTCTTTTAAAAGACACTCAGCAGCTCATTGCCAAAGGTATCCTATCTTAATGTATCAGAAAATCCTAGGTCTTTTAAATGACGGGGCAAGACCACTTACTTGGGGAAGCACTGATCTTCCCCATTGTTAATCTTATAGCTGTTTATTTTTAAATTAAAAGAATGATGTCTTGATTTATATCCCATTTTACCATGACTATTTCAAAATCACAAGCATGAGCATTAAGTGTATGTTTCAGAATGAATGTAAAAAAATTTAAATAGCAAATTGATACTGTTTTTGTATACCAGTGCTATAATTTACTTTCATAACTTTGAAAGTTTTATTGAGATCATTCTCAAAATTTATCCCTCTCAAAATTTATCCCAGTTAAAAACTATGGATAAACTCATTAATGGATTATTTTACCCTTTGCACCATAAAAATGTTTGGCATGATAAAATATATACCTTAGAATAAATAATCACTTACTGTTGGTTCTCACGACAGAATAAAATACCTGCTTTCTCTGTAGAAAAAGGAATTTGGAAAGAGAAGTTATAGCAGAATATATTATATGTCTTTGGGCAAATTATGGTTGTGTATGTGAATCTCAATTAACAATGTTTTGCAATGGTATTTTTCATACCAATAATCTCCAATTTCATTGCCAGTTGTTTGATGTTGTTTTGACATTGGCTTCCACATTTGCTTTTAACATGATTAATCAAAGCAGGATCCTCTCCCTTAACCAGCCCTCCCCATTTCTTAGGTACGCAGTGACTCAGGAAACCTAGACAGGAGGATCGCAAGTTCAAAGCCCGTCTCAGGAACTTAGTGAGACCCTGTCTCAAAATAAAAATAAATTAATAAAACAGGCTATGTATGAATATGAGTCAATGATAAAGCACCCCTGGATTAAATCCCCAGTAAATAAAACAAACAAAAATTTGGACACTGACTTTTTGGTTAAATATTTCCAAACTGATCATTCAAGACTGGTTAATTATGAGAAGATTGCCTAGACCTGCCTTACGGCTGAATCTCCTGGTTCAGCTTTGTATAACCTTACTTTCTACCTTTGTATAACCTTACTTACTACCCACCTGTAGCTTACTATTGGTTAGAAATACAGTCTTTGGGAACCATCATGTTTCAAAGATCCTCCCTGAGTTTCAGTTCTCTATTATGGAAAATAAGATTAACACATTACAGGTTTGTTTTGAAAATTGAAAGGCATAATACATGTGAAAAACTACTACAATATTTACATAATATGATGCATATAACCCTCAGTAAATGGAAATTATTGTTTATTATTATCCTTTGCAATGTCTGAATTTTGCTGAGCTCATAAAAAATTTCCATGAAAACTTGCTTTCTGAATTTCCAGTATCAGAAGTGTTTGTGACCTATTCTTCCTTCCAGGTATTATTGGGGGAAAAAAAGCATTATAATCTAATTAGAGATTCAATTGTTCAAGGATTAGTTTTGGCCAACTTTAGGAAAATAGTCTAACATCAAAGTTGCTGTATCCTATTATCCTGATGGCTCATTGAAAAACATGCACATGAGGCCTAAAGATTTTTTATAGCTCAGTCACCCAATATGCTACATTAGGGTAATAATAATAATAATAATTTCACAGTTCAGGAGACCACATTCTCCTCTTTGACATTTTCCTCTCCCATACCCTTGCCCATCCAACTTAAAATCTTCTCTGTTGCATCAATAAAAGTAACAGCACTGTTGGTGAAAGTATTTTCAAGGAAAAATTTCCCCCATCCATTAAGTTTGTATTTTAAACATTTAAACCCACATTCATATGTGGTTGAAAAGTTGACTACCATTTTATCCTTGATACTTACTGATGGAAAAGCACCGTGCCGTTTCTTGTAGGTGTTTTAAGAACAGGATGACATGGTTCTCCTGGGATGTTTACAGGAGGAGCATGGTGTATGGTTTCATAATTCTAGAAAAGGGACACATAACATTTGAAATGAAGATTTGAAGAACATAAAATATAGTATATAATTTCTGCCAACATCTTAAAGCTAATTCGACTGTTCAGTATTGTTCTCTAAGAGTTTAGTATAATCATGATCTCACCATTAGGACTATAGTCTCCCTCTGAGAGGAGATCGTGTTTCAATGTCCTCTTATTTCCTTCAAACATTAACAAAAAAGTGTATTTCTTAAGAAAGTTCAAGAACTGTTGGTTGGCTGACTTCCTTGGAAAATCTAGCATATTTTCAAGACTCCTGACTCCTTATCTAGGACATCAATCTGTACCCTCTTCAAAATATCATTTCTATTAAGTAGTCTCCTACACAGTGAGCAATGACAATATGGATTTGGGGTCACATCTCTCGCTCTTCAATCCTAGAAGTCAATAGATAACAGAAAATCCAGAAGAGTCAACCACCCCAGTTCTAATTGTTAATACTTACAGTTTCTGTAACTGTGTATTCACAGCATTAATAAGAAACTAAAGTTCTTAATTTGACCTCAGGAAAGGCAAGATTTAGAAATGATTCCAAAATTTAGAAATGACTCCCTCTCAGTAGGAGTCACGTGAATGGATGATTTATCTTTTAAGACAGGTGAGGAGTTTCAAACAGCTTGACTTATGTAGGACAGTCTTCCATGCATCAACGCGAGGCCACAAAACCGAACTACCAGTCATCTCTGAATCTGGTGCAGCCCCTTCACCTCACAGATCACTTTCTTCCCTCTTCACCCCATTTCTGCCCCCGCTCCCGACCTTGGTCATCTGGAGTTTCCCAGCCTGCTCTTAAGATTTACCCTGGCTCCAAGGCACAGATCTTGGTGCTGTAGGGCTGGAGCCAGAAAGCTGCTGCTGGTAGCGCCCCTCCCACGGCGATTGTAAACCCCTCATGTCGCCACGTGGGGGCGACGTCATCAGGCTTTGTGCCTTCAGCATTAACGGTCCCTTACGTGGGCTCTCTCCAACGCTTCCTTATCCCCCTTAAGACTGCACCTAGAGAATTCTGCACATAAATTTTCCCTTGTGAAAAGTCTCATTACCGCCATTTGCTGAGGAAATAAATGTCTCTTAGCATTCCTGGGCAGTACTAGGAGAAGGAATGCTCAGAGGTGTGGCTGAGAAAGGAGATGTTCTTTTTCAGATGCCTGAATTAATGTGGTTTATAATTTAAAAAGGAACTTGGAAAAGTCCACATATGTTTACCTTTGCAGGGCCAACAGTGAGCTTATGTAAAGTTGTGAGCTTGCGGGTTTGCTCATGAATGCTTTATATTCGTAATCTTCTTCCTTTAATGGTAGTTTTATGATCAGAAAATTCAAGAATACTTAACAGGATGAACTCTTTTAGGAAAATATCCAGGATTCCTGAGATGTGGCTGCAGCTATCCCAGGCATTGGTTGATGAGATGTGCTATCTTTTTCCGCAAAAGACCTGTGAGTGATAGACACATTTTCTTTTGTGCTTAGATGTTTTCACGATGAAAAAGAATGAATTAGCTCATCAGGTAGAGGAAGGGTTTGGTAAAAAGATATTAAGCCAAGGAGTAACATCCACCACACTTAGTCCTCTGTATATGTGGAAAAAGAAGCTTGGCATTCTCATTTGCATCTTTATGGCTCAGTTAGGTACAACTGCACTGAAATGCACTGCAATGTTTCTTGGTGCTTAGTGCTTTCCTTTGACAGTGTAATAAAGTAATTTCAAGTGGCTAATATACTGATATCTTAGCTCTCCAGTGACTTGTTTAGATTCATGTGCCCTTGACTAAAACAAGTCTCTTGAGTTTTGACATCATCCTAGACTACTTACTCTTTGCAGCTACATCCTATTAAATTCATTTCTGAAAGTTTGCCTTTCTAAATATTTTTCAAATTTATCCCTTGGCCTCTTTACTGCTATTTTTATGTTTTACCATCTCTTGCCTAGATTATTAACATTTAAAATACTTATATCCATGAAATCTCTACTTATCTTTATATAAATAAAATTATTTGGAACATTTTTTTTTCTGCTGTAAAACAATTTCTTGCTTTTTTGGGGGGTGGGGTAAGGGGAGAATTACCCCGGATTTAACTCAGGGGCACTCGGCCATTGAGTCCCATACCTAGCCATATTTTGTATTTTATTTAGAGACAGGGTCTCACTGAGTTGCTTAGCACTTTGCTTTGCTGAGGCTGACTTTGAACTCATGATCCTCCTTCCTCAGCCTCCTAAGACACTGGGATTACAGGCATGGGCCACCATAACCAACAACGATTCTTTCTTAAGTGAACATTTTGCTTTCATTTTTAGAGACATTGTATCTATGATTTTTACTTTCCCAATCTTCACCATAGAAAATGCCAGAATGAGAGCAACCTGAGTATGTCTTGAATATTGCTATAGCTCCAAAGCTTAACACAATACTGATTTCATAGACGGCAGTTATTAAATAAAAGCCAAGTGAATAAATATTGACCTACTATAAATTCTTAGGGAATACAGAGAAAAGAACACAATTTTTTTCCTCTTAAACTTATAGTATATGCAAGAGATACAATACAATGCATAAGTAAATAATATTACCAGTAGGAAAACTTAGTGCTAGGTAAATGGGATAGTTAAAAAATATCATGGGGAGTTCTCTGAGTTAATATGATCTGGGTAAAAACTAAATGTACCTTGACATTTGAACTGTCTAATGATGTGTGTGACACAATTAGAAAAGAAAAAAAAGAGGATTTAGTATATTTGGTTAGAAGAACAAAAGCAGACAAATTTATCACAAAACATATTTAAGCTAAACATATAGACTGTTGAAAATGTTGGGAAAACTTTATCAAAGTAGAAGGAGATTTGCTTCTCTGTGTAACATGGGAAAGTAATTTCATTGATATTTTGGTGGGTTGGGAAATTATATGACCAAAATATCATTTCATGATAGTTACCTGATAGCAATGTGCAGGATGGTTTTTGAGAAATTGGCAGCAGGAAGAATAAGTGTGTGGTGACAATTTTCCACATTAATTTTATAGGAGGAGAAATAGGAAAAAAAAGGGTGGGGTGTTCAGAGATAATAAAAAGTGCTTATAATGAATTTCATATGAAGGGCAAAACCCAAATAGAAGAAATCTGTAGACTTGGATCTTATGTTGGAGAGTATAAGAAAAACATCTCCATTTTTGAGAGGAACAGTATAGGTACGGTTAGGTACTCATGCCAGATCACAGATCAGCAGTGTGCTGAAGATAGCAGCTTTGAATATGCTTTGGTGTTGGGAGGGCTTGCTTCTCCTCTATGATTTCACAGATGAACTGTGTAGCCCAAGGGAGATAAATTTCCAACTCCCATTGAACTCAGTATCTTTGAATTTGCAATAACAGATTTTTGTCAGATCATCACCGAGAACCAATGTTACTTCATCTTCAAAAATGCATATTTTGTGTATGTGGTGACTGCATTGGAGAGAAAAATTTTGTGCAAGTTTATCCTATTCTAATTAGAGATTCAGCCTCTCAAAACTTTGAACAAGTTCTTACTTCAATGCCAAGTGTCACCTTATATCATATTATTATTTTAGAACAGAGTGACCCAAAGAGCAATCAACCTCATAATATTTCATGTCTAATGACTAAATATATAAAGACTCAAAGTGATTCATTTTTATTGTGTAAGACATTTTACCATTTTAACTGAAGAAGGAATATCAAATAGGGGAAAATCTCAGACTGAAAGATGTTTTCACCTTTAAAGTAATATAAAGGAGATATTAAATAACATGATTCAGTTTAAAAAAAAAGAGGTGGATCAGAACAGCTAAAATTGATATAGCCAAACCAAAGACAAAGAAAACAGAGAAAAATTGTATTCATGAAATAAACACTAGCTAAAGATCAAAAAGGAGCATTCAGGAACAAGGAATGTGTATAAGAGACTACAACAAAATGAAAAAAGTCAGTTAAGAAGTTAACCACTGAGACACATCCCCAGCCATTTTTAAATTTTTTTATTTTGAGACAGGGTGATGCTAAGTTGCTTGGGTCTCACATGCTGAAACTGGTGTGGATCTTGTGATCCTCCTGCATCAGTCTCCCCAAGTTGCTTCTCTTAACTTCTTACCATGCCTGGCAAGAAGTTAAGAGAAGAAAAAACAGGAAATTGAGGACAAGACTATGAGTCAAAACCAAGATAAAATTGTCTGCTTATGCTCTCCATTTTACAGTTTTTTTTCTCAATATATTTTCATCAAGGCAAACAAAAATTCTGTCCTAAGCTCAGATAATACAGCAAATCATGTTGATGTTGATGATTTACTGTATTAGAATACAAAGTCTCAAATGATTCTGATATTGCCTTATGTGTGAGTTTGCTGGCTTTCAAGCAGAGACAAGCTTTGTGTTTTGAAACAACCCAGGTGTGTGAGAACCAACCTCAAGTTTCTGTGAGACTGAAGAAAAGGAGGCAGGAATTTAGTACTGCACAGAGTGCAATTGATTGGGGAGTTACTGAGAGAAGTGTGGTCCTGGATGGCAGCAAGATTAGATAGATCTCTACTATTTGGGTCAGAAGTACAGGTTTATGTAATAGGACAAAAGTGACTTTATTTGAGCTGGAGCATACCTGGTTTATCTTAAGCTAATATCAAGGAGTTGGGCACTTCAGTGCCAGGGTCTTGTCATAAAGTTCCACATACTACTCCAATAATGTTTGTTTATAGCATTCGGGGAAACTATTCAGGGAAAATTGACTAGGGTTATTCTGGACCTGTCAGGGCAGTTACAGGAACTCCAAGAACAAATCCAACAATTTAACATTTCTCTCAAAGAATAATATCAAGTCAGAGTAAAGGTGAATATGAGTCTTTCATGTGTGATATGAGGAGTGCGACATCAGGAAAGTACACACAAGATTTTGGTTTGAAAGTAGCATAGACTTAGGGAAAAAAACAACAACAATGACAAAATAGCAAAAATCTTTAGCTAAGAGGGAAAAATAAATGATTGGTAGGTTTTATAAAGATAAATCTGTCAAGAAAGACAACACTGGTGGGCATTAGCAGCGGGGAGCTGGTGTACCACACATTTTGGCCAACAGGATGGAGTTCATAAATGGTTCCTAAACTAACAGCCAAATGGCATGCTAGACCAAGGGTCTGACTGTCCTGCCCCAGGAGATTTTCTTTAGCCCACTTAGGGCATATGCCAGGACTACAGATCCAATGTCCAACAGGATCAATCGGATGGAGTTAGTAGGGTCACCTGACGTTGAGTTGTGGCTGCCATCAGCCACATTATTTTAAGGGCAGTCTGCCTCCTTTGATATACCCTATCCTGATAAAGTGCCTTTTTGCGACGTACCCACAGGGCTAGGTCCACAACCTGGGACAGGAAAAGGATACACACCTAAGTGAAAGCACATTTTCATATTTCCAGGGGAGGAAACATTAATACGATCAGTTTCATGATATACAGTCAAATTTATCCCCGGCTGATGTAGCTGTTTCCACATTCAACATTACAGCTCCCACAGAAGCTTTTCCAGGACAGACAGTTGTCCCACTTGCCATTGTGCCACCCAGAGTATAAGGCCATAATACACTGTCCAGTTGTGAGTACAATCAGTGGTTAAGGCTCATGAGTTACTACCAGTCACATTATATGCAGATCTACCCTGATTTTCTTCTTTCACAGACCAAACTCTATCAGTGGTAGATTATCTGCACCAGCAGTCTAGATTGTTTTGATCTTCTCTATACCCATCTCTCTACTAAGCATTTCAGTTGTAAGGGCCACACTCTCTTGATGTACAGTCACAGACACTGAGCAGTCACCTGGAGTGGTGAGACAATAGGTAATCAAATCTAATTTTGCCCCCAGCTCAGGGACAATATTGGGGAGGCAGGGGGATAGGGGGACATGGTCTGTGCTATTGAAGTACTGTGGCTTCTGAAATATACCGTCCACCCAGCGCATTAGAGGTAGGCCAGATTATGCTGTGATGGGTTGCTTTGATCAGTGGCTTCCCCTGTGGTAGGGAAAAACTACTGTTGGATATATTCTAGTATCAGCTCCTTCCCAGATCTGTGACCAAAAACTGGAGATGACTTTATCTTTGTTGTTTTTGTCAAAGAGCCCAACAAATATCATCTGGTTTGTGTCTAACTGCCTTGGCATGCCTGGTAGAGGGTGCACAGAACCTGTGCTTGGGCTATCAAAATTTTTTTCCTTATCAAATACTTTCTGTAGGGGAGCATCACAGTCTCATGTGTTTCCCTTCTTAACTGGTCTATATTGTGTGTGTAGGTGTTGTGCTAGATGAGAAATGAGAGCCTACTGATAATCATACAAATGTATTTACACTCTTTATGCCATTGTAAAGAGGATAGGGAAGGTTTGCACTTGATCTCACTCTACCCCTGGTATCAAACATGTTTTACCCAATCTAAGCAACTCTAGCCCTAGGGACCTTCATAGATTATCCAGTGCACTGAATGTTTTGGGGTTGACAGACCATCTACTCATGAATAGTAAATGCAAAATATATGAAAAAAAAAGTATACAGCACTAAAAAGCTTAGTGCAACTGGTTTCATAAGAAAGAATAATGTTTAGTTTCAGAAGTTATATCATATTTTCTTCTACTTAGGATTCGGTTTTAGTCAGTTTTTGCTTCATTGTGACCAAAATACTTGACAAGAGCAACTTAGAGTAGGGAACATTTATTTGGGGCTCACGGTCTGAAAGATCTCAGTCCAAAGACTGCCAACTCCATTGCTCTTGGCCCAAAATGAGGCAGTACAACATGGGGGAAGGATCCAGTGGAGGAAGCTGTACCACTTATGAGAGCAGGAAAGCAGAAGGCTGGGAAAGGGGCCACAGAAAAGATGCAACAATCTTCCAGGGCACTTCCCCAGTGACCCACCTCCTTTCGCCACACCCTACCTGTCTACAGTTGTCTCTTAGCCAGTCCATTCAAACTAGGATGTACTAATTAGTTTAGAGAACTCACAATCTAATCTGTTCACCCAGCTCTGAATATTCCTGCATCAGCAGGAGCTTTTGGAAGACTCCTCATACCTCAAACTATTATTGTATTGGGGTTTATTGTTTCCCTTTACATACTATAGTGTTTGTTTTATAAATTTCAGTGCATATGTATCCATGATCATTACATCTTCTTGACTTATCATTTCATATATCAATATATAGAGAATTTTTAAAAATCTATTCTGATCAACTTTTTTGGCTTGAAGTCATTTTTTCTGATATGCATATAAGTACTCCTGCTTCTTTGCAAATTCCATTTGATTGGAATATAATTTTTAATCTTTTCCTTTTCAGTCAGGTGTGTCTTTGCCATTAAGGCTAGCTTTTCATCTGCGAGCAGATTTTTGGGTCTTGTTTTTTAAGTCCAATAACCTAGTCTGCATCACTTAATTGGAGAATTAAGAACTTTTATATTTAGGGTTATTATTTAAGCTATGCATTATTTCTGTCATTTTGTTACTTTTCTACTGGATGTTTTGAATCATCTGTGTTGACTTCTTTCTCCCTTACTCATCTTAGATGTTTATTGGTTTACTGATTCAATAATGTTTGATTTGCTCTTAATTCATTTGCTTATCTAGTCTTCTGTTGAGATTTATTCTTTCCCTAGGTTCCCCTATTTGGGTTTATTCTGCTTCCTCTTCCTCTTCAGGTGTATCATTCCTGTAAGTTTTTTTCTGTAATACTTTCATAGTGGGCATGAACTACTTATCTTGGACTGTCTTTATTACTTCTTTAATTTTGAAAGATAGTTTGGCTGGATATTGTAATTTAGATTGTCAGATACTTTCTTTCTGAGCTTGAATTACATCATTCCATGTCCTGGTCTTTAGATATTCTGCTTTGAAAATTTCTGTTACGCTGATGGGTTTACCTTTCTAATTGACTGGGTGTTTCTCTATTTCAGTCTCCAATAGTCTTGGTTATGTTTTTCTGGCAATTTAACTATGTTATGGAGCAGGCATTTTTCTTATGATTTCTGTTTGGAGTTCTATGTGTATCCTATAGTTGGATGTCCACTTCTTTATCAAGGTTTGGTAAATTTTCTGGTATTACTTCACTTAACAGATTTTCTACACCTTTAGCCTATAGCTCAACTCCATTATCTATTCTGAGTATATGTACATTTGGTGTTTTAATGGTGTCATATAAGTGTTTTATTCATTATTTTTCATTTTTTATTTTTGCATCAGTGTGATAATTAATCAAGTCTGCAATTCTGGTATTTTTTTCTTTTTATTGATAGAGTTTACTGATGAAGATTTCAACTATGTTTATTTAATTTACTAAACTTTTCTTTTCCAAAGTTTTTGTTTCGTTGTGTCTCAAAATTTCCGTATCTTTATTGAATTTTTGTTTCTTATCTTGCATGGCTTATTTAATTCATTCATGTTTATGTATTTTTTGATCATCTTAAACACCATTCTTTTGAATTCTTTGGCATTTTTTCCACTTTGAAAACTTTAGAATATGTTAGTAGAGAGTTATGAACATTTGGAAGATTCTTATTGCCTCGTATCTTTTGTTTCTATGTCATGAATAGCACATCCGTTGAGTGGATAGTTTTCCCCCTATTATGTGAGGGTCTTTTTAGTGAACCACCTTCTCTTGGTGATGTGCCCTGGGATGTTGGTTTGTTGTGTAGTGTTGAGATTAATTCCAAAAAGGCTTTGTAATGTATTTTCTCTGTGGTTACTTTGGTTTTTATTAAGTAGATTTGACACTGTGACTACTGTATTAGAGTTTGAGGGTTCACTTTGACTTGCAATGGAGAAGTCTCTGTGGTAGTTCAGGTAGATGTGTTGTAGATGGTGAACTCTATGAATGCAAACTTTATGGTTTCTCCTCCAGTCTTTTGATAAAGGTGAAATCTAAAGGGATATGGGGACAATTAATGCTGAAGTTCCTCGTAGGCACAGTAAATAAACTATTTGCTTATTTATCTCTGCTGTTGCTAAGTGAGTAAACGTCCAGGAACAGGGCTTCAGATAGACCCCTGTCTATCTAGGGTATGGTCATCATCTGGGGGCTTTTGTATATCTTCATTTTTAAGTTTAAGTATTCACCAAGGCTTAAGTAAGACAAGGTTATGTCTGAAGTGTGGTGCAAAGACATGTTAGGCAGAGGGTGTAGCTCACTGGTAAAGCACCCATCCAACAGTCTTAAGGTATTGTGCTTAATCCCAAATACTGCTCAGAAAGGAAGAAACAAGAGCCAGTAACATCCACAAGAGAAAAATAAACCAGATAGAAAATTATAGTAGTCATCAAAAAAAAAAAGGGGGGGAGGGAAGATGGCGGCGAAGGGAGTGCATCACCCCCGTGTACCGCGTCACTGAGCGGGAGAATGACGAGTTAGAACAGCTAAAAACTAGCTTGTTAGGAATTTCCAGCAAAATTGGGGTGCTCCAAAACCTAGAGGAAGGATTTCCATCGCATGAGGATCAGTTACGGGGGCTCAAACGCGAGAGATTTGTCCAAACAGAGGGTCACGCTGCTTATTCAGCAAATCGCCCCGCAGCTAGAGTCTGCGGCGCGCGCTGGAAAACGACGAGATAGCAACGCAAAGATACAACGCTGCGGATTCTGCGGGCTCCTGCAAGCTGTGTAATTACTGTGCTCAGTGCTGAATTCTGGGTTTGAGACAGGGAAGGAAGCGGTCCAATTTGGTTCTCCACACCGGTCAGACCACAGAGAAGCCAGCGGTCACCATCTTGGAGAGCTGACGTCACCATCCCTGTTTTCAACTGATCGCAGCTCATTCAGCTATAGAACAGGTAATGTCAGGCAGCCATTCGCCTGCGTCTTGCAGACAAATTACTCAGGTTCAGTGCTAAAGAACCCGCGGAAACTGCTTCTTGGATCCTGCTCCTATCAGAACATACACTGAGCCCAGAGCGGCCGATTTCCGGCTCCCAGAACTGCTCTGGCCCAGGGCTAAAGAACCCGTGGAAACTGCTTCTCAGTCAGGGTCCTGCTGAATACTGTGGAGGTAAATACCAACCGAGCCTTCATAGGCAGTGGCAACAGGATTGAGACGGGGCTTGTGAGGGCCGGTCAGGCTCACACGTTGCTTTGGTCACCCGGCAAAGGGAACGAAATGCTGCCATTTGCATGGGATACCAACATGGCAGAGATCTGATGTCATCAGAAAGCGGCGGAGGAGATAACTTCATCGATACCAGCGGCGACAGAAACAGTTGGTCTCCTGGTAAAGAAAGTGAGTCACAAACACCCGAGTCTCTCTCACTTTGTCATCAAACGAGAGGGGCAGAGGAGAGCCGCTGCCCGCACCCGGAAAAGGCCCAGCGACCCGCCGGCGTGGCAGTCACGTCACCCCAATTGGAGTAGGGGCAGAGCAAGGTAGGCAGACCTGCGACCGACCATCAGAACAGGCCCAGCGGTCTGCGGGCGTGGTAGACAAGTCACACCAATTGGAGGAGGGGCAGAGCAGAGCTGCCGCCCGCGCCTGCAAGGTAGGCAGACCTGTGACTGACAGGCGGATCAGGCCCAGTGGCCTGCCGGCGTGGTAGTCACGTCACCCCAATTGGAGTAGGGGCAGAGCAGAGCCGCCACCCGTGCCTGCAAGGTAGGTAGACCTGCGACCGACCAGCAGAACAGACCCAGTGGCCAGTCACAGTGGTAGACAGATCACCCCAATTGGAGGAGGAGCACAGCAGCCGCCCGCCCCTTCAAGGGAAACTTTTCAACTATACAAGAGCAATATAAATATATAGGGGGAAAATTTCAAAAACACGACAGTTTCACCAAGCAGAAAGAAACACGAGCAGTATGGAAAGACAAGGAAAGAAGGGACCACAAGCAATGCAGGTCAACTCAACTTTAGAAGCGGTAATAGCTGCAGCAGATGGAATGTCAGATAAAGAATTCAGGATATACATGCTTCAGATGATCTGGAGTCTCAAGGAAGACATTAGACAGCAAAATCAGACAATGAAAGACCACTTCGACAATGAATTACATAAACAAATCCAAGAAGCAAAAGATCAACTATACAGGGAGATAGAGGTTATAAAAAACAAACAAACAGAAATCCTAGAAATGCAGGAAGCAATAAACCAACTTAAAAACTCAATTGAGAATACTACCAGTAGAGTAGAACACTTAGAAGATAGAACATAGACAATGAAGACAAAGTATTTCAACTTGAAAAGAACATAGACGGCTCAGCAAGACTGTTAAGAAACCATGAGCAGAACATTCAAGAAATATGGGATAACATAAAGAGACCAAACTTAAGAGTCATTGGGATACAGGAAAGTATGAGGTTCAAACCAAAGGAATGAGCAATCTATTCAATGAAATAATACGAGAAAAAACTTCCCAGACTTGAAGAATGAGACAGAATCCCAAATCCTAGAAGCCTACAGGATGACGAATGTGCAAATCATAAGAGATCCACATCTAGACACATTATAATGAAGATGCCCAACATACAGAATAAGGAGAGAATTTTAAAAGCTACAAGAGAAAGGAGGCAGATTACATTCAAGGGTAAACCAATCAGGATAACAGCTGATCTTTCAACGCAGACTCTGAAAGCTAGAAGATCCTGGAATAACATATTTCAAACACTGAAAGAAAATGGGTTCCAACCAAGAATTGTGTATCCAGCGAAATTAAGCTTCAGGATGGAAGATGAAATTAAAACCTTCCACGATAAACAAAAGTTAAAAGAATTTGCAGCTAGAAAACCATCTCTTCAAAACATCCTCGGCAAAACATTACAGGAAGAGGAAATGGAAAAGAACAATGAAAACCAATAGTGGGAGGTAGGACAGTAAAGGGGGAAAAATAATTAAAAAGGAAAACAAACCATGTTTAGTAACATAAATAAACAAATATGGCTGAAAGAACAACCCATATCTCAATAATAACCCTAAATGTTAATGGCTTAAACTCACCAATCAAGAGACACAGGCTAGTAGAATGGATCACAAAACAAGACCCAACAATATGCTGCCTATAGGAGACGCATTTGATAGGAAAAGACATACATAGATTGAAGGTGAAAGGTTGGGAAAAATCATATCACTCAAATGGACTTCGGAAACAAGCAGGTGTGTCCATACTCATATCAAATAAAATAGATTTCAAGCCAAAGTCAATCAAAAGGGATAAAGAGGGACACTACATACTGCTCAAGGGAACCATACACCAACAAGACATAACAATCATAAATATATATGCCCCAAACAATGGTGCAGCTATGTTCATCAAACAAACTCTTCTCAAGTTCAAGAGTCTAATAGAACACCATACAATAATCATGGGAGACTTCAACACACCTCTCTCACCACTGGACAGGTCTTCCAAACAAAAGTTGAATAAGGAAACTACAGAACTCAATAACACAATTAATAACCTAGATTTAATTGACATATATAAAATATACCACCCAACATCAAGCAGTTACACTTTTTTCTCAGCAGCACATGGATCCTTTTCAAAAATAGATCATATATTATTTCACAGGGCAACTCTTAGACAATATAAAGGAATAGAGATAATACCATGCAACTTATCTGATCATAATGGAATGAAACTGAAAATCAATGATAAAAGAAGGAAGGAAAAATCATGCATCACTTGGAGAATAAACAATAGGTTACTGAATGATCAATGGGTTATAGAAGACATCAAGGAGGAAATTAAAAAATTCTTAGAGATAAATGAAAACACAGACACAACATATCGGAATCTATGGGACACATTGAAGGCAGTTCTAAGAGGAAAATTCATTGCTTGGAGTTCATTCCTTAAAAAAAGAAAAAAACAACAAATAAATGATCTCATACTTCATCTCAAAATCCTAGAAAAAGAAGAGCAAAACAACAGCAAAAGAAGTAGAAGGCAAGAAATAATTAAAATCAGAGCTGAAATTAGTGAAATCAAAACAAAAGAAACAATTCAAAAAATTGACAAAACTAAAAGTTGGTTCTTTGAAAAAATAAATAAAATCAACACACCCTTAGCCATGCTAACGAAGAGAAGAAGAGAGAGAACTCAAATTACTAGCATATGGGAAGAAAAAGGCAATATCACAACAGACACTTCAGAAATACAGAAGATAATCAGAAATTATTTTGAATCCTTATACTTCAATAAAATAGAAGATAGTGAAGGCATTGATAAATTTCTTAAGTCATATGATCTGCCCAGGTTGAGTCAGGAGGATATAGACAACCTAAACAGACCAATATCAATTGAGGAAATAGAAGAAACCATCAAAAGACTACCAACTAAGAAAAGCCCAGGACTGGATGGGTATGCAGCAGGGTTTTACAAAACCTTTAAAGAGGAACTAATACCAATACTTTTCAAGCTATTTCAGGAAATAGAAAAAGAGGGAGAACTTCCAAATTCATTCTATGAGGCCAACATCACCCTGATTCCTAAACCAGACAAAGACACTTCAAAGAAAGAACAGACCAATATCTCTAATGAACCTAGATGCAAAAATCCTCAATAAAATTCTGGTGAATCAGATACAAAAACATATCAAAAATTGTGCACCATGATCAAGTAGGATTCATCCCTGGGATGTAAGGCTGGTTCAATATACGGAAATCAATAAATGTTATTCACCGCATCAATAGACTTAAAAATAAGAACCATATGATCATCTTGATAGATGCAGAAAAAGCATTCGACAAAGTACAGCATCCCTTTATGTTCAAAACTCTAGAAAAACTAGGGATAACAGGAACATACCTCAATATTGTAAAAGCAATCTATGCTAAGCCTCAGGCTAGCATCATTCTGAATGGAGAAAAATTGAATGCATTCCCTCTAAAATCTGGAACAAGACAGGGATGCCCTCTCTCACCACTTCTGTTCAACATAGTTCTTGAAACACTGGCCAGAGCAATTAGACAGACGAAAGAAATTAAAGGCATAAAAATAGGAAAAGAAGAACTTAAATTATCACTATTTGCAGATGACATGATTCTATACCTAGCAGACCCAAAAGGGTCTACAAAGAAACTATTAGAGCTAATAAATGAATTCAGCAAAGTGGCAGGATATAAAATCAACACGTGTAAATCAAAGGTATTCCTGTATATCAGCGACAAATCCTCTGATATGGAAATGAGGACAACCACTCCATTCACAATATTCTCAAAAAAAAAATAAAATACTTGAGAATCAACCTAACAAAAGAGGTGAAAGAGTTATACAATGAAAACTACAGAACCCTAAAGAGAGAAATAGAAGATCTTAGAAGATGGAAAAATATACCCTGTTCATGGATAGGCAGAACTAACATCATCAAAATGACAATATTACCAAAAGTTCTCTCTAGGTTTAATGCAATGCCAATCAAAATCCCACCGGCATTTCTTATAGAAATAGAGAAAGCAATCATGAAATTCATATGGAAAAATAAAAGACCCAGAATAGCAAAAACAATTCTAAGAAGGAAGTGTGAATCAGGCGGTATAGCGATACCAGACTTCAAACTATACTACAGAGCAATAGTAACAAAAACAGCATGGTACTGGTACCAAAACAGGCGGGTGGACCTATGGTACAGAATAGAGGACACAGAAACCAATCCACAAAACTACAACTATCTTATATTTGATAAAGGGGCTAAAAGCATGCAATGGAGGAAGGATAGCATCTTCAACAAATGGTGCTGGGAAAACTGGAAATCCATATGCAACAAAATGAAACTGAATCCCTTTCTTTCGCCATGCACAAAAGTTAACTCAAAATGGATCAAGGAGCTTGATATCAAATCAGAGACATGGCGTCTGATAGAAGAAAAAGTTGGCTACAATCTACATACTGTGGGGTTGGGCTACAAATTCCTCAATAGGACACCCATAGCACAACAGTTAATAACTAGAATCAACAAATGGGACTTACTCAAACTAAAAAGTTTTTTCTCAGCAAAAGAAACAATAAGAGAGGTAAATAGGGAGCCTACATCCTGGGAACAAATCTTTACTCCTCACACTTCAGATAGAGCCCTAATATCCAGAGTATACAAAGAACTCAAAAAATTAAACAATAAGAAAACAAATAACCTAATCAATAAATGGGCCAAGGACCTGAATAGACACTTCTCAGAGGAGGACATACAAACAATCAACAAATACATGAAGAAATGCTCACCATCTCTAGCAGTCAGAGAAATGCAAATCAAAACCACCCTAAGATACCATCTCACTCCAGTAAGATTGGCAGCCATTAGGAAGTCAAATAACAACAAGTGCTGGTGAGGATGTGGGGAAATGGGTACACTTGTACATTGCTGGTGGGACTGCAAATTAGTGCGGCCAATTTGGAAAGTAGCATGGAGATTTCTTGGAAAGCTCGGAATGGAACCACCATTTGACCCAGTTATTCCCCTTCTCTGTCTATTCCCTAAAGACCTAAAAAGAGCATGCTACAGAGACACTGCTACATTGATGTTCATAGCAGAACAATTCACAATAGCAAAACTGTGGGACCAACCTAGATGCCCTTCAATAGACGAATGGATAAAAAAATGTGGCATTTATACCCAATGGAGTATTACTCTGCATTAAAAAATGACCAAATCATAAAATTTGCAGGGGAATGGATGGCATTAGAGCAGATTATGCTATGTAAAGCTAGCCAATCCCTAAAAAACAAATGCCAAATGTCTTCTTTGATATAAGGAGAGTAACTAAGAACAGAGTAGGGACGAAGAGCATGAGAAGAAGATTAACATTAAACAGGGATGGGAGGCGGGAGGGAAAGGGAGAGAGAAGGGAAATTGTATGGAAATGGAAGGAGACCCTCAGGGTTATACAAAATTACTTACAAGAGAATGTGAGGGGAAAGGGAAAAATAATACAAGGGGGATAAATGAATTACAGTAGTGGGGGTAGAGAGAGAAGAGGGGAGGGGAGGGGAAGGTAGGGGAGGGGAGGGCAGGGGGATAGTAGAGGATAGGAAAGGCAGCAGAATACAACAGACAAGAGTATGGCAATATGTAAATCAATGGATGTGTAACTGATGTGAGTCTGCAATCTGTATATGGGGTTAAAAAAGGGAGTTCATAACTCACTTGAATCAAAGTGTGAAATATGATATATCAAGAACTATGTAATGTTTTGAACAACCAACAATAAAAATTAAAATATATATATATATATATATATATATATATATATATATATATATATATATATAAAGACCTGAGATATTAAATTCTTTATCAAAAAAGGAGCAGCAATCACAACACCAGTATCAAGAGAAAAGAAGGAATACCAATAATATAGAATAAATTTAGAAGTTAAAAATTAATAAAGATGTAACAAGAAGAAAGAAAAAAAGGTAAAGAGAAAAAAGTAAGAAGAAACCTTTTTTTTTTAAAAGGGAAAAGTGAGAAAACAGAGATAAGAGAGGGAGGGAAAATATTCAGTTAAATAACAAAGAAATACATAAGTAAATAAGAAAAATAACTTCAAAAAACAAGGAATAAACGAAAAAGGAGTCAGAAATTCCTGCTAGCCAAAGTATTTGGATTGGACACTTGTTTTCAGGCCTCCTATTGTTGGAGTTTACCTCAATATGGGATGGGGGTATCGGGTCACAGTAGAACAAGCTGTGGCTCCTCTTACCTCCAGTCTAGTGTGTTGGAGGTCTCTGCAAGTTGTGTGCTGCCTGTGGTTCCTGTCAGTGAGGGTAAAGAACTGTGGACTGTGGCAGGGCTGCAGTGACTCAAGAAGCTTTCTGTATGCAAAAGCAGGGGTGTGGTAAAAGTTGGAACCACCTGCCAGTTCTTCCTTCAGTGGTTGACCTCTTTCACCATTTCTATTCAACATAGATCTTGAAACCCTAGCCAGAGTACTTAAATTAAAAAAAAAAATAAAAAGATGTGAATAGGAAAAGAAGAGCTCAAACTATTCATATTTTCTGATGTCATAATTCTATACTTAGAAGACCCAAAACTCCACCAAAAAGCTTCTTGAACTCATAAGCAAATTCAAAAAATACCAGGATGTAAAATTAACATCCATAAATTAGTTGTGTTGCTATACAGCAAAGACAAACAATTTGAAAGATAAATCAGGAAAACTATTCCATTCACAATAGCCTCAAAACCCACAAAATACTTGGGAATCAATCTAACAAAAGAGGTGAAAGACCTCTACAATGAAAACTACAGAACTAAAAAAAGTGATTGAAGAAAGCCTTAGAAAATAGAAAGATTTTTCAATGTTATTGGATAGGCAGAATTAATGTTGTTAAAATGGCCATACTATCAATAACTTTGGAAGAGAGTTGGGAATAGGAAAGACAGTGTAATGAATCTGACATAACTTTCCTATGGTCATATATGAATGCATGACAAGTGTAACTCCACATCATGTTCAGCCACAAGAATGAGATCAAAATTTTAATGGTTTGCACCCCATGTCTGTATAGTATGTCAAAATACATCCTGCCTTAATGTATGTCTAAAATCAAAAAA
Source organism: Callospermophilus lateralis (assembly GCF_048772815.1). Taxonomy (NCBI): domain Eukaryota; kingdom Metazoa; phylum Chordata; class Mammalia; order Rodentia; family Sciuridae; genus Callospermophilus; species Callospermophilus lateralis. Next base: position 105,872,725 of record NC_135310.1, on the reverse strand, counting down.
AGAACCTTAAGATTATCCTGCAGTTAGGACTCCAGTCTGCAGTGTTTTCTGGGTCTACACCCCCTGTTTTAATTATGCTTGCAAGTTTCTCTTCTTAGGCAGAGGGCCACACAATTGCTCTGTACTGTGCATTGCTCAATGTTGCTTTTCCAGTTTTATTCATACTATTCAGGTTTCTCATTAAGTCTGTTTTCCAAAATGATTTGTCTCTTTCTTACTTTTAAATACTGTTTTTCCTTTGCTATGTGGACTTTTCTCACAGTCTCATGAAGGGTACTTTATTCCACTATCTTGCCTCCTCCTTTTTCCTAATATGTCAACTTTTCCTGACCCAGAGGACACTGTGGAACCAGGTTCCTGTCTGACACTCCTATCTCATTTTAAGATTTGCTTTACTCTATTCACACTGTTCAGCTATCTAGACTCCTTGCCAAGTTTGTTCCTATCTCAATTACTTTTTATTCACTAATATTTTTATCTGTTAATTTTCTTCATCTAATCTTGTAATTTATTGTTGTCTTACTTTCATTGTGTTCCTGAATAAATATCATCACATTAGAGAATATTTATATGACAATCCTATGTAAATTCACATTTCCCTTTCCCAGTCTATTCCCATTATTCTTTACCCTCTTCTTCATTTTAATTCACAGAAATGATCACTTCCTAATATCAAATTAGGTATGGGTTTGCAAAACAATTTTCTCCCTTCTATACTAACATGTAAACTCCATGATTTTGGAATTGGTCAGTCTTCTTAACTGATCTATTTCAAAGTGTCTAACTAGATAAAAATCTTCTTCCATAAATGCTACTGAACCCAAGAATGAACTAAAACACATTGTGATGTCACCGATGGAAAGAAATGCAGGAAGCTCTGAGAGGTAATAGAGGACACTTCTTTAGATACTTTCTGCAAAAAATGTTTACTCATAAAGTATTTGCTGGGAATTAGCAGTTCCAACAATTCCTGGAGGGAGGAGTCTGTCAAACAGAGCTACTAGCAAAAACAAATGCCCTGAGATATGAAGGACATTGAGGATCCAGAGAAGATTTAAAGTGCTCATGGTATTAGAAAAAGAAATGAAGGAGAGTGAAAGGAAGTGAGATTGGAAAGTAGAGAAAGATTATTCAGCATTTGCATATCAATTTAAATGCTCTATTTTCATAAGTACTTGTGAAGTCTATTGGAAATGCATGAATGGAAATTAATTAAGAAGTGTGTTAGAGATTAGAATGCTGCTAAAATAATATCAGTGAACTCCATCACCAATTTTGAAACTCCCTACTTTTCTTTGCTTCATATCTACTCATATCCTTGAAGTTATTAGTGAAGATTGATACTTTATAACCATGTGGTTCAGATCTGACAAAGCAATTATTGGTATTATCTGAAAGTTCCACAAAATATATGACAGAATTACAAATCTAGGAATTGAATTGAGGAGTTAAAGGTGAGGGAGCAAGTCTTAGAGAAAATAATCATATATTCTGGGGAAAAGAGTGATGCATTATCATACAGCCAGGAAAAATAAACTTATTTTCTGTTTTTAAAAATGTGGTGTTTATTTTTAGTATTTTTAGATTTAGAGTAAATTTTTTAAGATAGTACAGTAAATATCCATATATTCTTCATCCACTTTGCAGTTTCCTCATTGTTATCATCTTACATAAAGTTGGTGCATTTATCAAGATTAAGATCACGAAACTCATACAGAACTCACCAGTTTTCCTATTAATAATCATTTCCTAGGGTGTGATAGCATATTTCACTATGCTTTCACATCTTAGTCTCATGGGATCCTGTGTGTGTTTCTCAAAGTTTTCTTATTATGTATGAGTTTTGCAGTTTTGAGAAGTATTGTTAAACTCTCAGGAGTATTGTGTTGTAGAATGCCCCTTGCTTTGGGCTTGTCTCATGTTTTAGCTTATGATCACAGTGAGATGCATTTCTAGGGAAAATGTATAAAGGCTGAAGAAATGAAACCACATGGCATATCATTGGTAGTTAATCTGGCTCACTTGGATAAGGTAGCATTTGCCAGATTTCTTCAGCACAAAATGATCATTTTTCTTTTTGCACTATCTGTCCTTTGAAAGTGAATCAGTCAATTTAGTGCAGACTGAAAAGTGAGGGAACGGGGTTTTAACTTCTTGAAGGGTGTGTATTTGTATATATTGTTTTCCATTTTTTGAGGAAGAAATGTCTTAGTCAAGAGAGGTTTCAGAAGGAAAAAGTGATCATATCATACTGTAAACGTGAAGCAGAAGAGAAATAAAGTCCTCTTTGATTTTTGGTGAAATGAAATTCAGAGATATATTAGGCTTAGAATTTTAAATGTAATTATGAACGTGAGATTCAAGTAATTCAGAATAATGAGTAGGTGAGAAGGAATGAAAGACAACGTCTGTGCACACTTTTCCAGAGATGCTTATTTATATGTAGCAGGAAACTACAACTATAACCAAGAAATCATACAACAATGATAATCATATGTTGTTCTTTAGTACATTTTATTTGGGGAAATGATTCTAAATTTTAGTCCAGTTTTTAGTGGTATTAGTTATGGGACAATACAACTTACAGATATTTAACTTGATTAAATTCATTCATTTAAATCATAAAATTAATACAAAATCCAACATAGTTATAAAATTTAAATCCTCTATCTGTAAAATTTCCTATGAATCAGAAGGTGATCTAGAGGGAATGATTATTTACCACACAGAATGAAATTTGTAGTTAACATAGCTATAATTTCCCTGGATATATATTTAAATCTAAGGAGAGGTTATTTCCCTTCCTTACATGGCCCTGCTCAAGTGTATCTGAAATTTAATTATCTTTGTTTTTGCAAATACATATATACTAATACATGCTAATGAGATCTGGATTTGCACATACACCAGTTTTTTTTTCAGCGGTTCACATGATTCAATACTGTCTTTGAAATTGCATTTATTTTCTGAAAGAAAAATAGAGAAAGTAGTTACATCATTGTCACTCTCCTCCATAGCAGCTACACAAACAACAAATTCAGTGTGAAAGAGGAGAAGGGAATTGAGCAGACAAGTTGACATCATTCCACTATGCTGACTTTTTCGGTCATGAGGATTACAAAGAGTACTTAGTTAATTCTCTGATTAATCCATTCTTCATTTTAAATTTGAGCTTCTTGAAATTCTTTTAAGAAAAATTGACATATTTTCAAATTATGATTTATGACTTGCATCATGTAATTCACTCATGAGATGGTTGATAGAAACTAAAGTGACTGTGTGAGTTTTTATAAAATATCCTTAATGAACACAAGGTGGTGCTTCTCAGAATCACTTCTACAAATATAGTGAATAAACTTGAAAAGGGTAGCATTAGAATCAGTATTTATTAGCAAAGTTTTTGTAGGCATAGTTTCATATAATGGGCCTTTATTATTTTACTTGTCCATTTACTCAACAAATATTAATTTACATACTATTTCTTTGGTACTCTTCATCACTGTGTTTGTAATTTATCTGGTTTATCCAGTTTGAGTCCTTTGCTATTCTCACATTGCTTCATTCCCAAAAGTAGGATTAATATTCATTTAACCACTGCTACTGAAAAGTACAGAATCTTTACAGTAAGAGTGATAGGTTGGTTTATGTCATTATAAAATTTTTGTACAGGTATCTTCCAATTATTCATCATAATCAAAGTAATATATTTCTATGTGCCCTTTTCTGCCGCAAGGAAATATAATTGTATGTCTCCCTAAGAAAATGAATATTATAAGACACTTAATGTTTCAATATCACAGCATAACAGACACACCAAGTTTTAATAATTGTCCCATTCTAAATATCACTAAATGTACCAAGTGTTAAAATTATTTTGAAATAACAATGAATTGCACATTTCATTCCAGTTTAACTTTTTTCTTCACCAATTAAATTTGAGAAGCATATGGTTTTGGAGTGGGTACACAAAGTAGATGGTTATTTGCACTCAACAAGTTTGAGCCTAAAGGGAATGTTCTTAATCCTACATTAGGAGAGAGAGGGGAGAATAAGCTGAAAAACACAGTGGCCTCTCACTGGATTCCTAAGGATTTGATTTTACTTCTGTCACCATATGTAAAGCAGCTCTACAAACTCAACATCTATTCAACAATGTAATGGGAAGTTAGAAAATTTTTCCCTGAACATAACACAACTCAAAAACAAACTAGAAGCAGCACTTACTGTGTCCCAAAGTTACGAGGTGTCACTTGCCAGCTGCTTGCTCTTACACAGCCCAAAGTGTGTTGACCACCTTCGTGAGATTATTACCTCTTAAAACTTTTGGCAGGTTTTTTGGCAGTGAAAGAATATGCTTTTCTTAGTTCACTGTATTTATTTAGAACCCCCCTTTGGACTTTTTTTTTTTTTAGATTTTTTTTGGAATGCATTACAATTCTTATTGCACATATAGAGCTCAATTTTTCATATCTCTGGTTGTATACACAGTGTATTCACATCAATTCATGTCTTCATACCTGTACTTTGGATAATAATGATCATCACATTACACCATCATTAATAATCCCATGCCTGCTCCATTCCCCTCCAACCCCTCTGCCTTATCTAGAGTTGTCTATTCCTCCCATGCTCCCACTGCCCATCCTACTATGAATCAGCCATTAGGGTGGTTGAGAAACCAGCTGGTTGAGAAACCAGCTACAGCTTGCTTCCAAGAGGAAATAAAGTTGCAATTACTTTCAATATAAATACTAATCAAAGGAGAAACCAAGGTAGAAACCAAGTCAAGTTAAATACCAAAAATAAACAAATATAAATGGGAATACAAATCATGTCTCAATAATAATTCTGAATATTAATGGCCTAAATTCTACAATCAAAAGACATAGACCGTCAGATTGGATTAAAAAAGAAGAACCAACAATATGCTGTCTTCAAGAGACTCATCTCATAGAAAAAGATATCCACGGACTGCAGTGAAAGGTAGGGATAAAACATACCACTCACATGGACTGTGGAAGCAAGCAGAGGTTTCCATCCTCATATAAAATAGACTTCAAGACAAAGTTAATGAAATGGGATAAAGAGGGGCGTTTCATACTGCTCAGTGGAACCATACGTCAACAATATACAACTATTATAAATATATATGCCCCAAACAATGGAGCGTCTACATTCATCAAACAAGCTCTTCTCAAGTTCAAGAGGCAAATACAACACAACACAATAATTCTGGGTGACTTTAACACACTTCTTTTACCCCTGGACATATCATCCAAACAAAAGCTAAACAAAGAAACTATAGAACTCAATAATACAAAAAATAACAGACTTAACAGACGTATATAGAATACTTCATCCAGCAATGAGCAAATATACTTTCTACTCAGCAGCACATGGATCCTTCCCTAAAAGAGACCATATAGTATGCCACAAAGCAACTCTTAGCAAATACAAGAAAGTAGACATACTACCCTGCATTCTATTAGATCATAATAGAATGAAATTAGAAATCAATGATAAAATAAAAAATAAAAGCTACATCAACAACTTGAGACTAAATAATATGTTATTAAATGAACAATTGATTGCAGAAGACATCAAAGAAGAGATTAAAACATTTTTAGAGGTAAGTGAGAAAACTGATACAACATATCTAAACCTCTAGGACTCTATGAAGGCAGTATTGAGAAGAAAATTCATTGCATGGAATTATTCCTTAAAAGAAAAAAATGTCAACAAATAAATGACCTGACACTCCATCTCAAAGCACTAGAAAAAGAAGAACAAAACAACACCAAAACCAGTTGAAGATAAGAAATAATTGAAATCATAGCTAAAATCAATGACATTGAAATAAAAAATTGAAATAATTGACAAAACAAAAAGTCGTTTTTTTTTGATGAAATAAAATTGATGAATCCTTAGCCATGCCGACAAAGAGACGGAGAGACAAAACTCATATTACTAACATCAGTGATGAAAAAGGAACTATTGTGGCAGACACTCTAGAAATACAGAAGATAATTTGAAATTATTTTAAAAATTTGTGCTCCATTAAAATAGAAAATATTGAAGGCATCAACAAATTTCCGTCATGTGATTTGCCTAAACTGAGTTCTACAAGACCTTCAAAGAAGAAATAATATGAATACTTATCAATTATTTCATAAAATAGAAAAAGAGTGAACACTTCTAAATTCATTCTATGAGGCCAATATCAACCTGATTTCAAAACCAGACAAAGAGACATCAAAGAAAGAAAACTTCAGACCAATATCTCTAATGAACATAGATGCAAAAATTCTCAATAAAAATCCTGGCATATTGAATACAAAAACATGCCAAGAAGATACTCCACCATGATCAAATGGGGTTCATGCCAGGATGCAAAACTGGTTCAAAATAGGGAAATCAACAAATGTAATTTATCATATCAATTGACTTGAAGATAAAAATCAAATGATCATCTCAATTCACTCAGAAAAAGCATTTGACAAAATACAGCACTCCTTCATGTTCAAAACACTAGAAAAAAATAGAGATAACATGAACATAACTCAACATCATAAAGACTATCTATGCTAAACCCCAGGCCAACATCATTCTTTTTTTTTTTTAGAAAGAGAGAGAGAGAGAGAGAGAGAGAGAGAGAGAGAGAATTTTAATATTTATTTTTCTTAATTTATATTTATTTTTCTTAGAGGAAATATTAATATTTATTAATATTAATATTTATTTTTCTTAGCGGACACAACATCTTTGTTTGTATGTGGTGCTGAGGATCGAACCCGGGCCGCACGCATGCCAGGTTAGCGCGTTATCACTTGAGCCACATCCCCAACCCCCAACATCATTCTAAATGTAGGAAAAAATGAAGGCATTCCCTTTAAAAACTGTAACAAGACAGGGATGCCCTCTTTCACCACTTCTATTTAACATAGTTTTTGAAACACTGGCCAGAGCAATTAGACGAAAGAAATTAAAGGGATACACATAAAAAGAAGAACTCAAATTAGCACTAGTTGCTGATGATATGTTCTATACCTAGAACACCCAAAAAGTTCCACCAGAAAACTTCTAGAACTAATAAATGAATTCAGCAATGTAACAGGATATAAAATTAACACCCATAAATCAAAGGCATTTCTGTATATCAGTGACAAAACTTCTGAAAGGGAAATGAGGAAAATTATCCCATTTACAATAGTCCCTCCCCAAAAATAAAATACTTGGGAGTCAACAAAAGAGGTGAAAGATCTATATAATGAAAATTACAGAACCCTAAAGAAAGAAATCAAAAAAGACCTTAGAAAACGGAAAGATCTACCTTGCTCTTGGATATGCAGAATTATTATTATCAAAATGACCATACTACCAAAAGCAGATTTAATGCAATGCCAACAAAATTCCCAATGGCATTCCTCATGGAAATAGAAAAAGCAGTTATAAAATTCATCAGGAAAAATAAAAGACTCAGAATAGTTAAAGCAATCCTTAGCAAGAAGAGTGAAGCAGGTGGCATCCCTATACCAGACCTTAAATTATACTACATAACAATAGTAACAAAACCAGCATGGTATTGGCACCAAAACAAACTGGTAGGCCATTGTTACAGAATAGAAGACACAGAGATTAACACACAAAATTACAATTATCTTATATTAGACAAAGGTGACAAAAACATACATTGGAGAAAAGTTAGCTTCTTTAACAAATGGTGCTGGGAAAACTGGATATCCATATGCAACAAAATGAAATTAAACCCCTATCTCTCACCATGCACAAAACTCAACTCAAACATGGATCAAGAACCTATGAATAAAACCAGAGACCCTGCGTCTAACAGAAGAAAAATTAGGCCCTAATCTCCATCATGTGGGATTAGGCCCCAACTTCCTTAATAAGACTCCTACAGCACAAGAATTAAAATCAAGAATCAATAAATGGTATGGACTCAAACTAGAAAGTTTCTTCTCAGCAAAAGAAACAATCTGTGAGGTGAATAGAGAGCTTACTTCTTGGGAGCAAATTTTTACCCCTCACATCAGATACAGCACTAATTTCTAGGATATATAAAAAATTCAAAAAGCTAAACACCAAAAAACAAATAACCCAATCAATAAATGAGCCGAGGACCTAAATAGACACTTCTCAGAAGAGGATATACAATCAATCAACAAATATAGAAAAAAAATGTTCAACCTCTCTAGCAAATAGAGAAAGGCAAATAAAAACTACTCTAAGATTTCATCTCATTCCTATCAGAATGGCAACTATTATGCATATAAACAACAGTAAGTGTTGGTGATGATGTGGAAAAAAAGGTACACTCATAGGTTACTGGTGGAACTGCAAATGGGTGCAGCCAATATGGAAAGCAGTTTGGAAAGTTCTTGGAAAACTGGGAATGGAACCACCATTTGACCCAGCTAACCCTCTCCTTGATCTATACCCAAAGGACTTAAAAACAGCATAGTACAGGGACACAGCCACATCAGTGTTTATAGCAGCACAATTCACAATAGCTAAACTGTGGAACCAACCTAGATGCCCTTCAGTAATTGAATGATGAAAAAATGTGACATATATATACAACGGAATGTTACTCAGCAATAAAAGATAAAAAATCATGGCATTGCTGGTAAATGGATGAAGTTGGAGAAGACAATGCTAAGTGAAGCTAGGCAATCCCCCCAAAATACAAATGCCAAATGTTCTCTCTGATATAAGGAGGTTGATTCATAGTGAGGGTAGGAAGAGGGAACAAGGGAGGAAAAGATGAATTTTAGATAGGGCAAAGGGGTGGAAGGGAAGGGAGGGGGCATGGGGTTAGAAATGATGGTGGAATGAGATGGACATCATCATCCAAAGTACATGTATGAAGACACGAATTGGTGTGAATATACTTTGTATACAACCAGAGATATGAACAATTGTGCTCTATGTTTGTAATACGAATTGTAAAGCATTGTGCTGTCATATGTAAATAAAAAAATTATTATTGAAATTGTAAAGATTCATGGGATACATTATATGAATTTAATAAATGAACATAGTGTGTAATGTTCAAATCAGGGTGGTTAATATTTACACATCAAACATTTTTTTATATATTTGACTAACGGGTAGCAGTAATACATATTTATGGGGTACAGTATGATATTTCAACACATATAAAATATACACTGATAAAATCAGGGCATTTAACATTTTCATTTCTGTATCACTTATGTTGTGTTTGAGGCCTCTGAACTTGTCTCTTCTATCTGTTCATAAAATAGAAAGGATATTGAGAAGTATAGTCATCCTACTGTGCTTTAGAACACTAGAATAGATTACTTCTACCTGACTGTGTTTTGGTACCCACTGTTCATCCACTCTCTTTCACCTCCCTCTTTTTCTCAGAGTCTACTAACCATTACTATATGTTCAGTTTCTCTTTTCTTTTATTAGCATCTGCATATAAAAAAGAACATGTGGTATTATTTAATGCAGAATCAGCCAGTCATTATTGGCAGAGGGAAGATGAGACTTCTCTGGCAAAGTGGGTTCCATTAACCAAAGGCAATTGACTTGATGGAGGGCAGATGTAGGCACTTAGTTGCACTTCACTGTAGCACCTGGGAGACAGAGGCACTGCGCCCTGAAATGGGATTTCTGTGCGATTTTTAGACAGCATCTACCAACTTCTGGTATATTTGCATAATTATAGTAGTGCATATTAGAAAAATGTTGTAGAGTGGAGTTAAATCATTTATCATGTTTGTACATGATTCACCTATCTGGTTAGGAAAATGAGAGGCAAATTAGTGCATTATTTGCTAAGTAAGTGATTCTTGCTCATGTTTGTTTAAATCCAGTATTCTGTGTCCTGTCCTGTAAAATAGGGTAACATACTGCAAAGGGCAAATACACTTAATGTATGGACACAGTTTCATTAGTATCTTGGTTGTAGTGACACATAAATACTAGCAATTGTGAATTTATGCAAAGTAGTTGATTATAATAAGAACTATTAAATGATCTATTCAATTTTGGAATTTGTAAGGTAGTTTTTTTTTAATATTGAAGTTTTTATATCTTATTGAAAGGTTCATAAGACTAATAAATAGCTTACTTAAGATTATATGTTCACATTTCACATGAATTTTCTGATTTGGAGCTGAACTGACAAGTGTACAGAGCAAAGTACACAAAGAAGTATTTAAAAGTGGATAGATGGATTGTGATATTTTGGAGAACAACTCTTCTTGATATTCTTTCTCTTTAATTTCAGCAAATATATGTAAAGAAAAAAATATACCATAAAAAACTAGACTATTTCTCTTCATGGCAGTAGAAGAAATATGCAAAATGACCACTCCAGCTCCATGAGCCCAGCTAGAGGGCTCCAGGACCACAAGCCCGTCACACACCACACAGGCACCTGGTCTCCAAAGATCCTCACCTCAGCCCGCATGACAGTACCTTGACAGCACCTCAATAAGCTGGACAAGCACTTCGACTCGGGAGGCTTTGGAATGGTTAGCACTCTTAGGGCAGTTGGTGTCCTTTCTACCAAATTAAAAAAGAACTATGGACAATGAGATACGCGGATGGGTGTCTACGTCCAATACCCAGAAGAGGAAATTGAGTCTCACAGATTTTAAAGCCAGCATTCTTCTAATACTTGAAGCCTTCTCTAGCAAATCAGTGCTTTCTCCTCCACTTTACATCTTTCTTTGGTATTCAGTGCCAAAATGTTTGCCAAATTGTAGAATAATAAAAAGTAAAAGGAGATGTTGAAATCCACAATTCTAGCTCTGGGAGAAAAACACAGTGAAGCATTTGGCAGCATTGGAAGTGTGTTATGAATTCTATAAATGAACACTTTGCTGTTCATGTGTATTTTGAAGACATTTCTGTTTGTGGTTTGAGAGACTTCTTGTGGACAGTGGCCTTGCTGCATGGGCTGGGATGTCCCAGCAGCCTCGAGAACAGCAGATGTGACTACTGAGATGTTCTTTTGGACACGAGCTATAAAGACCACAGGTTGACAAAAGACTTGTGTTTTGTATTTCATTTTCTGTATTTGTTCTGTATTTCACTTTCCCTGGTATGGCTCAAAGTGGGAGCTATGTGAGAAGTGGACTTGGGGATAAATAACGCTGGCATGGAACTTCACACCATCTGCAGACATGGCAGAAAGGAGCAAGGGAAGCCAACCAGTTGTGAGTGACAGAGATTAATCTTCAAAGTCACAAAGGCCTGTAGTTCCCTTTGGAAAGCACCACAGCCCTGAAACATTTCTTTGAGGCAAAGAAGACGTTTATCAGCTATGATGTTCAGGTGACTGCTGTGTCCTGGAATCTTGATGCTGTGGAATCAAAAAACAAAACAAAACAAAACAAAAACAACAACAACAAAAAAAAAACAAACACAGGAGAAAGAGATTTACTTTTAAAATTAGGAGAAGCAACAAGATAACTATGTTCCATTTATTATTTCAAGCATCTCAGCACACCCTGTGGCCTGTGCTTCTCTAGGTAGCATATGGATTCCCAGATTGGGAGGAGAGGCCATATCTATAACTGTTAGTTGGAGAGGGGATACTTAAAAATTAAAATTTTTGGAATTTTGCATTAACTAATATATTTGTTTTCAAAAACTGCATCTAGAATTATTAAATCCTTCTACTGAAAAATCAAAAAAAATATTTATGTCAATTCTTCTTACTGGAGGATGTAAAAAGGATTGAAAAAATATGGGTTGAAAATTTTCAAGTAAAGCATAATCACGAGAGTCGATAAAAAAAAAAAAAGTCAGGTCAGTTCTTGATGTCGCATTAACTGTTCAGTTGAAAAACTGGACTAACGTTGGGTTGTGTTTTTCACATACATGACATTAGAGGACATGCTATGAAAATGTATATGAAAGAAACTTGCTTTAAAAATAAAACTGCCACATTATGACATTAAGCCATAAAAATTAATGAATACTTATACATAATTCCACTCAATTTCTTTTGTACATTTTTAAACTGGAAATTGGGCTTCTTCTCTCTTTTTTTTTCATTTTTAAATCTCTTTACTCATCTATTTTTGTAAAGCATTCTGTAATCCCAATACAAAATTCAAAGGACATAAATAATATTCAGTGAAAAATGAGACTTTCTTCTTCTCCTATCCCAGCCATCTGATTCTCCTGTCTAAAGACAACCACTGTTAAAATTTGTGTGTGTGTTTATGGAGATAATTTTATGTATTTACCAATCAAAAATATAGGTGTTGTTATACACTCAAAAATTTTAAATTTAATATAACTTGGGAGATTATTCTATACCATATCAGTATTTTAGGCTTTCTGCAGAAAATGATAAATTTGTTTTTTTTGCCTTTGTCCTCCCTTTCTCTTGGTAATTGAATAGCCAACCTGCATTTAAATATTTAAAAAAAGACTACATAATCTTTCCTGAAAATATGTAAAACTTTGGTATTTTATTTTCCACATTTCTGTTTCAAGCACTTCCTTCTGATTATTTAAATTTTATATTAAATAAAATTTCTATTTCAGTTTTAGAATTTCACTAAGTCCATGAGATGCACAGAAAATCAAAGATAAAAACCGGCTAGATCATTTCACTGACTCATGGGAAGCAGGAAGATACTCTATCACGATTTCCCAAGCATCCCTGCTAAGAATTATTTGGATCACTGAGAAAATAAAGTTTCCCAGTCTCCTCCCTGCATGAGAAATCTCATTCAGTGGTCTGAGGTGAGCCCTGGAGACTAACTAGTTTAGCAAGTATAGTTAAAGTTACTGTATTACCCATTACCTCAAACTTCATGACTTAATGCTGGGCTAAATGGTACATGCCTATAATACTATTAATTGGGGAGGCTGAGGCAGGAGGACTCCAAATTCAAGGAGAGCCTCAGCAACTCAGCTAGGCCCTAAGCAACTTAGTGAGACCCTGGCTCCAAATAAAAAATAAAAAGGCTAGGGATCTGGCTCAGTGGTTAAGCACCTTGGGTTAAATCCCTGTTACCAAACAAAGATCTTCCTAACTTAAAATAGCCACCATTATGTATTACCTCTTACTCTTTTGTGTGCTTCTCTAAACAGAAAAACATGACAGGATACATTGGGGATATAATAGTTAGACCAGCATTTTGAAAGTCATCTTCCATGGAATGAGTTTTGAAAATTTGTTTCATCTTAAAAAAAACATTTAATGAAGCCCACAATGAGACAGAAAACTTACAACTTGAGGATGGATTATGATTGCTTAATCTTTTTTTTTCTCGTTAATGGCTCAGAACACTAAAAACCTTGTTGCTCTCAAATGAAAAGAGTGGTGTAAAAAAAAGAAAAAAAAAAGAAAAGTGGTGTATAAGCTCTGGCATAAAAGAGGTTCTCTTTTGGTAGTCTGGGATCGTTACAAATAATGTAGCTTGAAATAAAATTTTTAGGAAAAACCTCTATTCCTCTGACAATTCTACAGACATTTGAATTCATTTTGATTTTTCAAAGGAGGTAATCTGAATTTCTAGGTTGAAAATATACTGATGGCTGGGAACCTCCAACAAAGACAGCAATTTATTTGGAGTAGTGTATGTCCTCAATAAAGTAAAAGGTCCCATGTTGGTATAAGTAAAGTCAAGGTTGAGAGTCATTGTTCTAAAGAGGAAAATTCCTGGAAAACAATTTGTTACTCATAAGTGTTTGTTGAATATCCATAATTCATCTAGTAGTAACCAAATATATTAATCAAGTACTATGAAGATTACAAAAAATTATCCCTGAATTGCCAGTGAGTCTAAATCAGCATGTGAAAAACAAACACCATGTGAAATGACATAATTGATAGTAATTTGTATTATGTTCATGCATTGTTTATAAAAATTAAAAAGTGAATATACTTCGTGGATAAAAGATGTTGAGGAAGAATAGGCATTGACGAAGGATGAAATTTGGGCCTTAAAAACTTAACAAATACGACTTGGATTTTACATCTTCTTTCCCCTTGGAAATGTTTCTCTTACTAATAGGAAAGTCACTCTTTCCCTCTGATTTCTTTACAGATACTTGGGATAAAGATAGTCTCCTGGGAAGGGAAGTTTTCATTAGATGTTTGTAAGTAAATATGTCCTTGAGATAGAAAATGTGATATTGCATGCATACTTAAATAAATCCAATGCACTTAATGATCACATCTCTAAGTTTATTCTCATTAAATAAATCTGTTCATTATTTGTTTAATATAATAAATCAATCTGTGACAATATCCTTTTTTGAGAAAAATATTCACATTATTAATTGTCTTTAGGCAACTTATTTTAGAGGGACATAATGAAAACATCATTTCATAAGTTTTCAAAATTAAAGCTGTGTTAATTTTCAACACTTAGAATGAAATTTAAAATCTGAACACTGTGAATTATGGAGACTTAAAAATTAGGAGGTGTAACGGACAATATAAAACTGTAGTCCTGATTTCCAACAAATGAAAATAATTTAGTGATACCTTGTAAATCTTAACTTGGGACATGTCGGGGGGAACTGTTTCTTTTTGAGGGAATTGAAGATTACACTATAATTAGTTATAGAACAAATTCACTATAATTTGTTATAGGACATAAATTCATTTCAAACACTGTGTTAGCTTTATATATCTGGAACAATTGTGTGTGTGTGTGTGTGTGTGTGTGTGTGTGTGTATGATTAGCATAGATTAAATCTTCAATGTTGCAGAAAAACTACATGGATGAAAGTAGTATTTCTTTTATTATATGAAGAGGAAGCTTATGGTCTGAGAATCCTGTGAGTAGTTATAATACAGACAGCCAAACTTGTAAAATAAGAATTTTTTTTGAGACAGAACAGTGCTTGCACATGAAGAAAGCAGGTAAAAAAGCAGAAGTTGAAGTTAATGATGAATAATTTGGAAATAATTTTTAGGTAGTGTTTTCATATGAATAGTGGCAATGTTTTCCAATGAAAGAAAAAAGTAAGTGAAAATAGTCTTCTTAAGGTGACTATTGAACAGCCAGCTTGTATGGGTGTTTGTGTTATTGCTGTTCCCTTTAAAGCCAGACCTAGAATTAGATTAGTCTTACTGACAGGAAGTGCCTTGTTCCTTGACTATGAAAAACCTTGTATACCCGAGATGCTAACTATTCAGTAAAATTATTAGACTTTAACAATATCTTCTCTCATTTATTTTTGCTTCCTTAATTATCTCTCAAAACATATGTGTCATGGAAATCATGGTGTCATCTTTTCAACTTTAGTATTTCTGGCATGAGATAATCTCCTGATCAATCAATTTCCACAAATGGAAATTGTGGTGGTTATCAATCATATTCCTATATATTTCATTATACTTATAGCATTATGTTAACATATTTGATATACAGCCCCTGGGTGTATGTCATTGACACATACACATTGCTCACAGGTACTGTCTACAAATATTTCAAATATTAAGTGACCAAGCCAATATTATACTGAATAGATTGAACACTTTTTGAGCAATTACAAACTTTGCAAAATAAATTGTATTACAAGTCTTTAAGCATGGTGGATGGAGTTTGTGAATGGGAATAGATAATTTCCATTAAAAACAACCTTGATGACAAAAACTGGTGTGTTTTTTTAGAACAATTGTGAAAAGCCAAATTGATTCCTTAGATGAGAGATAGACACAAGATTAACCAAGATTATTTTGTTTATAACTCATTTATTTCCTTTCAACTCTCCATTTCCATGATTTCTTTCTGGTCCTTATTACACAAATCAAACTCCACACCCTAGCTGCTCAGCTGTTGTTGTTTTTTTTTTTAACCTCTCCTCCTAATGCTTTCATCTTGAAGCTTTGTTAGGTCCAATGTGAAGATGGTACTAACTGCTGAGAGAGAACTGTAGTTGTTTATCTATATATAAATACACAAGTTACCAGAATACTTTCTTGCTAAAATATCATAATTTTGTTCTATTAATAACTATGGGAATACAATTTTATCATGGTAGACTTCAGTAGATATATGCTAATGTCATTTTTATTAATCAGCTGGGCCTTGAGCTACAGAATTTATCTAGCTCTATCAAGGAAATTATGATTTTCTTTAATTTGTGCTTTATCAAATATTAAATTCTCTAACAACAAAAAGTAAGTGAAAATAGTCTTCCTAACAATATTCTAAACCTGTCTCTCAATTCCAAACCTCCTGAACCTATGATGGCTATCTGCTTCTGTTGATCTATCCCAGATATCTATCAGCATTTATGCAAAGACATATACTAATATTTGGTTACATGTTGTTTTCTGTGCATCAAAAGTTATTTGGATAAGAAAGAAGATTCTTTCCAAATTAACACTAAAAAATGTAGCCAAACTTCTTTGAAACCATTATTTTCTCATGTCCAATCTCAGATGTACCTCATTATCACTGGGGAAATTATCAGTAAAATTCATCAGGGTAGTTTGACTTGATACACATACAATAAAGGGTTAAGAATAGAGAATACTATCATGTTTTGGGTCAAAAGTCTTTAAGTCAGTACCAGTGTAATTTTTTGCTCTTGCCCTGGTATATTGTAGTAAATTGTGATTCCTTAATAATTTTCTTGGTTTGTCCTTTTTCAAATGTGAATAATTTCACTCTATATTTTTTCCTTGCAGGACTTACATGGTATCTAGTGACAAGTCTACTGCAATCCTTATCCTATCTTCCATGAGGAAAAATCCTCCTTCCTACTTGGTAATAATGTATATTTGCTAAATTTACTTATTTTTATTGGTAACTTTTGTGCAGTTTATAATATTTTTTTCTATAAAAAGACCATTCTAGTATAAAATGTTAGGACATTTCTGACCATTCGTTTATGTGTTGATTGGCACTTAGGCTGATTCCATAGCTTTGCTCTTGTGAATAGAGCCCAAATCAACATGGGTATTCAGGTGTCCCTTTTTTATGCTAACTTCATCTCTTTGGATTTTATACCCAGCAGTGGTATACCTTAATCACATGGTAGTTTTTAGTTTTATGATGAATTTCCATACTGTTTTTTTTTTTTTTTTTTACTGTAGCTGTACTAATTTCAATCCCCCCATCAATTTTTAAAGTTTGATTTTTTCCCTTTGTCCATGTCACAAATTATTATTATTATTATTATTATTATTATTATTATATTTATAAAAGCCATGTTGACTAGTGTGAGTTAGAATTTCATATTTAGTTTTGATTTGTGTTTCTCTGACAGTAAAGAATATTGAGTATTTTTTCATATATTTAGTGGCTGTTTGTATTTCTTGAGTAGTGTCTGTTTATATCATTTGTCCACACTTTGATTGGATTACTTTTGCATGTATTAAATGTTTTGTATTCTTTACATATTGTGAATATTAATCCTATGTTGGATGAATAGCTAGCAAGAATTTCCTGCTATTTTGTAGGTTGTCCTGTCATGTTCTGCATTATTTTCTTGGTGTGTAGAAGTATTTATTTGCTAAAGTCTCATTTGTCAATCTTGCTATTTCCTGAACCATTGAAGGTTCTATTTAGGAAACAATGCCTGTGCCAATATCTTGAAGACCTTCCTTTGTGTTTTCCTGGAAAAGTGTCAAGGTTTTGAATCCATTTTAGTTTGATTTTTTTACCCATTCAGAGACAAGGATCTAGTTTGAATCTTCTTAACAAATTTCTGTTCATGCCAGAACCCCTTGTTTAGAGGCTGCCTTTTTGTTGATGTATATTTTTGGCAACTGTTTCAAGAACTCAGTTCTTGATGAGTTTTATACTAGATATTCTAATATTATTGTAATATTTTTATTATATTGTGATATTTATATTAATATTATAAATATGTAATACTATATTGTAGTAGTAATATAAATATTACAATAATATTACATTAATATAACTACTATATAATATTACAATATACTATAAAATATTACAATATAACTACTATATTGTAATATTTCCTTGTGGTTATTTTGAATGGGATTGTTCTCCTGATTTCTTTCTTAGTTCATTATTGCTGTGTAGAAGATCTATTTTTTTTTTTTATTTTTGGTTCCAGAGATGGAATCCAGAGGCGTTTAACCACTGTGTCATATCCCCAGTCTTTTTAAATTTTGCAACAGGTTCATATTAAGTTGCTTAAAGCCTTGCTAAAATGCTGAGGAGGGCCTGACATTTGAAATTCACCTGCCTCAGCCTCTGGAGTCATTGGGATTATAGTTATACACCACCATACTCAGAAAGAATCTCTGATGTTGTATATTGTATTTATATGTTGTATGTTGAAATTATATCATGCTACTTTGAAGAATTTCTTCATCAGTTTTAGTGTTTTGGTAGAGATTTTAGGGTTTTTTTCAGCATAGCATCCTATCATCTATAAGCTGATACTTTATTACATCCTTTTCTATGTATATCTTTTATTTAATCTTGCCTAATTGATCTACCAAAAAATGTATGTACTGTATTGAGTAAGTGTGATGAGAGTGGTTCCTGTTATGCAGTTACTTATTCTTTGATTTTATTTTTATTTTTAGTACAAGGGTTGAACCCAGGGTTCCTTTTCCACTGAACCAAGTTCCCAGGGTTTTTTGTTTTGAAACAGGGTCTTGCCTAGTTGCTCAGGGCCTGGTTCAGTTACTGAGGCTGGCTTTGATCTTGCATTGCCCCTGCTCCAGCCTCCCTAGCTACTGAGATTCCAGATGAGTGCCACCACACTCAGACAGTTCCTTATTTTAGAGGTAATGCTTTTACATTTTCCCTATTTTGAATGGGATTGTTCTGATTTCTTTCTTAGAGAGTTCATTATTGCTGTGTAGAGGATCTATTAACTGGGTACTTTCTCCGACTCTCTTATCTCTTCTTCCTCACTCTTCTCCTTTAAAAACTACTTTGCTTTCCTGAAATGCAATGGGGCCAAGGTGATCCAGGTGTATAATCTTTTTAATGTGTCATTGAATATCACTTGCAGGCATTTTTTTCAAGATTTGTTTTTAATTTTAAAATCTATGTTCATCAGAGATATAGTACCACAGTTTTTGTTGTTGTTGTTATTACCCTATCATGTTTTTGTAAGGGTGATAATGGCTTAATGTAAATGAATATATGAGACCCTGCTTGTGGTTCCAGCCAGTGAAGTTAAAGAGATAATGACTGTGGTAGGGGTAAAACCAACTCCAGTGGTTTATGTACGCACACACAGGGTATAGTAAACGTTGGAACCACCTGCCAATTCTTCCTTCAGGTTTTTGTGGTCCTCATGTAGGTTCATACTTGCTCCAGAGTCTTTAGTCTGTGCATCCAGAGGTAGAGCAAATGTCCAGGCTATATCCATAGAAAACCTCTGAGTGGTAGAAGCAACAGTTCTGCATTGGAAAACGATTGGGTTCTGAGAACCCATTGAATTGCCAGCCGCACCTCTGTGTTCAAGACTGCTGATGAAGTTCACCAATGTTATTTTGCAGCATCTGTTATGCAATACCCCAACCCCACATTGAGAACCACTGCAACAACAGGTAACATGAAAAGAAGTGAGTACAGTCCAAATGTGGCTAGGAAGAATTTCTGACTTCTTTTTTCTTTATTCCTTGTTTTTTTAAAAAATACTTTTCTCATTTATTGATGTATTTTTAAAAATTTATTTAACTGGTTACTTTACCTTACTCTCTTATCTCTTCTTCCTCACTCTTTCTCCTTTTAAAAAATATTTGTTACTTTTTCTCTTTTCCTTTTGTGTTTTCCTCTTGGTATGTCTTTATTAACTTTTAACTTCTCAGTTTATTCTCTATTATTTGAATTTATTTTCTTCTATTGATACTAGTGTTATGGTTGTTGCTCTTTTTATTTTTATGACTACTCTAATTCTCTATCTGGCTTGTTTTTCTGTTGTGGATGTTACTGGCTCTTGTTTCTTCCTTTCTGAGCAGTATTAGGGATTGAGCCCAATAACTCAAGCATATTGGATGGGTGCTTTACCAATGAGCTACACCTCTATCTAATACAGATTTCAGACCACAATTCAGATCTCACTTGAACATTAGTGAGTACTTAAACTTAACAATAAAGTGATACATAATCCTCCAGCTGATAACCAATACCTAGGCAGATGAGGGTAGGGGAACCTCAACCCCTGGTTCTGGATTTTGACTGATTTAGCAAAAGCAGAGATAAATAAAAACAACTATAGGGAACCTGCCACTACAAGGGAATTCAGCATTAGTTGTCACCATGTTGTTTTAGACTGTGCCTTTATCAAACCACTGGAGGAGAAACCACAAAGATTACACTTATATACTTGAACTTCCCTTCTTTTCTTTGCCTTATATCTATTCACATCCTTGAAGTTGTAAGTGTAGATTCATACTACATCACAATGAGGCTCAGATCTGACAGTTCAATTGGCATTTTCTGAAAGATCCACAAAAACTTTGAGAGAATCATGAATCTTGCAACTGAATTAAGGGATTGAAGGTAAAGGGGGTATGTCTCAGAAAAAATAACCAGATATTCTGTGGAAAAGAATATGTATTATCACATAGTGAGGAAAATAAACTTATTTGTAATATTTAAACATTTTAGAATATTTTTAGAGTAAATTTTCTAAGATAGTACAATGAATTTTCATATACTCCTTATCCAGTTGCAGTTTCTTCAAAGTATTCATCCTACATAATCCTATATCATCGTGGTGTACTTATCAAGATTAAGAAATCATCATTATTATTAAGGCCACTAAATATTCTATGCAGAACTCACCAGATCAGGCAATATTCCACCTTAATTGATTTCCCTCTGGCTATCTCTCTAGTACCTTCCACTTAAGTTTCCTGGAGTAATTAAGGAGCTTCTCCCAGCAGACTGCCATCAGCATCTACTACCACTCAGGAACTGGATCTCTGTGTCAGTGGATATTCAGGCAGCTTCCCTTTTGTATAGCCCCTTGATTGGTTGGATAGTCCTTAGGCTTCCCATGGTGCTTCCCCACAATGTCAGTGGTTGGGGCTGGGGTGGTCCTGATGGATTCACTGTTTTCTGCTCAGGGCCAACCTGCTTTCCTGTTCTGTTACTATCTGGGTCAATGGGTACCACACAGAGCTTTCTTCCCTTGCCTGGGTCACAGAAGCTGAGGAGAATGCTGGTTGAGTGCACTTTCCGGCACAGGTCCACATAACCACACTCCCCTTTTTCATGGTGAGAGGGAGGGAGAGGGAGTTTCATCATTTTTTGGCCAATAGTGATATTTCTAGAAGTTCTTTATGGCCAGATTCTTAAGAGGTCTCACATCAGGAGACTTACCTCTGGCTTAATTTTGCAGCTGTCTGGGTGTGGGAAGATGCTGTGTTGATTTAAGGAGGTGACTGGTCAACTGAGGGCTCTACAAGATGGCTGCGGACCCCCAATTTAGCTTTCTTTGTATGATTTTGTTTTAAGCTGTTTGCTCTGTTTTAAGGACACTGCTGTTTCTATCATGCTTTAAATTTTGCCTTCCTTTCCAAATGTTTTTAAGTGGGTGAGCTTAAAAGGCTATCTTCTCTCTCTTTCTCTGTTACCCTTCCCTCTTTCCTCCACTTGTTTGTTTCAAGTACAGGATTGGGGAGATCCGTGCTTATTTTTTACTCATATTATCAATTTTCAAGTTGCTTCACGTTTCAGACTTTGTAATATTGAGCCTTAGAGAATTTATTTTGTCATATACCTCTCAATTCTGTTTTCTTTCACTGTCTCTTCTCTCTGTTGTGAGGAGATGGGGAATTGCTGCTTAGCTCCTTTCCAAGATCCTCAACCCCATCTCTTAATATTTGAAAATTATTAACCAAATTATTCTCATTACAGTATCTGAGTTTTCTGTATTTCTTCTGTAAGGGTACAACAAATCTGATTTTTATAAACTGCAGAGATGCGTTTTTTGTTTTACAGAGATCTAAAACATTCATCAGTAATCTGTTGTAACTTATTATTTTGGAATATAATTTGAATTTTTACATGTGTAAATACAGAGATATACTATCTTTTCAAAAATAGTGGTATAAAATTACAAAGCTTTTAAATATTAGTTCTCATGTATTAACATTTTTTTCTGATAGTATGAGTTCAACATAACAAACTACTGAGTTATGGTCATTGGAATGTGTTCATCTATAGAAGGCTTTAATATTTACAAGTTTTCTTTCATAACACTAAGATGAAGAGGTATGAATCATATCAGATTCCCTCTAATTCTATTATATAACAAATCCAATATTGTGTCTTTATAAGAAGTATAAGTCAACTCATCACAAGTAGTACATACATAATACTTTCAGGAATTTTTAGATACTTGCACCTTGTGGTGCACAATTCAATAATCTCTGCTTTCCTGTTTATACTTACCTTTATTGATTTCTGTGAGAGAAATATACAAAAGACAAGTGCCTATTAAATAGACAGTCATTTACTTATAACTATAACTATTCCTAAACTTAAGACTTAGATAGTGCTTTAAATTCCTGTTATAAGAGAGTTTAGGACTCAAGATGGAGTTAGCCTGAAGAAAAAGGCTACCTTTTGCTGCCATGTCTGAGGTAATTCTCTAATGTGTGCTTTCTCATGTACTTCTGAGCAGACATTCTCAGCAAGAAATCAGATATTCTTTCTCTACCTCTCTCTCCCCCCCCCCCCCCCGCCCCGCGCCCTTAGGGAATTACAAATAAGGAGCCTGAAAAAAAATTTTTAAGGAGATCCACTATTCCTCTGAAATTTTGGAAGACATTACAATTTATTTTTGTGATATTCCAAGGCAGTTATTCTAAATTTTCAGGTTGAAATAATACTGATGACTGGGTTCCCTCCCAGAGATTATGATTTAATTGGATTGTGCTTTGTCCTTGATAAAGTGATTTTTGAAAGCTCCCAGGTTGTAATAACTGAAGTCAAAGTTGAGAACCATTGTCTAAATGAATAGAATTACTGGGAAAAAATCTGTGTTATTCAATATTTTTTGATTATCCACAGTTAATTCAGTAATAACCAAATGCTATGAGGGACTTAAAAATATCTATCCTTTTATCTGAGGAGATAAAGTGAGCATATAAAAAAATAAAGCAGCATATGAAATGACATAAGTGATAATCTGTATAGTAGAAATTTGTATAACCCTAGTAATGGTTATACAAATTCAAGAAAAAGAATATACCTTTTTGGTTAAAATGTGTGTGTGTGTGTGTATGTTTGTGTGTGTACGTGTAATATTAAAGATGAGTTGGAATTAACAAATGTATAAACAACTTTGGGCCTTAATAAAATTAAATACTACTTGGATTTTACATTTCATTTCTCTTAAAAGATTTCTTCCAATAATTCCAATTTATTTTAAACTAACAAAAAAAGGGAACATCATATCTCCAGGCTGAGTTAGACTATTAAATAACCATTTACCATTTATTCAATATATTCAATCAGTCTGTGACAGTTTCCTTTTTGATAAAATATTCATATTAGTTATAAGTACTCTTTCTATGCTAATTTGTAATGCTTTAGGACAAAGTTTTAATATCTGGACATTGAACCATTGCTGGCAATTAAAATGTGTGAAGGGCAATACATTACTGTGGTCCTGATTTCTGACAAATGAGAAATAATTTAATTACCCCCTTGTAAACTTTGACATGTGAAGAAACCATGTCTTTATCTATTATTGATAGTTACCATTATCATTAGTTATGAAACAAATGGTTACATAAATTAATTCCATACATTGTATTAATTTTAAATTTCTGGAACAATGCCTCTCTCTCTCTCTCTCTCTCTCTCTCTCTCTCTCTCTCTGTGTGTGTGTGTGTGTGTGTGTGTTTAATTAACATAGATTAAATAGATTAAATCTTCAATGTTGCAGAAAATATGCAGAAGGAAGGTGTACATCTTTTTTTTTTTTAATGTGAGGAGGAGGCTTAGAGTATGAGAATCCTGTGAGCAATAATAAGATGAACAGCATAACTTGTAATGAAAAGATATTTTAACTTTGGCAAATAAACAAAGCAATACTTACACATGAAAGAAGTAGGTAAAAAGCAGAAGTTGATGAATAATTTGCAAAAAGAAAAATTTTAGGTAGTGTTTTCATATGAATGGTGGTAATAATTTCCAATGAAGATGACTGAATTTAAACAACCAACATGTATGGCGTTTGTATTATTGCTGTTCCCTTTAAAGCCGAGTTTAGAATTACTAATGAGATCTTTAGTTAGTCTTACTACCAAGAAGTTCTCTGTTCCTTGACCATGAAAAGCACTGTACAGACAAGATGCTAACTATTAATAATGAGACTATCTGATTTGGGGTTTGTTTGATGCTTTAGCTCTTGATCAGACTGGGATTATGAGTTGTTAGTAATACTACCCAAAGGCTGAGGTATGTAATAAACCCATGTAGCATATCACAGGTGGTGTTAATCAGCATCACTTGGGTAAGGTGGCATTAACCAGATTTCAGATTTCTCCTTTTTTTGGGTGGGGGGGGGGGATTAAAAAGGGATTGCTTAACCACTGGACCATATCACCAGCTCTTTTTAATTTTTATTTTGAGACATGTTCTCATGAAGTTGCTGAGGCTGGCTTTGAACTTTGAGTCCTCCTGACCCAACTGCTGGAATTACAGATCTGCATCATTGCATCTGGCCAGACTTCTCCTTTATAAAATGATTCTTTCCCCCTTTCCATCATCTTTTCTTTGAAAGGGAGTCAGTAAATTCAGCATGGACTCAAAAGAGAGGGGACTGGGTTTTATCTTCTAGAGGGCAGTGTATACACATATATTATTTTGAACTAATTTTGAAGGAAGTAATGCCTATGAGGAAAGAGGTTTTAAAAGGAAGATGTGATCATATTCTACGGTAAAATTTATGTTGAAGATGTAGCAAAAATCTTCATCAATTTATAAGTTATATTTTATAAGTTTATGTATAATTTATAAGTTATATTTTTGTTTATTTAAGTAACTTTTTTAGTTGTAGATGAACACAATATCTTTATTTTATTTATTTATTTTTATGTAGTGCTGAGGATCAAACCCAGTGCCTCAAGCATGAGAGGCAAGGACTCAAACACTGAGCTACAACCCCAACCCAAAATATATTTTATGAAGAGCAGTTTCAACTTAATTGTGAGGATTAGATGTAGGTAAGTGAGGGGAAAAATTAATAAATGAGGAGGAATTAAAGTCAGTATATATGCACACTTCTTTAGAGATACTTAGGTAGGAGGAGTAAGGAAGCATAGCCCACAATTCATGTGACAATGGTAATCACATTCAGTTATTTCAGTGCATTGTGTTCCAGGAAAATTATTTTCTATTTTATTTCAGGATTTTAGTGATCTTAGTCATAGTGAAATAAAGATTCAGAATCCTCAACTTGATTAAATTCATTAAATTTAAATCACAAAGATCATATATCAAAATCCAAAGTTCTCATGGATTTCATTAGTTTATAAACAAGCATAGAACAGATTTCTGTGTGTAAGAAGCAGATCCAGAAGAAAAAGATGATGTTCTGTTTGGAATCAAATTAGAAATTATAAGTTTGCTGTTAGCATATGTCAAATCTAAATAGATAATGTGACCCTGCTGCACAAAACCCTGTGTTTATGTATGTCATATTGAATTAACTTTGTTTTTTAAAATTACAGGAGGCCTGACATCTTTTTTTTTTCACAAGTACTTTTTTACAGGAACCTATTTTTTTCCAGTAGCCACATTGGAGATATATATCTTGGTAACGACAATGGTAAGCTGAAATAAAAAATAAAAATGTTAGCAATTTCATTATCATTTCACTCCAAAGTAACAATACAAGATTCAAAGTAACAATACAAGAAGGGAAGTGAGCAGATAAGTTGACATCAATACACTGTGATGCCAGTTTCATATCTAGAGGAACACATGAAGTCCTGAGTTAAAGTCCCATTATTTCATTCTTTATTTTAAATTTGAACTTTCTGAAATGTTTCTAAGATTTATAGACAAATTTTCATATTTCTTGTTCCCAATAGCTTGCATTACTCATGGGCTGGTTGAGAGGTACAACTGTGTGAGAATTTTTATCAAATATTATATATTCAATGAGTGCAAAGTGATGCTTCTCAGAATTCTCTCTACATCTAAAGATGTTTAACTTGAAAAATGCAGCAATAGAAGCAATATTTGTTTTCAAAGATAACATTCTAAAATGGTCTCTTACAATTTTATTGTCCATTTTATGGACCATAAATAAATATTGTAAATATTTATTAATTTACACACAGGTTCTTTGGTACTCTGAGTCACTATGTTTGTTTGTGCTTGGGCTTGCCATCCATTGGTCATTCTATGCTGACCTTCTCCTCCATCCCTAAAAGAAAGAAAGAAAAGAATGTATGCACTTTATCATTCAAACTTCGATGGTGAGTAATATTTATAGTTAGATTGATATTTTGGTTTATATCACTATACATTTTCTGCACACCTTCCAATATTTTATCACAATCAAAAATATATATTTTATATGACATTTTCTGCTCCAAAGAAATATCGAGAGTATATCTACCCTAAGTATCTAAAAGTTCTAAGACAATGTTTTATATATGCATACAGAAGGTATACCCAAAGATTTTTAGTAACTGTCCTATTCTAAATATTATATAACATGTTAAGTCTTGAGATTAATTTTATAATACTAATGAGCTGCATGCTTCATTTCCATTTTCTTTTCTTTATACTTATCAAATAAATTTAGGAGACATGTGATTTTTGAGTAAGGGCCCAGAAGTGAATACAGTTTATACTAAATAGCATGGATCCAATAGGGAATTAACTTGATCCTACATCAAGAGGGAGAGAAAATGAGCAGAAAAACATAGTGGTATTTCACTGGACGCCTTTGGGTTTGGTTTTACATCTATTATCATACCTGAAATTGCTTCACAACCTGACAAGTTATTTAATCATTATAAAGAGAAATTAAGAAATTCTGACCTGAACATAACACAGCTCAAATAACAAACTAGAGCAGCACTTCCTAAGCCACAAAGTTATGAGGTGTCTTTTGCCATCTGCCTGCTCTTACACAGTTCAGAGTGTCTCAGCCACCTTCTTTGCATTTCTAACTCTTACCATCTTTGGCAGATTGCTGGCAGTGGGAGAGTCTGCTTTCCTTAGTTTACTGTGTTCATTTACAATCCCCCTTTGGAGTTTCATCAGTGTGGTTGACAAAGCAATTAATGCTTGATTCTGAAGGAAAATAAAAGTAGAATTATTTCTAGTACATTGAAAAATGACATATAATTGTGGATCAGGCTTTGATGTTTCAAGAGAACAAAGATAAATTAGAGAGCATTCAGTTCAAGATATTATTGTTTGTTAGCATTTTCAATGAATCCGAGCCAAAGCTATGACTCTCAAATAGAAAATAGTCTACTAAGGCTTCAAGAATGAGGATGTAATTCATAGCAGGATAATATATAACTCCTCCAGTGTCATAAATATTCATTTTATTTTAAGTGCTGTCTTCATGTGATCTTTCTGGATACATGAATAATGACACATTATAATAGCCAAGGTAAATGTTATGAAGCATTAATATATTCCCATTCAATTAGTATGCAACCTAGAAGTATTAACAGTGGGGCTGTGACATTACTGCAAACTTTAAGAGGAACATTTACCTGACCAATGTCTGGTATCTACAGAAAGCCTGGTTAGGCCCATTCCAAGTGCACCTGATGTTTCAAATTTTAGTAAAAGCATTCCAGGTATTAGTGAGTAAATTATATGGTATCATAGGAAAGGTAGATTTGCCATATTAAACAAATTTTCAAGGCAACTGTGAGGTAATGAAGCCATTGGATTAATGGTCCATTATTGTTTTTTTTTTTTTTTTTTTTTTTTTTACTTAATAGAAATGCAACTGACAAAGGATTAATTCAGATGCTGATGTTGGAGTTTATATATTTCTGTATGTGTGGGTGTGGAGAGTGCAGTAGGTTTGTGTAGACTGTTCAGATAAGAGAGAAGACCATTTTGATGACCTAAAATTATATGTTGTACTGTTTGTAGGGAAATACAAGATTTTTAAGTGTCAGTCTAAAGTGGAAGGACCACTGGTGAATTTTATCTGACAAGTTGTGATATAGTTTGGATGTGAGGTGTCCCCCCAGAGTCCTGTGTTAATGCAGAAATGTTCAGAGGTTATGAGATTGTGAGGCTTATAACCGGATCAGCCCATCCTACTATGAATGGACTGAATGTTAACTATTGGCAGGTGGGGCATGCCTAGAGGAAACCAGTCACTCCGTTGTGCTCTGGAAAAGTAAATCTTTTTTATGGCCCCTTTCTTTCCCCTTTTTTTTCCTACCTTTCTTTAGTTCCTGACACTGCCATGAAATGAGTAGCTTTTCTCTGTTGGGACCTTCTGCCATAATGTCCTGCTTTGCCTTGGGCACAGAATAATGGGCTGAACCCCTGACATTGTGAGCCAAAATAAACTTTTTCTCGTCCAATTGTTCTTGTTGGGTATTTTGATCACAGCAAAGAAAGACTGACTAAAACACATTGAGATAAGTCATCTGATCCTGCAACCATACTGACTATCCTCAAGAATCTGTAACTACTACCCTTATAGATGCAATTACATTTTATTGCCATTATCTAGGATATGTCCATCTCCTCACCCATCTTTGATGTTCCTAAGAACAAGGGACCATTAGTGATTGCCTTGTGCCAACAGATCCAGTAAAGCTACTGCCTCCTAAGGTAGAAGTGATACACATGTTAAACAGTAGGAATAATTCATTTGCATTTTAGAAAAGCATTTATGCAATATCCCTAGATATTTCTTACTGGTCCCTGCAACCTAATTAAAAGTGGTTACATTGAAAACATAAAAAAGTTAGTTCCTGAGAAATTACTAATTATTTTCTGCCTATTACAACATAGTGCCTTGTACATAAAAATTCTGCAGAAGAAATGAAATGTGTATTTTTAATGAGCACAAATGAAGTTTTTATTACATTACTAGAAGTATTTATTAAGAATAAAATGGATAAAATGAAGTATCTATTCTTAAAAAGTTTATATTGGATAGGCAATATGAAAGAAATTTATAATTACAATACCTCAGATCTGATAGGAGGAATTCTATGAGATATAGAAGAAGGAGAGGTCAATTCTTTAGACTCAAGGTCTTCAATCATCTTTCCTAAAGATGATACTATATTTCTCAGGCATTTACTTAAAAAAAAGTTTAAAATGTAGAAGAGGAGATAGACCAAAGAGGTGATAGGTGATTTGAAATGGCCATAAAATTGGTATTTTTCAGAAAGAAATTGAAGAGTCAGAAAAATATTTGAATGCAGTCTTAGGTAATAAATAATTTGCCTAAGGAAGACTAGCGACTCTCCTCTACCCAAAGACAAACAAAGTTTTGAGATCAGGCAGAGGTGCCCAAATTTCCTTCCTTCTCTCTCTCTCTCTCTCTCTCTCTTTCCTTCCTTCCTTCCTTCCTTCCTTCCTTTCTTCTTTCCTTCCTTCCTTCCTTCCTTCCTTCCTTCCTTCCTTCCTTCCTTCCTTCCTTCCTTCCTTCCTTTTTTCCTTTTCCTTCCTTTTTTCTGTATTTATTCCTCTCTTCCATTTTAGTAGTGGGATTTGAGTCCAGTCCTTCACAAGAGCATACTGAACATGTGCTATACCCTGAGCAATAGGCCCAGCTCAAAACATCAAAGCCTCTCTAACAATCAGAGGCTTTCTGGACTAGGGATGCATACCTACTAGGGGAAATACACAGCCACACACCCAGTCTTTAAAGAGAATGATTGACCTGGTTTCTTGGATTAGTTGATGAAAGTAGCACATTAGAAATGATAAGAATATTTAACTCCTTCATGTACTTATTTTTAAAATTATAGAAAAAAAATTCACTTGACACCTTTTGTAATTTTTAAAAATTATGTGCAGGTGTAATTTTTTCACACAGTACATAAGAAAATTAGATAAAGCAATACATATGTAAAAGTGATGCTAATTTGAGATTATATAAATATATTGTCAATTATCTGTGGGGATTATATTGAAAGGGATTCATAAAAACAAATTAGAATAGTTTTGGAGATAGTATATCTTTTATTGCTTGAAACACATAGACCTGTACTGTCCAACAGAAATATAGTTCATAATCAATTGCAATAATCAACTTTTGTTAGTGATTTTTAAAAAGGAAAAAATATAGGTGAAATTGCCATCAATATTAAACTTATTGTGAGATGTTCGGTCTCCATTATTTTTGCACTGATTTTGAAAGTTGCCATGTGTCTTACATATATGCCCTTGTGATGACATCCATTGCTCAGACTTTCACCTGTCTTGGGATTCCCCGCTGGTCAGCACAGCCGTAGGGTGTGTCAACTACCATGAGCTACCAGTGATCACTTTGTCTTGTGCCAGACCCTCTATCCTATTTGGAGATGGATCAAGGAGCTGGCAATCTCTCCTGCTGGCCTGAATTGTTCTGAAAATGTGAACAGCCTTACCCCTACCTCATTCTCAGTGCAGACAAGGATGGTCACAGCACAGCTGCCAGGAACAACTGGGAGAACAGAACACAAGGAATAAAAATCTGCATTAAAGTGTTCAATACATGAAGTTCAGGGTAAAATGGGAGTGGGGAGTAATGAGCTGCACTATTCCAGACTGATTAGTGGAGGAACAAGGGGGATTTGCCACATGCAGCAGCAGAATCATAGTGGATTGTGCTGCTGAAGCTCATCTCCAGTAGGGCCAAAAAGAACAAGGGAAGTACTGAACTTAAGCCGCTCAAGTACACCTATTAGTGCTAAGGACACTTATTCCACTCCCCCACCCCCAATCAATGACACACGGACCCAGGAAGCCACTGTCTTCTGCAATTTTTACAAAGAATCCCTATCATGTAATTATAGTAATCAACAAAGCAGAAAACCTTCAATAAAAATAGATTAATTATTAACAATTGAAAGTATCTCTGACTGCTGAACCTAATTCAGTTACATTTCACACAACCTAATGTCACTAACAGTTTAGACATTTTGATATTGTTGTATCAGAATAAGCGGAGGGACAGAGGTATTAAGTGACCTACTGATAGCTTCATTGCTAGTTAGTATATTTTGGGGGAAAGAACCTCAGTTTTCTTTTAACTTCACAATTCACATATCACTAACTATGTCTTGCTATTGGAGTAGGTGCTTCCACAATGTTTTGAAACTATAAATTCTATGTCATTAAGATTTGACTAATAACACTACGAAAAGGTTGACTTTGTTTCTTACAGTTTTGAGGAGGATCAGAGGAAGTGGTGATACAACAACAAGAAAATGCTGAAGACAAAAAGGGAAAGCATGGAAAAATTAATTTATTTTGTAGAAAGCAGAGATATAATTTAATGTTGCAAGCAGGCATTTTCAGATGTCACAGGTACTTGATCCCCTATGGATCAGACCTAAACTTTAGTGCTGGCAGCATCATGTGGGTTAGAGAGAACATTTTAAATAATAATAAGTTGGGGAATTTTCATTGTTGTTGATGATGATGTACACAACTCACCTCTACCCATCTACATAGAGCAGAAAATCTTCCTGTCAAATAAGAAAAAATGTCTAGGCTCGCCGATACTATTCTTGGGAGGTTTGAAGAAACACGTAATTTGAAAATATAAAATAATCATATACTACAAGTATTAGCATTAACCTTTCTTACCCTGATGC
This sequence comes from Callospermophilus lateralis, assembly GCF_048772815.1. Classification (NCBI taxonomy): domain Eukaryota; kingdom Metazoa; phylum Chordata; class Mammalia; order Rodentia; family Sciuridae; genus Callospermophilus; species Callospermophilus lateralis. Next base: position 105,840,972 of record NC_135310.1, on the reverse strand, counting down.
TTGCTCCTTCAGCCAGAAGGGATTTAAAAAATTTCTAACTTGAAGTGTTTGTGGTTTACTATGAATTACAGAGCTAAAGTAGAGCAGATTTTCTGAAGCAGAGAGGTGTATGCTTGAGTTAAGCTGCACATATTGCTCATTCTTCACATGAGCAATTCTCATTCTTCATATTATAAGCATGTGGGATATGCTCACTTGAAAAAAAAAGCGATTATTTTCTCAATAGACATAATATCACTATATTTACTGACAAAATAACAAGCCTTAGGGAGTAAGAAGGAAAACAATGGGCTCTGGAAATTCATCCCAATAACAATAGGTTTTGAACTTTTACCTACCTACTATAGGTAAAAGTTTTTTTTCCTGAAAAATTATTTTCCTGATTTAGACTTTGAACCTGCACAGCTAGTTTCCTGATTGTCCAAGTCTCTAATGACTAAATCATACTAAACATTCTGCTATGATTAACTCTCATTAAAACCTATAAGAAACAGACCCCTCTTGTAACCAGTTGTCATTTTCTCCCCTGAAAATGGGCTATTCCACTGCTGCTTAATAAAGACAGCTTGCTGATCTGTTAAGGCCTGCTCCCCTTTAGGTTATTTTTGCTTACAAGAAGAACTCATTTTAGCTCCTGCTCACACCTCAAGACAACCGCTGCTCCCCATTCATTGGAAGATTCTGCCCTTGCCTTGGTGCCACATATTAACGAGATGTCATCAGGGAAATATAATGACCATTATTTGTGAAGAACTGAAGAAAATAAAGATATGTGAATAGTAGTCTCAGTGATATTATAGTTACACCTCCATTTCCTCCCAACACTTGGGTTATACACACATAAATATCCAGCATATTTGCTAAGAATTGCCTGTACATTATTTCTAACAAATTCATCATATTTTCCTCTATACATTTTTGTTCTTTTTGAAAAGGTATATGTAGGGATTCTAATTAGTAACATATTTTTGTCATGATTTCCTTATTAACGTGTTTAATTTTGCCATTGGGTATTCTACTTTGGAATCATATTTACAGTCCTGATATAACTACTTGACCATGATATTTTTAACCTATATTTGAAATTGGTGAGTACATCATGATGCTTTGTGCTCCAGATGCTGCAAGTGGACCTATAGGACGTTTTTACTCAGCTGGATTTCAGTCTTGCTTTGGTCCCATCCCTTGATTCTATGCCCCTACTTTTGTAAATGAAAAAGTTTACTTTGTACCTTTATATATTGGATACTTATAAATTGCTTTTATTTTTTTACAGGAGCTCACAATGCAAGCTTGTCCTGAGTCTCAGAGGAGATTTTGGACTTGAACTTTTGGGCAATCTTGAAACTGTTGAGAATATAGGCATTCTTGGAAATGTACTAAATGTATTTTGCATTGTGAGATGGTCATGAGCTTTTAGGGGCAGAATATTATGGTTTGGGTGTGCAGAGCTCATGGGAGTTAAAATGCAAGAAGGTTTAGAGGAGAAATGATTGGGCTGTGAGAGTCTTAATCCTATCAGTGAATTATTCCCCTGATGGATTTAACTGAGTGGTAACAGAAGGCAAGTAGGGTGTGGATGGAGGAGATGAAGAATGTATTTTTAAGGTATATATTTTGTATCTGGTGAGCAGAGTCTTGCTCTTTCTGCTCAAATGTGAGCTGCTTGCCTCCATCACTTTCACCATGATGTTCAGCCTCACCTTGAGCCCTGAGGAATGGAGCTGGCTGTCTATGGACTGAGACCTCTAAAACAGTGAGGCCTAAAATGTACTTTTCCTCATTTACAATTGTTCTGGTTGGGTCTTTAGTCACAGCAGTGAAAAAGCTGAGTAAAACAATTAGAAAACATCTAAGTTTTGGGGTCCATATTGAATTGAGTGTATTTCACAAAGTAAGTTGTATTTTATATTGATAATCATTAAAAATATTTTTCGTTTCAAGGTCATTGCTATAGTTTTTTTTCACCAACATCAAACTATAAAGCAAGTATGACTTCTTATTTTTATTCTAATCATGTCTGTATTAATGCATAATCATGTGTCCATATCAGTGAAAATTTCTGATACAGGAAACAACCATAGTTTTCCATGTTTCTATTAAAGATAATTTTAATATAATTATTTACACAAGTCATAGAGATAAAAATTAATTGTTACTAATTTAAGAATAAGAAAACTTATCTAAATATTACATTGCATAAGTTAGCTTTTGAGTAGGTGCTACTTATATTTTCATTTTTAGTTTAAAAAATTTATCAAAATAATTACCTCACTGAAAGTTATCCATAGAATTTGAAATCATAAAAAAAAATAAAGTGCATTATTTGGCCACCAACAAGTTACAAAATGTTCATTTTGAAATAAATTACTACTTACCATTGATTCTCCTGTAAGGATGACTTATCTGTTTCATCTGTAAGAGGGAAGGTGAAGAGAGAGAGCTAAGACCAGTATAGATTACCCACTTTTTCTGTTTTGGCATAGTTGGATTATGTACATAAATCTTGACCAATGATGTCTAGAACATTTATCATATAAACAATCTCAAATTTCATAACTATATGTCTTAATAATTTTTTGTTCTTTGATGACATGGCTACCTTCTACAAATTTCTATAAAATTTTTATTAGCATACTTTGTTCTTTGAAGCTGAGATGTTATTAAAATATATCCAATTTTTGCCAAGCAATACTTAGAAAATTCTTAACCAAATTATTCTCATCATAGAATAAGAGTTTTTAGAATTGCTTCTGTTACAATATATCAAAGATTATGATTTTTGTGAACTTTAGGGACACAAAATTTTTATACAGATATCTGAAACATTCATTTGTAATCTGTTATATGTAATTATTTTGGAAATAATTTTATATTTCACCTTGGTAAATAGAGAGTATAGGTTTTAGTGTCTTTTGGAACATAATGGCAGCAGAGCTTATGGCTATGTTTTTGTATGCCTATGTTAAGTATTTTTGCTGGTAGTTTGAGGTTCAAAATAATACTGAGCTACATGCTAAATTATGGTCATTAAAGTCTTTTAATCTACACATGGCTTTGATTCTTACAAGCTTGTTGCCATATCACACAAGTGAAATGGGATGGACTAATGATAAGAGATTCCCTGTACCTCTAATGGGCAATGATATTAACTACTGTTTTTTTAAATAAATGAAGGAATATGAATTTACAAATCTCAAGTTGCACATACATATCCCTGGTAGGAATTTCTAGATGCACATGTTAGTATATAGATTGAACCACGTTTTCCACAATTCAATGATCTCTATTCATTTTCATGTTTATATTATATTCACCTTTATTAATTTGTATTAAATGTATAACTCAAACTGCCTATTCCATAGACATGCCATTTAATTGGTGTTACTCCAAATTAGGGAATTATATATGTAAGTGCATATATAGAATATCTGAATTGCAAGTTATTGATGTTTAATTTTCTTCAGTGAATGATTAGTCTCCATTTCTGTCTCTTATTGTCTTTGTCTCTCACTGTCTCTCTCTGTCTCTCTCTTTCACACACACACAAACACACACACACACACACACACACACACACCTTAAGTTTGTTTTTATTTTTTTAATCAGAAACTGAGACACTGATGAGATAGTCTGTGATTTGATCTTGACCAATGATGTCTAGAACATTTATCATATAAACAATCTCAAATTTCATAACTATATGTCTTAATAATTTTTTGTTCAAAAAATCTGTGATGAAGTGAGTTAGGACAGGGAGGTCAAATAGTTAAAGAAGAATGTGCTTTCAAGGAAAGTCTAGTCGTACCTGAAAAAAGGGGGTAGTTCTTCAAATAGCATGGTTTTTTAAATAATTATTACAGAAATTATAAAAAATTTGTGGGGTATAGTAGGATAATTTGCTACATGTATATACTATGTAATGAGCAAACAAATATGGTAGTTAACATTTCCATCTCAAGCATTTTTTCAAATATTTGATTAAAATGTAATAATTGCAAATATTTATGAGGTAGACTATACATATATAAAATGTATTCTTATGAAATCAGGATAATTTACATTTTCATCTCTTTAACTTTACATTGCATTTGGTACCTTCAAGCTCTTTTTAGTTATTTACAAATTATATAATAGTGAATTTATTACTTTTACATTACCGTGCTTTTGGTACCTGTTATTCATCCATAGCTATCACCTTCTCAGCCTCTAGAAATTGCATCTCTATATTCATATTTGCTGTAGTTTGGATTTTTTAAATTTCCAATAGAGTGTTCATTTCTATTGAAACTTCTGCAGCACATAACTTAAAAAAAAATATTTGTTCTTTTAGATATACATGTCAGTAGAATGCATTTTGTCATATTATACATACATGGAGTATAACTTCTCATTCTTGTGGTCATACATAATGTAGAGTTATACTGGTTGTATATTAATATATAGACATAGTAAAGTCATGTCTGATTCATTCTACTGTTTTTTTTTTAATTTCCATCACACACCTCCATTTATTCCCCTTTGTCTTATCCAGTGAAATTTATTCTCCCCACCTTTATTATTTGTAAGCATTCACATAACAGAGAGAACAATCATCCTTTTGTATTTGGGATTGGCTCATTGAACTTAGCATGATAGTCTCCAGTTTCATCCATTTACTGGTAAATACCATAATTTCATTCTTATTTATGGCTGAATAATATTCCATTGTGTATATGTACCACATTTTCCTTATCCATTCATTTGCCTTTCTGACTGGAGTGAGATAAAATCAGTGTAATCTCAATCAGCATTTCTCTAATTTTTTTAGAGATGTTGAAAATATTTTTTGACCATTTGTATTTTTCTTCTGTGATGTGTATCTTCAGTTCCTTTGCCCATTTATTAATTGTGTTATAGATTCATCTATCTACTCATTTTTTGTACTGGGATTGAATCCAGGGTCACTTAACTAATAGACCACATCTGCAACTCATTTTTATATTTTATTTAGAGGCAGGGTCTCCCTGAGTTGCACAGGGCCTTGATAATATGAACATTTATAAATGTACATGAACCATTAAGGTCACAATTAAACAGAGAAAATACAAAAGGGGGGAAAAGATACCAAGGAAAAGTTAAATAATTGTTTCCATTGGATTTCAAAAGATGCTCAGCTTCCCTTCTCGGCAGTGTTTGATGGGGTCTTCTGAAGTGATTCTTGTTCTACCCTCAAGGTGGGATCTCTGGAGAGAAAAATAATCACACAGGCAGAACACCTAAAGACAGGTTCAGGCGTACGTAGGTTTCAGGTTCTTCACCGAATGCCAACTTGTCTAAAGATTTAAATCAGTGCACTTCCCAGGCCCAGCAATTGCTGGTCTATATGGAAGACTGCACCCCAGGGATCTCCCCTGGGTTGCACTTATGTGGTGGAGGAGCCAATTCTTACTTCACTCTGTCACTTGCAGACCCCATGTTTCCTGGCCTCAGGTTCAGTCTCCAAACTCAATCTCTACCACCCTCACTCTTTTAGATTCTCAGCCAGGTGCATCTCTCCCAGCAGATCTGGCAAGCACCTGGATTGAAGGGGAACAGGGAGAGCCAGGTGGGTTTCCATGACCAGTAGTCCCTTGTTTCAACCTCTCTCCACATTTTATTTTCTCCTGTTCACTTTAGAACACTCTATATTATTCAGTGTGGTTTGCCAGGCCCATATTTCAGGCCAGACTCCTCAGTTTTGCCAGGAATCAGCTCCTCCATCCACCAACCCCTGCCCTGTGGCTGTGCAATGGTTCCTTCCTCTGTCCTGTGCATGCAGCCTAAAGAGATGGGGCTTTTTTCCTGCATAAGGATATTGTGCAACATGCCTTTCAATTTAGTTGGGCAGTGTCTTTGATCTCTAAACTCTCTGTACTCAGTTATGCCTCAGGCCTCCTAAAAATGTGAGTTCCTTTAATTCCCTTATTTCTCCACTTTGCCCACAGAGGGACCACTCTTACCGTTGCCTCCAGCCATGGCAGCAGCTGTGGCCCTGGGGATTTCTTCCTTATTTAATTATATCCAACCTCTTATGTCCCAGATCTGCTTTGAAAGTCCAGTATTAAATTCCAGTAAAATCCCTCCCCCTTTCTTTTGCTCACCCACTTTGCTGAGAAGTTTCTTATCAGCTTTCTTGTTTTCATGCCATGAAGCAGTCAGGAAAGTAACCTTCTCTATTCTGCATCTTGAAAACATCTCACAGCACAGTCTTTACTCTCTGCATTACTACCAACATTCTGATCTTCTGAACTCTCCCCAGAAACACCTTAAATCTTATAATATTCTAAACTTTTACTAGCCTGTCTCTCCAAAAGTTTCCAAATTTCTCCCCAAAATCAATATCGAAGACTTTTGAGTCACATGGTAATGTATAGTCACATCAATCAATCCACTCCTGGTGCCCATTGTCTATATTTGTTGTGTCACAAAACACTTGAGAAAATCAACTTAAAGGAGGAAAGACTTACTTTGTCTCATGATTTTATAAGTTTTTTTTTTTCTTGTGGTCTCTTGGCCCTGTTACTTTTAGGCCTATGGCATTGTCTCATGATAAAAGTACATGACACAGGAAAGCTATGTAGCTCATGGTGGCCAGAAAGCAAAGAGAGAAAGAGAGAGTGGATATTGTCAAATGGAACCTTCAAAAGCATGCCTGCAGTGACTTACTTCCTCTAAATAGGTCCCAGCTCCTAAAGTTTCTGCCACCTTTCAGCAGTGCACTGATTTATGGATTCATTAATAAATTAACCCACTGATGAAGTCACAGGCTTCAGATCCAACACCTTCTAAAGACTCCAACCCCGAAACGTGCTTTTAGGACCAATTCTTCGCACACAAGCTTCTGCAGGATATTTCAAATTCAAACCGTAACAATGGGCAGCATTCCTGTACCATACAATATATCTCTATCCCAGAAAGATGAAAATTCAACCTAAGTAGTTACAAATTTTCATACACACACACACACACACACACACACACACACACACACACACCTTCTAATTATGCTTAAGAATGTCATTCCTTGCCACAAGCCAATGCTTATGGCAATGGAACTACTTCTCAACCTTTTTTCAATATGACTTCTCGTTCACCTTTAAAATGAAGGTTGTAGATTAAATCTAGTTGTAAATTTCTACATTTTAAAGGCTAAAAATTATCTCTGAAATACTTACGTTCTGAGTGAGAAAAATCTAGACTTCATCAGGTTACAAATTTCAAGCTTGGTATTTTAACATTTATTCCAACTTATTAAAAATAGAAGTGACCCAAGTTCATGTTATTGTAAATTTAAGCCAGAAATAATTTTTATGACCTTCCTGGGTTCAGCAAACAAATCAAAATTATACATCTTCTTGTAAAGATCACTTTGTGTGATGTCAGTCATATTGTTTACTCAAGTGATAATATCATTGGCAAATTTCTTTTATTAGGAGAAAAGATATTTCCCTCCTGCCTGCTGGAGAACTTTTTAGATAGGATGACCACATGCTGTCTTCTAATTTTTAACATTTTGTTGTTTGGGGTTGGGTCTAGGTAAACTTTTGAAAAGAGAGAATTATTTCGATATGGATGGTTCTCAGGGTTAATGAAGAGCCAGCCTTCAACTCATCATTGCTCCTCTACATTTGATTGCTTATCTGTCTCATAGATGTCCCTCCTACCAGCTTTCTCCAGAAATATTCTTTTCTGCTACTAGTACCTTGTGTGTCTCAAGCAAATGACAATATTCCCTGATGACAAAATTCTTATCACACTGCTTCAAATGCACACATTTCTCAGTGAATGTTCATTTCCCCTCCAGGGATTTGATAGATTCTGGACTCTGCCTGAATTGTTATTCTTCCTTGGATCTCATTTTTGTACATAACTATAATGTACTAATTAATAATAATAGTAATACTACGACTTCTTCTACTACTAGTAGTAATAGATCAGTAGAGTGGAGCAAATAGTTCAGGGGAACAGAAGAAGAAAGGAAAGGGGAGGGATAAGTGAATGAGATGAGTCAAATTATGCTATGTGTATGTATAAATATGGCATAATTAATTCAGCTATTATGCAGAATTATGATGATTTAATAAAAATATTTTCAGAATCAATGTTATAAAAAAATAACATATTAAACTCAGCTGGATGTTAAAAATAATGTTAATGTAAGAAATTTTAAAAAGTTGAATGAATGGCACATGCTTGTAATCCCAGTAGCTCCAGAGGCTGAGGCAAGAGGATTATGAGATTCTGCCTCAAAATAAAATATAAAAAGGGCTGGGAATGTGGCTCAGTGGTTAAGTGCCCCTGGATTCAATGCCAAGTACAAAAATAAAATTAAAATAAAGTGATATTTAGTCTTTACTGGTGACTTGGATGGAAGAGCAGAGATTGGGAGACTAGACTGAATCCTTCATCCGCGACCATTGACAAGATGGGAGAAATCTATGAGACAATATCTGAGATAGAAAAAACTAAGAAAATAAAGACATAATTGCCCTGAGTACTGCCTAGTAAAAGTTTTCAGGTCACAGAGAAGGGAAGAAACCCCAAGTGGTCCTATTGGGCTCTAAAGCAAGGAGATGCCAACAAAAACATTATCTTGTTTTATATCAGTTTATATGCCCACCAATTAGACAATTTCCAAATATTTTGTTTTACTCTTTAGTTAATATTGTTACCTTTCTAATTTTAACATGAATGTGGATTGATTTGGGGATTGCAAATTTTGTTTCTAGGAGTCTCCTCCAAACTTATTCAGAATGGAAATTACTTTAAAGTAATAGAAAAATGTTAGTGGGAGCATAAAGCTATGAAGAGTTGCAATTAATTTTATTTTTCAATTGACTTTCTTATAGCCTTATTAAGCAAATTCTGCTTGAAGGAGGCTCTTTCTATAAAGATACTTTGGAAAATACACAGAAAATAAATGAATAGCCAACTTTAAGCACATGAATTAAATAATATAAATTGCAAGTGTGGACAAAACAAACCCTACAATGTAAGCCTGAATAAAAAAAAACTCAAGGCCATTCTGCCATCTTGTGGTAATACCTTAATTTTAATTCTAAAAAATTGGTTTATAATAGTTATGCATAAAATGTTATTTTTGACATAATTATAAATACATGGGTTATAATTTATTCCAATTAAACCTCCAATACCTACCCTTGTATTCTTTCTTGTTGCTCCACCTCCTCCCTTTCCTCTGCTCTACTATTATCTATTTAAATTTTAAAAAATCAATATCTTGTGGATATACACAATGGTGAGATTAACTGCAGAATATTCATATATGTACATTGGAAAATTAGGTCAGATTCATTGCATTGTTCTTTCCTTACCTTGTCCCTCTTTCCTCCCCCTCAAACCCCTTCTTCCATTCCCCTGATCTTTCTTTTAGTTTAATAGCACCCTCTCATTTCTTTTCTCTTTCTCTGTCATTTCCCTGCTAACTTTAGGCTACCTTTTTTGCATGTCAGAGAAAACATTCAACAATTGACTTTCTGAGTTGGACTTACTTCACTTAGCATTATATCATCTCCAGTTACTCCATTTATCAGAAAATGACATTCATTATTTTTTTTTCAGCCTGAGTAATACTCAGTTGTGTATATATACCACATTTTTTCCATTCATCTGTTGAAGAGTATCTAGATCAGTTCCAGTGTCTGGCTATTGTGTATTGTGCTGCTATACATATTGTGTCCTTATAGTATTCTGATTAGATCTTTTGGATCCAAACTGAGAATTGGGAAATTCAAGACATATGGTGGTTCCATTTCTATATTTTTGAGAAAACTCCATACTGCCTTCCAGTGTAGTTGCACTAATTTGCAATCTCACAAACAAGTTATGAGTGTAACTGTTTCCCCACATCCTTGCCAATACATTTTATACTCTTGATAATTGCTGTTCTGATTGGAGTGAGATGACATCTCAATGTGGTTTTAATTTTCATTTTTTATTATTGCTAGAGATGTTGAACATTTTTTTAAATATATTTTTGGTCATTAATATTTCTTCTTTTGAGAAATGTTTGTTTAGTTCTTTTGACCATTTATTTGTTGGGTTATTCTCTTTTGTTGTTAAGGTTTTTACTTCTTTATATATTCTGGATATTAATGTCCTAAGGAGCAGGAGGAAAATATCTTCTCCTGTAGTCTCTCTCTTCACACTCTTAACATTTAGATGATATTGAGAAATTCCTACAGATATATGAACTACCTAAATTAAACCATGAGGATGCAGGAAACTTAAATGGGCCAATATCAATAAAGGAAACTGATGAAGTTATCAGAAGTCTTCAAACAAAGAAAACCCCAGGGAGGGATTATCAGACCAGTTCTTCCAGACTTTTAAAGAGGGACTAACACCAATCCTCATCAAATTATTTCTTGAAATAGAGGAGGAGGGAACACTCCCAAATTCATTCGATGAAGGTAGAATAATCCTGATACCAAAACCAAAGACACATCAAAGGAAAAAAAACACACCAGGCCAAATACCCCAATGAACATAGATGCAAAATTCTTAATAAAATATTATAAAACTGAATAAAAAGCATATTAAAAATACAGTGCTTTATGATCAAGGGGTTTCATTTCAGGGATGCAAGTTTGGTTCAACATACATAAATCAATAAATGTGATTTATGACATAAGTAGAGTTAAGGACAAGAATCACATTATTTTATTAATAGACACCAAAAAAGCATTTGACAAAGTAGACCACCCATTTATGTTTAAAACACTTGAGTAGTTAGAAGAGAAGGAACTTAACTCAACATTGTAAAGCCTGTACATTACATACCTACGGTCAACATCATACCGAATGGAGAAAAACTGAAAACATTTCCTTTAAAAACAGGAACAAGACAAGAATTCCCACACTCATCACTCCTATTAAACATAGTCCTTGAAATTTTAGCCAGGGTGATCAGGCAACAGAAGGAAATTAAATGGAATACAAATAGGAAAAGAAGAGGTCAAATTATCCCTGTTTGCTGATGACATAATGTTATATGTAGAAGTCATGAAAAAAAAAAAAAACCCCAGAAGACTTTCAGAGCTCATAAATGAATTCAGCAAAATATAAGGACATAAGATCAATACACATGAATCAATTACTTTCCTATACTCCAATAATGAATCTGCTGACAAAAGAAATTAGGGAAACTATCCCATTTACAATAATCTCAAAAAAGTCTGGGAATTAATTTAATGGAAAGATCTCTATAAGGAAAACTATAGAACACTGAAGAAAGAAATTGATGATGACCTTAGATGGAAAGTCCTCCCATGTTCTTGGATAGGTAGAATTAATATTGTCAAAATGGCCATACTATCAAAACCAATACACAGACTCAATGTAATCCCTATCAAAATGCCAATGACATTTTTCACAGAACTAGAAAAAGCAGTACTAAAACTTATTTGGAAAAATAAGAGACCCCAAACAGCCAAAGCAATAATGAGCTCAGAGAGTAAAGCAGGAAGTATAAGAATACAAGACCCCAAATTATAAAACAGAGCTACAGTAAAAACAGCATGGTACTGGCACCGAAACAGATGGGAAGACCAGTGGAATAGAATGGAATATGTAGAGAAAAAACCACATAAATACAGCTATCTGGTACTATACAAAAGTGCTAAAAATATATGTTGAAGAAAAGATAGTCTTTTCAACAAATGGTGCTGGGAAAATTAGATATCTGTATGCAGAATAATTAAGCTGGGCCCCATCTCTCACTCTGCACAAAACTCATCTCAATGTGAATTAAAGACCTAGGAATTAGATCAGAAACTCTGTAATTAGTAGAAGAAAATCAAGGTCCAACATTCTAACATATTGACACAGGAACCAACTTCCTTAAAAGACTCCTAAATTGCAAGAAATAAAACTAAAAATCAATAGGTGGGACATCATTAAACTAAAAACTTCTGCACAACAAAGGAAATAGTTGTTAATCTTCAGAAATTTTATTTAAGAAGTAGAAAGCTATTTTAATGTACATAATTATAATTTGTACTGTGAAATGGTTGCAACTGTAGAAAATATTATATATAAGTATATAATATATGCATGTGGATGACAGATGACAGTATCAATATTCATATGTATGTATGTACAAATGCTTCTTTTGAGATCTGCTTTTCATTATTTTGCCAAATATTGTATTTGTAATAGTTAATTTGAATTGTCAACTTGATTGGATTAAGAGATGCTGAAGATAAAGGGGCTTCTTGGTGTGTCAGGGTGTGTTAGTAATGATTGGCATGTGGGATAGCAAACTGAAGTGGAGACACTCCCTAAGCATGGGCAGCACCGTCCAATAGGATAGTGGCTTGAATGGAATCAAAGTTGGAAGAACAAGGAAGCAGCATCAGATGCAGCTCAATTCTCCTTGAACAGGTTTTTTTGGGGGGTCGGGGGCTTACTGGGGATTGAACTCAGGGGTACTCAGCCCTGTTTTGAATTTTATTTAAGACAAGGTCTCACCAAGTTGCTTAGAGCCTCGATTTTGCTGAGGCTGGCTTTGAATTCATTATCCTTCTGCCTCAACCTCCCAAGCTGCTAGGATTACAGGTATGGGACACTGTGCTCAGCTTGAACAGTTTCTGGATTGCTTTTGTGATCACCTGAGTATATCAGACTCTGGATTCTTCACTCCTCCAAAGTTGATTCTGCCAGTGATTCTCCAGGGAGTTTCCAGAAGCCTTTGCTCTTGGACTGTGGTAGCACTATTGATCCCTCTTGTTCTGAGGCTTCAGCTTCTTGGACTGTGCAACTACGGGTTCCTCTACCTCTCCAGCCTGCAAGACAGCCTTTGGGGACTTTCCAGCTTCTGGTCACATAAGCCAATCTAATAAATTCCCTTTTATAAACATACTTCCTATTGATTCTGTTCCTATAGAGAACTCTAATACAGTATCCCTAGTCAACAAGTTCTCTCTCAGCACCTTTGAACAACATTAATTAACATTACATTTACTTAAGGATCAGGTGAGAGATGGTAAGTAAAGAGACATGGAGGCTGGATTATTCCTTTTAACAACATTAAATATTTTGTACTAACATTTGAATCTATGATTTTTTTTATACTTTTATCAGTTCATCTCTCATGTCATATTGTTGTCATCTTACTTCATTTTAATTTCTTTCTTGTCCTCTATAAGGTTTTCTTTCTTTTAGGGTAAATCATCTACAAAAGCATATTCTCCATGGATCTTCCAGTGTATTGTAAAGTTTTCACAACTTCCTCTCCTGGCTACATTTTTAAATTAATGCAACTTTATTTTCCTTCCTTTTACTAACAGCTTTAACTTGGCCCATGAGCACCCAGTCAGAGAACACATGGCCTATTAGCTGGATGTGCTCATATTACTGAGTTCAGGTGGAAGGCATGTAAGCACAGCTGATATGGATGATTTCCCATGCTCTTCCTTAAAGAAAGAATGCCTCTCTGGATCTTTTAATCCCTATTCAGTGGCCTGGAATATGTCAACATTCAAACTGATCTTCTTTCTTCTAGTGATGATAAAAGAGCCATGTTTTACTCACTGGGTCTTTGAATTAGCTCAAGCAATGTCTACTTACCCATAGCTGTAATAAGCAAAATATTTATGTTGTTTTAGAAATTATATTTTTAAGTCTTTTTATTACCATAGTTCAGTCAAGATCAAGATTTCTCAGCCATTATCACTATTGACATGTAAGGCTGACTACTTCTTTATTGTGGAAGGCTGTCTTGTGGTTTGTAGGGTTTTTGATAGCTTCCTTAGTTACCACAATAACATCCCTCCAGAAATGACAAGCAAACATGTCTCCAGAGTTTGACAAGAGTTCTCTTTGGGAAAATTTTCCTTACTTTAGAACAACTAGTTTTTAGATTGTGTAATGTAGAAATTGATCATTTTGTGGTTGCTGTCTTAATAAAGCTCACAAAAGTTACATTTTCTTAAGAATCAAGTGAGAGAAGGTAAGTAAGGAGACATGGAAGACTGGATGGTAGTGATTGCTCATTTTTCTGCTGGAACACTTAATAAATCCTTTGCCTGTGATGTCTAAGTAAGCACAACATTCCCAAAGAGAGTAAAGTTTCAAGGGAAGTGTTTATAAAGTGGTCAAATATGTGGCATTTGGTGGCCCATACGGGGAACGAACCCGAGACCTTGGCATTATCAGCCAAATACCGGGTATTTGCCCACGATGCCGTAGAGGGAGACATTGGGTTAATGAATGCCGCAGTCTGGCTGGGCACAATTCAGGAGCCACTTGTCAAAAGAAACTAACTTTATTTTTAGAACCACACACGATAAACAAAACAGCTCCTCAGGAAAAAACCCTCAGAGCCCAACTGCCACCACCGGCTTCCCACAAGCCACACACCCCAACAACCTCTTCCTCCCACAATCCTCCTGCTCTTGAGGCCGATTGGCTGGGTCGCATGGGCAGAGCCAAAAAAGTCCCCCAATGAGCAGCTCCGTGGTCTGAAAGGGCAGGGAAACAGCCCAATGAGCATCACCGCAGAGGAGCCAATCAGCTAGATGTTGCTGGGGCCGCTGTGAGCCAATCATCAGCTGGCAGTCTGAAAGTTTGCTGGGGCCCCTTCAGCTCATCAGCTGGCAGTCTGAAAGTTTGCTGGGGCCCCTTCGGCTGTGGCTATCAACATTTATTGATTTTTATATATTTATATATTTATATATTATATATGAATATTTATATATTTATATATTATATATGAATATTTATATTAAATTTATATATTAAATATATATTATATATAAATATATATTTAATATTTAATATATTATATATATATTTTTTTCATATCTCTGGTTGTATACAAAGTATATTGACACCAATTTGTGTCTTCATAAAGTACTTTGGATAATGAGGTCTATCGCTTTCCACCATCATTTCTAACCTCATGCCCCTTCCCTTCCCCTTCTGCCCTATCTAGAGTTCATCTATTCCTTCCATGTTCCCCTTCCCTACCAAACTATGAATCAGACAAAAACACTAAGCATTTGTTTTTTTGGGGGGATTGGCTAACTTCACTTAGCATTATCTTCTCTAACGCCATCCATTTACATGCAAATGCCAGGATTTATTCTCTTATTGCTGAGTAATATTCCACTGTGTATATATGCCACATATTTTATCCATTCATCTACTGAAGGAAGTCTAGTTTGGTTCCATGGTTTAGCTATTGTGAATTGTGCTGCTATAAACATTGATGTGGCTGTGTCCCTGTATATGCTGTTTTTAAGTTCTTTGGGTATAGACCGAGAAGAGGGTTTAATTGAGTATTTTTATTGAAGTTATCTATTTCTTTTTTACCACTGTATATTCATTTGGTTTGTATGGAGTATTGAGAGTAGGAGAGTAGGAATATGAGAATGATGACTCTGCTTTTCACTTTGTCAGACTATTGAATTCTCTGTGCTGCACTGAATAGATTGTGCATCATCCAGAGAGATCCAAATTTCAAAGGATGCAGTCACTGAACAAGAGATTGTACTGTCCTTCTTGGAGTAGTTATGTTTTCTTATGTGAGATGAGAAGTGTACATGAATACTCGAATGGACAGAGGATAGTCTATCAGAAACTGTTAATTTTTTTTCAGTGTTTATTCTTCTTCTACTTTCTGTTAGTAATATATTCTACTTACTTTTACCTGTGTACAAATTATCTAGCTTTAGAGATTATATTATTAAGCCTCCCTTGAAAAATAGGCCTTATGTCATGACTCATTGCCAATATAGTAAGTGAAAATAATTTTTGGAATATTAGAATGATGTATTTAAAATAAAATAATGCCAAAACATGGCAGATTTTTGGTACACATCAATTACCAACTGCTCCAGGATATTGAACCTAATGAAAAGATGTGAGGCTGCATGATGGGGTGGGGGGCCATAGGAAAGCATTGGAATGCAACTCAAGAGTCAGTGACTGGGTGGTACTCAGAAATATTGGATTTTAGAATAAAAAGAAAAATAATAAGTAAAAATAATAATAATCAGCACTGAAGACATGATGCCTGAATTGGGTTAGGGGTACTCCTTGTGGGCTGGAAGAGAGAGTTCCTTCCTCCAGGAAGGCAGAGAGTGCTATTGGGTGAATATGCAGTCTGAGCAGATAGAAAACTTGGGTTATATGTAGTGAGTGACATGGGAGGATAGGTTTCTAACACTTCCCAGAGATTCAGATGGTGAATGATGTTTTTTTCAAAAATTCTTTAATGGATTTTTCTGTTTTTTTTCTTATTTCTAATTTATTTCCTTCCTTTCTCCTTTTTCTTTCTCTTCTCATTTCTTTTTCTCTTAAATGTTAGCATTAAGTTTACTTTCATTAACATCCCTTTTTAGAGTATTCTATGTCATTGCTTCCCTTTCTTTACTTTGATGAGAGTTGCAGAGATTGTGTTTAACAATTTTTTTATTGTATGTTGAGTTTGCATCTAACTTTTTACTGGTGATTATTCTCTCTTCTTAAAGTGGTGCTAGGGATTGAATTCAGCACTCTGAATACATGCAGTGGATCCTTTGAGGCTGATACCTACCCACAGTCTAGGACACAAGAAAAGCCCAGGAGCAGATGGATTTGTGCAGGACTTTACCACACCTTTAAAGAAGAGCTCACACTTAAGGTCCTCAAACTTTTCCATAAAACAAAAAGGAAGGGAATGCTTCAAAATTCTATTAAACCAGTATCAACATGATATTAAAACTGGATAATGTACCCCTCAAAGAAAACTGTAGACCAATATCATTAATGAACATAGTCACTAAAATCCTTAGTAAATTACCAGCACACTAAATTCAGCAACACATGAAAAAAGACCACACCCTGTTTTCAAGTTGGTATCATTCTAGGAATACCAGGATGGTTCAACATATGGGAAAAAAACACAAATAGAATAAATGATAAAAATGACAAGATCTCAATAGATGTAGAAAAAGCCTTCAAGAAAAAGCCTTAATGGTAAAAGTCCTAAAGGACTAGATAAAAGAATCTATATCAACATAATAAAAGTATTTTAGGACAAACCCAAAGCCAAACTCATACTATATGGGTTAGGGAGTATAATGGGATGTGGAAATGATGAAGATGTTATATACTTTTATGAATATACTGATGAAATATATTATTCTGTATAATTAATATGCAGTAATAAAAAGCCAGACTGATTCACATTTGTTTTCCCCTTCAGACTTTCAGTCCTGTAACAAAATCCCAGACAGATTCTACAGATAAGGACTAAACCTAATTATTGAAAGTAGCAAATTTGTTACAGGGGCTTTGTTTGCTACATGACAGCTTTTCCTTATTGTGACCAAAATACCATGTCAGAACAATCTAGAGGAGCAAAAGTTTATTTTTGAGCTCATAGTTTCAGAGATTAAACCTATGGTTGCACAACTCCATTCTTCTGGAACTGAGATGAAGCAGATCATAGTGGAAGAGCAAGTTGGTGGAAAACTGCTCACAACATGGCAGACAGGAAGCAAAAAGAGAAGGAGGATCTGGGGGACATGTTGTAATTCCTCAGGGTACATCTCCATGACCCAATTTCTTTGAGTAGCTCCTCTGGCCCAGAAGTACCACCCAGGAAACTGAACCTTTCAAATTGGGATGAACCTATAAGGTTACTATTATCATTATCTAATCACATCACCTCTGAATCCCTGCATTCATACGGGATCTTTGGATGGATGTCTTATATCCAAACCATAACATATATGATCCCATGGAGAAGGGCCAACATTTGACTATTAACTTTTATGTGAGAAAGCAATGTGCTTTTAACTTGTTTAAAGCTTTCAAAGGTTGTCTTTTTACTTTTAAAACTTATACCTTAAACTCTACCTCCTCCTTGGGATTAACATAATATTATCAGTAGTCTCATTAAAATTTGACATTTCAGGTGTATTAAAATTTATATTTGAAGCTCAATTATTCATGTTATTGAATACAATAAATTTATCTTCGGTTATAGGGACATGGCACATTATAACGGGGAAGAGTTTCACTGTACTTTGATTTTTGTTAATAGCATTACCCTCTAGCAGCCCTTTATTTACAAAACTAAGGAAAATATTGTCTAATAAGTATTTTTGTTTCTAATATTTTTTTTCTATTTTATAGTAAGGATTTTATAGCTCTATCTTTCATTCATAAATGTATGAAAATTATTTTTTAAATTTTAGAATTTATTGCATTACAATTAAAACAATCAAATCTTTATTAACAAACCAAGTTTGATTCCTAGCTCCCTATATAACATAGATATGTGTACATCCACAAGCACACAAAAATAACTTCTTTGTATATAATTTATTTCCTTTTCTTTCAACTTCTTGATTTAATATATTTTTTCATTTATATTTTTCTTAAGACATTTTCTATGAAAGCACTCTGATGATAGTAATGAGTTCTTACATTTAATTATTTTTCTCAGTTTATTTGGACACTCAATCTTTAACAAGTTTTCAAACTATTGTTTTCCAATAATTTATCTAAAAAAAGAAAAAAACATGACAAATGAGAGATTCAGCTTTATTGACTCACTTTAATGGGCACCTTAAGAATATATCCTCCCTATGAGGCACAGCTGTGAAGTTCAAAGGTCCAAAGGAGATCTTGAAGAGGGTAGGCAAAGGCATGACAGAGCTAAAGTGAACAAGTGCTTTCACTGATGTAAGGACAAGTGGATAACACACTGCCTGCCCATCTCCTGGGTCTTCATATCTGGTAGTTTTTAACCAAAGTCAAGCTGAGATGTTAGAGCACTGAGTTAACCTAAAGGCTGAGGACAGAAAACAGGAGGAGACTCTGTCAGTTACACGTTGCTGAGGGCCTCTACTCCTGGGAGGCTTTTACCTTCCAGGAGCTCCAGACTGGCACCCCCTCCAGTGCTCACATGGCTGACTTTGTCTTCAGTGTTCCATTTGGCACAGCAAGTAGCAGTGTCCCCGCCCCCTATAATGGTGACACTACCCTGGGAAGTGGCTTTCACGATTTCATCCATGAGGGCCTTGGTTCCCTTGGCAAAGGCTTCCCACTCAAAGACTCCCAAAGGACCATTCCAAACGATGAGCTTGGCTTCAGACACAACTTGAGCATTCTTTTCAATGCTCTCAGGGCCACAGTCCAAACCCATCCAGCCTTCGGGGATGCCAGATTCTATGGTGGCATTTCCAGTGTTGGCATGCTCATCGAACTTGTCAGCCGTGATAAAGTCCACGGGAAAGGTGATCTTCACACCATTCTTTTCTGCTTTGGCCATGATCTCCTTGACAATCTTGGCTCCCTCTTCGTCGAAGAGGGAGGCACCAATCTCCATGTTGTGGAGTACCTTCAGGAAGGTAAAGGCCATCCCGCCCCCGATGATCATCTGGTTGACCTTGTCCAGCATATTTTTGATGAGCTGGATCTTGTCTGCCACTTTGGCTCCACCCAGGATAGCCAGAAAGGGTCGCTCTGGGTTTTCCAAGGCTTTGGCAAAGTACTCCAGCTCCTTCTTCATGAGGAACCCGGCTGCCTTCTGGGGCAGATTCACTCCCACCATGGAGCTGTGAGCCCTGTGTGCAGTGCCAAAAGCGTCATTGACATACACGTCCCCTAGCTTGGACAGTGACTGGCGAAAGGCTTCCACCTTCTCGGGCTCCGCCTTCACCTTGTTCCCAGAGGCATCCTGGCCCTTGCCTTCCTCCTCCAGGTGAAAGCGCAGGTTCTCCAGCAGGATCACTGAGCCGGCTTCGGGGCTGGCGCAGGCCTTCTCCACTTCTGGGCCCACACAGTCCTTGAGGAATGTCACGTCCCTGCCCAGCAAGGATTTCAGCTCGCCAGCGACAGGCTCCAGGGAGTACTTCTCGGGCATGGGGACGCCATCGGGCCTGCCCAGGTGGCTCATCAGCACCACCGACTGAGCTCCATTGTCCAGGCAGAACTTGATGCTGGGGATGGCGGCGTTGATTCTCTGGTTGTTGGTAATCTGGTTCTTCTTCATGGGAACGTTGAAGTCCACTCTCATGATGACGCGCTTGCCTTTGACATCCAGTTTGTCCAAAGTCAGCTTCTTAGAAAGGGACATCTTGGCAGTAGGAAGGGACACCTGCCTGTAGGTGCTGAAGGATGGTCTTAGGTGGGAGGCTGGGAGGCTTGTTGGTGGGGCTGCCTAACGCCTCCCCTCGGCCCGCCCCTTCCTGGGTCCTGAGTCTCCCACGTGGAAGCTGTGGGCCCGATGAAGGGAATGCGCCCTGCCCATTGGTCCAGAGTCCTGTCAATCTGCGTTTGGAATATGTTGGCAGGTACAGATAGAAAATGCTAGGGAAGATGGAGTAAAGGCATGGTGTGAGTTGGGAAAATTAAGGACACAAATAAGAATGGTCCAGAGGTTTGTGAGTTCTTTTCCCCAAATTCCCTTTGACGCTTACACTTGTTCTTAACGAGAAAATAAATCAAATAATAATGTCATCCCCTCTTCCCCAACCCAGCATTACCCTGCCTCTTGTAAAATCTTCATCATACTGATACGTAAAACTCTCTGCAGTGCCAAACAAAGGGAGAATATGAAATTATGGGTCAATTAAATCTTATTTATTCAAGGCACAAGAGTATAACTTTTTTCCTTGATTCACTAAATATTTTTGTTAAGGACTTAGCTTGGTGTTAGACTTCAGTGTACATGTTCTAGTGGTGTGATGATTTTGTGTTTTCATTATTTTGCTGTATCTTTCTCAGACTACCATGCAAGAATTCTTGGTGGCTTCTGTAGGAGATTCCCATAGCATCATAGCAAAGAGAATACCAGTGAAAATACTGAAAGCAACACTGACATTTTTTTTTCTAGGCATAAAATTATGAGACTCCTTACCTATTCTATCTTCTCTACATCATTACATGTATAAGATAGAAATTGTGCTGAAAAGAGGCTTAATTTTCTTAAGATTGAAAATTTTTATTACAAATGAAAATATATGAGACAACGTTATTTTTTTTAAATTAGAGCTTTATTGGGTTCATCACCACAAACTCATACAAGCATGGAAATTGATTTCAGTTCATTATCCTACCTTTTTCCCCTCCCCCATTTCTCTCTCGTCTTTCCTCCCCTTTCCCCTTCTTTTTCCTTTGTTCTACTAGACTTTCTTTCATTCCTATTAATTTGTATTTGATTGATTCTTCATGTTATCCTATTCTTCCCTCCCCCTTTCCTTTATTTTACTCTAGCTTTCACATAAGAGAGAAAACATTCAAGCTTTTGAGTTTTTGAGTTTGGCTTATTTCACTTAGCATGATATTCTCCATTTCTATTCATTTGCTGATAAATGCCACAATTTCATTCTTTTTTTTTTTTACAACTAAGTAATACTCCGGTGTGTGTGTATGTGTGTGTGTGTGTGTGTGTATCACAGTTTCTTAATCCATTCATCATTTGACAGGCACTAGGTTTATTCATGGAATCAAGTACATTATGAATTTACTTATTGTGAATTGTACTGCTACAAACATTAAGGTGCTGTATTGCTGTAGTATGCTGATTTTCGATCTTTTGGGAATATGTGAAGGAGAGTGATAGCTAAGTCATGTAGTGGTTTATTCCTAGTTTTGAGGAATCTCCATACTGTTTCCAGAGTAGTTATCCTAGTCTTCATTCCCACCAACAATGTAGAAGTGTTCTTTTCCCCCACAACTTTGCCAGCATTTATTGTTGTTTATATTTTTAGCCACTGCCATTCTGACTAGAGTGAGATGAAATCTTAGTGTAGTTTTGATTTGCATATCTCTGATTGCTAGAGAATTTGAACATTTTTCATATACTTTTGGCAATTTGTGTTTTTTCTTTGAAGAAATCTGTTGAGTTATTTTGTCCATTTATTGATTGGGGAAAAAAAAAAAATATATATATATATATATATATATATATATATATATACACATATATTTGATGTTTTTTGAGTTCTTTTTATATTCTGGACATTAATCCTCTATTGGAGGGATAGCTGGCCAAGATTTTCTCCCATTCTGTAGGTTCTCTCTTTATGGTCTTATTTCTTTTGCTGTACAGAAGCTTTGTAGTTTGATGACATCCCACACACTGACGCTTGCTTTTATTTCTTGGGCTTTGGGAGTATTGTTAAGGAAGTCAGTGCCCAAACCTAAACAATGGAGTGTTGGTCCTGTGTTTTCTTCAAATTGTTCTAAAATTTCTGGTGTAATTTGTAATTCTTTGATGCATTTGATTTGAGTTTTGTGCAGGGTGAGAGACATGGATCTCATTTCATTTGTCTGCATGCAGCTATCCAGTTTTTCTACTACAATTTGTTTAAAAATCCTGTTTTTTCAATAAAATATATTTTGGCATCTTTGTCAACTATCAGATGTCTGTAGGTATATGTTTTGTTTTTATCTCTGTCTTCTATTCTGTTCCATTGGTCTTCATGTCAAATTTTTGCCAATGCCATGCTGTTTTTGTTACTATAGCTCTGCAGTATACATTCAGATCAGGCATTGTGATACATCCTGCTTTGCTTTTCTTGCTTGGTATTATTTTGGTTAATATCAGTCTCTTATTCTTGCAAATGAATTTAAATTTTTTTTTCTAATTCTGTGAATAGTGTCATTGGTACTTTGATTAGGATTGCATTAATTCTGTATATTGCTTTTGGTAGTATGGCCACTTTGATAATATTGTTTCTGCATATCCAAGAACATGGCTTGTCTTTTCATTTTCTAAGGTCTTCTTCAATTTCTTTCTTCGGTATTCTATAATTTTCATCATAGAACCCTTTTACCTCGTTGGTTAGATTAATTCCCAGATTTTTTGTTTGTTTGTTCATTTATCTGTTTGGGGTTTGTTTGTTTTTGTTTTTAAGATTATTGTGAAAGGGATGGTTTTCCTGATTTCTTCCATGGTGAATCACTATTGGAGTATAGGAAAGCAATTCATTATGGAAATTGATCTTACACCTACTACTTTGCTGAACTCATTTATAAGCTCTAGGAGACTTCCAGTGGACTTTTGTTGTTGTTGCAGGTGGGGCAGATTTTTTAGATATAGAATCAGGTCACTGGCAAACAGAGATAGTTTGACTTCTTCTTTTTCTATTTGTATCCCTTTTATTTCCTTTACTTTCCTGATTGCTCTGTTAACGTTTCTTGGACTGTATTGAATTAGAGTGGGAAGAGTTGATAACCTTGTCTTTTTTCTGATTTTAAAGGAAATGCTTTTGGATTATCTCCATTTAGTATATTGGCTTTTTTGTCAAAAATGGCCTTTAAAATATTGAGGTAAGTCTCTTTGATCCCTAGTTTTTTCAGTGTTTTAAGTATGAATGAGTGTTGAATTTCTCATAGTCCTTTTCTGCATCTATTGATAATGATCATATAATTTGTGAAATAATTCTGTTTAAGTAGTGAATTACATTATTGATTTGCATATGTCGAACTAACCTTGCATGCCTGGAATAAAATTTTGATTATGATGTATTATCTTTTTGATTAAACTTAAGTATATGAATTTGTACGTAAAATCTAACAAGCTAATTCTAGAAATTATATAGAAATATAAAGGGCCTAAAATATCCATAGTAATCTTTCAAAAGAAGAAAACTTGGATATCTTATCCTATTGATTTTGAGAACTTCAAGCTACAGTAATTAAGAGAAGATACAAGGAGCAGCACATAGATCAATGAAATATAATGAAGTCAGAAATAGAGACCCACTTAGACACTCATCTGATTTCCTAAGATGGTGCTGAAATGACCCAATAAGGAAAGAAAATTATTTTTGACAAATGAGGCTGGGATAGCTGGATATCCACATGGGAAAAAATGAATCTTATATTAAAAATGTTGTCTTAAGATGGATCAGAAGGGCTGGAGTTATAGCTCAGTTGGTAGAATGCTTGCCACCCATGCTCAAGACCCTGGGTTCAACCCCTAGCTCCACAAAATATTAAATAAATAAGTAAGTAAATAAATAATAAATAATATAAGATGGATCATAAATCTATAGTGCTGCGCCCCTCCCCTGACTCAGGCAATGGCAAGGCCCTACTGAGGTGGATGGCGCAAGGCGTCCATCCTCTGGAGGAGCGCAGTATGTTTCTGGGAATGGGCTGATTTGTTTTTGTATTCCTTTAATATGTATAGTGGTGACTTCTCATATGACCATTAAGTATGAAGGAAAAAACATGACTTTCCCAATTAATGCAACTATTTCTAAAGAATAGATCTGTTTGCTCTAAATGCAATGATTCAGCTGTGGAGCGTAAATTGTTAATGTCTAATGAAAAACTCCCTGTATTCCTGTCAAGGAAGTTTTTGAGAAATTAAATTAAAATCTAGAGAAGAAAAATTAATGTTAAGAAGACAGATTAGTGCTTAGTACTGGACAACTTGTTCTTGTTCCTGTGCACAATGGTTTGTGCTCTTACTCTTGTTTGATTAAAATTAATAACAAGCCAACCACTTGCCATAACCATGGCACCGGTTCCAGTCAGTAAGTCAAGAAAGAATAGTCAAGGTATAGGCCAATAGTTTGGGACATTTGTAACTATTATTAAAAGTTAACTAAGCAGAAACAGCTCAAAGCAAAATACGAACTGAAAGTACAAATGCTTGCTTATGCATAAGCCAAGATACATTCTTCTGTTCTAATTGTAGCTAGGTAATATTTTGTTTCTTTGAATAATGATTCCTGTTTTGTAACCACAAAGTACTGTGAGCCTACCAAAATGAAAAGTATATATGATCAACTTCACAAGTAAAGATTGGGATCAACACCTGCACTTTGGTGTCTGTGTTGTTTCTCCACCCCTCTTTTGCCGACTCCTCACCATCCGTTCGTCTCCTGAGACCCCCGTTGGAGCTGGTCTCTGACACTATAGAAATTCACAAATCATGCAGAAGAAATTGTACAATATATATTTGTTTTGAAATAAGCAAATTTTATTGTACAGGCCACATCAAGTAATATTCATAAAATAAAAATGGAAAAATTAACTTCATTAAAATAAAATATTTTTAATCAAAAGATACCATCAAGAAACATGTAAACAAGTTATACACAGGGAGAAAGTATTAATAAAACATGAATATGATGACAGAGTGCTATTTGGTAAAAGTATGCATTTAGCACTTAAATGATAAATATTGTGTAACAGTTAATTTTAGCTACTGACTGAATTGACAGACTCATAATATTGATAATGCAACCTTTTAGGTGTGTCTGTGAGCATGTTTCTAGAGATGATTGGCATATGGAGCAGTAAACTGACATGAAAAGACCTGATCTGAATGTGGGTGGCAAAAGATAATTGGCTGTGGGCCTGAAGGGACAAAAAGTGGGAGAAGAAGAAAACTTACCAGTGTGTGAAACCTTGATTTATCTTGGGTGTGTACATTTTTTCTTGTTTCTGACATTTCTTATAGATGTCATATGCCAGTTTTGTAAGTGTTTGAACTTAGTCTCACACCAGTATCTCTCCAGGGGTTTTCCAAGCCATTAGCCTCAGACTTCTGTTAGATCATCCAGAGACTTCCAGCTACCTAAATTGAGGAGCTACTAGTCTCTTAGCTCTTCAGCTTACAACATGCAGGGAGTATACAACTTCTGATTATGTTAGCCAATCTAATAAATAACCTTTCATAATTATATATACACTGCCTTGGTTTTGTACCTCTAGAGAATTCTAATACACATCACAAGTTTTAGGCTTAATATCTTAAGGGAGCAAAAAATTGATTTAGACATTATACAAAGAAGATATAAGACAGTACATGAAAAACTGCTCAGTCTCAATAATATCTAGAGAATGAAAACTAAAACTAAATTGAGATGAAATTAAATAAGAATGGCTAAAATTGAAAAAAAATATTAACACTGAATATTGGTGATGTCTATGGGAAATGGCAGCAGTAAGAAAAACTGCTAATGTGATAATGAATGTCAAATACACATTTTACTATTGAGGCACAGTGGCAGACACCTGTACTCCCAGCATCTGGGAGGCTAAGACAGGAGGATAGTGAGTTCAAAGCTCGTCTCAGCAATAGTGAGGCACTACCACTGAGTTCAATCCCTGGTTCCCCCCCAAAATATATATACATTTTATAACACTAGGAAGAATTTGGTATGATGAAATGACCAATAATGTAGTTACATAGAAATCATTATAGTCATTGATTTTTATGAGTTAATCATAATGTTTTTAATTATGAATTGCTGGATCTCCCTATTGATAACAGCAGCAAAATACTAAGTTGCATTCTAAAAAATGGCCAGAAAATGTAAACTAGGGACAGTGCATTGCTATATAATTTTTACACAGTGAAGCATTAGTTGGTAAACAGCTAAATAATCCACATAGTAATATTATATATAGAATAGGCAATGTATGTATTTTAAAGTATATGTTTTTGCATGTTTTTATATTTTTCTCTCCATCAGCTCCTCTTTCCTTCTAATATAGAGCCATTATACAAATTTCAGATAAAATTTACTGTCTTCATATTTTGTTTTCATAATCTATTACTTTAGAAAATACAAAGAACTCATGTTAATATGTCCAAAATTAAGAATTGTTATCCAAATTATGAATAAGCAATTTCTTTGGGATATTTCCATACTTAATACCCACAGATCTCTGTTACTGGTTGTTAATTGAGGGATGGGCTAAATACAACAAATTCATGTGGTGAGGGATAAGAAATTTAATGTTATTACAATGTTATTAATAAGACATTATAAGTATTGTAATATTACATTATTAAAAACAAATAATCATAAATTCAAACCAATCTTAGAAAGGATTAACATGCTGTTAAGATTAACTTTCATTTTGTTTCCTGTTAATAGTCAAAATTGTTGAAGTAGTTATCCTGAATAAAAATTTTCTGTTCTAAAAGTTGTATTTTGAAAGTGTTTCAAGGAAGAGTACTTCATTTAAAATATCAATAAAAGAGTTTTGAATTCGAATTACTTGAGTAGGATGACATTTGTCAGATTTATCCATTGTAAAGTGAATATTATTCCCTTTCCATTGTCTATTCTTAGAAAGAAGTCAATGAATTCAGAGAAGATTCAAAAAGGGATGGAACTGAGTTCTAACTTCTTGAGGGGAGATTGCATGCTTAAATGATTTTGAATTCTTTTTAAAGGAAGATTTGTCTAAGGGAAGAGAGGTTTAGAAAGGCAAGTGTGACATATTCTACTGTAAAATTTTTGCAAAAGAAGAATCAAAAGTCTTCATTGATTTTGGCAAAATGAACACCAGTTAATTGAGAATATCAGTTTTAATTTAATTGTGAGACTGAGATCCAGATGAGTGTGAAGAATAATAAATGAGAAGGAATTAAAAACAGTATACATGGACACTTCTTTACAGTTACTCAGGTGGAACAAGAAAGAATAACTATAGCCTAGGATTCATGTGACAATGAAAATCACATTCTGTTTTTTGAGTATATTGTGTTCTGGGAACATAATTCTCAATTTTAATCCAGATTTTTAGCAACTTTAGTCAAAGGAAAATGTAACTTTTAGAATCCTCAACTTGACTAAATTTAAATTAAAAAATTTCATATATCAAAATTGAAAGTTGCTATCATGGATTTTCTTTTTAATCATCTTCATAGAAAAGATTTCTGTAAAACAAGAAACAGATCTAGATGAAAAGGATTCTTCACTGCTTGGAATAAAATTTGCAGCTAACCTGCCCATAATTTTCCTGGTAGTTTACATCAAATATCAACAGATGATTTGGACTTTCTTTACCTACCACTGCTCATGGGTACTTATTACTTAATAAATTTTGTTTTCACAATTGCAGGTGGCGTTGCAACTATTCTTGATTATTGGACTTTTACAGGTTAGTGAATTTTTCAGATCTTTACAGTTAGCATAGGCATCTTCATAATCACAACCATTGGCTGAAATAAAAAAAAATTAAAAACCTTGTCATCGTTTTTCTCCATAGCAGCAACACACACAGTAAATTCAATGTGAATTTGGAGAAGGGAAGTGAACTACCAAGTTGATCTCATTACACTTTGATGATTATCTCAATCTTGAGAAGAACAAACTTTGCTCTTTTTTGTTTAATTTGAGGATTTAAAAAATGTTTCTAAGATAAATTGGGCTTTCTATTTAAAAAATACACAGTAGGAAATGCTAGTGAGTGGTATTGGTCAAATTATATTGTTATATTGTAAGCATGTGTGACTATGCAACAAATCCACCACATGAACAACTATAGTGCACCAATAGAAAATGTGGAAAAAAATAAAATATATTCCAAATAAAAAAATTAGAATAAAATTCACATAAGTGAATGTGTATAGAACTGCGTTATCCAAAATTATAGCACTAGACATATGCTTGTTCAATCTTACATTTAATTAAAAGTAATATTTCAGAACCATGGCAACACCAGTTTTATACCAAGTGCTCAATAGTCACTGAAATCTAAAAGGGGGCTACCTTAGAGCACAGTGAAAATACTGAATATTTTCATTATTGTAGAAATTTTATGGACACAGTTAACCTAGACTCTGATGTCACTAGTCTTTCTCACAGGAGTAATTTTGTAGAAAGATAAAGATATAGGGTATTGAACATTTCTATTTTCTAACACCCCGCAGTGGACAAAAATTGAACAAATCTCAAATTATATTCATCATCCTATCTATAATCTTTACATTTTGTTGATATCCAGGAGCCCATAACCTTCCATTGACCCAGTTTCAGAGAAATGGCAGTTCTAACAACTGAATAATTCAAAACAGGAACTAGGAAATAACAGGATCTTGTTTCTTTTTACTTTTTGATTTAGATTTTTGAGAGAGGGTTTCACCAATGTCATCTAGACTGGTCTCAAATTCATTCGTTCAAGTGACCCTTCTGCTTAAGTCTCCCAAGCAACTGAGACTACAGGCATGCACCACCATAGCCAGCACTCTCTTTGTTTTTTTTTTTTATCAGCATTTAATAAGCACAACCAACAATTACTAACTATTCTCTCTGTCTCTCTCTCTCTGTCTCTCTTTCCTCTTTCTCTCTCTCTCTCTCTCTCTCTTCTGCTTACTACTTTTCATTCCTTTGGCACTAATGCAGTAAAGATTTATATTTGTTTGTGAGTCCATATTTATCAACTGTCTCATAGCTAGCTTTTATTCTATTATTTCTTCATACTACTTCCAGGAACTCTTTATAAAACACACTCCTGATCATAACACTTCTGTGTAAAATCTTTCAAAATTCATTCAGAAAGGATTGATATAATTTACTCAGATGAATGTAGTTTGAAAGGTAAAAAATCTTAGTGAATTGGTCACTTGAATTGTTCATAATAATTTTACTAACACAAATAATTTTACAAACCCAAATCCTTACTCTTTGTAATTCCATTAATAATACCAAATATTAGGTAATATATGATATTTATTTTACTCTCTCTTTTCTAAAACATTTGAAATAATACCATATATGGATTTGATTTTAACTTTTAAAAATGTACACACATTACTAACGAAAGGAGGTGTAAGTTATTTTAAATTAAATGTAACAATTCTAAGAACATTATGGATGAATTAGGGAATTGTGATAAATTTATTGGCATATAAAAATTGCTATTTTTGTTTTGCCTCTCTGGACTGAGCCATATTGTATCATTTAAAACCCTTCATTATGTATCTGTTTTCCCTTTTAAAAATGCCAGCTTTGATATAATGACATTGACATTAGTCTTTTCCCTTTTCTTTTTATTTTTTGGTTCTGAAGACTGAACCCAGGGTTGCAATTGAGCTACATTCCCCGGTCTTTATTTTTATTTTGAGACAGGGCCCATGAAGTTGCTTAGGGCACTGAAATTGTGATCCTCCTGCCTCAGCCTCCTGAATCTCTGGGATTGCAGGCCTCTGCTCCTAGCTAATGACACTAATCTTGATGCAAGGATGAATTATTCCCATGGAAACATTTTCATAGATGCCAATATATAACAAGCTAAGTATAGTCATAAATATACATAAATTGTGGATAATTCTTTAGATTATATATGATAATAGGGTTTTCATTTCAAATAATGCTTAGATACAGAAACGTGAAAAATTTTTACTTAAAATACTCTTATGTTATTGGTTTGCATGAAGGTATCACTTAAACTGATTACATTCAGAGTTCTAAATTCTTTAAAAATAAAACGCCATGCTCTTTTACTACACTAAAAAGGTAATCACTTTGAACTTACTGCATAGTCCATCTTCACAATGACCAGGACAAATGCCACAAGGTGCTCCTTTGTCATAAGGGGTATTTATTCTACTAAGATAATTGCCACTGCAATTTTAAATGAAAAAAAAAATGTCATTTTAAAAGATTTTCTGTTTAGTTTATACTCTGAGATTAATGTTCATCACCAAATATACATAGATATTTATTAAATGTTTTTACTTATGTTAAATAACCAATGCAAACTGTCATTACCTAAGTGTGTTCAGATAGCAATGCAAAGTAAGGGAATAACTCACCATTTCACTAATCTCCTTGACTGTAAATTCTGAACCTGAGATACTGAAATAGAATAACTAGTCTAAAGTGTTGAGAGTGCATTTCAATGTGGAAATACTCTCTTCATTTCCCAACAGACATGGTTGAATTGTTAAGATGAAGCACAACAAGGTGCTGGCTAGGGGTAAAACATATTCCCTAGAGAAAAAGAAGATTATGTAGTTCAAAGGGGTACAGTATGAAAAATACCACTTACATGTATTTTGCAATTAAAAATGAAACAATGTCATAATTTCTACAATATGAAACAGGGTAAATAAAGCTTCAATGTAGTTTTTGGATTCCAGGTGGGGTTGTTGATTTTCAAATAATTTTTGGTGTATGTTTGAGAAAGGGAATAGGGTTAGGAAGATTTGGGAATGTCTATAAGTAGCATGTGCGTGATGTGAAATTTTTATGTTTATCAAAAATGGGAATGTTAGAAAAAGATTCAAAGTGATGGACTGTGGTTGTGGCTCAGTGGTAGACTGCTTGCCTAGTGTATGTGAAGAACTGTGTTTGATTCTCAGTACCACATATAAACAAATAAATAAATAATAAAGGTTAATCCACACTAAAAATATATCTATTTAAAAAAAAGATTAAGGGTGACAATCTCAGTCTTACAGTAACTATCCTGTAGCTTATTATGAATTTTATCCTCTTGGTTATTAACATGTAAAAATACAAGAGAGTTGTTTTCTCCAGCTTATCAAGAGGGACAAGGGCCAAGACAATGAAGCTTTCTCAGCCTCTGCACACAGAGTATGGCTACATGGATGTGAGCACTTGTGAAATGATATAAGTGTTCAGGATATTCTCTCCCTTGCCTCCATTTATTATTCAATAACTCTTATTTCAGGTGTCAGGCTCTCAATATCTCCTCTTGGCTAAGGCATTTGATGCTTTCTCCTAGGGTCTTTCAGTACTCTCAACCTAACACCAATAGGACCTTACTGAATATGTCTTTTCAAACTGTAATACCACGTCACCTGAGTTATCTAGAACTTCAAAATGAATCATGTAGGGAGCTTGGTTGAAAACACATTCTACCCTCAGTGTAAAAAAAAAAATCTATGTATTAAAAATAAATTAAGGGACTAGGATTGTGGCTCAGTGGTAGAGCACTTGCCTAGCACGGGCAAGGCCCTGGGTTCAATCCTCAGCATCACATAAAATAAATAAATAATTAAAGATATTGTGTCCAACTACAACTAAATAATAAATATTTTTTTTAAAAAAAAAGAAATTAAAACTGACAGATTGTGGATATATTTTCATTATACTCACAGGATTGCATTTAAAATTTTTGGAACATACAAACATATTTCTTTAAAAAAGGGTTGGTTTCTGTCTATAAATTAAGATCATAATCAATTGTTCCTACAGTAGTTTTTGTCACAAATTCTGAGAGGCAAAGGCTTAAATTTGAAAAATATTAAGACTCTCTTAAAAAGCCTTTGAAGCTCAAGAATTGATCATTTCTTAATGAAATAAGACAAGGGTTTTAGATAAGCAGGAGTAACAACATTGAGAAGAAAGGACTGGAATAACTAAATCAGTGAAATGCATCATGCCTCATTTCTTCTCACCTTTACCCCTGATCTGACATCAAGCTTTCACTTTCTAGTGTGTGAACTTAGTAAGATATGTTAGTAGAAATCCAGAAAATGGTACATCATTCACAACTACATATGTACTCACAATGTATAACACTAAGTCTGGGGAATGGCACCAGAGAGGGAAACCAAATCATAAGTATTAGGACCAAGATTCAGAAATCTAGGAATTGGGAATTTGGTCTTTCTGAGAATTTGGTTATGTATGTCTCAACTTTAGAAAGTCCTCTAAAATTCATTTCCTTCCCCTTTTCTTGAGTAACTTTTTAGTTCATTATTATTTTATAATCGAAACATTAATGTGAATTTGGTATTATTTGATATTAATAGCAAAACATTCTAAAATGTACACTTACGCAGGACAATACTGGCAAACCAGGAAGTATTTTAAATTTTCATTAGTACAGAGGGCAGCTCCACATCCAACATGGAAAGATGAGTACCAAACCACCTACATATCAATAAGTGAAAATAGGAGTACATTAGAGAAGAAGAAAATATAAAATAGGAAGAATTACACACCAGAAAAGAATGCTACTTTGTTTACATATGCCTTATGGATATATTTAATTTATGGAATCAAATTAAAGCATTTTAAAATTATTACATTTTCATGTCCATTTACTCTCCTTTATCCATTTAGAGTAATATTATAAAAATACAGAGAATTTTTAATTTTTACCAAAAGCCTGTGAGCTATTGAAAAATGACAGCCCAGATACTCAACAAAGGTCCAGACAATTCTATATCTATTTAAGGTCTTCCCTCAAGTTCAATATTCAAATCGGTCAAATTTGGAGAGTGTTTACTTCTAGGGTATGTAGATCAGCAGGTGTTCCAGTTCTTTTCTTACCTGAGTATAATGTCCAACTACTGCAGAAGGTGTCTTTCCCCCTACATTATAGATAAAATCATGGTGCTCATCATACCAGCCTTGGATTGCTTCTGACCATGAAGGAAGATAGTCTGACATAAAGAGATTCTCACCACAGCTTATATCTATAAAAGAACAAATCTTTTGTGAGGGAAGTAATAAAGTATGCAATGCGCATATAGAAGCTCTCACACAGACACAGAGTCTATATGCTTCAAACATGGTGCCCAAAGTCACTGACCCCTGGATGACACATAAGGAGTGTGCCTCAGGTCCTTAGCACCTATGGCTGTATGTTAGCCAGATGTGCCCAACACATGTATGCTGGACACACATGCAAAGCTTGAGGCAGATGGAGAAGTCTTTCTTTACTATCTGCTCTCCCTGGACTCACTCATTTATACAGTCACTTCGTCAAGGTGTTTGCCTCATGCGGGTTCAGATTACTGTGGTAATCATCCTGAATGCAGACACCAACTCCTGCAATTTCTTTCCTGCTCTAGCCCACACTCACTAGAAATTTTCATATATAAAAATGTGAATAACTGTTAAGGATCATTATTTTGTGTACACTTTGAAAGAAATCTTACAGGCAATCTTTCAGTACCCGAAGAATGAAGCAACGGACGGACGGTATTTTTAAAGTCACTTGTGTATATTCCCTTTAATCAGCCAATCAGAATATCATAGGCTAAACTCTCCTCCTAGAATTGCAGCCCCCCAAAAATCTCAATTTTTAAAAGTATCTCAGTATTTTTACGCTCTGCAAATGTTTAAATTTGGATTTTGAAATGTAATGTCTGCATACTTCTTAAAGAGAATGTAAACTACTCTTTGATAGCTTCTTTAAAAGAGAAAGAAGATTTTTACAGAAGATTGGCATCTTTTAGGCCAATTCTTTCAATCTTGTACCAAATATAGTCATGCTTCTTTATGATTTTTAAATTGTATTATCAGTAATACAAATAGCAATGAGATCCTATCTTAAAACTTGTGAGATATCTGTTTTCCAGTTGAGCTTGATTATCTAGGTCTTTTTGATAATTCAAAAAAATGGTATCTCATAGTTCATTTATGTGATATTTTATGTCATTGTTTCACGCTCCTTGATGTAAAAGTCATGTCTTATAGGTTATTAGTCTTAGAAAATATGCTTGGTGGGCACCCAGAATATACAGACTTTTTGTCATCACATTTTTAAAAGGAAATAAGTGTAACTGATATAGTAAATATTTTTTAAGTAAAACAGAAATAATTTGATCAAATTTAATATATGTTATAAACTTAAAAATCATTATTAAGACACAAAGAGGCTACATTTTTATTAAAGAAATACTGGGTTAGAAATTAGAAATTATAATTTAGGGTATGACACTAATTATTAATCATTTTACTCCAAGCAGTTGGTTTTCTTATTCAAATGAATAAAGGTGGTCCATGACCTGCTTGACTCCTGAGCTGGTTTATAAGTTCAAAGATGATACTGTGTGAGTATTTATGAAATGCAAACAATCAGTGTTTTCTCTACTATAGAGACAAAGGCAGCAGTGTTATTTTTAAAGTTTTCTAACAAAACATCATAAAATGGTCCCTTGTTATTTTAATTGTCCATTTGTCCAACACATATTTATTAATGTACATACTGGTTTTTCGGGCATCTGGGGCACTGTGACTGTAACTGCACTGGTTGGCCCACTTTTGGGCATTGGCTGCAGCTTCATTGCTCCATTTCTAAAAGAAGGAAAGGAAAGATGTGCACTTAATAGCTCTAAACTCAAAGGTGCCTAATCTTTGCAGTCAAATAGATATGTTGGTCTTTCATCATTATACAATTTCCATAGAGGAATCTGCCAGTGGTTTTAGAAAAAAAAATAATTTACTGTTTTTTTTTTTTTTTTTTTGCTCCAAAGAAACATCTACCCTAAGTAATTGAACATTCTAAGACAGGTATTGGTTTATACATGATGGCACAGCAGGCACACCTAAGTCATGTTAATCATGTTAAATATTGAAAATATTTTTTACAATAGAAATGAGCTGGCATACTTCATCCTAATTCCTTCCATTATTTTTGTTTTGTTCCTATTGATTAATTTAGTGAGACATATGGCCTTTGATGCTGGGGCCAGAAAAGTAGACTGTTTCACTGATCTGATCCTAAAAGAAGTCTTCTTGATCCTCCTGTATTATTAAGAGTTAGAGGAGAGTGAGCAGAACAGTGGCCTTTCATTGGATACCTAAGGATTTGGTTTCACTTCTCTTACCATAACTTAAATTGCTCCAAAAAGCTGACAAGTTATTTAATCATTATAAAAGGAAATGAAGAAATTCTGCCATGAACATAACACAACTCAAATGAAATGACAAATGAGAGGCAGCTCTTCCTAAGCCACAATGTTACGTGATGCCACCTACCAAATGTCTGCTCGTACACAGCTCAGAGTGCCTCCAGCTACCTTCCTTAAATTACTAACTCTTACCATCTTTAGCATGTTGCTGGCCGTGGGAGATACTGCTCTTCTTAGTTCATTGTGCTTATTTACAATCTCACTTTGAACTTCCTTTCGAGTGGTTGATAGAGCATTCAAATCTTGATTCTAAAGGGAAACACAATTAGAATTATTTTAGCATACTTGAAAATTCCATATAATAATTAATAAATCTTTAATTTTTTAAGAGATTAAGAATCATTTTAAAAAGTGTTTATTTCAAACCAACTTTAGTTGTTAAGCATTGCCAATGAAACTAAGCCAAAGCTATGAATTTTAAAAGGAAAAGTAGACCATTGAAGTTTAGAGAATGGGGATGTAATTTATGGCATGACAAATTAAAAAATTCACTGAGGCCAAAAATGCCAGT
This sequence comes from Callospermophilus lateralis, assembly GCF_048772815.1. Taxonomy (NCBI): domain Eukaryota; kingdom Metazoa; phylum Chordata; class Mammalia; order Rodentia; family Sciuridae; genus Callospermophilus; species Callospermophilus lateralis. The sequence goes on along the minus strand of NC_135310.1, from coordinate 105,805,045 downwards.
TTTGGTTTTAAGAAAAAGTTTCCTTTTCTCTGGCTATATGAGTGGTATTATTAAGTACACGGTAGAAACCATGAAGACATTAACACTCCATTAGGCTACAGCAAGGAAATGTTAAGTGTGGACAAACATGATTTATTGAAGACTTTAGGAGTAACATTCATCTGACAGGGTGTCAGGTGTCCAGATGAGAAATATTTAGGCATAGACCAAGTACATATGTAGTGCTCCATATGTAGTAAAAGAACTTATGTATTATGTAGCAAATTTTGTAGGATCACTCAAAAGATGATTTTACCATATTTTTAAAAAATGTCCAAGGAATCTGAAGGGAATGAAGTCATTCAATTAATGGACTATAGATGACTATATTTTTATTACCAGAAATGTAACTGAGAAGATATTAATTCCCATGCTGATATTTGAGTTTATTTATTTATTTATTTTTGTATATGTGTGGGTCTGAAAAGTAGAATGAGGTTGTGTGAATTGTTGACACAAGAGATAAAAGTGATCCAAATTTACACAACATGCTATCTTATAAGGATGAGCAGAAATTTCAAATATAAGTCTAAAGTGGCAGGAATGCCTTAGATTTCATATTATTCCTTGGGATCAGTTATCCTCCATCCCTCCATACTGAGTATCCTCAAGACTCTCCAAATTCTGTTCTCTTAGATGTAACCACATTTTATTGCTGTTATCTAATAGTATGTTCATTACTCCCTCCTGCTTTAATGTTCCTAAGAACAGGGACCATTGCCATTGTGATGCTTTGTTCAAAGGATCTCAGCACAGCTACTGACTCAAGTAGAAAGAATGCCCAATGTCCTATAGCATTAGTTTAAGGACTCCACAACAAAATTCATCATTTTGACAACTGAATGCAAAGTGGCCAATTTCTGTGTTTTATCAAAGCAGAAAGTAACATCCCTAGATATTTCCTGTTGGCCTCAAAAACCTGATTAATGTAGTTTCATTTTAAAACACAAAAATGTGGGTTTCTGAGAAAGAAGTAATGACTTTTTACTTCTTATACCATCTTGCTTTATAGATAAAAATTCTATTGATTAAGATACATATTCAGTTTTCTATTTAAATATGAATAAACCTTTTAGTACCTGACTAGAAATATTAAAAGTGCACAGTATAAAATTGAAAATTAGTATCTAATTTAAAGTGTTTAGATTCCATAAGCAATATGGTATAAGTATATCATTATAATACCACATAGCAAAAATGATAGGAGGAATTTTGTGACATATTGAAGAAGGCAGGATGAATTGTACGTGTTCAAGATCTAAAAAGACTATACAAAAGATGTTTCTGGATCTCTCTGTCATTCCCCTTTTTAAAACTTTACACGTGATGAACAGGAAACAGACCAGAGAGGTAACAGGTCATTGGAAAAGTCATACAATATAATCTTTATAGAAAATAAATTGCAAAGACAGGAAATTACTTGTACGAAACCCTCAATAATGAGAAAAAAGTCTCCAGATTGATAGTTTGATTGTGTTAACACAGTTACTATTATTATTGTGTGTCAAATGAGGTTTGAACTGAGTTGTAGTCCTAGGGAATCCTAGCTTGACTTGTGGGCCAAAAGCCAAGAGCTGTGTGAGAACAAACAGCAATGGTCAAATCTAACTTCCAGGAGTTTTTCTGGTGAGAAAATTAAACATATTCTCTGGGAAAGACACACCCCATCAAAAATCATGATGATTGGCCCTGTTCTTGGGGTCATTTAAGAAAAGTATCATGTTATAAATAAAGTATTTGGTTTCTAATCATATATGTTATAAGAGTATAGGAAAAAGTCCACCTAAGACCTATAGTGATTTTTTAAGGCTTAAAAAACAAGTATAATTGTTCTAGCACAGTATCTGTCAAAATTAAATATAGTGATGTATGTGATGAAGTCATGCTAATTTGAGATTGTGTACATATATTATTCATTTTCTGTGGGGGTGACACTGAATTGGATTTAACAAGCACACTTCTTGGAATAGGAGGAATTTATTAGTTTAAGCACATAGACATGGGTTGTCCTGCTAGACACAGGGTTCAGGCACATGCAATTTTAATTTTTTGGTGGTCAATTTAAAAAAGAAAGAAAATAGGTCTAATTAACAATAATAGATATTATATAATATAGCCAATATTCAATTTCATTTTCATAAGTATTAAACATATTTCTCTCTTTTTTTGCACTTTGAATTTTTTGTTGTATATTTTAAGTTTATGCCCATATAGATTCAGAGGAAATGTATATCCAGTGCACTATATACTCATGTAGCTTGGGTGTGTTAACTAGCCTGAGCTACCAGTGAACACTTTGCCATGTCTTAGACCTGGTAGCCCTGTTCACTTTTGGAGATGGAAACAGGACCTGGTGTTTCCTCCTGGTTGCCTGAATTGTTCTGAAAAGATAAGCCACCTTAGCCATACCTCATTTCCATATGCAAGAAAGAATGAATGCAGCACGGCAGCCAGGAACAGCAGCACTGGATATGATGCCATCACTGGAAGAACAGAACACAAGGAACAAAAACCTGCATTAAGATGCTCAGTACATGGTAACACAGGTGCATGGAGTAATGAGCTGCTTATCCTAGACTGATCAATAGGGGAACATGGTATGTGCCACATGCAGCAGTAGAATGATAGTGTGATCGTGCTGCTGAAGCTCATCTTCCAGTAGGATTGGAAAGAACAAGGGAAGTACTAAAGTGAAGCCCCTCAGGCACACCTAATGATGCTAATGCCACACTGACCTGTGAAGTTACTGACTTTGGACTCCAGGAATGGCTTCTTTAAGTTGACCATTCAGAGCTAGTAATAGTTCCTAAGTATTCCTGTTAGAGGTGTACTACTGCTATTAGCCCTTGATGGTTACTTGCCATCCTTTTTGTAAATTGATATTTTTTTTCCAATTTAGAAATTAGCATGTGCCATTTCCTAACAGTAGAATGAAAGAGAATTCAGCTCAGAAGCTCTCCAGAATGGGGTCATATAGAACAATTGGAAGTGCTAAATTGAAGCTCCTGAAGCACATCTATAAATACGAAGGACACATATCCTTTTGTCTCAGTGTCACTCTTTTATCTATTCTCTATAGAAGGTTGAGGAAATTTAAGGACTTATGCACCATTAAAATTTCAGTAATAGCAGTATGAAAATGTTGACTGTATTTATTCTGCAGTTTTAAGAAAAGCAGAAGAAGAGTTAAGAGAACAAGTTAATAATCATGAAGGCAGAAAAGGAAGAACATGGAGAAAAATTATTTTGTGTGAAGCTGACACAAAAGATTAATATCACAAGAAGACCTCTTAATGTGTCAGAGATACCTGAGGCCATACTGATCGAACATAAGTGTTTGTACCTGGTACAATAATAAAGGAAAGAGTTCAGTGTTAAGAATCTGGGGAATTTGTGGGTGTTGATGATGCTTACCTTATCTGTAACTAGCTTTGTGGAATTGAAAGTTAGAATATTGGTGACATAGGGTCACTTCATAGGGACTTTGTGAAGTCTGAGCACATACATTAATATGAAAGCATTTTGAAAAAATAGAAATCATCACATGCTACAGGTATTAGCATTTTCACTAGTATTTTCTTACCATGTGGTATACTTGGTCCCTCAGCCATCAAGGAACCCCTCTGTTGCCAGGCCTCCAGGGACTACATGTGATAAAGACAGGCTTCTGACCCTCCCTGTGAACACTCTTGTGTGTGTTGGGGTAAAATGTTTTGACCTCTTCATTACACTGGAGTCAACTCTAAAAGCTTTTGTAGCCTCAGAAATACTGAAGCCACACCATGCCAAATCTCCACTTCTACTTCTGTCTAATCTGGCTTCCTTCTCCACCCTTCCTTAATAATTGATTCCAATCAGTGACATAACTCTTTAAACAATCCTTTTTTCCCCCATAATTCTAGTGAGGACACTTTGCTTACTTATATCTCCATTATCCTTTGATCATGTGCCTCTCTTACCTTTGATCGAGTTAATCTTTAATCCTGACAGTAACTACATCCTTCAAGAGCATTTCTAAGTCCTTCTCCCTGAAAAAAACTCTTAAGTGAACTCAAAAAGTACTGATCTTCTCCCTGGATAAGATCATTCAAAGGCTGTACAGTACACTTTTGATTAAATCATGTTTTCATATTGATGTGCACCATTTTATTTATCTAATTTTTTTAATGTTCACCTGGCTTTTTTCTATAACTATTGTGAGATTGTAAAGGTCAAAATGCCATCTTCAATGCTTGTGGCTCAGAATTTTTTATTCTGTACCTGCTCAGGGGTACTTCAGAGTTTCAATATCTCCAGAGGACTCTCTATTATCCTAGTTCCTTTATACATGCATACCCCTCTGACAGCAGCCTCAAGTGAGCCTCCTATAGATTTTGAGAGCAAAAAAAAAATGTATCTTTTCTTCTTCCTCCTTTTTTAAAATCAAAGACAATTAAATTTTATTCTTTAACAGATATTGACCATATTTTGTGCACTTTAGCATATAAGGCATTGCTGTACATAATCAAATAAATAAGACACATTCCTGCCCTCCATTTTCTAGCATACCATTAAGAGAGCCTGATGCTCATGTATAGTTGTACCTCACAGTGTGAACTGGATATATTTTATTATGTGTGCAAAAATGAAGAGTAATGGTTTATTTTCTCTGATGCTGACCCTATCTGGTGAGAGATGGGTAAGAATCTAGACAATTTGTGGGTTTGGGAATCAACATTTCTAATGGGGCAAACATAAAAATGCTGCTGCTGCTTCTTCCTCCTCCTCCTCCTCCTCCTTCTTCTTTTTCTTCTTCGTCTATCATCATCACATTTAGCTCAACCTATCCCCTTTCCCTAGGGCTGCTGCATACAGTAGTGTAAGTGGAATATGAACTGTTTGCAGATCCATTTGATAGAGTCATGCAAGAAGACTTGGGAAGGAATTAGGACAAAAAGCTTCTCTTCTGTCTTGCGTATAGACACTTTCTGAATGTGTGCAGTGCAATTTTACATTTCCTTCGCTATTTGCTCATAAAAGACTCTAGATTGTTTTATATTTTCTCACTTTAAAACAGTTGTTTTGCTACATTCTCCTTTTATATACCTTTCTATAAAACTTTTTCTGCTTCCAAAGAGATTAGTGATTTCTCCTGATAAGGTGAGAAAAGCCAAATCCAGGGATTTCAAAGGTTTTCAATTTTAAGTGTTGATGCTGTATTACTAATTACAAATCTATGGGGGAAAAATGTCTTTCTGGAAAATAAGTGTATGTGATTCAACTATACTATCACATTTTTCTGCTTCTTTACATTGATTGATATTAGGAATACCACCATGTTTTGAAACACTCACTTAAGTAAGAAAAGGAATTATTTTTTCAGTTTAGGTTATCATTGCATATTAACAATGAAAATATGCACAAAGACTCACAGACATACTCATCCACACACAGCAAATGTGTGCATAAGTGTGTGTGTGTGTGTGTGTGTGTGTGTGTGTGTGTTGAATGTGAAGTGGACGGTAGTGTGTATTTCAGGGTAGGGGCAAGCCTGAAGTTGTAATGAAAATTATTTTTTAGCTCCTGTTCACATCTCAATACTATCATGGCTTCACTTTTATTCATTACAAATATTGGCAGCAATGGAAGAGCACTTTGTCTGGAATCAGGTCAGCAAGAAAACATGAGGGAAACATAAAATCCAATGTGTGAGAGAAACTGAGAAAAATTAAGATATATGTAATATAATTGCTATTACAGTTTTACCTTTCTTTCCTCCAAAACCTATGTTTGTTTGATTTTTAAAAAAGCCATATTTCCTATAAGTTTTTACTCTACTATTTCTGCCAAATGATCAATTCTTTCTAATTTATTGTCTTCTATTCTTTTTAAATACTCTATGTAGGAACTTAATGATAAAACATTTTTTCATCTGATTTCTTTATTAATTTTATGATTTCACCAGTGAATTTTTTAATTTTGGATCATCCTTGTAGTCCTAATATAACTCTATTTAATCATGATATTTTAAATATATGTTTCATATTCATGAGTTCAGTGTTTTTAATGATCTTTGAGTTTCATTTATGAAAATTGGCTTATTTTATTTACTGGGTTTTTTTTCAAATCCATTTTAGGAATTAATCCCAGAATATTTCCACTTGTTGCCATTCTTCAGAATACACATTAGGAAGAAAGAACATTTGGAGAAAGTAGACATAATAAATTAAAAAGTGGCAGAAAATTTAAATGATCCAGGGATTAATTCTTATAAAAGATGAGGATGATGTGGTTTGGATGTTGCCTGCCCTCCAATGATTCTTATGTTGAGAGCTTAGTCCATCAGGGACACTATGGGCAAGTAGTGGGCACCTTTTAAAAAGTGGGTCCTAGAAGGAGGTCCTTAATTGACTTGGGATCACCCCTTCTGATGGGGTGAAGTAGCTCTCCTATACTACCTGTACAGTTCTCTGGGAGGATTGTTTTAAAAGTGGGAATGTTCCCACCCTACTCTGGCTTCCTGTTTGGGAACATGACTGCTTGCTCCTGCATGCTCTCTGAACATTGCTATCCTACCACTGTGGGACACAGAGAAGAGGTCCCTCACCAGAGCTAAGCCAATGCTGGCATCATGCCCTTAAACTTCCCAAACAGTAAGTAAATAAGCCTCTTTGCTTGAGGTTAGTCTGCTCAGGTATTTCATTGCAGTGATGCTTAATGGTCTAATGTATAGATCTGTGTGTGTGTGTGTGTGTGTGTGTGTGTGTGTGTGTGTATGCTGCTGGGGAATGAACCCAGGGCCTTGTACATGTGAGACAAGCACTCTACCAACTAAGCTATATCCTCAGCCCGAATGCATGGAATAATACTAAATGATGTATAGAACTATTTCATAAATGCAATGCAAACAAAATATTAATTCACCAATTTAAAAAAATGCATTAAAAATAGTATGATTAAGTACAGTTGTAACAGGTATGCAAAGATGATTCTATATTGGTAAGTTCATTGGTGAAATTCATTACATTACATTTATTACATTAATATACTAAAAATATATGACAAAATGTTATCAAATTCAATCTATACATATAGCTTTAAAAATATGGAGAATAGAGGAGATTATTAATTTGGTAGCAAGAATATTTTAAATATTCTTGGTTATTAGAAAAATAATATAATGGTTATTAGAAAATGGTTATTAGAAAATATAATGATTATTAGAAAAATTCTAGGCACATTGCATTTAATATTGGTAGCAACGAATGACTAATGATATTATTTAACACAATACTGAGACATCCTGATAAAATAATTAAAAAGAAAAAAATGTGTGATATGTGTAAGTCTTGTGAAAGAGAAATTAAATTGTTTTCAAAGAACATGATCATCTATCTAGAGAATACAACTACTTTGCGAGAGGCACTAATGACTTACAAAACACCCTTGCTATATGTTAGCAGCACTCACCTAAAAATAAGATTTTAAAAAGCCACTTATAATAGTAACAAAACTATAAATTATCCAGGAAACAAAGATTAAAAAAAATTGTTTTATGGAGAAAATTTTAAAACTCTAGCAAAGAACATAAGATTTAGTAAATTAACTTGTTTTCATGCTCTTAATTGGTATGTGCTAACATGCTAAATTTATCAATCTTAAGGTGATTTTATAATTCTTTTTAATTGAAATAAAAATTCAGATTGGTCTGTAGTAACTAAGTAACCTTTTAAAAGAAAAGCTGGGGACTATTGCACATGCCTTTTATACTAGCAGTTTGGGAGGCTGAAGCAGGAGGACACAAGATTTAGGACACCTTGGGCAATTTAGTGAGAACCTGTCTCAAAAGAAGAAATGAAAACCATGGGGAGGTACCTCAGTGGTAGAGCATCCCTGAGTTCAATGCCCAGTACTGAAAAATAAAAAGGCTAATTAATTGAGGGATCTTTATTGCTTAATAAGATGGACTTCAAACCTTTGTTGAAAAAATTTAATGTTATTATAGGAGCAGATAAATGATATTGACTGGTGGAGATGCTGAGAAAATGTAAGTGATAAACCAAACAAAATAGCATTAAAAATGCTAGAGGAAGGACAAGATTATCAAGCATATGAGATTGGTGAAAATGTTTAACACATCTAACTAACTAAATAAATAAACCAAATCTTATTTAAGCATTACCTATAAAGGTAAATGTATATGGATTATATTCACAACTAGATAAAATAATTTAAATATCCCTTTGTTCTAAATTAGTAACAAATATAATTGCAACAGAGATGTGTTATGATGGCATGTTTTGTGCCAGGCACTGTGTCACTCAATATGGGCTTCATTTCAAACTAATAAAAACCTGCATGGTAGATGATGTTGTCCAATACCTCAATTTATAGACAGGAAATCCTAGGATCAGAGATGTAATAATAAAATACTGTAAACTGTCAAGTAGCAGAACTGACTGGTAAATCCAGGTTTTTTGGTTTGAAAGTCCTCACTCCCCAAAGAGGATAATAGAGAAGTTTTAAAGGATTATGTAGGACAGGAAAAGATGTTTTTAAAAACATCAGCACATGTGCATGGAGTGGGTGTATTATAGTTATACATATACTGACATACTAGTCACAGAATAGACAAGTATCAGATACAGTGTTTTCTACCTTTAAATGTAGTATTTAATCTTGACTCTGGCCACTTTCTTTCATGTCATCATGTGTCTATGAGGCAGCAAATAGCTTGTGCCAATATCCAAAGTTTGCAAGAATGCTAAACTTCATAATGTGAGAATCTTGAAAAAAATTCTAAATATGAATAGCTACCTTGCCAATTCATAAGATGTATGTTTTGTTTTGATATCACTGGAATTCATAGCTGTAGCTGATTTATACAACTTGAAAACTCCAACACTTTTTTCACTATTTACCTCTGCCTCTTACAAGTCTGAGCTTAATTCAGGGTCCCTGATTCATTTCCCCACACATCATTACAGAGTAGCTCCCGGGCTTGAAACTTGTCATCAATTTAACTTCTTTTGATCTGCCTTCAGAAGTTTAGTCACACAGGTAGACATTCTAGATTTTGGTTTTAACTAGCAGAAGAAGCAACGCTGATCCTCTCTAGCAATAGTGTAAACATTCCCAGAACTTCCTGAACAGCATTTAGCCACAAGGGAGAAAAGCATTAGTAAATCCTTTTAAATAAAATGTTCTCTCTAGTGGTGTGTTATTTCTCTCATGTTGGCTTTTGGCAGTTCTATGGTATATTCTCCAAAATCACTTCTTATGTCACAAGTATAAAGTTTTATGTTGAAACTGCCTTCTTAAAATATACACAATAGACATTATACTAAAATTACTTGCATAAATGTGACAGCCAGAGTAGTTTAACTTTTGATTGGAAAACTTCTGAAAGTTTATCTTTTTCTTTTTGAATTGAGTACATTTCATGGGATAAATTGTATTTTATGTTGATGATCATTAATAAACTGTTTTTACCAATTTAAATCTATGAGCAAAGATGTCTTCTCATTGTTATATATTCTAATAATGTCTACGTTAATGCATAGCCACATGTGTTCATAGTAGTAATAGTCACTGATGCAGAAGTATGCACAGGAATATAACAGTTTTTCTTTTTCTATTAAATAGTTCTAATGTAATTGCTCCTGAAAGTCATAGGCAGAAATTGGATTATCTTACAAATTTTAGAATGAAAAATTTCATTAAAATATCAAATTGCACATTTGAAGTGATAGAGCTATTTTTGTTAGCTTCTCAGCTTAAAAAGTATATTTCCATAATTATTCAATAGAATTTATTAGCATAGTTTTGAAATTAATAGATAAATGCATAAATTATATCATTTTGCCACTAACAAGTTATAAATAAATTGGCATAATAAAATATTCATCCTGAAGTAAAGGAAATACCACTTACCGTTGATTCTCAGAACAGGATGAAATATTTGTTTCATCTGTTGTAACAAGGTGGAGAGAGAGAAGTCAGACTTGTATATATATTACACCTATTTCCTGCTTTGGCAAAGTCTGGTCGTGCAAGTAAATCTTGGTCAACAAGGTCTGCAAGAGCATTTGTCATACAAGTGGTTTCAAATTTCATTGCTATTTGTCTCACTGAAATTTTGACATTATTTGATGATTCTCCACATTGCTATCAAAAATAAATTGCTATAAATTTTTACTAATATACATTTGTAGTTCAATACATATGTTGCTATAATTTATCCACATTTTTGTCAATCAATATTTTAAAAATTCTTAACCAAATTATTCTCATTGTAACATCAGAGTTTTCAGGATTACTCTATAAGAGTAGTCTATATTGTTAAAAGCTTAAGATTTATAGTTTGATGAACAGGGTCAAATTTCTGTACCAATATATATGGGGAAATTATTTTTTGACTAAGTTTTGAAATATGTGAATGGGAATAATATTACCTTTAAGGTGAAAATATGATGGAATATGTTCAATGGCTTTTCTTGTAGTATGAATTTTCTTGTTAGTTTCCTACTTTGTGTGCATCTTTTCTTCTGTGTCTGGACAAGCTTGCCCCTAATGCTGGTGAACTATGGGATTGCATATGATTTTTATGAGAGGTTGTTTGACCTACTAAGCTAGAGGTAGAAATTCACATGCAAAGTGGATCAAAAGTGAAAAATAGATATTTAACTTCTTATTCACACTTATTAATTTTTCTCTAATTTTATATTTATATTTTTATAATTATTATGTGCACCATGCTACATAAGGTATTTTGCTTGCCAAATATTAGCACTTTCATTATAAACTAAATAAATATATGTGTTCCCTTTGAGTCAGAAAGTCCCAAAGCTATAATCTACTAACAAAGCAACAATCTTCTAAACAACTGTTTCTATTCACTTTGGTTCCCTTATCTCCCATATTATTTTTTCTGCATTTACAACCACTATGGTCATTGTTGGTCCTTCACAACATGTTTCCTAATTTTAGGAGTATCCTGAAACTGTCTTTCATTTGTTTATCTAATCTCTGTATTAAAGGGGTAAATAGTTTCCTTATATGCTATAATAAGTTTCAACTACTCTTCTAATGAAACTTTGAGTCTTTTACTGATCAATACTATGAATCATTACACTCTATTTAAGGAATGCTCCAGGCTGGGGATGTGGCTCAAGCGGTAGCACTGGGTTTGATCCTCAGCACCACATTAAAAAAATAATAATAAATAAATAAATAGAATAAAGATGTTGTGTCCACTGAAAACTAAAAAAAAAAATAAATATTAAAAAAATTCTCTCTCTCTCTTAAAAAAAAAAAAGAAATTCTCCTTTTCTTACTTCTTGAAGTTATTTTTGCATTCCTGGGCTTTGTGCAGAACACTCTAAGCAGAAAGGCTATATGAGATACATAGGAAACATGGCTACCTTCTTAGGCCACAGTGCTACTCTGCTGCAAGACCCTGTGGCATCTGGATACTACCTTTATGTCATTTTTATGCTATCCAAAACTGATTAGTTAATGCAAAGTTAATTAGACTCCTGTGTTAAAAAATTATCACAGCCCTAGTTTTTGTGAAGTCACCAATTGCTTACTGATTAAAAGCAGTCTTCAGAAACTGTCAGGTTAGAAATCTACAATGTTTCTCATTGTGGAAATCTCAAGTTTTCTTGTCTCTAAAATATAGATTTTCTATCAGAGATTTTCCTTGATGAACAAAAATCATCATATATATATATAGAATATATAACTAAACTCTTAATTTAGTTTTAGGTATATGATAGTCTATAAACATGATTATTAGCATTTCTATTTTTACCTCCCCCAAAGCCGTAAAATGAGCACATAAAATGTTTCTATACATGTATTTTGAATTTCTAATTCAAATGTATTTTTGGCAGGCATGGGACACATGTTACTTAGGGGACTGAGGAAATAGGTCACTTGAGCACAGAGTTGAAAGCTAGCCTGGGCAACACAGAGAAAACCCATCTCAAAAGTAAATAAAATATATAATGTTTATGATTTTTATGTGTAATAAGAATTGTAATGCATTCTGTTGTCATATATAAATAAAATACATAAATAAGTAAAAGTTAAAAAAGATTTCAGAAACATTTATAAGAATTCTTTCCTCCCTGTGATGTTATAGGAAATAATAAGTATAACTTTTTGAGAAACTTAAATGTTCAAGGCCTCAATAAAGTCCAACAGGGTGACTTTAGGAAAATGACTGACCATCTCTGGTTCTCTGTATTCCCCCCAAGAAATGGTGGGGCATGGGATCAGGTGCATTTTAGAATTAGCATTAATTTCATTGTGTACTCATGAATTAATCTTATAAATGAACTGTTACTTTGTTGAATTATCTTTAAAATAATGGTTTTATTCGGTGACATTAATTTCTAGGAAAATGATAGTTTACATGTTAATCTAATTGCATTGGTCTTTGTTTCCTAGGTTCTAATGGTTAACTTTCTTCTTCTTATCATTCATATGTCTAATTATATGAACAAATATCTAAATTGTAAATTATTAATGTGTTCTGTTCTTCAGTGTAAGATCCATTTACACCCACACACGTGTACACACAACTTGTTTCCCAGGTCAAGTTTCTTAGAAGCAGAAATTGAAACACTTAGATTGACTATGATTTGTGGATGAAGTACTCTTCAGCACAAAGCTGTACTGAAGAGAATCAGGACAGGGAGGGCAAAAAGGTAAGGAAGAACATGGTCTTCTGGAAAGTCCAGCCTTCCCTTATTAAAAGGGGTAGCATTCCAGACAGCCACTTTTAACAATTATAATTTTAATTGTTAAATTTGCAGGGTGAAGTATTTTAATTCAATGCATGTATATGGTATGTAATGATCAAATCATGGAAGTTAATGTTTCCATTTCAACCATTTTGTGAAAATTTGAACATAGTACTTGTACATATGTATGGGGTATAGTATAATCATCTCAACACAAATGAGATGGGACAAAGGGTTAAAATGGGCAGTCAGGAAGCTTGGGCTCCTTCAAGATCATGTTTCTGTGTAGCAGGACTGAGAAACTGCAGACTTGAGCCAGGCCTCATCAAGGTCATGCCAACTCCTATATAAGCAGAAAATTTAAAAGTGAGACATCTTGTTATCGGTACCCCGATGCTCAACCCCCGCCAAAATAAAAGGCACGGTAACCTGATTAGACCAAACGGTATGTGAAGAGCTTGTACACACTGAATGCCTTGGGTCCAAGGCTGCCTTCCTTAGCCCTATAGATTTATATGAACCCCTAGACAACAGCCACTCTTTAGTATCCCTTTCTTGGGACCCCTTTTTTGAGGAGTTCCTTCTTTCTTCCTTCTCTTTCTCTCCATTCCTTCTTCCCTCTCTCCCTTCCTCCCTTCCTTCCTTCCTATTACTCTAACAAATCTTTTTTTTAAATATGTATTTTTTAGTTGTTGATGGACCTCTATTTAAATGCAGTGCTGAGAATAGAACCCAGTGCTTCACATATGCCAGGCAAGTGCTCCACTACTGAGCCACAACCTCAGCTCTATCATTCTTCAAATTCACAAGACAACCCCATACTTTGTGCTTTACAAGTATAAAATATGTACCGATTCAATCAGGGTAATTAATATTTCCTTATTTTTATCATTAATTTGTGTTTGGGGACTTTGACTTACTTACTTCATAGAATATGTAACAGATTATGTGAACTGTTATTGCTCCACTGTGATGTATAATGCAAGATGTTATTACTGCTCTATATTTTGGTGCCACCCTGCTTTCCCACCCTCTAATAATAACTGTTCTGTACTCAAATTGACTTTTTTTTAGTATGCATCTGTGAGAGATAACGTAGAATTTCTGAACTTATAATCAGTCAGTCAGTAGTGGAAGTGGAGAGTTGAAATTCCCTGGCAAGGGGCTTCCATTGGCCACTGGCAATTCTCTTGATGGAGAACAGATGCAGGCACTTAGTAGCCAATATACACCCTACCTGGAAAACAGAGGAACTTTCCCTGGAATGGAATCTTTGTGATACCTCAACAGCATTTACGATATTATGGAGCATTTGAATTATTATTTTAATGATGCATAGTTTAAAGGGTTAGAAAAGAGTTAAGGCATTTATCTTACACATGACTCATGTATGTCACTGGAAAATGAGAGAGCAGATGAGTGCATTTATATATTAAGTCACTGATTCTTGATGTCCTTAGTTTTGATCCAGTTTTCAGATTTTGCTGTAAAATAGGGATAAAAATAATAATGTTGAGAGGATCAAATATATTTGATGTGTGGAAAACAGTTTTTATTGGTTTTGCACGCAATAAGTGAAACAGAAAAACTAGCAATTCGTAAATGTATGCAAAGTGGTGAGGTTATGAGAACTAGTATGGGAGGTTATTTAACACAGTTTTATTGTATAAAATTCAGTTTTGATATACTGAAGTCATTATTTCTCAGTATAAAGTTTATAAAACTAATAAATAATTCCTTGATTACACACACATATATATATATATATATATATATATATATATATATATATTATACACACATGTATAATGTATACACACAGTTATATATATGTGTGTTTATACATATATATTTAGTGTTTTACATGGATTTTCTGGTATTTAGCTGACTTGACAACTGCAGATGGGAAGTTAGTAAATAAATGTTGAAAACTGATGAGAAGAATAGTTATGTATTTGTCAAACAATTTTTCTCTTTGATATTCTCCTATTTAGTATAAAGAAATATATATGGGATAACATTTTGCGGGAAGAAAAAAGTAGTTGTTTTTTTTTTTCCCATGATGGAAGGAGCTGAAACATGTATACCAACTCCTTTCGTTGTAGGATATAATAGGAACTTAATAAATATTTGTTGAAAAATCTCTAAGTAAAATGTGAGATCAACAGAACATAGAAACATGTCAGGCAATTACTCCTTAAAATTGCTCAGGATTCTCATTTATGAAGCTGAAAGTTAAGTTTGTTGATGTTTTCATAATTATGATCCTACCGGGTATTCTATGAAAATGTAGTTAAAAACACAATTTTATAAAGATCATTCATGATCTTACCACTCAGAGACAAAATATTTTTACATTATATTTATAAATACAGAGTAAATATTGTCCGTGTTGCTTTTGTATATTTTGTTTTTATTTTTATTTTTTATTTTTGGGGAAATTCAGATTTACCAGCATTAACACAGGAATATTACATGATCTATCTAGAAGATGATTTTTAAAAACCCAGAATTTTGAAAATCATCTATCATTGTATGAATTTTTTAAATGTGTTTCTTTCCTTCAAAAATATAGCAGCCCCTCAAGTTTTTTAGAACTGCTATGTTTCAACAAAATTTGTTCCTACCAAATATCATATAGAGGATGGCCTCCAATGTACTGTGTGAGAGGTGTTGGGGCCTGTATGAGGGTCCATTGCTTTTCTTGTGGGAATGAATTCTCACTGTCTTGAGACTGGATCGATTACCACAAGAAAAGACTGCTACAAAATGAGCATGGCACCTCCATGATCTCCCTCTTCACGTGACCTCTTCCATACAAGCTTGCATCCCTTCTCCTTTTCACCTTGAGTCAACAGGATGGACTTGCCAGCCTTTTCAACCATAAGCCAAAATAAGCCTCTTCTCTTTATAACTTATCAGTCTAAAGTATGTTATCATAACAACCCAAAATGAACCAGTCCAAGAACAAATAATAAAGATGCAAAATCGCATTACTTCAGTTTATTGAGAAATACTAATATCACTACATGTTATTTGCATTCTGCTTTCCAAGCTGGGGGAAAAGTGAAAATGGTAGTAATCTCCCAGAAGTGTTCAAAACAAGGAATTCGCTTAGGCATTTTTTAGAGATACAGTAGTCATCCAATGAACTTTGGTCCTAAAGAATCTGTTTCAAAAGACACATACTGTCAAAGAATAGAAGCAGAAGAATAACTTCTATGTAACTCAAATGCCACATTGAAGCTACTTTAAGACCCATAGTGAAGTCAACTCCACAAATAAGAATATGTCAGAATTTCTTAATCTCATTTTTCTCTGAAATGGCTTGCATACAGTGTAGAAAAAATGTTTCAAAATGAAATGAGTGTCACAGAATCTGTTGCACCCTTGATGCTCTCTTTTTGTGACTTAAGAACACTACAAATAATGTATTTAAAATAAAATTTATAGGTAGAGCCACTATTTTCTTCAAAATTCTAAAGACGTAGGACTTTTTTACTGTGAATTTTTCAATATAGGTTATATAAATTTTTAGCTTGAAAAACCCCGACTTTTGGGTCCTACCCATAAATACTATGATTTTTTGGTCTGGGGTATGTCTTAGATGTGGAAATCTTTCACAGCTCCCCACATTGTAATAATGTAGGTTTCATTGCCACTTTTCTAAAGAATGGAATTATCGGAAAACCAGATTAGTCAGCAATAATGTTCTAATTATCTATAACATACCTAGTGTTAACATAAATACTATGAGCAATGCAAAAAAAAAATCTGTCCTTAGTTGCTCAAAAGACAAAAATGATATGTGCAAAAACATGAACACTATATGAGCCCACGCAATTGGTGACAATATGTATGATGTCCATTGAAATGGTTAAAGAATACACAGGAAGGAACATATTTTATAGACAATGAAAGATTTGTATTTACTGAAACTTGAAGATATGAATTGGCATTGCAACTGGATAAATGCTGAGCCTAGCAAATTACAAATCTAACTTGGATCTTATGTCTGCATGTAAAGATGTCTCCTACGAATAGAAAACTTATTCTGTATTTCTGTCTCTTTATAGATATTCATGGAAGAGAAGCAATCTCTAGTGCATGGGGCTTATATTAGACATTTGCTAAATGATAGTCATTAAGGTGAAAAAGTTTGACATTGCAATCACATTACTTAATTACTTAGTGCCTTAACATAATAAAATATCATATCCCTAAAATTATTTTTATTTTTAATACTTTGGTTTATTTGGTAAAAAACAGTCTGTGACAATTTTCACCCTTAATAAAATATTTATGTTAAAATTTCCTCCATGTAATTTTGTATAAGGCCAAGAATAAATGATTATTTAATAAATTTTCAAAATTAGAACTATGTCAATTCTCAATATTCTAAAACAGTTTGAAAATCAGAACATTTAATTGATGCTGGAAATAACAGAGTATGTAACTAAGATTTTTTATTGCTGTGATAAAATACCTGAGAACATCAACTTGGAGAAGAAAAGATTTATATTGACTGCTAGCCTTCTGTCTATAGTCAGCCAGCTCCATTGCTTTGGGCAGAATATCATGTCAGAAGTACAGAGGAAAGCTGTTCCCTTCATGCCAGCCAGGAAGCAAAAACAGAGGATGTGGCCAGTGAGAAGATAAAATCTTCCAGGGCATACCCTCAGGTAGGTTTCCCCTCTCACAGCTTCCATCACCTCTCAATAGTACATTCAGTTGTGAATCCCTCAGTGATTTAATCCACTGATAAGTAACAGCCCTTATAATTCAATCATTTTCCAAAAGCTATACTGTTGAACTCTATTGGAACGAAGCCTTCAACACGTGAGACTTTGGTGGATATAACAGAGCCAAAACATAAACAGGCCTTAGGAAGGGCAATACAAAACTAAAGTCCCGAGTTCTGATGCATGAAAAAATAATTTAACCATGCCTTTGCAAACTTTGATCTGTGTAATGTGGATGTGCCCATAATCTGGGTATGGATATAAGTATCAATATAATGTCTTATAAAACCAGTGGTTAAAAATACTGACATAAATTGCATGCACTGCATTTTCTTTAAATACCTAGTACAATTTGCTGTGTGTATGTGCATGTATGTGTAATTAGTAGGTATTAAATATTCACTGTTGAAGAAAAAAATATGAGGAAGGAAGATTATGTCTTTTGTTATTTGAAGAGGAAGTTTATAGTTGAGAATGCTGTGAGCAATTAAAAGATGAACAACATAATTTATAATGATGACATATTTTACCTTTGGCCAATAAACACAGCAGTGATTACACATAAAAAGCATGTAAAAATCAGAAATTAATGATGCATAATTTGTAAGTAATCTTTTAGATTTTTTCCAATGAACAGTGCCAGTGTTTTCCACTAAAGGTGACTATAATTGAACAGCCAGCTTATCCGTATGAGGTAGTTTAATGCCAAGTTTAAAACTATTAATGCATTCTTTGATTTTTACATAACAAGAAGTGCTCTGTATCCTTGACAATGAAAAAGCAGTGTAAACTCTTCATTTAATTAAAGATGACAATCAAACAATGATTACTTATCTTTGCTACTTTATTCAATATTTCAAGATATATTTATCCTGAAAAAGTTATTCTCATTTGTTTTGCAGCATTAGTCTAAATCCTGATTAGTTGATTTTCATACACTGAAATTTTTGTAATTATAAGAAGTTTTTATTATGTACAGCATGAGAATTATGCCTATAAATTTAAAATGTTTGATAAAGATCTCCAAATTATATGTCATACCACATATTGCAATTGCTCATGACTAGTTCTTAAAAAAATTCAAATCTCAAATGAAAAAAGAATTATCACATTGAAATGATTATCATATTGAACACTATTTTATCAAATGCCTGCTGCTGCATATTTTTAAAATGGCTATGTTATAACTCTTCAAATATTAGAGGTGGAGTTTGTGAATTGGAATAGCTAATTTGTTATAGACAGTCTACTTGATGAAACAGGTGCTGTTTCCTGAGAACTAATTTTTTCTTCAGATGAGGGATAGACACTTCTCAGCCAAGATTATTTTCTTCTTAGATTACTTCCTTCCTTTCAGTTCTTCATCTGCATGATTTCTTTCTGCTCCTTATGCTACAAATCACACTCTGCCTCCAGTTGCTCCAAGCTGTTATTACTCAATTTCACTTCCTAATGCTTTTATTGAAGTTTTAATTGAAGGAGTATTGGTTCTGAAAAAGAACTTTAGTTATATTTCTATGTATAAACACATAAAGACAAGATTTTTTAAAAAAATTAGATAATTTGGTTTCATTAATCCCTATGGTCATAAAAATGTTATCAAGATAGATCCTGATAAAAACATAGTGATGTAATAATTTTCTGGGGCTCAGGCTGAGAAGTGCTGTAGCTTCTCTGTGCTAAACATTTTATAGGACAGACTAAGAAAAGAGTAAGAGATGGATAAATCATTTATTTCTACCAAGTCACTCTTTCACTTATTCTAGAAGATACTATAGAAAACAGAGATACTTCTGCTAAATAGCAAGAGAGCATTTACTTGTGCATAAGAAATAGAAAAGAGTGAAAAGATAGTTATCCCATCCTCTATCCTGTTCACTAACATGTATCAGTTCACTGTTGCAGGGTAAATTCTTCTGTTAACAGAACTTCAAAAGTCACAATGACCAAACACTCTATAAAGACTTACATGAAGCCGGATGTGGCTGCCTACGCCTGTAATCCCAGTGACTCAGGAGGCTAAGGCAGGAGGATCACAAGTTTGAGGCCACCCTTAAAATTTACCAAAGCCGTAAACAACTTAGTGGGATCTTGTCTCAAAATAAAAATTAAAAGGGCTGAGGATGTTGTTCAGTGGTTAAGCACCCCTGGGTTCAATCCTCAGTACCAAAAAAAAAAAAAAAGAAAAATAAAAAAAAACCCACAAAAAAACTTAAAATAGAAAATGTCTTTAATAATGAGTTGTTAGGAAATCTCAGAAAATCTAAGTGGGCCTGTACAGTAACTCACACATTAACTTATTGAAACTGCAAATTCCTTACTTTTGAAATTCCTGTGAGACAGAAAGACTGTTAAATTCCATTGGCAGTAGCCATGTAGTGTGAATGGCAAAGATACATTGAGTGGGGGATGGTACAAACTGTTGGTTAAATATCTATGCTTGTCCTTTGACTTTAACTAGTTAAGTCATTTACCAATGAAGAAAATAACTAATTGCCTAAATAATTGTCAAAGAAAAAAATGTTTGAAAACTGGTGTTTTATAAAAACTGTTTAAAATCAAATAACATACACTCCTCTGAAAAATGTTATAAACAAGAAACTTTTCCATTTACAGTAGTATTTACAAATATTTAATATTTTCCTTAAAGGAAAAATTAGTCATCAAAGGCAAATTTTCCAGAGACTAATATTTTTTCTCAAGGGACAATTCCCTTTGTTTATATTAAATAATGTGAATCCTAACTGGAGAGCTTTTGCCCAGTCACTTTTTCCTGAAAAGATCTTTTCCTTTTTATCCTTATCACATCCTTGTTAGATCCAATTAACTCCTAGTCCTCTTAATTGGAATTTCATGTTAAGATAGTGAACATTAGACTATAGCAATGAAGAGTTTGCAGGAGATCTCCAAAGTTATTTAAAACTTTGAGACTGCCTGAGAGCACTAGAAAAAGCCTTCTTCATACTTTCAGTCAGGGACACTATGTTCTTATTTTTCTCTATCCAGCTCCTTTGTCTCTTACATCTATCACATTTTATATTTTATTATTCATATTAATATTATGCACCATTAGTTAAAAATATCAGTTCTCAAATTTCCCCTGTTCTTACCCCTGTAATTCCTTTTGCTCTGCTCTAGAACCCTGGATTCCTGCCTTCAAGGCCCACATGGACTTCCCCTCAACTGGAGAAAATTCTCCACTTGGTATAGCTGTTCCCTCTTTAATGTAACTCCAGTGCTATGACTTAAATATTCTAATCGTAAGTAAATATTCTAATCATAAGTCCTGGGTTGTACTGGTTATAAATATTTTGATCATGATCCTTGAAAATAAATCTCCTTTCTGGATTAAGAAAATGCTTCATACTCTATATTCTCCCCAAGAGATCCTATGGTCCAACCCCTCCCAGTTTCTCATCCATGCCTCCTCACTGTTTTTCCTGCTCCATGGACCACTCTCTTTTCCCTATTTTATTCCTTCTAAACTCCTACATATTGTTTATAATATAATATAATTAATATTTTTTCATGATAGTCTTACTTAGTTTCTTAGGAATATTTGAGTGCTTTTTTCCACGCTCGTGACTTTTTTGGTACACATTTCTACCTCAATAATTTCCTGAGTATGGCTCTTTATCTTATGTATAGTTCCCTTCTAAACATTAATATTCTTGACCCTTGGGCCCATTTGTTTTTATGTACATTTATTTCCAGTTCTTAATACTTTTCCTGAATGCATATTGAGTTTATGAATAAAAAATATTTATTTGAAATTCATGAATAAGAAACAAACAGTTGGTTAAGATGGTCAGACGAGCTTCATGAATGTAATATATTTTGAACTGACTTTGAAGGAAATAATGGACATGGAACAATGGAGATGAGGCTGATTTACATTCCCATTGAAGGCAATAATTGAAGCAAATACATGAAGAAAATTGAGGACATCCATGGTTAGAGTATGACAATATTGGGTAAGTAAATAAGTGAAAGAGAAAAAAGGAAGAATATTTTTCTTATGGCTTTTTAAAAAATATTAATTTGGTGAATTTAGAGCTACACTTCTGAAATCAGTAACTCACAGGTTGTATTCATTTATAATGACCGTGGATATATAACAATTGACACTTTGTTCTTCACTGGGCTTAGACCCAACTCCACACAATATCACCATCTATACCACAGAATGATGCAAATTCATGGTGAGGACTTACTAATCCTCTTGTACATGTACCTTCCCTCAGCTCTTCTTGTTCTCTCAAAGGTCAGCTGATGACTTCTTTGGCCTCCTGATTCATTGTCCCTTAAGCAGGTGGGTTTTGCCAAAGGTTAACTCCCTTCAAAATAAGGTGCAAGGAATAAAGAAATCCATTTAGTGATTTATCTGGATGTTGCTACAGTTGGTTGTGGTATCTCACTCATTGACATATGACATTTTTATATTTGTATAATAATTCACTGGTGTACAAAGATCTGTTTGAACCCAATAAAAGCCAATCTTTCAGGCTGTGAAACTATTTCTAAACCTTCAGTCAAGAATATATCTCATTTGTCTTTTATTTAAAGATATCCTGTAGTTGTCTTTCTAACTTTGAAAGGTTAATAATAATCTTTGGAATACTCACAGTCAGATGGGAAAAAAATCTAACCTTCATTAGGTTATTAAATTCCAGTTTAGGATTTTCACATTTATTCCAAGTTACACACAAATGAAGGTAATTCATAATTATTTCATTGTAGTCTTAAGCCCAAAGCAAAATCTTTCACATTCCTAGGTTTACAAAACAAATTTTACAATTATAGATTTGTACATCTTCATCACATTTTATGATGTTGGATCATGTCATTTACTCAAGCAATATTGTCCTTGGCAAATTTCTTTTATTCATAAAGTAAAGTAAAATAAATTCTGCCCACTGGGAAAATTTTTAGGTACAATGACTGCATGCTGTCCTCTAGGTTTCAAAACAATCCTCTGTCTTCAATTGGGTCAAATGTTGTTGGTTATGTATTCACATGCTACTACTTCTTGAAGGGATCCCTCAGCCCAGGAAAACTCTTGAAAGGACAGCTTTATTTCTATATGGATGATTTTCAAGATTTGTTAAGAGCCAGCCTTCAACTCATCCAACACATCATCTATATTGTAGACTTTTCTCCTATTCACTCTACTCTACTATTCATAGTATATTGTAATTCTTAGGAAAAATTATAATTCTCCTATTCCCTGATGACAATGTTCCAGACATAGTACTTCCTAACATTTCTCAGTTCATTCTCCCTCCAGGAACTTCATATATTCTGGACTCTGCCTAGTTTGTTCCATTCTTCTCCCATGACTTGGTAGTGAGCTTTCTTATATCTATTTATCTTCCTCTAAATTTTTCCATATTGTAGACTTTTCCAGGTTCCCCTAGATTTTGTTGACTATTAAAGTTCTTCATATATGGTTGTTGAATAAGTGACTAAATGAGTCTATCATTAGCATATTTTATTTGCAGAAATTTATAGATGCTGAAAGTACTATAAATATATGTGTGGATGAGATGAGAAAGATAAAAATGAATGCTACTAACAATTGCTTAACGTTTTAGAGTTTAGAAAGTAACTTCACATATGTTGCACATTTGAACACTTTTACCTTAGTAAGAGAAAAATATTATTGGGTTAAAAAGGTGAATATAGCTAATAATATAGGATAAATTAGAGCTATGATCTTATTCACAAGTATAATGGTTTGTCCTGTATGATACGTTGGATTCACCTGACTTAAACTTTAGATTGCTAGCAATACATGTTCTAGATGAAATGCCAATAATATTAGGTGAATGACAATTATCACAAGTTGAGTATTTTATGGATATTCAAATACCTTTTTTTTCTATAGGAAACAAAAATATTTAAGTGTAGTCCTATGTGATATGTCTAACTTAACCTCTTCATACTTGTTTCGTCATTTGCTAACTCTACTATAGTTTTCTCATCTATAAATGAGGATAATTACAGCACATATTTCAGAGGGTGATTGTGGTAATTAAGTTAATTTTCTTGATATGCACAGAACTTTAACAATGCCCATCATAAAGTATTTCTTACTATATGAAAACTGCTCTTATGATTTTTGTCATTGCTATTAGTATTATTTTACATGCTTACTAAAGAACTTCTCTCAACACAACACTAAAAATATAAAACATATGAGTTTTATCAGTAATTGATTTTTTGACCTTGCAAGAAGAAGGTTCCTTTTTAATTCTCTCATGTTGATTGAATATGACTTGATCCTTAAAGCACTTCAATAATACTTCAATGATTAAAAGGAAGAACAAACTGCTTCAGTAGAAGACAGGAAATAATTAAGATGACATGAATCTAAACTAATGAAATTGAGACTAGAAAAACAGTACAAAGGATCAATGCAACAAAGACTTGGTTCTTTGAAACAAGATTGATAGTGCTCAGCCAAACTAACTGAGAGAGAAAGAGAGAGAGAGAGAGAGAAGAGAGAGAGAGAGAGAGAGAGAGAGAGAGAGAGAGAGAGACCCCCACATACCCACATAAACAAAATTAGGGATGAGAAAGGAAATATCATCCCAGACATTTCTGAAATACAAAGGATCATTAGAAACTATTTTGAAAAATTGTACTAAAACACACTAGAAAACCTAGAAGATATTGACTAATTTCTACAAATAAGAACTACACAAATTGAGTCATGGGGGTATGTAAAACCTAAACAGACTCATATCAATAAGATTAAAGCAGCAATTAAAAGCATTCCAGCAAATAAAAGCTCACAATCACAACCAGGAGTTCTCAGTCAAGTTTCACCCGGTCTCTAAAGAACTAAACAACAATCTTCCTCAAATTATCCCATGAAATAGAAAATAAGGGAAGATTCCAAAATTTATCCTATGAAGCCAGTATCACTCTGGCACCCAAATCAGACAAAGACACATCAAGTAAAGAAAAATACAAACCAATATCCCTAATGAACATAGGTGTAAAATTGGAAGCATCACAATACCTGATCTCAAATTATACTATAGAGTTATAGTAACAAAAACAGCATGGTATTGGTATTAATATAGATGTGAAGACCAAATGAATGAAATAGAAGACACAAAGAAAAACCCACATAGACACAGTCATCCTTCTCGACAAAGGTGATAAAAATATATGTTGGGAAAAGTAGCCTTTTTGGCAAATGGTGCTAGGAAACTGCATATCCATACATGGAAGAATAAAACTAGATTCATAACTTTTATTCTGCAAAAAAAAAATGTGGATTAAAGACTTAGGAATTAGTTCAGGAACTATAACTTCTACAAGAAAACATAGGATCATCCATCAAACATATTGGTGCAGGTTCTGACTTCCTATCAAGGTCCTTAAAGCTCAAGAAATAAGATCAATAGTCAGTAAGTAGAACAGCATCTAATTTAAAAGATTTTGTAGAGCAAAGGAAATAAGATCATAAAGAGCTGACAAAATGGGAGAAAAAAATCCTTGCCAGCTACTCCTTTGATAGCAGATTAATATCCAGAAAAAAATCAGTGGAGTAGAGTAAGAGGATAGAGGGAGAAGGAAGAGGGATGCAAAAAGGGAGAAACTAAGGAATGA
This sequence comes from Callospermophilus lateralis, assembly GCF_048772815.1. NCBI lineage: Eukaryota > Metazoa > Chordata > Mammalia > Rodentia > Sciuridae > Callospermophilus > Callospermophilus lateralis. The sequence goes on along the minus strand of NC_135310.1, from coordinate 105,779,910 downwards.
ATTGACCAAATTATGCTGTGTACAGATATGAATACACTGCAGTAAATTCCACTTTATGTGTTTCTATAAAGCACCAATTTTAAAAACACAATAAATAAGTATAAATAAGTAGATGGAAGAAAAGTAGAGATAGAGGAACAGGTCGGAGGGAGAAGAAAGTGAGCCAGGAAACACTGGGGACTTCAATGGAACAATTACATTCTATACCTGTATGATTATGCCAAAATGAACCCCACTGTTAAATATAACTATAATGTACTAATACATAAAATGTAAAAAGAAAAAAAAGAATCATCTTTGAAACTGATAAATTCCTTCAATATGATAACATCCAGTTCACATCCTCAGCAATTTTGATTCAGTAAAAATTTGTATTTTAAACATCATTTCAAATGTTTTATTAAGTTATATTATGTACATGTATGCATATGGTGCATACACTACTATGTATATTATAATGCACTGATAAAAATAAACAAATAGAAGGAAGATGAGTAGAGTAGAGGAAAGAGAATAGAGAGGGAGGAGGAAAAGGAAAAAGGAAGTACTAGGGAATGAACTAAAGCAAATTATATTGCATGCATATATGATTATATCAGAATGAATCACACATCTTTAAGTATGATGCATAAAAACATTTAGAAAATTAAAAAAAGACACTTCACTTTTCTTAATTATATGGTATTTTTGGCGAAGTATAACAAAAATCTGTCTTACACAAAATCTTCTTTTCAATAAAACACCTTCCAACAGCAAAATCATCAAAAATAAAATTAGAAACTAAGCAGTGGATGACCTGTTAGTCTCATTACCAAGTAGCATATTCTTTTAAGTTTTACTGATTGGAAAATAAAATAAAATACTTAAGGTAAAATTTGAAAGTATACCTTACTGATTTTTGCTGAAGATATGAATCATTATTTCATACCATATGGAACACTTTTAGAAGCATATACAAAGTGGAATTTCAAAAATTTGAACACAGAGTACTAGAAAGTTGAATGTTGGCTGCCACAAACTTGGGCTGGAGGAAATGGGCAGAGATAATTCAATCAATTAAAACTTTCATTTATAATATAAACAAATTCTAGATATTAAATATACATCATAGGTACTGATTAATTTGCTAATTTTAATTGTGATAATTGTTGACAAAATAATCATTAAATACCATCTAATTTATAATCCATCCTTAATGAGTAAATACACAGTGTTTCATTCCTCTTTACCAAAATTGCAGAGACCTTAGAAATATTTTGCAAGTGGAATTATTTGATACTGTGGTTTTATTATTTGTTTCTTCTTGTTTTTTAACTCTTCAAGATTTATCTTAGGGAGCTTTGATTGCTTTTCTCTCCCTGTTGCTTCAAGGCATATTTTGTTAATTCAAATTACATTTTGGACATAGGGATGTTCAACCACAAAATTAGATTCTAATGGCAGATGCCAATGTTGTCCCTAGTAGAGAGTGCTTTGTCAATTTCCAAGACAGGATTCCATTCACAAAAGAGTTGCTAGAATTCCTGACAAAAAGAAAAGAGCAGTGATTATATGCTCCTTAAAGACTTTACACTCAGAAACTTCTTCCCTCCATGTGACTTTTCCTATGATCTCATGTAATATTGCAGAGGTAAGAAGAAATGCCTTCCTATGCTTAGTCAGATACAGTGATCCTCAAACCTACCAGAATCAACATTTCCTTCTTATCACAAAAAATTTAAACCCCATTTTACTACTCTGAAAATTATTTAAGAATTTCCTTGGCTTCCCTTATAGGGTGCAAAGCCATGAGAAAATAATTATTTCGAGTGTTGCTCCCTTTTCATTAAAAGCATTTATTGCAACTAAAATCAACAGGTAAGTACCTTTTAGTGTCCCATCATCATTTGATTCTGTAAAAAATAAGTACCATCCAACCAGGCAGCCCACCTTGAACTGAGGCTCTGCGACAGCTCTGAGACAATTTATAGATGCAGATTCAATAACCATACTTTGGGGCATGTCTATACCTCAGATGAGAATTAGGAAGTAGAATAGCAGGCCAGTGGGGGAAACAGAGACCGGGGGCAACACAAGTCCTGGTCTCAAGTTAGAGTACATTTCTGGGATAAAATCACAGGCCCCAGGATTTTCTAGCCACAAAAAGGAGATTTAGATATTTTCAAGGGGCAATGATCCTGCTTGACAATATCTAAAGACAATACTAAACATATTTTAAATTTTTGATATTAATAATGTTCCAATATACAAAGAAAGAAAAAGAAAAAGAATTTATAATAAAATATATATGCTTTTCATTACTGTCAGAAGGCTTAATGAAATTTTCAGATGCTTTTGGCCTTTTTTTCTTAATTCTTTATTTATTCTAATTTGTTATATATGATGGCAGAATGCAACTCAATTCTAATTACATATAGAGAGCATGGAATTTTCAAGTCTCTGGATGTACACAATGTAGATTCACACCATTAGTGTCTTCAGACATGTACTTGGGGTAATGATGTCCATCTCATTCCACCATCTTTCCTACCCTCCCTTTTACTCCCTCCCCTTTGCCCTATCTAGAGTTCATCTGATCCTCTCATGCCGCACCCCATCCCCAATATGAGTCAGCATCCTTATATCAGAGGAAACATTTGGCTTTTGTTTTTTTGGGATTGGCTTACTTCACTTAGCATAACATTCTCCAACTCCATACATTTACCTGAAAATGCCATGATTTTGTTCTCTAATTTTAATGTGGAGTAATATTCCATTGTGTATATGTACCACATTTTCCCTATCCATTCATCTACTGAAAGGCATCTAGGTTGGTTCCACAATTTAGCTATTGTGAATTGTGTCGCAATAAACATTGGTATGGGTGCATCCCTGTAGTATGCTATTTTTAAGTCCCTTGGGTATAGACTGAGGAGTGGGATAGCTGGGTCAAATGGTGGTTCCATTCCAAGTTTTCCAAAGAATCTCCATACTGCTTTCCAGATTGGCTGCACCAATTTGCAGTCCCACCAGCAACAAGTGAGCCTTTCCCTCTGTATCCTCACTGATTTGATTTTGGCCTTTTTTAATGAATAGATTTGAGTTTAAGAGAAAAGGGTTACTATTAGCCATCCTATACAAGTGTAGGAAAATGAAAGGACAGAGGAATAAACAGATTCTAGAAAAAATAGGATTAGGATACTGGAACCACTCATATTTATATACGATAAGAGAGAGAAATGCTTTTTTAAAAATTGGGTGTTACATAACAGAATCAAAGATTGCCAAATTGAAAATAAGGATGTGAGAACTTGTAAATGAGCTTAGTGTTTGTAAATGCATTGTTAAAAAGATTCCTGTGTTATGACATGAGCCTCAGGGCATTATTGCCCTTAAGCTGGAAAATTTCATTATTTTTGGACTACTATTATGAATACTTAACCATGAATAACAGTTTATCATAGGCTGGAACAAAATTCAATTTCATACATTTTTGTGGATTTTCTCATGTGTTAGTGAATATGGTGGGAATTTATAGATGTTTTGCTCTGGTCACATTTAATATACTTACTCTAGATAACTATAGGGATTTTTATTACTTTATTTATTTTGACAGAAATAAGGAAGTTGCAAATGCCTATAATTGCAGGTAAACTCCATTTCACAAAGGAAATACTGGTTCAAACTATGAAATTGACATAATGCAATCAAATTCTTTCCAGTCTTATGTATAAAGTACATTGATATTGAAAGTGAGGAAGGTATAAATGATATTTTATTTACTAATATAATCATAACATTTTGGATTTGGGTTCATTGTGATTTGCAAATTCATTGTGCACATATTTGAACAGTGTGGTTGACTCAAGAAGAAACATAATGTTTTCTGTAGTTAATTCTACATGCATTCTGATGAAATGTATCCTATCTCCATAGCTAAGAAATGGGATAAAGGAAAATGAACAATAATGATTTTATATACTTGTATTACTACCATTTTACTATACTATAATGGGTATGTCGGTCTTTAAGAGTTTGGGATTAAAAATAAGAAACAATTACTAGGTTTTGCTACTATAAAAATAGCCTCCAAAATGCCACTGGTGCCTCCAAGACATTCATAACTCGAGAATTTAGAGGTTAGGGTTAAATGTCATTATTAAACATATCATTCAAATTTCCCACATTTTGTATGTTGCTTCTACTGACAACTTTGCTTTCTTTATAGTCTTTGTATATATTAATGCAATCTCATTCATTTCTCAACTTGACCATCTTCCCCCGAGAAGGATAAAGGATGAGGATGGGTTTTTGTTTGGAATATTTAACATAAAACAATAATACTAGATCACATTCCTTCAAGCTATTTTTGTCTTCTTAGCAAGGTTTTCTGCTTAATAAATATAATTAAGTCTCACCATCAAGACCTGAAATTCTCAGTACTCTTCAACATCCAATTGAGTCTGTGTTAACTCCAGTGTTTTCTTCCCTAGGAAGAAATCATCATAAAGTTGCAGGACCACAAGAGAGTCCTTAGGGGACAAATGGTTGTTAACACTGGACATTGAATTAGTCAGTTTCTCCAGAGAGAAAGACACATGAGTATATCAACAGATGCATGACAGGGGACTTTTTTAGGAAATTGGCTTACATGATCACAGTGGCTGGGAAGTCACACAACAGGCCCTCTGCGGTCACTTTTTCCTTTGAGAATCATTATGCCTTTTCTCTTATTTCTACTTTTGGGCCAGTTCTATCAATCAATCATCTCTAATCATCTGCCTTATAAAAACAGAATTGAATGCTGGGATGTAGTATAGTACTTCCCTAAGATATGCATATAAGGTGTGTTAGAGTCCCAGCTACACACACACACACACACACACACTATTTGAAGTAAAACACATTTTTCTTTAGTTAGTTCCATTTGCCATTCAATATAGATTTTTTTTTCTTCTCAGGCTAGTACCAGGACTATTCTGTTTGCTAAACAGTGTATTTGCTAACAGCTAACAGCTGTATTTGCTATTTGCTAACAGCTGTATTATTCTCACCATTATTTCTGTCTCTACTTTTAAAATAGTAAATAAGGTATTTGTTAACTTTTGCTAATGTACATGTGAATGTAGTCACATGTGACTGTTGTTATCCCTACTGGAGTACCACCCACAGCTACATAAATATTTTCAAGGGAAATGTGGGCCTAGGTCATTTTTGGGGAATCATCCAATTCTGTGTGGACTCTTTTCTAAAAGAGTTAGAGAATATGCCTATTGTTTGGGGTGAGGAAGTTGCTTTTGTTTGGCTTTGGTGTTTTCAATGTTCATTTTGCAGTTTTTCTAGTCACTAAAACTCCATGCCAAATTTCTTTTTATATTATTTTATTTACAATTTTATGCTTCTACTCTTATAAAAGAAAACCATCTTTCAACATCCCATATTGCCTCAAGGAAAAGAACCCTCAATAAAGGGAAAAGCTGAGTCAATGGTCTAAGAGAACACTTCCTTTAATTGTAGTACAAAAATGCTGTGGTATGTCTTCAATCTGTCTTTGTCATATTTAGATTATGTTAAGAGCAAGACATGGTATTATATATAGATATTTAGGCTATGTCACAGTGTTTGGCACAGTGATACATTATGGAGTGGAGGCAGTAGCAAGATTAAAATTTTCAAATAATGTTTTGCAACTTCTATAATCCTGTTATTATCAAAGAAGCTTGCTCTTAAAGGATATATCTCTATAAACAGTGAAGAAATTTGGCAAGAAACATTAAAATATGAGTAATAAATTACTATACTTGATCTTAGCCAAAAGGCCGAGAAGCGATAAAATATGAGTAATAAATTACAATACTTCTCTTAATTTTTCTACAAATCTACATGAAAATCTTAAGAGTTAAATGTAAAAGATAATTTTGAAAACCAATTGTTAATTATCACTTGTAATTTTTTTTTCTATTTTTACCAATTTCAGGAGAAATGGGTCTGAGGGCCCTCTAACTTGTGTCTCAACTATATACTTTGTATGGTTTTAATAAGGAAGAATCAAAAGTCCCTACAGTTACATTTTGATTAAAAAAACCATAAAATGTGGACTTATATATTTTCATGACTATTTATACTCATTAAATATTACAATTCTACCTTTTAAAAAAGTGCACGTTTCTAGCTCACAGTTATATGTTTATAAAAAGCATTAACAAAAGGGACCTAGCCTATTCTTTTTTCTTTAAACAAGGAATACATTCTTCAAAGACAACAAATGTCTCCATCTTTAAAAATTATTAACGTACCAGCAATCTTCATATAGATGTTTTGTTGTTTGTTTCAAGATGAAATATAAAGCTTTCCTTTTATTGATCCGTGCAAATATAATAGACCATAAAAGAATGCTTATATGAGAATATGGCCTTTAAATTTTCTCCGTGTTGATGTCTCTGAAATACTATGAAATCATTCATTCATTACCTTGGTCAGTTTATATTCCAAAAGTTTCCCATGAGATGGCGCTCCCTAGTGGTAACCGAACAGACCATAAAGAAACAATCTTGAACATGGGATGTCTCAGTCTCAGTTGTTAGTCCAGAGCAAATTGGGACATACTCTCTCTCCTTTAGATGTTTTAGTTCTAAAATGAAATAAATATATTGTTATTCTAAGACTTAAGAGACATGCGGTTGATAAAGTCCTTTGTCTAAAGGTTAAAGTTCTCAGTGTATGGAATCCATATTTACTCATGTGAAAAGGAGGAAAGAGTACTATAGTCATAATTTGTCATTTAATTAATTGATTTATTTAATGAAAAACATTTTGAATATGTATAATATATCAGATAGCTTTTATGTCTTCAAAAGGTGTAATATAAAATATATGTATAGGGGCTGGGGATGTGGCCCAAGCGGTAGTGTGCTCGCCTGGCATGCGTGCTGCCCAGGTTTGATCCTCAGCACCACATACAAACAAAGATGTTGTGTCTGCCAAAAACTAAAAAATAAATATTAAAAAATTCTCTCTCTCTCTCTCTCTCTCTCTCTCTCTCTCTCTCTCTCTTTAAAAAAAATCTTAAAAAATAAAATAAAATATATGTATAATCAGATAAAATACAGGAAGTAAACTGCTAGTTATCACTGTAGCAGCTCTCTAGATAAAGGCAGTCCTGACTCATTTAGTGGCTATAAAATTGTCAAAGTTGTATTATTCCTTTAAAGTAGCATGTAAAAGATAAGAGAAAAGATATAGATATCAAAATGTTAGTAGTGATTTATTGGCCTCTTTCATCACTAAGGAAAACATGAATTAAATCAATCATCAAAGTATGCTTTAAATACCAAGAAAATGATTGGAAGTCAAGGAGAACATGCATTAATTGATTTCAGAACACATCCAGCCCAAATTTTCTTAAGGACATTAGAAGATTGCAGGTGGGCATTTTATAGGAATGATATGACAATTTACATAAATGGTTTCCTGTCAATGTTTCTCTTTTTCAAGAAAACTCTGATCTGGCAAAAATGTTCTTAACCCTAAGGGTGGCAGCAGAGATAAGCCATTCTCCTATTATTAATAATATAAACACTTATAAGTTTTTAATCTTTCTGCCAAACTGGTAAAGCAATTTAGAGATTTTTAACCTTGGGTCTTGTTAAAAGAAAAACTTTAGTCTCATTAAATTTGGCACAGTTTATTTGAATGAATTAAGATTCATTCTGAATAGGCAGCACTCAGAACCAGAAGAGGTTCAGAGAGCTTAGCTCAGTGGTGGTAACTGTGAGCATCTATTCATAGGCTGAACACAGAAGAAAGTGGAGAATTAACCTGTTGAGTTACAGCTAAGCATGTGTTTTTTGGGGGGATGATGTGACTACCTATGACTGCTTGAGAGTTGGCTGGCAGTTTTACGAAGTTAGGTTTGGGTTCGTTTTACATAGAAGTTAGACTGTAGTTCACTAGTTAGAAACTCAAAATATGGAGACAGCCTCACACTAATGGCCTCCTGCTAATTTAATTTAACATTTTCATAACACACACACACACACACACACACACTTAATATTTTTAATAGTATTTATGCAAATAAGAAACTAAACATTCGTGTGCCCCAATTGTGTACAATAAATCAAAATGCATTCTGCTGTCATATGTGCTTAATTAGAATAAATAAATAAAATAAAAAGTATGTTTTTTTAACCCTATGTTTTTGAAATGAGAAAATACCACATCTAAAATTTAGTCATTAATTGAGTTGTCTTTCCTCTTGGCTCAGTGTAAAATAATATGTTCAGTCTTTATGGTGTTTAGAATCCTTTTATGTAGCAGATTAATATTATTAATTAGATAAATAATCAGCTTTACTATTAATTAGTATGTCTACTTGCTTCAAGGACCAGTATAATACTACTAGTTCTAGTTATTTGATAGAAATTAAACAAGATTTTTTAACCTGAATAGTGTTAAATTTTTAGCTGGCTAACATAACTGATAGAGTGGTTGAACAAATAAATGTAAAAGTGTTATGGAAAGATAACAGACATTTATTCTTAGCTTTATATATATATATATACACACACACATATAAACATATATATATACACACACATATATATACACATGTATATACATATGTATATATACACACACATATATATATACATATATATATATATATACATACACATATACATGCATACACAGAGAATGGGGAAATATATGAATGTGAGGAAATATTCAGATAATATATTGATTTTATGATCAAATTAGAGATCTCTATGTCTTGGAATCTGCTATATCTTATCTGAGTGACTAAGTACAACATATTTTAAAAGTCACTCAAAAACTATAACTTTACCAGCAAAGACTGAGAGACTAGATATTGCTTGCCCCTCCTGATCCGCTTTCAATCTCTTTGCACTCATAGCCCTATCTTGGGAGTTAAAGAAATACTTTTTTTCTGGTTTCTTGTTTGTTTCTGTTGGTGGGAGACATTATCAAGAAGGAATTGTTGTATTTAATCTGAACAACTCACTAATGCAAACATTTTGTAGTGGCTTTCTCTGTACCACCTATTCAGCAACCTCTCTCCAACTACAATTTTCACTTGCTTCTGACCACAGCCCCCTCTCCTTACTACTTCAGGTTTTCTAGTTACTGGCTATCAGGTCTTTATCTTAATCCTTAGACCTACCCCTACATAAATTATCCTTTCAGTAAACTGTGGTGGATAAAGTCTCTGATTGTGCCTCCTGGGGTGACCAGCCACTCTGGATGGAGTGGTACTCATTATTTTATTTTCACCTTGAAAGTCTCAGTCCTTAGTCCTGAGCAAACTGTAATGGTTGGTTATTCTGTATTTTTTAATAAGAGTGTATCTAATATAGATGGCTAAAATATTTGAAGTTTTGGTACATTTGGCTTCAAGATAATTGGCTTTCTTGTAGCAAGGGATGTAGAAAGTTTGGAGAAATTTTGCAAGAATAAGAAATAAATATATAAGGTGTACCTGATACAATACAGCATATCAGGAACTGTAGTTGTTGATTCTATAATATTTATTTAGTTATGTCATAAAAGTGCTGTACTAAGGTATTACTCTGTAAAAAAGTACAAATAACCTGCTAAGTATGTGAAAATTGCCTACAATTATTAAATAAGTTTAAAGCAATCTAAAAATCTATAATAATACCTTACAAAATATGTTTATGTCACAATTTTATATGTATATGCCTGACATAAGTTGAAAATTTCTTTTTTTTTAGAGAGAGAGAGAGAGAGAGAGAGAGAGAATTTTAATATTTATTTTTTAATTTCCAGCGGACACAACATCTTTGCTTGTATGTGGTGCTGAGGATTGAACCCGGGCCGCACGCATGCCAGGCAAGCACGCTACCGCTTGAGCCACATCCCCAGCCCGAAGTTGAAAATTTCTACATCAACAACAATAAATAAAAATGAATTTGCACTTTCTTTACATAATTTACTTAGGCATAATTTTATAAATAAGTGGAAATAATATGTAGCGAATGGAATTTTGATATAAATTTCAACCTATCATCTACAAGGAAATCATTTCCAACTTATTTGGGACTAGAAAAAATTACATCTGCCCTGATGTGATCCAGATGCATTCCCTGTAACTAATTTTCCACTGTTAATTTTTTGAAGTTGTTAATATTTACCAAAGTTCATATTTTGTTGATACATAACTCAGAAGTTTTCTCTCAGTATGTCATCATGGTCACAGGTTCCCCTCCTTCTATCAATCCTCCCTCTGGGACAGTTTGTACTACTTATTAATAACTTTTTAATGACTTCCAGTAAGGATATTTCACTGATATATAGGAACTCAACTTTCTGTTTTTGGTTTGTTTTTCCCCAACGTTGATTATCCTACAATTTGGTGGCTCACATTCTTTTTCTGTGGCCTATTGTGTTTAATGGAACATTCAGTATCTTTTGACAAGATAAAAAAGATAATCCCCTTATAGTGAAATGTTTTACCAGATATCTCCCAATATCATGTAGGTTAAACTTTCAGTTTATAAAACAACAATATTGCCAACAATTAATTCAGCTGTGTACCTATTATGTGCCAAATACTGTGCTATGTCATAAAAGGGAGATTTGAGTAAAATGTAGACGGTGATTCCAAGTGTTGTGGGGGATAGAGACATGATAGATAGATGATAGATGGATGTATATCATTCTATTTAGATTTCGTTATGTTCTCAACCATTGAAATTTCAGAAATTTGCTTTCATATACAAGAAGTAAAGTCAAGTTGCGAAAGGAGTTTCTAGTTGGAGAGATAAGACTCTGACATTTCTTTTTTCCTCCCTGACAATTTAGATGTCTTATTTAAAGTTCCTCTTGGCTTCTAGGCTGTTATTTCTTTTGATGAGTTGTCAAAGAGTACTGGTAAATAAACAGTGCAGCAATCTCAAGTACATTAACCAGGGTTTTGGAACCATATAATATGTTTTCTAGTGGGAAACTCAGGTAACACATAGATGAATATATAATTTTGCAGAAAGAGCCTAGAAATTGAAATTGTTAACTAAAGTTGAAACAAATAAATAGTGGCATGACTGTCACTGGGATTAATCTCCATTTCCTATAAAAATAAAGTAGTCTGTTCTATTCTACAACTTTAGGAGAAGTAAAGACACTTGGGATCCCATTGAAGCACACACTGTTGGATCGCACCTCCAGAGTTTATGATTCAGTGAGTGTTATAGATAGGCTGGTAATCTGCATTTCCAAGAAGCTTCTGCACACACTGAGCCATGTGATGTGGCATGAATCTTGAGAACTTTGATAAGTATTTTTAACTCCTAGCTTCTGATAATTCAGTATTAGCAATTTCTTACTCAAAACCTATATTTCTTTCCTTTGGATAAGACATATTATCAGTTTTATTCATTCATTCATTCATTGTTTCACAGTACTAGGGATTAAACCCAGGGCTTTACCCAAACTACACAAGCACTGTCACTGAGCTACACCTCTAGCCCTTTCTGCAGTGCTTTTAAAGGGTTTATTTGTTAAAGGTTTGGTCTAGGACCTGAAGATTTTTCTCTTAGAAATTACTTGTTTATTTAACTTAGAGTCAGTTAACATATGCTTGCTTCTTAAAATACTGAATAAGTAAACACATTTTTATCATGTTACTGCCCTTTTTTTCATAGTTCAAAACTGCCCTCCATCACCATTCCTAAATTTCCCATTCTTTCTAATTGGTAAACAATGTCCAAGGATTATTCTATCATACTTTCTAATCCCCTTTTGCCCCTTGACCTGCTTTTATCTTCCCCGAGTTCAGCTGGTCATGCCAGTTGCATTCCAAGGATCATACTTGTTTTGCTTCACAGACACAAGATGACTAAAATCATCCTTCTTTTAAATAAATTATAGTTTCTAAATATTTATAAGATTTTATAAATATAATACTGCCGGGGTCCTGCCCTAGCGGGGTCCAATGAGTGACATTGGCGAAAAGATGAGACAGGACTCCTTCTGTTGGAGCTATCTCCAGAGAGAGAGCTCTAATGCAGCTTTCTCTGGGTCATCTTTTATTACAATTTTTCTCATCATTATAGATTCAGAATACATCATTGATTATATAATTCAAAACTTTGCCAAGACATAACATTTCCTTAACCATGATTGGGAGTACAAAAAATGTAACATTAATTTACATTTTTCCAGGATATGACCTTTAGTTAGTTAATTATTAAAAGTACAGAATCATTAATAAAATATGTCACTAATTTACATTTTTCAGATTTTCCCAGGATTTACTATTTTCCCCAAGATATGCTATTTTCTTATTAACTAATGCCAAACTACGTAACCAGACTCTAAGTCTCCTAACCAATCATTAACCTTTAAGTTTAAAGTACACTTGTACTTTATTTCTAATCTAAAATTCCCATCTAAAAAAGTCCCCTTAAATCTTATACTTAAAACATCCTAAAGTTTATAAATCATTCTTAAAACATATCAGAAACCCATACAACTAAAAACTTAAGAATTTCTAAACTTAAGAATCTAAATAAAATAATATTTCTAACATTATTCTAAAACTGTGTCTTATAAAGCTATTTTAATTAATTCCTAAATTTATTCTCATAAAACTGGTTGAGCTGCTTTCTCAAAGAGTTTCTTTGTTTCTCAGTCAAGGTGCACTAGTTCTCATATCTTTATAATCTTTCTCAATAGAAAGTAAGTTCTAAACATCAATTCACTTTCCACCAATATTAACTATGTTCATCATAAATCCTTATGTAAAGTAAAAAAGGGTTTATAAAAAGAGAAGAATTTATTTTTATATGTTTTAACTTTCCTAAGTGTATAATATAACTTTCCTTAATCAAAAATGAGACTACATGTGGTGAGCTTTGTAAAATAAGCATAATGATTAGGTTTTCTTAAAGGCCGGAAATATGGGCTTGGGTTCTAGTTGATATAATCAATGTGGTGCCTAAAATTCTCATGACCTTTTAGAGGATGATTGTTGACCATTATCAGATTTGTCCACAATGTACCGAGATGGAAGAACAGCCGTCTACTTTGTCCTTGATATGCTGAGGGGTAGTAGAACAGCCTCCAAGGCATGAACTACCTGTTATGTTCTAGCCATCTAAAATTTAATTTGTTTGGCATTTAACATACTCATGCCTCCTGTCAGGCACATAAGCATGAAAATGAAAAGTCCCAATTACATAAAAAAAGGGTCTCATGGTTTCGGTTTCCCACCAACCAGCTTGGCTTTGCCAGCATTCATCCTCACTGTGACCCTGTCAAGACAGTGGGAGAGCGGCTTTGCCAGCACTTTTTCTCACTGTGACCCTGTCAAGACAGTGGGAGAGCGGCTTTGCCAGCACTTTTTCTCACTGTGACCCTGTCAAGACAGTGAGTGGGGGATCGCCTTCACCATAATCAAGACCAAAACCTAAGTGCTTTAACTGCTTCATTTAAAAAATAAAATAAAACACTTTTCAACATCAACGTGTCATTTTTGTGTCTTATAGTGCAACTTTAGAGCCTTTCCAGTCAATTATCAATTACTTACATACATTAAATTTTTATGCACATTCCTTTTTGTGTGTGTGGTTCTGGGTATTGAATTTGGGGCCTTAGACTTGCTGGACACACATTGCTTTTTTTAAAAAATATTTTTTTCGTTGTAGATGGACACAATATCTCTATCTATTTTCATATGGTCCTGAGGATCGAACCCAGTGCCTCACATGTGCAAGGCAAACACTCTACCACTGAGCCACGGTCCCAGCACCACATTGCTTTTTTGTTAAAGGAATTATGTATGTTTTCCGAAGGAAAAAAATTCAAACATTTAGATAAAAACTAACTAGGATTTTTGAAGCAAATATTCAATCAACTACAACAACTATTTCTTCTTATCTCTGGGATGAAGATCCTCATAGAAAATGAAGAATTATCATGAAACTTTACCACAACCCAGGTGAAGAAATTGAAAGAGTTCCTGTTTATTGGCTTCAGTTCTTCCTTTCTTCATAATTTGGTAAAGCAGCAAAGTGAATACATTATTGGACAAGCATGGAGCTATTGTGAAAGTAAGAAGTAATTTTGTTTTTTGAGAATTTAAACACATACTACAGAGACAATATTTGGGAGGAGAATTGTTTCTGAACAAATCTTTGGTAGGGAGAATGGGAAGTGTTTGAGGCATTTTATGAGCCTTAATTTTTCAGTATGATTCTAAAAGGTTAGAGAAACCTGAGAGTATCCAAGTAGAGAAACCAGAGTCTCATGTTAGTCTCCTTAACTCTGAACCTAGAGGAGAAGCCTTCAGCAGGACTGACTATATTATTTTTCAGGGGGAGGTGTGCAGTGTATAAGTGATGTTAGGCTCCATGCTAGTGACAATAGAATATTAAACCAAAGTCAGTGCTCTTCTGATGAAGGGCCTGTGTGACAGTTATACCATGGAGCTTTGTCTGGGTTGCAAAGCTCAATTCATCTGAATAAGAATAAAATTCTAGGAGTTCAGAGTAAACGGTGCAGGGACGAATGGTTTGCATGTGTTTGAAGTACATCTGTACCTTACAATTAATTAGATGTCTTCAATGACAAACATAATTTAAGTAAAAAGCAAATTGGAGTTTTTCTCCATTATAAAGCTCAAGTAATCTTTGGAGAATATCGGAAATGGCAATGTGCAATTTTATGAAATTTAAAATAATACAGGCTTCGAAAATCACATGACCCTCCTTTTCCCTTAAAATGGATGCCACATATTATCAGTCATATTATTTGGCACTTTACCACAATACACTTCATCTATATTAAAACAGTTACTTTGCCTTAATTATCTTCGGCTCCTGTATCCATAGACGCAACCGATCATGGGTTGAAAATATGTGAGAAAAAGTTGTCTGTATGAGCACTTATATACCATAATTTCTTGTCATTACTTTTTAAGTGATCCAGTGTAATAATTATTTTCATAATGTTTACATTGAATTATGAGTTATAGAAACATAAGTGATATAAAGTATACAAGAGGACACTAATTGTCCTTAGATACTGAGGAGCAACTGTACTTATCCTAATGAAGTATATGCATTTGTTTATTTTTCTATATTACTCAGTTTTGTGAACTCATGGGGGAATTGGCTACATCTTGCTGCAAGTTCAGAGACTATACAGAATTGCTGCTCAAGAAATATATATGGAATTAATACTCTAATGTGAATGAGACTCACCCTTGGAGCAAGAAATGTAAAATGATGGGTTTTGTTTCTGTTGTCATTTTTTAAAAATATTTATATTACTTATAAAACTTACTTAATTCCATGTGTAAATAATTTTAATCTTTAGGAGGAAAGCTCTTATTCTGATTGACTTATTGTTATATAATAGTACATCTGTATAAATGATGAGAGAACAGGATGTCTTTTCTTAGCAGGCAATGCATTTGTTTATGTACCTTGAACTCACATCAGACTTCCTCTTGTATGACTGGCGGCAGCAGGACAGCTCCATCCATGATTTTATTTGAGTCAGTGTGCTGTTACCTTAAGATGGCTTCAAGGTATAGCCTGACTTCTCAGAGTTTGTGTGGTCCATGGAGGAAATAACAAAAATTAAAATTAAAAACTCATCTTCAAAGTATACACATGTGGTATTCTAAAACCATACACACTCCAGAATCTTAATGGCACTGCAATATATAAGGTTAAAAAATGTGTTCAGATTGTTGCTGTATCTGGCGTTGCAAAAATAACTGCTTCCTGGTTTTTATGTAATTAATTTTGCAGGCAAAAGGCCAAATGCGCTATTTCTCAATTTGCCCTTTTGAGTCTTAATCAGCTTTCACAGAAACTCAGAAGAAACTCTTGAAAGCTGCAGCTCTCAAAGTTAATCTACTTATGAAAATCAGCTACAAATCATAAGTATTATATGGTAATACTCTATAATCTTTGGAATCACCACATCTTTATCTTTCTCTTCTCTTACCTTATAGTTTATCTTCAAGTATATTTTGTATTTTAAGACAACATAATGATTTAATTTATCAAAACTGAAAGTAAAAAAAAATGACAACAGAAACAAAACCCATCATTTTACATTTCTAATTAAAAAAAAACATATCCAAATATCATATCAAAGAAAGAATTGATATGATACTGAACATATAGTGATTTGGTTCCACATGAGAAAGCTGATATAGCTCATGCCTTTACAGAAAGCATACATAAATATGATATTCCAGATGTTCCAATTATCATAGAAGTAGAAGGTCCCAAGGCTGCATTACATGGTGAACTGAAGAATAGATGTCTCCTGAGTGAAATAATCCTGTGTATAAAATTTATAATGGACAAGTGTCAGGGTACACACTAATCAGTGTTTATATCAAAATGTATTCTACTGTCATGTATAAGTAAAAACAACCAATTAAGCTTGTTCTTGGCAGTGAATACCAAGGACTCTAAGAGAAAATGAGGAAGGGACACTGGACTCATCTTTTGTCTCCAGGATTTAGGTGCAGACAAAGCAGAGCAATGTTGGTTGCAAAGTAAAACAATGGTCTTAGTAAACATCTAAAAAAATATACCTGCACCCTGGGTGTGTAACCTACCCTAAATATTCTCTCTGCTTGAAGGTATGGAGTAACTCTCCATTTAGTCCCAGTATACTACCACCAAGGAGCATGTGAATAACGACATGTCCGAACGAGCTCTGTGGAGTCCTCCCACTTCTTTCTTTAGGATAGGCAAACAGTATTTTTACAGCCCTGAGGTTGGACACACAGGGTTTTGTCAATGAGCACTTTTGGCAGGTTCAAAATCTTTGTATTTTTGTTTTACCTGATAGTATTGGATGTTGTAATATGTGAAATGTATGGTAAGAACTTAAAAACACATTTGAACTTATAAATTAAGCAAAATCAGATTTTCGCTTTCTTCTTCAACATAAAATGAGCTTAGAAATTGCCACTCTTTGCTATCAAAATATAGACACTTAAACAAATGAAAAATGCCCGTGTTTAGATTTGTCATGAAGTAAGGTCCCAGGGATACAACTTCTCCTAAATTGGAGAAAAGAACAAGAAGTTATAGAGAATAACAACTTCCTAGAGCAGGTGCCCACCCATAGAAAGCTCCATGGAAATAAATACCGGAGGAGAACTCAAAATGTAATTGAGGAATTTTATGAGTCATAAGAAACCCACGGGGATCCAGGTTTTAAGAGGGACCCCTGTACTTTCAGGTTTTGCTTCCAGGGACTTTAATAGGTTTTCCACATTAAAAAGCAGAGACAAATTCCATCAAGTTCCCAGAGGATCATTGAAGTATATACCAAAGCATTTTAGTCCACATAAATTTCTTTCTGTGTTCCTGAGGAACTATTTTACTATAATCTAATCCATTAGGGTTTTAGAAGACCTTAACTGATCTGGGTGAAAGGAAACTTCCCAACTCCAGCTGTCTTTAGTTTTCATGTGGGGAAATGGAAATATCTGACTCCAGTCCCCTTTCACTATTTTTACCACTTAAAGAGTGGTTAAAGAAAACAAGACAAAGAAGCATTCCGAAAGATCAGAGCCCAGGAGCATAAGCTCACTGAAAGATTCATATCAGAGATGGCTGCACTCCTAAATTTATTAAAGCACTACCTTCAATAGCTAAGATGTAGAATCACCCAAGGTGTCCATGGGAGATGAATGGATTTAAAAATACTTGGCTTTAAGTATTAGGAAGTATTATTCAGTCACAAAACAGAAAACCCTGTTGTGAGATGAAATGGAGAGAGGAGGAGACTATGTTAAGTAGAACAGAACAGACACAGATAGACAAATACTAAATGATCTTACTTGTATGTGGCAGCTGAAAAAGTTAATTTTATAGAAGTAGAGAGTAGAACAGTGGCCATTAAAGGATATGAAGGCTGTGGAAAGCAGTGGATTGATATTGGATATGGGTATAAAAATACAGTTAGGAAGAGTAAATTCTGGTGTCTTCTAGCAGGAGAGAATTATAGTTTATAATATATTACATATTTCATAAAGAAGTTCATAGCCTCTGAAAAGAAAGACATGATAAATATTTAAGGAGATGAAAGTACAAATTACCTTATTTTATTATTTTACACATTATATCATATGTTCAATTATCATACCATACATATATAGAATTTTTTTGTGTCAAAAATTTTAAAAACACTGACTTAATATTACCACTATAGAACACTTCCTCTTCTTCCATTGATTATCACTATATTACTACAGGCTTATTTACCACATTTCCTTTTATACACACGCCTACATTTCCAAACAAAGTTTCAAAGCACAGTAAAGAAGAAAAATAAAAAAGGAACCAATTTGAAAACAGTGCAAACATCAGAACCACTTACAGTAGGGTTATGAGAGATAATTTTTTAAAAAGCAACTAGGATAATTATGTTAGCATCCTAATGGCAAAAGCATGTAAGATGCAGAAACATATTGATAATACAATGAAAGAGATGTAAACTTAAAAATGCTAGATAAACTGTCAGAATTGAAGAATGCCTTTGATGGGCTCATAAATAAACCAGACACAACTGAGAAAAAACTCTGAGCCTGTGAAACTTCAGTAGAATTTTTTAAAACTGAAAAACTAAGAGAGAAAAGATGGAGAAAAATATAACAGAATATCCAACAATTGTAGGAGAATTATAAAAAGTTGTGACATATATGTAATATTAGCTCCACAAACACAATAAAGAGAGAAAAGTACAAGAGAAATATTTGATGCAGTAATAAATTCAGGCAAATTTTCAGAATGTCAGACACCAAATAACAGATCCAGGAAATTCAGAGAATTATAAGAAAGAATGAAAACAATTTAGACAACATAATATTCAAACTGAAAAAAGTAAAGATAATGAAAATAAATCTAGAGAGAAGTCATAGGGGAAATCTAAACTATACAAGAAAAAAGAAAAGAATTATAACCAACTTTCCCTCAGAAACCAGAACCCTATATATTGTCTACAAGAAACCCACTTAAAAATTGAAAACATGTACATATTAAAAGTAAAGAATTTTAGAAAGATATTATGCTACACACATCAACAGAAAGCAGATGCAAAACATGGTGATGTAGCTACTCAAGAGGCTGAGGCAGGAGGATAACTGAAGCTCACATGTTTGAGATTCCCAAGAATAATAAAGTAAGACCCCATCTTAAAAAAAAAAAAAAGCAGAAGTAACACCTAAAAAACCATTAAAATACATGAGATAAAAACTGATAGAAGTGCAAGAAAGGAGTCTATTTTGTTATTGTTGTTACTGCTATTATCAGAAATTTTAACACCCACCTATCATAAATGGATCCAGCAGGAAGAAAATCAGTAAGAATATGGTGAAAACTATATATATTTGAATAGAGTTAACCTCTATGAACCACTTATTCCATATTTTTTTTTCTCAAGCTCACATGGAGCATTCACTAATAAAAGGCTGGCTGGGTGTGGTAGCACATGCCTATAAACCCAGGCTCTCCAGAAGCTGAGGTAGGAGCTTCACAATTTCAAAGCCAGCCTCAGCAAATTAGGTAGTCCCGAGTCCCTGTCTCTAAATAAAATATAAAATGGGTTGGGGATGTTGCTCAGTAGTTAAGACCCCTAGGTTAAAAAAAATCATATTCTGGGTCATAAAGCACATCTTAACAAATTTAAAAGAGTAGATATCAAGTCAAACACTGTGGCATATGCCTATAATCCCAGGGGCTCAAGAGGCCGAGGCAGGAGGATCACAAGTTCCAAATCAGTTTGGGCATCTTAGTGAGACCCTGTCTCAAAATCAAGTCAAATTTGGATTCAATTCCCAGAATACAACACAGTGACAACAACAACAACAACAAAGAAAGAAAGAAAATAAAGAAATCATACAATGAATGCTCTCAGACATCCATAGTATTAAAATAGAAAACAATAACTGAAAGATTGCTGAAAATCTCTCAAAATCCTGGACCAAGCAACATATTTATGAGTTACACACAGGCAAGAGAAGAAATTACAAGGAAATTAAACAGTGCTTTTTACTAAATAAAAATGCATCTTATAAAAATTTATGATGTAATGAAAGAAGCATTTAAAAGGAAATTCATAGCTTTGCATGCTTCTTTAGAACAAGCAAGATCTCATATCAGGAGTCTAATCTTCTCTCTAGTATTCAGCAAATTAAATCCAACCTAAAGAAAAGAAAACCAACAATAAAAATTAGAGAAGTCAATGAAACTGAAAACAAGAAATGAATATAGAAAATTTAAAAGCACAATTCCTTGAAAAGATATGTAAGATTGATGGTCTTCTATCCAAGGAAAAACAAGAGAAGACACAAATTACTAATATAATAAATAAAAGAGGAGATATAACTACAAAACTCATGGAAATGAGACAGATAAAAAAGGAATATTACAAATTGTGTAACCCACAAATTTGATAACTTATATGAGATGGACAAAGTCCTTGAATGACACAATCTGCCAAAAATTACACAAAAGAAATAGACATTATGAACAGGTAAATATATTTTAAATAAATTGAACCAATATTTAATATCCTTCCAAGACATAAAGCACCAGGTCCATATGGGTTTGGCTGGAAATTTTATATAAACATTTAAAAAAGAAATTACGCCAATTGTCTACAATCTCTCCCAGGAGATGGAGATGGTAGCAGTGGGAATATATGCTCTTAAGTTTTCTATGAGGTCAATATTGCTCTACTAACAAAACAAAAGATATGACATGAGAAAAGGAACTACAGACTAGTATTTGTGTACTAAGATGTAAAAATCTTCAACAAAATATAAACAAAGTGAATTTAACAATGTGTAAAAATGCAGTACACATTACAACCATACAGGATTTATCCCAGTTATGTAAGTTTGACTCAGGATTCAAAATCAATTAATATAATTCAAAACATCAACAGGCTAATATAGAAAAACCACATGATAATTTCAATAGATTCAGAAAAAGCCTGTGACAAATTCAAAGTACATTAATGACAGGACCTCAAAAGTATAAAACGGGGGTGCTTCCTCAATATAATAAAGAACATCTGCAAAATACCTATTATTAACATTGTAGATAATGGCAAGAAATTTAAAGCTTTCCTTCTAAAATCAGAAAAAGGAAGGATGCCCTCTTTCACACTGCTTTTTAACATTATAATGAATGTCTTAGCAGAAACATATGGAAAGAAAAAATTAAATAGATTCTATAAGATAAAATAAAACTTTCTCCGATCACAAATGACATGATGATAGAAACTTTATATATTAAAATAATAAGACATTTAGCAATATTATAGTATATATGGCAAGCGTAGAGAAATGAATTGATTTCCTACATGTCAGCAATAGAAAAAAATGGAATGTAATTTTTAAAACACATTATTATTATATCAGCAAATCTTACAAAACAAGTGCAAGATCTATATGAGTAAAATCTGCTGAAAACATCTAAAAATAAATGAATAAATGTAGAGACCTTATGTTCATGAGTAGAAATATTCAATATTTTTAAAATATCAGTTTTTATCAAAATGATCTATAGATTCAATATAATGTCATAAAATATCCCAGGAAGTTATTGTCTTAAATGTTGCAAACTTATTCTATTTTGTGTGTGTGTGTGCGGGGGTGGGGGGCGACAGGCAAAAGACATAAAATGGTAACTATCTGAAGGTAAGGAGCAAAGTTAAAATAATGATGTTATGTAATTTTAAGATTTACTACCCAGTTATAGGAATAAAAATAGTGTGATATTAGAAAAAGAATAGACCACTATACCAATGGAACAGTCAACTGTAGGCCATTATAAACACAGAATATAGTCAACTGATATTTGAAAAAGGATCAAGGGTAATATAATGAAAAGAAGACACAATTTCAACAAGTGATACTGAAACAAGTGGACATCCTCATGGAGAGGGAGGGAGGGTATCTAGACACAGATCTTAGATTCTACACAAAATTAATTCAAAGAAGAGAAATTAATTAATTCAAATTAATTAAAAATGTGAAATTTTTAAAAATGTCCACAAAAAAACCTATGAATGGGCTGGGGTTGTGGTTTAGTGGTAGAGTGCTTGCCTAGCATGTGTGAGGCACAGGGTTTGATTCTCAGCACCACATATAAATAACTAAAATAAAGGTCCATTGGCAACTAAAAAAGTATTTTAAAAAAATGTGAGTGGTCACTTATAAGTTTGTACTTAATTGTCAATACTTGGAAATGACATGTAGGACCTTTTAGGGTGAATGGTTTAATAAACCATTTTAAATTTTACATTCCAATAAATAATTGTGTAAACTGTGGTATACACAATTATTTGGCACTGGATAGAATTGAGCTAACAAGGTATGAAAAGATGTTGAGGAATGTTAAAAGGATATTAGTAAGTGAAAGAAGCCAATCTGAAAAATTAGCATACTATATGATTCTAACTGAATGACCTTCTGGAAAAGGCAAAACTTTGGAGACAATAGACTTACTAGTAGTTGCCAGAGGTTAAGGAGGAGGGAGAAATAAATAGGCAAATCATAGAGGATTATAAAAGCAATGAAATTATTCTGAATTATATTACAATATTGGATTCACAACATAATATGTTTGTCAAAATCTACACAATGTTCAGCACCAAGAAAGAATCCCAATGTAAACTGCAGACTTTGCTTGATGAAATATGAAGGTAGGTTCATGATTGAAACAAATCAAATAAAGCACTATGGGGCAGGACACTGATAGTGGAGAGGTAGAGTGTGTGGTATAACGGGCATATATACTTTCTATTCAATTTGGTCGTGTACACAAAACTGATCTAAAAGATAAAGAATGTTAAACAAATAATCCATTTTTAGTTAAGGGACTCTGGTGCATTGAAAAATATTTTGTGTTAATATTTAAAATCAGTACAAATCAAAAACCAGTACATCCAGATCTGCTGGGTCTTAAAAATAATGTTATTGTAAAAAAAAAATCAAAAGAAATAATTCTGAGTCTAAATTCATGACTAAGGAGTAACGGCCAGGACTGGACCAACACTGTCATATGAAACAAGTAAAAAGATGGGCAAAACAAAGCAATGGCTAAGGAAGAGGGAACAAATATGAGCCCACAATTGCCCTGATACTTCCTGGGGAAAGTTCTCAGGCCATGGAGAAGAGAGGGAACCCCAAGTGAACCTGTTGGACTCTGAGGTAAGTAGAGGCCAACTAAAGCATTATCTTGTATATCAGTTCACATACCCTTCAATTTGTCACTTTCCAAATATTTTCCTACCCATTTTTATGTGATCTTTCAAGTTTTAAGATGAATAAATTTTGTTTTAGGAATCTCAAAATTTGAGCCAACATGTAGGAGACTCCTACTCACTTTGTAAGATTGGAAATTACTTACAAATAACATTAATGAAGAATAAAAGCATGAAGAACAGCACCTACTTTTATTTTTTCATTGACTTCATGACAGTTTTATTAGCTAATGTTGTTTGAAATAAAAATTACAATAGAGATAATTTTGTTTAAAATGCACAGAAAATAAATCAATAGCCATATATAAGCAAGTGAATTAAATAATGCAAAATGCAGGTTTGGGTAAAACAAACCTCATAATGTAAACTTTAATAAAAAAAATCCAAACTGATACTGCATTCTGATGGTAACACCTTAATTTTAAGTTTTCAGAAATTTTCATTTAGCAAATAAACAGCTCAATATTTTTAATGCATATAGAATTTTAATTTGTAATATAAAACTGCACAAAATATTATATAAAAAGAATTTGTTATACAGGTATGTATATGAGAGACATGTATATTAGTTTTTCATCTTTGTGAACAAAAGAACTTGCAAGAACAACTTAGAGGAGGAAAATTTTTTTGGCTTATGGTTTCAGAGGTTCAGTCCTTGGCTGGCAAACTCTACAGCACTGGGTCGGAGGTGAGGCAGCACATCATGATGAAACGGCATGATGGAGGAAAACAGTCAGTTATTATGGCAGCCGCTTAGCAGAGAGTGAGCTCCACTCACCAGGGGCAAAAATATATACTGCAAAGTCTTGCCAATAGTAACCTACTTCCTCCAGTCACACCCTACCTGCCTGCAGTTATCCCAAGTTAACCTATTCAAACTGATTAATCCACTGATAAGGTTACATCTCTGATATTCTAATCATCTCACCTCTGAACATTCTTGCATTGTCTCACTCATGAACTTCTAAGGGACACATCTTATCCAAACCATACCAACATATGTGTATCAGTATGCATACGTATATGCATATATGTTTCTAATTCATTTCTGGTTTTCTCCAATATTCTAATCCAAGTCTCTGATTCTTATCTCAAAGCTTTTTCTTATTCCTTTTAATGCCATTTTCTATTTTGTACTACCAACACCTGAATTAATGTTTTTTAAATACCTTTTTCTAGTTTATTTGCCATCTCATGTTATTTTCTTCCTAATTCATTTTAACTTCTTTCAAAAAATACTTTTGCCTAACTGTTCTTCTTTCTTTTAGGGTAAAAAAAATCTACAAATGCATGTTTCCCATGGATCTTTCAGGGTATGGCAAAATGTACATAGGTTCTTTTTTTGGATGTTATTTTGAATTCATTCATCTTTATTCTCCTTTCTTTTAGTAGTAGCTTTAATGTGGCCTATGAGCACCCAGCTGTGGTGAGGGGGCCGCTATGCCCATGAGCAAAGCACCCCCCCACCTCAGCCTTGAATAAAGGGGGTATTGGACTGGCATTGCACACCACAAGCTGTGCAAAGCAAGTGACCTTTCCAAGGAAATGCTGCAGCTCTGGACTTGAGCATTACCCAATGGGATTGGGCAACCCCCCTTTTGAAACATCATCCCCTGCCTTATTTGGGTAGAATATTCTATCGAATGTCTTTTTCTTAATAAACAGAGGGGTTCCCAGTGCACTTGCTTTCTGACCTTCCAGCGTGGAAGAGGACCCTTGAGGTCACAGAAAAGTCCTACTCTTGATATGAAAACTACTTCTGTGTTGTGTGATTTCTTCTCTGTTTTCTTATCTTAATGTTGCAACCAGCTCTTTTGAAGCCAGCTCATCTGTCAGCAGGAGCCCCTGGTGAGACCCAGCCACAAACTACCTTGCCCAGGTTCCTTATCAGCTGAATGATGTGAGTGAGTTCACATGCTCTTACCTAAAGATAAACTGTCTGCTCTGGATTCATCACAGGCTCTCCTGCCTGCTTGTCAGATGGCCACAGCTTCTCATCCTTAAAGAAGTGCCAGGTAGTCCTAGCAAAGAGGCCTATTTAGTAAAAGCAAGAGTCAGATGGTACCTACAGCAGTATAACTAAAAGAGATTTTTGAATTAGGTTCTTTTGCAGTGGCTTAAGGAAACCAGAAACATGGATTCTTTTTTTCCCCATTTTTTTTTTTTGTTTAAATATTTTTAGTTAGATTTGGAGACAATATCTTTATTTATTTATTTACTTAATGTGGTGCTGAGAATCAAACCCAGTGCCTCACACATGCTAGACAAGTGCTCTACCACTAAGCCACAACCCCAACCTGAAATCTGGAGTTTTGAGAAAGTTAAGAAACCTCTATTCTGCCCTTCAAAGGCTTTTAATTTTGTGATACATGAAGACATCCTTGGTTTTCAGAAACTGTCCCAGCACAGGGAAGAAAGGAAACCTGTGAAGTGGCTTGATGTGACCCAGCTCTTCAAAATCTGCTTCAGAAGCTGTCTGGAAGTTAAAAAACATTGAAAAATTTTTAATTGTTCTTCCAGAATAAAGAATCAGTCTAGCCACAGAAATTCTCCAATTGGTAGATAAGATTGTTTTTGAAATTCTGGCCCACCATGACTTACTTCAAAATTGTAATAAACCAATAGTTTTTATCAGTTTTGAATTTTTATTATAGTTTTCCATTTATTTCCACTATTGTATAATGGTTATGTATGCAATGGGGAGAGTGAAAGACATGAGAAAAATGGTGTGCTTTTTAGCTTGCCTGATTCTCCAGTCATGTCTGGCTCCCACTAAAAGAGTTGTGTAGCACCCAGAGATATCCAAATTTGAATAGGGTGTAGTGATTAGGCAAGAAACTTATTGTCCTTGTTGCACAATTTTTGTTTTCTATATGTAGAAAATATCATGAATACTTGGATGGTTAGAGTGACAGTCTGTCAGAAACTGCTAATTTCCTCTCATCCTATTCCAGTTAGTAGTAGATTCTATGGTTTATTCTTTGGGTCCTGGATATCAGATGGAGAGATTATATCTCATGCATTCCTTGACAAATAGGCTTTATCTCACAACTAATTGTGGACATATTAAGTCAAAATTATTCTTGAACTTTTTGGGTCATGTATTTAAAATAATACTCATTACCTCTCACTAGCTTTCCCTTTCAGGCTATCAACCATATAGCAAGATCTCAGATTAACACTTTAGACAGATGGAACCCACTTATTAATTGCATGGAGAAAAGCCTACATTTTACCCATCAACTTTTATGTGAGAAAGCAGTGTGCTTTTTTACTTATTTAAAATATGGAAACTTGGGGCTGGGGTTGTGATTCAGTAGTAGAGCCCTTGCCTAGTACGTGCGAGGCCCTGGGTTTGATCCTCAGTACCACATATAAATAAATAAAAGTATGTCAGCTACATCTAAAAATATATTAAAATAAAAAATACTGAAACTTTTGTCTTCTTTTGTTTTTAAGGTTATATCTTAACTCCTACCTTCTTCTTGGGATGACAATCACATTACTAATATTCTCTTAAATTCCAGTATGGTAACTCATGTGTATTAAGAGTTATATAAAAGTTATTCAGGATAATGAATAGATAAAATTGATTTGTTATGAACACAGGAAATTAAAACTGAAAAAAGTGATTGCATTTTTTTAAATCTTCTTGCTAACAGTGCACTCTAGAAACATTTTCTTTATATTCTTTTTTTTTTTTTTACCGAATTGGGGACATATTCTCTATTAAATATTTTTGTTTCTTCCATATTTATAATGTTATTTTTTATTTTCTAGTATGAGTTGTTTTATTTTTCATACAAGAAGAATTATAGACATATTTTTATTAATCTAAAAAATCCATGTTAAGATTAATTAATTAATTGATTATTATTAAATTACATGTGCTGTAAAGGAAAAAAATTTATTTTCAATTTGAGTTTAAGTTGTTGCTCCATCTATAATATATATTTGTATGTGCTTACAGACTAATTTCTTCTTAATATTTAATACATTTTTTATTATTCAAATTCTTGCTTTTTAAAAAAATATTTTTTTTCATATTTAGGGGAAAAATCAGCAGAGCCCTAATGATACTTATTAGCTTTTAAATGTAAATATTTTTGTTTATTTGGGTATATTCACTGTTTAATAGTTTGTCAACTTAAGCACCATCATATCCCATTATTAAAAAATTTAAAAAATGAGAGATTCAGCTTTATTGACTCACTTTAATGGGCACCTTAAGAATATATCCTCCCTATGAGGCACAGCTGTGAAATTCAAAGGTCCAAAGGAGATCTTGAAGAGGGTAGGCAAAGGCATGACAGAGCTAAAGTGAACAAGTGCTTTCACTGATGTAAGGAGAAGTGGATAACACACTGCCTGCCCATCTCCTGGGTCTTCATATCTGGTAGTTTTTAACCAAAGTCAAGCTGAGATGTTAGAGCGCTGAGTTAACCTAAAGGCTGAGGACAGAAAACAGGAGGAGGAGACTCTGTCAGTTACACGTTGCTGAGGGCCTCTACTCCTGGGAGGCTTTTACCTTCCAGGAGCTCCAGACTGGCACCCCCTCCAGTGCTCACATGGCTGACTTTGTCTTCAGTGTTCCATTTGGCACAGCAAGTAGCAGTGTCCCCGCCCCCTATAATGGTGACACTACCCTGGGAGGTGGCTTTCACGATTTCATCCATGAGGGCCTTGGTTCCCTTGGCAAAGGCTTCCCATTCAAAGACTCCCAAAGGACCATTCCAAACGATGAGCTTGGCTTCAGACACAACTTGAGCATTCTTTTCAATGCTCTCAGGGCCACAGTCCAAACCCATCCAGCCTTCGGGGATGCCAGATTCTATGGTGGCATTTCCAGTGTTGGCATGCTCATCGAACTTGTCAGCCGTGATAAAGTCCACGGGAAAGGTGATCTTCACACCATTCTTTTCTGCTTTGGCCATGATCTCCTTGACAATCTTGGCTCCCTCTTCGTCGAAGAGGGAGGCACCAATCTCCATGTTGTGGAGTACCTTCAGGAAGGTAAAGGCCATCCCGCCCCCGATGATCATCTGGTTGACCTTGTCCAGCATATTTTTGATGAGCTGGATCTTGTCTGCCACTTTGGCTCCACCCAGGATAGCCAGAAAGGGTCGCTCTGGGTTTTCCAAGGCTTTGGCAAAGTACTCCAGCTCCTTCTTCATGAGGAACCCGGCTGCCTTCTGGGGCAGATTCACTCCCACCATGGAGCTGTGAGCCCTGTGTGCAGTGCCAAAAGCGTCATTGACATACACGTCCCCTAGCTTGGACAGTGACTGGCGAAAGGCTTCCACCTTCTCGGGCTCCGCCTTCACCTTGTTCCCAGAGGCATCCTGGCCCTTGCCTTCCTCCTCCAGGTGAAAGCGCAGGTTCTCGAGCAGGATCACTGAGCCGGCTTCGGGGCTGGCGCAGGCCTTCTCCACTTCTGGGCCCACACAGTCCTTGAGGAATGTCACGTCCCTGCCCAGCAAGGATTTCAGCTCGCCAGCGACAGGCTCCAGGGAGTACTTCTCGGGCATGGGGACGCCATCGGGCCTGCCCAGGTGGCTCATCAGCACCACCGACTGGGCTCCATTGTCCAGGCAGAACTTGATGCTGGGGATGGCGGCGTTGATTCTCTGGTTGTTGGTAATCTGGTTCTTCTTCATGGGAACGTTGAAGTCCACTCTCATGATGACGCGCTTGCCTTTGACATCCAGTTTGTCCAAAGTCAGCTTCTTAGAAAGGGACATCTTGGCAGTAGGAAGGGACACCTGCCTGTGGGTGCTGAAGGATGGTCTTAGGTGGGAGGCTGGGAGGCTTGTTGGTGGGGCTGCCTAACGCCTCCCCTTGGCCCCACCCCTTCCTGGGTCCTGAGTCTCCCACGTGGCAATTGTGGGCCCGGGGAAGGGAATGCTGCCTGCCCATTGGTCCAGAGTCCTGCCAATTTGCGTTTGGAATGTGTTGCCAGGTGTTCCTTCAAACTGTCAGGCAGAAGGCGCAAAGTAGTGGTGGTGCCTGATTTGGGGCAAGTTGGGAAATAAGGAAGCATCAAAGTAAGAATGGTGTGATAAATATGAAAAATACACACTGCGATGTCCAATAAGTGTTCTTAATTCATTGAATAGCTCTCTAAAATGGTGATAAATTAAGTTAATGCCATAACAAGTTTCCAAAGTGAAGATAATTTACTCATATTTGAAGTGCAAAAACTAAAACTGCTACAATTTTAAGTTCTGTAGCTGATATGGAGCTATTATATAGTGTGTGCATTTTTGTTTGAAGAGAAAAATAATGAAATAAGTGGAAATTATTTTTTTTGGTATTACATAAATTTGAATATTTACATATATTGAGTTTAAAAGTAATTTTCCTAGGAATTTGTTTAATATATATTTTCACATTAAGATAATTTCTAGAACTCATATTCAGTACTCTAAAATGAAAAAGAAAACAAGAGAAAAAAAAGTAAAAAACAACCTAAATGCCCAAAAGTGGGTGAATATAAAAAACACAACAATCTGTTCTTCTTTTCTTTTACCTGGATGACTTCCAGTTATCTCTCTTGGTTAATTCCTCACTCCGTTTTTATTTCTTTTTGTTCTCAATTCTTTACAGAACTTAGACAACCCCAACATTCTAATAACTGGCTTCTCATAATTTGATTCTCATTTTTATTAATTTTCTTCATAAGAATTAACTTTCCTTGACTTTTGTTTTTATTTGCCATATAGCTGAGGCAGGTGCTTGTGTTTGTGTGTGTGTGTGTGTGTGTGTGTTGTTCATTGTTATATATAGTGCAAATATATGAGGTATTTAACATATTTTTTTGAGTGAAGGAAATGATAAACAAATAAATGAATTAAGTTTGTTACTCATTTTGAAAGGTTTTTTCCTGTTAAGTATAATCAGGAAAACACAAAGACAAAATAAATGTGATGAGTATTAATTAATATAATGTGCAAAGGATCCACAAGAAATTATAAATTACTTCAAGGAAAATAAAAATACAAGAGAAGGATTAAAATTCATTTCATTATTAAGGCAAATTAGAAGACAGTAGAGAGGTAGAGATAGATAAAGGAGGGATAATAACTGCTGTAAAAATTGATTTGAAAAGTGTATTCAAGATAATTGACCTCTCCAAAGGGAACTTGAAAAACATTAACAATTCACAAAAATAAAAGAAAAAAGTGGCATTTTAAAATTATTTTTCTTTAATGTATTTATGGAGCACAATGTGATATTTTGACAGCTGTGTACATTGTAGAATGATGAAGCTATTAACAAAATGACAACTTTTTATCTCAAGGTAATAATGTTTGGACAATCATTACAAAATTTAAGTGCAATGAAGAATCATTCAATATTTATACATATAATGAAAGATTTGATTTTTATAAGTGTAAGAGGAGAAAAAATGAGCTGAAAATAGATGTGGTTTACTTGAAGATGTAAATATCTATTACAAGTGGAAATGAGTGCATTTAAAAAAATCAGATATTTACACCTGATTGGTTTTGTAATGAAAATTGGCTTTGCAATTTTTCATTCAACTTTTTGCTACATAGCATGAGGTTTCTGACAGAAATATATTTGAGGCACCATAAACAGGATGAATGGCTGTAATTAAAAGAAAGAAAGAAAGAGAGAGAGAGAGAGAGAGAGAAAGAAAGAAAGAAAGAAAGAAAGAAGAAAGATGTGTTGACAACTGTGTAGAAAATTTGTAATCCTTACATATTACAAGTAAGAATGTGAACTAATGCAACCACATTAGGAAACAGTTTGTCATTTCTTTAAATTATTAAACACCATGTTACCTTTTGACCCAGCAATTCCATTCCTAGGTATTTAGTATAATGATATCATTATGATCTTATTATAAAATGTATAAATAAAACATCCAACAATAAAATTACTATTGAATATATTTACATAACAATAAAAATCTTGATAGTTTCTTATAAATATGAACATAAGTCTACCATCTGAGTTATCATTACTATTCCTAGATGTTTATCCAAGTATATCAAAACACATTTTCTTTCAAATTATATATATATATATATATATATATATATATATATATATATATATATAGGGGAGCTATGTTAATAATTATGAAATGACATTTTTCAACTGGTATGTGGATAAACTATTATATATCCATACAGATAAAGATTTATAATCAAATAGAAAAGGCTACTTATACATAAAAATTCTGTATGAAATTTAAATGAACTTTGGAAACCAAAGAAAACAGACACAAAAGTACAGAGATTTCATGTGATTTAATTCACAAAATATTTGAAAACAAACTTAGAAAAGTGGAAAAGATATCAGTAATTCCTATTGTGAGATGAAGTTATCAAGTATGATGGGGACACACCACTGAATTTTTAATGTGATATAACTATTCTATATGATAGTGGAATGGTGTATACAAGATTGTAAATGCTTGTGAAAAGTCCATAGAAGTGTACATTAAAAAAAGTGATCTTAGTGAATGCAAATTTTGAAAAGTGAACAAAGAAGTTTGGAAATCTCAGTATTGAATGGGATTCAGACTGTTCAAATCGTGTGTAATTATATAATGACATGCAACACATGTCACTGGAGGCAATATGGAGAAAAGAAGATGACTTTAGTAAAAAAAAAAAATCCAGTTTCTAAGGATAAAGACCAAAGAACTGTACAAAATTTAAATTTTCATATAAAAACTTTGTTTATCATAGGATTATAGATAACAATTCTGAAATTATGTTCATACTGAAGATAAATAAAATAAGTAATGATAGACAGTGGAAGTTAAGTTAATCACTGTCAGAAAAAAATATATAAATAAGCAAGAGGAAAACAAGCTACAACCCTGGGATACAAGTTTTAGCTTGATATACATAAACACATACTAATTTTTAGAAATAATTGTAGGCCTGCAAGTGTTCACATGTGTTAGTTTTCTATTGCTATTGTAGCAAATTATTATAAATTTAGCTATTTAGCATAGTTTTGTTCCTAAACAGTTTTGTGTCAGCAATCCAGGTTGTGTGACTGGTTTCTCTGCTATTTGTTTTACAAAGATGAATTCAGAGTTTTGTTTGCTGGGTTGCATTGGGAGGCTCAAGGAAGAATTTATTTAAAGGCTCATTTGGGCTTTGGCTAAAACTAGTTTCCTACATTATTGGACAAAGGTTCTAGTTTCTTTGCTTTATGTCAAGTTCTTAAAGTCTCATCAGATTCCTGCACATAGTGCCTATATCTCAGAAGCAGCAATGGTGCCCTGAACCCTTCTTAAGTTTGGAATGTCTTTGATGTAGTTGTGCTTCATCGGAGTTCAGCTTTCTGCCTGCTAAAGACTCATTTTGATGAAGTTTATCTCAATTAGATGAAAAAGAATAAAATCTGTATCTTAAATTCTGTAACTTATCTACAAAATCACTTTTGCCAGGTCACATAACATATTCATAAATTCTGAAGTACAGGGCATGAACGTCTCTGTTGGCCTTTATTCTACCAACCAAAAATGACTTGTATGCATAAAACTATTTTCCAGTTCTATCTATAAGAAAGCATAGAAGCAGTGAGATTCCTGGAGCAAAACAAAACAAAACAACAACAACAACAACAAAAAAAAAAAAAAACAGCCTGTGCGCAGACTTTTGTTTATAAATAACCATCTCAAATGAAAGGAATCAGAGTCATTGGGTAAGTGGCTGATTGGGAGACTGGAGAAAGGGAAATACAAGATGAATCTAAGTTATTATTTGAAGCCCCCAGACAAAGAAGTAATTAAGTAATTTTGTATTAACTTGAGCAAAACAATAAGTAGTATTGGATTGTTAACCAATATATACATAGGTATTAATTAATGAAAAAACAAGTTGGGTAGATGTGACAAATCTTCTCTATGGAAGAATTAAAAAAAAAAAGCAGATACTCTTGGAAATGTAATTTAGTCAATTCACTGTTTAAAAATAGACTGGAATCTGTGACTTTTATCTAGAGGATACAGACTGGAAAGATGAATGATAGCACCTTGACAATTCAGTCACTGGGCAGACATCACCATAACTAAATGATCAATGTCATCATTACCATATCATGCCGATATTATGAATAGCTTGAAAGAGGCCTTATCTCCATGATATTTTTCTTTAAACATGTAATTCCAGTTTAATCCAGAGAAAGCAAGACAAATGAAAATGGAGACATTCTACAAAATGCCTGACTAGTAAGTTTTAAAATGGTCAAGATTATGAAAATCAAGAAAATATTAAGATGGTAATCACAATCAAAAGAAACTAAGAAGATACAATGACTATGGGCAATATGGTATTTTTCATTTGAATTTTGAAAATGAAAAAAAAGACATTAGAAAAACTGATGGAATTCAAAATACAGTTTTGTCAGTAGCAATTTATCAATGGTAAATTTTAGTTTTGATAGATGTAATATAGTTTTTAGTTAAAATTTTATTTGTTTTAATTAGTTATACATGACAATAGAATGCATTTGTGCATTTTGATATATCATACAAGATGGGATACAATTTCTCATTTTTATGAGTGTACATGTTGTGGAATCATATTGGTCATGCAGTCACATACATACATAGAGTAATAATATCTGTTTACTCTTTCTTATCCCCGAATCCCCTTCGCTACTCTCCCTTCACTTCCTTCTACCTAATTTGTGGTAATGCTATTCTTCTTCAGTGGTCCTTGCCTTATAGTGAATTAGCATCTGCATATTAGAGAAATCATTTGGCCTTTGGTTTTTCAGGATTGGCTTATTTCACTTAGCATGATATACTCCAATTCCATCTGTTTACTGGCAAATGCCATAAATTCACTCTTCTTTAAAGCTGAGTAATATTCCATTGAATAAATATACCACATTTTCTTTATCCATTCATATATTGAGGGACACCTAGGTTGGTTCCATAGTCTAGCTATTGTGAATTGAGCTGCTATAAACATTAACATAGCTTTATTACTGTAGTATGCTGATTTTAAGTCCTTTGGGTATAAACCAAAGAGTGAGATAGCTGGGTCAAATAGTGGTTTCATTCCAAGTTTTCTAAGGAATCTCCATACTGCTTTTCATAGTGGTTGCACCAACGTATAGTGCCACAAGTGGTGTATGAGTGTACCATTTTCCTCACATCCTCGACAACATTTATTGTTGCCTGTATTCTTGATAATTGCCATTCTAACAGGAGTGAGATGAAATCTTAGAGTAGTATTAATTTGCATTTCTCTAATTGCTAGAGATGTTGAACACTTTTTCATATATTTGTTGATTAACGGTATTTCTTCTTCTATGAAGTGTCCAGTTTCTTAGCCCATTTATTAATTGGGTTATGTGTTTTTTATGTTGTTTTTTGAGTTCTTTATATATCCTAGAGATGAATGGTTAATCGAAGGTATATGTGGTAAAGATTTTCTCCCAATCTGTAGGTTTGCTTCTTACAGTATTGATTGTTTATTTTTCTGAGAAGAAGCTATTTAATTTGAATCCATCCCACTTATTGATTCCTGATTTTACTTCTTGCACTTTAGGAGTCTTGTTAAGGAAGTCAGATCCTAGGCCAACATGGTGAAGATTTGGGCCTATTGTTTACTTCTATTAGGGGCAGGGTCTCTGTTCTAGTGCCTAAGTCTTTGATCCACTTTGAGTTGATTTTTGTGCAGGGCGAGAGAGGTTTAATTTCATTTTGCAACATATGGATCTCCAGTTTTCCCAGCACCATAAGTTGAAGAGGCAATCTTTTCTCCAATGAATGTTTTTGGCACCTTTGTCTAGTATGACATAACCATATTTATGTGGGTTTGTCTCTATGTCCTCTGCTCTGTACTATTGGTCTACAAGCCTATTTTGGTGCCAACACTGTACCCTTTTTGTTACTATAGCTCTGTAATATAGTTTAAGGTTTGGTATTGTGATGCCTCCTGCTTCACTTTTATTGCTAAGGATTGCTTTAGCTATTCTGGGTCTCTTATTCTTTCAAATAAATTTCATTACTGCTTTTTCTATTTCTGTGAAGAATGTCATTGGGATTTAAAAAAAAACAAAACTCTTCTACATTAGATTTTATTTGGAAAAAAAGAGTTTTGGTTGAAAAAAATATTACAAATTACAAACCAGTATCTGTAGGCTGACATCCTTCAGGAGCATATGATCTAAGTGTAAGGAATCCCTTGTCATTTACTTCCCTACATTATACTTATTTGTTCATTCAAATATATATACAGGCACAATTAAAATTTTGATATGCTGATATCCTCAGGCCCTTCTCTTTCTCTCTCTCTCTCTCTCTCTCTCTCTCTCTCTCTCTCTCTCCCCATATTACAGCAGAATGCATTACAATTCTTATTACACATATAGAGTACATTTTTCATATCTCTGGTAGTATATTGAATCAAGTGTCATTGGGATTTTAATAATAATTGCATTAAATCTGTATATCACTTTTGGTAATATGGCCATTTTGATAATATTAACTCTGCCTATCCAGGAGATTGAGAGATCTTTCCATCTTCTGAGGTTTTCTTCAGTTGCTTTCTTTAGTTACTCTGTTCAGGTCTTTCATATCTTTTGTTAGATTGATTCTTAAGTTTTTTTTTTTTTTTTTTTTTGAGGCTATGGTGAATGGTTTAGTTTTCCCAATTTCTCTTTCAGTGGATTCATCACTGATGTATAGGAATGTGTTTGATTAATGGCTGTTGATTTTACATCTTGCTACTTTGCTAAATTCATTTATTAATTCTAGAAGTTTTCCGGTGGAATTTTTTGGATCTCCTAGATATATAATCATGATATTGGCAAATAATGATAGTTTGAGTTCTTCTTTATCTATTTATGTCCCTTTAATTTCTTTCTTTGGTCTAATTGCACTGGCTAGAGTTTCAAGGATGATGTTGAATAGAAGTGCATCCTTGTCTCATTACAGTTTTTAGAGGGAATGTTTTCAGTTTTTCTCCATTTAGAATGATGTTGTCCTGGGGCTTAACATAGACAGCTTTTATGATGTTGAGATATGTTCCTACTAGTTTTTCTAGGGTTCTGAACATAAAGGGATGTATTTTATCAAATGCTTTTTCTGCATCTATTGAGATGATAATATGATTCTTATCATTAAATCTATTGAACTGACGAATTACATTTATTGATTTCCCTATGTTGAACCAGTCTTGCATTCCTGGGATAAACCTTAAACTACACTACAGAGCAATAGTAACAAAATGGCATGGTATTGGCACCAAAATAGACTTGTAGACCAATGGTACAAAATAGAAGACACAGAGACAGACTCACATAATTACAGTTATCTTATATTAGATAAAGGTGCCAAAAACATGCTTTGGAGGAAAAAATAGCCTCTTCAACAAATAGTACTGGGAAAACTGGAAATCTATATGCAACAAAATGAAGTTAAACCCCTATCTCTCACCATGCTCAAAACTCAATTCAAAGTGGATCAAGGACCTAGAGATTAAACCAGAGACACTTCACCTAATAGAAAATAAAGTAGGCCTAAATATCCAACATCTCGGATTAGGCCCCAACTTCCTTAATAAGACTCATACGGCACAAGAATTAAAATCAAGAATCAATAAATGGGATAGATTAAAACATAAAAGCTTCCTCTAAGCAAAAGAAACAATCACTGAAGTGAATAGAGAGCCTACAGAATGAGAGCAAATTTTTACCACATACAAATCAGACAGAGCACTACTCTCCAGGATATATACAGTACTCAAAAATCTTAACACCAATAAAACAGATAACCCAATCAATAAAAGGACTAAGGAACTGAACAGACACCTCTCAGATGATATACAATCAATCAACAAATATATTTTAAAAAGTTCAACATCTCTAGCAATTAGAGAAATGCAAACCAAAACTACTCTAAGATACCATCTCACTCCAGTCAGAATGGCAGCTATTAAGAATACAAACAACAATAAGTGTTGGCAAGGATGTGGGGGAAAAGACACACTTATACATTGCTGGTGGTACTGCAAATTGGTGCAGCCAATATCGAAAGCAGTATGGACATTCCTTGGAAAACTGGGAATGGAATCAGCATTTGACCTAGCTATCCCATTCCTTGGTTTATACCCAATAGACTTAAAAACAGCATACAACACTGATGTAGCCCCATCAATGTTTACAGCAGCACAATTCACAATAGCTAAATTGTGGATCCAACCTAGATACCCTTCAATAGAGGAATGGATAAAGAAAATGTGGGATATATACACAATAGAATGTTACTCAGAATTAAAAGAGAATAAAATCATGGCATTTGAACATAAATGGATGAAGTTGGAAAATATAATGCTAAGTGAAGTAAGCCGATTCCAAAAAAGCAAATGTCAAATATTTTATCTGATTTAAGGATGCTGATTCATAATGGGGATAGGGAGCTGCGAGGAGCATGGGAGGAATAGAGGAACTTTAGATAGGGCAAAGGGGAGGGAGCGTTAGAAAGTGGGCATGGTGGTAGGAGAGACAGTGAAATAAGGCAGACATCATTAACCTAAGTACATGTATAAAAACATGAATGGTGTGACTCTACTTTGTGTACAACAAGAGACATGAAAAATTGAAAAATTCTATTTGTGTAGTATGAATTGAATTGCATTCTGCTGTCATAGATGACAAATTAGAATAAGTTAAATGTTTTAAAAAACAAATGAATACCATTAAATTTTGCAAAAATAAAATTAATAATTGTATGTGTTTCTAACTTTGTGAAATCTATTTAACCTGTTATTTTATTGCACTTTAGTGAAACTAACAGTTTGGGCATCATGCTACCCTTGTATCAGAAGGCACAGAAAGACAAAGATATTAAGTGACCACCTGATGGTCTCATTCCTAGTTAGTGTATTATTGGAAAAGAACCTCAGTACATCAATATTCACATCCCAGTAACTATATTGTACTTTCTCAGGGACTGGGTTTCCAAATAAAATGAAAGCATTTAATTAATTTTTGCCTTGACCAAAAAGTTATAGATAACTTTAAATATTTATAGCTGTTGACAAACAGTTGATAGACATTATCAAGTCTATCTTATTTTTGTTGCCCTTCAAATATAAAGCAAAACTCCTAATATTTGGAGAGCTCAAATAACACTTTCTTAGGCTATTCATTTTGAATTTTAAACCTACTCCATTATGAGAAAAATCTTATTATGTGCTTTACTGAAGTAACAGGGAACTCTGTTAGCTGGAGGATGTTTTAATGAAGAAATTTTATCCATATAGTAAATATAATGAAGAGGAAAGAGATCCATATGGGAATCTGAAGAATGATGGCATATTTCCGTAAAGAGTAGAAATTATTCAGGTCTTCCTACAAAGTTTTGTAGTTTAAGGTAATATATACCCTTGAGATTTCACTAATAACATGTAGAAATGTTGACTTTGTTTATATTTTAGATTATAGGAGAAACAGAGAAAGAGGACAATAAGATGAAACTTTTGAAGATAAGAAGGAAAAACATGGAGAAAAATTATTTTGTGTGAGTTGAGATGTATGAGATGTACGTTCCCATACTGATCACAACTAAATTTTGGCATAGTAGGATAGGGATAGGAGAGAAGAAATAAGAAATAGGTAGAAAGGAGAAATAAAGGAAGGACAAGGGAAGGAGATTTTTAATTCTAAAGTTCTGAATAGTTTTTCAGACCTGTAATTTCATTAAGGCAATTTCCTTTACAAACCTTACTTCCCAATTGCTAGAGAATCTGTAAATGTACCTGTGTACTTTTAATTAAACACCCAATAAATAGATTAAGCAAGAGAAATGCATTATCTTGAGGAATCTTTTGTTTAGATGCTATCTATTGATTAAACAGCACTATCTACTGATTAGATAATAAACACTGATCAGTCGCAGTGTCTAGAGATTGACCAGATCACCATACTTGTTTTGAGATTATTGGACTGATATAATTCTTACAAACCTTTTCATACCCTTTTTGAGGTGGCCTGTATCCTCTCTTGAATATATATCTACTTTCCTAAAGAAACTTCTTTCTGCACTCTGACTGGCATATACTGAACTTCTTTTCCTTCATGTAATCCAAGAACCCCACCAACTGGCCCTGAAGTCCCCCTTTCTCTCCAGGAAATTCTCAGCCCCTTCTTCCAAGACACCTACTGTTAAAGGATTATGAAGGAAAGAGCACTGTATGTGGTAAGATTCTGGGAAATTGGTGGTTGTTGATGATGATGTTTTGCACAGCTCATCTCTAAATAGTTACATTGAATTGAAATTCTTTATTTGTCCAATTAGAGTAATGGTGACATAGGGCCCCCTCATAAGGACTTTGAGAGAAATAAGGAAATATGTAAACATAAAAATCATCATATGCACCAAGTTTCGGTATTAAGTCTGATGTTTTTTGTTACTTGGCCTGCTTGCTCCCTCAGCCAGGAGTGTTGTCAGGAGGAATCCCTCAGCTCCCAGGCCCTCCAGGGCTGCCTGTGCTAAAGGCAGATTCCTGGCTTCAGGTCATCTCTCCTGTGTACCTTCTTCCTGTATCAAGGCGAGGGTGGGGGGCGGGGGGATGTAAAATGTTCTGACCTCTCCGCACAACTGGAGACAACTGTGAAACATCTCCCAGCCTTAGAACTACTCTTGAAGTAGCTGAAA
Organism: Callospermophilus lateralis; assembly: GCF_048772815.1. Lineage (NCBI taxonomy): Eukaryota > Metazoa > Chordata > Mammalia > Rodentia > Sciuridae > Callospermophilus > Callospermophilus lateralis. Next base: position 105,739,976 of record NC_135310.1, on the reverse strand, counting down.
CCTCATCACTCCAACTCTCCACCTCTACTTCCATCTAACCCCGCTTCCCTCTCCTCCCTTCCTTGGGAACTGATTCCAATGCATAGCTTAGTAAACTTTCTGTATCTCAGATTTTCTTAACATTATCTTGGGAACCCATATGTGATGTAATTCTTCAAATAATCTTTTTCCATAACTCTAATCTGCTTACTTATATCTTCACTATCCTTGGGTCATGTGCCCCTTGTGCCTTTGACCATGTTGATCCTTAAACCTGATAATAACTACACCCCTCAAGAACGTCTCTATGTTCCTCTTCTCAAAGAAACTCACAGGCAAACTAAAAAGATACTGATCTTATTCCTGGTAGGGGCATTTTAAGTCTTTTTAGTGAAGATTTTATTACATTCAATTTTCCAGATAGATGTATTATACTTTTCTTTCATTTTTCACATGCATTTAGCCTTTTTCTATACCTGTATTGTGTTTTGGAAAGATCCTACTACCATATACTTCCTTTTCAATACCTTTGGCTCAAAATGTTTCCTTCTGTACCTGTTCATTGTGAAACTGAAGAGGATTTCTATATCTCCAGGGGATCCTGTCTTAGCTTAGTTCCCTTGGACATTAAAAACTCTTCCTCAAAGGCCTCAATAGACCTCCTGAAGATTTTGAAATCAAAAGAGAGAACCAGATTATTCTTGTTTTTCTTTAAAGGCAACTGAATAGTGTTCTTTCCTTTAATTGACTTTGTGTTTTGCAGACACTATCCAGGATGGTATATTAGATATTGATGAATGTAATCAAGTAAGACAGGAATCCTGCTCCTGGATTTCTAGTATGTCATTAGGAGAACCCATTGTTCAAGTAACTACAGTGTGAGCTGGATGAATCATTTTATTTTACCTTGACTTATGCCAGTGCTTTCTGTAAAGAGATGAGGAGGAATCTGAACAAATTGTGGCTATACGTGTAAGGATTTCAAATGTGGTACATATGATAAAAATCCATTGTCATTATCACTAAAATATATAGCTGACCCACACCTCTTCCCTAGGGTCTGTGGTAAGTAGCAGTGCAAGTGGAATGTTTGCAACTCTATATGATAGCATCACGCAGAAGGTTTCAGAAAGTACTAGGACTGCCTCTTCCTATCATTCACTTTCATATTGACAATCCCTAATTATGTGTCGTGCAGTTATGCATTTCTTCTGCTTTCTCCTAGTAAAATTCTTTTTAATTTATTTACCTTAAAATATTTATTTTTGTATATGAAAGTTAGTGAGTCTCTCCTTTCTATCATTTTCCATCCCACCTTCTCTTTTACTTTTTTAAGAGTAGTAACTTCCTCTGTGTGATAGAGGAAAGCCGCATTCAGGTATTTCAAAGAAGTGCAATTTCAGTGTTAATAGTTTATACCTACATAATTACAGATCTAGAGAAGAGCAAATTTGTCTTTCTGAAACATCAATGTATGTGACTCAATTAAGATGTTACTTATTGCTGCTTTATCACATTGATATTAGTACCACTAACGTGTTTGAAGCGGTCACTTCAAAAAGAAAGGAATTATTTATTCAAATGATGTAAAATCAATGCACATTAACTGACAGACATTTACTTTCAAAATTTATAAAGACTTACTTTACCACAGTAGTTTATTTTTAGAAAGTAGGAAATTTTTGCTTAGATACTAATAAGGAGAATTCAGCAAATGGTACATTTAACAGTAGATTTGGGGGGCTTCTATTCATCAGGCTGTCAAATTGGCAGATTTCTTAGTGTCACCCCAAAATTTGTTTTGAAGAAATTGAACACAAGCGAGGAACACAGATTTCATCAAGTCACCAAAAATTTATATTAAAAATAGAGAGTCTCTCATGACCTCTGGTGTGTGTGTGTGTGTGTGTGTGTGTGTGTGTGGAGAGAGAGAGAGCGAGAGAGAGAGAGAGAGAGAGAGAGAGAGAGAGAGAGAGAGAGAGGTGTGAGTGTGTGTGCGTGTGCATGTGTGTGTGTGTGTGTAATGCACAGGAGTGCTGCACCCCAGGGCAGGACTCTGAGGAAGTAATGAAAATAATTCCTTTTAGTTATTGCTCTCACCTCAAGACAATAACTGCTTACCTGTTATTTGCTGCAAAATTCTGTAGCAACAGAATAAGTACTTGTCCTGGTGCCATACAGCAGCCAAATAACACCAGGGAAACATAAAAACCTTGGTATATGAGAGATAAAAAAATAAAATGTGTAATAGTGCTGTCCAGAGCTATCACACTTACACCTTTAGTTCCTCTTAACCTCTAGGGCTGTGTGATTATAAATAACCATTTAATTTGCTATAGATATTTAGTATATTACTGCTAGTAAATTAACCATCTACTCTTCTATTATTTTAGAGCTCCCTATAGGGATTGAGTTCACACCATGTTGTCTTATGGTCTCTTTAGTCAATTAATATGATTAATTTCACAGGTGAATTTTTAAATTATTTTTACCTCATTGAATAAATCTAGTAGATTTATATCAGAATTTCAAAAATAAGTCAAAATTATAAAATTTATCTGTAAAAGCCATACAGGACAAATTATTAATAAATATTTCTTGAATGCAAAATCTTCCTTCTGGTGATATGTAACTCCTTTTATGTTAGCATTAGATAACTTTGGGTATCCTAATAGTCTACAGAATCACTTCTGATTCTCCACAAAATATAAAGTTCTATGTGAAAATTGTCTCCTGAAATAAAATATCCACACCAGATACTTACATAAATATTGCTGCCTTAATAGATTGACTTGATTGAAAACGTCTAAAAGTCTTTTTTGTTTCCTTTTTGAATTGCGTGGATTTCATGGGGTAAATTATATTTTATGTTGATAATAATTAACAAAGCATTTTTTATCTCAAGGTCTCAGTTATGATTTTATTTTCACCAATTTAAATTTTTAAGCAAGTATAACTTCTCATTCTAATAATATCTGTATTAATGCATAATTATATGTGTTCATATTTGTAAAAAATGCTGATATGGAAGTATGCACACAAATAAACATATTTTTTCTTTTTTTATTAAATATAGTTCTAATATAATTGTTTCCAAAAGTCATATATGTGGAAATTAATTAATTCCTAATTTTAGAATGAAACATGTCATTTAAATAATATGTTACATAAAAGTGCTTCTGAAATAATAGATCCACTTCTATGTTACATTTATTTAAAAAAAATATTAAGAGAATTATTCTCAGCAAAATTTATCAATAGTTTTGAAAATCACAGATAAATTTATTAACTGTGATTTTGCCACTGGTAAGCTATAAATGTATTGACATAAAAATGTTTATCTTGAAGTAAAGAAGTTACCACTTACCATTTGTTCTTATAGCAGGATGATGTATTTGCTTCATCTGTTGCAAGAAGAAAGTGGGAGAGTCAGAGCACCTATTTATTGTCTTGACAAAGTCTGGCTGTGCACATAAATCTTGGTCAATGAGGCCTATAGCAGAACTTGTAACACCAATAGTCTCAAATTTCTGTGCTGGTTGTCTAACTGAAGTATTGACATTTTATAGTGATTTTCCACATGGCTATTAAAAATAATTTGGTATAAAATTTACTAATGTACATTTGTTCTTTGGAGCTCATATATTGTTGTAATTTATTCATATTTTTCTCATTTGATGCCTTGAAAATTCTTAACAAAATTATTAAGAGATGTTTTAGGATTACTTCTGTAAGAGTAAAGTTAAGTGTATGACTTTTTGAACTCTAGAGAATCCAATGGTTTCTTTCAGAGATCTAAAACATTTATCAACAATCCGTTTTATCCTATTTTGGAAAATAACTTGATCTTCCACCTTTGTAAATACAAACCTATATGCCTTTCAGTAGATAATGGCAAAAGACAACAGAGCTACATTGTATTTCTCAGCCCTCCTACATGAAGTTCTACATACCACTGGTCTTTATTTGAGTCTATTACTTTACCAAAGTCTTTGATATGTCAGGCTTATTTTCATGTCACACAAATGAAGGAGAGTGAGCTGATAACATCAGATTCCTTCTACCTCTAAAATGCCATGATCTTAAATACTGTTTTTACAGAGGCCCATAGTAAATTATAGGTAATATATACATAGCATTGGCAGGCATTTCTGGACACTCACATTAGCTTGGAGATTGCACTATGTGGTGTTCCATTCAATAATTTTTGTGCACTTTCATGGGTATATTATGGCAAAAATGAACAACACTCCTACCCAAAATCCATACCATTTATTTATAGCCAATCCTCTGGTAAAGAATTAGATATTCTTTAGAGAACAGTTTAGAACTTGGAATGGATTTACCATTAAAAAAAAAAAAAGATGCCTGTTCTCTACATATATGTGCAGAGGGAGCTCTGAACAAGCGAATCAGATACCTACATAAAATCACCTTGGAACTCAAGTCTATGATGCCATCTTTGTGTGAGAGAATGGGTTTCATGGACCCCAGACACAGGAGCACCCAGAGCCTACTCTCCACTTCGTAGTACAAAACATCATCAAGACCGTAAGATTTGTGGTGTGGAGAACATGGGCTAAATTCCTGTACCAATGCATAGTGGGAGATTATTTTTTAACTATAAATATGAGTAAATGTAAATGGAAATAATCTCATTTTATTTAATTGTGAAAAATGAGAGAATATGTGTTAACACACTGCCATGTAGTAAGAATTTGAAAAATATTAATTTCTTTGTGTTTTACATGCATCTTTTTCTCTGTATCTGTACAAGTCTGTTTCTAACTCTTGTAAATTATAGGACTGCACTTGAATTTTATAAGAGATTATTTGACCTATTAAACTAAACTGAGAAATTCCCTGTGAAATGGATCAAAAATGGTATAGATTCGCATTTCTCTAATTGCTAGTGATGATGAACATTTTTTCATATGTTTGTTGATTGATTGCATATTATCTTCTGAGAAGTGTCTGTTCAGGTTCTTGGCCCATTTATTGATATTTTTTTTTTGTGTGTGTGTAGCTTTTTGAGTTCTTTATATACCCTAGAGATTAGTGCTCTATCTGATGTGTGAGGGGTACAGATATTCTCCCAAGATGTAGGCTCTCTATTAACTTCACAGATTATTTCTTTTGCTGAGAAGAAACTTTTTATTCCTAAGTTCTTTATCCATTTTGAGTTGAGTTTTGTGCATGGTGAGAGATAGGGGTTTAATTTCATTTTGTTGCATATGGATTTCTAGTTTTCCCAGCACCATTTGTTAAAGAGGCTATCTTTTCTCCAATGCATGTTCTTGGCACCTTTGTCTAATATAAGATAATTGTAGTTTTCTGGGTTAGTCTCTGTCTTCTCTATTCCGTACCATTGGTCTACTAGTCTGTTTTGGTGCCAATACCATGCTGGTTTTGTTACTATTGTTCTAAAGTAGCGTTTAATGTCTGGTATAATGATGCCACCTGCTTCACTTTTCCTGCTAAGGATTGCTTTAGCTATTCTGGGTCTCAGAATGGCAGCTATTATGAAGACAAACAACAATAAGTGTTGGCGAGAAGGTGGGGAAAAAGGTACCCTCATACACTGCTGGTGGGACTGCAAAGTGGAAAGCAGTCAATATGGAAAGCAGTATGGAGTTTTCTTGGAAAATTGAGAATAGAACCACCATTTGACCCAGCTATTCTTCTCCTCAGTCTATAACCAAAGGACTTAAAAACAGCATACTACTACAGGGACACAGCCACATCAATGTTTATAGCAGCACAGTTAACAATAGCTTAACTGTGGAACCAACCTAGATGCCCTTCAATAGATGAAGGATAAAAAAAATGTGGCATATATATACAATGGAATATTGCTCAGCAATAAAAGAGAATAAAATCATGGCATTTGCAGGTAAATGGATGGAGTTAGAGAAGATAGTGCTAAGTGAAGTTAGCCAATCCTAAAATACCAAATGCCAAATGTTTTCTTTGATATAAGGAAGCTGATTCATAGTGGGATAGGGAGAGCGAGCATGGGAAGAATAGATGAACCCTAAATAGGGAAGAGGGGTGGGAGTGGAAGGGAGGGGAATGGGGTTATTAATGATGGTAGAATGTGATTGTCATTATTATCCAAATTACAGCTATGAAGATAAATATTGGTGTGCATATACTATGTATACAACCAGAGATATGAAAAATTGTGCTCTATATGTGTAATAAGAATTATAATGCATTCTGCTGTCATATATAAATTTAAAAAGGTATAGAAAGGAATAATAATTTTGATTTATTATTCACATTTAATAGTTTGCCTGTAATTCTGCAGTTCTAATTGTGACTTTATGATCATTATGTACACCATTATGTATAAGATATTTTTCTTGTCAAATACTAGCACTTTTATTATTAAGTTAAAAAATATATGTTGTCTTTTTGCATCATAAAATATCATACACGTATTCAACCACCAAAGTACCTAAACCTTCCAAATGTTTGTTCTAGTCACTTTTGTTCCCTCTTCTCCCACTATTAGGTCGCCTTTTCTGCATTTTCACATACTACAATCACTGTCAGTATTTTATAACCTGTGTTCCCAATTTTAGAAGTGAGTATCTTTCAGTTCATTATTTGTATGTCTAAGCTCTGTGTTAAAAAGGCAAACAGTATGTTTCTGTGCATTCACAATAATCAGTCCTAACCTGCTTTCAATGAAACTTATAATTGAGTCTTTTAATGACCACTGCTATTAATCATTATGACCAGTTCAAAGCCTGCACTTTGTTCCTTAAAATTATTATTATGTTCCTAGTATACAGTAAGTACACTACTGTTAATAGTAATAACAGGAATATAAAGTGTCTTTTGTTTCAGAATACATAAGCTACTATGTTCAAAGAACACTTACATTTCTGGTTAAACTATACTTTTCTTTGATACCTAAGAGAAAGAAGAGTTCCCCTGAATGAGCAATTCAATTAAACAAATTACATTTATGGAACATTTTTATGCACTCAGTTGAATGAATCAGTTAGTTATTCAAAGATTATTTGTTGAGCACCTACATTACATTCAATTTTAATATAAATGCTCTGAGGAATGTAAAAAAAATCTTTCAGTTGCTTAAGAGATAGACTGTCATATTAAAAATGTAGAACAATGTATGAACTCATGATTAGTGACAGTACGTGTGTACTCATGATGATTGTTATAAGAAGTTAAGAAAATGAGTACACTTTGTGAGCAAATAAATGATGTATAGATAAACAAAATTAAAGATGAGTTGATATTAGTGAATGAATGGGCCTCAATAAAGTTAACAAATCCAACTTGGATTTTGTGTCTTTATTTCCTCTGGAAAGTTGTTACTATTAGAAAGTAACTCTTTCCAGTTTCTTTACAGATATCCTAAGAAAGGAGATTTTTTTCTGGTACATGAAGTTTATATTAGGTATTTGTTACATGATAGGCCATTGAGCAGAAAAAATGTGAGCTTGCGTGTATAATTACCTAATTCCAATGTATCTTAAAGCTAATAGAAACATCATCTTTTGGTTTATTCTTAGTATTAAATAATTCTTTTTATTTGTTTATTTGGTAAACTCAGTGCATTCTAATTGCTTTTTTCAATAAAAACACTCATGTTAAAATTGCCTTGATGTGGTTTAATTTTGTATAGGAACAGGAAAGATACCAACATTTCATACATTTTCAAAATCATAGTTATATTATTTCTCAATATTGTACAACAAAGTTTTACAATGTGAGTGCTAAAACAATGCTAGAAATAATGGTGTATTAGAACATTTGAGGAGGAACTTTATATAGGTTGGGAATGCTGTGAGCAATTAAAAGATGAAAAACATAATTCATAATGATGACTTCTTTCACCTTTGGCCAATAAACAGGTCTGTGATTACACATGATAAATACAATAATTTCAATCTATGGAAATCAACTAATTGGGAGTTAAATGGATGTATGCCATGAGATTTATATCTATAAAATAAAATATATTTTTAAACCCTCTGCATACATGTCATTTTACATATCTCCTTTGCCTATGACTAGTTACTATAAAGAATCAAATATTAATTTTTTAAAGTCATTGGTATATTTCAAAAGTTGAAGGTTTTTTGAGTTACTACATACAATGGTAATTTTTTTAACTGATTATGTTACAAGTCTTTAAGTATTAGGGGTGGTATATGCTAATGGGTAAGAGAATTTGCTTTAGAATCAACCTTGATGACACAAGATTGTATGTTTCTTGAGAATAATTGGTAAGTACTAAATTGCTTCCTTGGATGAGGAATAGATATGTCTCAGCTAAAATTATTTTTATAGAACATGTATTTCATTTCTTTATCACCATGATTTATTTCTGCTTCTTGTGCCACAAATCATATTCCACCTACTAGTTGCTCATCTACATTTATTTTCTCATTCCCCTATGCTTACAACTCAGAATTTTGAATCTAATGTGAAGATGACTGATGTTTCAAAGTTTGGTTTATTTGTGCAAAAATATGTGTTAGCAAAACATATTCTTTTTACAACAACATAACTATGTTCTATTAATAGCTGCAATTAAAAAATCTTATCAAGATAGAACTCAGGAGAACTATGGTCATGTCAATATTGCTATTAATATGCTGGTCTCAAGCTTTACATTTTCTTTCTAGTTCTATCTAGGAAATTAAGCTTAATATCTTACAAATGAAGATGAGGAACCAGATAATTATTTATTGCTAATAAATGACTCTTTTCTATATCCTTGAAGATATTGAGGAAGACAGACAAACTCAGGCTGAATAATAGCAAGCAGGGGGAGAGGGAATAGCTTTACCAAAGGCTTTCCTGTTCATTAGAGGATGTAGGTGCACTGTTACTTAATGCAATCTCCGCTAAAGAAATTCATAGGTTGGGGCTGGGGATGTGGCTCAAGTGGTAATGCGCTCGCCTGGCATGCGCAGGACTCTGGGTTCGATTCTCAGCACCACATAAAAATAAAATAAAGATGTTGTGTCCACTGAAAACTAAAAAAATAAATATTAAAAAATTCTCTCTCTCTCTCTTTTTTTAAAAAAGAAATTCATAGGTTATAACAATGCAATACTTTGTAAAGACTTTCATGATTATCTATTCTTAATATGACATGTATGATGAAATTTTAAAGGAACTCAGAAAAATCTAAGTGGGCTTGTACAGTAGCTCATCCATTAACTTATTGATGCTGCACATTTATTATGTTTGAACTTTTCTTTCGAGACAACAAAACTGTTCAAAAATCTCATCGACAGTAGACTAGTGTAGCATGGATGGTAAAGATACATTGGCTGGGGGATAGGCCAAATAATTCATGTTTTTTTTTTTCTTGTCCTTCGATTATGGCTAGTTAAGTCACCTATTGAGCAGGTTGTTGTCAGAGTGTTTGAAAGCAGGTGTTTTACAAAAATAAATTTTCAAATCAGATAATATGGAAAATGTTAGAGAACAAGAAACTTTCTGTTCAGTGTAAAAGTTGCAGACAATTGATATTCTTTTTTCCTTAAAAGGAAAATTAAATCATGAAAGGTCAATTTTCTGGAGTAGTATTTTATTAAGGGGTGATTCTCTTTGTTTACATAAAAATAATATAGACCACTGTCATGAGAACTTTTCCTTTTTTTGGTCACTTCTGTCTGAAAATCTTCACTATTTACCTCGACATTATCCCCCTTAGATCCTATTAACTCATAGTCTTTCTGATTGGAATCTAAGGGTAAGGTGTTAGGCTGCAAGAAATAGGCATTTCCAGGGATTCCCTATGTTATGTAAAAGTCTGAAGCATCTTAAGTCTCCTCCATTGTGTCAACCAGGGACATACGTTTCTCTTTTCCTCTATCTGGACCCTTTAATATGTATTCTTATATCACTATATGTTTTTATTAGTCACATTAATATTATTCACCAGTTATTAAAGATGACAGTTGGCTGATTGCCACTGCTCTTATCTCTTCAAGATGTCCTTGTTCTTCTTCAAAGCCATTCTGTCCATTGCCTTCAGGGCCAACGTGGACGTTCCCTCAATAGGCAACAGATAAATCTGAGCTTTGCACAGCAGTGCCCTCCTAAACACAGCTACTGTTCTATGCCTTAGATATGTTCTGATCAAGCTGAGCATAGTGACTCATGCCAGTAATACCAGCAGCTGGGGAGGGGGCTGCAGGGGTATTGCAAGTTCAAAGCCAGCCTCTGCAACTTAGTGAGGACTTAAGCAACTTAGTAAGAACCTCTCTCTCTTCCATATATACACATATATTGTATATATTATATGTATATACATATAATATATATGTATGTGTGTACATATAACGGAGACTGAGATGTGACTCAGTGGTTAAACACTCCTAGGTTCAATCCCTGGTACCAAAAAAAAAAAAAAGAAAACTATTATCTAATTGTCAGAATCTCTTTTGTATTGCTATGATATGTGTTGAATATTTATCCTGAGGGAAAAAAGTTTTCTTTGTGAAGGAAGCACATGCATTATACTTTTAAGTCTTTCAGACCTTATCTATTCTATGGTCCAGTCCCTCCCAATTCCTTCTCCTTTGCCTCCTTGCTTTTGCACCTGATTCAGGGACAACTCTGTCTTTAATTCTCTTTCTTGTAAACTCATATAATTTTAGTTTATAACTCAGTTTAATTAATACCATTTACAATGGCCTTCCACAGCTCCTGTAGGAAATCCATATTTTTAAATGTGTCTTCTTAAAGTTATTCATCTCCCTTCTAATCAGTAATATTTTTGCCCTTCGGAAATGTGCATTTGCTTTTCCATATATTTCCAGTCCTTAGAACTTATCTTGAATGCATATTTAGTACATGAGTAAAGAAAAATATTTGAAAAAGCATAAAGGAATAAAAAGTTGGATACAATTAATAAAATGAAGCTATAAGTGTGACACACTTTGGGCTGACTTGGAAGGAAATAATGGATCTAGTAGAATGAAGATGAGGTTGATTCACGTTCCCACGGAAGACAATAATAAAAGAAAACAGGAAGACAAATGTGGATATTGGTGGTTGGAGAATGACAATATTTTTTTAGTAAGGGAAAATGATATACGGAAGAGAATTATTCTCATAACTTTTATTTTTGTATTTAAGTTTAAGGAATTTTCAGCTACACTATTGAAACAACTAAATCCCAGATTTTACTTAGTCAAAATAACCTTGGGTATAAAACAATTGACATCTTGTTCTTCACTGGGCTTGGTTCCAACTTCACACAATATCACCATCTGTACCACAGAATGATGCAAATCCAAGCCAAGGACTCATTAATCCTTCTGTGCATGTACCTCCACTAAGCACTTCTTGTTCTCTCAAAGGTCAACTGATGGCTGCGTTAGCCTCCTGATTCATTGTACTTTAAGTAGGCAGTTCTTTGCCAAATATTAACTCCCTTTAAGTAAAGGTTCAAGAAATAAAGAAATCCATTTAGTAATTAATTGGATGTTGCTATATCTGGATTTTTACTTGCTCTTTGATATTTGTCCTCTTTATGTTTGCTTAATAATTTACTGGTGTCCAAAGGTCATAATATAAGAACACAATATAAGCCAATCCTTTTTGCCTGGAAAATATTTCTTAATCCCCATGTAAGACAATGTGTCATTTACCTTTAATATGAAGCTGTCATTTTAAAGTTAATAATAATCTATGACTCAGAGTAAGAAAAATCTAGTCTTCATTAGAGTATTAAATTCCTGGTTGGGATTTTAATATTGATTTCAAGTTGCACAAAAACAAATTTAACCTAAGTTCATTTCATTGTAATTTTAAACCAAGGGCAAAATTTTGATATGCCTGAATTTATAAATTACACAAATATAATTATATATTTATGCACATTGATCACATTGTGGGTTGTTAGATTGTATTATTTACTGAAGTGATATTGTTCTTGGAAAATTACTTCCATTTTTGAGATAAACTTCTCTTCTGCTTGGTGGTAAACTGTTTAGATATAATGACCACATGCTCTCCTCCAGGATTCAAAATTTTCTTCTGCTTTGGGTTGGGTTCAGATGTTGTTGGTTATTTATCCACATGCTGCTACTCCTTGAAGGGATCTCTCAGCCCAGGGCAACTCTTGAAAGGAGAACTTTACTTCTATATGGATGGTTCTCAAGAATTGTTAAGAGCAAGCCTCCAACTCACCCATTGTACCTCTTCATTTGAGGACCTCGTCTGTTTAATTAGATTCTCCTCCTATCAACTCCACTCTTCAGAATGTTCTTTGCTACCCATAGTACCTTGTATTTCTCAAGCAAATGATAACTCTCCTCCCTGATGACAATGTTCTAATCACACTGATTCCTAACATTTCTTAGTGAAAGTTCATTCTTCCTCTGGGAACTTCATTGGCTCTGGACTCTGCCTGGATTGTTCTGTCCTTCTCCCCTAACTCCACAGCTTCATAGTTAGCTTCCTCATAACTATTTAGCATCCTTTAAATTCTTTCAGGTTGTAGCTCTATTATTATGATTGTTTTAAGAGAGATCTTTCCCAGCTCCCAGAGATTGTATTACACAGATAGTTCTTTGCCAAATATTAACTCCCTTTAAGTAAAGGTTCAAGAAATAAAGAAATCCATTTAGTGATTAATTTGGATTAATTAATTAATTAATGTGATTAATTCACACATATTTGTTAAATAAGTTACTAGAAGAGTCTGACATTAAATATGCCAAATTTGAGGAAATGCAAAAATACTGAAAGTACTAGAAATAAATGTATAGATAAGATCAAAAGGCCAGAAATAGACATTATTAATATTTGCTTTGCACTTTGCAGTTTACAAAATAATTTCACATATCTTATATGGTGAAATTTTATCTTTGTTAGAGAAAACTGTTACATATCTATTTTACAGGATTGGAAAAGTTAATGCCTCAAGATCATAGAGCCAATAAATAGGAGAAATAAGAACTATAATCTCCAAATTTGATTTTTTTTTGTATGATGTGTTCTATGATATGTTGGAGTTTACGGACTTAAATTTGCAATTGGTAATAATACATTTTCTAGGCAAAATGCCAGCAACATTAGGTAAATTACAATTATCCCAAGTTGAATGTTTTGATGGATATTTAAGTTTTCTCCTACAGGAAACATAAACCACTTACATGCACCAGTAATTGCCAATTCTCTGCTTTAGACTTCTCTTATGGGATAACTATGGTACATATTTCATAGTATGATTATAAGAATTAAATGTATACACACACATATAATATTGTACATTACAAAGTATTTCTTGGGATGTGAAAACTGCTATTACCATTTTTTATTATCATTGTTGTAAATAGTACTTAATATGCTTACTAGAGACATTCTGTCCTCACAACAGAATACTAAAAACATAAAATGAATTCAGCAAAGTGGCAGGATATAAAATCAACACGCATAAATCAAAGGCATTCCTGTACATCAGTGACAAAACTTCTGAAATGGAAATGAGGAAAATCACCCCATTCACAATATCCTCAAAAAAAATAAAATAAAATACTTGGGAATCAACCTAACAAAAGAGGTGAAAGATTTATACAATGAAAACTACAGAACCCTAAAGAGAGAAATAGAAGAAGATCTTAGAAGATGGAAAAATATACGCTGTTCATGGATAGGCAGAACTAACATCATCAAAATGGCGATATTACCAAAAGTTCTCTATAGGTTTAATGCAATGCCAATCAAAATCCCAATGGCATTTCTTGTAGAAATAGATAAAGCAATCATGAAATTAATATGGAAAAATAAAAGATCCAGAATAGCAAAAGCAACTCTAAGCAGGAAGTGTGAATCAGGCAGAATCGCGATACCAGACTTCAAACTATACTACAGAGCAATAGTAACAAAAACAGCATGGTACTGGTACCAAAACAGGCAGGTGGACCAATAGTACAGAATAAAGGACACAGAGACTAATCCACAAAGTTACAACTATCTTATATTTGTTAAAGGGACTAAAAGCATGCAATGGAGGAAGGATAGCATCTTCAACAAATGGTGCTGGGAAAACTGGAAATCCATATGCAACAAAATGAAACTGAATCCCCTTCTCTTGCCATGCACAAAAGTTAACTCAAAATGGATCAAGGAGCTTGATATCAAATCAGAGACTCTGCATCTGATAGAAGAAAAAGTTGGCTCCGATCTACATATTGTGGGGTCGGGCTCCAAATTCCTTAATAGGACACCCATAGCACAAGAGTTAATAACTGGAATCAACAAATGGGACTTACTTAAACTAAAAAGTTTTTTCTCAGCAAGGGAAACAATAAGAGAGGTAAATAGGGAGCCTACATCCTGGGAACAATCTTTACTCCTCACACTTGAGATAGAGCCCTAATATCCAGAGTATACAAAGAAATAAAAAAAATTAAACAATAAGATAACAAATAACCCAATCAACAAATGGGCCAAGGACCTGAACAGACACTTCTCAGAGGAGGACATACAATCAATCAACAAGTACATGAAAAAAATGCTCACCATCTCTAGCAGTCAGAGAAAAGCTCATCAAAACTACCCTAATATACCATCTCACTCCAGTAAGATTGGCAGCCATTATGAAGTCAAAAAACAACAAGCTGGCGAGGATGTGGGGAAAAGGGTACTCTTGTACATTGCTGGTTGTTGGAGTCTGTAAACAAGTCAGGATGGCGCCTGGCAAATGTTAGAGTCTGTAAACAAGTCTGGATGGCGCCTGGCATTTTGCCAGGGGGAGTGGTTTGTGAAGTGGAGCCAGGGAGCCATTAAGTGTGGAGATTTCTTATTGATTGACTGCTGTATCTAGTTTATGCTAATTAAGATAAGCTGTGTGGAATGTATAAATACCTCTGTTGTCTTATAATAAACGGCTCCTACTCCTGCTGCATCAATCTACACAAGTTGTTCGTCACCCCCCGGTTAGTTTGCCCAGCCAGATAGGCTGCGGCAGCTGGTGGGATTGAAAATTGGTGTGGCCAATTTGGAAAGCAGTATGGAGACTTCTTGGAAAGCTGGGAATGGAACCACCATTTGACCCAGCTATTCCCCTTCTCATACTATTCCCTAATGACCTAAAAAGAGCATACTATGGGGATACTGCTACATCGATGTTCATAGCAGCACAATTCACAATAACTAGATTGTGGAACCAACCTAGATGCCCTTCTATAGATGAATGAATAAAAAAAAATGTGGCAGTTATACACAATGGAGTATTACTGAGCACTAAAAAATGATGAAATCATGGAATTTGCAGGGAAATGGATGGCACTAGAGCAGATTATGCTAAGTGAAGCTAGCCAATCCCTAAAAAACAAATGCCAAATGTCATCTTTGATATAAGGAGAGCAACTAAGAACAGAATAGGGAGGAAGAGCATGAGAAGAAGATCACCACTAAACAGGGACGAGATGGGGGAGGGAAAGAGAGAGAGAAGGGAAATTGCATGGTAAAGGAAGGAGACTCTCATTGTTATACAAAATTACATATAAGAGGAAGTGAGAGGAAAGGGGAAAAAACAAGAGAGAGAAATGAATTACAGTAGATGGGGTAGAGAGAGAAAATGGGAGGAGAGGTGAGGGGAGGGGAGGGGAGGGAAGGGGAGGGGAGGGAGGATAGTAGAGGATAGGAAAGGCAGCAGAATACAACATACACTAGTATGGCAGTAGGTAAAAAAGTGGATGTGTAACTGATGTGAATCTGCAATATGTATATGGGGTAAAAATGGGAGTTCATAATCCGCTTGAATCAAATGTATGAAATATGATATGTCAAGAGCTTTGTAATGTTTTGAACAACTAATAATAAAAAAAAGAAATGCCTTTGATTTATGGGTGTTGATTTTATATCCTGCTACCTGGCTGAATTTATTCACTAGTTCCAAAATTTTCTGGTGGAAATTTTTGGATCTTCTATGTATAGAATCATATCATTGGCAAATAATGCTAATTTGATTTCTTCTTTTCCCATCCATATCCCTTGAATATCTTTAATCTGTCTAATCGCTCTGACTAGACTTTCAAGAACAATGTTAAATAAAAGTAGTGCAAGAGGGAATCCCTGTTTTGTCCTAGTTTTTAGAGGAAATACTTTCAATTTTTCTCCATTTGGAATGATATTGGCCTGGGGCTTGGCATAGATAGCTTTTATAATGTTGAGATAAGTACCTGCTATTTTTAGTTTTTATAGTGTTTTGAACATGATGTAGTGCTGTATTTTGTCAAATATTTTATCTGCATCAATGGAGATAATCACATGATTCTTATCTTTAAGTCTATTGATGTGATGAATTATATTTATTAATTTTCATATGTTGAGCCAACCTTGCATCAGTGGGATGAAACCCACTTAGTCATTGTGCACTATCTTCTTGACATGCTTTTGTATTCAATTTTCTAGAATTTTATTGAGAATATTTGCATCTATGCTCATTAGATATATTGGTCTTACAAATTTTCAAACTACTTCCTAATTATCTTATGTTTTTCTGTAGTGTGTGGCATGATATTTCCCTTTTCATTACAGATATTAATAATTTAAGTTTTCCCTCTCTTCTCTTTATTAGCATGGCTAAAGGTTTATTAATTTTATTAATTTTTTTGAAGAACCAATTTTTTGCTTTGTCAATTTTTCAATTGTTTCTTTTGTTTCAATTTCATTGATTCAACTCTAATGTTAATTTTTTCCTGTCTTTTACTGATTTTGGTGTTGATTTGTTCTTCTTTTTCTAGTGCTTTGATATGTAATGTTAGATCATTGATTTATTGACTTTAAGGAATGAACTCCAGCAATGAACCTTCCTTTTAGTACTGCCTTCATAGTATCCAAGAGACTTTGATATGTTGTATCAGTGTTCTCATTTACCTTTCAATTTTTTAAAATCTCCTCTTTAATGTCTTTTGCACCCATTGTTCATTCAATAGCATATTATTTAGTCTTGAGGTGTTGGATAAGCTTTTATTTTTAATTTTTTCATTAATGTCTAATTTCGTTCCATTATGATCTGAAAAAATACAGGGTAGTATCTCTACTTTTTGTATTTGCTAAGGGTTGCTTTGTGGCATAATATATGGTCTTTTTTAGAGATGTATCTATGTGCTGATGAGAAGAAAGTGTTTTTGCTCCTTGATGAATGAAATATCCTATACATATCAGTTAAATCTAATTTTGTAATGGTTTTATTGAGTTCTATAGTTTTTTTGTTCAGCTTTTGTTTGGAAGATCTATCCAGTGGTGAAAAAGGTGTGTCAAAGTCACCCAAAATCATGGTGTTGTGGTATATTTGACTCTTGAACTTGACAAGAGTTATATAATTGTTATGTACTGTTGATGTCTGGTTCCCTTGAGCAGTATGAAATGTCCTTCTTTATCCCTTTTGATTAATTTTCGCTTGAAGTCCACTTTATTTGATATGAGGATGGAAACCCCTGCTTGTTTCTGTAGTCCATGTGAGTGGTATGCTTTTCCCCAACCTTTCACCTTCAGTCTGTGGATGTCTTTTCCTATGAGATGAGTCTCTTGAAGGCAGCATATTGATGCTTTTTTAAAACCCAATCTGACATTCTATGTCTTTTGATTGTTGAGTTTAGGCCATTAACATTCAGGGTTATTATTGAGACATGATTTGTATTTCTGGATATTTTTGTTCATTTTTGGTAATTTAACTTGACTTGGTTTCTCCTTTGATTGTTTTTTTCCTTTAGTGTAATACCTCCCTCTAGTGATTTTCATTGTTGATTTTTATTTCCTCCTCATGGAATATTTTGCCAAGGATGTTCTGTAGTGCTGGCTTTCTAGTTGTTAATTCTTTTAGCTTTTGTTTATCATGGAAGGTTTTTATTTCATCATCAAATCTAAAGCTTAATTTTGCTGGATATAAGATTATTGGTTGATATCCATTTTCTTTCAGAATTTGGTATATGTTGTTCCAGGATTTTCTAGCTTTCAGGGTCTAGGTTTAAAAATCTGCAGATATCCTAATTGGTTTCCTCCTATGTGTAATCTGATTCCTTTTTCTCATGGCTTTTAAGATTCTCTCCTTATTCTGTATTTTTATTATAATGTGTCTTGGTATGTATCTGTTGTGATTTTGTACATTTGACTTCCTATAAGCCTCTTGTATTTGGTGTTTCAATTCATTCTTCATATTTGAAAAAAATTCTGACATTATTTCATTGAATAGATTTTTCATTCCTTTGGTTTGGAACTCTGTGCCTTCCTCTATCCCAATAACTCTTAAATTTGGTATTTTTATGTTATCCCATATTTCTTGAATGTTCTGCTCATGGTTTCTTACCATCTTCACTGTGTGATCTACATCCTTTTTGAGATACATATTTAGTCCTCATTGTCTGAGGTTCTGTCTTCCAAGTGATTTAATCTGTTGGTGATGTTTTCTATTGAGGCTTTAATTTTGTTTATTGTTACTTTCATTTCAAGGATTTCTGTTTGGTATTTTTTAGAATCCATCTCCTTATTGAAGTAATCTTTTGCTTCCTGTATTTGCTTGTGTAGCTCTTTATCAAACTGATCTTTTACTGCCTATATTTGTTCTCTTATATCATCTTTTAATTCACAGAACACGTTAATTATATACTCCTGTATATGCTCTCTGTAATTTCTTCTGTTGTGCTAGCCATGGATTCTAATAATATAGTATCTTGATTTGTTTGGGGTACCTTTCTCCCTTGTTTTTTTTTTTTTTTTTTTTTTAATTTGCTGTTCTTGTGTCTTTCCTTCTAGCACTGAGGATCCACAGCATTACTGTTTTTTTAGGATTTAGGCTTATAGTGCCCCTGCAGGGTTCCAATATTGCTCCTACCCAGCTGGTGTACCAAGCTGGGAGTTGCCACAACTAAAGATGGTGACAACGGTGTCCCAAGATGGAGGCAGCTGCTTTCAGCAATGGAGTGTCAGATCAGGTGTGGGGGGCCTGGGCAGAAGTGTTGGGCAATATGTTCAAAGATGTATCTCAGACTCAGTGCCAGCTCTGCAGGCATTGTTGGGGCTGTCCTGGGCCTGCCTGAGATCCCTGAATACTTTTTTACTCTGTTAATTTCATTTTGTATTTTCCTTGTAAATTCTATAACTGTTGCCTGTTAGTGTTTTTGCAGAGATACTGCTTCTAATATAACAACTTGAGTTATTATGACATAATAAGCTATCACCTATAAGCAAACAGCATATAATGTTAACTTCCAGTACTCAAAATAAACCAAATTAAATAAAAGGAGTAACTATGAAATTATAGATATTGAAGTTATAATCTATTACTCCCACTGGTGAAACTAGCCTGCTGAATATTTAGAACCAAAAATATGGAGACCAAAGTCAAGGAAGTAAAAGAACCAAGGAAATAGCAGCCAACCCTTTGGCCCTTGCCCTATAAGATCAGTCAGAACTCAGAGAATGCTAGGATCCCTTCCTCGCTGTACCCAACAACACTGGTGAGTTGTCCTATATGCTGATCAGGGAGATGGAGAGAACCCTAGAGAACAGAAAGTTTAATCAGTGAACATTTTGTAACTAGAAGGGTCATTGGAGAGGGAAATGTTCCTAATGCTTTCAGGAGAAGCCATATATAGTCAAGAAGACTCTGACCCTTCCTGGCAGATGTTACCACTGGTAGAGGAAAGCAAAAGGAGCCAAAAGTCTTTGCACATGGCCTCAAGAGTGATCTCTGAGGAACCTCAGCTGACTCTTAGGAGTAGATAGGAAAAAAGGTCAGTTTTGATCAACTTGGTCTTAGACATCTGGAAGGAGAGTACAGCCTAAGCACAGTCCTACATAGACATTTAAAAGGAAAAAACAATTTTTTTTTAATGTAACTTAAGATGTACACTTGCAGGGCTGGGGATGTGGCTCAAGCGGTAGCACGCTCGCCTGGCATGTGTGTGGCCTGGGTTCTATCCTCAGCACCACATACAAACAAAGATGTTCTGTCCGCCAAACACTAAAAAATAAATATTAAAATTCTCTCTCTCTCTCTCTCTCTTTCACTCTCTCTTAAAAAAAAAATGTACACTTGTGTCAGCCCTAACAAAATTAAGTAAAGCTGGAGGCTATAAAGTAAGGGTTTTTTGGGGGGAGTGGGGGGTGGGGGAGGTGAGGTGGGGGGAGTGTCCAATGATAATAATCACAAAGGACTCTAAATTCACAGTTTTGTCCTAAGTTAATTTGAGCCTGATCTCATAGACTTGGAAATCTTCATAATCTCCTACATTGATAAACTTGATCTGTTTTTTAACAAATATGATTATGAGTTGATGTCTTCATGGTTTTAAGAGACTGGCTACAATACTAATTGCTTTTGTGATAATTGTTTATAAAAATGTAATGATTTGCTGTCTTGTTTATTGTTGTCTTAGCATGCCACCTGCCACTGTGAACCTCTGCACTTATCTGACAATGAATGCTCTTAACTCTCCATGCTCCACCTGATAGAGAACAAGGACTTTGGGTTACATTCCCCAACTTTGTCCACTTTTAGCAGGAAGCAGAATGAAGATGTCATGGCCCATTTTTTCCATAGAAATGGAATGTAGAAATTGAAGTACAGAAATGTAATGGTGGTCCACAATATGTTTTGCTTATAGTCTTTGCTGCTCTGCCAGTGCAACTTATTTTTTTAAATGGACATGTTTCTTTCCCTTCTTCTGTAATCTCTCCCCCTCCTGAATCTCAGGGGAAACAGGATTACCTTTCTTCCTCATTTTAGGTAGATTCATCTGTCCTTGAGTACACACTGACCATAGGAATGAAGTAATCCAGACTTTGGGAAAGGTACCAGAAGATCTTAGAAATGACTGTCTCCCAAATTAGCAAGTGAATTACAATTCCAATAGAGAACCAGTGGAATGTAGCATTGAATCACCTCTTTAAAAGCCACTGAGTTTATGCTGGTGGGTAGAATCACAGTCTCTGGGACAGGAGTCTCTTGTGTTTCTCCTCTGCTAACAAAGCAATAAAATTTCTTTTTCCTTTTTCTCAAAAAAAAAAAAAAAAAAAGAGGAAGAAAAAAAAAGGTTGTCCTTTAGTCCATGCAAACAAGAAAGATCAAGTATTTGTTATTAGTATCAGTACTAATAACAAAATATTTGAAAATCAAAGTGTTTATATTTGAGGACACATCTTCATTTTCCTTCTCTAATGTCTCTGCAGTCTTGGACTCATTATCCTAGCCTGCCTAAATTCAGAAAGTTTCCCAATGGGCAGTGCTCCCTGGTGGTTATAGCACAGACTGCAAAGAGAATCCTTTACTCAACCTTGAAAAAGGTCCTCATTTTTTCTGTGCTTTAGGTGTTTTATTTGTAAATTGGTATAATTCTACATTATAATGCAATTCTAAGGATTATGTGATATAACATTGATAAAGTGTGTAATCTAAACTTTAAAGAAATTCTCAATATATAGAATCAATCATTAACCCATGTGAAAAGGATGGATGAATACTATGCTCACAATATATAATTTAATCATTTGATTTATTTAATAAAACCATTTCGAACTCCTATACTGTATCGAACAATTTTCATGTGTTTTGATGCCAAAATAAATAAGACAGTCCTCCTTTGCGAAACTTGTAGAGTCAAATATGCAAAACCAGATACAAATAGAGTGAACTACTAGCAGCTATCTAGTGAGCAGGGCAGTCCTTGCTCATCGTGGGCTACAAAATCATCAAAGTGGCATGTGAAATAGAAGATGTCAAATTTTCAGTACTGGTATGATAACCTGCTTTATCACTAAGGAACAGATGAATTAAAACCTCAATTGTCAAAAGTAACTTTTAAATACTAGGAGAATGACTGGAAATTAAGCAGAGTGTACATTACATGATTTCAGAACATACTCAGCCCCAAATTTCCCAAGGACATTTGAAGACTGTAGGTGAACAAAGGGATTGACAAGCATATTGTAGGAATGGTCTGCCAGTTATTATAATTGATTTCTTGTAAATGTTTCTCCTTTCCAAGAGAACTCTGACCTTCTGAAAATGTTATTAACACCGAGTGGTAGCTCAGATAAGTCATTTATCCTATTATTAAGAATACAACAGTGAAATAAGCCACCACCACCCCAACAAAACAAAAAAAACAAAAACAAAAATCCAAAGGTAGAATGTTTTCTCTGATATGTGGAAGCAAACCAACTTGAGGTGGGGAGTGGATGAGGCAAAATATAGAATTTTAGTAGATTAGACAACGGGAAATGGAGGAAAGGAATGGGGAATAGGAAAAGGAAAGACAGTGGAATTAATCTGACATAGTTTTCCCATGCACAGTGAATCGTACTATCACGTACATCCATAAGCATGGGAGCCTGGCTAGAATAAGATATATTCCATGCTTGTATTATTATATTAAAATGGATTCTGTTGTCATGTATAAGTAAAAAGTACAAACAAATTAACAAAAGATAAGTAACCAAGCAAATAAAAATACAAATGATTTAAGTGGTTACAAGTTTTTGAACTTTCTGCCAAATACTCTAGTAACCAATTTAGAAAGATTGTATCTTTTTTTTTCTTATTAGAAAAAAAAATTCAGTCCCATTAAATATGGCACAGTTTATTTGAATGAAGAAAGATCCCTGAATTTGCCAGCACTCAGAACCAGAAGAGGTTTACAGAGCTTAGCTCAGAGGTGGGAACAGTGTCTACAGCCTAAACATAGAGGCAAAGTAATAACTTGGTATGCTACAGCTAGGCATATGCATGATTTGAGTGGGATAAATTGGTAACACATAATAACCTGAAAACAGGCTACTTATTATACTAAGTTATATTTAGGTTTGTTTATTTGCAAGAGAAATCCTGTATATAAAATTGTACAATATAAAAATGCTTAAAAAACTCATATAATTTACCTATTTTATGACCAAATTAGAGATCTCTCTTTATTTTGGGACTTGCTATATCACATTTAAATAATTAGGATGCAACATTTAAAAAAAAATCACTGAAAAACTGGAGCTCAGATCTGAACAAGGTGGCACATGCTTATAATCCAGGTGAATCTGTAGGCCGACACAGGATTGCAAGTTCAAGATGGGCTTTGGCAACTTAGCAAAATCCTGTTTCAAAATAAAAATATATAAAGGACTGTCTATGAAGCTCAGTGGTAGACTGCCCCAGGTTCAATTCTATGTAAAACAAAACAACAACCAACAACAGCTGCCGCAGTCTCTGGCTGGGCACAAATCACGAGTCTCCACACAGCTTGTAGATTCAAACAGCAATTCTTTATTCCCGAACTCACACCGGCCGTCTACAAACACGTTCTGGGGGAATCCACGTTCTCTGCCCAAATCCACTCTCTCAAATCCACTCCTGCCTAAATCCACTCCACATGGGCTTCTGTCTCCCAAAATATACTGTCTGACCCTAAGCACTCAAGAGGAACTCAGCAGCAGGATACGCCCTATTCCAAAAGAGGAACACCCTAATCTCCTATTACTAAACCGCCCTATTCTAAAGGGGAAACACCCTACTCTCCTATTATGCTAAACTGCCCTATTCTAAAGGGGGAACACCCTAAACACGGATCCTGCCCTGGTCCTTGAGCAAGGTCACCTTTCAGAAGTCCTTCCACTAGACAGCATGGGAGTAAGCTGGCAAGGAATTTGTCATACCTACTTGGCTGATGGCTCCCAGCAAACAGCAAAAAAGAAAAACAGTGAGTCAGCCAGAGAAGGCTGAGAAGCTAGATACTGCCTCCCTGTCACAAGCTCTCTTCACACCCATCCCTACCTTGGGAGTCTGACTCCTCAGAAGTTCTCTTGTTTTCTCAATTCCTGTTTGATTCTACTAGTGGAAGACACGTAGGAAATAGGGGTATGAAGAAAGAGTTGATGCATTTAATATGACCTCCTGACTCACACAAAATTTGGCTGTGGCTCTGTGCCACCAGTCTTTCTCCAACTACAACTTTGACTTGCCTCCGGGTACAATTCCTTTTCCTTATTACTTCAGGTTTAAGGCTTTTCCAGTTACTGGCCATAAGGAAATTCATCTTAATCTTTATACACACATAAATATTATCCCTTCAGTAAACTGTCTTGGATGGATTCTCTGAATGTGCCTCCAGGAATGACCAACCATTCTAGTTGGAGTGAGACTCCTTAGTCTGGAGCAAAATAAGATTATCCTGTACTCTTTGTTAAGAAACTTTTCTAATACAAATGTCTAAGAGATTGAGAGATCTGATGAAAATATATGCTATAGATTTGAAAAACAGAGAGAGATTAAATCTGGAAAGAGAGAAAATAAAAGTTTTTCTTCAAATAGTTGGCTTATTTTATGCCAGGGAATGTAGAAAATTTGGAGAAGTTTTAAAAGAAGCAGAAACAAACATGTAAAATGGGCATATAGTAGAATACATAAAGCACTGTGGTTGTGGGGGATTCATTTTCATTCTCAGTGCTTATGTAGAAATGTTTAATTAATTTCAGGAATATAAAATGCTGACAGAACACATTTTTTGGTGTGGTCAAGTATGTATTAGAAAAATCAATGACCACAGTGTGTGATATCATATACTCTATGCACTTGTATTTGGCATCATACAAATAAGTATTTTCTGTACTTAATTTTGTTGGCAATGGGTTTTATATTCTGTTCCCACTTTGCCTTTCTGAGTCTTAATCTGCTTTAATTGAAACCAAAAGAAACGCTTGAAAGCTTCTGCTCTCATAAATTTAATCTACTTTAGAAAACCTGGTACAAGTCTTCATTATTTTTTTCTAACGCTTCATGTGCTTTGGAATACCATATCTTTTATTTTTATTTTCTTCCCTTGAATTTCCCTTTCAAATTAGCTTTAACTATATTTTGTTATCTAAGATAAAATAATGAATTAGTTTATCAAAACTAAAAATAAAAACAAAAACAATATTTGCCACAACAAAAATCAAACCTAGTGTTTTATATTTCTACTGAAAAAATAAAAAGAAAAAATTGTTATAAATATTTGGACACATAGTGATTTATCTCCATCTGAGAAAGTTGATATAACCCATAGCTTCAGAGGAAAATATGTGGGAATATCAGAAGGTTCCCACTCCAATTTAATGTTCAAGATTGGCCTGGCATTACTGGAAGTCTGTTACATATTGGACTGAGTGGTACTACCTTCTGAGTGAAATAATCTTACATTTGAAATTTATAGTGGGTAGGACTTGTTGGAATGACCAGATAGTTTTAGTATGTTATTTTTCTAATAGTAATGAATGTCATAATATCATATTTGAAAGAATATTTAATAAGAAATTTAAAATATGTTCAAACCTAAAAATGAAAAAAAAAAAAGATTTCAATCTTCTTCTTTAGCATGTAGGGAGCTTAGAAGTTGACTCTCTGTTCTAGCAACAAATAAAAATAGACCATATTAAAAAATCAACACCTATGCTTAGAAATTTTATAGAAGGTGCCAGGGCAAACCACTGCCCCTTGATTAGAGAAAAAGTCAACAGGTTAACAGAGAATAGCAACTTCTTAGAGCAGGTAAACACCAACAAGTCTCCATGGGACTAGTACCAGTATAGGAAAATTGGAACTGAAGTTGAGAAATTTTCTGAGTCATGAGAACTCCAGGGGCACCCAATCTTGAGGTTTTATTTCCAGGGCTTCTAACAAGTTCTCACAGTGAGGATCAGATTATTCCTTAAGCAAAACAAACCCCACAAGGTGAGCTTCAATCAAAAAACCAAGGCAATACTACCCTCTTGGGATAAACCATAAGTTTTTTTAAAAAAATATGTTCTTAACAAATATAAAATCAAATATTTTAATTGCATATAATTATAATTAGTACCTATAAAATTGTTAAAATTGTATAAATACTGTATTTAAATATATGCATATATAATATTGCATGTAGATGATAAATGTGCCTGTATAAACATTCATATATAGATAGACAATTTAAACATATCTGTTACTAAGTCTGCATTGCATTGTGCTTTTTTTTCCCCAATGTTATAATACAAGTTACTCATTCATTTCTTAGAACTATTCTTTCATTTACTCCTCTAATAGCATTTATTATTCTGTATTAGCAACACTTGAATTTGTTATTTCCTTTTAATGCTGTTTGCTAGTTTATCATCTGTCTATATTATCGTTAACTTAATTCATTTTAACTTCTTTCAAGAAGTATTTTTGCCTATAACGGATACTTACTTATGCTCTAAAATGTTGCTTTTTAGGCTAACTCACCTACAAAAACATGCTTTGTATGGATCTTCCAGTATATCATAAAATTTATATTGGTTCTTCTTTTGGATGGCATCTTGAATCCATTCAACTTTAGTCTTCTTTCTTTTAGTTGTAGCTTTAACTTGGCCCATGAGCATTCAGTCTGAGAATTCACTGCCCACATTCCCTATCAGTTGAATGTGTTCATATTGCTGAGTTCATATTGAGGGCATGTAAGCAAAGTTGATGCGTATGAGTTCAGATGCTCTTCCCTGAAGAAAGCATGCCTGCTCTTTCCCAGCCCACTGAGCTGGAACATATCAACATTTGAATTGATCTTCCTGCTTATAGAGATGGAAGTGAATTGTAGATAATAAAAGAATTGTGTTTGGTTATACTGGGTCCTTAAGTGAGTTCAAGAGATGTCTATTTAACCATAATTACCTAGGAATGTTATCTGAGGGAAAAAAATAGTCTTTTTGAACAATTATGTTTTAAAAATTTTTTGTTTTAGATTTCAGTCATAAAGATGTTGACATTTTAGACTGGTTAATTCTATGTTGTAAGAGGCAATCCTGCATATTGTGTGGTGTTTAGTAGCATCTTAGACATGCATACTTGAAGCCAATAGCATCCCCCTGGATATGACAAACAAAAATGTCTCTAGAATTTGAGAAATGTCCTATATGGGACAAATTTGTTCCTGATTGAGAACTACTAGTTTATAAGCTAAATGATGTAGTGTAGTGGGAGCTGTCTTAATAAAACCCATAAAAATGACACTCAAGGATCAGGTGGGAAAAAGTAAGTAAAGGGACATAGGAGGCTGAAAGGTGGTGATCATTCATTCTTCTACTGTGAAATGTTGTAAAAATGTTCCTAATGGTATTGTAGTTAGCACAACATATTCCTTGCAAGACAAGTGCTTACAAAAAAAGAAAAATTTAAGTGCATTGCAGTTGTTACTTACTGGGTTTTTGTTTGTTTGTTTGTTTGCAAACTAGTATAACCTTCACCCCCCCACCCTGCCGACACACACAAAAGAGCATAGCCAGGAAAAACCATACAGATGGAATGAGAACTATAGGTAATAGGGCATTTTAACTGTGTGGTATATAAATACATCTTTGATTTCCTAAAACTGCACCAGAAGGGAGAAAACTAGGAATCCTATGCAGTGGCTCATTGTGATCTATTTCTCCCACAGTCTGCTTTAGAAGGAGTCATCCAAGTTTTAGGAAACAATTTTAATGAACCAATGGTTTATGTGGGTGAGCATTTTTATTGCAGTTATTCTATTTCTTTTCTACCAATTTATATTGGGTTGTATTGAATGGGGTTTCCAGGAGACATGAGAAAGATAACAGTGCTTTTCAGGTTACCAGACTGTTGTGGGCTCTCTTCTGGGTCACATTGAAAGGGTTGTGCATCATCCTGAGAAATCCAAATTTGAATAGGATGCAGCAACTGGACAAGACATTTGACTGTACCTCTTGGAGAAAAGGTGTTTTCTCTATATAGGAAGGATACATGGATATCTGAACAGCCAGAATTACAGTCTGTCAGAAACTGTAGATTTTCCCCGAAGGATAACATTCATTGATTTTTAGTTGGGTAAAATAAATCAGGCTAGAGAGAGAAAACATTCTCAAACCTGCCTTCAAAATAAGCCTTATCTCACAACTAATAGTCAATGAATGAGTCAAAACAATTTTGAACATTTTGAGTAACACATTTAAAAGAAAACTGATTGCCTTTCACTAGATTCCCCCTTCAGGCTGCCAATCCAGTAACAAAATCTCACAGAAGCACCTAGGAAACATATTGAATCCACCTGTTGAAAGTAGCAGAACTGCTTTACCAGTGTGGTTCACTGTATGATTTAACGGAGAAGGTGCTACATTTTGCCTTAGACTTCTATATGAGATAACTATATATTTTGACGTTGGTTCAACTATTGAAATTTTCATTATTTGGGTTTTACCTGATTTTCTAAGTGTATACCTTAAATACTACCTCTTTCATGGAATTACGTGGGCATTACTAGTATTGTAGTTGAACTATGCTGAAATTTCAGATGTATAAAGATTTAAATTCAAAATACTGGAATATAAAAAATTGACTGGGGTGAAATGACATAAGAAATTACAGCTGGAAAAAGTTCTGCATTTTTACTCTTATTTTATTTTTTATGGATGTATGTATTTTATAGTACCGAGGATTAAACTCAGTAGTGCATTAGCAATAGGCAATATCTCCAGCCTTTTTTATTTTGAAACAGTGTCTTGCTAAATTGCCAAGATTGGCCTTAAACTTGCAATCCTCCTACCTCAAAAGAAGCTGGGAAAACAGGCATGTGCTTTTGAGTCCAGATGATTATTATGAATTTCTTAATTGCATTGTTCTGTGTCCGATCTTTGTTTCATGAATTAATCACAATAATTTCACATAAGTAATTTTGCTCCTTCTTCTATATATCTTATAGTTGCATTTTCTATTTTCTAATATATATAAGAGTTGTTAAAGCTCTATTCTTCCCTCTGTGTTTTGCTATTATAAACAGTGCTATGATAGATAAATCTACTACAGATAGATTTATAGTTTAATATTATTAACTTAGGATAAAACTTAGAAAATGGAATTTCTAGGTAAGTATTATTTTTAAGAATAAAGTTTGTTTTCTTGGTGGGTACCAGGCATTGAACCTAGGTACCTTTAAACATCAAGTCATATCCCTAGAGCTTCTTTTTTATTATTATTATTTTATTGACAGACAGGGTCTCACTGAGTTGCTTAGGGCCTTGCTAAGTTGCTGAGGCTAGCTTTAAATTCATGATCCTTCTCCTCAGCTTCCCAACCTTCTGGGATTACAGGTGGGTGCCACCACAACATGCAAAAATAAAGTTTGTACTGATACAAAAAAAAAAAAAAAGTAGTCATTCAGAATACTCAACTCACTTTAATGGGCAACTTAAGAATATATCCTTCCTATAAGGCATAGCGGTGTAGTCCAATGGTTCAAAGGAGATCTTGAAGAGGGTAGGCAAAGGCATGACAGAGCTAAAGTGAACAAGTGCTTTCACTGATGTAAGGACAAGTGGATAACACACTGCCTGCCCATTTCCTGGGTCTTCATATCTGGTAGTTTTTAACCAAAGTCAAGCTGAGATGTTAGAGCACTGAGTTAACCTAAAGGCTGAGGACAGAAAACAGGAGGAGGAGACTCTGTCAGTTACACGTTGCTGAGGGCCTCTACTCCTGGGAGGCTTTTACCTTCCAGGAGCTCCAGACTGGCACCCCCTCCAGTGCTCACATGGCTGACTTTGTCTTCAGTGTTCCATTTGGCACAGCAAGTAGCAGTGTCCCCGCCCCCTATAATGGTGACACTACCCTGGGAGGTGGCTTTCACGATTTCATCCATGAGGGCCTTGGTTCCCTTGGCAAAGGCTTCCCATTCAAAGACTCCCAAAGGACCATTCCAAACGATGAGCTTGGCTTCAGACACAACTTGAGCATTCTTTTCAATGCTCTCAGGGCCACAGTCCAAACCCATCCAGCCTTCGGGGATGCCAGATTCTATGGTGGCATTTCCAGTGTTGGCATGCTCATCGAACTTGTCAGCCGTGATAAAGTCCACGGGAAAGGTGATCTTCACACCATTCTTTTCTGCTTTGGCCATGATCTCCTTGACAATCTTGGCTCCCTCTTCGTCGAAGAGGGAGGCACCAATCTCCATGTTGTGGAGTACCTTCAGGAAGGTAAAGGCCATCCCGCCCCCGATGATCATCTGGTTGACCTTGTCCAGCATATTTTTGATGAGCTGGATCTTGTCTGCCACTTTGGCTCCACCCAGGATAGCCAGAAAGGGTCGCTCTGGGTTTTCCAAGGCTTTGGCAAAGTACTCCAGCTCCTTCTTCATGAGGAACCCGGCTGCCTTCTGGGGCAGATTCACTCCCACCATGGAGCTGTGAGCCCTGTGTGCAGTGCCAAAAGCGTCATTGACATACACGTCCCCTAGCTTGGACAGTGACTGGCGAAAGGCTTCCACCTTCTCGGGCTCCGCCTTCACCTTGTTCCCAGAGGCATCCTGGCCCTTGCCTTCCTCCTCCAGGTGAAAGCGCAGGTTCTCGAGCAGGATCACTGAGCCGGCTTCGGGGCTGGCGCAGGCCTTCTCCACTTCTGGGCCCACACAGTCCTTGAGGAATGTCACGTCCCTGCCCAGCAAGGATTTCAGCTCGCCAGCGACAGGCTCCAGGGAGTACTTCTCGGGCATGGGGACGCCATCGGGCCTGCCCAGGTGGCTCATCAGCACCACCGACTGGGCTCCATTGTCCAGGCAGAACTTGATGCTGGGGATGGCGGCGTTGATTCTCTGGTTGTTGGTAATCTGGTTCTTCTTCATGGGAACGTTGAAGTCCACTCTCATGATGACGCGCTTGCCTTTGACATCCAGTTTGTCCAAAGTCAGCTTCTTAGAAAGGGACATCTTGGCAGTAGGAAGGGACACCTGCCTGTGGGTGCTGAAGGATGGTCTTAGGTGGGAGGCTGGGAGGCTTGTTGGTGGGGCTGCCTAACGCCTCCCCTCAGCCCGCCCCTTCCTGGGTCCTGAGTCTCCCACGTGGCAGCTGTGGGCCCGGGGAAGGGAATGCGGCCTGCCCATTGGTCCAGAGTCCTGCCAATTTGCGTTTTGAATGTGTTGCTAGTTGCCCCTTAGAAATGATTGAAAATGTAGTGAAGATGTAATAGAGGTGTAGTCCCAGTTGGGGGAGTGAAGAAAATCAAGGTAAGAATGGTCTAGAAGACTTAAGGTCTTTCCAAATTCCCTTTGACAATTGCTCTTGTTCTTAAAGAAACAGAATGCACTAAATAATAACTAATAATAAACAGAATGAACTAAACAATACCCTTCCCCGCCCCCCCCCCAAGCCTGTGTTACCGTGCTACATTCATGTGTAAACCTCTCTGAAGTGGCAAGTAAAGGGAAAATATGAAATAAGGGGTCAATGAAATCTTGTTTATTTAAGAGAACAGAGTATAGTTGTGTTCTTTCCTTGTCTTGCTTTGTATTTCTGTTAAGGGAATATCTTGGCTTTAGATTTGAGTTTAGACACAATCTAGAGTGAGATGGAAATCATGTTATTTTTCATTACCTTGTTATTTCTAATTTCAGACTAATGTGCTAAAGGGCTCGGTATAAGAATTCCAGAGTATCGTAGCAAATAGAGTATCAGCAAAAGTCTGAAAGTAATGGCAACATTTCACAGGCCACAAAATTATGATGAAGGTCTGGACCTTTTCTCTGCTCTCTTTTTGCTTCAGTAGCTATATAACACAAATTGAGCTGAAAGAGTCATGCCTTTCTTGATGATGAAAACTTTCATTAGAAATGAAAATGAGTGAGATGTTTACCTTCAGAAGAAAATGTATTTTGATGATTCGTTTACTAATGAAAACTGTCTTCACTATTTTCATTTGATATTTTCTTTTTTTTAAATTTATTTTTTAATACATGACAATAGTGGAATGCATTACACTCATTATTACTCATATACAGCACATTTTTTTCATAACTGTATATAAAGTATGTTCATGCCAAATTATGCCATTGTACATGTACTCTATTTTTTTTGCATCAGAATTCTTAATACACATATATACCACAATTTGTCGTATCTCTGTATATAAGGTATGTTGACACCAAATTCAAATCTTCATACATGTATTTTGTATAATGATGACTATCACATTCTCCCATCCTTTCTATTCTCCTTCCCATCTCCCTTTCCCTCCCACCCCTCTTACCTATCTAGAAATAATCTTCCTCCCATGTTCTCCAATTTGATATTTTCTATAAGTTAAATAATTTAGATGATTTAAATGTATCTCTTGGAGGTTTTGAAAGGTACATATTCGATGTGCTACCACCAGACTTAAATTTAAAAACAAAAAAACAAACAAACAAAAAACAAGAAAACAAGTGTTGATAACAGTGTGGACAAATTGAAATTCTCATATATTGAAGGTAAGAATAAGAAGTAATGCAGGCAGTTTAGAAAACATTTTGGTATTCCCTCAAAATATTAAACAAGGAATTCCCATATGACCTAGCAATTTTAATACTAAGCATTTACTGTACTGATGGTGCTGCACTCATTATTGAATGGATAAAGTTTTAAAATCTAAGAATAACAATTACTACTAAATACTCCTTAACATTCTTTTTAAATACTTCTGATGTTTTTTTGTTGTTGCTATTGGAGATGAAATATCCTATAATCATGCTAGGCAACATGTTGGAAATTTCTAGTAAACTTAGGTCTACTATAGGAATCATCTATATAATTACTAGATATTTATTCAAGCACATCAAAACCTATATTCCTTCAAAATTCTGAACAAGAATGCAATCAAGATGGATTAATAGGAGTGGCAGTTTGAAGAGTACATCCTAAAAAACTTCAGGAGTCAAATGCTTGGCAAGCTTGGAATTATGGTGTCAAAGCTCTGCAAAAATGGCCTCAATATGAGGATACAGAAAAGATTTTAAAATAATAATAGATGGAAAGAGAAATTTTACCAAAATCATGAAAAGTGTTTCCTAGAAGTAGGTTTCATTTTTTTCCTCTTACTTTGCCAATTTGAGCCAACATTGAGAAAATGCTAACCAAAACACAAACACACTTACATCTGGAAGCTTCTAGCTTTTCTCAATTAAAAAGGATGTCACCAACCAGAAAGAAGAGATGTTGTTAGATTGGTTGAGTAGTTTCACTGGATATAGAAAATATCTGTCTGTTGGAAAAGAGAATAGGGAGTATGGGACTATCAACTATAAAAAAAGGAATTATTATGTCTTTATTTTTCACCCAACACACCAAAAAAAAAGTAAAGCTAACATATATTCTTGCCTAATCTCTGCAGACATAACTAGTCAGCAAACATATTGATTGAAAAAAAAGTATCTGAGGAGCTCCAGCAGAATGTGAAAATATCAAAAAATAGGACATCATATTCTAAAGGAAGCAGAACTATTTTAAAGTAACAAACAAAATTCCTTAGAGAAATAAACAAACTACAAATCTGAATGATCATCAAGGATTTGTGAATTAACAATTGGAAAATATTAAAACTGTTTTAAATGGTAAAATAAATAAAAGGAATGAAGTTCAGAAAAAAGCACATATAAAAGTAACTAAAGAATGAATTAATGAATGGAAATATTCCCAAAGAAACTCCTTCAGAATCACTGATAAGTGACCAAGAGAGAAAATGAGAATACAGTCAGGTTGTATGGAAATTAAAAAGAAGTTGCCTATATTTGTCATACAAAGGTGATTAGAGTGAAAGTATAAATGAAAGAGATAAAATATGTGAGAAAACTTTGAATACCTTTCATAAATGACAATTTCTAAAAATGTCTGCATAACATAATATAGAACGGTCAAATTTAAAGCAAACACATATATGTCAAGAAAATTGATAGTGAACTTGAACATTAAAACCAAAAAAAATTAAATGTTTTTCATAAAGAGAAATCATACCCTTTCCAAAAGAAAAGATTAAGAAATAAGTCTGATTTTCCAAAATAAACATGGCAAATAAAATAAAATGGAGAAATATCTTAAAAACATTAAAGAAAAATTACTTTTGCAACAAAAATTTTATCCAGTGATGGCTTGCAATCAAAAATGAGAAGATGAAATAAAAATATTTGTGTTCGCAGAAATGTCAGAACATTTAAGTGACACAGGCTGTCTTGAATAACAAACTCTAGGTAGAAATACTTGGAAAAATTGAAATTTAGAAACAGATGACTGAGTTATGTAAACTAAGAACTGAAATCTTAGTATATACCAATGTATAGGAAAGTACTGATGACTGTGTTTAGTTTTTATTGCAATTGTAAACAGTGATTTTTATAATACTTCATAGTAATGAATGCCTGGATATTCAAATTACTTATTTTGACAACCTTACTTTTTATTTGGCATAAAACTTTCTAATAGAAAAATTATATAAACTAACCAATGAGTTTATATAAGACTCTCAATAGGAAAAATATACAAACGACCTACATGATCAGATCTTTTTTCCTGCGAATAATCGTGCTATTTTCTTTCATTCTTTTTTTTTTTTTTTTTTTTACTTTTTAACCTTAATTTTCCTCTCCTCTCCTTTTTAAACTGCTTGGAAAGTATTTCTAGAAACACTTCTTAACTTAAACTAATATCACAAATATTTTAATTTTTACAATATATGTAATCTTGTTGCAACTTTTTGCATTCTTTTTCAATTATTTGTAGGATTTATTTAACACAATTAATTTCATTCCATTAAAGCCACTGTTATCTCCTGCCCTTGTCCTCTGAGGTAGGAAGACCTCATGTGTGGGATTCCCACTGTATATACAGGAGAAAGAATGCCCTGATCTCGGAAAAAAGCAGAAACACAAAGAATCCAAACACAAACACGGATGGCACTAAGTTCTCCCCAATTTATGATCCAGAGATCCTGCCCTCTGCCCAATACTTCTGTAGGACTGTACCCTCGTCATCAAACTTCAGCATAAAAACACAAGGTTCCTCGTTCTTTGGTTCTTCACTTCTGAAGGCTCCCATATCAAATGTCTTACTTTTAAAATAAATGTATACTGTTGCCTCTTGTTAACCTGACTTTTATTATAGGTGTTTTCCTCAGAACTTTTGTGATGGGCGAGGAAAAGATACTACCCTCTCTCTCTTTTAAAGAGTCTAAAAGAAAATCTGGGGGTTGGGGGATTAATCCAAACACCATGTTCATAGGTAGAATCACTTACAATTAAAACAAAAATTTTCTCCTCAAGTAATCTGCAAGTGTGATCTAATAGCAACTGAAATCCAATAAGATGGAATTTTTAGAAGGTGGAAGGTATCAATTTAAAAATTATTTTTTTAATAGCAGAATTTTTCAAAATGAAAATAAAATAAGTGCCATTTACCCATCAGATATAAAGACAAACACCAGGCCTAATTAATAAAATTATTGAGGCATAGACAAGGGACAAGCTGAACAGACCAGAGGGGCAGAAAAAAATGTTATGAATGATACAAGTGTATTTAGAGACTTGAGTTATGATAGAATTGGCAACACAAATCAACAAGGAAAGAGTTTATTTAGTAGACAGTATTTTGGTAATTTGATTTACTCTAAGTAAAATTACATTAAATTTTACTTTATCTAAGTATAAAAGAATTATTTTAAGAAGTTCATGATGTGGAAATATTTTATTGAAAAATTAGCATCAGTTGAGTCTAGGGGTCCTGAATTTCTTTCAGCCCATTATTGTAAGGAGTTTCAGGGAAGATTTTAAAAATTCTAACAAGTAGATGGTACCTGCTAAGGGAGATGAAGATTATTATGCAACTAATGGTAGTAAATGGCCATTTTTTTTTCACAATAGAAAAATTCAAAATTATCTAAGTGTAGTCCTGTCGATGTGATTCAGTTATGATTACATATTGTTTGTTGTGCTATTGTTTATAAAAAATAATACCTTGGTGTTATTTTTTTTAATTTTTTTATTAGTTTCTGAAAACATTACAATGATCTTGACATATCATACATTTGATTCAAATGGGGTACGTAATCTTATTTTTCCACGTGTACAGATTGCAGGATCACATTGGTTATACAGCCACGTTTATACATAGGGCCATACTAGTGTCTGTTGTATTGTGCTGCCCTTCCTATCCCCCACTCCTCTCCCCTCCCCTCCCATTACCTCTTTCTACCCAATCTACTGTGACATGTTTCTCTCTCTCTTTTTTCTTCCCACCATCTTATTTGTAATTTTGCATAACAATGAGGGTCTCCTACCATCTTCTGGGCAATTCCCCTTCTCTCTCCCATTCCCATGCACCTCTCATCCTTATTTAATGGTAATCTTCTTATGCTCTAAGGAAGAAATCCCTTGTTGTTCTGTGGTGTTGTGTCACTTTGTGCCTTATGTTTTCCAATCCTGTCTGTCTGTGTTTATGCCATGGGTACCATTAATGGAAATCTATTTAGCTTTGGTGTTTAGAATTTTTTCTAAAGTTACTACAAAGGAGAAAATAGATTAATTTATAAATGATCACATACTGTAAGAACTTCCTCTTAGAATATCTGCAATTTAGAATATCTGGACTATAGCATTCCATGCCAGGTATATGCAAATATATTATGCAGGGTATGAATATTGTTTTAAAAAGTTAACAAACAATCACAATAAATGAAAGTAGGTAAAACCAATAAAGTTTTCAGACAATTCATATTTCATTGTTCAGAAGAAAACAACTGTTTGCTAAAATTCTTTCCACTGGAAGATTTTATGCATATCACATGCCATCATGGTTTGTTCCTTCTTAAACATGTTTAAATCATCTCCAAATATATAAGATATATTATAAGATGAAGGATATCACGCATACCCAAAGAGAAGATATTCTCAACTTAAGTATCCGGTCTTAATCAACTAATGAGATTGGGAAATTTTTTAAAAATCATATAAACAGAAGATTATCAAACATCTATCTTTTTTCGTGAGCAGATAAATGACCCATTTCCAGAGTGAATTCAGGAAAAAAATCTCTATTCATGTCTGCAGAAAGTTTAAAAAAGTTGACTTATTTGCAGAATAGTGAGCAAGATGGGTCCATTTCTTCCAGGTTCTCTCTCTTAAAAGAGAAAATACCAAATATAACTCAAATACAATTACAGAATGTTGAGAGCCACAGCCGAAGGGGCTCCAGCAAACTTTCAGACTGCCAGCTGATGATTGGCTCACAGCGGCCCCAGCAACACCTAGCTGATTGGCTCCTCTGTGGAGATGCTCATTGAGCTGTTTCCCTGCCCTTTCAGACTACCAGCTGATGATTGGCTCACAGCGGCCCCAGCAACATCTAGCTGATTGGCTCCTCTGCGGTGATGCTCATTGGGCTGTTTCCCTGCCCTTTCAGACCACGGAGCTACTCATTGGGGGACTTTTTTGGCTCCGCCCATGCAACCCAGCCAATCGGCCTCAAGAGCAGGAGGATTGTGGGAAGAAGAGGTTGTTGGGTGTGTGGCTTGTGGGAAGCCGGTGGTGGCAGTTGGGCTCTGAGGGTTTTATTCCTGAGGAGCTGTTTTGTTTATCTTGTGTGGTTCTAAAAATAAAGTTAGTTTCTTTTGACAAGTGGCTCCTGAATTGTGCCCAGCCAGACTGCAGCATTTGGTGGCTCGAACGGGGAGCGACTGAGGGTAAGTAAACCGCTCGCCCCTGAGGGCAGGGTGAGAGGATGGGGAGCCATTTTAAGATTCCTCTTTTGTTTTGCTTCATTTTTGTTTTAAGTTGCCTGTCCCTGGAGATGAGTGAGACGGAAGAAAAACCGCTCACTTCTGAGGAAAAACTATTTACGTCTGAGGAACAGATAGGGAGAAAGGACGGATGCACATGTAAGGAGGATAGAAAGGCTATAATGAATTTTTGTTGTTCCATTTTTATTTCATTCTGTCTCGGTTTTGTTTGGCGTCATCTTGTTGGGTTGTATTATAGTAGAAATATGGGATCAGAAATTAGTAAAAAACAAACCGAAAGAGTGTTAAGTAAATTGTTAGAGGAAGGAGGCATCCCAGTAAAATCAAGAGCAGTCAGGGCATACGTTGATACAATGCAAAAATGTAGCCCATGGCTTTTTAAGGAGGAGTTGTTAAATATATCACAATGGAACCATCATGGTGAAGATTTAAAAAGAATAGAAAAGAACAGCCCAGGAACTCTGCCAGCTGGCACATTGGCATTGTGGGCGTTGGTATCTGGTTTTCTTAGTCCAAAACCTTCAATTCAGACAAAGGTAGAGGAAGGAGAAGATATATTGATTCAAGTAAATGAGGAGGTCTCTCAAGTTAGTCAGAAAGAGGAAAAGATTCAAGTAAAAGAGAAGGTCTTTCGAGCTAATCAGACAGAGAAAGAAAGTTTAGAGCAGAAAAAGCCATCAGGGGGAAAGTTACAAAAGGAGACTGCTACTAAAACCTTTCTATCACCAGAGGGCTTAAGTGTCCAACCAACAGCACCACCTCTACAGGAGATTGCTACTAACACCTTTCTATCACCAGAGGGCGTAAGTGTCCAACTGACAAGGCCACCTTCATATGCTGAGAGGCCCCCAACCCACGCAGTGGATAGTTCAGATCCTGAGACAGGATCTCAAGTATTAACATGCCCTGTATTTGAGGTAGGAGGGCAGCGAATTTACCATACTTTAAATTTCAAAACAGTGAAGCAGCTAAAAGAGGCTGTAACAACCTATGGTCCTCAAGCACCCTTCACTGTAAGCTTGGTCGAATCCATTACCAACTTGAACATGACGCCAGCAGATTGGGCTAATATGTGTAAAGCTGTGCTAAATGGAGGACAATACCTGTTATGGAAGGTTGCCAATGAGGAATTTTGCAAGGAGACGGCTAGGCGAAATGCAGCAGCTGGTTATCCTCAGAGAAATCTAGATATGTTGTTAGGAAAGGGACCTTATGAGGGTCAGCACCAACAAATTGCATATGATCCTGGTGTATATTTACAAATTGCTGTAGATGCAGTTAAGGCATGGAAGACTTTACAAGGACATGGAGGTTTACAAGGTCAATTATCTAAGATAATACAAGGAACTAATGAATCTTATGCTGAATTTGTAGATAGGCTTATTCAAACAGCCACCAGAGTTTTTGGGAATACAGAACAAGCAATGCCATTAATAAAACAACTGGCTTATGACCAAGCGAATCGTTGGTGCAGAGATATCATTAGACCATGGAAACATGAAGATTTAAACACATATATTAAATTATGTAGAGACATTAATGAACAAGAGCAAGTCATGGCAGCTGCAGTAAAACAGGCTTTAGATGCCAGAGACATTAATGAACAAGGGAAAATTGTGGCAGCTGCAGTAAAACAGGCTTTAGATGCCAGAGACATTAATGAACAAGGGCAAATTGTGGCAGCTGCAGTAAAACAGGCTTTAGATTCCAGGCCAAGAACATGCTACAATTGTGAACAAACAGGACATTTTAAAAGGAATTGCCCCATAGGAGGAGGGTTTAACAAAACTAGGTATCAAAGGAGTAGAATACCGGGTATTTGCCCACGATGCCGTAGAGGGAGACATTGGGCTAATGAATGCCGTTCTCAAACCACCATAGAGGGTACTCCATTATCAAAAAACGAACAAGGACCAAGTGTTTATCCACGATATCGTGGAGAAAGGTACTGGGCTCCATTGCCAAAAAATGGACAGGGGGGCCCAATGCTCCGGGGCCCAAAACCACAAATATACGGAGCACTGGAGGAACCCAGCAACCCCATCAGGGTAGTGCCCAGGACACATGGTCCATCAGATCCCTCATCAGACAAACCAGAGGGAGCGCAGGGTTGGACATCTGCGCCTCCGCCAGATCAGTACTAACTCCAGAGATGGGAGTTCAAATCATTCCCACAGGGGTGAAAGGACCTCTTCCCAAAGGAACAGTAGGCTTATTATTGGGACGCAGCTCTTCTACTCTAAAAGGACTTATGATAAGTCCTGGGGTAATTGATCCCGATTATGAAGGTGAAATAAAAATTATAGCCAGTTCTCCAAATGGTATATCAGTAATTTCACCAGGAGATAGAATAGCACAGTTACTAATAATACCAAGCCTACATGATAAATTTTCCAGTCGTGCTATAGAAAGAGGTTCCAAGGGATTAGGCTCCACAGGTGTAGATTGGGCTATGCTGTCTTTAAATTTAGATTCTCGCCCCATGCTAAAACTAAATATTCAAGGACATGAATTTAATGGGCTACTGGATACAGGTGCAGACCTTAGCATCATCTCTCGTCAAGAATGGCCAAAACATTGGCCATTACAACAAGCCACTCAAACGCTTCGAGGCCTAGGAGTGGCTACTAATCCCCATAGAAGTGCAATGGTATTAGATTGGAAGGATCCTGAAGGATGTGAAGGAACTATACAGCCATATGTATTGGATTATCTTCCTATAAATTTATGGGGACGAGATGTCCTAGATCAATTAGGTTTGACATTAACAAATAACATCAACCAAAATGCACCCACTATTATGACTAGACAAGGTTTTAGGAAAGGAAAAAGATTAGGAAAACAAGAACAAGGTATAGCAGCACCAATACAAATAGATCAAGGAACAGACAGACATGGGTTGGATTTTCAGAAAGGGCCACTGAGACAATAAAAATTACTTGGAAATCAGAAAGACCAGTATGGGTTCCTCAGTGGCCCCTGACTAAAGAAAAGATACTAGCAGCCCATGATCTGGTCAAACAACAATTAGCAGAAGGACATATACAACCTTCTGTATCTCCCCATAATACTCCCATTTTTGTCATCAAAAAGAAATCTGGTAAATGGAGATTATTGCAAGATTTAAGAGCCATTAATAATGAGATGGTTATTATGGGACCTGCTCAATCGGGGATTCCTCAATTGTCTGCTTTGCCAAAAACTTGGTATGTTTTAGTTATAGATATTAAAGATTGTTTTTTTTCAATTCCAATTCATCCTGAGGATAGTCCACGTTTTGCATTTACTATCCCTGCTCTGAATCATGAAGGTCCTGATCAGAGATATGAATGGAAAGTACTCCCTCAAGGGATGGCTAACAGCCCAACTATGTGTCAAATTTATGTTAACAAAGCAATCCAGCCACTTAGAAATCAAAATCCTGAACTACAAATATTTCACTATATGGATGATGTATTATTAGCACACAAAGCTAAAAACACATTGCTAGACTGTTATGCCACACTTACAAACTTATTAAAAAATTATAATCTAGAGATAGCAATAGATAAAGTACAATTAAATTTTCCAA
The DNA here is from genome assembly GCF_048772815.1 of Callospermophilus lateralis. Classification (NCBI taxonomy): domain Eukaryota; kingdom Metazoa; phylum Chordata; class Mammalia; order Rodentia; family Sciuridae; genus Callospermophilus; species Callospermophilus lateralis. Next base: position 105,698,892 of record NC_135310.1, on the reverse strand, counting down.
TTAATTATTTAGGAGTTCTATTATCCTCAACCATGGTCCGTCCACCAAAAATTCAAATACGAGTAGATCAACTCAAATCACTTAATGACTTTCAAAAGTTATTAGGAGACATAAATTGGATAAGGCCTTATCTAGGTATACCAACAGGAGAGTTGGGACCTTTATTTGATATCCTAAAAGGTCCATCAGATCCAAATTCACCCCGAATGTTAACGCCTGAAGCAAGAAAGGCATTAAAAATCATTGAAACATATATGGAAAATATGCATTTGGATAGAATTGATATAAGTTTGCCTTTATTATTTATTGTACTACCAACAAAAAATATTCCTACAGGAGTATTTTGGCAAGAAGGCCCATTATTATGGATACATTTATCTTATTCTCCTAACACTATTCTTACTAGGTATCCTGAGGCTGTAGGACAATTAATACTCAAAGGAATAAAAGCAGCAAAAGGAGTGTTTGGAATTTCTCCCAATAAAATTATTACTCCATATACTATGAATCAAATTGATGAGTTAGCTAATGAGTTAAATACTTGGGCAATAATCATGTGCAAATCTAATGTTTCATTTGATAACCACTTACCATCTAATCCTTTATTGTCTTTTTGGTCATCGCATCCTGTAATTTTTCCAAAAATGACAAGAAAAACACCTATCGGGAATGCTCCAAATATATTCACTGATGGATCAAATAATGGTACAGCAGCAATAGTTACACCTGATCAAACTTTTACATTTTTAGTACCCAAACAATCAGCTCAAAAGGTAGAGCTTAAGGCAGTATTACAGGCTTTTGTGATGTTTAAAAATTCTGTATTTAATTTATTTTCCGATAGTCAGTATATAGTTAATGCTATAGTATCCCTTGAAGATGCTGGTAGGATTTCCCCTTCCTCTACTATTTTCTTTTTGCTTTCCACTATACAAAGTCTAATCTGGGACAGAAAAGATCCATTCTTTATAGGACATATCAGGGCACATACAGGATTGCCTGGAGCCCTTAGTTTGGGCAATGATTTAGCAGATAAAACTACACATGACATACATATTTTCTCTACACTAGAAGAAGCTATAAATTTTCATAAAAAGTTCCATGTCAATGCTAATACTTTACAAAAGCGTTTTAAAATAACTAAGGAACAAGCTAGACAAATAATAAAACAATGTCAAAATTGTGTGACCTTTTTACCACAAGTTAATCTTGGAGTCAATCCTAAAGGATTGACACCTAACCATATTTGGCAGATGGACGTCACACACTTGCCAGAATTTGGAAAATTAAAATATTTGCATGTTACAGTTGATACTTCTTCTGGATTTTTGATGGGCTCCCTTCATGCCGGAGAAAAAACTAAAGATGTTATAGCTCATTGCTTACAAAATTTTGCCACTGTGGGCGTTCCAAAACAGTTAAAAACAGATAATGCCCCTGGTTATACTTCTACCTCTTTTAAACAATTTTGCTCATCATTTGGCATTACTCATATAACAGGAATCCCATACAATCCACAGGGACAAGGCATAGTTGAAAGAGCTCATCAAACTATTAAAATGTACTTATTAAAGCAAAAAGAAGGAATTGGGAAGGGGTATATATTCCCCAAAGATAAACTTAAAATAACCCTTTTTACTCTAAACTTTTTAAATTTGGATTCATCAGGGCTTAGTGCTGCGGAAAGGCATATGTGTCCAAAAAATGTACATAAGCCCAAGGTACTTTGGAAGGATATTCTAACAGGACAATGGAAAGGTCCTGACCCAGTAATTGTCTGGAGTCGGGGGTCTGTTTGTGTGTTTCCACAGGGAGAACAGCAGCCGATTTGGATTCCAGAGAGATTAACTAAGATCCTGACCCAGTGATTGCCTGGAATCGGGGGTCTGTTTATGTGTTTCCACAGGAAGAACAGCAGCTGATTTGGATTCCAGACAGATTAACTAAAGCGATTTCTACAGACCAAAAAGAAGATGTGATATCCAGAACTCCAGTTTGGTTATTCTTACATCTGTGACAGAACCAGAATGCTTTTTTCAATATCTATTTTATTATTGCCCTTTCCCATATTTTTTTTTTGAGCTCATACAGACCTAGGTTAATGTTTTGCTGATCAGTTCTATTTTTTGACTATAGAGTTTTTAAACATTGCAATGGAGATTTCACCTGTAAAAAGTTATAAGGCCTTTACTATTATGTTATGTGTCATATGTATTATGTGTGCACACTTGTGTTTTGTGTTTGAATGTACGTATGTCCATATGTCATATATGATGAGCGCTCATGAAAAAATGGATCCAAATAATTTTTTTTTATTCACGTGATTTAAATGGTTTAATTTAAATTGGGTAAACAGCTGTTGAAGATTGTTTTAAAATGTGAACAAAAAAGGAGGTTAACAGATCTGTTTGTTTACTTTCACCTTTCCTTTTCATTATATTTAATAATTCTCTTAAAGATAATGTAAATTGTTAAGAAAATTGTTTTCTTTTAATGCCTTCTGGAACGTTACATAATTTTTTCTTCAGCCATTATTGCCAAAATTCCTATCTTCATCCCAGTGCCGGTGAAGACAATGTAAATTGTTAAGAAAATTGTTTTCTTTTAGTGCTTTCTGGAATGTTACATAATTTTTTCTTTAGCCATTATTGTCAGAATTCCTATCTTCATCCCAGTGCATGAAGACAAAGATAAAACCAATCTACAGCTTCTGCAATAGCCATCACTGAACTGCTTGCAGAACTTGCCTGGACTATGTATCACTTATATGCATTGTGAACTCACCTGTATGCATTGTGAACTATCTGTTGGTGCAGCAACTTCTGGTAGTGTTGGGGTATTTATGCTGATGGTGTCATCAGTGATACAATTTTTCCAAAAGGAGCCGTCAGCTGGCTTGGTGTATCTTCCTCCCTTCTGTTTATCATGATCGTTCAGCTAAAATTTGGGGGCCAACAGAGGTGAGGCAAAGAACCTCACCCCCCCGCTGGTACGAAGACCTCTACACAGGTGTGGCTGTATACTGGACTGGTAGTCAATGACGGGTAAGATCCAATTACTATGGTACCAACCTAAGACAGGAGGCTGACGCCTTGAGGTCAGCTCATCCAATAACGGGTAAGAACCATATGTACTATTGGACAACCTAAGGCAGACACAGTCCCTAAGCCACATGCTTCTTGTTTAAACAGAGAGGGGGAGATGTTGAGAGCCACAGCCGAAGGGGCTCCAGCAAACTTTCAGACTGCCAGCTGATGATTGGCTCACAGCGGCCCCAGCAACACCTAGCTGATTGGCTCCTCTGTGGAGATGCTCATTGAGCTGTTTCCCTGCCCTTTCAGACTACCAGCTGATGATTGGCTCACAGCGGCCCCAGCAACATCTAGCTGATTGGCTCCTCTGCGGTGATGCTCATTGGGCTGTTTCCCTGCCCTTTCAGACCACGGAGCTACTCATTGGGGGACTTTTTTGGCTCCGCCCATGCAACCCAGCCAATCGGCCTCAAGAGCAGGAGGATTGTGGGAAGAAGAGGTTGTTGGGTGTGTGGCTTGTGGGAAGCCGGTGGTGGCAGTTGGGCTCTGAGGGTTTTATTCCTGAGGAGCTGTTTTGTTTATCTTGTGTGGTTCTAAAAATAAAGTTAGTTTCTTTTGACAAGTGGCTCCTGAATTGTGCCCAGCCAGACTGCGGCAACAGAAGACTCCTGAAGGTATAAGAAGAGGTGCCTGTGAATGCTGAAACTCGAGGAAGAACATAGCAATTGAGTCCTGTATCTATACACAACTGGCACAGCCGAAGCCTCTACTTCAATCTTTAAAAGGTACAAAACAAACAAACAAACAAACAAACAAACAAAATTACCAAGCATAGTACACTCTCTGAAGTAGAGGAGCAAAAGCATGGAATTATAGAATGGGAAACATTTTGGTCAACACTTGCCCAAACCTAGTCCTACACAGAGAGAAGACCTCCCCACTTACTTATGGTTTCTCTGGGGTCCAATTGAGAGCCCCCAACACATCACAATTAAATTTCTAGAAAACAATGGCAAAGAGGAGCTTTGAAAGCATCAAAAGTGAGACATTAATTATATGGAAACATTAATTCAATGAAGGAGACTTACATTCTGAAATTACAAAAGCAAGAGAGAAGAAACAACCTTTTTCTTATACTAATAATACAAAGAAACCATCACCCTATTCTATACGCAATGAAAATATCCTTCAGAAATGAGGATAAAAAAAAGACATTCTCAGATGAAGGGAAACTACTATAGTTTGCTAATATCAAACCTGCTCTAAAATAATGGCTAAAGGAAGTTCTCTATAAAGAAAAATAATTCTAACAGAAGGTGGCTTGGAATCCCACAAATGAAAGAACAGCAAAAGAAATAGATTTTAAAATAAGGTAAAGTATACTAGAGTATACTTCTCATGAGTTTCTTAAATTTGGTTGGTTGAAAGAAAACTTGTAAGAATTTTTAGAGAGGTGTTTAGTGTCAATAGAGCAAATAATCATTGTTAGAATTCCAAGAAAGGGAACTTTCTATACTACATTTAAGTATTAAAGCCTCATTACCACTAGATTGATGTATAATTTTCTATTTCATATATGTTAGATGCCTATGTATAGAAAGAAGGAGAGAAACTACTAAGAAAATTACACCAGGGTATATATTCATAAACTTTAGAAAATAAATTGAAAAGAAATCATCAAAAATATTCAACTACTTCAGAGGAAGGCAAGGAAAAAGAGCAGAGGAACATCAAACTGATGATACAAATAAAAAAAAATATAACAGCACACTTAGATTTAAATATTAATAGCTTTAGAACGAGGAAGGGGAAGATTAATGCCATAGTTCAGTAAATTGAGTTTGAATCTTGGACAATATCACAGGGATACATTTTCAAGAAATTTTCATTAAAAAAAAAAAAAAAAAAAGAGTAGAATGGATCCCGGGACACTGTGCACATACTGATAGTTTCTCTACTGAAACAGAAGCAACACTAGAGACAAGTAACTACAGGCCAGTGGACTGCTCTGTGTGTTCGCCATTTTAAAAAGTGCATAACAATAGCCTGGCCTAATCAGTAAGCACCTTATAGACTATAAGATAACAATAAGATAAGGTAGAATTATAGGATAAGTAGTGTTAAGCTATTCTAGTTATAAGTCACTTAAGTTAAAAGTAGTTGTTAAGAACTTAGTCTCAGTGACTCCATCTTAAAAGAAACTATCTTAATTAGAATGGGCAGTTAACACAATTAAGAAACTTTAATTGTTACAACCTCTACCCAACCACAAATGTCAACACCACTGCCAACAAAAAATCCCCAGTGACTGCAGACAGACCCTTGCAACCTTGTAGCTGCCCATATAACTGCTAACTTTAGCCTCTGTAACCAACTCTGCTTTGCAGATCCCTGCACAGGGGGAAGTGTTTTTTATCTTTAAAAGGCTTATGTGCACGGAGTGGGGCACTGCGCCCTGAACAGCATCTTGCTGAGGAGCAATGACAGATGGCTAATAAAGACTCCAATTTGGACAAAATTTGGACTGAGAGTGTTTTCTGAGCGATCGGCCCACAACAAATCCTGCTTGTAGAATGATAAGAAGAAATGAAAAAGAAAATAACTACAGGCTAGTGTCAGAATATTTTAAACATGTAATTATTACTCCCTCTAGTGGCCCATTATTTAATTGCCACTGAATTTCAGAAGTAGAGGCCTGGGTGAAAAATCTATTTCATTCTGTGTGGCAATGAGGAAGTCATCTGAAATTGTTGGATGTCAGTTCCCCACCTCAGATACTGAAAATGTCTAAACACCTAAAGGCAGCAAGTATTTGAAACAGTGATTTTCACCATGCACAATTTCAAGCCAGAAACTTAAATATAGTTGATATTTGTTGGTGTTAAATAATTTTCATACCTTTCAGAGACTATTGGGCTTTATTTAAAGTATATACATTTTTAAAAGACATTCTCCACTGGATAATCTCCAAGATTTTCGTTCATTTTGCATTTAGGGAAGCTCCAGTACTTGTAAAATTTTACAAATAATTGTAGAGTTGTTAATACACAAAAGGCAATTATGTATATGACTCATCAACATTTCATGGGTTAAACCAGGCACAGTGGCTCATGCCAGTAATCCTAGTGTCTGGGGAGGAGCATTTCAACTTTGAGGCCAGTCTCAGATAATTAGAGAGTTTTTCAGTAACTTGTGTCAAACCTGTCTCAATAAATAAAAAGGAGTGGGGATGTTACTCAGTGGTAAAGCCACCCTAGGTTCAATCTCCTGTACAAAACAAAACAAAACAAATAAGGTACCATACCGATTAAGTAAACCACCAGATGATTCTGTTGAGCCTTACTAAATGCAGTGTGTATATCCTGCCATCTTGTGGTCTTGTGGAGTCACTTTTCTGTGTTTAAGGGGTAATGAATTCTGATTTTTAAATTCAAGAAAATACGAATGAAAATTTATCCCATTTCTATGTGAGACTGTTGGCTCCACACTAGTAAAATGTCTATGCTGCTTTGTCACTTTCTTCCCATAAAAATAAGCAGATATAAATGTAGGAGATGTCCTTGGTGAAAACTCTATTTCATTCTGTGTGGCAATGAGGAAGCCAGCATTTAGACTTCTGGGCTGATCTAAATGTAGAGGTTGCACCACTGTGCATACTCTGGCATGTATGAGCCCAGAAATGATCTGATACCTCCATTCCCTTGGCAATGAGGGGACAGTTGAGCCATTTTACATTAAGGGAAATAAAGTGCTTTCGATGATGCCCCAAATATTTAGGCTTTGAGTACATTTTGAAAATTCATTATTAACCCTACTATAGGCACTTGTCAGTGTGGACATCTTGGAAGATCCCATTATTTTGTCTCCTTATGAAGCTACATAGATTATAAAATACCAATATATATAGTGTATCATAGATTATAATATAGCACTATATGATAGTGCTCTTAGAACAGAGTTAAAAGTGTATTGTCTTCTCAGGGAATCATGTTGGCATTCATTCACCATTCTTTGTGATATAGGTCCATTTTCATGTCTTGCTGCTACCCACTGTGACCCAATAACCTAATCAATTTTTGATCCCAACTGCTGTTTTTTTCTACGTTTTCTCCACAGGTCTTGTTGGCCTTGATTAATTCATGTACACACATGACACACACACACACACACACCAGTTTTGGGGCACCTGTCCCATGATCACATTATCTCTACCCAACAGTGACCCTGAGGTATGTTATAGGATTCTCCATGTGCTGCTGATCTATAAACACTCATGATAAGCTGTGGTCACGGGAGTGGTATTGGGGAACGTTAAAATAATTGCATCATCTGTCTCATCTTTTCATGAAGATCTTTAGTCAATAAAGCACATTTAAGGTCACCCAATTTTCATCTTTGAAGCAAACTGTAGTTTATGTTTCATGTTATTTCTAAGGGAAGGACATTACAGAAACCTAAAGAACTTTTTTTTATATATACTTTCAGAAGGAAAGAGTGCATTTATCGAAGAAAAACAATCCCACTGACACAACAAAGATCATGAGATCATGTATTAGGCTTTAGTGTCCTTACACTAATTACAATGTCTCACTAATGCTCACATTCATAAATATATATGTCCTCATTTGAAAAAGGCAAGAGTTTGGGCTTCTTGATCACTGAATATATTGATACTTTACAGCACTAAAAACTCATAATTTTAAATTTTTCTTCTACTTCCCTTTTTTCTCATATAAAATTACAAAACTTGATATTATTAAATTGTATTTATGCAAGTTTTTTAAAATTTGTAGGTCCACCAGTGGTGTATGCAAGTGGTTGTTTCTCTGTACTTCTCTGATGGTGGGTCTTAACCATTTATTTAACTAATTACTAGCTGGACAAAAACAGCACCTTTTAAACACCAGATATTTTCTTAAGCTCTATACATTTTAATTCACTTACCCATTACCATAAATCTATACAGTAGATTCTATAATTATATCTGGATTACAGATGAGAACAAAGAAGAATTGTCTTGCTTATAGTCATGGGTAATTCTCAAGAGATGAACAGGTTCCTTGGTTCTTGTTTTCTGTGATAGTTTGGTGAGGTGCCCCCCCATAAGCTCCTGTGCTCTTTGTTCCCTTCCTCCCCTCTGCTTCTTGTCTGCCAAGAAGTGAGCAGCTTTCCTCTTCTGGTCACTTTGTCCATGATATACTGCACCACCTTGGACCCTGAACAATCGAGTTGATCATCTATGGACTGATATCTCTAAAACTGTGAGACAAAATAAACTTTTCCTCCTTTAAGTTATTCTGGTCAGGTATTTTGGCCACAGGCATGCAAAGTTTACTGACACATCTTCCTTGAAAATATTTCAGTCTGGAGACAGAAAAAAAAACATGAGGGGTTTATTTAGTGAAATATGACACTGAAGTGTGTGGAGTGGACTGTCTTCAAGAAAGGATGAGGTTTCTTGCCAAGAGTTACTGCACCTGCACCAATTTTGCCTTGTTGGAAATTTTCCCAAATAGAATTTGCCCATTTTTTCCAGATTGACAGGGAGCTCTCTAGCCACAAGAAAGGTAGTGTCTGAGCAATGAAATGGCCAGTTGTGTGCTGCTCAGGAGCAGACCCTGAATTTTCTTTTCGTATCTCTCCTGCTGATGTCTACCTAGCTACCTCCTCTAACATAAGTACATGCTGTTCCCGGATTTCACACCACTGGGTGATATTACTGCCCAGCCATGAACTTCTTCATTATAAACCTAGAATCAGTTTACTACTGTGAAATAGCAGACTCCAACATTGTTCGAAGCAGTATTGTTTCTGCTTCAAAATCATTTGTTAATACTTTCTTTTCTTGTAACTAAATAGAATTTATGCATCTGGGCTAGACACTATTGTATGATACAGAAGGAGTCAATGGCATGGCTTGCTTTCATAAAGTGCCTAAATTGTACTTTTTTCCAAAATATTGAATGGAAATGGTAATAAAAAATTATAAAATTATAAATTAGTACAAAATTATAAAAATATAATTTTGTACTAATTTAAACTAATTATCAAAATTTTAACAAATATATTTAGCTTTCACTTATCATATCAAACCTTAAAGGATAAAACTAAAAGGAAAATACTAAATAGTACTAAAAGGAATATTTATAGAATTAAGTGCCTACATTAAAAAAAAAGAAAGATCCCAAATAATTATTCTACTGCTATACCTCAAGTCCCTAGAAAAAGAAGGATAAACTAATTCCAAAATCAGTAGAACACAAAAAATAATTAACATCAGAACCAAAATTAAGAAATAGAGAACAAAAAAAATGCAAAGTATCAATGCAACAAAGACTCCTTAATTTGAAACCCTTGGCCATACTAATTAAAAGAAGAGAGAAGAACCAAACCAACAAAACAATAGAAGAAAAAGGAGATATCATCACAGAAACATACATGTATGAAATCTAGAGGATCATTAGAAACAATTTTGAAAATTTATTTTTTAATGAATTAGAAATCTAGAAGACATTGACAACTTTGTAGACACATATGAATTGTCCAAGTTGAACCAGGAAGATACAGAAAACCTAAACAGACCAATATCAAGCAATGAAATTGAAGAAGCAATTAAAATTCTTTCAACAAAGAAAATCCCAGGACCAGATAGATTCTCAGCCAACTTCTATCAGACCTTAAAAGAAGAATTAATGTCAGTTTTTCTCAAATCATTCCATGAAATAGAAGGGAAGGAACACTTCTAGTAAATTTTATGAATGCAGTATAGCCCTGATACTAAAAACAAAGACACCTCAAAGAAAGAAAACTACAGACCAATATCCCTGATGAACTCAGATGAAAAAAAAAATATCCTTAATAAAACTGTAGCAAACCACTTTCAAAACACATTAAAAAGATAGTACACTATGATCAAGAGGGCTCATCCAGGGAGATAAGTTTGGTCCAACAACTGCAAATCAATAAAGATAATTCACTACATAAATAAAGCACAAAAATTGTGATTTATCTCAATAGATGTAGAAAAGGCCTTTGACAAAATCTAGTATAACTCATGTTTAAAATGCTGGAGAAACTAAGGAAGTTAACCTCAACATGTGAAGACTATATATGACAAACCCAAGGCCAATGACATACTGAATGGAGATAAACTGAAAACATTTCTTCTAAAAACAAGAACACGACAAGGATGCCCATTCTCACTACTCCTATTCAACATATCCTCTGAAACTCTATCATGAAATCAAAGGGATACAACAAGGAAAATGAGAAGTAAAATTATCTATTTGCAGATAACATGATCCTATCTATATCTACAAAACTGATAAACCTCCACCAGAAGACTTCTAGAGCTGATAAACAAATTCAACAAAATAACAGGATATAATTTTAATATACAAAATCAATAGATTTTCTATATTCCAATAGTGAATATATTGAGAAAGAAATCAGGAAAACTATTTTCTTCACAATAGTCTCAACAAAAAAAATACAAGCCAGATACAGTGGTTCATGCCTATAATCCCAGAGGTTTGGAAGGCTGAGGCAGAAGGATTGCAAGTTCAAAGCAATTAGCAAAGCCCTAAGCAATGTAGCAAGACTCTATCTCAAAATAAAATAAATAAATAAATAAAGGGATATTGCTCAGTGGTCAAGCACCCCTGGATTCAATCCTTTGTACAAAAAAAAGTGAAACAAACAAACAATAACTTGAGAATTAATATAATTAAGGGGGTGAAAGACTATGGAACAAGGAAAACTATAGAAAAAAACTGAAGGAAAAAAATTACAAAAACTTTGGAAAATGAAAAGACCATCTATGTTCTTGAATAAGCAGAATTAATAGTGTCAAAATGGCCATCTTATCAAAAGTGCTATACAGACTCAGTGGTATCCACATGAAAACACCAGTGACATTTTTCACAAAACTAGGATAAAGAGTCTTAAATATGTATTTGGAAAAATATAAGACCCAGAATAGTAAATGCAATCATAATCAAGAAAAATTACACTGGAGATATCACAATATGTGAACTCAAATTGCACTACAGGTTATACTAACAAAAGCAGCATCAAAATAGACATGAGGACCTAAAGAACAGAGTACAAGACACAGAGAAAAATCCACATACTTACAATCATCTGACCCTTGACAGAGGTGACAAAGATATATGTTGGAGAAAAAAATAGCCTTTTTAACAAATGCGCTGTGAAAACTAGATATCTATATGTAGACTAACAAAGCTTGATCCCAACTCTCACCCTGCACAAAAGTTAACTCAAAGTGGATTAGAGACCTAGGAATGAGACCAGAAATTTTTCAACTGCTAGAAGAAAATAGATCAAAACTCCAACATATTGATATAGTCACAAACTACCTTAGCAATACCCTTAAAGCTCAAGAAATAAAGCAAGTATTAATAAGAGGAATGGCATCAAATAAAAAAAGCTTCTGCCCAACAAAGGAAACAAAAGCATAATTTTTTTCCAGCTACTCCTGGACTAGGGGATTAATATCCAGAATACAAAAAGAACTCATAAAATTTAACAATAACAAAAATAATTCAAACAATAGATAGGTAAAATAATTTAGTTATTTCTAAAAAAAAAGATGTATTGCCGCAGTCTGGCTGGGCACAATTCAGGAGCCACTTGTCAAAAGAAACTAACTTTATTTTTAGAACCACACAAGCCAAAGAAAACAGCTCCTCAGGAAAAAACCCTCAGACCCCAACTGCCACCACCAGCTTCCCACAAGCCACACCCCAACCCAGCCTCTTCCTCCCACAATCCTCCTGCTCTTGAGGCCGATTGGCTGGGTCACATGGGCGGAGCCAAAAAAGTCCCCCAATGAGCAGCTCCGTGGTCTGAAAGGGCAGGGAAACAGTCCAATGAGCATCACCGCAGAGGAGCCAATCAGCTAGATGTTGCTGGGGCTGCTGTGAGCCAATCATCAGCTGGCAGTCTGAAAGTTTGCTGGGGCCCCTTCAGCTCATCAGCTGGCAGTCTGAAAGTTTGCTGGGGCCCCTTCGGCTGTGGCTCTCAACAATGTATAAATGATCAACAAATATATTAAAAAAAAATGTTCATTATCCCTGGGAATCAGGGAAATACAAATCAAAACGGCACTGAGATTTCATTTCATTCTAGTCAGCATGGCAATTATCAAGAATACAAGTAACAATAGATGTTGGTGAGGATGCTGGGAACAAATAACAATAAATGTCAATGAGGATGCTGGGAACAAGCCATACTCATACATTGTTGGTATGAGTTAGAATGAAAATCAGTACAACAACTGGAAAGAAAGATGGAAATTCTTCAGGAGACTAGGAATTGACCTAACATATTACCCAGTTATCTCACTCCTTACTATTTGTCCAGAATAACTAAAATCAGCATACTACAGTGATACAGGCCCATCGATGTGGATAGCAGCACAATTCATAATAGCCAAGTTATAGAACCAGTCCATGTGCCTGTCAACAGATGAAGGGGATAAGAAAATGTGATATATATACATAATGGAGTCTTACACAACCTTTAAGGGCATTTGCTAGTAAATGGATGAAACTGGAGAACATTGTGTTAAGTAAAACAAGCTAGACTCAGAAAGTCAAATGTCAAATGTTTTATATGAGGAAGCTAGAACAAAGTTAAAAAAAAAAAAGGAGAGGTGGATATCATGAAAATAGAAGGAATATCAGTGAAACAGAGAAAGGATATTGAGGAAAGGGGGAAGGAATGAGAAAAGGGAAGAAATACAGGATGAATTTTATAAAATCATACTATGTACATATACGAATATACTAGGTGAATTTCACATTTAGATATACCCATAAAGCACCAATTAAAAAGGAGAAATATGGGGAGTGGGGAGGGGAGGGAAAGTATAACATTGGGGATTGAAATGGGGCAATTTAAATGCCAAACATTATGTCAAAATGAACGCCCCGCTATTATATGTAACTACAAGGCACTAATAAAAACATTAAAAAAACAACCTTAAACCTTCAACATAGTTTTACAACTTTGTTTATTCATCAATAATTCATCACTCTAACCCGAGTCTTCCCTAATTTTACAAACAGAACCTGCTCGTGTTCATCTGGCACTAACAATATATTATTCATGTTTCTTTAGGGACTTATTTATTTCTAGTACTTTTCTAGAGAGGTCCTGCACATGTGAAGCAACCACAATGGTCCACAGTGATTGGTCTTTCTGATCTTACAGGAAGGCTTTCAAGTGAGTTAGACAGAGTAAGAGGCAGGGGTTTATTGGAAAAGGTGAAGGTGAGTTCCCACAGCTTAGGCACTGAGTGAATTGTCTCCAGGGAGAAGGGCATACGTCTCACACAGTCTGCGTTTTTAAGCAGATTGAGTCCCTTCATTGTTGTCTTACTTCTCATACATGCTTTTGATTAATTAGTGGCTTATTGCCCTTTGTTTGAGTGTTTGTATAACCCTTAGTGAATTTTCTCTATATGGGTCATGAAGACTGATCATATGATATAGCTATGACTTGACATTTGAAATAAATAGTTTCTTTAAGGGGATATAATAAACTATGGGAGAGATTTGACAAACCAGTCTCCACTTTCCAGATGCTTGTCTTCATTGATAAAGTTCCCTGTTATTCCCAGTTCCATAACATACATACTCATTTTGATGTATATGTTTAATTTCCTCTGTAAATTATCTCTCTTCATTGTCCTCACTGTACACACCTGTTCATGGATGACTATCTTCCTGAAAATACTACATAATATTTTGCATATCTTTTCCAATTTTTGAAATGAGGAAAATATTATCCCCTATATATGTAGTACACCTTGTAATTAATCATTGCCAAATACATATGTTGTTAAATTAATGGCCCATAAACCTTGTCTTTCTCCATGCTTCACAAAAGTTTACCCAGGAATGGCAATGAAACATTTAATACACTTCCAGGTAAGCAATTGTGTTAGTCAGTTTTGCTGACCAGAACAGCACAGAGGAGGAAAAGTTTATTTTTGGTTCATGGTTTCAGAAACCCAGCTCATGGTTCACTGACTCTATAGCTTGGGCACACAGGCTAGGCCAAATCATGATGGAAGGTAATGGAGGAAAAGAGGGACTCAGGCCAAGTACCAGGAAGCAGAGAAAAATTCTGATCACCAGGGACAAAATATAAACCACAAAGCATGACCCCACTGATCTGTCTTCTCCAGACACATCCTATCTGCCTCAGAACTACCACACAAGTAATGCATATTAGTGGATTAATCCATTGATAGTTTACAATTCACATAATCTAATAATTTCCCTTCTGAACATGTTTGTTATTATCTCACACATGAATTTTCAGTGGACACCTCATATCTCAACTGGGAGCCATCAGCCAAGTAGGTATGACAATTTCCTTGCCAGCGTACCCCCATGTTTCTTTAGTGGAAGGACTCGTGGAAATAGGACATTTTGCAGAAATGCATAGAAAATTTATGAAAAACACATCATTTCTTCTTGACAGTAGTGAATTGAAGTATTGATACAAACCATCCCTGGTGAGTAGTTTTAGGAGCATTCACTTCACTTTTCCCCAACCTCCTCACCACAGGTCCTGGTCAGTAGACAGATTTGTATTCCTATTTCCCTCTGCCCCCCAACTCTGGTCTAAAGGTCAATAGGTGCCTTTTTGGAGATGATCAGCTTACATCCTTTTGCTCATTTGGTGGTGTATAAGTAAAGTGCTCATCTGAATCTGTTCCATGTGATGTTCACTGGTACTTAAATGACCTCTTATCTAATTTGAGTGGGTTGTGTGGCTGGTGACTGAACTCCAATGACTAGAAGAATCCTAAGATCCTGACTCCTAGGAAAGCATGGGAGTCAAGTCCACTGTAATTCAGACAGTTTGGAAGGCTCTGCTCTGGCTGGGGATCATGCTGGGTGTGTTTTCTGCTTTGGTCAGGATGGCATGATGAACTTTCTTTGATTCAGAGCCTCTCACTTCTGGCCCCACTAGGCTGTATGCCTGGGTGGGCAGCCCAGGCTGGGGTGCTGCTTCAGTTGACAGTGTCCGCTGGCTGCGTGAGGCACTATTTGCTGTGGAGCGAGTGGAAGAAGAACCGGAGCGTGAGCTCCGAGAGCCTGAGGAAGAGGAGCTAGGTTTCACAAGCCGGGCTTTGGGGGCTTCAGCATCTTCTCGAATTTCATTTGGTCTCTCTTCTTCCTCATATCTCTCTTTGTCTTTCCTTCGGATTAACAGCCACACCAAGAGGAAAATCAGCAGGGCTCCAGCCACAATACCTGTCACTGCTCCTGCAACCATGCCGATGCTTTGTACATACTGTACAGTCACTCTCACCAGACAGCTTTCCTTCCCAGCCTCATTGCCTGCTGTGCACTGGTAGAGCCCAGAGAAGACATGGTGAGATTCTGCAACAGAACTCTGCCAGGGTTGTTGTAGTCAATCCTGGATTTGGGAGGCAAATGTTCATCCTCTCCCTCTTTCTCTGGAATTCGCTGCCAGTAATACACAGTGGGCTTTGTGCCAGAGGATGACTCACATTGCAGAGTCAGATCACTTCCTTTGGTCTCACTAAGACTTTTAAGATGACGTGGCTCCACACATAACGCCCTGAATTCTTCACCTTGCAGGTATACCTGCCCTCATCACTGGGTTTTAGAGGCTCGATCTGCAGAGAGGCATCTCCTGCCAGGAAATTGGAAGCAAATGACACTCAGCCCTTCTGTTCCTCAGTTAAGTTATTGTAGACATGACGACTGGAGTAAGTGATCACCACTTTTTGGTTTCCTTCATTATCAGTGAGCAGCCATTTGATATCTAGCGTGTCTTTTTCTGGAAGCCCCAGTTGATGGTGACAGGGCAAAGTGACCTTTTCCGATGCCACTCTCTTGATCTCAGTGTGAGTTCCCAAGGTTCCAACATAATAGGAAACTAGCAAGAGGAACAGGAGGAGGGACATCCCGATTCTCAGATGCATTCTGGCTGGGCACAAATCACGAGCCACTCACAGCTTTGTAGATTCAAACAGCAATTCTTTATTCCCAAACTCACACCGGCCTTCTACAAACACGTTCTGGGGAAATCCACGTTCTCTGCCCAAATCCACACTCCACTGGGCTTCTATCTCCCAAATATATTCTGAGTCCCGTGAGAACTCAAGGGGAACTCAGGCAGCAGGATACGCCCTATTCTAAACAGGGAACACCCTAAACTCAATTATCCTAAACCGGGAACACCCTAAACACGGATCCGCCCTGGTCCTTGAGCAAGGTCACCTTACATGCAATGTCGCTGCAAAATGTCCTATTTCCACGAGTCCTTCCACTAAAGAAACATGGGGGTACGCTGGCAAGGAACTTGTCATACCTACTTGGCTGATGGCTCCCAGCACTCAACCATAACAGTGATGTTTTCCCTGCAATTTGAGACTTGACTCTTTTTACTTTGTGGAATTTGTTTTAATGATTGATTTAAAATAGAGGTAAAATTTAAAAGTAAAGAATTAAGTTAATTCTGTAAGGAAGACAAGCATCAGGTTGGTTGATATCAGTGGAGAAAATAGAAAGACGCTCAAAAAGTAATACACAGCTTTAACACAGATAATTGTTAAGAGATGAAGTTATACCATTAGTTGAATTATGTCAATGTAGGAAATGTAAATCGCATTTTAAAATTTGAGGAATATGTTATTCTTGACCTTTCCCTCAAGTAATAAGAAACTTTAAACTAGCTTTGTTTCCTGATGTATCAGAATAGTAATGTGGCATTGATGAAAATATATTGATATCTATAAATAAATCTTAAAAATTAGGACCTCGAGTGCAATTAAAAACAAATTAAATTCAGCAGGCATCACTTGAGTAAATAGGGTAAAAAATGTATGATGCTGCAACTTTGGAGATTGAGGCAGGAATATTACTTGACTCCAGGGATTTTAGGCTTTGAGACTAGCTTGGGCCACATATTAAGATGTCTATTTCAAAAAGAAAGAGAGAGAGAGAGAGAGAGAGAGAGAGAGAGAGAGGATCCAGAAAACATCTAATTTTCAAAACACAGACTAGTTGCACATAACAAAGGGTTATTTTATCTCAGTCTTGCACAGACAGGTAGCTTTGCAGAATAATTTAACAGTTGGGTGTTTACATCCAAGGATTTTTACTTTTGTCTCGCAGTCATTGTATTCATCATAGTAGAGGCAGGGATTAGCTGAAAGAAAATAGTATTGTCTTTAAAAAATCACAGTCACTGAAGAAAGAGATCATTCTTTTAGAGACATAGATAAATTTTATTAATAGTAACTAATTAAATTTGATAAGCAAGAATAATTAATTCTGAATAGAAAATAAGCGATGACTTAAATGAGATCTCCATGAAGGAAAATATAAAATTCTTGTCTTAATCTAAAATGAGTTTTTTCCATGACAGACTTTTTGATACATTTACCTTCAAAGACATCAGAGATGAATAATTTTCCAGTTACCCTGTCATTTTGAAAGTACCAATAGTATTAACAATATAAAATAAATGATAAAAGTTTAATTCATTCTTATTAATTTACACTATATTTCTTAATGATTATGGATTTGCTTTGTATTATTAAAGATAACATACAATGTATCTAAAAACTGAATAAAGAGCAATAAAGGAAGATGGCAACTTAGATAAGTCCACAGTGCTGGAGCAGCTCGGTAAGTATGAATTTAATCAACAGTTCTGCAGTGGCAAACTTACAAGCATTGGAAGTTAAAAATTAATACTTGTACTATACTGAACCTATGCATTGAAACTAAGATATACTGAAAGAGGAAGAGGACTCTATCTAAACAGATATGCAAATCCCAAACCTCTGAAAACATGAGCAATCAGGCAAACAAGTCTTCCCAAATGTTTAAGTCCTCAAAGGACCCCACAGATGTGGAACTAGATGAAATTTCAGAGAAAGACTATAGAATATTAAAATGATTAATAAATTTAAAGAATATCTCAGAAATGAATTGAAGCAAACACAGAAGATGAAAGATGATTCCAATAAAGAGATAGGGATTCAGAAAACAAACCAATCTGAACTCCTGGAAAGAAGTGAGATACAATAATTAAACTGAAAATTCACTTGGAAGTATCACTAACTGTTTAGTTAGATAAAAAACAGAACTCCAGTCTCTGAAGACAGGGTACAAGAATTTGAACACTCAGTGAAGAGTCAAGAGAAATAAAATACAATAAAAGACCATGATCAGAATATACAAGAATTCAGGAACAACAGTAATGGGTCAAACTTAAAAGTTTATTGGAATTGAAGAGAGCATGGAGATATAGGATAGCGGTGTTTAGAAACTTTTCAATAAAGTAATAGCAGAAAAGTTTCCAAGGTTTAAGAGTTAGATGGGAATCCACATATAGAAAACATATAAAACCTCAAGTGAATCAAAAAAGAACTTATCCAAGACACATTATAATCAAAATATCTAATATAGATATGCTGTCTATATAGATATAATTATATAGTATATAATATTTTTATGCTATGCATAAAAAAATGACAGAGAACATTTAAAGGTAAATATTTGAAGGCTCATTTCTGAATTCTCAACTCAGACTTTAAAATCCAGGAAGACCTACAAAAAGAACTAAAGCTCTGAAAGAAAACAATTGCTAAAAAAAATTTTTATATCCAGAAGAGCAGTCATTAAAAATTAAAGGACAAATAAAGATTTTCCAAGATAACTAATAGAAGGCATGACCACTATAGAAAATAACTGAAAGTATTTCTATCCATAGAAGAACTTAAAAACGAACCTAAGTGCTCTCAAATGAATGAAACCACTAGAAGAGGTGTCAAGCAAATAAAAATTAGGACTTAATTAAAATACAAAACAAATTAAAATGGCAGAAAATATTAGACCTCTATCCATAGAAACACTAAATATAAATGGTTTCAATATTGCAGTTAAAAGACATAGACTGTCAGAGTGAATTAAAATTAAGCTCTGAAAATATGCTGTTTGCAAGAGACTCATCTTCTAGACAAAGACATTCATACACTGAAAGTAAAAGGAAAGAAAACTGATATTTCTTGAAAAATAGAGTTTAAAAACAGGAAGGAGTAACTAAACAGATATCCAAAAAAATAGATTTTGAGCAATAATTACTCAGATGAGACAACAAAGATCACTATACACTGGTAAAAGTAACAATTCAACAAAAAGTATAATGGTAAATATTTATGCCCAAATTTGGTACACACAATCAAGAAAACAAGCACTCTTCAACATTAACTTTCAGATAGTCAACAATACCATAACACTGGGTGATTTCAACACTCCTGTCATCAATATGTCATCTAGATGTATAATCAATAATGATACTTCTCACCTAAATATTACAAACCAAATGAACCTACGACATCTATAGAATATTTCATTTAACAAAATTTGAATTCACTTTTCTTCAGTAGCACATGGAACCTTCTCCAAAATAGACAATATCTGAGCTTACAGTGTAAATCTTAGAAAATTTAAAAAAATAGAATCACTCTTTGTATCTTACCAGAACATAATAAAATGAAATTAGCAATCAACAGCAAGAAATTATAGAAGCCTCATAAACATATGAAAACTGAATAATAATCCTTTGAATGAGGAATTGATAATAGAAGAAATGAGAGGAGAAATTTTTTAAAAAAATACTAGAATTAAGTGACAATAGTGATACAACACACCAAAATTTCTGAGACACTATGAAGGCAGATTTTAGGAGGAATGTTTATTGCATTAAGTGCCCACACTTAAAAAAAATAAAAAGCCACCAAAAAACCAATGTAATGATATATCCCAAATACCTAGAAAAGTAGAAACAAACTAATATCAAAACAAGTAGAAGATAGGAAATCATTAAAATCAGAGCCAAAATTAAAGAAATAGAAAATTTTAAAAATTACAAAAGAAAAATCATTGCAATAACCACTTGGTTCTTTTCAAAGATATACAGGATTTAAAAACCCATAGCCAAACTAACCAAAATTAAAAAAAAAATAGATGAGTAAAATCAGCAAAATTAGAGATGAAAAGAAGGTACCACCACAGATATTTCTGAAATCCAGTGGATTATTAGGGAATATTTTGAAAAGTTATATTCTAATGAATTTGAAAATCTAGATGATATTGATAAATTTTTAGACACATATGACCTACTCATTTGACTTAATAGGATATAGAAAAGCTAAATATATCAATATTGAAGCATTAAAAAAGTCTACCAACCAATAAAAGCCCAGGATGAGATAAATATTCAGCTGAGTTCTACCGGACCTTTACAGAACAAATGCCAGTCCTCTCCAAATTACTCAATGAAGTAGAAAGGGAGGAGACACTGCTAAATTCATTCTATTAAGCCCATATCACCCTGCTACCAAAACCAAATAAAGACACATTAAGGAAAGAAAATCTCAGACCAATATCCCTATTGAACAGAGATGCAAAAATCCCTCCATAAAATACTAGTGATCTGCGTTCAAAAATATATTAAGAAGATTGTACAACATGATCAAATTGGTTTCATCCCAGGGTTACAACATTAGGTCAACATACACAAATCAGTAAAGGTAATTCATTGCGTAAATAGAACTAAGGGAAAAAAATCACTTGATCATCTAAATAGATGCAGAAAATGCCTTCATCAAAATCCATCACTCATTCTTGTTAAAAATACTGATTTTGCATCTCTTTAAAAGATGAGATTGTTGCATTAAGATTATAAGAATGTGTAAAATGTTTTGCTTACTTTTATGTGTCATATGCTTTCTCTTTCTTAAGTCACATAATTGATTCATCTTTCAGTGTCTTGGAGAAGGACTATAGTAGACTTATGGAAGTGCCACAGGGAGATGTAGATGTCATTTTATAGCCCAACCATTGTGTATTTGGCAGTGTATTTCTGCTTCTTTTTCTTATGACCAATAATTTGCCAAGATTATTACTAATTACCCTTTAAATTAGCTGCCTTTCATTATTCTATTATGTTCTAAATGTAATACACTTTGGGAAATATAGTATCAGAGATTTTTAAAAAATTTATAAGTAACATGTTTCTTGCTTAGTTAAGTTTTAATGCATATTTTTCTTTAATTTTTAATTTATATAATCCTCCCAATTTAATAAATAGAAATTGATATTTTCATAAATTTTATTGGTAAAAATTAAACAATATGTCTGCATATCCAGGTCTTAAATTCTTAGCATTGTTTTTGACAAATAATGCCTATACGTATATGCATATATTTCTTTAATTTTATGCTTACTTTTATGTGTCATGGTTTTTCTTTTCTAAGTCACCGTGGGAGACCAACCTTGCACTATGACTGAGTTAACTCCCCTGCTGGGCGATGTGGCATCAGGCACCCATGCTGCTAGACTTCCCTGCTCTTCTAGGGTTGGAGTGACTGTGTCTTTGTGCCTGGCCGTGTCTTCCTACAGCTCCATGGGGAGAGCTATGCTCACCTGTTCCTTTGTAAGATTACCCCTTGCCCTATTTAGGATGGAATGTTCCATGGAAATACCTTGTGTGTGTCCCCTTCTCTTACTGTTCCCTTGGGTGTGGCTACCTAGATGTCAGTTAACCTGCTAACAGTGGACATCATGAAGATAGACTCAGCCCCCTGAAACCTGACCCCTTGCCTCATTTGAATAGCTTCTCCTCAATAAAAGGGATCAGCATGTGCTCACTCTCTCTCTTTCTGCAGACCCTTAAGGTCACAGGAGCCATCACAGTGACCCCAAAGAAAAAGGTACTTGTGTCTCTTGCGTGGTTATTTCATGCAGCCCAGTTAGCCCAGTTCAACCAGAGTAACCCCTGAGCCTTTTAGTCGTGAGAACAGAAACCCAGCAAGTCACATACTTGATTCATCTTTCAGTGACTTGGAGAAGGACTATACTAGACTTTTGTTTGAGAAAAGACAGGAAATATAGCACCAAGTCATGACTCAGGACCCTGTGGCCAGTGCCTCCATGATATGGTCAAGTGACAAGCAGCCTCCCATGACACTTGAGGGCCAGTAACTGTGGAGTAGGCATCTGAGCTACCTTAGACAGGGAGATGCCTGTGGGGACTGACTGCTTTTGTAGGTACTCCCCAGACTGGTTCAGAACAACACATGGATTTGGGACAAACCCTCTAGCACTGAAACAGTGATCATGTAGCAGTAGCAGAATCTTGGCAATCTGAATCTGTGTACTACTCAGTGCTGATGTAACAGAAACTATAGTAAAAATTAGCAGTATGCTTAGACTTTCTGGAAGGAGAGGCATAAAGTCAGATTAGGAAGATGGATAAAAATCCACTCCTTCAATGTCAAGAAAATGTCATATGCCAGTAAGCATGAAGGACTTTTATGAAACCAATCTTACCTAACAGTCAAAAATAAGGTACCAGAAACTGAACAGGCAGTAATTAGTATGGAAAACTTTTGGATAAAGAAGTTAAAACAGTTATTTTAAAGAAACTGAATGAATGTGAAGAAAATGAAGAAAAATTATTTGATGCTCCAACAACAAAATGAGTGCTGATAAGGATGTGGAGAAAGGGGAAACTTTATGCACTGAAAAGAATGTAAATTAAGGTAACCATTAATCAAAAGAGTATGGAGATTCCTCATTTCTTTTTATTTTTTTTAAAGTACTTTATAATGCAGCAATTCCACTATTGGGTACATATCCAATAGAAATGAAATGAGTGTGTTGAAGAGACACCTGGACTTCCATGTTCATTGCAGTATTATTCACAATAGCCAAGGAAGGGAAACAATCTATGTGTCAATCAACTAATCAGTGAATAAAGGAAATATGGTACATTTATACAAGAGAATACTACTTAACCACAAAAGAGAGTGAAATCCTGTTCTTTGCAACATGATGTGGATGGAATTGAGTTCTCTATGCTAAGTGAAACATGCCAGGAACAGAAAGGCAAATCCTGTATGATCTTCCTCATATATAGAATAAAAAGCTTGTTCTTAAAGTAATTGAAAATAGAGTGGTTTTACCAGAGACTACGGAAAGCAAGAGGAGAGATAAGTGGGAAAAGTTCATCACTGCGTACAAAACAGATACTCTTAGATGTTTCAGAGCAGGTGCAGAACAAGAATTACTCAGTAAAACTCTGCATGCCATAATAAGCAGTCAAGAAAATAGAAAAGTCAGAAAGCGAGTACCTTTTCTAGAATTTTAGTAAACTAAAAGCAATATGATAATTTATGGGCTGCAGGAAGGGAGCTCAGGAGCTTTTTAGAGAACTGGGAACATTCTATACTAATGTTAATATTTTATGCACATTGGTTCTACTTGGGAATTTTAAGCTTTTAATGAGGACTCAAATTCTCATACTCAGACATTCTAATTTTCATAGGAATATATTAAATCAATGGTCTTTGGTCACTCTGAGAATGATGGAAGGGTAAGGAGAAATAATGCTGATGTATCCTGTCATTAGGTTGAATCCAAAGTTGTACAAAAGTGGAACACATGGTTCCTGAACCCATGGGTCAACTTTAAGCAATCAGCATTTGCAAAACTTACTGCAAAGTCTGTCTTCACAGTTATTTGGACAATCTTCACATGGGCTGCCCTTCTTATAAGGTACATTAATTGTGTTAGGATCGTTTCCCCTGAAAGAAGAGAAAGTAAATATTGTTTAGTAAAATGCATCATTGTACAATGTACATAAAATTTTACTAAGTGAATACAACCAATTTTAGAAACAAATTTTGTAAACATTCTTTTAAGCAATGAGCAATAATTTTTAAGGTGGGTATGAGATTTCTAGACTTACAGATAGGAGTATGTTTTTAGCATATACCACTTAGCAATTCTGAGGATCACAAGAATATTTTTCAGGCAATGTGCATCTCTCTTTTGATATTCTAGTCCTAACAGTACTTGGGACTGGTGAATGGTTAAATCCTAACAAACAGTATGACTTTGGAGTTAATTACAATAAAATACTATTTTTTATTAATAACCATGAGAAAGTAGGAACTCATCATGGAAAAGGGCATGGTCCTTAACACTATTAAGAAAAAAAAAAAGCTTACTTAATTTGAATGAGAGGTGTTTGAATTTTAGCTTGCACTATATTATTATAATTATGAAACATGTTAGTGACTTTGGTAGAAATGCCTGGGATATTAAAGGAGGAATGTACACTAGCACATATCATATTGTTATATTCTGTGTATGTATGAATATGTAACAACAAACCCCATCATTATGTACAATTATACTTATACAATAAAAATGTGTGTGGGTGTTAATAAAGTGTTTAGGTAAGGAAAGAAAAAGGAGACAAAAACCCTCCAGTTCTGAGATATTTTAAATTTCAAAAAAATGCAACTCTTACCTGTAGATGTCTAAAAACTTAAAATGTAGATAATGTCTGGTTCTTAATTAATACAACTTTTAAAAAAAGTTGTGTGCTCTGGTTTAAAAACCTTATTGAATTTATAATTATTTCTTTAATATATTAACTATTAAACTTCTACTTTATTAAAGAAAGTTATTACTAAATTTAATAAAGGATTTAGTCAGCAATATGGACTAATGTTTTATAGAGAAAATTTCCCATTATAGCTATTCACATATTATACTTTTTTTTTACATTGTTGGAAATTCATCATAGACCACTAACTCCTGCAAAGAAGTAGTGCAAATGATATGTTGTAGGTATAAATAGATCTTATGGTCTTCAGATCAAATTATTAGAAAAAAATCCCAATAAATTTTAACTAATGAAATCAAGACATGGAAGACATAGTAATTCATATAGGCCTATTATATGAATATATTTTATCTTATTATATATTATATTCTGGTGAATATACAATGATATTATAGGTCCCATTTGAATTTAAGTATGGAACATGTTATCAACCAACTCACATTCATTGATTCACATCAAACAATCCTTTGTTGTGGTCCACATGTGGGAGACAGTGATTAAAGGCTATGTTTGAGCTCACAGTATCAAGTGTGTTGACCCAGATAATGCAAGTGGCTGAAGGAATCTTGCAGATTTGTTTTCAACTCCATCAACAGAAGTGATACAAGGTGATATTTATGGTCAAGTATCAGAGGGCTATATGCTTCTGTGAGTAACGTCCCCTATTCTGATAGCTATCCCTGGAGTCACTCAGGTGAGTTCCTACAGTCATTCTTTTCTTATCAGATTGAACTCCACAACCAAAGTTGATAAGGCAAAGAAGTACACCTGCCTCTCGCTGAAGCAATTAGATTAACTTTTCTAGGAATTGTGTTTAGTACCTGTGATTCTATGATATACAAACTTAATTTCTGAAGAGAAAACATACAATATTATTCAATTAAGAACGCAGAATAACACTCGGCTTTTTTCTTTGTTACTTTATTGAGATTCCACTGCCATTTCTGCCCTTGAATTCTAAAACTACCTGAGCTACTTCAAATCTGTTTCCCTAACATAATACTTACCCTAGGTGTCACTGACACATAGGGAGACTACTGCTCAATTGTTTTTAATTTTTCTATTCTCTTAATGAAATATAAACTTATTTAGTAAAATATGATGTAAAATATAGATGTGTTTGTGAGTTTTTTGGCTGTGTTTGTGAAGGTCTAACTGGAAAAAAATAGGTTTTCTTTCATAATGTTTGAAAAACTCAGTTATATTTTGTAAAGAAAGATACATTTTTAAAAGTGGTGGGAAGCAGTGATACATACTCATGGCAATAATGACAAGTGTAGAGATACTGAGGTACACCTTGTTTGCGGCATAATGAGACAGCACAACCAATGACATAAGAAGAGGCCCAAATTACCTGCAAAAATAGAGTATTTTATTACAAATTTGACATTCAGCTAAATGACTACAATAGCAGCGCTATTATCCATGGTTAAAAGTGAACAACTGCTGGATGCCACAGCCCATGCCTATAATACCAGCAGTTGGGGAGGCTGAGGCAGGAGGATTACCATTTTGAGACCAGCCTCAGCATTTTAGCAAAGCCCTAAATAACTTACTAAGATCCTGTCTCAAAATAAAATAAATAAATAAATAAAAAGGGCTGGGGATGTGGCTCAGTAGTAGATTGCTCTTGGGTTTAATCTTCAATATCATAAAACAAAAACAAATACAACAACAAACAAACAAACAAAAATCAACATGTTTGCCTTAGGTTTGCTCTGAGCATGGCTTATTCAGAAGCCATAGAAACATGGTCCCTTGTTTCTATTAACACATACATAGGCACACGCATGGTTATAGACAATGGAAGCCAGGCAGAGGAAATCACATCTGATAGGCAAGCAAGGGTAACTTGATTGTTTGTGTTTTCTCTCTTTTTCGGCAGTTTTCTTCAGAAGTATTCTGCATTTCTGAATGTTCTTTCTAATTAAAAAAAAAGCCCTTGATATTCATTTTCTCTGAGAAATGAAATGGGTAGAGCAGGAGTATAGGTAAAAGGAGAAGGGATGTTACTCATTTTGCAGTGGATAGGTTGTTCTTCAAAAGGGACATAGATGTCATTGTGTACATGGACTGTATATGGCTGAGCATGACACTCATCATATTATCCAGTATATTCCAGTGCATGACTCTAGGTCAGCCCTCCCTCATTTATTTTTGTTGGAACTAATATGTCCATGACTGGACTATCATCAACATGAGTGGCTACCATCAACTATGGTTAATTCTTCTTGGTGGTTATATAAATAATCATCAAGGGAAGGACATTTTCTTATTGGTCAGAGAGCAGGAATAGTGTAGAATACTGACTTAGCATTCTAAGGCAAAGTGACTAGGTTTAAATTCCATCCCTATCACTTCTTGGCTGGGTGATATTTGGCAGTTTGCTTTGTCTCAAAGTGTCTTTTCATAATTTTTAAAAAAGTGTATATTAATGCTATCCTTGGGCTGGGAAGGCATCTCAGTGGTACAGAACTTCCTCTGCATGTGCAAGACCCTGCATTCAGTGCTCAGCACCGCAAAAAAGAAACAAGACAAAACCAGAAACAAAGGTTTAGGTTGTTGGAAGAGATGTTTTTAAAAATATGATTGCTTCCACTCCCTGTTGACTGTGTCTATGTGAGCCTGATAGGATTTCACTCAGCAAGTCCTGAACAATTTGCTCATGTTTCCTTTTTCCTGTTCTGGGTCAGAATGACTTTCTATGACATATTTTGATAAAGAATTATTTTTTCTTCCCCTAAGAAAAAGCTTTTATGGTTGTCCATCTCTCTCCACCATATTGCTTTGAATTATCTACTGCTAGTGAGGACATGCCTTTACCCAAACTTTTGCTCTACCTTAGATACAAAACTTTCATGATGCAGATTCAATGTGTGCAGTTTTCTCCTCTCATTCTAACACGTGTCTTTGTTTCTTAAGAAATTCTGAACTATGAATCTAATGGATTAATTAGAGAAGTAATTTGATAATGAAAATAGAGTAGAATGTCTATTTTTCTCATGTTCTCATTACACATTAATTATCGGTAAGATGACTGAATTTAACTTATTCATTCCTTCCACCCATAGCTAAGAAAAAAGTGAAGATGTAACTTTTTTCATTAAGTTTTCATGTTCTATGATTACATTAATACATTCTACAGGGCCGCATACAATTGAAAAATGTTATTGTTTTCTATTGTTTAAAATTTTAAGCAAATGAAGGCAAATTTCTTTGATTTGTTCTCTTAATTTCTTCAAAAAAAAGCAATGAGAGAAATAATTTCAATAAAAATATTTTTAAAGGGCGTTGAATGAGTTTGACAAAAGTAAAGCAAGATTATTTGGAGTTGATGAATTTAAGTTGCTCTATCAGAGCGGCAGGGATTACGTTTTCCTTACAGAATTAGTGGGTCAAGTTGACTGTCATAGGAAAGAATTGAAAGGTAAAAACTGATGTTTCAAATTTGTCAATTTTTAGCAATCCATTCTATTGGCATCTGCTAATCCTTCAATGACAAAAATTATATGACTAAATAGCCATATGTTAGGATACTCTTGGATTATTGAGATATATATTTTATGTCCAGGCTATCAATTTCAAAGAGCAATGCTATTAGCTAATGTTTTCTTTAGTATTGTAGATATTGATAGGAATGTAGATGTTGTAGGAATTTAGACATTGATATTCGTATGTGATTAAGTCTATTATTTTTAAATGTTTTAACTTTGTCAGTGTTCAACATTAATTTTAATTTGGGCTTATTTTAAACAGATTTTACTTCAGATTTTATGAAACTTAGCAATGGATACATCTAAAGTTCCTTGCTTTTAGAATAATAATGCTTTTAGAATTTTATTTTTTCATTTTAATGTTTAAATCATCTCTTTTGGGATTATTTTGTTGATTTATATGTTATTGGAAAATTCCGATATTTAAAATTATTTCTAGACATGAACTTGTTTTCTACATGGCAGCCAAATGATCTTTTAAAAACATGAATCAGATTAATCCTCCCCCTCCATTGACCATCTAATTATTTGTCACTTCATTTAAAGTAAAATGTAAACTGCAGTAGATAACTAACAGCCTCAGTTGTTATAGCCCCCCTTCCTTCATGTTCTGAACTCCTTCTACTCTCCTGTTAATACTGTCCTAGCCTTCCATAACACTAAGGATAAGTTTTATGAACAGGAAACTAAGAAAGTGATTTTGATTTTAAAAACATCAAAAGTCAGAAACACTTAGAAACCTTTAACCAAGGACATGAGGTGTGTGTACACTGAGAACTAGAATCCTTGACTGAACCTGAGGTGTTTGTGCACTGAGAACTAGAATCCTTGACTGAAAGGAATAAAATAACTGTCATTTGAAAAAGAATAGCTTTTTCCAATAGGCCCTGTGTTGAAGGCTTGGTGCCCTGGGTGGAGGTTGGGAGGTGCTGTGGAACTTTAAGTGCTGGGGCATACGACATGCCCCCGAGGAGATGTTGAGATCCCTGTCCCTCTCCCTCTCTCTCAGCTTCCTGGATTTCGTTGTGAGTACTTGTTCTGATATGAGCTCCCACCATGGGATGGTATAGTCATGGACATGCTTTATCTTTCAAGGGAGAGGAAGAATGATCCCCCAAAATGATTCCAAGATCACCAGGGCTGCCATCCCCACTACAGGTCAGGGAGACAAGGATGCTTCCTGCTTGGTTTTAAAGGATGGGTCTCCTCAAGTGACTTCTGACAACAGCCACTTCAGCAGGACCTTTTACTGAGACCCATGCAATGAGGCTGCCCTACTAGAATGAAAGGTCCCAAGAGGAGGTGCTGCCACCCAAGTGGGTCTGGAAGGCAGCTTGATCTGGAATCCTTGCATGTGCTTGGGATCCATCATCCATTCCTCTTTCTCCATTTCTCCCTTTTAAAATAGAAGTATCTCTTTCTTTCTCCTGTTCTTTTATTATATATTTTGGTAGTAGATAATCTTATTTCATAGATTCATTGTTGGAGAGAAATTTTGCCTCAGGATGAATCTTGCCTTACTCTTATGAATATCTGATTTAGATAAGATTCAAATGAGACTCAATTTTAAACTTTCATATTGATTCTAGATGGGTTAGCACTTTGGGGGCGGTTAGGATGGAACTTCACATTTGAGGAAGACATGAATTATGAGAAGGGAAGTGATGCAATGTGATGAACTGAATGTTTGTGTCCCCTGGTCCCCAAATTCACATTATGAAGTCCTAATATCCAGCGTGATAGCTGTATTTGGGGATGTGATTGCTAAGGAAGAACTTAAATGAAATCACAAGAGTTGGACCCTCTTGCAAAGACACTAGATCCATCTCTCTCTCTTTTCCCCTTGATCCTTCTCCCCTACCTTTTTGTTTCTCTCTCTTCATCACTGGGGAAAGACCATTTCAGGGTATAGTGATTGTTTATAATCCAGAAAGAGAGATTCCACCAGAAACTCTGCTTTTTAAGATCTCAGTCTTTAAGTGTCCACAATGTGGGAAAATTAATTGCTATTTTTCAATCCATAATCCTGTGGTATTTTATTATGGCATTCCAAATAGGCTATTACAATAGTTATGTAAAATGGTACAACTGCTATAGAAAATAGTATGCTCATTTCTCAAATAAGTGAACATACAGTTAGCATATAAACTACTAGTTCCTCTTATAAGCCCAAAAGAATTGACCCCAGGGAGTTGAACAGACATTTGTATACTAATGTTAGTAACAGCATTGTTCACAATACCCCAAAGTTGTAAATAAACCAAATAAACGAATGGGCAAACCAAATGTGATATATACATCATGAAAAAAAATCTGACACATGCTACAGCATAGATGAACATGGATTTAAGATATTATATTGAGTAATAGCCACAGAAGGACAAATATTGAATCATTCCAATACATGAACAATTTTGAGGAGTCAAATCCAGACAAATAGGAAGGAGAATGGTGGTTGCCAGATGTTTGTGGGAGAGAGAAGAGGAGAGTTAATGAGTACAGAGTTCCAGTATGGAAGATGGAATGTTCCAGTGATGGAAGCCCAGAAATTTGAATGTACTCCATGTTACTGGGCATTAATGCTGCAGAGCATGAAAATGGTTAAAGTGGTGATATTTTAGTTATAAATATTTCACCACAAAGCTTAACGTTGGAAATAAGGGGATTCTTTTATTACAAGGTGCTATTATTTACACCTTTTAAATTACAAATAATTTATAAAGGAGATTCATATTTTAGGATGTTGCAACTTCCTGAAAAATCAAATGAATGAAGACGGAAACCAAGAGGGTAAGCAACTTCTCTAAACCAGGTATGGAGCACATTGCACTTCCTTCTGTTCTCAATTATAAAAGGAACTCAGGAGATTGAGTTAATAGTCTAGCAATCAGGTATGATGATTTTCATTTGTTTCCTACCTGACTTTTATTCATAGTGTTTAAAGGCATTTAAACACTGTGTGTATCTTCCAGAACACAGATTACCTGAGTGTAATGATCAGTTCTTGATTCCTCATCTATTGGTGTCCATTCTCCATATACAAAATTTTTAGACTCATTGTACCAGATTTTAATTATGTGAGACCAGGAGATAGGATGAGATTCCCAATGTGTATTTTCTCCACAAAAGGTATCTGAAAAGAGGAAACAGGGCTGAGTTACACTCTTAAATTTTGAGAACGTCATATAAGGAGATTTTCCTCATTTTTATTTGGTAATTGGTTCACTGATGATCTAGGCAGCATCTTATAAGAGAAGGTAAAGGCAATTGTATCCTTTCTGTCAGTCTTCCTTCTCATAGATCGCTGGGCATGTGGTGTCGGGTTTGGTGAGAAGTTGAGAATACGAGATAATGAGCTCTGAAATCAAATCCATCAACACTGCAGTCTCTGCTACTTCTGAGGGAAAAGGGTGAAACCAAAGAAAAGCCTGTGAGTTATAAAAGGGCCTTGGCTCCAAAGCAGCCACATACAGGATCTAGGCTGCATAGGATCTTGACATGAATATTTGTTTATTTAGCCACCTACTTAAGGCATATCCATTGACCAGACATACTACTGAAGGATAATCTGTTTCTTTCAGGGAAAGAAAGACCCATGTTGCTATTTCACTGCTCAATAGAATTTGGACTACAAATCCTAATAATCTGTAGATGTAAAGTTGCACTCATATTTTTTTACTATTTAGTATTTAAAAGATTCTCATGAATGTTTAGTTATGTAGGAAGTACTAATAACTGTGTAGGAATCATCTAATTGATATGCCTAAACAGGCTCCTTGTTGATCACCTAAGGGTGTTCTGTAGCGCAACAGAGTTCACAGAACTCATTTCTCAGCTATGTTAGGGTTCCACTGCTAAGGAAATTCCCAGGGTGATATTTGGGTAGCTGGGGTAACTCTTAAGGTACAAACCTTCTGGGTACCTAGCTGCACTTAGTCTTCTATAATAACGAGGGCTTTGGTTCTTTTCTACTTATGGATAGAACTCAATATTTGGAAATCAGAATATGCACATTTTTAAAAAATTAATAAAAATAAAACTTTACACTAGGTCAGAGTTTACTTCCATGTATGGGCAAGTACAGATACAGAGTAGATGATGTAACTTATTCTTTGTTTGTTTGTTTATTTGCTGGGCTGGGGGGTGTTGGGTGGGCACCAGGGATTGAACTCAAGTAAGGCTTAAGGCAGGAGCTCTCAGTAGGTGTGATGCTATGACAACTGACGTCCCTAACACATTCTTACTGATATACATCCACCACTGAGCCACATCTCCAGCCCTATTTTTTATTTTACTTAGAGACAGGGTCTCACTGAGTTGCTTAATGCCTGACTTTTGCTGAGGCTGGCTTTAAACACACAATCTTCCTGCCTCAGCTTCCTGAGCTGTTGAAATGACAGGCGTGCGCCACCGAGCCTGGATGATGTAAGTTATTCTTCTCAGGTGACAGAAGAATCCACGTGCTTGGTGAGATTACTTTCCGGTTTTTATAAGATGCTGGGTCATATATACGTACTTTTAATTCGCCTCTCAAGGGGGTTGCTGTCTGTCTTATCACAATACTTGGAAAAAATTCTAGCATTTCCTGCAGCTTCTTCACTCCATTTCTAAAGTGGCAAGAAAAAAAAAAAAAAGCACACAATGTCATTCACATTTCCATCATAAGATGCTTATTTATTGTTTCTAAGAATTTAAGACTTGTAATATCTTTGTGTAAATTAAAACTTAAATAATTACATTACTCTTAAATATTCTAATAGGGAAAAGGGAAAAAATTACAATTCAATATATTGGCCCTTGAATTCAAAAGTTTAAAATTAAGAATAACACTCAGCAGTAGCTTCTATCTCAGAAGCAATAAAAAAAATTAAGTGAATACTTTCAGGAAAACAAACAAGAATTAAAAATCTAGCCCAATAATTTATTGATAGTTTCACCTCAACATGTTATTTTACCTCTTTGCATCTCAGTTTCTGTATTTGTAAATGTGACCCATCATTCATGTCCTAAGACATGTTTTAAAAGTTTAGTGTGATAATCTGTGCGATACAATTGTAATATTATAAATTTTATGCTGTGTGTTCCATAAACAAATTATAGATATGATTAGAAACATATACAGTCATACATCTCTACCTGAAATTATAAGTAATCTCAGAACAATAGATAACATCATATGCTAGAATCTCTTACCAATTCTGCATGTGTTTTCTCTCACTTTATCTTGATGCAACTTTACAAATGAGGTACTATTATTTTCCCTGTAAGTAAAAAGTAATTGAGGCACAGAAATTTTGAATAACTCTTAAGGATCACACTACCAGCAAGTGACAAGGAATTTGTATCAACTAGTCTGGTTCCAGTGTGCACTCTGAGATATCAATGTAGGTCAGGTGTGTAGAATCAAGACATTTTGTTGGCTGAAGCTCAGGAACAGCTATTCTCCAAGTAAGGCTTAAGGCAGGAGCTGTCAGTAGGTGTGACACTATAACAACTGAGATCCTTAACACATCCTTACTGATATACATCCATTTAAGATTGTCCTTATATCACATATAATACATTACCAACAAAAGATGTAAGGTTCTCCCCACCCCCACTCCCTAATGAACTTCTTTGTAATCATTCAATTATTCTTGAGATGAAACTCTCATTTGCAACACTGTCCTGGGCATGGGAAGAAGTTTATTATTATATGAGTATATGCTGCCACCTCGTGGTACTTTTCTAGAATTAATCTTCAGGTTGAATTTACTACTTCACGGAGTAACTTCAGACTGGCACTGTGGGAAAACATGGTTTTGTTGGGTTTAATTATTTCATGCAAAGAGGGAGGGAGAGAGGGAAGAAGTGAGGGAGGGAGGGAGGGGGAGAGAGAGAGAGAGAAGGAGGAGGAGGAGGAGGAGGAGGAGAGGAGGAGGAGGAGGAGGAGGAGGAGGAGACATTGTCTCATTGAAGGAACAGAGGTGACCACAGATATGATCAGTGCATAGCATAGTAGCTTTAGGCACTGGGAATGCCATTTTACCGACTAGAAAAGAAAAAAAAAACTTGTCTATTGGGATCATTTTGATAAATGCCTAGAAATGGACCTCATTTGACTAAGATCGTACGTAACACTTTGTAGTGAATGCTGTGATGCTCTACAGAGGTTCCTTTCCAATCTTAAGGAATCAAACGCTCAGCAGGTAGGAATCTTTCTGATAGGAGCTCTATTTTCTGATTCTGAAAATTGTCCTTATCTGTGAACATATTCCCATTCTGGGGCAGCACACTTCCAAAAGCTGGTAGATGCCAATACCAGGCCACCTTTCTCCAACTTGGGACAACTCAATGAAACCTCCTAGTGTTTCAGCTTCCCATGAAATAAGCTGAGGCTTATTGGTAATGATATCATCAACAAAATCCTCCCTATACAGAATCTCTCCCTACTGCCACAGGCAGGTGTAAATCTGGATATCGTTTCCATGAGCATCCTACATGATAGTACCCATCTCATAATCTCTTTATCTTATCTGGGAAAACTACCTCCAAAACTCATTGCCCATTCTTCAGTTCAGATCACTTTGAAGCTGTCTGGGACATTACTCTGATTAATGATGGTGTCACAAATAAGTTCCCATGGTTGTTGTCCAAAGCTATGAATGCTAAAATCTTATGTTTAAACATAAAATTAAATTGAATGACTTTTATTTTCTTTTTGGAAAATGTCTTCCTGGCATTTATTTGACTCTTTCTATTTCTTTCATTCCTTAATTTTGCTGCTGCTAATTCTATTAATTTTCTCCTATGTATGTCCTATTTATGGTTTCAGGCACATCTCAACCCCCATATTTCCTTTAAAACATGAATCAGTTTTACTAATACATTTAATTTACTACTTTTTGAATAACTGAACCTTAATACTTAAATATGTGTGTTCTTACTTACTTTTCTAAAGTTTCTTTTGTATTCACCTTTCATTTTCAGTAGTAAGGTCTCTGTAAGATGAGATTATAACTTCCATTCATTCCTTAATGTGTTTTGGATCTCTTAGTTATTTGCTCATCTGACTGCTAAGGAGTTTGAATCCTGTTTCTCTTAAGACAGGGAAGTGATAAAGAGCAGAGTCCCTGGAGCTAGCCCCATGGCAACAAAATCTGAGCTCCAGCACTTGGAATTTTAGATAAGCTACTTAATTTTCCTGGGGCTCTGTATTATAATTTTTTAAATGGAGATGATTTTATTGTGAGAATTAAATAAGTTAATGTAATAAAGTACTAAAAAATGCTTATTAACAACATCATACTCCTGGTAGCCGCAATACGAGTCAAGTATACCTATAAAAGCTAAGGATTTGTTTTCTTCAAATGACATTTTCAATATTACGATGTCCAAGAAATAAATTGCAAAATCCTTTCAGTATTCTTCTGCTTCTTCCTCTTCCTCATTTTCAAGAGAAAGTTGTCTGTTAGAATCACCCTCCACAATCTGCACTGCAAGGGAGCAGGCTGAGGTTTCCACAAACCTGAGGATACTTCTGGGTAGTAAAGTTGAGAATACTCACTTTATATACCCAAGACTTCCCTAAGTTTGTCTTGTTGCAGAAGACACCAGGTTTATAGTGGAAGCACAATTCCTCTAACCCTTTATGGAATACAATAAAACTGAAAATAGATTTGCCAGTACTTCACTGGCAGCATCAACTGGCACTGAATCTGGACATCTTAATCCTCAAATAAGTGTCCAATAGCCTCTGGGCATCTTCCAGATGAAGAAAGCTATGCAATGCCTGAATAATTATTTAATCCAAGTTATTATGTACTATCAGCATCAGTTCAGCTGAGGGCTTGAAATAGTTCCATGTCAGACATCCTGAATCAGAACATCAGATAGGTAGGACCCTGTGTGTTACCAAGTTCTTCAGGTGACACTTTACTGAGTTCTTTTGGTGATTCTCAAACGCACTAATATTTGAGGAACACTGTCCAAAGGTACATAGGAATTGAAGCTCAACTGTCTGAGTCAAAATTGCTGCTCTATCATTTCTGACTATACAATCTGTTATAAGGTTACTTACCTCCTTCTTTTGCTAAGTGCTAGGTTTGTTGTGACAAATGTATATTTAGTATATTGAAAGTTCAAGAACCCAACAAGATCCTGGTCAATACCATGAGTATTAATCCCTCACTTGGGACATTACTGCTGGATCTTACCATCTTCAGCATGTTCCTCGCTGGTGGAACCACTCTTCTCCTGATGGCATTATGTATATTGACGATTTCTTCTTGGACAGCTGTTAATTCTGTGTTGAGTTTAGTGTAGAGGTTTTTGGATACTTTTGTCTGTTATCAGAAAATAATTTATTAATGTTACTTCTTTCAACTGGAACTTATTGCACATGGCACATTATTTGCACAGCTGTGCACAAAGTAAATTTAGAATTTATATTGAATAAACAGTGATCCAGGGCATTTTGGAATCTATAGTGCCTTAGTATGTTAGTTCATGTTATGTGTAGTTAGTATATTCTATTTCTCCAGTGTGAGTTTTAAGGAATTCTAAATGTCAGGCTGAGGTTTCAGTAATCTTCAGAATAGTGCATGATTGTTCTGTGATTTAAAATTTTTCTACTATGTGACTTATATATTGGTACATGTTGAAGTACATTTTTTATTAGGCAACAGGGAACATAATGGAACTCATCTTGAAATTATCCCATTTACAACTTATTTCCCTTCCTAGGCTCACTCTCTATGCATCTAGTCCACCACCCTTCACCCCACTATTTTATTTGCTTTCCAAATAAACAACTTGCACTTAAATTATCTAATGGTACATTTCTGGGAGAACTCAAAAGTATACATTCGTTATTGAGTGTGAAGCCTTAAGTGCTATCCTTTCACATTCTGTATTTTTTCTCTTTTATGTGAGAAAATAACAATGTCTGTCTGCACACATGTAAGAAAGTATAAAATAGAATTCAAAGCGTCACATGACTGTTCTTTGAGTTTGCTTACCTTTTATTCTGCGACTCACTAAGAAAAAAAAAAAACGTGGCCAAAATATTCTAGGTTAGTATTAATTGTTATAAAGAGTATTTGGGGGGCATATATCAGTCTATACTTCATAACCTTAAAAAATGAGGGAGATGGTCATTATTTTATATTACCAGGTTTGTGGAAGGGAAGAGGGCGTAAATATGGAAGCCAGAATACCCCTCTAGAGACTGTCCTGTAGACACCGTTTTCATTGAAAGTAGACTCATATGGTGCCATTTTCTTCTCTTATAACATGAAGCTCTGGTCTAAACTAGGGGAGACTTTGGGGAGTCACAAGAATCCACATACTATGTTAAGGTTAGAAGTCACCTTGCTCTTCTGGAAACCCTAGTTCTACTAAAATACATGACACTTTTGCTACCAAGTATCCTTGAATATTTGTAATTTCCTATTGTGGTTTTTCTGCTGTTTCCTCTCATTCGCAGAGATTGTGCCTCCTAAAACAAATTCATCCTGTTACCCAGATTTCTGAGTTACCTGAATGAACTCTAACATCCACATGTAATTCTCCAAATCTCTGCGGTCTTAGGCACTTGAACTCTTCTGCTGTTAAACCTCTCCTTCAATCCTTTTCATCTCCCCACTTTGATTGTCATAGAACATATTTCATATTGTCCTCAAATACCAAACCTTTCAATTGACTTGATCAAGTGTATTTCCCTGCCTGGTCAGGATTTCTAGTTCCAAGTTGTTATGGTTGACCACTCTTTCTTCAATGTCATCTAGCCTTTTTATCATACATATGTCTCTGCTAGTCGACTTTTGTCTTTTCCTCTTTTTCTATCCATATTCTTTCATTTCAATAACTGACTTTCTAGAATATGAAATCCTTCATCTATCACCCACACTTACAAATATCCCACCTTGGAACACCACAGATTTGGATAAGAGTAACAATTCCTCTGCTGGCACTGTCAGTTGAGTATTGACAGAAAAAAAAATTCTATTAAATAACAAATAATGGTGTCCCTTCAAATCAATATGAATGATTTCAAATTATCCCTTATTTGTTCTCATTGATTCTACTTAATTACCTGGTTAACTCACTTGGTCTCTCTCTACAACATTATTGAAGAACTTTTGCATTTTCTTCTATTCACACCAACCTTTTCTCAATGGATTGTGAAATATTGTACTTCCCCAGTAAAGAGACGCGATGAGAGAGCTGCTTCCACTTCTCTTGCCTAGTCTACCAACCCACCCTCTGTATCTGTACCACACTTTCCTTTTTGGTGACATGTCTCTTGTGGATAGAGGCCAGGGATGCTGCTACTAAACTTACCACAAGGCCCATGATAGCCCTCCACAACTAGTATTATTATTCCATAATAATATGTCAATACTGCTGAAGCTGAGAAACCCTACATAGAATCAATTCCTGTTAAGGTTCCATAGAAGTTCAACTTGTGTAGCCAATATTGTTTAAGAGCTTAATCTTACTTAGTCTATTGCCCACTGGCTCCTTTGATTATGCTTTCAGTGTGGGAATACTCTTTCTTTTGGTATAAGACACATCCAGCACCTTTTGTTCTTCTACCACCTCTCAGGTTTCTCTTCTTCCTTCTGGACCGACTGTTACTATAGGTTGGCCTTCTCTTGGCCCCCCAGAGCCCCCCCCACCCCGCAGTACTGTATGGTTTTATTTTCTTTCTCCACTCCCCTTGCTATTCTTTTACCTACCCAAATAAAAAGCACAGGCACCATGGAGACACTTTCCTGTTGTACTCACGAACAGTTTACAATTCTCAGAAAGATGAAATCTTTAACAAGGTATTGCTTATTTCTTGGCTTCCATTTATGTTATGCACCCTGACTTTTCTCTAGCTCAGTCACAGTGATGTCCCTTTAGTGATACTAACTGTGCCTTTTCCCATCCTGCCTTAGAATATGGGTCTGTGCCTGTTCGTTTGATAGCTTGCAAGACCAACTTCACCTTCAGATCTCAGGTCTACCAGGTTCTCAGAGAAGATGCCGAATTCCTCAGACAATATTGAATTTTCCTAATAACTGACCACAACTCCCTATACTTTTCCTTCAAAGGTCTTTTTATGTGTTGTCTTCCAGATTCTCTTGGAAAACTGTTTATCTCCATAGTCAAGCAATTGCTGTCCTATTAGATGACTAATACCCCAGGAAACTGATACTAGGATAATTTAAAAATAAAATTCAGGCCTGATATTTAGTCTATTGCCTTTCTACTTAAAATCTAAAAAAAGAAAGCATAAGATGCTTTGTTTACAAGTTGGCACATCTTATAATTTATTTTAACTGAGATTCATGTTTAAAGCTTATATAGTACATTTATGTTTGTGTTTAATTTGTCTAATCTTCCTGTTTCAATTTAAAATTCTGAAGTCTTAATTTTATGAGCAAACTGTCTATAAAATTATATGCAAGTGTTCCAATGAGACTCTGCCTATGGAATGTATACATTTCATTTTATCATTGCCTTCTGCTCTTATCATTGTCTTTGTGGATTCTTGATCAGTAAGTAGATCAGGTTCTGGTTACCTTGAATGGAAGGATATATTCCTATCTACATTTTGCTCTAGGCTTGTAAATAGTGGCACTGATTCCTTCTCTCCTATGGCAACCTGGGCCAGCCCATCTCCTGGGGTTTGGGTTAAGTGGCTTGAACAACCTAATTTTAGGTCTTCAAGGGAGATTTCTGACTCGCTGCCATTCATCTTTTTCTTTGGTGTTGTGCCTCAGCTTCAAGTTAGCTTTTCCTCATTGCAAAGTGTGAAGTATGCCCTTCCCCTTTGGGGAACTAAAAAGGGTTAAGAATCAAAGGAAGATTGGGTATTGTGGCACATGCCTGTAATCCCAGTGGCTCAGGAGGCTGAGACAAGAGGATGGTGAGTTCAAAGCCAGCTTCAGAAAAAGCAAGGCACTAAGCAACTCAGTGAGATCCTATCTCAAAATAAAATACAACAGAGGACTGGGGATGTGGCTCAGTGGTTAAGTGCCCCTGAGTTCAATCCCTGGTATCAAAAGAAAGAAAGAAAAAGAGAGAGAGAGAGAGAGAGAGAGAGAGAGAGAGAGAGAGAGAGAGAAAGAAGAGAAGAGAAGAGAAGAGAAGAGAAGAGAAGAGAAGAGAGAAAGAAAGAAAGAGTGAATCAAAGGAAGAAGAAAACATCTTCAACACTCTACTTCCAGCCTATTACTAGAGGACTGTTGGGTAGTAGACACTTGGTCTGCCTTTGTAGACCAGGGTGAGTGATAGGATCCCAGCTCCAAACTATACCCAACAGCCTAAAGCATACAGATTTTCTTTAATCAAATACCTTCTACTTGTGACTTCTCTTACCTGGCCTGTGGAAACATACACACACACACACACACACACACACACACACACACACAAACATTGTCTTTGACAAAGCTATTTATTTTGAAAGGATTTTGATAAATTAAAATATTTTTATAGCATTGGAGTTTTTTAAAGATGAATATTATTGACAGATCATAAATTATTTGGGACATGTTCTTTACCATATCACTGAGTGTTCTGCTTCTTTTTTGTGATTGTTGAAGTTCTTTTCTAAAATTTATGTATTTATATAGTAATTAATTTATTTATTTGTGTAGGAATGACATCAAACTCAGGGCCTCCCACATGCTAGGCAAGTGTTCCACTGAGTTATATCCCTAGTCCAAAGTTCTTATTTTTAACATGTAAAGAGCTAGTCCTTTGATATTGATAACATGGTTAGCAGTCCCTCATACCTGTCTTTGTCCTTGGTACTTTCCAGTTTCATATTTGATTTAATGGCTTAACTTTTTACTATAATAATAAATCATATAGCTCAATTGGTATATTGATGTAATAACTTGTCTGGGAATATAAACAAAAACAGTGTTGTCTGTTTTTGTTTTTCATTTAGTCATGGAAAATGGATATATTTTAAAGAAATAGTTCCTTTTGCATATTCTCAATTGTTTTTGTTTGTTTTGTATCACTGCAAAAAAAAAAAAATGAAATAGGCTTGGGCTCACAGAGCTAAATAGAACAAGGTTAATTTTAGTGCCACCCCCTTCTTAGCCATGAAACTTTACCATGTACTTAATCTCATTGTTCTTTGAATCTCTAATCAGTAATAGGGTATGAAAAACTGTACTTGTCTAATAGAATTACTGTGAGAAGTAAGTGGGTAATTGTTGACATCTCCTCATAACAGAGACTGAAACACTGTTATATTAAAGGGTTAGTGCTTATCCTCATCTGAAAAGTAACTTTGTAACTCACCATCCTCACATACTCTTACCTCCAAAACAGGCAGGAAGCCAGCAGCAACTGCCAAAATTAAGAAGTATTTGGTTGCCATTCCTGAAAAGAAAAGATTATTCTCAACTCATACAACCATGTTTTTAACAAGCATTTCTGAACCACTTTTACATGTGTCTGCAATTTCCGCAGAACAAAGTATGTGTTTGTTACCAGGACCCCAGAAAGAAATAGAGAATTGTGGTTGAAAAGATAATGAAATTCCCAAAATTGTAAATGTCTCAATCTCCTGAACCTTTGAATATGCTCTATTGGGTGGCAAAAGCGAATTAAGGTAGCAGATGGAATTCAAATTGCTGACCCACAGACTGACTAAGAGTGGGGAGACGGTGCTGTTTTACCCAGGTGGGTCCAAGGTGATGGCAATGTTACTTACATGTGGGAGGGGAAACCAGGAGAGTCTTTGTTCATGACAAAGTGTATGAGAGACTCAACCAGTCATTGCTGGCTTTGAAAGTGAAGGGGAGATGGCAATCAAGGAATTCATCTTGCCTAGAAGCAGGGAAAGTCCAGGGAACACCTGTCCCCTATGGTTTTCTTACTGAAACCTTGATTTTAGTCCAGTGAGACCCATTTGGACTTCTGACTTCCAAAATGATAAGATAATAATTTTGTGTTAAATTTTTGAAACCCTAAGTCTCTGATAATTAGTCACAGTGGTAAGGGGAAACTAATACCAGAAAGCAGCAAGATTAGATTTGAATTCAGCACTGTTTACAGAGAAGAGATGTGATCTTTCTTTCTTTTTTTTTTTTATTAAAGAGAGAGAGAGAGAGAGAGAGAGAGAGAGAGAGAGAGAGAATTTTTTAATATTTATTTTTAGTTTTTTCGGTGGACACAACATCTTGATTTTATTTTTATGTGGTGCTGAGGATCGAACTCAGCGCCCCGCGCATGCCAGGTGAGTGTGCTACCACTTGAGCCACATCCCCAGCCCAAGAGATGTGATCTTGATGCTAGCAATTTGGGTATGTGATTTAGAGATGTTTCATATATCTGACACTCTCCTAAGAATGGTTGGTTGTCTTTGTGAGTCAGAAAAATCAGTACACTGTCCTTTATTTTTACACGATATAGTTAGCAAACTCTAGTAGTATAGGCACTTTCTTTTTAAAATACATCAAATTTATTTCTGAATCCATCCATCCTGCTGAATGTGAAGCAGAAAAGCCTAGCACTTTGGTTCTCATTTTATGGGGTACACATTTTTAATGAGCAAGTTCAATAATTTATGTAGAATAAAATAGTGAAGAGAACTCATGTTTGTTCCTCTAATGATGTGGTTGGCCACATTTTTCAAACTTCCCCTGCCCACTGAAGAGCACATTTAATAAGAGGGATACTCTTTAAATCGGTTCTTTCAGGGAACACACAGATACAAACAATCTCATCTTTGTCTCTCACTTTCATCTACTTTTCCCCCTTCTTTTCTTTCTCCAAAATTTCACTACCCTCACACTATGAGATTTACAATCATGTAAAAATTCATAAATTAGTTGAATTTACATATGAAAATATAATCAATATGAATTTTTTACCTTACTTTCCTAGAATTTCTATTGATATTACATTTTCATTATGAGCGTTATTTTGAAAAAAATGTAGAACAACTTGCAATTTACTTCAATTTTTGGATAAAGTGATTTTTTTCTAATATAATTAATGCCATTATCAACATTTTTGCACACAGGCCCCTGCCATTTTTAGGATTTTTTTTTTTTCATTAGTTGTCATGGAGTTGGAGCCCAGAATTGAAAATTTATTGAAGTCTGTGAGCTTTTTTTTTTCTGGAATTATATAAATAATGTAAATCTAATGTTACTTCTAAGTACACCCTAAATTTATTTCTAATATTTAACATTCTTTGTAAATATGTGATAGATGACTTTGTATTTTCAAATGTTAGAATTCACTGACACACATGCTCCTCCATCACAATCTGTCAATTTAAAACTGTGTGATAAAATAAAAAGCGTACTGATTCTGAAGTTCAAGTATTAGTGTTTTGTGCTACGTTTTATTCTCCATGACATTTTAAATCCACAGTTCTCTGAAAATCAGCTATTTTTTGTTTAAAATGAAATCCAACATGCTGGAGATACAGATGTCATTCAAGTTCATCGGACTTCAAGAAGAAAAAAAAGAACCTCTTTATCATTAACTAATATTGTTATGAATTACATTAATATCCTTAATGCAATTCATAACTGCAAATTGAAAGCATACTATGCT
Organism: Callospermophilus lateralis; assembly: GCF_048772815.1. Taxonomy (NCBI): domain Eukaryota; kingdom Metazoa; phylum Chordata; class Mammalia; order Rodentia; family Sciuridae; genus Callospermophilus; species Callospermophilus lateralis. The sequence continues at coordinate 105,655,304 of NC_135310.1, read as the reverse complement.
TTATAAAAGGACTCTAATTCTGACAAAAGGCATTGGAAAACACACAATATTACTCAGATTATTGGAAATATATATATATATATATATATATATATATATATATCTGAGATTCTATAGCTATGAATATAAAATCTTTTGCTACAAATAGATAAAAAATATTGTTTTATAATATATGCATAAGAAATTTGATACAATACTACATAGAGATAATTTAATGCCACAATTTATAACCTCTGCAAGCATTGAAAGAAACTATAAGAAAACACTCTGATCTCTTGAAAGTGATTATGGGAAAGTTGGCATCAACTGGGATTATGATTACCTAGAATTTTTGATTCACTCAAAGAACTTGGGTGGATCAAAGATGAGGACACCTATGCAGAAGGGAAATTGCTACGAAAGCACCCTCAGAATTTTTAGCTCAAGTTTTGGCTTGGGTAGAATGTGTGTACTCATCCTAAAGCTCCTCAGAAAACAAAATCAAAAGGAAAACAGAAGGACCCCCTTGGTTTGAAAAAGTTTCAAATAGCCACTTGGAGCAACTAGGTCAAAACAAGAAAGAAAAAAAAAGAAATTCATACTCAGACATAAGAAGTATATTAAGCATTGAAGAATAAGGATTGAATCCAGGTGATCATGAGGTTATCCATGTTGACCCCACATTATGAGAGTACAGACTTTGGTCTTTTGGATAGGAGATCAAGTATTCTGAAGTTCAAGTATTAGTGTTTTGTTAGCTCAAAAATTTGGGAGTCAGAGCATGGGACAGGAGGAATAACAAAGAGCAGACAATAGGCAGAGATAACAAAGATCCATATATGTAAATTAGAATTGGAGAATAGGACTCATATTGAACAGAGATTGTGGGTGTAAGTAATGTAAATGGTCCAGGTAAGAGATCCTGTGGAAGAAGATTTGAGTTTTATTCATGAGAACATTGGAACAGGATATGTGCAGAGTCTGGCCAGGGCTAAACCTGCAGCATTTGCTAAATGATTCTCTTTTTCGTGGAGGCTGAAAACTATTTAGACATTTTGACCAATGAATCATGTAGTTGCTTGAACTCAGGTAAAATCAGTTCTTATGAACAAGAGTATTAAAGATGAAGCAGAAGCAACAGCCTATTGGCTTTATTAGCATTGTTTCCTTCTTAGCACAATTATTTCAAATGCCAAAGGCAATTTTAAGCCAATATTCTTCCCCAAACTTAAGAAACTATTTAAAATCTTCTTACCCTTAGTTTAACATTGTGTTTATTATTGACAAATAGAATACAAACACTTGAAAGTAAATATTTTGTAGAAAGAAAGATCAAGGATGAGGATAAAGACAGGAGAATTGCATCCTGCCCCTTGGCATGCCCTGGGAATGCATTCTACTGTGTTAAACTGTTCGACCATGACCTTCTCCAAAAGCACTTGCATGAAGAACAGTCTTTTTCTTTCCTTGATCAAAGAATTGATAAGAATGAACTATACAAAGAATATTTTTTTCTATTTTTAAATCTTTGATTCAGTGAATCTGCTAACCTCCATTATCTATTACACAAAAGTGTAGAGGTTGATAAATTCGTAAGTATGTTTATAGTTGTGCAAAAACTACCAAAATCAAGGTACAGACATAGAATATGTTTAATACCTAAGAAGGTCATTGTGCTCTCTCCAGGGTGTAACCCCGAGGAGTAAAAGCTATCCTGATTTTTATAACTATGGATTAATTTTATCAGTTTTTAAACTTTGTATAAGTAGAATATATATATTTTAGTGAGAAATCTCTTTTACTTAATATTGTGGCTAGGAGTTGGATACATATTGCTTATGAGGAAGTTCCTGTGTGTTAATAGCTATTCAATATTGATAGGTAGTAGTCACACTTGAGTAGTGGGAACATGAGGCTAAGGGGATAATTCTATAGTGTACACCTACTGTACTGCTTTTAAAAAGCAATTTGCCTGAGCCCACTCTGGACCTTCCATGTCTTAAGTCAATAGGATACGCTATGTTCTTCAGCAGCAACCTATTATCCACAGCTGGCCCAAAGAGTTCTCTCAGCCAATAAAAAAAAAAACCACAAGTTACCCTGAGAGAGTACTTTATGACCTTAATACAAACTAGATTTCAGGACTCAGGAAGACAATTATTAGAAGCAAAGCCCACCAACCATAAAATCTGTTAAGAACAAGTTACAATTAGAACCAATCAGTGTAGGCTAAGGTGACCAGGATTGCCTTTGGATCTTTAGTGTGTCATTAAAATAGAAAAGTTTCCCCTCCATGGGGTAGAATCATAAGCAGTGGGGATTTAAAGGTCTGAGACAATCCTGCTATCAGTCAAAAGTTGAGAGGTAGATCTGGGTGGAACTCTCTGGAAAATTCCCTCATACCCCCAATAAAAATGGAGCAAGAGGGGGGTGCACCATCTCTCTCCTCTCTGAGAAGACCCACTATCTTCCTTTCTCCCTTAAAAGTGTCCCGTTCCCCCCCCCACTTGCCTTTCCCTTCTAATAAACTCCTGCCTGCTACTATGTCCCAGTAGATTGATATTCTTGCTGTGAGGTCCCAAAGAATTGGTTGCAGACCCCTGTTTTTTCTTCAGCCCTGTGGATCATTCTTACTCTGCAATAATAATCCACTGGATATATACCATATAATTTTTGGGCCCATTATCTTTTATACGTATTGTGATTGTTTTTAGTTTGGAGATATGAAAAATTTCTATAAACATTTTCTCTGCAGACACTGTTGTGACTGTTTTTTTGGTATCTGCTATATACTCCAGAGTATAATTAACCAGTCATATTGTATACGTGTTTTCTTTAAAAAGGTATTGTAAAATGTTTTTCCAAAGTTGTTTTATCAATTCATATTTCTACCAGTTTTATGTCCTCACCAACTCTTTGTATTTTTAGTCTTCTTTACTTTCACTATTATCCATCATATTTGTGTACTATTATTTATATTTTTCTAATGACTAATGATATTGAATGCATTTTAATATATCTGTTAGCCACTTAATACCATTATTTTTGCAGTTTCTATTCAATTTTTTATGTCCATTTTTGTGATTATGTTGACTATCTTTTTCTTATTGCTAAATGTTCTTTATATGAGATATTAGCCAGATGTGTTGCAAATACCTTTCTTAGTCTGTGTCTTATATTTGAAGTGTATTAATTATACCTTTTGTTTAAATAAAAGTTAGTAATTTCCATATGTGGGACCATACCTGGATTCTAGCTGGCTGGATTCAGCTGCCTACTTTCATAAGAAATAGGAAAAAGATGAAAAAATGAATAATGAACTTTATGCAGTTTGATCAGACTGGGGAGAAGCAATTCAATTTGCTTCTCCTGCCTCTCTCTCTGAAGCAGTTACATTTCACAGAGACAAAAAACAGGTGACATGCATATCCAGATTTATTTGGTAGGACAAGGGGGGCAGAAAGAACAAAAAGCAGGAAATACTCGTATGTAGATTTAGATTGCTAGTCCTACATAGGCCTGAGAAGGGGTCAATGTCCATTTTCAACTGCTTTTGTGCCTGTCAGTTTGGGGAGTTCAGCCATTTAGTTTCCATTCTCACAGGAAGAATTTGCTCTGAATTTAGGGAGGGGATTCCTCAAATTCAGTCTGTTTCAGTTTGTCTTTTTCCTTTATGCTTCACTTATGTACATATGTGATGTATACATGTGTGTGTTCTATTTCAGAAATTCTGGTTATTCTAAATTAATGTTTCATGAAGGAATTTTCCTCCAGAAGAAAATTCAACATTGACAAAATTTTGGAGAATCACAGGGCTGGGGGGACTTAAGTTACCAGGTATCAAGAAAACTACTATAATGCTTCCATAACAAAGACAGTGCTAGTTACATATGTGCATAAAACAAAGGATCAATGGAATGTTATGGCATACAGAAACAGATTCACTTATATAATTATCTGATTTATGACAAAGGTTCAAATGCAATTGAATGGGAAAGGTCAGTGAGATATTTAATAGGGAAAAGATGAATTTTGATTTCCATATTCAACTATAAGTAAAAATTATTTTGATATAAGCCATAGACTTAAAAGCAACTTCTTCCTTATTTACTAAAGATCTGAATGTGAAAACTGCGTTATATTTTAAGTCATGAATTTCAGTTCTATGATGATCTTATTTGATGGGTGCAGTCACATCTCTTCTAAAGAAATTATTGTGTTGGCTATTCCTCTTGAATTTATTCCATTGCATTACATATTAAAGGTCCCTGTAAACAGGAGAGGGAGGCAGCTATTGATAGCCTTGTTATATACATTCAAAGTAAGATTTTATAAGGGCAGAGCCCAGAAGAATACTTAATAAAATATTAATGGACTAGAGATGGTAATGAAAAGGGAATTAGGTAAAAGGAAATGTCCAAAGAGAAGAAGTTATTGAAAAAGGCTAAGATCAAATGTGTACAATGGTCTGTGCTTTGTGGAATCCCAGTCCTCGCATGAAGACACTGGAGACTTGAAGAAGGATTGGAGACTGAATATAAAAGGGCTGCAGAACAAATATAATTAGCTCAAAATGTCCTCTCCCCTATGAATTCTCAATTTTTCCAGAACATGCAACCTTACAGTCTTTGTAAAGGAAAAAATTTTCTTCCTCTTTTCCGTGAAATGCCTATGGATTGTCCACCGTAATATTTATAACCAGTTTTGCCTTCAGTTGTAAAAAGAGATGCAGAGTACTTCCTATTTGAATATTGTCCCCTTCAGCTGGCTGGTTGTTTTGAAAGACGCTCCAAACAGTTCATGAAAGATGTCAGCCTAGCACTCTCAGAATTATATAACGACATGGTAATTGGTCTCACATGAATAATATTTCTCTGAAGCCTTGCCACAAGAAGCTGAACTCAACAAGTTGTATTACTTTGGATTTGTATAGTATGTTTTATATATATAAATCCATTTATTAAAACTGGAAACCATGGAATTTGCTTTTAGATTACATTGGTGTTAGGATAAGACTTTGCATATAATCTTCTATTTAACATCACAATGATGCTATTAGCCACTTATTAATGTCTATTTCCATTAAAGAAACTTAAGAAGACATAACATAACTTACCCAATCCACACAGCTTGCAAATCTGTGTCCTACTAGAAATCAGGTCTTTAGCTATTAATGTTCTCTTGCCATTAAATGATACTTCACTGGGAAGCTTTGTTCAATGAGGCAGTCAGGACAAGGGAAATGCTTATAATAGATCAAGGGATTCACAGGAGACAAAGAGTGTGCATACAGGTATTTCAAACCAATGTAAAGTCTGACGACTGTGAATCATGATTTTTTTGTGTGGATATATTTCTAGTTTATAACGTATTCAACATCTTCAAGGGGACCTTGACAATATTAAACTTTTACAGTGAGAATAAGTTGCAAAGATTAGCAGTGAAGCTTCAGTCAGACAGCAAGGAAACTGAAAGGGAAAGTGACTTAATGAACAAGGAAAGGGGAACACTTTATTGGCTTCTTTTCATTCATTTATTGATTCATTTATTAATTCAGTAACTATTTAGATATTAATATGTACCACACCCTCTTGTAGATACTATAGCTACAAAAACATAATCTGTATAATCTCACAGAATTTGAAGTCTAGTGCTTGGCATTTGGTACATGCAGTGCATTTATGGGAAATGGTTCTATAATGTGTCAGATCCTTTGAAAGGTTCTGGGACTAATAAAAAAATAGTTCATTTTCCTAAGGAACTTTGGGTTTTATCAGGAAAACTGTCTGTGGCAGGCAACATTCTAACAGAAACTTATGCAAAAATAAACAAACAAACAAAAAACAAAAAACAAATAAACAAACAAAAATATAGAAACAACTACCATGAGAAGTATTCTACTAAATATGAAAAAGTAAAATTGAGTTAGAAGGAGAAAAATGAATAGAAATTTTCAAGAAAAGGACATATCACATATATAAGGGGAATCATATATGAAAGTAGAAAAATCACTGGTTGAATCAGATGTTTATGTTTTTTATTATTCTGAAAACTTGGGAAATGTCTGTCTTTGTGTGTGTGTGTGTGTGTGTGTGTGTGTGTACTTATATTGAAATGTCTCTCTACATGGTTTGCTGGTGTTCTTCCCCCCCACCCCCCTGTGTTGATTGGCATTTTGCTTTGGGGAAGAAGGAAGACATTATTTAATAAAAAACACTTTACTCATATCTTTTCTGAGAGAGATCAACTGATTATCTATAAGAGAAGAATACGAGGTAAGAAGTAGGTAGTCATGAGTTGTTGGGTGTTAGGGCTGTGGTAGGAGTTAGCACATAAAAATTAACTAAATGATTGAGGCTCTTAAGACAGAATTTTCTGGTCTTGACCAAAAGCTCACAATGAGTGCCTAGGAAATGGCTTTTAAGTGTTAAAGTTAAACACACCAAATCTTCTCTGTAAATTCTTTAACATTAAGAAGACAGGGAATTTTACAGGATTTCTGAAGGAAAAGTCACAAATTACTGAGAGACTTTTTTCTCTACATTGCAAGAAGAAAGTTGGAAAAGAATAATGTTTCTTCACTAGACCAGCATGGTTTTTATATTGGAAATGTATGATTGTCATTTATTTCTTGCTACACTGCTGTTTATAAGGAAGAATGTTGATTCAACACCAAGTCAAGTGTTTATGGAAACTTAATTGCTTTGGTTTTATCTGTTGGTCCTGTCAATTCTTGGCATTGCTCTAACCAACACAATGCTGTCTGTATTTATATCACTGATGACTTCATATAGAGTCGCTATCCAGCTTTAAATATGGTTTTAAAAGAATTTGGGAAGTGTTGGAAAGCAGAGAACAACTTGATTTGCATGTGAGCCCCAAACATGGGTGCCAGTTGGCTGCTTCTGTTCATCTCTTTTCTATTTTCATAGATTGTTCTCTTTCTGCTTGAGCTTTTTAGCATAGTAGGAAATGATCTGCAATGACTTTTTTTCCCCCTAAAACAAAAAATTGAGACACATTGGTCTAACATATGATATAACAACATGATAGAGTATTTTAATTTGGAACTATCCCAGAAAACCCTTGGGAGATAAATGAAGATTAATGTGTTTATAAGCACATAATGTTTGTTAAAATACATGCATTATAAAACTTTAAAAAATCAATCATTCACTCGGGGATCAGCTACCAAAAGTTTTAGAGAACACAAACATACAAGACAGTGAAAAAGAAATCAGTATCCACATGTTAAATATGACTTGAAAATGTTATGTGTATAAGAATAGTTTCATATATTCTGGCTGCAGCCTCCGGAGAGCAAGATTCAACTTGGTAACATCCCTGTGAGCCACTCATGCTGATATATCTGTATAAAATTTTCTATTGTCTTTTCATTTTAGTGGCTTCACACTTATGTTCCATGGCCCCAGACATCCTCTCTCTTCTCTTTTTCTATGGCTGAACTCTTACCTGTGAGAGTCCCATTTGTGGGTAGTTGCTTCTTCACTTTATTTAGCAAAATTGTGCTTATGTTTCAAAGTCCTCCATGTAGCAAGGACTCAAGAAGTGTAGACTAGCTTAGAAATTTGGGCCCGTACATCTTAGAATCCTTCAAATTCAAATGCATCTCACATATGAAAGAGAACTAAAGCCATTTTTTTTTTAAATTCATTTTAAGAAAGTGTGGGATTTATGGCATGTTGAACTTTTTTTTCCCTTCTGTGCTAAACTTTATAGCTTTTATAATTAGTAATGAAAATCAATACATATTAATCCTTCTATTCAACTTTGTTTTTACTTCTCTACTTCTTGTAATAAATAATCCTAAAGTTTAATAGTTTAAAACAACAATGAATTTTTAAAAGATCATTTCCAAAGGTGTGGATAAGGTGTAAGGAAACCAGTATGGACAAAGCAGTTATCAGTAATAAAGTAAAATAAGTAAATTTGTCATCCACTTCTCTGAGTGGATGAGAGGAAGGAGGAATTACTAAAATCTGGAAAGGAGAGCTATGTGGGAAGGGATGCCTTGTAGGGAACTAAGATCTTAAGTGTTTAAACACAGCCAGCTCATGAGAGTCCTTCAGAGAGAATAAATGAAGAAAAAAAAAATACCTGGGACTTTGACCAAACTCATCCCAAAGCCAAGGTGCAAAGATCATGTTGATACAATTATGTAAATATATGTGTGCTAAAATCATAGCATTTGCAGGAAAATGGATGAAATTGGAGAATATAATGCTAAGCGAAGCAAGCCAAACCCCCAAAACCAAAGGCTGAATGTTTTCTTTGACATGAGGATGCTGACTCATAATGGTGACCGAGGAGGGAGCACAGGAGGAAAGGGGCATAGGGCATAGGGGAGGAAGGGGAAGGGGGTGGGCAAAGGGAGTAGGAATGTTGGTGGAATGAGTTAGACATCATTACCCTAAGTACATGTATGAAAACACAAATGGTGTGAAAATACTTTGTGTATAATCAGTGGCTTGAAAAATTGTGCTGTATATGTCTAATATGAAATGAATTTCATTCTGCCATCATGTGTAACAAATTAGAATAAATAATTTAATAAAAAGTATATGTGTGCTAATTTCTCAATTTCAGTTACTTTGAGACAGAGCTATATGTTTTGCCCACAAATTATGAAAGAGGTTATTTTCTGCTTGAAATCAATTTCCAAATGTTGCTTAAGATGGTTTGTGGTGTAGGGCTTAGAAGACATTTAGGGCCCATGTTGAAAATAGCCTAATTCTGCCAAAGCCCAAGAGTTTGAGGAAAAAGACTAAAAAACTGTAGCACAGGTATTTTAGTCAGCTTTTTCTCTGCTGTAACTAAAATATCTGACAAGAACAATTTTAGAGAAAAAAAAAAGTTTATTTGGGGGGAGGCTTGCAATTTCAGAAGTCTCAGTCAATTTCACAGCCGCATTCCTTGGGACTCAAGGTGAGACAGAACAACATGGCAGGGTGATGACAGAGGGAAGTGGCTTACATAATGATCAGAAAGCAGAGAGAGAAGCTCCATCCACCGTCACAAAATATATACCCCAAAGCCACACCTCCAATGCCCACCTCCTTCACCACACCCTACCTGCCTTCAGTTACCACTCAGTTAATCCCATAAGGAGAATAATTCACTGATTAGGTTAAGGTTTTCATAAACCAATCATTCCACCTCTGAATGTCCATGCATTATCTCAAACATGAGCTGTTGGGTGACATCTCACATCCAAACCATAAGAAGAAGCTTGGATTAAAAGGTCATCTTAAGTAGTTATAAGTGCTGAGAAGAGTGGCTTAAAGAGTAGGCTCCAGAATCAGAACACTGGAGTCTGAATCCTGGGGCTGTTGTTTACAGGATGACTGACACTTCACATCTCTATCTTTGTGTTCCCATATGAAGAACAGGTCACAACAATTCCAAATCTCAGCATTGCAGTAATGATTACATGATTTTTATGTATTTGAGGCTTGTAGATTGTTCCAAGCATGAAGCATGAGTTATTTTTATCATAATTATTATAAGTCTGATATCTGTTAGAGGGACTTAAAATTCAAAAAAAGACCTCAAAACAGTGCAGAAAAGTTTAATTTAAAACAATGATCAATTACCATCCATCAGAAAACATGCCATAAATATTTATTTATATATATTAGGGCATAAGGAAATAGGTATAGCAATGAGGACAAAGAGATGGCTGCTCCCAAAATGTCAACAAACAGGGTGATCACCCATGTTGAACAACACAAACTGGAATTAGGTTACCAAGAAATCTTGCAAGTATGAATGGAAAGAAGGCCGCAGTTTGTGACAAAATGGAGAGGTTTACACAGGACATAAGCAGAAAGTAACAGCATTTGATTTTGAATATAACAAAAATTCAGTCAAAATCAAAGCCTGATTATTCAGGGCTGTACACACCATATATTTGAAGAATGTATAGAAATTGATCAGAAATCTATAAAAAGTTGCCTATTAAAAGAAGGAATCAATCAGAAAAATGTGATTATTTATTCAAGAATATATCACAACTTACCTCATTTTTTGCCAAAAACGGGAGGTTGAAGATTTAAAGATTTTAATGCTTAAGAGACACACTTGGAAAACTTTAATAAATTTTCTGTCTCTGTCTACTATGATTTAATTAACACCACCAACATAAGTGAGACATAATCTTAGCGATAAAGAGTAGTGGTCTTTTAAATGCAATGTACCTTGTTGTACAGTGTCTTCTTTATTTTGTTGGAAAATAATATATACCTTATTCTGAATAATCAAGTCTGAACCTGCAGTTGGAGGAATCCTTTCAAGGGTTGTGTTCCCTACACAGCCTAATAGGAGAACATGGAAAGCACTTTTAATTTGATTGCCTTCTAGCAGGGTTTGACTGCCAAAATGAAAACTCAAAATTTTATAAAGACCAAGTTTAACATTATTCACAGTAGTGAACTTTCAATACAGTGAATGGTTCCTAGTTTAAAAATTAAGCATTATCTCCAGACATGTCTGTGCTGTCACATTTATCATTGCTTCTTTGTTTAAGTCTTTCCAGACACATATTTTCAAAATTAAAAAATAAAATAAAAGTTGTGCTAGGTTCTTGGATGAATACTCACATTTTTTCTGGGCTTACTCCTTCTTTTAATACATAGTTGCTTTCAGTTTTCTGATGCATTTCCATGTCTTGTTAGGAAAAGAAAAACAAATAAATGAAGGGGAACAACTTTAATCAATGATAGAACTTCAGCATATTTGAAACTGATGTAACTTTTTAATTACCAGTGACAGATTATCTTTAAGTAGTTATTGAAAAATAGCTAGAGTGATCTTGAATAATATTAGAGTTAAAATTTATAGGTACAGTGGCTCACATCTGTAATCCCAGTTACAAGGAAGACCGAGGCAGGAGTATCAGTAGCAAGTTGGAGGCCAGCCTAGGTAACTTAGGAAAACCCTGTCTCAAAACAAGAAAACAGCTGGGGATATACCTTGGTGGTAGAGTACCCCTCTATTTAATCCTCAGAAGCTCTATCTATCTATCAAACAGTCAATAATTTATCTATCATCTATCTATACAGTTTCTTCAGGTTACTACTAATGCCCAATGCTATGTTTCTTTAATGGACCAGTTAATTTCAGGTAATCTGAAAGTCTTAGAAAATCTGATATTTTTTCTGTCTCCTGCAAGAGAAACTCAAATCATAACTGTTAACCAGCAGAGTAGCAACATTTAATTCTGAATATAAATGTTAGGAGAAAAACAAATCAGGTTTTTATATTTTAACTAAATCTGAGCCCCCTTTAAACTCATTTCTTGCCTTTTGATCTTCAAAGATTAACTCAAAACAAAATTTGTATAACATGACTTTCATGTTATAATAGAAGGTGTCCTATGACAGTTAACATGTGCACTAGTTTTTCCTGATTCAAAAATTTCAAGCAGTTCAAAAGCCAAGATGGCACATGGGCAAATGTGAATCATTTGATATTGGACTTATAGTAGCCTCAGAAATTACCATCTCCAAAATAGGTGTTTATCAACAATATTTATGAAGAATCATGCCTTGGATAAAATTTGGGACCATTTTAATTCAGATCAAAAGCAGGAGGACAGGGTTCTGAATAACATAACTCTAAAATAAATTCCATTATAAAAACCTCAATAATCTGTCAACAGTCAAAAAGCATAGATCCTAGTAATTTGATTATACAAATAATTAAGATCAGGCATAAATTTGTTAAGGTATGACATATTACTTAAGCCAGTTAGAGGGGTATGTGCCTATGCAGTTGTAGCTATTCATGAAGCTGAGGCAGGATTGCTTGACACAGAGGTCAAGCCAACCCTAAGAAATTAATATAACCCTATCTCAAGCACAAACAGGCAAACAAAACTCTCTAAGGGCTGAGAAAGTAGCTCAGAGGTAGAGCATCTGCTTAGCATATGCAAAGCCCTGTGTTCAAACCAGAGTACTGCAAAAGGAAAAAAAAAAAAAGCAAGCAAGCCAACTTATATTTTATGTTTAAGGAGAAAAACAAGAAAAGCATATCAGCCTTTTTAACCTATTTACAGTGGCATATTCCTAGGTAATAGGGACTATCATAATCTCCTTTTTACAGATAAATTGATTATGGTTCTAAGAATAACCTAAAGTCTCAGAATAGTAATGGCAGAACTGGAATGTAGGCCCTTTAGCTTCAGAGTCTAAATTGTTGAATATTAATCATTAAGAAATTTTTGTCATTGTGCAAACATTATAAATAATACTTTATCTGCCACATTAGGGTTGTCTCCACCACTGTCTGGCCCTGTAACCTATGACCCTGCTCAGGCACTAGCCATAGACCTATGTCCTGATGGAGCAGATTCATGTCTCAATCTGCATCGTAGTCAGCTTTGGTATGAGTCCAGGTGTAACCCTGAGACTGTGCAGGTCCTTACAGCTGTAAGACTAAATGTGGCCCAGCTTAGAATCAGCCTTAGTGAACAAGGGATTACCCTTACGAAACCTACCCCAATGTTGATCAGCATACCATGGTGTAAGACTCTTGCCTGGGACTATGACAGAGTAGTAAGCATGAGCTTTTTCCTTGAAATCCAGTGTAAGGCTGGTGAAATCTAACACTACAGACCCTCCATACCTCCATTCCCAGGTCATTGCCTATGACAGAATCCACCATTCTAATTGTTCTCTTGAATATAGCTTAGTGAAATTTTTTCTTGGGATTTGACAGATCTGAGCAAAAGTTTTAATTTTTAATGTTTAATTCATACTGCTGTTCAAAATATGCATTCTTTTATGAGAGAATATTTTGCTTATCAAACAAATCTCTAATGTTTTGTTTAGTAAATAAACACTAAAGAAAGAAAAAAATAGCTAGGCATGGTAGAGCTTGCCTTGTAATCCCAGCAGCTCAGGGAGCTGAGGCAGGAGGATCAAAAGTTCAAAGCCAGACTCAGTAACTCAGGGATGCCCTAAGCAATTTAGTGAGACCATGTCTCAAAATAAAAGATTAAAAAGTTTTGAGGATATGGCTCAGTGGTTTAGTGCCCTGGATTCAAACTCAAACTTCGGCACCAAAAATGAAGGAGAAAAGGAAGGAAGGAAGGAAGTTAGGAAGTTAGGAAGGAAGGAAGGAAGGAAGGAAGGAAGGAAGGAAAGAAGGAAAGGAGGGAGGGAGAAAGGGAAGGAAATTTGGTTTATACTTCCTTTGTTATAACACATGGGATTTTAACATAATTTGATTATGTTTTACACATGTTGTGAACTCTTGGTAGATAAAATTAAATTCATGTTTTCCTAGAGTACTCACCAAGCTACTAACCAAGACTGCCTTAACATTTCTCTCAATTTTTCTAAACTTTTTCTTTATGACTATAGGCTCCTTATCTCACTTTTCTTAGAGTATTTATTTTATAGACCTTGCAATTGTAAATTCTTTTTCTGCTTCTTTGAAATGTAGAAGGTCGTGAAATCATCACTTTGAAATATCATCATAAAAAAAAAGGCCCTGTCTTATAGACTCTCTGGGAAGAAAGGATCCTAACTTCAATGAAAAAGGAGTAAACACAGATGGTCTAGTTACATTGACCAACCTACCTGGTGAACCCTCCAATGCTTTTCCGAGAGCTGGCCCGAGTATTTAAAAATCCTCCTATCTTCTGTGTAGTTAAGTTTATTCTCTCTTTTCTGGAGCAATAGAATTAAACCTGTATTACAATAATCTTGAATGAAATTTTCCTTACCATCTTTAACAAGTGGTGTATGCAGATTTTTCTTTATAGTCTCTTTTTTACTGTTTCCTTGCCAATTTCTCATCATCTTTTATACTCCAGGTCGATGTTATGAAGTCTCTATTTCAAGGAGACAACAGAGGAGAAATGCTCTGGCCTTCATTTTATAGTATAAAATATTTTCCATCCTTCAGAACTTATTAATACATTATTATGACTCTATTATGAAATTGTGTTATGTGAAACATAAAATTTGTGAGATTATTAAGAGTATCATTTTATTCAGTTGATTGTGAAAGAAAGAATGTTCATAAATGAGAAACATCTTAAAGAAAAGGAGGAGTGTGTGGTTTTTCTAAGGGCAAGTAAACAAAGGAGCCAGATACACAAGCATGAGAACGGCAAGCATGAGAACGGTCTCTGACCTAAGACTGTGTGAGGGCAGGTTGGCCTCTGCACTGGTGCACATCCTCACAGGGGAGGGTTTCTCAATTGTTGCTTTCCATGAGCATACGGCTCAGATAAAATTCAACATTTTCAGTTATGTGCATTTGGTTAAACTTTCAAAATATTTGTATGGTACAGTCAATTCTCATTTTTTACTGTTCATATTTTTTTCTGTATAGTATGCTGAAGAATTATGGTTAAGAGTTAATAGTTAATATTGATAGTGAAGTCTATATTTAGAAAAATAGTGACAGAAATGAAGGTGCTTATGTCCTTTATTTTCAATGAGCAAATTCATTTCTCTCAAAGTAGGAGTTTGTTTTAGAATGTGAAAGAATATAGAACAGTTATCATATAAATTCTTTCTATTTTAGGTGACTCTATAAAGGAACCAAGACATATACTAATGCTTTTGCAAGTATTTTTTTCAGTTCCAATTGGCTTATTCCTTTGTTTTATTAATTAATGCTTTCCCTTACAAGAAGAAAGATGATACTTAACCTTCCATGTAAGTGCTCAGAGGAAAAAGATTGACTGTCATACCAGAATTATTTTTAATTATTTCAACAGATGCATCCCTATGTTCTAATTTCTCTGTGAGAGAAGCAGTCTCTGGTAGGAATCTTGCTCCAAATTGTAGAACTGCCCCTTTTTAGAAAGACATGAGGATTTTATTTTTCCTTTGGAAAAAGCTACCAAGCAAAATATAAATGTCCTATGACCATCCCATAGTGTCTTCTATACTCTGACACTATTTCACCCTAGCCTTCAAAGACACCATTACCCTTTGCTACAGGATAATTGGCTCAGACTTAATTCTGGTCTCCATTCCCTATTGCAAGAGCCCTTTTATCTCCCTTGTAATAATAATTTCAAATAAATGTCTGTCTTCACTAAATCTGGATCTGCTTTTTATTTGACATGTATGTCACAAGTTCATTTTATATTTATTTTAGAATTGTGATTTTAAAAAAGAATTATCTCAAGTGGCAAAATGTGGAGACTCCCTCACCCTAATTCCCCAGATCTGAGAAAAATATTCTAATTTAAAAGATACAGGAAAGTTAACAGATTTAGCAGCTGATATTCTACAAGCAGAGAATTTTGATTCATCATGTAAAGAACAACATGTAACTACCTCTCTCTTCTTCTTTTTATTTCTTAATTTTCATTGTGCCAGGCTTCACTTTGGGTTGCTGAATCCAAAGGTCTTCTGGTTTAACTTCTACAATATGTGAGCCTCCTAATGGTTGCAGAGGAGGAGTCTTTAGCTTGGATAAGTAAAGGAGGGCATTAAGGGAGAGTGGGGAGAGTTTAAATGGAATTTTCAATCCATCATCTTGGTCTCATATTTCTATCATTCATATGTATTTCTCTTTTTTAATGTTTTTTTTTTTTTAGTTATAGATGGACACAATGTCTTTATTTATTTATTTTTATGTGGTACTAAGGATCGAATCCAGTGTCTCACACATGTGAGGTAAGTCCTCTAACACTGAGCTATAACCTCAGCCCTCATATGAATTTCTGTTCCCCAAATTGGACCATAAATTCATATTTTTTAATTTTACATTTTCCACTGAGAGTATCATAATACTTTCTTTATATTTGCTAACCAAATATAGGATAAACTAACAGTCACCAGATTTGTTTATAATCCAAATTGCCAAAATCTCTTAAGAGTTCGTTCTATATTTTATATGCAGTAAAATTTCTTAAAGGAAAAGCTTTATCTGAACTCCAAGTATCATCATAATTGCAGTTATGAAGCTCTGTATTTCTACTACAGCAATCAAGACAGTTTCCTCCATTTTTTTAAAAATAACTATTTATAGTTTGAAATTTTTTAAGTGTGAGAAGAAAAGGGATTTTTAAAATGAGTCTTATAGATTTTCTACAAAGGGCTTCCCTAAATCTAAAAGAAGAAATGACTCAGGAATTCCTCAGTTTAGGAGTAGAGGGTGAAATGTGTTGTAATTTTAGAAGAGCCTGTAAGTAGTACAGATGGGATGCAGAGATAGCCAGGCAGATGGTGCCAAGGCAAGAATAGCAGCTGCCGATGAGTGAGAGCTGAGCAGATGGTGCAATGGCATAGGCCACGGCTGCCTTCAGCTGTGAGGAGTATAATAAGTTCATGTTCGAAGATTCTGGAACAGCTGTCCTGAAGCTAGTACAATATGAGGTCATTAATTTCAGTGATCATTTGGTAGTGTGCACTTGTGTTCAGGGTTAGGTAAAGTCAATCAATGATTATTGAACAGAAGAATGTCACTAGAAGAATATAGCCATTGATTTAATATTTTCAGCAATCTGATAGAGTAAACAAACATGATTTAATTTTGCATACTGACAGGTATAAGAAGGAGACCTAATATTTGCATCAGGCATTATTGTGGAGATTTTTCAAGCCTTGCCAAGACATATTATGTCTTAATCCTTCTTGCCAGTTTTTCTTATCATATGAAAACCTTCACATGCATGAGAATAAAATGGGATATTTTCTAGAAAAATACAAGATTCTAGGTTCATTCCTAAAACTATTAAGCCAGAAATTCTAGAAGTGAAGTCATAAATGTTATTAGCAATCTTGTCCAGGAAATCTCATGGACACTAAATTTAGAGTTCCTAACTAATGATATTTTTGGGAGAATTGAACATAAAATCTTTATGAATAGTTAATTATAAGAAAAAGAAATTGTATTTAGGACTATGTGTATGGGAAGTCAGACGGAATGAATTTGACTTATCCATCTCTCAGGTCTTCTTGTCTTTTCTGGACCTCTCTAGAGACCAGGAAAGTTTACCTTCCAAACAACTCTTCTATTCAGTTCTGAACATAATTCTATGCTAAAATGGTCTATATTGTCACCCCAGGATACAATAATCCCCAGGTCTGCTTTGGGGACTGTTATTATAGATCAGCAAATGAAACGACTAAAGAGTAAGTGAATATGCATTGGAAGAAAGGGCTGTAGTATTGCTTATCAGTCTGTTTTTATTTGTAAGCCTAGAAGTAAATCATTTCACATTTGCATACTGTCCAGAGATATTTAATGGTCACACTAACCTCAGAGTGCTAAGAGGGATAAGTAACTGGAGGAATATTTGGTGAGCACCAGTGTCACTCAATCTTATATGAACCAACAAAATTGAGTTCAAAATTACTTCAATAAATGAACTCCATGAAATGAACTTTCCTCTTAGAACTACTTTCATAGTGTTCCAGAGATTTCGATATGTTGTATCTGTGTTCTCATTCCCCTCTAAAAACTTTTTAATCTTCTCCTTGATGTCTCCTGTAACCCATTGTTCATTCAGTAGCATCATTACTATCCAAAGTACATGTATGAAGACACAAATTTGTGTGAATATGCTATGTATACAACCAGAGATATGAAAAACTGTGCTCTATATATGTAATAAGAATTGTAATGCATTCTGATGTCATATATACATAAAAAAATTACATTTAAAATTATTTCAAGAAAGGATTGCCATAGAACAAATCTTAATTTTGTCTCAGATATCAATGAAATGAATTTAAGTTGGTGGAGGGACTCAATCCAACTTTTCAGATATTTTAGACTATGTAATCCAATCCTTCACAATCTGTTTTAATTTTTGTAAAAATTCTCATCTTTTAAATAGTCCTTATTTACAGACATCTTTGGAATTCTGACATTTATCCATCCATGTTATATAGGTATCTGTAATTTCTCTGTCTTTTCACATAATATAGTGAGATTTTTATATTCCTGAATTTTAAAGCCTGAACAACCGAACTGGTCAAACCAGAGGGTAAAAGATTATGCCTTCTTTTTTTCTTAAGAACCAGTTTTAAGGCACAACATAACTCCATAAACAGCAAAATGTTACCAGAAAGCCTCCACTTTTAAAATACAAGGTCTAAATAAAGCATAACAAAGCAGTCATGTTTATTTATATTAATTAAAAACTTTCTCCATAACACACAGTCATGCATGGCAATTTTTCCCTTGTCTCTTATTAATGTGATAATTCTTTTGAGCTTTTCTTGTCTGATGATTTCATGAGTACATTATGAAATTATGGTTAACATATTACAAATATTCAATTAATAAGAGCTTATTATGCCTGCAAAATTTTCTACTTCATTACCTTCTGTCACTACATAATAACCATAACTAAGGAAATAATTACTTTCCATTCTAAGAATTCCTATAGGAACAAATGATATTTTTCTGGCAGTGTTCATGAAAACTTGAAGGTATGCCAAAAATAAATCATGAGAAAGTGCTGTTTGTCAGGATGCTTAGCCCCAAAATGGGTTATTGTCAGCATTCAGCAGATGTGAGGTGATGACACAGTGGCAGGTCATATTTCCAACTAGACTTGGCAGTCCTTTATGTAATAGAAGCCAGCACGTGTTAGCCTTGACTTGGGCTAGAACACCCCTTGAAAAATCACTTTTCCTCATTAACACATAAGCAGCCTATTCTTCACTAATGAGCATATCTTTTCTTAAAAGTAAATACCCAAAAGAGTAGGTTGTATTTCACACCCATGTTATGTATAAACTGCCTCTTCAGAGGAATTATAGTCAGAGGACCATTGGACTTGGTGAAGGTGAACTTTATTTTGGACAGAAGGATACTTCAGTTAGGATGCCTTTTAGGATGCTAATCATGCCTATGGGGAGCTAGGTGATTATTATGACCAGTTAACATAAGCCTTGTTTCTAATTTTTTTTCTGATTTTAGATACATATGCATGCTTATAGAAAGTCCACTTATTTTAGGGGAAATAATCCCAAAAAATACCTTTCCTACAAGATGCAGTTTTTTTTCACGAACACAAAATTAATTCAATTCATTATTTTATTTTTTTAATTGGTTGTTCAAAACATTACAAAGCTCATGACATATCATCATTATTTTAAAACACTCAGTTACTTGATCTTTACAGATAGCAGTTTCAAAGACTATCAAGAAATTAAAGCTAATCTACTCTTATGTAATGAGAATACAACCCCAAAATGATATTGCAGATTTACTTTTTCTTTTTTATTTGTTATTTTTAGATGTAAATGACAGTAGAAGATATTTTGACATATTATACAGACATGGATATAACTTTCCATTCTTGTGGTTGTACAAGGTGTGCAGTTACAATGATAATGTACTCATATAGAATATAGGAAAGTTATTTTTAAGAAGACTATAGGGACGGGAGAAAGAAGGCCAGCAGAATAAAACAGACATTATTATTGCTGTATGTATGTACGTGACTGCATGACCAATGCGATTCTGCAACCTATACACTTAGAAAAATGAGAAATTATACCCCATCTGATTTAAATGTATGACATGTCAAGATTATTGTTCTGTCATATGTAACTAATTAAAACAAATTAAAAAAAGTAAAAAAGAAGACTATAGGGAAATATATATTAAATATATTAAATATAAATAATCTATTATATATATAACCTTCATTCTTGTTTTCATGAACCAAGCTTTTCTCAACAGGGATTTTTGTAGTCACCAAGTTTCTAATGTGCTTTTCACTCTTCATTTTAGATAACTTATAAAGTTATGCTTACTATACGTAAACTTAGGTGCTAAGAGGAAGACTAACTAATTTATAAGGAATGTTAGGGACATATCTTCATGAGTATTCTTATAGTGTAAATGTTTTGTTTTTGGTCTTGAATATGATATAGCTTGGCAAAAAGTTTTTCAAGCAAAGTATATATTCAGAATGCAGGGGCTGGGGATTTGGCTCAAGCGGTAGCGCGCTCGCCTGGCATGCATGCGGCCCGGGTTCGATCCTCAGCACCACATACAAACAAAGATGTTATGTCCACCGAAAACTAAAAAATAAATATTAAAAAATTCTCTCTCTCTCTCTCTTTAAAAAAAAACATAATGCATTAGTGGCTGTCCTTTGGTTGAAGGAATAGTTTCAAGACAGTAATAATGAATGTGATATAAGCTATCATGGCATATATTTCGGTGCTAAATATTCAATCACTTTAACTCTTACAATAACACTGCACTGAATTCACAGACATCAAGAAGTTAAATACCCACCTAAAGTCATGTAGCTGTGAACTTCTTGAGATAGGATTTGAAGCCAAAATTTCTTACTTCTTGCTCATGATGCATTCATGATTCTCAACACTCATAACATCTTATGAACTTTTTCCCTCAATATTAAACATTTTCAGTCTAGTCACCAACATTTTGATGTAGGTCAAATACTTGTAATTTTAGTCAGTGATTTAGGGATTCAATTATTAACCAGAATACATAAAATTAGAGATTCATGGTTAACTGTGTTTACTGCAGCATGTTGAATTTCTTTCATCTCATGAGATTTACCCTTTTGTTTAATAGAAAATTTATAAAGCACTTTAATATTTAAGCTCTTTCACCTCTCGTAGTGACATTGGTTATTAAGAGTGGCCAGAGTGACTATGAGAATATTGACATGCATATCATTTTGTACATCTGATTTTTACCAGAAGATCTTGCTGCTCTTTGATTTGAGCTTTGACTAACGGAGCACTTATCAACTCATATTATTTCCCAACAAAATATTTGAATTTTGGTTCACGTAGTCTGTCATATTTACATGTAATTTTATATCCTTTATTTTCAACAAAGTAACTAAAAGGGAATCAAATGCCGAATAATTAATTAGTAAGGATTTGAGTATAGAAAGTACTTATCACAGTGTTGTTTGTGAAAGATTAGTTACTATAAGAAGATATAATATTATAATGCAACTGAAAATGGATTCAATCCACATTTTGAGTCCTCCTTTTGCTCCTTTAAGATAACACCTGAAGCAGAGTAGTCTTCAGTGCAGTAACCAACAAAATGTCACTACTGTCGATTCAATTATCTCTTTCATTCTTACCATCCCAACTTTACCCTTCAAGTAAAAATTCAAACTTGTTGATAAATTAATGTTGATGATAACTAAAACAAGGAGATTAAAACTTATTCTGGGTATGTAAGCCTTACTATTGAACTTTAAAAAGATGTTTGGAAAACTCAATGCAATGCTTATAAAATATCTTTTAATCTTAAATATCGATATTAAGGAAATTGGAAGTACATCAGAAATTGGATAGAATTGGGATCAAAGAAATATCACCAAATAAACATCTTTATGATGCTTTCTGTCAGAGTCAATCTTGGAAGGACAATACACACATGGAATGATAGCAGATGCCATATGATCAAAGAGAAAGAACAAAGTAAGCATCTCTAAGTTACCACACATTCCCATGCCATTATTAAGGATAGAAGACAGGAATTGAAGGAAAAAAACCTAGAGAAGTGAGGGCCTGGTGCCTGAGAGCACTACAATAAAATGCCAAGGGTACCCAAAATGGAGTAACTCAGAATGATGTGGGTTTCCTCTAATTCAAGTTTTTAATTGGATGACAATTTTCACTGCCGGCTTCCATATACAGAAATAACTTGTTTCATTTAAGCATATCCTGACTCTCATTGAAAGCTGATATACAGGTGTTATTGTGAAATAGAAAAAAGAATGCTGCATAATCAAAGTAACAAAGGTCACTGTAGGAAATAGCAGGACATACTTTGAATGCCACTTAAAACTTGGCTAATCTCTGTACAGATGCCTGAAAATTTATCTTGGCTAAATAAAGGTCTATAGTCATATTAAAAAAATAGCATGGAAAATTTTAAGAGTTTGGGATTATATGATATTATCAGCATTAATAAGATTAACACATAAATACTCAAAAAAAAAAGGAATTTTCCAGTGGAGGACAGAAATTATTCTACATATTAATGAAGGGCATGTATATTTTCTCGTCTGATTTTTGAAATTAATTAATTTGTTATTTTTAGTTTTTAGTGTTATAGATCAAACCCAGGATCTCACGTATGGTAAATAAGCACTATACCAATGAGCTACACCTCTAATCCAACTTCTGCAATTTTAAATTGAATAAACCAGCAACCATTATGATTCATTCTGCTGCTTGTTCTGAATGTTGATATTACTAATTTAAAGTGATTAAATGTGATATTATAATCTTTTTTAGGGCTTCATTTTTTTTGTGTGTCAAATACTGGTTGGTGAAGTTTTAAATATTTTTGGGAAATATTGTGAAAAATATAGAATGGAGTAAGCAATTTTATGGAGTAAAATAGTTTGCAAGATAAAGTCATTGATAGCACTCCGAGTATGTGTCTTTTGTTGACAAATTGTACACTGAATAGTCAAATCTCAAATTTTCTTAAACTACTCTCTTTCTCTCTCTCTCTCTCTCTCTCTCTCTCTCTCTCTCTCCCATCTCTCTCTCTTATACCCTCACCCTTTTAGGTCCTGATGTATGTATTTTGACTTTCTAATTTTATATCCATGTTAAAAATATACAAATTGTAAAATATTCTGTACCCCAATATTAATAATTCTCTACCTAGTCTTTCATATTTGAATCCAGAAACCTTATGATCAGATAAATATCTTGTTCATTTTTCAACATAGTATAGTCTATTCCCTGTGATCTTTGGACTTTGTAGAAGACATAGCAAATTGTGAAACTGTCCAAGGTTAAATATAGATTAAAAATGATTTTGGAAGGTCCTACGTTAGAGTTATTCACATTGCATTTCCATTCTCAAACCACATAACGATAGGCAAACACTATTAGTGCGTATTTAAAAAGATATTCTCATACTGAGAAGCAGATTAAATACATCTGAGTAGCACAAATGGAATGAAAAAAAAAATAGTCACTTAAAGAGGCAAGACTCATGGGCTTCAGTACTGAAAGTAGTTAGTGTATCTGTACATTTAACTACCAGGGAAAGAAGCTGTAGTGGTGCCTCACCCATTGTGAGGGAGCAAAGCACTGGCCACAAACCATGTTTGCAAATGGAAGGTCAGAATAGTTTTGACTGTAGTTAAACTCTGTAGTCTAATGAGCAATATATCAGGATTATCAGAGAATGGCAGGGACAATCAAACAGATTTGAGGCCAAACCATATACTGAACCTGTGTTACTGTTTTTTTTTTTTTTTTAAGACAAAATACAGAACCAGAAATGAACATACTCATCCTCACCTGAGAAACAGGGGAAGTCCTAGAAAAGCAAAAATAGGCCCAACAATCATGAAGAAGCATATAACAAGAGAAAACAATCAGCCAGCCCAGAAATTTCAAAATATGGCGCCATAAGAGACATTAATTTTATGGAAGGATCTTGACAGGACACCTGTGTTCTTAGATAATACAAGTACAAAAATAATCTAAAAGGGAATTAGAGTAAAACTGAATGAACTTCTCAGAAAATTTGATAGCTTTCCAAAAATAAACAGAAGGCTATGAAACAAAATCAGTTGACTATGTATCAAGATCTGTTGGATATAAAGAAAGAGCACATTATTAATCTCAGAAACAAACAAAAAGTTCTCCAAATGTATTATCCTTCACTGTGAGAGACAATCTACAGCTCCTTCAAGCTTGAGTGGATGAAGCTGATTCGGTTAAGTGTAACAGCCTGGGATCTCACAGTTAAAAAGAAGCAAAAATTAAGATCAGATGTCCAGGCTTACTTAAGCAATGAAGAAACTGTCTTCTAATGTGATCCATACTAACTCCTTTAACCTATCAACAATCTGAGGAGCCTTCATTGTTATGAGTTGCCTTGTGAAGATAAAAGATAGGAGGGGAAAAAAAGCATCTTGTCTCAAACATTTATCTCAAAGTCAATAAACTTGCCATGTTTTTAGGTTTCTACTTTCAAAGACACCAATTGTCATATCTTTGAAATTGACATTAATCTTAGCCTAAGACATGATTTGCCTACTTCTACTCATTTACAATTACCTGTGGCATTCTTCATCACTGCTACTTGATCTAGGCAGAATTTCCAGGAAAAAAAAAAAAAAAAAGAAGTCACCTGTTAGCTCACCACTGGAATACTGTCTTTACCTTAAAGAGTGTACTCATCATTGATAAAGAATTATAGGGTATTTGTTAAATCATTTTATGCATCCCTGACTGTACTTAATACTAAATCAGAAGAAAATGTAGTTGCAGCCCATTTAGGCCCTCGGGGTCTCTACTGTATGGTGAGTGCTGAAAATGCTCAGTGAGCCAAGAAGCTGTCAGCACCATGATGATCACTGGTGCCAAGAGAGGCCCAGGCAGACTGCTTACTGCTGGCACTCTTCTCTCCCTGACAGTGACGCTGATGATGAGAAGGACACCCCTGCTGCTGTTCTGGCCCTTGTCAGAACAAGAAATCACAAGCAGATCTACAAATAGCCATTTCAGTGTCTTCTAGGAACCAAACGCAAAATATTCCTAGTGTATGTAAGGCAGGGGGATCAGAGTCAGGTGGGTATCCACAGCTATGAGTAATAGCTACAAAGCTTTATCTACCTCAACCATATTTCTATCTAGTAGCAAATATGATTAATGGAAAGTTGAGAAGAGATTAACTCTTCTCCTCAATTCCTAAAATTGTATTTTGAATTCCACTGCTAATTTATTTCCATAGCTACTCAGCGCAAATGCAATCTCAGATAACTTTTGGAATTTATATGAATATTTAGTTTTTGTATAAGAAAGAAGAATCTCAAAATATAAGAATAAAATACCAATCAAATATAACAACTTATAGTTTGATTTATAATACCCCGTACAGAGCAATAAGAACAATTAAAGAATTACTAAATAATCAGTCAGTTTTAAGAATGACTGCTTTTTCTGATTGTCATTCTTAATTTTAATTAAGATATCATTTACCTAGCACTTCATGGAAACATTTTGAAATTGGTTTTATCCCTGTATGTATAATATGTCAAAATACTCTATTGCCATATATCTAAAATGAACAAATAAAACATGCAAAAAATTGTAGTTTAAATAATATTTGACACTGCTTGTGTTACCATGTTACCAAAATCTTTTAGAGGGTAAAAAGAGTTTAAATCTATTCAAAACAGCATCTTTGCAAGCTAGGAAAGGTAGAAATCATGAATGTACCAGCCCTGTACAAG
Organism: Callospermophilus lateralis; assembly: GCF_048772815.1. NCBI lineage: Eukaryota > Metazoa > Chordata > Mammalia > Rodentia > Sciuridae > Callospermophilus > Callospermophilus lateralis. The sequence continues at coordinate 105,630,103 of NC_135310.1, read as the reverse complement.
GTGTTTACCAAGCTGAGTGTTTTATCAACCAAGAGGAATAACTGAAAATACATTACACTTATAGTTCTGTATAGATTCCACTATTAAAGCTAGTTTTTTAAAAATTTTCAGGAATATTAAAACTGTTGAATTCAAAAAGGATTTAATGGATGGAATTTTTTTTTATTACTATGTCATTTTATTTATTTATTTATTTATTTATTTATTTATTTGGCCTAGTTGGAAACAATGCCTTTATGTTATTAATTTCTTTTTATGTGGAGTTGAGGATCGAACCATGTCCTCGAATGTAAAAATTGATAGTTTTTTTTTTTTTTTTTTTTTGGTGGTGGTGGTGGGGATTGAACCCAGGGCCTTGTGCATAGGTGACAATCGCTCCAGCAGATGAGCTATGTCCCCAGCTTACTATGTCATTCTTATATATTTAATATCTATTACTGCTTTGCTGAAATTTTACTGGGTGGTGGAGGTATTTTGAAGAATATGAAGCAAATAGCTCCATTACTGAGAATTACACAATCTAACTAAATCAACCAGTTTTTCATGAAACACCATGGATGTTAATGGTTTCCTTATTTCTCTCTTGGAAATCATGATTTTCAACACTCTCACCCCAAACCTATTCTCAAATATTTTTTTCTAGTTACTGCCTGTCTCAGACTGAAGTCATTGTATCTCTTTGTAGAACTCTATATTAGTGTTTTCTAAATATCAACTCCTTGACATAGACTATCCATGTTTACAATATAGATATTTTTTATCTCCTGTCTTTGTGCTCCATTAAGTCTTGAAGTTGCTGCATTTGATTAGTGAGTGCTTGATTTTTAATTAGATTTGTACCTATTCTGGAAATCTAAGTATCTGTGTCTGATGGCAAAATCTATCCACATATATAAGTTCACCTGACATAGTCAAGTAAAAAATAAGGGGTCAGAGGCATGTAGGACATAGAAAATGAAGTCAGGTTGTTATGGTTCTGACCATGGCCCTCCCCACAGTATGAGCTGGTTGCCTGTTAGCAGTATCCTCAGTCTCTCTCTGCATAATAAGTCTCTTCATTTGAAAATTGGGCAGAATGATCAATCTCACTGGTAGTTGTGAAGCTTAATAAGAAAATGTATATGAAATCCTTAGGAGGGGCTCTGATGCATTAAAATACTCAAGTATTTTCACATATAATTTGTGACCCTACTTCATACACATTGTAGGGCATCACTGAAGTGTTCTGATAATGAAATGAGGTAACTAATAGAAACTAATTGATATGTATTTAAATTTAATATATCTATATTTAGTTATATTAAATTTACTATAATTAACATGTTAAATATATCATTGATTATACACTAATGATATTGATTGTATTAATGGATTAAATTTTATTTAATTAAAATAAACTGAACACTTTTACTAATGTGTTTGACTCAAGTATTTTTTCTGTATGAAATATTCAATTGTCAATATGTAGCTCAACACTGAAGACTGATTTTGTTAGTAAATGTGAAATATAACTGTCAGGCCTGTGACATAAAAGCTAACTTTCATTGCAGCAAGTAATAATTAAATTCCCAGTCCAAATACACATATGTAAAGAAAGAAAAAAAATTAAGCATTGACATATAAAGAAGTGTCTAATGGTGGATTCTTTTATTAAGAAACTGTACTTCTCACAGTGGGATATTATTTGAAATAAGGATGATTGTCTTCCATCGAGGTGAGAGATTCTTTACAAAGACACAAGTGAAAAATATTTAAAGCAATTTGAATTTTTTTTAATAAAAATGTTTGATTTTAGCTTTAGATAACTTTTTGACTAAACGAATAAAGACAATGACTATGCACTATCATCATATTTATCTTTACACAGCTAAATTAATTACTTCTGGAAAACATTTAAGTACATACACAAAGAATTGGAGAAACATTTGAAATGAAGATAAAGCTATAATGTATAGCCTCGTGGTCAGGAGATACACTATAAAGTACATGAGGAAAGAAGGAAAGGTGGGCCAGTCCTGGAGAGAGTCTTGTATATATCGCTGTCATATGTAATTGATAGTGTGCTGAGTGTCCTATTGCATTGCTGTTGAAAGGGTGGTTCGTGGGTCAGTCACATAAGCATTGCTTGATACATACAAGAGCTTAGCTTTTTACATATTCAACATTTAGATGATCCAGAGACTCTTTTCTTTTATTAGGGAAAAGTGAGCTCTCTCTCTTGTATTTTGTGGGAATTTTAGAGGTGAAAAACAGAAGAAACATATACAGGTTTATCCTCCTGTATCTCTAGATGACTGAGATTCTGTATAAAGCACTGAGAGTCTAACTGTCATCAGTTATGATCATCCCCTGGGTGAATAAACCTAAAATACATTATTTTTCTAGGTCTCACCAACTAATGTTATGATACTTAGCTAACCAAAATTCATAAAATAAAGCAGAGAGTGCAGAGAAATGACTAAAGTTTCCAACAACTTGTGTTTACATTTATTTACCTTTAAACAAACTTGCCTGAGGAATTGACAGCTTGATGCCTCTATCTTATGTAGATCACACAAGCCCTGAAGAGAGGAGAGAATCATTTTAGGAGAACCTTAAATTAATTAATCAAGAATGATTGATTAAACTTAAACTTGATCTTTCCAAATGGACATTGAAAGAGAGTGGCAAGCAAATTTCTCAGAGCTCATAAAAAACACAACAATAACAACAACAACAACAACAACAACAAAAAAACCCAAAAAATCTTTCAGAATGAAAATTCCAACCAATTTCAACTATAACCAGTATCTGGCAATACCTAATACTCTATTATGATAGGAACCTCTTACTTACCCTGGATTCTGATGGTTTTGAAGTATCCATGTAAGATGTGTGTGTGTGTGTGTGTGTGTGTGTGTGTGTGTGTGTGTGTGATGTGAATGTGTGCTTTTGTGTGAGAGCACCTAAAACCTTGCCCGGCATACCCCTATTAGTAGCTATTCAGTCATGAATGGGTGAGCAAGGAAAAGACAAGGAAGGACAAATGAAAGCCACAGCAGCCTTATCTGACAGATAAGCCCCTGGAAGATGGGGGATTTCTGAGTTAAAACCTCCCCCAGCCTTAATTAATAAAAATATCATTTCTGGACTTCTCCTTATTATTTCCTGTAATTGAAACTCCAATATCACAGCCTCCAATCACCCTGATAGCCAAAACCTCAAGAGCCTCACAAAACTTGATGGGGGATATTCAAAGGGTAATGAACCAATTAAGGGGGCAGGAAATTGAGGCAAAAACAGGGCAACTCAATAACAAACTCAGTAAGGGGATGAGGAATTGAAACAAAATAGAAGGACTCAATTTCCTGCAAAACTTCAACTTTGAGCACCTGATCCTCTCTTGTAGGTTGTCCATGTAGCTCCTATGCCTTCAGTCAAGTTAAGAGGTGGACTTGGGTGGGACTCTGGAAATTTTCAAGACTTCCTACAGAACTGGAGGGCAGGAGGGATGTGTTGTTCCTCTCTTTTATAAGAAGATCCACTTTCTCCCCTGAGAGTATCTCTTTTCTGCTTTCCTCTGTCCTTTCTAATAAACTCATTCCTGTAACTTTGAGCAACACATCTGAAACCACTCTAATGTGATCCCAAGAACCCTGGGTGAACTGGAGGCCTTTGTGCTGCCTTAATTTCCCAGAAGGCCCACACTCTGCAACACTCCCACAGAAAATGAGCATCCCATCGCAGATTTTGATTGTATATTTCTTCTGCAGGATCTCTTATTTTTAGATAATCATACATCTTTTGTTTTCAACAAGCCAAAAGTATTCTGAATTTACAGTGAAGACTCAAGTTCAAATCCCAGGTTTGACATTTACCATGTTTTTAATCTTGGTTGAGTATCACCTTTCTCTGAACCTTATTTTCTCATTGATAAAATGATGTCACTGAAGCGCCTGGCAAAATGCCAGACGCCATCCTGACTTGTTTACAGACACTAACATTAAACCACCTTCTTGTGTGGATGTCTGTGATTTCATAATTCTTGAAATACAAGTTCTCTTATTCTGACCGTGTTTCTTTCTACATCAGCAGGCACTTCACAATGTCTGTATAAACAACTACATGATTCTTTGAAAATTGGTTGATCTCCACAAATTTACTGAGCCTGGGCATTTGTTTTTACTATGGCGTTTAGTAATTTTAGTGGATATGTGTGTGGTCAAATGTTAATGAGGATTTATCTTCTAAGTCAAGAATCTTTACATAAGGTAAAGACACATGAAAATCTGATTAAAATGTGAAAGTAATTCTTTTGAAGTTCACAGAAAATCTGAGATTACTTCCTTCACACACACACACACACACACTTTTTTTTTTTTCATACTAGGATTGAACCTAGGGGTGCACTGTACCACTGAGCTATATCCCTAGTCCCTTTGATGTTTTAATTTGAGACAGGGTCTTGCCATGTTGCTGGGACTGGCCTCAAATTTACAATCTTCCTGCCTCAGTCTCCTGACTCAATGGGATTACATGCATGTACCACTGCTTTGAGATTACATTCATAAAGGGTAGTTGGGAGCTGGAGGAGAATCAGAATCTACTTCATGTTGTAGATATAAAAGTGTAGTAAAAAATTGGAGGAAAGTATATTTTAGCACAGTAAATATTTGCAGAATAGCAATTTGCAAATGATGGCATTTGAGGAAGAAAGTTTGGTTTTTCTATAATTTGTTTAGAGTGCATCTTAATTGCTGAGATAGGTAAAGAAAACTTTATCTTAATATGAAAAGAGTAACCATTTTAAGAATTAATTTTTCCGTTTTTAGAAGTATAGGTTTGGAGAGAGAAAAACAGGTCAAATATACAGGTCATAATCTTCATTTATTATTATGTGACTCAAATTATTATTTCAACAAAATAGTGGATAGGCTTATCCCCTATATAGTATACTTTTTATTAGTGTTCCTGTGTGTTGTCACTTCTCTACTGAAGAGAAGATGTACAGGTTTGAAATTTGTATTTCTTGGGAAAGAGATAATTTGGAAGTTGTTGGGTTTGTAAAGTTTCTATTCTCCCTAACTCCTATTCTCTCTCTCTGAATGATATCCTAAATTGTTTCACAAATCTCATCTTTTGGGAATGGCTATTGCCTCTCTGGAGCTTTAATAATTTATCACTTTTGTATCATTTACACAAATTAACCACAACATAAACTCTTTCTCTGAGTTACCTTTGCAATTGCAAATGATACCATTGCTTTAGTGACTTGCACAAGCCATTAATCAGAGATGTTTTTAATTAAATGTAAAGTGATAATTGCCTTTCATAGGCAAATTTAGTGTGTGAGACATAGAGACAAATTGAAAGAGAATAGTGTGGATTTTCCTTATTTGGTTGGATTTTGGTAGTACTGATTGCTCAGATCTTCCTGCTTCCAAAGTAGCTAGGAAGACTGAAGAAAGGCAATATTGTTGAAGCACAGTGTTTTAAAAATTGCCTACCTGAACAGTATTATTAGGAAAGAGCAAACCCCATGCTGGTGAAAGGTGACAAATTGGCAATCTCAGGGAAGAATTACCTATCTAGAGACTGGGTACCCGATTGACATTGACTGGGATGAATCCTCCCATTGCACCTCCATGGGCTCATCTCTGCCAAGATCAGAAGGAGCTGACAGCCTCTGAAATGCCAGCTCTGGATTCACATCTTGTGACCTGTTTGGCTCCTGGCCTCTCAGCAGAGACCACCAGCAGGGGAGCTAATTACTGCTAGTATATAACACCAACCCTCTCCCCAAGGATTAGCGGAATGGAGATCACTTCTTTTATAGTCCTGCTGTGAACAGCTATTACCCAGTAAGGACTTGTCCTCAGTAATGATAAAGTGGAGCTTTGCATCAGAGACCTAGAAGTAAAGAAAGGATCCATAATGAATCCCAGGAGTCATTGTAGTCTCCACTAGTCCTAAAAGGACATTTTTTAAATCTTTGTAAATTTTTTTCCTTCCTTTTACAGGCTGTATGTTTTTGCTTGCTGTCTGGTCTCCATTTCTCTCTGCATAAGCAGTTTTAGGCTTTATTTAAATGTTGCATTTCCAAGTGTTCATGACTTTGTGCAGGGCTTGCCGCACATCACTCATGCCTTATTTTGCAGGGTGAACGGGTAATTAGCATCTTTCACAATTAGCCAGGATTTGCTCTGCTAATTTCATTCCCTGATGAAGGTGCTAACTTGGCGTGAAATTGTAATATGTTGAGTGATTTATTAAGTCTACACTGATGGTTGGAAATCACATGCCTGCCTTTACTGTTGAGAAAGTTAACAGCATCCATTTGTAAGAGATGGTATTTGAAAAGTGATGCTGGTGTGATTGAATGTGTGAATGTATAATGAAGTCAACCCAGATAGCCCCTTTCTGATTAAATTGTATTAAAATCATGCTGCAGTTCCTTGAAAAGAGATTCTCAAGAAAGAAATATGTGCTTATCTTTAAGAGCAGCTGTCAGTCACAGTGTCTGTCACTGCAGGCTATTGAGGGAAAAGTCATACCTGTTTTTTAAGCAACAAATAGAAGACTTCATACTGAAGACTCTTTGCCTAAACAAGCTGTATATATGACTTTTAAAACCACAGGCTGCAAACTTCTTAAATAAATCACCAAATTAAGCAATTTGATACATGTATTATAGGATTTTACTGCAGTGAGTTTTCTTTATTTTATTTCTACTCTAAGCATAAGTCTTTAATCTTCAGTATAAGAATTTTTTTGTTGTTAAATCTTTTTGAGAAAGGTCTTGTTATGTTGCTCAGCCAGACCTTGAACTTACTATTCTCCCTCTCAGCTTCCCGTGTTGCTAAAATTATAGATGTGCATCACCATGCTTGAATTCATTATGAGTATTCAAACTCTTATCAATGAGTAATGACTATACTGAAAACTATATTTTGACAGTCTTTGAGTAATACCTGTTGCTTTTCTGTATTTATCCTGTATTTCCAAAGGAAAATATATTAATTTAAAAAATAACAAAAGAAAATGTGAAAAAAAATTCCTGTACACAGGAGAAATCAAGAGAACCCAAAGAGGGGGTAAATTGACATGTACCTCTTGCTGAGCTATGCTGTGAGGACATAGTGTTTATTTAGGCAGTATTACTGTCAAAAATCAGATTCAAACATCAGATGTTGATCAGAAAAAAATAAACAATAGAAATTGAGGGATACTCTTTAAAACAAATTATAGTAAATAATTACAAAGTATTTTTCAAAAGTGTCAGGATTAAGATGCGCAACAAATAAACCAGATACAGTGGCGCAGCCTGTAATCCCAGCAGTTTGGAAGGCTGAGGCAGGAGTATCACAAGTTCAAAGCCAGCCTCAGCAATGATGAGGTGCTAAGAAACTCAGTGAGACCCTATCTCCAAACAAAATACAAAACAGGGTTGGGGATGTGGCTCAGTATTTGAGTACCCCTGAGTTTAATCCCTAGTACTGCCCCCCTAAAAAGACAGGCAACAAATAGTTTAGGAATGGCATCAGATTAAGAAAGACAATGAAAGATAATAAAAAGTATGATCTTGTATTGAATTCTTATTAGGGGAAATTTCTGTAAATTATATTATTGAGACAACTGATAAAATTTGAATATGATTTTATATTAGATAATAGTATGGCATTAATTTTACAAGTGTGCTATGACTGTGTAACATGATGTCTTTGTTCTACAGAGAAAAATGTTGAATTATTTATAGGAGGAAAGTCATTAGATCTGCACTTACTTTTAAATGGTTCAGTAAAAAAATATATACAGACATAAATAAAATATGACATATGTTTGTATACATTGCACGTCTATTAAGAGAAAGGGAAAGAGAAAAGCATGTAGCAAAACCTTAACGATCAATGAGGAATATTCAGAAATTGATTATAGTCTTCCTGTAATTTTTTGTAAATATTTTTTTTTCCAAATAAAAAGTAAAAACTAAAAAGAAAGAATATGTGGTCATATCAGAAAATAGTCTACACATAATTAATTGCTGATTCTGAATAACATCTTTTCTGTGATTTTAGTTTTAAAAGGAACTCAAAACTCAAACAAATTTAATTTTTAATAATAAAAGAAGCATATCTTAAATAATTATATAATTTAGTATTCTCACTTATTAAAAAGTCTTAGCCTCTTCCACTTGTATAAAATCACAGAAAACTGGACTATTTAGAATTAGAAATGGCTGAATAAACCTTAAAGAGTGAGATTTAAAAGAACTCTGATAAATCTTTCTGAGAAGAGAGCATGAAGTTAAATTTATAAATGATAAAATAATTTGCATAGTGCTAAATTATCCTCATTCATTACACAGGATTAATAACATCCAAAATTAAAATAAAAAGTGGTAGCATGAATGTTTTACCTAGAAATATAGAAGTAGAAAAATGAAAAACAGCAAAAAGGCTGAAGATTGAAAGTAAGAAAAGGGAAAGGTAGAAGGAGGTTTGTATTATTCATTAAAAACCTTAAGCACAATTTTATTTTTTTATTATTTTATTTATTTATTGGTACGGGGGATTGAACCCAGGAGTGCTTAACCATTGAGCCACATCTCCAGCTTTTTAAATTTTTTGTTTTGAAACAGGGTCTCACTAAGTTCCTGAGCCTGGCTTTGAACATGCAATCCTCCTTCCTCAGCCTCTGGAGCCACCGTGATTACAGGCATGAACCACTGCACCCAGCAAAATTCAATTTTTTTATAACTATTTATATCTATCACTTGGACTATAACTAAAATTAAAGCTTAGTCCAATTAGCACAAATATTGAAACAAAATAAATATTAGATAGATATGAGGATTTATATTCAAGTATCTAAATGATAAAATACATGTAAATCAATATCCCACATTCAGTTCCCCCATTATTAACATCTTAGTAGGGTACCTCTGTTACAACTAATGAACCAATATTGATAAAATGTTATCAATATCATTTTGTGTTCCTCAAGAGTTGGCTTGGAAAAGTGACAGAAATGATTTTAAATTACTTTTTCAGTCTTATTGTGTGAATATGGCAAGTTATTAAACTATCAAGTGTCCCTTTTCTCAGAAGTAAAATGTAGAGACTTCAAAGATAATAAATTCTCATAATTCATTTGATTTCTAAATGATAAAATACATGTAAATCTACTGATTATTAGGAGGACTTATATGATAAGGGTTAGATGGCAAATAGCATTAAGGAAGAGCTTTTAGAAAAGAGGAATAATTTAAAGGGGGACATAGGATGAAAGAGACCAAAGGAGATAACAAGAAAGTGATTGCTTAGGTGGCAGAAGAGAATGAGGAAAGGGACTTTTTTACAGCTAGTGGGTTAGCCTTAGGCAGGAAAAATACCTCACTGAGGCAGGAAGGAAGGTAGAGATGAGAATGGAACAGCGAGAAGGGTCCCCGCCCTGCCGGCAGACAGCTCCCGCCATTCCGCTCTTGTTCTGCAAACAGCCACCCCGCCCGCTTGGTTCTTAGCCACGAGGCTGCAGCCGCCCGGCTTTACAAGCGCCCCCGGCGACCCTGCTCGGCGAGAAGGGTCCCTGCCCGGCCAACAGACAGTTTCCGCCATCCCGGCTACCCTGCCGGTCCCGCTCTTGCCCTGCAAACAGCCACCCCGCCCGCCTGGGTCTTAGACACGCGGCGGCAGCCGCCCGGCTTTACAAGCACCCCCAGCGGCCCTGCTCGTCGAGAAGGGTCCCTGCCCGGCCGGCAGACAGCTCCCACCATCCCGGCACTCCTGGCGGCCCGCCCGCTCTGCGAAGGGTTACCCCACCCGGCTCTTAGCCACGCGGGCGCCATCTGCTTGGCGCTGAGGGAGCCCCCGGCGGCCCAGCGCAGCCAGAAGGGTCCCCGCCTGGCCCGACAGAAGGCACGTGCCCTTCCGGCTCTGCTAACGGCCCTGCCCACCCAGGAAAGGGCTCCCCACCTTGAGAGGATGGGAAGGAAATCTAACCAAGCCTCTATGAATTAGCGAACTGGGATCTAAAACCAGAGATTATATCAGACCAGAGACAAGCCAGTTCCACCTCTCCCTTCGGTCACTCCTGCAAGGAGCCAGGGGCCCGCCATAGCAGAGAGGGGAAGTCACCAAAGATCGGCCAAAGAGATTCCTTCCCAGCGGACTCTAAATTAGCAGGAGCGGCGAGGGAGCCGGACGGAGCTGGCGGGAACCGTGGCAGCGGCACGGGAACCGGCGGGAGCTGAGGCGGCGCTGACGCAGGAGCCGGCGGGAGCCGCGCGGCGCGGGTCTCCCAGCTACAGCCCCCACCAGTGCTGACAACTGAGGTCTCTTGCACCAGATACGGGGGCGTGGCTACCAGAAGAAAGAAACGCGATCAGTATGAAAAGACAAGGAAAGAAAGGACCACAAGCAATGCAGGTCAACTCAACTTTAGAAGAGGTAATATCTGCAGCAGATGGAATGTCAGATAAAGAATTCAGGATATACATGCTTCAGATGATCTGGAGTCTCAAGGAAGACATTAGACAGCAAAATCAGACAATGAAAGACCACTTCGACCACTTCGACAATAAATTACACAAACAAATCCAAGAAGCAAAAGATCAATTATACAGGGAGATAGAGGTTATAAAAAACAAACAAACAGAAATCCTGGAAATGCAGGAAACAATAAACCAACTTAAAAACTCAATTGAGAATACTACCAGCAGAGTAGAACACTTAGAAGATAGAACATCAGACAATGAAGACAAAGTATTTCAACTGGAGAAGAACATAGACAGCTCAGCAAAGCTGTTAAGAAACCATGAGCAGAACATTCAAGAAATATGGGATAACATAAAGAGACCCAACTTAAGGGTCATGGGGATACAGGAAGGTATTGAGGTCCAAACCAAAGGAATGACCAATCTATTCAACGAAATAATACGAGAAAACTTCCCAGACTTGAAGAATGAGACAGAATCCCAAATCCTAGAAGCCTACAGGACGCCGAATGTGCAAAATCATAAGAGAGCCACACCTAGACACATTATAATGAAGATGCCCAACATACAGAATAAGGAGAGAATTTTAAAAGCTACAAGAGAAAGGAAGCAGATTACATTTAGGGGTAAACCAATCAGGATAACAGCAGATCTTTCAACACAGACTCTGAAAGCTAGAAGATCCTGGAATAACATATTTCAAACGTTGAAAGAAAAGGGGTTCCAACCAAGAATTGTGTATCCCGCGAAATTAAGCTTCAGGATGGAAGATGAAATTAAAACCTTCCATGATAAACAAAAGTTAAAAGAATTTGCAGCTAGAAAACCAGCTCTTCAAAACATCCTCGGCAAAATATTACAGGAAGAGGAAATGGAAAATATCAATGAAAACCAACAGCGGGAGGTAGTACAGTAAAGGTGGGGGGGAATAATCAAAGAGGAAAACAAACCATGTTTAGTAACATAAATAAACAAATATGGCTGGAAGAACAAACCATATCTCAATAATAACTCTAAATGTTAATGGCTTAAACTCACCAATTAAGAGACACAGGCTAGCAGAATGGATCACTAAACAAGACCCAACAATATGCTGCCTTCAGGAGACACATCTGATAGGAAAAGACATACATAGACTGAAGGTGAAAGGTTGGGAAAAATCATATCACTCATATGGACTTCGCAAACAAGCAGGAGTGTCCATACTCATTTCAAATAAAATAGATTTCAAGCCAAAGTTAATCAAAAGGGATGAAGAGGGACACTACATACTTCTCAAGGGAACCATACACCAACAAGACATAACAATCATAAATATATATGCCCCAAACAATGGTGCAGCTATGTTCATCAAACAAACTCTTCTCAAGTTCAAGAGTCTAATAGACCACCATACAATAATCATGGGAGACTTCAACACACCTCTCTCACCACTGGACAGATCTTCCAAACAAAAGTTGAATAAGGAAACTATAGAGCTCAATAACACAATTAATAACCTAGACTTAATTGACATATATAGAATATACCACCCAACATCAAGCAGTTACACTTTTTTCTCAGCAGCACATGGATCCTTCTCAAAAATAGATCATATATTATGTCACAGGGCAACTATTAGACAATATAAAGGAGTAGAGATAATACCATGCATATTATCTGATCATAATGGAATGAAATTGAAAATCAACAATAAAAGAAGTAAGGAAAAATCATGCATCACTTGGAGAATGAACAATAGGTTACTGAATGATCAATGGGTTATAGAAGACATCAAGGAGGAAATTAAAAAATTCTTAGAGATAAATGAAAACACAGACACAACATATCGGAATCTATGGGACACATTGAAAGCAGTTCTAAGAGGAAAATTTATTGCTTGGAGTTCATTCCTTAAAAAAAGAAAAAACCAACAAATAAATGATCTAATACTTCAACTCAAAATCCTAGAAAAAGAAGAGCAAAACAACAGCAAAAGAAGTAGAAGACAAGAAATAATTAAAATCAGAGCTGAAATTAATGAAATCGAAACGAAAGAAACAATTGAAAAAATTGACAAAACTAAAAGTTGGTTCTTTGAAAAAATAAATAAAATCGACAGACCCTTAGCCACGCTAACAAAGAGAAGAAGAGAGAGAACTCAAATTACCAGCATACGGGATGAAAAAGGCAATATCACAACAGACACTTCAGAAATACAGAAGATTATCAGAAATTATTTTGAATCCTTATACTCCAATAAAATAGAAGATAGTGAAGGCATCGATAAATTTCTTAAGTCATATGATTTGCCCAGATTGAGCCAGGAGGATATTGACAACCTAAACAGACCAATATCAATTGAGGAAATAGAAGATACCATCAAAAGACTACCAACTAAGAAAAGCCCAGGACCGGATGGGTATACAGCAGAGTTTTTCAAAACCTTTAAAGAGGAATTAACACCAATACTTTTCAAGCTATTTAAGGAAATAGAAAAAGAGGGAGAACTTCCAAATTCATTCTATGAGGCCAACATCACCCTGATTCCTAAACCAGACAAAGACACTTCAAAGAAAGAAAACTACAGACCAATATCTCTAATGAACCTAGATGCAAAAATCCTCAATAAACTTCTGGCGAACCGGATACAAAAACATATCAAAAAAATTGTGCACCATGATCAGGTAGGATTTATCCCTGGGATGCAAGGTTGGTTCAATATACGGAAATCAATAAATGTTATTCACCACATCAACAGGCTTAAAAATAAGAACCATATGGTCATCTCGATAGATGCGGAAAAAGCATTCGACAAAGTACAGCATCCCTTTATGTTCAAAACTCTAGAAAAACTAGGGATAACAGGAACATACCTCAACATTGTAAAAGCAATCTATGCTAAGCCTCAGGCTAGCATCATTCTGAATGGAGAAAAACTGAAGGCGTTCCCTCTAAAATCTGGAACAAGACAGGGATGCCCTCTCTCACCACTTCTGTTCAACATAGTTCTCGAATCACTGGCCAGAGCAATTAGACAGACGAAAGAAATTAAAGGCATAAAAATAGGAAAAGAAGAACTCAAATTATCACTATTTGCAGATGACATGATTCTATACCTAGCAGACCCAAAAGGGTCTACAAAGAAACTATTAGAGCTAATAAATGAATTCAGCAAAGTGGCAGGCTATAAGATCAACACGCATAAATCAAAGGCATTCCTGTATATCAGCAACAAATCCTCTGAAATGGAAATGAGGACAACCACCCCATTCACAATATCCTCAAAGAAAATAAAATACTTGGGAATCAACCTAACAAAAGAGGTGAAAGACTTATACAATGAAAACTACAGAACCCTAAAGAGAGAAATAGAAGAAGATCTTAGAAGATGGAAAAATATACCCTGTTCATGGATAGGTAGAAGTAACATCATCAAAATGGCGATATTACCAAAAGTTCTCTATAGGTTTAATGCAATGCCAATCAAAATCCCAACGGCATTTCTTGTAGAAATAGAGAAAGCAATCATGAAATTCATATGGAAAAATAAAAGACCCAGAATAGCAAAAACAATTCTAAGCAGGAAATGTGAATCAGGCGGTATAGCTATACCAGACTTCAAACTATACTACAGAGCAATAGTAACAAAAACAGCATGGTACTGGTACCAAAACAGGCAGGTGGACCAATGGTACAGAATAGAGGACACAGAAACCAATCCACAAAACTACAACTATCTTATATTTGATAAAGGGGCTAAAAGCATGAAATGGAAGAAGGATAGCATCTTCAACAAATGGTGTTGGGAAAACTGGAAATCCATATGCAACAAAATGAAACTGAATCCCTTTCTCTCGCCATGCACAAAAGTTAACTCAAAGTGGATCAAGGAACTTAATATCAAATCAGAGACATGGCGTCTGATAGAAGAAAAAGTTGGCTATGATCTACATACTGTGGGGTCGGGCTCCAAATTCCTCAATAGGACACCCATAGCACAACAGTTAATAACTAGAATCAACAAATGGGACTTACTAAAACTAAAAAGTTTTTTCTCAGCAAAAGAAACAATAAGAGAGGTGAATAGGGAGCCTACGTCCTGGGAACAAATCTTTACTCCTCACACTTCAGACAGAGCCCTAATATCCAGAATATACAAAGAACTAAAAAAATTAGACAATGAGATAACGAATAACCCAATCAACAAATGGGCCAAGGACCTGAACAGAAATTTCTCAGAGGAGGACATACAATCAATCAACAAGTATATGAAAAAATGCTCACCATCTCTAGCAGTCAGAGAAATGCAAATCAAAACCACCCTAAGATACCATCTCACTCCAGTAAGATTGGCAGCCATTAGGAAGTCAAACAGCAACAAGTGCTGGCGAGGATGTGGAGAAAAGGGTACTCTTGTACATTGCTGGTGGGACTGCAAATTGGTGCGGCCAATTTGGAAAGCAGTATGGAGATTTCTTGGAAAGCTCGGAATGGAACCACCATTTGATCCAGCTATTCCACTACTCGGTCTATTCCCTAAAGACCTAAAAAGAGCACACTATAGGGACACTGCTACATCCATGTTCATAGCAGCACAATTCACAATAGCAAGACTGTGGAACCAACCTAGATGCCCTTCAATAGACGAATGGATAAAAAAAATGTGGCATTTATACACAATGGAGTATTACTCTGCATTAAGAAATGACAAAATCATAGAATTTGGAGGGAAATGGATGGCATTAGAGCAGATTATGCTAAGTGAAGCTAGCCAATCCCTTAAAAACAAATGCCAAATGTCTTCTTTGATATAAGGAGAGTTACTAAGAACAGAGTAGGGAAGAAGAGCATGAGAAGAAGATTAACATTAAACAGGGATGAGAGGTGGGAGGGAAAGGGAGAGAGAAGGGAAATTGCATGTAAATAGAAGGAGACCCTCAGGGGTATACAAGATTGCATACAGGAGGAAGTGAGGGGAAAGGAGGGAAAATATAAGGGGGAGAAATGAATTACAGTAGAGGGGGTAGAGAGAGAAGAGGGGAGGGGAGGGGGGAGGGGGGATAGCGGAGGATGGGAAAGGCAGCAGAATACAACAGACTCCAGAATGGCAATATGTAAATCAATGTGCAACTGATGTGATTCTGCAATCTGTATATGGGGTAAAAATGGGAGTTCATATCCCACTTGAATCAAAGTGTGAATTATGATATATCAAAAACTATGTAATGTTTTGAACAACCTACAATAAAAATTAATTAAAAAAAAAAATAAAAAAAAAATAAAAAAAAAGAGTATTTCTTGATTAGTAGACCTTCATTTTTTTTTTTTTCCTTTCAAAGTGGTTGATGAACAGTTGTGGGTGTGGCAGGGGTTTCTGTTGAAGTGTAGCAAAGGTTTGGAAGCCCCATTTGGGTAGTGAGAAAGTGAGCAGAGCAGAGAAGACTTGAATGCTGACTATATGGCATGAGCAGGAACAAATATTTTCTCTAGCAGCACGCAGAAACAGGGATGTAAAAGACAGGGAGTTGAATAAACCCCTCGGTTAGAGATTTTTCTGGGTGGTTTGGGCAAGAGGATTGAAAATATTGCTAAGAAAATGGTTGAACTTTATCACTATTGTTTGTAGGGTTGCACTGGAAATTAATTGGGTATGTATGGTATACCTTAGCCTTGCTGGAAGAGGCTATCTAGGTTTATTACAAGTGTAGGCATTATCAACATTCCTCTAGATTAATCCCTGAAATTGGACTTGGAAAATTGTCTCTTCAGTTTTGTAGGCCATTTGTTCATTGTTGTTTGGGGCATAAAGACACTTCTGTCATTGGAAGCAATAGACACAGAATTATTTGTAGTTTGATACTTTGTTTAGCTTCTAATTTTTCTTCTAAAATAAATAAAGTCTTACAAATAAATTTTATTATATGTGTTATGAAAAAATTTGTTCATTTTAATATTTTTGAAATAACCAAAATAATTCCAGAAGAATCTCTTTATCTAAAACTGAAGTACCTAAAAACTGGAATTAATAATAGTGTTAAAATGTATTTGTTATTTTTAAAAATATGAATTATAGAAGCTTATTGCTTAATTTTTCAGCTTATACTTCTTTCACAAGATTAATAATGTTTAAATCTTAAGAGATTTTAAGGACAATAGTAAAATAATATGAACAAACTCACCCACAAAAGAGACAGTTTTCTAATTTATTCCTGGATATATCAACTGTATGATAATTTCTGTATTCCATTTACTATATTAAGATCATTACTAAAAGTGAGTTACTTTCTGTATATATAAAATTTCTATCAATGATTTTAGGTATCAGGAAAAATATTTCTAAGGAATGTCTGACCTGATTTTTTTTTTCAGAAAAATAAAAAACAAAATAGATTGAGAAGAATCCTTGGCTGTTTCAATTATGGTTTTTAGGTTCAATTTTCATTTTAGCTTTATGACTTGAAATTATTTATATCAGATCTGAAGTACTTCATCTGAAAACTTGATGTGGCACTTTATATGGAAATACAATGGTTCAATTCTTTCTTGCAAATGATCATTTTATTGCCTTCTTATAACCTAAATTTCCCTTCTCAGTTATCGTACTAATGGTACTTTTTAACATGAGACACCTTTCCAGGAATGCTGGCCTTGTACATGGTGCCTCTTACATCACTGAAATCCATAACTGTACCCTTTGTTCCACTTTTCTTTTTGCTCATTCCTCTTCTTTACCCAGATTCTCGGTGTCTTCTTGATAATTCCTTTGGCACAGCTGATACTTTGACCATGTCCTCCTCTTCCATAACTTTATTGCCTCTTTACAGGTGACTTCCAATTTTATTTCCATCCATTACTTTTTGCCTGCTATGCATATCCTCTTTTTTTATGCATATCCTCTTATAATACTACACAAGAATTTTCTAATCTGAGAATATATAAAATTGAATAATGTATCCAAGCTAATACAATCATCTTCCCGCCAAGGGAGGCTCTCCTTTTGGTCCTCTACAATTTAGCACTTGTTCTCATCCTTTGCCCAATTTCTTTCCAATGCTGGAACACATGGAGTGAACTTTGATATTTCCTTTTCTTATGATTCTTTTATCCAGTCTGATCCCAAATCATGATAGATTTGTCTACATGATAAATTCTTCCCAGGAATTTGGAAAAGTAGATCTGGAACTTGAGGAAAACAGTCAATGATTTGCAGTTGAGGAAGTCAACAAAGAACAAAATGGATGAAAAATACATGGTATTCTCAGGATCACAGACATGCTTGGAAAAAGTCAAGTGGCCACAGATATGGGACATGAGGAACATTAAAATTTTAAAAATATATTGGGATTATGCAAATGTCATGTTAGTTTGGAAGAAAACAAAACAAAACCCTACGGTGATATTAGGATTGTCAGATTGTCAGAAGATTAATCTACCAAGGATATAGAGTTTTGCAGAAAGGAATAACTGCAGTGATCAGGTATGAAGTTAAGAAGACAATGAAGAAAATGGTTATACTTCATTCTTTTGCTGATGTAAATTATAGCAATAATAATAGGTTTTATTTCTTTTTTTAAAGCCCCCACAATTTTTTTTTTTGTAATAGGTTTTCTAATGTTACATCATCTTTACACTTTTAGATTTACTGGATAATTATTGTTTACATAACTACCTAGCATCTGTGACTCTACAATATTTGACTACATTACTATTACCTGAAAGTTTTTGCAAAATACTTAAAAAAAAATAGTTTCTGGAAGTTTTCACAGAACTTTGTTGTATTTTGCATTAGTTAGGCCTAATCAAGATGAGGAAATTAGAGGAAACATCTGAGGAAGTTATGATGTAAGTGGTACATCTGTCTGAGAGTTAAATTTTTGAGCCATAAGACTCAGTTAAAAATTACTAACACAAATTGTCCTAGAGTTTTACAAAGATCAGCAAGGAGCCAGCAAGGTTGGAAAGGAGATGGGAAGGTGTGGAGAGGTGAGGTTATGTTGTAGAGGCCAGATCAAGCAGAGTCTCTAAGGCCATTGTAAAATATGTTTTAATTTGGAGTATAATGAATGGCTTCAAAGACAGTTTGGGACAAAGTGCTAACAACACAATCTTTTACTTTTAGAAAAAGTTTATCCAAGTGTAACGTGTATTCACTGATCATGAGGGTTTACCACTTGCCTTTATATGTCTCAGAGTCAACTGTATCTTACTATAACTGCAGTCATTAGGTAGGAGACATGAATTCATTATTCCCTGAAATTCCTCAGTTATTATATAGCTATATTTGTTCTAAGTCATGAAAAGGAGAAGAAACACCTGTTTTTCTGTAGAACAACAATTTTCTAAACTGTCTCACATAACAGGGTTGACATTTGGCAAGCCCCAATTCCTATAGCTTATATTATTCACATGGAAAGATTATTCTATTCCTCAAACAATATTAACTTATTTTTCTAAGAACAGAATTATCTTTATTAATTATATTTATACTAATTAGCTCTAGTTATCATTCCCAAATTTTGGACACTGTCCATCTTTACTCTCTCATTGTACACGTATTTTGTATTCTGCTACCATAAGCATCTTACTGTTCCCACAACAAGCTTAAGAAGCCAAACCTGATTTTCTACTTATCTTCTAGGTTTTGTATATAGGATTTTTGACTATATGATAATGAACCTGAAGAAACTTGTGATATTCTCATAGCAGATGTGAATTATTGCCATTTTTCTTTCTGTGAGTGTTTTGGAATTTTTTTTAGTGAACATAATGAGGGTGTTTTTTTAAATGTAATCATTTTCACAATATTTTAAATCAATATTTCTCCTCTATTTAGAACTTCTCAGGAGGTGACATTCCATGTCTTATTTTATTTTAACACTTTGAATGTGGTAGAGATTCAGTTCAATAGTATTTTATTAGTTTAATGAAGTGTTATATTTAAAATTAAAAAATCATATGTGCATATAATTTTGATCCAAGTTGTGGCATTAAACACAGAAAATTGTTTTTCTATTTTTTCTTTTAGTAAAGAGATTTTGGATTTTACATTCATGATAAGATTCAAGTTGGCAGCCTTTCAATGAGTCCCTAGTATAGGAATGGGACTTAGGACAGAAGGTAAATAATAGAATCCATAGACTTAATGTAAAGAGTAACCATCAGGGTGGGCAAAACATCTGAACTAAATATATGTGAATGGAATTCTCTATTGATTAAAACATGTCATTATTTGGAGAAATGAGTTGTTCACCTACTAAAAAAGAAACAATTTTACATGCAAAACAATGGCAGAGCTTACAATAATAAATTTAAATCCCCATACTGAGATGTGATGTGTCAGTGAACAACACAATGATTCTCTAAGCTATATTTCAATGATTTTATTGAAATGTTAGAAATTGATTTCTGGTATATTTCTTAAAAATATGAAGTAATTTGGGGATAAAATAGTAATCAAAATCCAAAACCCTTGGAAAACTGAATGGTTATCTGTTTTCAGAGAAACCAGAGTACAAGTGGAAATTAGGTTGAAGTTCAGCAAGGCTATCTGCAATGTGTCATTTTCCCAGAAGAGATGAGGTGACAGGAATCGGACACTGCCCCTGAAATGTGTGCTAATGTTTGGCAGAATACACATATTCAGACTTCTTAAAAATATATATATTTTTTGAAGCACAGCTTTTCCTGAGCCTTTCTTTACTTGACCAACTTTTATAGTTATAATTTAGATGAGAGAGAAGTCATATTCAATTTACTTTCCTACCATCATTTCTACTCTAAGAAATAGTCTCATATCATAGTTTTCAAGAAGCAAAGCCATATTCAACGCATAGACCAGTGTCTAGAATCAACTTAGTCCAGGCATCCACAGATGCAAACATCTCAGAAACTTCAGAGATTAAATATCAGACTTGCTCAAGAATTGTGTTAGAATTCTTCTCTTTTTTATCAGTTCTTTTTTGTTATACATGACAGTAGAATCCATTTTGATATAATTATACAGCATGGAATATATCTTATTCTAATTAGTACTCCCATTCTTAATGGATGTACATGTTGGTAGGATTTACTGTGTTGCATTCATATATGTACATAGAAAAATTATGTCACTGGATTTCCTTTCCCTATCCCTTTTTCTTTTCCCTTCATTCCCATTTGTCTAATCTACTGAGTTTTCTACCTTCCCACCCCTTATTGTGGGTTAGCTTCCTCATATCAGCAAAACATTTGACCTTTGGCCTTTTGGAATTGACTTATTTTACTTGGTATAATAGTCTCCAGATCACCCATTTATTACCAAATGTCATAAAGTAATTCTTCTTAATGGCTGAGTAATACTCATGTGTACAGATCACATTTTCTTTATCAATTCATCTGTTGAAGACATGGAGATAAACCTACAAAAATACAGTTATTTTAGAAAAAGGCACACCTTCAACAAATGGCACTGGAAAAACTGGAAATCTATGTATATTAGGATGAAATTTAACCCCATCTCTCACCCTGCACAAAATTTAAAGTGGTCAAAGACCTAGCAATTAGACCAGAAACTCTGCACATACTAGAAGAAAATGTAGGCCCAACACTCCAATATATCAGTTCAGGGACTAACTTCCTTACCAAGACTCGTAAAGTGCAAGAAGTAAAGTTATTCATCAATAAATAGGATGACATCAAACTAAAGAGCTTTTTCCCAGCAAAGGAAACAATCAAGAGTGTGAAGAGAGAGCCTACAGAATGGATCTTTGGAATGATTTTTTTAGAATTATATATTACAGAGTTGGAAAAACTATTTAAGATTATTTGACTCAATTCTCCATTTCACAGATGGGAAAACTGAGAACAAGAGTGGTTAAGTGGCCTTCCTCTTGTGCATGTTTACTCACATGGTTTGAAAGCTAATTCCTTAAAGGCCAAGTCCAGACTTATTCAAAACTCCTTCTACCCCTTTCTTGTGGCCTTCATTTCCTGCTGCATTAGAGTTAAAAAAAAAAAAAAAGGGGGGGGGGGACAGAATAACCTTAGAAAAACCCTAAAGCTTCTGCCACCCTTTTTCTTAAAATTAACAATATCATACAGGGTTTGAACTTTTCTTATTTCCCCTTTGTCCTTTTTGTGACTCCTTGCACTAGATGATGTCCTATTTTTTTCTGAAATTATACTTTAATATAATTTGATTAAATTTGATTAAATTTCAATGTGACCTTGAAGTTATGACTGGCTTGCTTCTTCAGAAAGCAAGGCAAATATGTTTCTGTTAGGCATGGAGAATAATGCACTGGGAAAAGGACAAAAGATTGGTTTTCTAGAGGTTGATCCCTAAATTATTCTGGTATATAAATTCAAAAAGATGTCAAGACTATTTTAAAGTCACTGAAAAATTTATGATCTCATGTCTACTATAGTACAATGTGATGTATAAGCACTGTTCAGCCTTTGATGAAGATTGGGGATGACTCCCCCAAACACACTCATTCCAGTTCTTCACCAAGTCTCACCCAAGGGAGGTAAGTTGCCCTCCAGCCTTCCCTGAAGTAAATCAATTGCATATACAAAATCCCTCTGCTCCACAGCAGCCTTTGCTCCTTTCTGTCTTGAACAATGTTGATGGCTATCAAAAATTCCAACACGCCAGAAAGGAAGAAAAAGGATGGGAAGGGATAAAGGGAGCTCAAATTGGGCGGAAGGAAGATACCTGAGTGATACGACTGACCTTGGCCAAAGCAGTTATTAACAACAGTAAGGAATTCACATCAGTTGACATTGGAAGCACTTTGACCTTCATGCAGTGTGTAACTGTGAAAGTGGCCAGAATATGAGTTAATAAGCATTACTGAACATGAAAAACATTAAGACATTAGAAAACGTGCAGTTTCTAAAGATGCCACATTTGAATTCTGTAATGCATACACATATACTTGTGTGTGCATATGTGTGTGTGTGTGTGTGTGTGTGTGTGTGTGTGTTATTTTAAGGGGATCATTCACAAAATGTAGAAGAGTCTGAACTCCAAATTCATAATTTATGTCTGAAACAGATGTCGTTTTTAAAAAAGATGTTATCAGTTTGCCTTGGCTCTGTGCTCTGTAAATCAACTCATGCCTTGCAAAAAAGTAAGAGAGAAAACATTAACTTTGTTAGCTTATTGAAAATAGGGTAGTTAGCTGTCCCTAGCAAGTGGCATGCTTTCAATCTTGATAATTAGGTTAAACTGTGTAAGGGAACAAAAATAACTCCCCCAAAAGGAGCTGTTTTACCATTAGTCAAACACCACCTGGGAATCTTACATTTGTTTCTAGGAAAGAAAATGGTGTGCTATAGAAATCTTGAGCCAATTTCTATATGGTAGTGCCAGAATATATGAGGATACGTGGCAAAACCACATCATATAAGAAAGACTATAGGAATGTTCAATAAAAGGAATACACAATGTAATAACTATAGAGATGTCCTCACATGTTCAAAGGTTGGATGTTGAAAGTAAAATTAAACTAGTTAAATATGACCTCAAAGTATAGAACCAGGATACAGAAGTTGCCATGAAAGTGATAGAGACTGATCGTTAGGAAGATGATCTAAATTTGGTTGTATAAAACTCAGCTTAGGTGCTTTGGAAAGCTGTGAATTACTGTAACTGAGGCTAATGAAGAACCAGTTGGGTAACTATTAGGTGGGAATATGCTAGAAAGAATTCAAGCATTAAACAGGGACATGGACTAAAAAGAATAGTAAGATATCTTCTAATCATAAAAGCTATTTGGAACATCAAGTGATCACAAGATCTGGACCATTAACTTCCTACAAAAAAATGCTTCTTGTATCTGATAAGTCTATTTATATAACAAATCTAAAAGAACATAAAAGAGACATTTGGTACAGCCATTGAATAAAGTATGCTAGAACACCTGATTCTCTAAAATTAAATCATATGCTTAGTATGAGAGTCATTAGTCGTGAACAAATTTAAATATTAATTGCATCTTCTTTCTTAAAATGTGTGTGTGTTTAAAATAGCCAATGTACAACTCTTTGCTTGGTGCTTAATCCACAGATATTTTACTGAGTATTATGGGTACACAAACCTTCCTCCACTCAGAAAGTTTATCTTATCCCACTTCCCTTTACATACACTTTTTTTTTTCACTCTTTCATCCCTCTCTGTATGTCTGTCTCTTTATTCCAAATATCTAGATGTAGATTTCAGTCCATGTATTGCCATTTATTAGTCATGTAATCTTGGCCAAATTACTAATATCATTAAGATTAAGTTTCAATATTTGTGGAATTAATAATAGAACCAAATGCAAGGTGGGAACTAAGTGAGAGTAGGGACATAGCTCTTGAAATATAATCAGTGTTTGTTCAATGTTAGCTGTTTTATTAGTTCTCAAGCTCACTCTTTTTACCTGTTCAACTCTAATTAAATTCTTCTTACACTGGATTCATCAGAATTCCTCACAAACCCTGACTTTTGCCACATTGCCATCATGCCTTCTGTTCATGGGTGTCTTGATTTATCTTGGAAAAGGAATCACCTCTGACTTCAGTTTACACCTTGACACACCTTTACTTCTATTCTTGGCTTTTGCTCTTACTGAGGAAGATAGGATATCTATTCTATTATGTCAGAGACCTTAGGACTGCTTAACACTTTATTCAGGCAATCCAATTATTTTAGAGATGAGGAACCTGGGATTGAAACAAAGGGTTTAACATCTCCAATATAATATTGAATTAATTAATAGGAATAAGTCAATAACAGATAAAGTGCTCTTTGTATTATGTGGCGTTAGGTACCTTAGCTCTAACAATTTTGAGTGAGACTGCAATAATGGAAAGAAAAGGAAAACAGAGTTTCACCAGCAGCCCTCAGTGAAGTATAGGAAAATGCTTTGGTTTTAAAGAATAAAGAAAAAATAAGGAAGAAACTAACATATTTGGAATATCTATTTGTTCAAAACACTATGATGGTTTCTTTAAATATGGACTAATCCTCAATAATTATAAAAACAATAAAAAATCCCTATTATATTCATTTCTCAATAGAAGAAACTGAGATTCAAGAGATAATATTATTTGGTGAAATTTAAATATGTAGTTCATAAGCAGCAGTGTCACATTTTTAATCTGTGTTTCTATATATAAAAAAGCTATCTCACTTCATAGTTTTATAGATTCAAGTCGAATCTTGGCCACTATATAATCCTAGTCTTCTCAAGCAAATAAATCTTCTCTTAGGTATTTTTGTAATGGTTAGGAAATATCAGGCTTTTAGTAGAGAGAGCTGGGTACAAAAATTAACTATCTTGGTTGTCCCCTCCTATCATTCCAGGTATTGGGGCATTTTTTTCAATAATTTCTCACCTGTATGCACACTTCTGATATTATTCCATTAAAAAATTGGATCCCGTCAGGTGTGGTGGTATATATGCCTGTAATCCCAATAACTGGGGAGGCTGTTACAGGAGGATGGTGAGGCTGAGGCCAGTTCTAGCAACTTAGTGAGGCCTTAAGCATATTAGTGAGACCATTTTTTTTAAAAAAAAGTTTGATTATATTTACAGAGATAGATAAAAAATTTCATTATCCCATGAGTATAGAGAATATTTTAAAGTCAGAGAGAATGCAAGAATGAGCAAGGGTTCTCTTTTCATAAATGTAAGAAGTTGTTTGGATAGCAGATTTTTTACTAGAAGATTTACATAATATAAGACGTTGAAGTAGTACATTCAAGCCATATAATGTTTGAGTTTTGTATACCATCCTTTGTAAGAGAAAAATTTAGATAACATCAACCTTCTCTCAGAGAAAACAAAACAAAACACAAAACTGGTTTTATGGTGTAAATACTTCCACCATAGAAGATTTCACAATACCGACATGAGTTTGTTTAGTACAAAGTTGAAGATAGATGTATATTTTTTTTGTGTGTGAATGAAGTGCAAGTTAACATATGCATTACTTATACCTATAGGTATACGCAAAAGTAAAAAAATTACTTACTCTATACAAAAAAAGAAGGTCTGAAAGAATATGCTCAAAACTATCCATAGTGGCCTGCCTTAGAGAAAATTGTGACTGTGAGGTATTCATTCTGCATGTTTTAATATCTTTAAAATATTTGAATTATAATATATATGTATGTATATGTGTGTATACATATATATGTAATATATACATATTGTGATTTAAATATCCAGCTGTCATCACAAACCATACTAACCTATGTAACTACTACTGAGATCCAGATATAGAACATTGTAAGATCCACTTACAGCTTTATCAGTTGTTATTCTCTAACACCCAATAGTAACTATTATTCTGATTTCTAATAGCATAATCAGTTCCTCCTAATTTTTGTGTTCTATACAAATGGCATAGTACATGTTAATCACCTAACCTCAATTTAATGATGTAGAGATTAATTTCAATGAATAATGACGATTAAAGTATTCACTGCTGATAGTGGTACAATGTACACTTTGAATATCATGAATTATTTTTAGTTCAAATCTTTTAATGCAACATTTTTGTTAAATATGTCATTAAATATGTCAACCTAAACAATATAAATTACAAATAATATTGCAAACATTATTTTGGCAGTATATAATTCTCATGGTTGTATATATAACCCCATTTTATGAATATTACTCAATTTATTAATAATTTCACTGTTAATGGCCTCAAAATATGCCATAAGTAGAGGTTAGAAGTAACCACTTCAATTAATCTTCTTCTAATTTTTTCCACTACTACGTTGGGGTATATACTTCTTATATAACTATTGGACTTCTTGCAATCTAGGGGTAGATAAAGTTTCTCTCACTCCCCTGCTAAGATGTCATCTCCTTAGAGACATAATATTAGAGGTTTCAGTACTCTGAAATATCTTCTAAGGTAATTTTATGACTCTACTCTAGGTTCTCAAGGAGTGATAGTACTTGAATTGGGGGAAAATGTAGATACCATTATTTCCTAACATTTATTAAACAGGGGCATCCTAGGAGGGTGAAGATACAATTTTTATTTTGTCCAATTGAAGAACTACTAGACTATTTTTTTCTTGTGAGAATGTCTTTAGATAAATTGCACACATGGCATCTTTTTATTTATTTAGATACAAGAATATAATTTTGCCACTAGGGAGAAATAGCTTGGCATTTTCAATCTTTCAATCAGCTTGATGGATTATATTTAAGACTCTATGAGAATACTAGGACAATTAGCTCAGGAAATTTATTGATTACAGACAAATATTCAACTGTGCTACCTGGGGCTTAAATCCGCCCTGGTTTAGACCAACACACAAGTTTAACCCAGAGAGTAAGAAAATGAACAAGATAGGGAAGGTTCCATTTTTTCCCACAACACATATGAAAGCTTCTCCAGTTCCCTGGGGGTTCAAGGAAGCCTCTAGCAGAATGGTTCTTCCAGGTGGTCAGCATTCTTAGAGAGCAAGGGCAGAAGAGATGTAAAGAGCATTAGAGACAGTAGGGTTGGAGGACAGATAGGGGGGCACTGGTTCCATGTACAAATTTTGTGTCAGTCCTGAAATTCCCACATACCTTTATTCCCTCTTGCCTGTGGCTGTTGAAGTTCTGCTCTCAAGTAAGGGAGGAACTGAGCCAGGAATATTCAACCATGAATGGTAATATACCTGCAGATACACTCAAAATGAGGTAAACTTCTAATTATTGTTATTGAATGCTTACCTTACCTCATCTTTAATGAAATGTGAATGGATTTTTAAAAAAGGAAACCCTAAATAGGAGGTATGGTGATTCTTGAAATCTCAATGAGAAAGTACATAATTAGGAGGTAAAATAATAATGTTTGGTTTGTGTCCCCAATACTTTTTAATCTATGTTTTCAGAATAGAAACTTCCAATTGGCTTTTTGGATTTGCCATAATCCAGGGTAGGGAATGAGAAAACTGGTAACAATAACCTTTTTCTACTTGAACTATGCTGGTAAGATTAAGAACCCAGGGTAGAGTACTGAAATTGCCCTATAAGAGATTCTGAAATAGTAGTGTCAAAATATCAAAAGAGATGAAATTAACATTTTCTTTTCTGTCAAAAGAGATGCTGTTTTTTGGATGACAAAAGAATATGTTATAGAGATATTATCCTTTTCTCTATAGCCCTCCTCACCTGGCCCCAATTTGGGAAGAATGATATTCATCAAACATACCCATACTCTACTTGCAGAGTTTCAATTTTTTCAAAATTTGATATAATTATAGAGTTTTATGCTCTTTGGAATTGTGAGAGTATAAAATGCTTTTATTTTAATTTAACCTTGTAATGAATTTTGTTGTGGGTTTTTTAATTTGTCCAACAACCACTTCATAGTCAAATAGAAAAGGATAATGAAATTACTCAGACAGCATTTCTATCCCAAAGAAGCTTTGGACCTGTAACATAGAGTACATAAGGAAATAACTCAAAAAAAGTTTGAATTTTTAATATTTTTGGACAGAAATTATTTACCTACATGTTGCCTTGGTAGCACACAGAAGATACTACATAACTCTGTTTCAAAATAAATATTAGTATATAAGTTTACTAAGTTTCTGTATAATACAATGACCATTAAAATAATATCATATAATGGAAGTCATCTAAAGATGAAAAAGTAGTATAGTCTTCAAAGAAGAAGATCTTTTTGTTTATTTTGAATGGCAAGGGATGCTACAGACCAAAAGTAATGAAGGGAATTTAAACATATAAAACTCAATAAGCAAAATCTTGGAGTTGTGTCACTGGAGGTGAAACAATAAGATTAGGAGAAGTAGGTCTATGTGAATTTGACAGGGTAAGCACTCTATATAGTGTTGAGGAATTATCTACATGTCATGTATGGATGAAAGAGATAGAAATCCTAAAGATGGATTTCTTTCTTAATAATTGGCATACCGAAGTTGTGAAATAACTATTTGTAGGAAAATTCTGGAGCAAGAAGTGATTGGTAGCCAATCACGATAACAAAGTTCATAAATCCTGAAGTGCTAACTAAATAGCATTCTAAAGAATGTATATTCAGACAATTCACCACAGGATTAGGAAATATGGATCTCTAAGGTCCGAACATTAAGAGAAGTGAGTGTTATATGTACAGTCTAGGAGTGTGATACATACAAATTTCATCTGGATTCTGAAATCAGATCCCAATATTAACAGGAAGGGAAAGAATATTTATTGTATATCTTTAGGGCAAGTAAATTACAATTTAGCAGTAATTGTAGAGAATTGATGAGGGTTGACTATTAATTACCAAGGAATATGTAAACTGTATTAGGAAAAGCAGAAAGGAAAGCCCAAGGCTGAAATATAGTCATTACATGAGTTATGTGCCAGAAATAGTCTGAGGATGTGATAAAGGGAGCTTCACTTGGGATTGGAATTAAGGCTAGCAGGCCTGACTTTAAGTTCCCACTAAATGAACTTGCCACACACTTGAGCTTGACAGTCTGTCTCCAGCCTGATGCTTAGATGGCTCCCGGGAATCTCAAATAGATTTCTGAGCAACCCTATCTAGACACCTGATTTGAGCAAGTCAGGATTTAACCTGGTGAAGGTCAGGCAGGACTATTATACTATTTGGGAGTAACCCTGGACTGCCTTTTCTTGCTTTCCTCAACTCTTGTAAATTCTGCCACCCACACACAGCTTAGATTCATCCAGTTCTTATTGCCAGAGCAAGAGAATTCCCTGAGTCAGACTCACCTCTCATCTGTATTGCTCTAATAGTCTCTGGTCCTTAAATACATCTTTTTAACCATCTTTCACTTCCATATAATAGTCACATATTCCTTGTTTAAATTCTTTTTATCCCTCGTGGTAAATTCTCATGTATTTATCATGGCCATTCAAGACCTTGGCTCACCCAGACATCTCCTTTGGCTTTTTTCCCGTTTTTTCTTTGCTTTCCTCCCCAACCTTACTAAGCTTTCTACATTATCCATGATATTATGTCTGCTACTTTCAGCTTTAGGGCTTTGACCCACTTATCTGATCCATTTATTTGAAATATCCTCAACTGCTCTCACCAACCTACCCTTCTCCCTCACCACATACAAATACCCTACCTAAATCTTTATTACTCACATGACATTTTGTCAATGCAGTCTTTCCAGAATCCCTCACCCCAGGTAAAGTGAGAACTTAGTTTATGCTATTTTGATACCTATCATACTAACAAATATATTTTTAATGATTACAGCCTTCCTGTAATCTATATTTCTTTCCGTTCTGTTTTGAAGCAACAATGAGATGCATAACACAAAATGTGAGCCATGGTGACAGATTTATTTCCAATTTGGTAGAGACTAGCCTGAAAGGCAGATATTACAGTAAGCATTTTTCGTGAATATGGGCCAGGTAGAGCTAATGATAAGACTTTAACCAATGTAGTGTCAGCAAGAATGAGAACTATTTATGAATTGGATTAAATGTACTGATACAAGGAGAAAGTGAGAGAAGGCCTGTCCTTTAAGAGTATGTGATGCTAATGATGATCACTTTATGGTGGGGGGTGGGTGAGAAAAGAGAATTACTGATGGTATGGAATTTACAAAATTTATAGATTTTTCATAAGAAAGATCTGATAAACATGCTTTCATCTTGAGCTTAAAAAAGAAGTGAAGGTTAGAACCATAAACTTGGATTCATTTTACACAATTGAATAAGTTGCTACAGATAAGATTGTTCAGGAAATTTGGAAAAGTAGACCAGGAACATCCTTTTGGGTACCCTGGCCACCAGGCCTACAGAAATAATTATGTTTAAATATAAAACAGGAAAGGAATAAGAAAGGATTTGTTTTGAAACTTTTAAAAGATTCTCATCAGTACTATACTTGCCTAAAGATCTAGCTTTGTAGAAGCATTTTGAATTTGGAGATTTGTGGATATAAACACAGTTAATGTAACACAGTCTATCTTTTTGGCTTGTTGTACTTTCTTCTTTCTCCTAGAAGCAGATTTTTTATGACTTGGGGAGCACCTAGTGCTTTGTGACTTTGAGCTGAATCATTAAGTAATTCTTGTCTTCTTATGAAGCCTATAAACTTTTCCATTTCAAGTTGTTTAATGCTTCTTCGTCATCTAAATACAGCTTGTACCAGTCTTAGTTTTTCTTCTTACCCAGGAGCCATAGACAAGAACAAAGCAGAACTGAAAGGGTGACTTATTCCAGGGCTACCTCCTTGCCTTTGGAATTCCTTTTCAATCTTCCCAGTCCCATACACGTTTGACGATTTTTTTTCTCTCTTTCCTTTTTGGGCTGAATTATTATTATAGTGTAAACTTTGCACACACCCATACTATAAATGCAGGAGAAAATTTGGAACATTAAACAATGATAGTAATATTTATATAATTATAATGATGATGATCATTATCATTCTTTGGATTACTGATTACAGATTTGTTACAGAGCGGACACTGTACATCAATTTTACTTGATTATTTCATTTAATACTTGTATAAAACCTATATAAAATGTGAATTAAATGCTATTCCTATTACAGAGATTAGAGAGCCAATGATAGATAGTAGTTTATGTTAAAATTCCATAGATAAAAACATAGGAAAGCTAGGATTCAAATACAAACCGTCTGACCTCCAAAAGGTGAATATGTCACTGGGAATTTTCTGCAATCTTTCTAATTTAACTACCCCTGGGGAAAACTCTTTCCTCAGTGAAAGCTCTTGCTTCTTGGTCACTACTTTATACCATGTTGGGAAACAAAATAAAAGGGGCAATTACTCCATAAAACTCAAGACAACAACATGATGAACAGAGACAGTGTAGTTTCCTCCATGATATAGTTTCATTTTTTTAAATGCTGAGAACATGAATAAATAAAAAAAGTGCTGAAAAGATTCATGCTGTTTATTTTTCTCTTTCACAATAACTTTGTTGACTTCCAGACTTGGATGCACTCTGGGTGTAGAGAAGAAATGTGAAGAAATGGGGCATTAATACTCATATCTTGATTGTATACCTAAGTCTGTTTACATTTTTGCCAAGAAAGCAATCATATTATTTATAGGATACAAATGGATAAAAGAGAAAAGTATCATTGTTAGTGACTTTGGGCCTGAAATTTTACCTGACATTTGGTGTTTGCTGAAAATGTTTCATTTATATCATCCTCCATTTCCCCCTGTTGCAATATATCACTTTCATTTATTTATTTGTCCTATACATTTTTACCCAGAAATCATGATAGAAGAGACATTGTTTTGTGCTCAAAATACCACAGTATACATAAGAAAAACATTATCTTTATGAAGCTTTAACCTAAATGGAAACACAGGCATGCAGATATCTAGATGGATGAGTTCCCAACTGGGTATGTCACTTAGAGGGAAGGATTTGTAAACCATTTTCATTGGTGAAGGTTTCTAAGATATGACTTGCAAGATCAGTTATGCAGATGAATAAAAGAGAATATTTTAGGGAGAGGAAATAACATCTGTCAAGGTTGCAAGCAAGTTAGAACAAGTAGCTGTAAAAGAAATCAAGTAAAACTGAAGCCTATAATGAGGAGTAAACATTTTACTTTTGCTGAAGGGGTCTCCACTTTATCCTGAGGACAACAAAGAATGTAAGAAAGATTTTAAGCAAAATTTTGAGCTTCTCTTATATCCTGGTAGTGATCAAATTGGCCATATCTATATAAAAATCAAATAGCCTGTGACTGTACCTAGAAAATATTGACAAAGAGAAAAATAGACTTCTTTTCCTTTCACACTATGAAGAGAATATCTACCTGTTAATATACTTTCCACTAAGGTAGAAACATAGTCTAATAACGCAAGCATGAGTTTCTTCTGGAGGAATCACACTAGTCTATGTGTTATTTGGGATTTGGAGTATTATTTTGAATAAAACATTTTCTGAACTATCTCACACGTAGTCTACTACTTCACTTAGATAAGGATTTTATCTCTGCAATTTGTATCATTGCAACTGTCTTCCCTGGGTCATCACACTGTGGCTCTTAACTAATCTATTTCCTTATGTGCTACTCTTTTCTTAAGCCTGTGGACAATAGGCATCCAAATTCCTTTCAATTAGTTAAAAAGCCCCAAATGTTACTACCTTGTGGTTTTCAGACTTAAGAATGGCCATTATTGGGCTGCTGGAGTCATTCCCAACAATTACCATGAAGATAACCTAGTTGTCAGAATGTGGTTCAAGTCCCACTATTGTCTGCTGGAGTTCACCTTGTCCAAAAACACTTTTACTGTTTGATGGAATTTCCCTCCTACAGTGGTCTTTTCTGCCTTTTGTATGCTAGATCCAAGAGAAAATACTACTATTTAGACCAATCGTGTTGTCATATACCAAATACCCTCCTGATCAGGGAAAACCAAATCACCCAGGTGGGATTCAAAGTCTGACCTTGTTGTTTGGTCTCATAACCTGTAAGATGAGAACTTGGTTATATGTCATTATGAAGTGTAAGAAAGTCTCTGACCTATCATTTCCACTGACTTGCAAACCGAGCATTTGCAAAGATGCTATTCAATTCTGTGGTAGCTGTTCCACATTTTAAGTTCTCATCTTAAAAAAAAAAAAAAGAATGTAAATTGAATTTAGAATAATCATAAATTTTAAAATCAAAATTAGAAAATAGTTATACAACAACTGTTTTCCTCTTGGCCAACAGAAAATTTATATTTTGATATTTAATTATAGTGCTACATTTGAAAAAGAATATTGGAATGTGATTAAATGGAAACAAGAAGAAATAAAAAGTAAAGAGAATTAGATCTTATATTCCTACTCTGTAGAGTTAATTAAAACTTAGGGATTATTAAGTCAGTATTTTGAAGAGGGACTTGGATAACAGCTCTTCCTCTGTAGAGAGTGACTGTCATTTACTTTGGTCCTCTCATAAGCTAAGAAGGTAGTCTTTGATCTTTGCAATTACTGTTTTCCTAATTTCTGACATATTAGCCCAATGATTTAATAATTTAATCAATGGCAAATTGAAGGTTTATTAAGGCCAGTGTATGTTGTCCTATTTCATGTATTTATTTTATGCTTTCAATTGTGTTTTATGGATGAGTATTGGGGTCGTAATAGCAATTTGTAAATCTGATTTTTCTTTTTTAAAGAAAAATAATTGACATTGAAAATTTATCTGAAAGTGTACACGGGAACTTCTGAGATTGAAGAGACTGAAATCTCAATACCATGTTATTTGTGTTGCAAATTTACTGAAACTGTTTGGAGATATTTTATTAGAAAGGGGCAAATATCCACATGCAGAAAATAAAATTTCACCTGGGGTAGGGAGAGAGAGAGGAATACAGGGCCAAAGGAGTGGAGTCATTACCTTCTATATTCCTTTTGTCACAATTAGCACAGATGACATTCTGCTAAAAGCTGCTCTAAGTTTAAGTAAGTGACCTCCCAAACAAATGTTGGCAAAAGCCACTTTAACAGTAGGTTTCTGGCTCCACAGCAAGATGCCCAGTTCCTTTGTGTTGACTGTGATTATTTGCAGTCTTGCAGTACTGTAGCTTAATTTTTTAAACTTCGAGCTAGAATAGAGTAAGGCTGACTAGTTGAATAAGACTATAATATGGCTCCCCTGGCCCCACATTCTCTGCTCTGGAGGTCCTGGTAGGTCTGCACAGCCTGTGTCTCCTGCAAACTCAGGGGCATGGAGGTCCCTTGGAAAGACACCAGGTTACCCTAGAAGCCAAATACATAGCCTGACATCTTATCAATGTCTTTGTGAGACATGAGGATCTGTTGGTCGTCTCCTGAATTCAAAGAATTAAATCCATGAACACAAAGGGATAATCATGCACCACTTCCCCCCAGGGACTGGCTCAGGGTTCTGGCAAAACCCTGAGGATCCAATGGAGTTGCTGGTCATGAATGATTTACTCCATATATAAATTTGAGGGGAGTGATCCTTATCCCTGTCTGACTAACACATTTTGGCCCCTGCTCTCGTTTGAACTGAGGTTCCTGTTGGAAACTTTACAGTGTCCTGTGTTCTCAGTCACTGTCCAGTCCTTTCCTTTCCTTGGGCTGAGTTTCAGCACTGTGTGGGGCTGCCACAAGGTACTCACAGCTGCTCTATGTGCTGTAGGGTGCAGGGAATTTCAGGCCCTGGGTAAAGTCCTCCTAAAGGATAGCCTGAGGTGTGGGGTGTAGCCTCTTGAGAGCAGCTGGAAGCTCTGGTGCTGAGAAATCTCTTGGAATGGGCCTTTTCTAGATAGGCAACTCCTTGGTACATTGTCTCCCTTAAACCCTGTTTTCATTCCTTGGAGACACATTGCTCAGGCAGTGAGATGCTAGCATTGAGGGGAAATGAGAGAAATGATTCCAGCCTTCTGGTTTCTCTCAGAAAATGTGAAAGGATAAAACTTACCACAAAGGGCAAGCAAATTGATCCCAGAAAATGGTGGGTACAAAAACCCACAAAGCTCTTCAGCCACCAGGAGGTGAGTGGGAGGAGGTCCCAGGTGACAGATAGCTTGACTTGAAGCTAAAGACTGAAATGTCTGTGTCCAAACAGAATCACCCCTCCCTGGGTTTGGGAAAGACTTGTTCCATTTTCAGCTTCAGTTTTTTATTACGTCTAAGATTTATTTACTAGTAGCATTTAAAAGGTGAGGAAATATTTGCAAAGAAGCAAGAGAGGAGTAATTCAGGAAAAAATAGAGAGCTATTTGGTCTTATGTTTCATTATTTAAAAACTTTTGTGTACTTTTTTTTCCCCCTGAGAGTGAGTCTAGTAAGTTTCTTAGGTATGTTCTTTTTGTTAGAAACAATGGTATATGATCTCTTTTCAGAATACAAGAACAACCGATGAAACAAGGCATTGTACAAGGGTTAGGTGATTATGGTCTATTAGACTTTGAACAAACAAGATTCTGAAAGGGAAGGGTGAGTGGAAGGAGATTAAAATGAGGAAGTTAGAACTGCATAAATGCCAGATTGCCCTCACTCCAGGAAGGACAGGTGGAGACAACTAAAAGTGCATTCCATTAAATAATCCAATAAGAGACAGTAAAACTTTAGTGACATCTGGGAAGTACTCATCCAATGAGGAACTTGAGGGAGAGACCTTGCACACTAAGTAAAATATTAATTGTAGTCTCGCTGGATGTGCCTGACCACTAGACATAGGATTTTGCAAGACTACCAATAAAACCCTCACTTCTCTGTAAAGAAAAAAAAAAGACTGTAATATTGGTGAACTTTAGTTCATATGTCTTATTTCATATTTCAGATTATAAGATTATAAAACAACATTTTAAAAATTCTCTGTTTCCTAGTGATAGTGGTATTGAGAGGCAATTTTATGAATACTTTATGGTATTAGCAATGGCAATAGTACCCAGTTTGTTTGTAGGATTTAGTAGGAGCTAATTAGAAGTGGATGATGAATAAAAATGCTTAGATACATTGTCTATGGTTTAAATGGATAGTAAATCTGCTATATGCATGCATATATGTATTAGTCTGTATATGTATATGTGTGTGTTTGACTGTGCATATGTATACATTATTTTTTATTCATATTGTAGCCCCTTAAATTCTTTAAATCTCCAAATTACAATTATTATCCTGTGGAAAAGTTATAAAATTTAGTGTAAAACTAGTTTTTGTTCATGAAAGGCTTGGGAATTTATGCTCTGGGCAACAGGAAAGTGAGTTTTTCTTTTTATGTATTATAATTCAAAGAAAAAAATGGTTTGAAAGATAGTAGTACAAGTTTAAGGAGGTAGATAGACATTTCTTCTTCTAACTCTATATGAAATTTCAAGTTGCTAGAATCAATCTGGAAAGTTTGCATGTAAGTAAAGATGAGAAAAGAGAAAAGGAATAATATTTAAGCATTCATTATTTTACTGCCAGATCCTCCTAAAGAGAAACATGTCACATAGGCTTGTTGACCTGTGATTACTGTCAAACATGAACATTTAGACAACCAAACTTTCCTGATTGTCTATTCTTATTACCCTGATCTTTAGATTCAGATACAGACTTTTACTTTTCAACTCCATATTTATGTTGCCCTCTTTCTCCAACTCCCTGTAGTGATTTCAAAGTAAAGAAATGTGCATATTTGGGTTTACTGTGTTTAATGTATGACAGCTTAATTTGCAGTTCTGTGCTTAGCTGTATAACCTTATAGATACTAAACAATATTTTTTTAAAGAAATAAGGTTATTTTAATCAACATTTATAAAATGTTTGCTCTGCAAAATTATAACTGATAATTTTACTCTGTGGTCTACATTTATTAATAATATACCTCTGCTTAGTTACCTTCTGTAGACATTGAATTGCCTTATAAAATTCTGTGAGCATAAAAATAGTTCTCTAATTCAAGTGTATCAGAAACGATGTCTCAGTATAAACTATGAAGATGATATAATAATTAATAAATTCCCTAATGTTTTCAGTGATTTGGTGATTTTTTATATTGATCACACTGGAACTTTTGCCCCTTGTTCTCTAGATCTTAGCTAAGTGACACTGTCATCTTTCATTAGATGTCCAGTTGCCTCATTCTGAAGCCTTAGTCTATGCCTTGCTTTCAGAAATGGCTTATTTTTCAAATTCCCTCTTCAGGAAAAGAGACACATAAGAACTGGGTTGAACTGATGCTAAGGTTTTCTGATTGCAGTGAATCAGGTCCCTTAATCCATGCCTTGATGAAATCCTATTTGTTTCTTTTCTTTTTTTAATTTCTTTTTTATTTTATATGTGACAGCGGGACATATTACAATTCATATTACACATTTAGAGCACAAATTTTTCATATCTCTGTTTGTATACAAACTATATTCACACCAATTCATGTCTTCAAACATGTACTTTGGATAATGATGTCTGTCACATTCCACCATTGGTCTTTCTTAACTGTCCTTATTTGAAGACACTTTCCTATTATAGTTTGAATACATTTGAATTGAGGAATCCTGATAATAATACTTTCTTTCTGTCATTTAGCATTCTTCAATCATTCAGTAGATAATCAGTATCCAAAATGATGAAATGCTTCCATAGAACTTCCTGTATACTGGATGATTCTCACCATTCTCAGATCCTTAGGAGAGATTTCAGTTTCTCAAATGAAGCCCTGTATCCAAATGAACAACACAGACTGTGCAGGAATGATTGGCAATTCAGTTCCATTGATTACTAACCCATATACTCACTTGCATTATTGTTCAGGGATGCTGGTTTTTTAGTTCAAACTTCTACATGCAACAATTGGCATTTAGTTTTGTGCAGAAACCAACTGATTTTTCAGAATAATGGCACACATTTCTACATTTGCCTCCCTTGATGAAACAAATGTAGGTGTCCTTCAATGCACATTTCACTGTGGGAAAAAAAGCACATAATAAGTCATTGAATCATAATATATGACTTAAGACCCTGAAGATAGGATAAATTAGTTATTGACGTGAAAATAAGTATAACATCTCCATATAAGGATAGAGATTTGGGAAGTCATTTTTTTTGCCTATTATTCTAGTGATAATAGTTTTCCATTATTTTTTGTTTCATTGTTAATTTTAATTTTTTCTCTACCTTTTGGCTGAACCCACTAACTGCTAAAGTTTAGTTTGACATGAATGTTTCCAAATAGTTATTGCTGTATCTAGAAGTAATCCTTGAATGATTTCTTTGGCTTTTATTTCTTTGGCTACTTACATACCTGTTTTGCTTTTTTATAACAGTTTTTTGTTATATATATTGATATCCAAAGAACTGCACGTATCCATGTATATAATTTGATAAATGTGGGCATATATAAACTTGTTTAAATACCATTATGAAAATTAAGGTAAATGACATAGTTAACATCTCAAGATTTTTTTCTTCTACTGTGTGTGTGTGTGTGTGTGTGTGTGTGTGTGTGTGTGTGTGTGTATGTGTTTTGTTGTTGTTGGTATCAGGGATTAGACTCCAGGGCACTTTAAAATGGAACCATATCCCCAACCCTTTTTATATATTTTTTTTTAAAAAACAGGGTCTCACTGCATTGATTAGAGCTCTACTGAGTTGCTGAGTCTGGCTTTGAACTCACAATCCTCATGTCTCACCTTCCTGAGCCAGTGGTATTATAGGCATGCACCAGCATACTTTTTTCTTTTTCTAATTTCAAAAGCAGTTAAACATTTAAACATACCTGGATTTCAAACTCAAAATGGGAGATTTAGTTAATATTGTTTATTTTACTATGTTACTTAAATATCTCTAGACTTATCTATTATTGGAAGAGCAGAAAGAACCCTCCAGACTATAAGATAAAGAGGTTTTTTGAACACTTTTAGAGACTTGAGCCAGTACTTAGCCAAGGACAATGAATTGCTGGGGTGGTAATGCTGTCATGCATGACCAGCCTTGAGCTCCTAGTGAAGAAGGGAGTGAAATCTGAAATTGGTCAGCATCCCCTTATGTCTCTTTCTTTCTGAGTCTTTTATAAAGTGCTCAAACCTGCATCATCATAGTATAAGCCAGTTGATGAACTCATTCACATCATGGGTATTAGACAATATTTTACTTCTTCAAGAAATATTTGCATTTTTCAGCCAATTATGGAGGTAGACTCTCAAAGTAAAGACATTAATAATAATGGTGAATTACCAGCTTCCCAGGAGCTCAACATATAGGACCCAGAAGTTGATGGTACTAAGGATTCAATATATCTGTGCCTTCTGTTTTCAGTGCAGTTATGTTAGCATAGATCTCTCTGTTACTTTCAAAAATAGTTATTTTAAGAAACAAATTAAGCCCATATTATATTGAAATTTTTACTGTATATTTTAGACCATGTGATACCACTATTCTCCCATATAAATTAATGATGTTTCCGTATTTGTATTATCTAGAGAGATGCTATTTATTCTTTTTGATGCCAGAGGGAAAAAGACATTATCGCACTAGCTTAAAAATGCATCCTCAAATTACACTGTCCTACATGAAGGGTGTGAAGCATGTATGTTGACTTAATTGGAATTTACAAATAACAGAAGATGACAGCTGTCAAGCACCAGTATGAGAAAAAGAATAGCATTATTTAAGTGGGAATTCTAAATTAGCATTTTTCCACCAGTAACAAAAATAACAAAAAAGCATCTCTCTAGATAACAGCTACTGTATCATATAAAAATTCATTTTTATGCACAAGAAGGAATTGCAAATTCTTCAACTTTTAGATGAAATCATGCACGCATATACATAATGTCTCTTGGGTTTTTGAAGATACTGAAAATGTCATGAAGACTTTCACATACCTTTTTTCCAAAGCAAGTGACTTGGGGGACACATGTAAATCATGATAGCATAACTGAAGCTAATATTTTATTATACAACTGTGACTGTGCTAAATACCAGTCTTCTCTTTTTTTAAGGTAAATTCTGTTCAGTTTTAGAATACATAAACTCTGATTTTAATTGTGTGTCCTGAATTTAAGGTGATGTACTACAATGATAATACTCATAATTCTCATCCACTATATTTTATTTGAATTATAAAATAATTCAGTTCATTTGAATATTTTTTTTTGTGTGTGTTTGTGTGTGGTGGGGGTATGTACAGGTCTCACCCTGTTTGCCTAGACTAATCTTGAACTCTTAGGCCCAAATAATACTCCTGATCAGTATCCTGAATTAAGGTTATGTCTGGCTACCATGCCTGGCTTCAAACCACTTGAATCCTTTACCCAAACTACTTGTATATTTGAGGTTGTTTGCTTTTTTTCTTTTGTTTTACTCAAAATTAGTCTCATTTTTAGAGCATTCAATTTTTTGTGTGCTGCTAAGGGATAGATTTAAAGTTCAAAGAGTAAACTGTTTGAGTTCTAGATCACTTCTAAATCAGATGACTAAGTTATGTTTTTGTTTGTTTGTTTGTTTGCTTATTTTATTTTATTTTTAAAAGGTGAATGGAGCTATGTTTGGGTTTGTGTGAAGTGATTGTTTGCATAAACAAGAAAAATTCTCCTATCTCTAGAAAACTGAAATGTATCAAACCAGATTTTTAATGATTTTCATCAAGATGTTTCCCTTTAGCTGCTTTTCCAATCTCATAGTAACAAGTGTAGTAAAGACTTGCAAAGACTACAGTCCAAGCACATGACAGCCAACACGATAATTATTGCCTTTACTATCTCCTGAAATAGATGGCAAACAAGAGTTTCTTCCTATAATATGAGGCAACTGAAGGTTACTTGCTATAAAAGATGTTTCCATACAGTTTAAAGTAATTGAAACACTATTAAAGAACATCCTAAAATATATTATACTCTGTATTAGACACTTTTCATACATATATCATCAATTCTCATGATAAGAATATGAGGCAGAGTTAATTCCTAAATTTAGTTGACAAATTAAAAAATATAATGGGAAAGGAGTATAGAAACCTAACAGATTATATGGCCAATACATGACAGAAATCAATTTTGAACCCAGATTTTGTTACCTCAAGGTCATTCTCATTTTCCTGCATTCATAATGTAATTTGACCTGAGGTAATAGGGGCATTAAAATGTTTCTTACAGGGCTGGGGTTGTGGCTCAGTGGTAGAGCGCTTGCCTTGAACTTGCGAGTCTCTGGGTTCAATCCTCAACACCACATAAAAAAATAAATAAGTGAAATAAAGGTATTGTGTCCAACTACAACTAAAAAATAAATATTTAAAAAATGTTTCCTACACTAACTCAATTGAAAGTGCCATTTTAAAATGAATATTCTCAAAGTAAACTATGCAATATAATATAACCATGTCTATCTTAAGTTATTGGAAAACACAAGATTACTATACAGCATTCATTTTCAAAGATCTAGCTGGTTACACATTACATTAACAACATATCTAACTTGTCCATCTGGACAACCAGCTCATCAAAGTTTGATCAAATCCTTAAGTTTTTAATGTGACTCACCAGGAGCCTTACATTTTAGTAAGATCACAAATAGATTATTTGTAATTAATTCCTGGGACCATAAAAGACCATACTCCTGGCAATTAGGTGGCTCCTTTGTCTCCAGTTGACATCAACCAAGATTTCCCTGTCCAGAAAGATATATATCTTCTCAGTTAACATTTCCTTTTACCTGGTGACAAAGAGGCCAGAAAGAAAAATAAAATAAAGAGGACTGGAGCCTTCATGATTGAGGAGAATCAGCCAAGCTAGTAGTTCTGGAGTCTTTGATTAGAAATAAGGTGGAAAACATCATTTTATACATCTCTTCCTGCAGTAATATGAATTTAGTCGTTCATGGTTAACAAAATTAACACTTGTATGTAGCAGTGCCTGGGGCAAAAGTGCTGGACATTACTTTTCTTTTATCTTGGGAACATGAAAGGCCTATGGTGACCCCAGAAGATTATTATGTTTTAAAATAATGAGTTATTTAAGAAATACCAATGCCACTGGCAATTTCTTATGAGTTCTGAGGGATATAAACATGAGAATTTAATCTTTCTTTTTACTTTTTTTTCTGTTTCTTTCTTACACAGCTTTGCAAAGTAAAGAGGTAATAAACTAATAAATTTAAAAAGCAGGTGAAATTTTTTTTCTCCTGTTTCATTACTTTAGTAACTAGATCATTTCCCCCTTTCATCTATGATTATTACTATAACCCTCTTCACCATTATTGAAATAATGCTTTACTGTTTCATATGCAAGGTAGATATTAGAAACACTGAGGTCTAAGAGAATTTCACAATAAATACACACACACACACACACACACACACACACACACAAATACACAGCCTGATAAAAATGTATGTAATGATGTATTTGCAAGATGCCAAGTGATGACATTGGTAATAAACAGTAAGTCATTTTAGTAAGAGAATGAATTATTTGAATGTTTTCTGTGTGGAGGTATTTCATTTACAGTTATATCAAAAGACAAGTTTAGCAAAAGATTCAAATCATATTTGGTTTTGCTTTATTTTGTGTATTCTTTTTGTTTCTTTCTTTTTGCAGTTTCTTTCTTTCTTTTTTTCTTTCTGAGGATTGAACCTAGGACTTTGTATGCTAGTCAAGTACTCTACCACTGAGCTACACCCCCAGCTGCATATTCTTTTTAAAATATCAGAATATAAAATATCCTAATATAAAAATTTTAGGAGTGTTGATTACCATAGTCCATTAACAGAAAGTTAAAATAAATTAATGCCCAGTTTCAGAGGTGTTACGATGCTGTGGTATGAGAAGGTAATGAAAGTTCTATTATTAATAATAAAATGTAATAAACTTCATTATGCTTAGTTGTTTAGCCATACAACCTCAAATAGTGCAAGAATATTTAGTAGTTGTCTTATCGGAAACTCTTGAATTCCTATGGCCAATCTCTAGAAAAGTTTTGCAAAAATGAAATTAGGTTCTCTGAACTATCCTTACTCTCGCAATATACTTTTAAGTGGGTTCAAAGGATTGGTGATTATACAAAGTAAAAGTGGTTAGCCTCTGATTAAATGTGACCATCAATCCAAAGTGTGCTACTAAAGTTTGGTGCTCATCAAACCTGGTGTCTTCAGGACATATTTCTGATTCTCAGCACATTAGTTATTTCAAAGGCTTCCTATTCTACTTCAGGGATTGAGAATAAATTAAAAGGAGAAATTATCATGTGAACAATGGGTTCTTTATGATATGTCCTCCAACTATAGGCTCCTTTCATGGACTATAGCCCCTTGTTTCTTAGAAGAGTGTTTGCGAGTTGAGTTCTCTTCTCTCTGCTACTGACTTGCTAAGAAGAATTTTAATCAATTCAGCCATCTTGGCTTAACCTTCTTTATCATTAAATTTTTAAAAAAGGTAACACTTGTTCATCATTTAGTATGTATCAGTCACTGTTCCAAACACTTGGGTGTATTAATTTATCCAGCATCACAGTTTCCTTCAAGGTAGTATTTTTGCTTAATATAGATGTAGAAACAGACATAAAATAACAAGCAATTTGCTCAATCCTTTAGAGCTCATAGGTGACAGTGAAGAGAACTGAACCTAGAAGTCTGAAACTAGAATCTCTTTGCTTAACTACCTGTATACTGTGGAATGAAATGAGGGGTCTGGTAAAATAATCTGAAAACATTCATTTTTATGCAATATTGTTTTAATGAAATAGATAATCGTGCTGATATGGTTTTCAAAAATAATTTCATAGCTTCTGTGAAATAATTTGTTAAAAATAATTTGTTAATTTAAGTAATTATACTTCACATCACTTAAGTGGATATTTATAAGGTAGAGGATCACATTCCTCAAACCATTTAGTTATCAGGTAAAGTACTGAACAAAAAGTGCAATAGCAGAGGGTCTTTAGTCTTTGAAATAAGAAAAGTATTTAAAAACCCAAGAAAGTGAGATTCTATGCAATCATTAGAGTGGTATCATTAATTTTTAATAGGAGTTGAAAAGTTCAAGGATATCCTCTACAGATAAGGTAATGTAAAAATCAGCTCAAAGAATGATCCACTTTATCAGATACCATAATGTACTATAAAATAGTGTAATAAAAATAAGAGAATAGAAAATAAAGGTAAACTGATCAATACAGACCTAAAATATATGTTTATTTTTATGAATATAAAATCTCAAATCAATCTAAAAAATAAGGTATATTCCATAGTCCAAATGATATTGGAATTAGTAATGTATCAGTAAAAACAATGGGTAAAAGTCCATATTTTCTAACATGCCCTAAATTATTTATATTTAAATTATATATCTTAATGTAAAAATAGTCAAAGGTGGAAAAAA
The DNA here is from genome assembly GCF_048772815.1 of Callospermophilus lateralis. Classification (NCBI taxonomy): domain Eukaryota; kingdom Metazoa; phylum Chordata; class Mammalia; order Rodentia; family Sciuridae; genus Callospermophilus; species Callospermophilus lateralis. The sequence goes on along the minus strand of NC_135310.1, from coordinate 105,585,863 downwards.
CATTTGAATGTTTTTCTGCTTCTTCTTCTCTTCCTCCTCCTCCTCCTCCTCCTCCTCCTTTCTTCTTCTTTTGCCTCTTCCTCTTCCTCCTCTTCTTCCTATTATTATTTTGGAACATGAGGATTTAACCCAGGAGTGCTTAGCTACATCCCCAGTCTTTTAAATTTTTTTTTTTTTTTTTTTGTCTTGAGACAGGATCTCTCTAAGTTGCTGATACTGACATTAAACTTTCAATCCTCCCACCCCAGTCTTCTGCCACTGGGATTAAAGTCATGTGCCATCAGTCCCATCTTGCATGTTTCACATAAAATATATATGGAAAGGTTTTGTAATTTTGTCTCACTGAAAGCAATAAAAAAATTGGGCATGAATTTGTATCTATGTAGATACTCAAAGCTGCATAATGAAAAATATGAATGAGCATAACTAAAGGAGCAATCGAAAGTAGTTTGTGACAACTTTATGCTATTACAAAAAAACTGCAAAGCTATTAAAAATTGTGTGTAGGGTGGGTAAAAAGAGAGATTGAATAATGTGATATCTTTAGTAATTTATGAACTTGGGTATATTAAAATAAATTGAGGACTTTCCTCATTTTCTACAAATATCTCTGTATCCATGACATGTCCATATATCAAGGAATATTTAGTATTGCCTCTTAACTGTCTTTGTGTTTCTAGTCTTTATACATATATATTTACTTTCAAAGTAGCTCAAAAGTGATGTGGGAAAAAAACAATAAAATACTCTGTTTTTCTTACTTTTAGCTCTCTTATACCCCTCTGCAAGTAGTAATTGCACAGAATGTAAAGAAAGAATATGAAACTTATTATTTGAGTTGAAATCCACAGATATAGTGAAGCCAAGTATGGAAAGCAGATAAGTTTCTTCTGTCATATTTCACTGTATTAATATTCTGGTAAGGAAAGATCTTGTCCTGGATTCTGCTCCATTGCATACTCCTTAATCACCTCTGTACTTTGGAGTGCTTTCCTAGAAGTTTTTCTGAGTTATTCTGTGCTGCCTTGGGTTTGTATGGGCTGGCAGAGCTATCTGAGTGAGCTGGACCAAGCTCTGATGGGACCTAAATAGACCCTAATACAGTTTCTTCTCTTTTTTTCCATCTTGGACCCATGATGCAATCACTTCTCACAATATTTACTGTCGGCTAGGTGTCTTGTCTTGGGAAAGCTCTGTAATTTACTCAAAAAAAAAACAAAAACAAAAACAAAAACAAAAACAAAAACCTATAGCAAGCTTCCTATTTTGGCTGGAGTCTAAACAGAGCATTACTTCTGCAGAATAATGAGAGATTGGGTCACCAGAGAGGTACTGCACCTTAATATTAATCAATTCTAACTTAAATCTTATCCTGAAGGTATGCAGAACTCAGAGCTACTGATGATTTACTGCTGCACTGAGTGTTTGGGTTTCAAGAAGGCGAACTTTTAACTTAACTGTATTTTTTGCTGGGGTGTCATCTTCAGTATACAGCATGAGATGGCAGTAGATGGCAGAGTTCCTTTGTCTTCTGCTCCACCCCACATTCTTCCTCCATGTGAGGGTACTCAGGGTGGTCATTCCATTATCTTCCCCCACAGGCTCCACACTACTTTTAAGTAGTCCTTAGGAGTAAGCTTGTCTTCTAAGAATTGTATACATCCTTTCTCCTCATTTTGAAATGCTAATGGGCCCTTTAGATTAATGTCTTCTTTTGCCTCTGATGGATATAATTATTTGTACACCCTGTGGTTAGTCTTGAACTCGGCTGGAGGAGGAATGACAGTCCTTGGTGAAAGGGACTGTGTGTGCTTGTGTGCTGTACCCAGAGCCTCACACACCATAGGCAAGCATTCTACCACTGAGCTATGTGGTCAGTCCTGGGGCTCCTCTTCTACCCTCATTCAGTTGGTAGCAATGCAAGAGGACACTCAGTACTGCAATAGATCATGTTCTAGGAGGGCAATTTCTGACATTGAAGTTTAAGAAATGGTTAAAGGCTGTGTTGTCAATTCTCACAATATAAAATCCCTAACCACATGCTTAACGTGCAGAAAATACTATCATTCACATTTCCCATTATATTCTTTTCTGGGTAAGGCTAGTATTCATGGTCATCACTAACATTTCAATAACATTTTATAGAAGTTAGCATTCACTGGCAGTGCTATGGTGCAGCATCATTAATAACAACAGAACCAGAAATTTAAAAAGTGGCATTAGGGAACTACAAAGGCAAAAATGTATGCTTTTCAATTAAAACTGGTTCTAAATAACCTTGGCAATATGAGAAATAAAAACATTTCCATATTGCATGTGTGTGTCTGGTGGGTGTTTGCATGGATGTGTGTAGGAGAGACGTGGAATTTAAGAGAAGGCATTTGATAATAAAAGACGTGAGGAGTTCCAGCCAGATTCTATGAAGAGTCTTCACATGCATTTACTAGACAACAAAGTACAGCAACTAAAGAAATACAAAAATATAAGAAAAAAATGGCAAAACTAAATATGTTTTTGTAAAGATTAATAAAGATGACAAATTTCTAGCAAGACCTAAAAATGTATGAAAGAAGACACAAATTATATTCTTTCTCAGATATCGAAAAATAATCATTAAGGCTATTCTCTCTGTTACATTAAATGTAATATATAAGTAGCCTTGTGTCAATACTTTTGAAAATTGATAAAAGTGATATATTTATTATAAACAACAAAAATTTGATAAAAACAATACAAACATATAGTCTGTAAGCATTATATAAATTAGAATACTGTTAAAATTCTTGTAAAATATTCATATGACTTCACTGAAGAGTTCTACAATATGTTCAGGGAATGAAAAATTCTATGCTGTACAAAATCATTAAGGGAACAGAATGAAAAGGAGAAAATATAATTTCTAAAATAAGGAGGTAAAATTTTGTACACAATAATCCATAAATTTGATTTTTGTTTTTGTAAATACTTGTTTCTTACATGGGAAGTGTTAACATCTAATTTGAAGGAAAGTATCATAGTGCAGGGATACTTTCCTTTCTAGCAGGGTGATCCTTTGGATGTGCAGGATCACAAGAAAAGAACTGGTTTTTAACAGAAAGTTTATTTATATACAGAATCTGAATTGAAAATGCAATGCATAATCTATGGTCTATGTGAAGTACAGTTATACATCAATGAAGATACAGAATGAGTAGAAAGACCATATATGACCTCTTTGTTTACCGTCCAGTCAGTGCATGTGAAGATGCACGTTTTGTAGATATTTTGGAGAAAGTTGCTTCCTGATTTCATGGGGGACGTTTTGCAATTTAATACCTTTTAGTTCTAGTTATATACTAAGTTGTGCCTCCCTACCATTCTTATGTTGAAGCCATAGGCCTCAATGTAACTGCATTTTGAGAAATCGTATTTAAAAAGGTAAAGTTAAATAAGCTTCTAAGTGTGAAACTCTAATTCAATAGGATTTATTTCCTTATAAGAGGCAGAGATGTGAGGGGCCCACATGGAGAGAGATGAATTTGTGAGAACAAAGCGAGATGGCTCCCTTCAAACCAGGGAAAAGAACTCCAAGAGCTTCAACATAAAATCCCCTTGAATTTGAATTTCACATCATTATAATGATGACCAACAAATTGCATTGTTCAAACCATTCAAACTGTGGTAGTTTGTTATGGCAGCTCTCGGAGACTCATACAGTTGTTCTCAGCATGTTTTCTCATTCTTGCCAGGTAATTTCCTGGAATATTTTACAATTGAGTACATAAAATATATTCTTAAATTGATGTTTCCATCCTCTCCCTGTATACACTCACTTTCTTCTTGATGACAGCAGGGATTTTCTTGTTTTATCTATTTATTATTAATATCTACTAGATATAAATAGATATTAATAATGTTTAAGTGAATACTAGATATTAATAATCTAATAGATACTAATAATGTTTGAATGAATACTAAATATTAATAATGTTTAAGTGAATAGATAAATGAATGAGTAGAAAAATCAATTAAATGAATTATAGAACCATCATAAGTGAATACTGCATAACTACTGTTTGGGGGCTCATCACAGCTACTTTCCCCCCAATATTAACAAAGTTTTATTCCTACTCTGAGACTGATGATGTATTAACTATTGACAGACTCTTAGGTCTGAAAATGAGCAGGTCTTCTTTCAACCTACAACATAACTATGCATGTAGAAATGACCTTTGGGAAAGAGAACCATATCAGCATACTGACTTGTTCATCATAAATTCACTATCATTAATTTTGGGGCCTTGAGAGCCAGCCAGGAATGCTGCCAGGAAATCAGATCATGTGTCCTGTTTCCTTTACACTCCACTAATTTTAGAGAATTAGTTCATGTTCTCTTCTCACTTCTGAAGCCACCAGAGCTTGGTTCCATTTTTTAAAACTTTAGCTGATGACCTATCATTCTACTTCATAGAGAAGATGGGGCAGTCAGTAGGGAACTTCATTTCTCTGACAGTTATTTTCCCCCCTGTTTTCCGAATGGGAATTACATTGTTCCTTCTTGTACTCTGGATGGGCTCTCCTGCTGCCATAACCCTAGAGAGGGGCAACATCTCTACTTTTGCTTTGGATCCATTATTTTCACCTACTCAAGGATGTCATTGTAGGAACTCTTTTCTTTTTCTTTTGCATCATCAATTTTCTTTTTCAGTAGATCTTTCTTTTACATAATAATATTTAAAATTTTCCAAATTTGGAAATAATCCTCCCTTGACCCCTCTTTGATCTTTACCTACTACACTATTTTCTTTGTTCCATTTACCAACAAATGCTTTCAAATAATTTTCTAATTCTCTCCAGTTTTTCATATTCTAATTCTGTCTTGAATGAGATTTTTTTCTTCTTCCAGTGTCCTGAAATTGCTCTAATCATTGTTACCAAAGACTACTACATGCTAAAATCTTGACCATTTCCTCATCTTAAGAATTAACTTATTAGGAATTGTGGATACATGCTCTTTAGTGTTGTTTGGACATTACATTTATATGTGTCCTAAATTTGTGATTACTTATTAGTCTATTATACTGGTTTCTCATCTTATTTAACCTTTGCATTTAAGCATACCCCATGTCTTAATTCTAGAAAAATCTTTTACACTATTCCCATGGAGGTGTGATTTTTTACATTTATCTAGAAGTTGATGATTCTCAAGTTTTATCCCTATCTTGAACCTTTTCTCTTAAAGTTTAGACAGGTTTCCAACTATGTTTTGATCTTTTCAATTAAATACCTAAACTTGTATGGTCCAATTGAGCCCCAGAAAGACAGACACATCTTGCTACGCTGTCTCCCATGACATATTTAATGGCAACTTTTCTTTTTTATACTTACTTAAATAACTTACATCATCCATGGTCTGCAAGGATAAAAATCACACTAATTTCCTTTCCTGAGACAATCATTTGGCACTATCTTCAAAATATATCAAGAATTTTGCTGCCTTTTATTGCATCCATACCCACCATGATGTAAAGGGTTCTAAAAATATCAGATTGTTAAAAATTAAAAGAAGAAAATAGATTTTAATGAGTTTTGCTCTGGACTGCCTGTAAGAACCACATTAAAAAGTTCAGAAACATATGCATAAAGATTGAATTTCTATTTGACACAATGAAAAATATAGACCATGGTTTCATTTGTATTTCTGTATGTTTCCATTATTATATGTGGAGTAATATACTGAAAACCAGCTTAGTAATTTGTCTAAAATTACATGAGTCAGTAATAAGTACTGGGGGATTAAAAACAGAAATATCTTCTTCCAGTATTTACAGTTTTTCAATTTAGCTTTCAAACTACATTAAAAGCCTAAAAATTCAGAATACAATGTTGCTTGTTTGGTGTAGATGAGAGATATTTTAAATTTCTAGGCAAAATGTTTATAACATTTACTAACACCTACTGTAATTACAAATCTATGCTAGGCCTGGGTAAGATGAAGGAAACATGAATAATACTTTCTAAATACTTATAATTTACTTGTAACCTAGCTGTTAATCCAAGAGAAAACCCATCTATGGGCACCATCTGTAGGAAAATAATATAAGTGATTACATGGTTCTGCCAATCTCATATGTTAAGTTAAAATTGGGCATTTTCACATCATTTTTATTTATAACTACTTTATCAAATGGGGATATTAAGATACAGAAATTCTGGGGCTGGGATTGTGGCTCAGTGGTAGAGTGCTCACCTACCATGGGCAGGGCCTGGGTTCTATCCTCAGCACCACATAAAAATAAAGGTATTGTGTTGTGTCCATCTACATCTAAAAAATTAAAAAAAGGTATTTTGTCCAATTACAACTAAAAAATATATTTCTAAAAAAAGATACGGGAATTCTGGACATAGATTCTTTACTGACTCTAACCGTGGGCAGAATTCAGTTTATCATCTCTCACAATCCTGCACATTTGTTGTCCCCATTCCCAAATTTTTTCCAAAGTGTTGAGGGCTATCTTGGAAATGAGCACTGTCTGGTCAGTTTCAAGAGTTCAATGTGTAGACTTCTTCAAATCCTTTAGTCATTTCCAAGTATCAATTCACTTACCCACTTTGGGATTGGAAAATACCTACTGATTTTATCTGCTAAAACCATATTGGCATGCTGTCCTGACCAAGTGAATGTTGTTGCCACTATAGGGCCTTTCTATCTGCAGGTCCATCAAAAGGCCCCAATTCTTCCATCTGAGTTCTCCCATGCAGTCAGAGATTGCTCATAGAATTAAGACATCAGGTAGCTCCTGATGTCTTAATTATCTTTTACGTTTGTGTTAGTTTTCTCCATGCACTTACATGTTCAATTATGTGGGTATGTTCTGTTACCTATCTTTTAGATTTTCCCATGGATCTTGATTTTGCTATCTGGTTATTTCACTTTCAATAACTGTGTTGCTGTTGCATCTTATTTGATGCCCTTTCCTTAAAACTTTAGTGTAAATTTTGAGTATTTGCTTTATTTGTCATTGCATTTGACTTTTAAAAATGTGTTCCTCATTCCTACTGCTCTATATGTGTGTCTTTTTGTCTTTAATCCTCACATCTGATCCTGGTACCAGTCTCTTAGCCTACATTAGCTATCCTCTTTGACTCTTACTTCTGCATTCCTTTTACTTCACTTTGTTTCACATCATTCAAACCTCCAATACCTATTTGATCCCTAATTTGGTCCAGGATTCCAGTTCTTGTCATTTATTTTAATTATTATGATAGACATTCACAAAGTCTCCCATTAAAAACAGGATAAACAAAATAATAATCCTAGACTAGTAGCTAATGTTTAAAAACAAATATATGTTTGGGCATCTGGAAAAACTGACAAATGGTTAATATATCCTTTCTTTATAGCTGTGAAACAAATTATATTCTCCATATTCCCTCCCCCAACTCTTAATATAAGAGAAAACACTTGTGATGTCTAGTACTTACATTGAAGTTGAAATAACAAACTTCTTCCATCCCATCCAGGGCTATGCTAGAAAACTGTAATATTAGGCCCAGCTAATGTTTATGAGTCTAGATTCTTCAGCTAAAGTCCAGATTGTATTTAAACCCAGTTCTTAATAGATCAAATGGTGTTAGACTAGCATGACTTTTTAAATGAACAGAACAGAGGGAGGGACAATGAGTGTATCTATGCTGTACTCTAGCTTACACTTTAGTTCTTATTTAAGTTTTTTCTGTGTCTTGATTCTCAATGATCTTATTGTGATATTAGACCACTGATAAACCCAGGAATATTGGTTTTCATGAATCAAAATTTTAATGAGATGATGATAAATGTTCAATTGTATAAGTTAGGGGACCCAAGACAGTTTCAACATGAGCCTCAGTTAAAACAATCCTAATACTCATGTCATAGGAATCAGCTCCAGAAACACATCTGCTCAAACTTCTGGCTCAGAGAGAGTTCCTATCTCATTGCATTCTATAGGGTAATAAGCATCTAAAAGGGAAGATAACAATATTGACTTGTGTATTTAATTATTTATTTCACAGGCTTTAATTATATATATCCAGTGCTTTAATGTACATACTACTTCTTTGTTCAGAGATATGTCCTCTTTTTCAAAATCAATCGTCCTCAAAGATCTCAAGGCAGCAAATCTTACGTACTGAGAAACATATATCAATTTGCTTTTCTCTTTTATAACAGTCTCTTCTACAGTTACCATAACGTTTGGTACAGCGCTCAGCATCAATTAAGGAACACGTGGCTAAAGTAAAAAAGAGAGTAACTGAAATTACTGAACTTTTATTTAAATATATATAAAAGATATATACAAAAGTGCTATATGTACATTGTACCAAGTTTAGAAACTGCCAAAAATACACTATAAATATTTTATAATGTTATATATGCAAAAATTGAAAGTAATTTTAATTAATACCCAATGAAAATGTTCATGCTCTATATTACTCTCAGCAAGATTCAGGACTTTTTCAGAGCTTCATTCTATTCAATTGTTATTATATGTAACAATCTATAATTTTTGAATGCAACTGTATAACATCAATATTTTACCTATTTTTGGAAAATTAGGTCAAATCTAAGGTTTTAGTCTTTTTGAATTATGAAAAAACATGCATTCAAATTTTTGACACACATGCTCATTTCTTTTGGGTATATTGCTAAAGGAAGAATAGAAGGATAATGTGTCTGCATAGCTTCAAGTTTAGAAGAGAATGACACACATATTTCCAAATCATTTGTTCTAATTTAAAACTTCTAACAGCATTATATATTAACTGCACACATTCTTAAACCTTACCAATGCTAGATATTTTTAATTTAATATTTCTGACATTTGTAGAGATACTTTATACAGCGTACCTCATCTCATATTTCACAATGATGTGTTCATTTTTCTGATTACTAAGGAAATATAACATATTTTCTAATGTTAATTGATTTTTGTAGATCTAAATGTTTTAGAAATTGACCAGTCTTCTCCCATTTTTTATTAGGTCATATTTTTATATTGATTTTAATGAATTCTTTATATGTGTATGTATTCCTTGCCTGCTAAATACATTACACATAGATTTCCCAGTATAGAGCTTGTCTTTTTACTCAATGATGTTTTTGATTTTTAAAATTGCCTTATTTTAATATAGTCAATGCTATCATTTCTTATTAAGAAATATTACACCTGGCATGTCCAAATCATCTCTTCTTTTTAACTTGTATGATTTGCTGTTTCGTGTTTGTGATTTAATTTAGTAATTTTGGAATTGGTTTTTGGCTATGGTAAGAGAAAGTTGTTAAATTCCTTTTTTTACCTTATGTGGTAATATAAAAAAATAAATCCTTTTCCTTGAAACATTCATTTGTCAGATTGGTTTCTGCCTTGCCATCTTCATCATTAATAGAAGTTTTACAATTTATGTAGATCTTTTTTATGGATTCTCTGTTCTGTTTCATTAATTTTTCTTTTCAATATATCATTGCATTGTTGAATAAGTCCTCCCATCTAAGTCTTAGGACAAGAATTTATAAATTATTATCTACTGTTTAATTTTTTCCCACAAATTTAAAATTGCTATTCCAGATTTCACAAAAGAAAACAAATATCAACTTTTAGGATAAGATTAAGATTTTATAAACTCTATGTATCATATTGAAAAATACCAACAACTTTCCAGCAATGTATCCTCCAATCCACTAACATGCATATCCTTCCATAAACTTAGATCTTCTTTAATTTTGTGATAATACTTTTTAGCTCACTGTGTAGAGGTTTTTAGAACTTTCTTCGGATTATTTCCTTGTAACTAGTATTTTTAAGGATATTCTAAATGATATTGAATTCATAATGTGATTTTCTTCTAAGTATTATTATATAGAAATTGATTATATATTTATTTTTATCAATTTTTCTAACTCATTAGTTATTTTATCAGAGGATCCCTTTGCTTTCTCTAGATATAATCAAAGAAGTGAATAATGATGATATTTTTCTGTTCAAAACTTTAAAAATGCATTTTTTCTTAAGCACTAAATAGAACTCTATTATGATGTGTATTGGTATTAAAGATGGATGGTACTCTTATTTATAATCTCAAATGGAAATTTTTAATTACTTGGTAGGAAATTTATCAGATAGTATTTTTAGTATTGTTAAGACTGATTAGGTGCAGGATCTTAATTATATATTTCATTAACTTATGAGGATTTTTAAAAATAGTAATTTTACCCAAATCATTTTTATATATTGATTCAATCATATAATATTTCTTTTCTAATATGTTCATGTGCTAATATTGATTTTAGAGAGCTATATCAATTTTACAATCCAGGAATTCAAACAAATTTATGAAATAATCAGATTTTGATGCTAGGTTTTACTTTTCTTCAGGATTTCTGTACCTAAAGTCATGAATGAGATTTGCCTTTAATTTTCTCTTTTAACCCATTTAGGCTTCAAGTTTTCAGTTCTGCAAATATTTAAATGAAACTGACAAAGCTATATTAAAACAGGTTGGAAATAATAATTTAGAGATTATTATAAAATTAACTATCATTAATAACCTTATGATGGCATTAATAATATTTATATGTATATATTATCAGTAGTAATTCACATATTACTTTTATAAACTAATAGAACTCTAAAAAATGTTTTCAAAGTTACCATAATTGATATATTTGTTGGTCAATATAAATTTTTCAGATATTCCATAAATAGGATGATGGAACATAATTGGTTAAAGTCCTTAGTTTTAAATGTGGGATTTTTTGAGGGGATTTTCCCCCTAGGAATTATACACTATTTACAATTTTAATGTATTATTATGAAGTTGCTCATAATATTTTTACATGATAATCTTTATGCCTGTGGCAAATACACTAGCCTCTCTGATGGTTTATTTTTGCCCTGTCTCCTTTTATATATAGTTTTGTTAAAGATTTCTAATTTTATTAGTATTCAAAATAAAATGTGACCTTTGAAACTGTTCTCTCTTGTGCAATTTCTAGTTTATTAATATCTGCCTATGTTTTAGTATACATTTGTTACTGAGAGTTTAATTTGATTATAATTTTCTAACCTTGGGAGTTACATTTTTGTTGCACTTAAATGTTTTTAATATTGTATTTTATTTAAGCCAGTATATCCAAAGTATTATCATTTCAAAATAATATATATTTCAATATAAAAATATATATATTTCAATATAATAAAGATCTTTAAAAATTCTTAATAAGATATTTATATCTGTTTTGTGTTAAGTCTTATAAAATCACTGTATATGTTATGTTACATCAAGATCTCAATTTAGATGCAAAATTTTTATCAGAAAATCTGATATTAGATTGAAAATTGTATTAAATCTGTATTAAATCTCTATAATATACAGCTGGAAAACTGGATTCACATATCAGGTTCTTCCAAACATGCTTAAATATCTTTAAGTCTTGTAAATTTTAAAATGTGCTTGCTAAACACCTAAATTGGTTTTAGGTGTTTCATACTAAATTGAAAGACATCTTTATCAAATATGATGGAACCAAATATATTATTAAGCCTTGGCTAAGAATAATCTGCCCACATGATTAAATTTTAATTGTTTCAGGGCTACTTAATAAAAGTAGTAGGGATGAAATCACATTCTGGAATATGTTGTTGAAAAAAAATATTGATATATGACTATCAAGATCAATCAAAGGAAAAATCCTATGACCTAGATGTATGGAGGGTGGGAAGCATATGCTGTAACAAACTTATTTTACTATTACCTATAGCTAATATCATGCAATAGCTATGCATGTATTTTTTGTAATATTTTTATAGCCTTAATGCTCATAATATCTCAGTATAATGGCCCTACACTGAGTAAATAGGTAGCCACTGGCTTCTTATGGCTCTCAAGTACTTTAAATATGGGAATGTAACTAAAGAAGTACATTTTAATTTTAATTTTAAGCATACAGATACAACTATATAAATTTCCTTATAATATCATGTCATGTCATTCAATGAGCTTTGAGTTATCTCACTTAAATTACAACTTAGTTTGAATCATTTTCTAATATCCTTTGATGTTTATTTTTCAAATTAAAGATATGTTAATTTTCATGTTTAAATTTTCTATATTTTATATCTGTGATAGTATTTGTTTTTCTGTTTTCTTTGTAGTTAAGATGCATTATCATCTTCCAATATTAACATCACAGAGTTTTCTACTTTCAACTTTTTTATAGAAGTTTTCTTTTTATTTATCAAGTAAGCAAATTTTCTTGGTGATTAACTCCCCTTGATTTAAAACTTAGTAAATCTTAGAGTATCAGAATCAATAATCTCTTCCTGGCAACATTTCATCACCATTGAATTTATCTTCTTCACCATTCTCAACTCAGCCTCCCATTCACCATGCAATGTATCTCAGTCACCAAGGTCACTGTGATTCTCCTTTTGAGATCCCTGGCCTGTGTAACATGCCTAAAGAACAGCTAACCTTGAACACCTTGTATTCATTCTCTACTATTTCCTCTTACCTCTGTTTTTTTTTTTTTTTTTTTTAAATCTCTGCTCCTATTCCTCCTGCCATATTTCTTGAAATATTTCAGTATGATAAGCAATGTAGGAAATGCTTTGCTTATGTTAATTATTTTACTCTTTGCAAAAATCTTAGAAAATTATATATATTATCATTCATTGTACGATAAAAACCTGCAACTTCCTTGTCAGCCACATGGAGACACTGGACCTTAATATGAATCCTGATCTATGTGATGGCAGGCTTGCTCTCTCAGCCATAATGGTGTGCTGCCTTCACTCTCTCTGTGGATTCTGTTTATTTGTACCCTACTTAAAAACTGCTGATTCCTTCATGTTTTAAGCATTATCAGTGTTCATCTGCATCAGTTTTCCACAACTGGTTTGACATTTTTTGTTGCTTTTTTAATAATTTTACCAATAGCCAAACCATATCCTAATGCAACTTATGTGTTCTGTTTTGTGAATTCCTTCAAAATGCTCCATTCTGATATCTTGCATTACTCAACCTGTTTTCTTGGTTAGTCAAAGGTCAAATATAGAATCTTTCTTTCATTCTAGTATATGTTATAACTTGGTACCTGCTAGATGATCCAGAGGTAATGTGAATTCTTTGGTTACTGTTCTTATACCAAGTATCTTCAAAGCCCTAAAGCTTACTACAGTGCACAGCAAATGTAGAGTCTGACGATGTATCTACTCTACATCTGAGGTGCAAATTTCTTGCTGTATGTATGACCTTGCTGCTTTTGACCAAATTATTTAGTGAATTTTTTTAAACCTTAGTATCACTATAGAAAGCATTAGGATGAAATAGAAAGAAGAAATATGCTGCAATCCAAAAAACCTGCATTTGTATTTCACATCAGATACATGGTAGTGTATATAGGTGTGACCTTGAAAATTTTTGTCCTTTGATGTTATTCTCCTCTTTTATAAAAGAGGCAGTAATATTCAACTCAGTGTTATTGAGAGGGTCAGATTAGATATCTACACGAAAATTATAGAAAATAAAAATATTCAATGGTTTTTGCCATGTATGAACTAATCATATTTATCTTTTGCCTTTATTCTCATTTTCCAATGTCTAATACTAGTGTCTTCCTCCAAATTTCAAAACTGTTCATTAGAGATTTCTGGACATTTCCCTAAACTTCCACCATTAATGTTGTTTCACCATTCTTTTTATTTAGATAATATTTATATGTTTCTAAATAAGAATAATTCATTGATTTATCTATATTTATTTGACTCAATGTAAGTATGCTAGAGAATTACAGTAAATTGTATTGCTGTTCTCAGTGTCTGGTATTGTGTGCATTGGAACATGAGTTAAACTACCTTAGATGGTCATTCATTGACACATTAGCACCGTGAGCTTTGATGACTTTCCTCATTTTATTTGAAATCCTACTTCCTCAGGCCACATGCAGTATTAACTCTAACAACAGCAACAATGATAGTAAATAATGGCACCTAAACTGGTTAGACCAATTTTTAGTGTGTAGAGCGACTTTCCAATACATTATTTCACTAAATCATAACTTAAGTCTATTGAGCAACAGGTATAAAATTATATATCAGTTTTTAAATTTAAAAAACAGTGTTTATTACTGGCCATGCTTAAAATTTCTTCACCTTCTTTCTAGGATGCCAACATTGCAGTTAAATTATCTGGATGACAATGTTCACGGACCTATTTCATAATGAGCTATTCATAAAATTGAGATCTGAATTTGAATCCAGTTTTCTTTATCACGTATGATGCAAATTTTGAACTTCCAACTTTTGTAGGTTCATATGAATATAAATTTATATCTCCATTTTTAGAGAGACCACATTGCCTCAGAGGCTCCATTTATTTTTATTAGAGTCTTTACTAATGCATTTACTAATTTGACAGTGATGTTTGAGGTACTACCTCTTTATTTACCCTATTATTCCTACTGTATTTCATTACCTATCATATTCTGGGACTGTATATTCCATTATTTTATAAATTCTGTTGTTGATATCTCAAGATATAAATACAGCTGTTTTGGCTCCATCAATCTTTCCTGGGGACTAATTACTTCTGAATCTCATGTATAAATTTAACAAATTATGGTTTTCTTAGTAATTTAAATATCTAAAAGGAAATATCAAGATCTGGAAAAGATGAAGGCTCTCTCCCTCATCATTCATCTCATTTTATATGCACATTCACATAGAAAATGAAGTAGATAAAATACACTGGTACAGTAATGTTTAAAATGAGGAATCAAGATTCAGCACACTCAAAACACTCAGTTGGCAATATTAAGAACCTACATTTTACAATTAATAATCTATTATTTATATTTCTAGCTAGAAGTTCTATGTTACAAATATTCCAGAAATATTTATTTTACCTTGTAAAATGAAGGTCATATAACACAGAAAATGAAAAAGGTAGTAAACAATCTTCATTCTGTAGAAAACAGAAGATAAAGAACTTGGCAACAGAATCTAGAGTGCTTTTTAAAAAGCCAAGAGGCATTTACTATTTATAGTTTTCTAATGAAAAAGAAACTGTTTTTGTCCGGAAATTGCTTTTAATTTGTGTACTTTTTAATGCTCCAATGACTAGGGCTGTTGGCAGAACTACTCAAACTTAAAACCCTTGAAAACAACTGAACTTCAGAGAGGAAGCTCTGTGTGGATGATACCTGAAAAAGTGGTAACTTCTTATCAGAGTTAATTGAAAAAGCATCAGCACAAGGGGCACACATAGAGTGGGTTTCAAGAAAGTGGTGATTTTTCCATTTTGTCTATAAAAGGATTGAATGTTCTTTGTTAAACATGGATTACTTTAAAATGTATTTAAGTCACTAATCTGATGTGCCAATTTATCAACATGTTCATTATCCAAAATTCTTAATTGTGTCACCATCCCATTAATTCACCCCAAATTAGTCATTTACAGAGGCCAAAAACTGAGCCTCAACTCATCACTAGTTTTATTATTTCCTTTTTTTAGATTCCTTCTAATTATTCATGAATTCTCTTTTTTTAGAGTTTTCATTTGTTTAAATATTTTTAACATAGTAATTAATGCACACAATAAAGAATGAAAAGAGACAAATTTCAATTAGTTTGAATAATTTTTCACTTTAATTTACCTATTGTCAGGGTTCTAGATGTTACTCTCCTCAGAATTAAGACTTCTCTGAGATGTTGTATACACGATATGTCTCTTGGTTTCTTAAATTTAACTTCAAAGTGCTAAACTCTTTATTGTGCTGACCTCAAATATTTGAAATTTACATTAATGACTGAAAATTTCTGTAGCTCATCTTCATACATTTAAATACTAGTGTTTTTCTCACACCAACTTTTGTTACCATATTAACTGTTTCCCATGTAAAATGAAGATACTAGCTCTCTTGCCTTTCACTCCAGCATTCCTCCACCATTTTCACAATTTGTTCACTTCTTACAAATTTTTCTTATATCTTGGATAATATTTGTTATCTGTATAATCAGAATTAAAGCACCTACATTTTAAAAAGATTTTAAGACAGTAAGTAATACAGATTGTATTGCCTTATTTCATCTGTGTAACATCACAACACCTGTGCTAATCAAAGAAATATGGTCTTGGTTTCCAAGTCAAAGGATTATTTATTATTATTATTATTATTACTGCTATTATTTATTTTATTATTATTTTATTTTTCACCTTCATTTTCTCTTAAAAGTTTTAAAAATATTTTTCTTCAATTTGCATAATGTTTGATTATGATATTATTAAAAAGTTGTAATCATTTTTCTTGATATGTGGATTAAAATATATATTAATAATCCCTATCTTCAAATTTATTTTAGTATGATTTGCTTATCCTGGGTATCCTAGGGTTACTTCATTATAATGGAATTTTATGAGCCCACACTTCACTCTTGATCTAAATCTGTTGTCTGTGTCTGATGTCCTCTTTTTGTGTTTTTCTCCATCCAGATATGTTTTTACAAAAGATTAAAAAAAGTATATATGAGAATTTCCTTGCTCAAAAATATTTTTATACCTTTATTTATTTATTTGGATATAAAATCTAGGCTTAAGGTCATGTTCATTCAAAATATTCAGTCTTCTTCAATTTTTTTTTTTTTTTTTGGTATGGGGGATTGAATCCAAGGGTGCTTAACCACTGAGCCACAACCCCAGCCATATATATATATATAATTTTATTTAGAGATAGTGTCTCTCTGAGATGCTTAGGGCCTCTCTAAGTGGCTGAAGCTAGCGTTGCCCTGGAGATCTTCCTGCCTCAGTCTCCCAAGTACTGTGTTTATAGGTGTGGGGGGCACTGCATTTAGTACATATGGCCTTCTTGATGAGAAATCTAAGGCTAGTTCAGCCCTATTTAAATTATTTTCTTTTCTCTCTTGATACTTTTATAATATTCTTATTATGATGCAGAACTCCAAATTTTATGATTTATACATTTTCTGGTGTGAATTTCTGTTTTATATGTTATCGGTCTGAAATCAATGAGCTTGTATCTTTCTTTAGATCTGGAAAATGTTTTATTTCTGTACTTTCTTTTCTCTGACTCATTCCCTTTCTACTTGTTAGTTTTCACTTTGAGGGGACCTCTTTTACTAAAATATTGAAATCTTTCTCTATAATTTTATTTTTTTCTCTCTCTTTTCCTGATTTCAATTAAATCTTTCACTTTTATTTTCAACCTTTATTTGTGGGTATGTGATACTTCTAGGCATTGAACTTAGAGCCTGTTACATGCTAGATAAGTGCTCTACAACTGAGCTACTTCACCAGCTCTCTGATTTTCCTTATTTGATAGAGCAGTGTTCTTGTTTTATAGATGAAAAATCTTTTTGAATTCTTCTGTAAGTACATTTTAGATGGGTTTCTTTCTATTTATTTTATTAAACTCTGGTATTTTCCTTAAACAAGCTCTATTTATTAAAATTTGAGCATCGTATTTGTTGTTATGATCTTAGATATTAGTGCTGCTATTTTCACATATACATTGGATAATCAATGGTTGTAATATGAATAACTGCATACATTTTGGTATTTCCTTGACTGTTGTACTAATCTTTTCACTTGAAATGCCTTTCTACCATTAAATTCTCCATCATATGATCTATGAATATAAGAAAAATAGATGTCTTCCATATAAGCAAGATGTTTTAGGACTTTCACTATCTTCAAGAAGAAATCTAGGTACCCCTGCTTTTAACATTTCTACATCAGAAATCTTAATTCTTTTCACATGATTTTAGTTGTTCAATTAGCTGTGATTTTATTGAAATGAAACTAAAAATTTCATGAGAAAGGAACTGAATCTGTCTTGTTTTACAGTGAATTCCCAGTATGTAGGAATATTTTTTATTAAAATAAGATTTCCTAAGTGGAGATATAATTCATTTGAATTTTTCTGGCATTTTTGTAAAAGTCAACTGATTATGTATGCACACTAGATATTAGATTTTGTAGAATATATTTTTATTAAATATGTATGTCAACATCAGTTTCTAAACTCTATGTTCTGTTTCATTGATCTAAATCTTTCTCCTTTAGGTCAATACCAAGTATGTTGATTATTTTAATTATAGTAAAATCTGAAATCAGATACTGTAAGTTTTACAACTTGGCTCTAAAATCTTCAAATAATCATGCATATTTTGGTCTTATTGTTAGGGAACAGAAAGATGAGGATAGTGGGAAAATGAGGTTAAGAAAATAATTCTATAAAATGAGCCTACTGTGTTGACCCCCATAGGCTATCTTTTCCCAGAAGCAATTTATCTTGCAGGCCTGCCTTGCCTAAGTGCACAGGATATGTCACATTCCTCAGCAAACTACCTGTTCACTGCAGGAGAAATGCCAGCCCAAATTAATGTTAATAAGAGCAAAGCAAGTTAGCCTGAAGGAGGAGAATTTTGTGATCAGATCCTGAAACTCTGAGAGCTAAGGTTAACTCCTCCTAATTATAAAATCTGTAGTAATTGGTTGAGAATCCAATCAGAACCTGTCATCATTGGCCATGGTGACCTAGAGTCTCAATGACAGGAATTGCCATCTTAGAAATTGCCATCTCAGAAATTGCCATATCATACCCATTTTAGGCTCAAGTGTGTTAGAGTAAAAATTTCTTTCAGAAAAGACCATAAGGGCACCCTACTTGCATAGGGGTGCCTAGCATTGTTTCACAGCACTCAGTCTCCCAAGCACTCAAAGGCTGCTAGAACCAAGGTCCCTGAATATTTGGCTACTGCTCAAGATGGTGACAAATTCCTACAAATCCAACAACCATATGTTGCTGGATTTGTAGGAATTTGTAGATGCTAGAATTAGGGTGTCATCCATCCTTTCAAAGAAAGGTCTGGGAGGCCAAGCATAGTATCTCAGAGTCATAGTCCCTTTAGGAAGACCTTGAAAGTACAATGAGTGGAGATGTGAGAAGCAAGCCAAAGCTGCAGTGGAGACCCCCAAGATTAATAAATGTGAGTAACCTGAAGTGTCTGCCAAGGAAAGCTGAAGGAAACAAGCAGGAACAAGTCAACAGATAGTCCAGTAGGCTGCAATCAGTAAAGCCATAGGGGCAGATCTGCACAAGTCCTTTAGAGATAATATTGAGATGTCATGTGCCCCAGATACTAGATATCAAGCTATAGGACTTGTCTGCTCAGTTGTATTTCAGTATTGCTTCAGTTTTATCCCTTCTATCTCCCTATTTCTCCACATGGAAATGTATATAGGAAATATATAACTTGCTTTTGATTTCTACAGGAGTTCTTGTTGAGTTTGCTTTGAGTCTCAGAGGAACATTTGGACTTGGACTTTTAGGTAATCCTGAAACTACAGGGACTTTTGAAAATGAACAAAGTGTAGTTTGCATTGTGATATGAGCATAAGATTTTGGGGGCCAAGGGCAGATGTTATGGTTTAAATCTGAGATGTTCTTTCAAAAGCTTATGTGTAAATTAATCCAAAAGTTTTTAAAGGTGAAATTGTTGGATTATGAGATCTGCAATTTAATCAGCATGCTAATCTGATAGGGATTAACTGGATGGTGACTGTGGGTAGATAGAGTGTACCTGGAGGATGTGGGTCATTAGGGATCTGTCTTTGAGGTTTATATTTTGTCCTTGTTGAGAAGAGCTGTCTCTTTCCTTCCTGGTGCCATTTTCCCAGCTGATTTTCTACATCACACACTTTCACTATGATATTCTGCCTCACTTCAAGCCCAGAGGAAGGGAGCCAACCATTGATGGACTGAGATCTCTGAAACCATGAGACCCAAATAGATACTTCCTCCTTTATGTTGTTCATATCCAGTCTTTTGGTCACACCAGTAAAAATGCTGACTAAAACAAAGGACACAACAAGTTCACAGTGTAGATTTTCTACTGTTGAAATAAACTCAACAAAAAGATAGCACACCTTACTACAAACACAAAATAATGAGACTAGATCGTAAGCTATGCTTTAATACAAAGAATAGAAGAGACAAATACCTGAACTAATCACCAGGCCCCAAGTAGAAAAAGATAGGCATGGGTCCCCATGTCCCAACTATGGATATTCACTGTTACAGAAAAAACGGAGAATTAACACAAAGACTATGGCAACTACACTTCCAAGGTCATCTCAATCTAGAACATTCTAGGACAATTTGGCAAACGAAGGCTGTGCCTTAAAAAGGCCCACACATGAGATTGGAAAATAAATACCTCCAAATAGATGTGTAAAACCTGTTATTGTTTGTGAGATGTCTTTCATATCTCATGTGTAAAAAAATTAACACATGAAATGATTGGTCTTGAGGGTATTAACCAAGTTAATGCAGTAATCCCCTGATAAGGATTAACTATATGGCGACTGTGGGCATAAAGGGTATGGTTGGAGGAGGTGAGTAATTGGGAGCATGCCTTTGGGTATGTTTTGTGAGCTGAACTTAGACTCTCTCTGCTTCCTGATGCCATATTCCCAAATGCTTTCCTCTGTCACACTCTTCCACCATGATGTTCTGCCTCATCTTGAACTCCAGGGAATGGACTCAGCCATATATAGACTGAGACCTCTGAAACTGTGAACCCTCAAATAAGCTTTTCTATATTAAAATTTTTCTTTTTGTTCACATACACAAACGAGTGGGCTAAAACAAAACCCAACACAGAAATATATGAAATATGGAAAAAAACCCACAACTTCTAAAGTTCACAATTAACTAGCAACAGACACCAAAGATATGGAAATGGATGAAATGTCAGGTAAAGAGTTTCAATAGAAACATTATACAAATGATAAATTAATCCCAAGAGAATGCAGAAAAACAACTGCATGAATTGAGGAAATCAATACAGGATATAAATGAGAAATTCAGAAGGGAGACAGAAATATTGAAAAAGAATCAAACAGAAATTTTGAAATGAAAGGCACAATAAATCAAATAAAATGTCCAGTTAAAAGTCTCCTTAATAGAGTAGAATATGCTGAAGACAGAATTTCAGAGCTGGAAGATGAAGAGACCAGCCTTGAACATTCAGAAAAGAAAAGAAAATAAGTAACTATGATCAGAATGTACAAGAACTCTGGCATAACATTAAGAGATCAAATTCAAGAATCACTGGAATTGAGGGGTTGAGATGTGCAGGCTAAGGCAAGTGATAACCCCTTTATAAACATAATAACAGAAAAATTTCCAAACATTGAGAATAAGATGAATAACATTCAGATACAAGAGGCATTCAGAAGTTCAAATAAACAAGATAAAAATAATGCTCTTCATGATACATTCTAATTACAATACCTAACAGAACAGGATAGAATTTTAAAAGCTTCTAAGAGAAAAAAATGTCAGGTCACATTTTGAAGTTAGCCTATCAGAAATATTTCTGACTTCTCTGTTCCAATTCTAAAAGTCAGAAAGCTTTGAATGATAAATTCCAAGTCCTTAAAGAAAATAAGAATCAATCAAGACTACTATATCCAGCAAAGCTATCATTCAAAATGAAAATGAAAATAAAATTCTTTTAAAATAAGCAGATACTAAAAGAACTTACGAGAAATAAATCCTTAGTACAGAATTTACTTGTTACAGAATTTACAAAATACACAGAAGAAATCAAAAACAAACCCCAGAGATCACAAATAAGCAAATCTCATTTGAAGAGTAGCTAAGCAACTGAGAAACAGGGCCAAATGAAGTATTATAAATAAATCAAAGTGGTAAGAATTAATAAACACCACTTTGCAATAACATTGAATGCAAATGGTCTCAACTCTCCAATTAAAAGACAGGCTAGCAGACTCTATGAAATAATAAGACTTCACTATATGTTGTTTGCAAGAGACAGACTTTACAGGCAAAGAGAGTCACAGATTGAAGGTGAAAGGATGGAAATTGATAAACAGTGTGAATGAAACTCAAAAGCAAGCAGAAATAACTTATCTCATATCTGATGATGCAGACCTCAGACCAAAATTAATCATAGGACATAAAAATATTACCTTATACTGATAAAAAGAAGACATAACAATAGTAAATACTTACATCCCAAATGTGGGTGCAACTACTTACATAAAAGAGAAACTACTAAAATTCAAATCTCAGATAGACCTGAGTACAATAATACTAGGTGATTTCAACATTCTGTCACCATTAGAAAGGTCATCTAAACATAAACTAGGTAAAGATTCTTTGGAGCTGATAAATAATACAAATCAAATGAACTTAATAGACATCTGTAGAATATCTCATCCAGCAACAGCTGTATACTTTTTCTTCTAGGCAGCTCACAGAATCTTCTCTAAATAGACAATATTTTAAGCCACAAAGCAACTCTTATCAAACAGAAAAAAAAACTGATATAATTCTTTGATTCTAATTAAATATTAATGATATAAAATTAGAAATCAACATGAAGAAACTCTATAGAAATTATATAAACACATGGAAGTTAAAAATACACTTTTGAATTATTAATGGGTGATAAAAAATAAAGGGGGAAATTTAAAATTCTTAGACTCAAATGAGAATAGGAGTACAACATATCAGAATTTTTTGAACACTATGAAAGCAGTTCCAAGATGAAAGTTTAAAGCTATGAGTGCCCACCTAAGAAAATCAGATCCTGATTGAACAATCTAATGATGCACCTCAAAGTCCTTGAAAAATCAGAACAAACCAATTCCAAAGCCAGTAGAAGGAAGGAAATATTTGAGATCAAATCTGAAATCATTGAAATTCAGAATAAAAAAAATATAAAGTATTGATAAAACAAAGAGTTGTTTCTTTGAAAAGATAAACAAGATTTAGAAGCCCTTAGCCAAACTAGCTAAAAGGAGAAAAATTCAAATTAATAAATATTAGAGATTGAAAAAAGAAATCATCACAGCCAACACAGAGATCTGGTAGATTATTAAGGACTATTATAGAAATTTATACTGCAATAGTTTGGGAAACCTAGAAGAAATGGATATATTTCTAGACAAATACCATCTGCCAAAACTGAATCAAGGAGAACATAGAAAATCGAACAGACCAATAACTAGCATTGAGATAGAAGCAGTAATCAAAAGACTTCCAACAAAGAAAAATTCAGGATCAGATAGATTCTCAGCTGAATTCTACCAATCCTTTAAAGGAGAACTATTGCCAGTGCTACACAAATTATTCCATGAGATAGAAAGGTATGAAACACTTTTTGTGGGGGAAGGGTGGTGCTGGGGATTGAACCCAGGGCCTTATGCATGCAAGGCAAGCACTCTACCAATTGAGCTATGTCTTCAGTCCCAAAGTATGGAACACTTCTGAACTCTTTCTATGAAGCCAATCTCACACTCATATCAAAACCAGATAAAGACACATGAAGAAAAGGAAATTAGAGACCAATATCCCTGATGAAACTATCATCAATATCCCTGATGAAATCTTTCAATTCAGGTGAGTCTTGAGATGCCTGCAACCCAGGTCCCTTACTTGAATGAAAATTTCATCTGATAATAGGAGATAAGGGCATCACATTAAACTGCTTATGGAAACTTCCTGCATAGTATTTATATTATTGTAAAGGCTCACACCTATTAGTTGTGAGTAATTTTTTAGTAGATATGGATAACTAATGCACTATCCTAGTCTACATTCTCTGTTAGATGGTATGTTCACAATATAAACAATCACTAAAAATTTCTCTAATATTGAAATGATTATGTGGTTGATTTTAAGCTTTCCTCTTGTTACTTGTTTTCTATTTATTTCCTTTGCCTTAATTCCTTTTTCCTGTCTATGAATTATTTTGTGACAGCAGTTTCTCAACCCACCAGCTAAACATGCAGTTCTTGTTTTATGGTTTATACATCTTTAGCTTTCATGTGTAATGTAGGAAACTTAAAACCTATATTTCCTCCTTCTCATTCTTTGAGCTATGGTTGTCATTCATACACTCTGCAGTGCTACAAACCACATAATATATTATTAATTTAGCTTTAAGTAACTAATTATAAAAAAATTAAGAAGAGCATTTAAATTTTTTTTTGTAGTTTTAGATAGTTTTAATGCCTTTATTTTATTTATTTATTTTTATGTGATGCTAAGGATCAAACTCAGCGCCTCACATGCTAGGCAAGCACTCTGCCACTGATCTATCCTTGAAAAGGATCTCATATAGTTTTACCCACAAATTTACCAATTCTAGCTCAATTTGTTTATTTGTGTGAATCCAAATTTCTACCTTATGAATTTTTCCTGGACTAGATTTGTTTAATATTTCTTTAAAAAATGATGAGTGAAGGTTTTAAGATGGCAGGCTAGAGGGAGGCTGCATTCTGTGTCCCTCCATGACCTCAGATTCTAGTAGTGGGAATATTATTTTTCTGTGAGTTATTAGAGGATTCCCAAAAGCTGCTCCTGCAAAGGTCTCCAGGCCTCAGTGTCAGCACAGGACACAGAATTAGTGCAGGACTCTTGGCTATTGTTTCCAAGCAGGACCACCAGCATCAGAGCCAGCACAGGACCCCTGGCCACCCACTCATGAAGGAATTCCAGCCACCACTCCCATACATGATACCTGGCCACTACCCACACATAGGGCCTCTGGCCACCACTCCTGGGTGGACCCCCATCTACCGACGTGGGGCTCCCCTGGTTGCCTCCATCTTGGGACACTTCAATTATTTCTATAGTCCCCAATGCTGACCTGCACCTGGGGACACAGGACAGGGACTGCAGATAGCAGATAGCCACGACACTGCATGCCACACAGAGCTGCATCTCTCAACATGCTGCCCAGTGCCACCACCCGGACCTACTGGGTCTGACATCTCATCACTGAAAGCAGCTGCCTCCATCTTGGAACACCTTTGTCATCATCTTTAACTAGGGCAACTCCCAGCTTGGGACATCAGCTGGAGACTAGAAGCAATATCAAGATACCCATAGTCCCCAACTCTCTCCTTCCCCACATCCACTCAACTGGCACAGTACTTGAAGTTACACAACTGGTCTATAGCTCAGAAAGCCTGGCCATAAACTGCCCAATACAAAACATGTTTCTGCAAAGGGTCTGAAGCCCCCTGAGTGCAGCCCACAGGACCTCCAGTCAGAGGATCCTGAATGGAAGAGGATGAGTGAGATCCAGTTTAGAGTTAAATTAGATACCAGGAATTATGAGGTCTACAGGTGATATAAGAACAGGAGCCCACATCACACAGGCAGGTCCCAAAGGAGATCCTTGGGGTGCACTCTCCCATCAGGGACAGACAAGTGTTATGTCCCACCTCCAGGGACTCTGCCCCCATGAACAACCCTCCCACCCTAATAACATTCTCCATCCTCCGGGTGGAGATACCAGCAAACAACAGATAACCCCACCTGCTGGATGAGAGGGAAACAGGAAAGATAATGAACTCCAACAAAAACAATCTTTGTATATTCCTTCAGGATTTTTTTTCTTCTTATTCTTTTCTCTTTCTCTCTCTCCTCCTGCCCTCACATCCCCAAATACTTCCACAAGGAGATAGAGGTTCTAAAAACAAAAACAAAAACAAACTAACAACAACAAAAACAATAACAACAACAACAACAAAAACCCAGAAATCTTTGAAATGAAGGAAACCATAAACCAAAATGAAAACTCAATAGAAAGCATCACCAACAAATTAGATCACTTGGAAGATAGAATCTCAAAAATGAAGACAAAATATATAATCTTGAAAATAAAGTTAACCACAGAGTAAAGATGATAAAAAACCCATGAGCAGAACATTGAAGAATTATGAGATAATATAAAAAACAAATTTAAGAATTATTGGGATAGTGGAAAGAATAGAGTTCCAAACCAAAGGAATTAGCAATCTATTCAATGAAATAATATCAGAAAATATTCCAAATGAATAATGAATTGGAAAATCAAATACAAGAGGCTTACAGGATGCCAAATATACAAAATCATGACAATTCCACACAAAGGCATATTATAATGAAAATGATGAGCATATAGAATAAGGAGAGAATTTTAAAAGTCACAAGAGAAAGGACTCAGATTATTTATAGGAGGAAATTAGGATATCTGCAGATTTTTCAACATAGACTCTGAAAGCTAGAAAATCCTGGAAAAACATATACTAAGCTCTGAAGGAAAATGAATGTAAACTAAGAATCTTATATCCAGCAAAATTAAGCTTTAGAATTTATAATGAAATAAACAACTTCCATGATGAACAAAAGTTAAAAGAATTCAAAAGTAGAAAGCATGTACTATAAAACATCCTCAACAAAATATTGAATCAGGAGGAAATGAAAATAAGGAAAAGGAGGTATTACACTAAAGGGAAAACCAATCAAAGGAGAAACCAAGTCAAGTTAAATTACCAAAAATAAACAAAAATGTCTGGGAATACAAATCAAGTCTCAATAATAGCCCTGAATGTTAATGGCCTAAACTCACCAATCAAAAGACATAGACTGGCAGATTGGATTTTAAGAAAGACCAAAAAATATGCTACATTCAAAAGATTTATCTCATGGGAAAAGACATCCATAGACTGAAGGTGAAAGGTTGGGCAAAAAAAATATACCACTCACATGAACTGCAGAATCGAGCCAGGGTTTCCATCCTCATATCAAACAAAATAGACTTCAAGCCAAAGTTAATCAATAGGAATAAAGAAGGACTTTTCATACTGCTCAAGGGAACCATACATCAACAAGACATAACAATTATAAATATATATGCTCCAAACAATGGAGCATCTATGTTCATCAAACAAACTCTTCTCAAGTTTAAGAATCAAATAGACCACAACACAATAATTATGGGTGACTTTAATACATCTTTTTCACCACTGGATAGATCTTCCAAAGAAAAGAAAAAAAAAGGAAAAGATATAGAACTCAATAATACAATCAACAGCTTAGATTTAACACACATATATAGAATTTCATCTATCAAGGAGTGAATATACTTTCTTTTCAGCAGCACATGGATCCTTCTCTAAAATAGACTATATGTTATGCCACAAAGCAACTCTTAGCAAATACAAAAAAAGTAGAGATAGTACCCTGCATTTTATTAGATCTTAATGAAATAAAATTAGAAATCAATGATAAAATAAAAAATAGATGTTACTCTAACACATGGAGACTAAATAATATGCTACTGAATGAACAATGGATTGCAGAAGACATAAAAGAGGAAATTAAAAAATTCTTAGAGGCCAGAAAAATGATACAATGTATCAAAATCTCTGGGACACTATGAAGGCAGTAGTAAGAGGAGTTCATTCCTTAAATGAAGAAAAAGCCAACAAATAAAGGACCTAACATTACATCTCAAAGTTCTATTAAAAAATAGCAAATCAACAACAAAAGCAGTAAAAGAAAGGAAATAATAATTAAAATCAGAGCTGAAATCAATGAAATTGAAACAATTGAAAAAAATTGACAAAACAAAAAGTTGGTTCTTTAAAAAAAATAAATTGATAAACCCTTAGACCAGATAACAAAAAGGAGAGAAAAAACTGAAATTACTAACATCAGTGATGAAAAAGGAAATAGCACAATGGACACCACAGAAATACGGAAGGTAACTAGAAATTATTTTGAAAATTTGTACTCCAATAAAATAGATAATATCAAAGGCATTGAAAAATTTCTAGAGTCATATGGTTTGCCCAAACAGAATCAGAATAGTATATACAAGTTAAACATATCAATTTCAATCAATAAAATAGAAGATACTATCAGAAGCCTACCAACCAAGAAAAGCCCAGGACCAGATGGATACACCGCTGAGTTTACAGAACCTTCAAAGAAGAACTAATACCAAAACTTCTCAAATTATTACATGAAATAGAAAAAGAGGGAACTAACAAATTCATTATATGAGGCCAATATCACCATGATTCCAAATCCAAAGACACATCAGAGAAAGAAAACTTCAGACCAATATCTCCAATGAACATAGAAGCAAAAATTCTCAATAAAATTCTGACAAATAGAATACAAAAACATACTTAAAAATAGTGTACCATGATCAAGTGGGGTTCATCCCAGGGATGCAAGTTTGGTTCAACATATGGAAATCAATAAATTTAATTCATCACCTTAATAGACTTAAAGAGGGCTAAGGTTGTGGCTCAGTGGTAGGGCACTTGCCTACCAAGCCTGAAGCACTGGGTTCCATCCTCAGCACCACATAAAAATAAAATAACGATATAACTATAATTAAAAAAATAAATATTTTTAAAAAGCATTAAAATACTTAAAGATAAGAATCATATGATCATCTCATTACTTGCAGAAAAAGCTTTCAACAAAATACAGCACCCCTTCATGTTCAAAACGTTAGAAAAACTAGGGATAATGAACCATAATCTCCAAATTATAAAAGCTACCTATGCTAAGTCCAAGGCCAACGTCATTCTAAATGGAGAAAAATTGAAAACATTCCCTCTAAAAACTAGAAGAATACAGGGATGCCCTGTTTCACCACTTCTATTCAACCTAGTCCTTGAAACTCCAGCCAGTGCAATTAGACAGATGAAAGAAATTAAAGAGATACGGTTGGGGGGAAAAAAACTCAAACTATCACACTATTTGCACTATTTGTGGATGACATGATTCTATGCCTAGAGGTATAGAAAACTTCTGGAACCAATAAATGAATTCAGCAAAGTAGCAGGATATAAAATCAACATCCGTAAATCAAAGGCATTTCTGTACATAAGTGACAAATCCTCTGAAAGAGAAGGTAGGAAAACTACCCTATTTACCATAGCCTCAAAGAAAAAAAACTTGACAATCAATAAAACAGGTGAAAGTCCTCTACAATGAAAACTATATAACACTAAAGATAGAAATTAAAGGAGAACTTAAATGATGAAAGGTCTTTCTTGTTCTTGGATAGGCAGAATTAATATTGTCAAAATGACCATACTACTAATAGCACTATACAGATTTAATGCAATCCCAATCAAAATCCCAGTGACATTCCTCATATAAATAGAAAAAACAACCATGAAACTTATCTGGAAAAATAAGAGATCCAGAATAGCCAAGCTAATACTTAGCACGAGAGTGAAACAGGTGGCATCATTATACCAGACCTTAAAATATACTACAGAGCAATAGTAACAAAAATGGCATGGTATTGGCACCAAAATAGTCTTGTAGATCAATGGTATAGAATAAAGGACACAGAGAAAAATAACTTTGTGTAGTATGAGATAACACATAAATGCAGTTATACTAGACAAAGGCGCCAAAAACATACATTGGAGAAAAGATAGCCTCTCCAACAAATGGTGCTGGGAAAACTGGAAATCCATATGCAACAAAATGAAATTAAACCCCCTTCTCTCCCCATGCACAAAACTCAACTCAAAGTGGATCCAGGACCTAGGAATTAAACCAGAGACTCTGCGTCTAATAGAAGAAAAAGTAGGCCCTAATCTTCATCATGTGGGATTAGGTCCCAATTTCCTTAATAAGACTCCTATAGTGCAAGAATTAAAACCAAGAATCAATAAATGGGATAAAATCAAACTAAAAAAGTTTCTTCTCAGCAAAAGAAACAATCTGTGAGGTGAATAGAGAGCCTACATCCTGGAAGAAAAATTTTAACTCTCACACATCAGATAGAGTCCTCTAGGGTATAACTAACACACACACACACACACACACACACACACACACACACACACACACACTGTAATATAACTCAGCATTAAAAGAGAATAATAAAATCATAGCATCTGCAGTTAAATCGATGGAGTAAGCCAATCCCCCAAAAACAAAGTCCAAATATTTTCTCTGATAGTGGATGCTGATCCATAATGGGTTTGGAGGTGGCGGGGAGAGGGCGAGCATGGGAGGAATAGAGGAACTTGAGACAGGACATAGGGGAGGGAGGGGAAAGAAAAGGGTGTGGGGGTAGGTTGAAAAGAGGGTGGAATAAGATGGACATCATTATCTTACGTACGTGTATGAATACACCAATGGTATGACTCTACTTTGTGTACAACCAGAGAAACAAACAAAAAAAAAGTGTTCTATTTGTGTACTATGAATTGAAATGCATTCTGCTGTCATGTATAACAAATTAGAATAAATAAATAAATTTTAAAAAGAATTGATGATTGGAAATGTGTTTTCTTAGGGTTTTTTCTTTGTTTAATATTTTGCTTGAGCATGTCTTTATTTCACACTTTTTGGATATTTTTGATTTTGATGAGTATAATCATAGTTTGGAAGAATTTTCCAGTATTTAAAAGTTGTTAATATACTGCTTTTTTACTTGCATAATTTGTGACATAAATTTTCTTTTTCATAAAATTATTGATGTACAACTCACTTATCAGTTAATTTGCCTATTAATGTGTAAAATTCAATAGTACTTAATATTTTCATGGAGTTGTGTAGTCACAGACTTAAACAATTTCAGCATGCTTTTGTTAACCTTTTGAGAAAGAAAGATTTGCTTATTTTAACCATCCACTAGGTTCATGGCAGAGACCCCTATAACAATTGAAAAGGTAATAAGAAAAAAAGAAACATAAGCACATACTTAATAGAAGCTGTGCATTACATAGAAAACCTCAGGAATGAAGTGTCAAAGGAAAAGGAAAACTTGTGCATTTTTATGCTCAGTTTTCATGAAGAGTGGACAGTTCTGCAAAAGTATGACCAGACAGAGGGAATCCTATGATGACAATCTTTGGTGATCTTAGCAATGTCCGTGTATTCAGATTATTCTTGTTGCCTAGATGCTTTCAGCAAGGATGTGTCTTTCCTTTGGTGTATAATGAGGGCACTTTATTTGTTTTTGAGGGAAGTCTCACTATGCTGCCCTGGATGGCCTTAAATTCTTGAATTCAAATTATCCTCCTGCTTCAGCCTGCCAAGTAGCTGGGGCTACAGGTGTGCACCACCTCATGGGTTATATGAAGTAATTTGGAGAAAAATCATCTAAATTTTGCAGGCTGCTTCAGGGGAGATGAGGCAAGGGGAAGCTGAGAGTATACTTCTTTCTGCTTTTTTTTCTCAGAGGCTTAGGTGCTGTATTTTGGGATAGCACCTCATCACCCCTGAAGAAACTCTTTATTTTTTTGTCATATCTTTCAAATTTCCTTTACGCCTTTACTAGTCAGGTTTGTGTCACTACAGTGAAATACTAGAGGCAGCTAACTTATAAAAAGAAGTTTATTTTTCTTTTGTAGAGGTTTGAGGGCATGGCACCTTCATCAGCTCAGTTTGGAGAAGGCCTACCCAGCTATGGTCAAATTATGGCAGAGATGTGTTTATATGAGGAAGAGCTAATGTCACAAAAAAGGAAGTCAGAGAAAGACTGACTTCCCTGATCTCTTGAAAGGATTTGCTCCCAATAATGGCCCTCCCTCCAGGACCCACATCCTAAAGGTTCTATCATGTGCCACTAGTGACATCCCATCCTGGGGACAAGACTTTCATCTCAATGGACCTTTAAATGACATAACTAAACAATTAAACTACATACAAACCGTATCACCCACTGACACCTAAGAAAATAGTATTCTACTTTGTATCTATAATTTTGCCTATTCTGTATAATTTATGTATTTAATGGAACACTGTAGTATGTGACAGTTTATGAGTGGCTACTTTCAATGTACATTTTTTCAAGGTCTGTCTATGTTGTAGCATAAACCTATACTTAATTCCATTTAGTTGTTGAATATTATTCTGTAATATAGATACATCACATAATTTTATTCATCCATCAATTTATATACATTCGATTGTTGCCAAGTTCTGATTACTGTGAATACTATTGCTATGAACATTTGTGTATAGAAGTTTTTTTGATGATATATTTTCATTTCTTTCCTACATCTGCTTAGGAATGGAATTATAGTGTCAAATAGAAAACTCCAAGTTCAACTCTCCCAGGAATTTCCAGACTGTTTTTTAAAGTGTTTGCCCCAATTTATTTTTTTTCCACCATCAGTATATGAGAGTTCCAATTTCTTCTTCATATCCTAGCCAACTGTTGTTTTGATTATGGCGCTCTTAGTGGAAAGAGAGATATTGATGTGCATTTCTTTGATGACTATACAGGCTAAATAATTCTTCACATACTAGACATTTTTATGTTTTCCTTAGAGAAATGTCTTTTCAAATCTTTTTCTTCATTTTTAGCTGGGTAAGTTGTCCTTTTGTTATCAAGTTGTAGTATTCCTTATGTATTCACAGTGAACATGTTTGCAAGGCTGTTGACTTTCAAGGCTACCCTGGAAGTGAAAAGAGGAGAATAGAAATAGGGCAATTAAAATATCACAAATCTCATCTTGCTGCTCTTACTGGAATTCAGGATTTTTTTTTAAAAAATAATGTTCACAGCATTTTTTCCAAGTCTGGGTAATGCAAAGAACTATTATAAAGTTGTATTTAACAACTTTGTTCCAATATTTTGTGGCTTTTGTCAAAGAACAGATTTTCAGAGTTCTTCCTCTATCATTCCAGAGGTCCTGCCTAGGATTTATTCATTCTTGCATGTTTTATTTTTTAACTTTTGCAGTCTGAAAGTTAGATTCTGTTCTGGTGAATGTTTCCATGTATTAACTTCTCTTAAACTTGATGTTAAAATAAATCATTTTATTATGTTCATGGCTTATATTGGACAGAACATGAGAGGAACAGGTTTTCCTGTCTTGAATTTGGGGGACATCAACTGAGAAGGTAAAACCTGAGAGTGAATTCTCATTGCTTAGCTTCTCCTTATCCTCCTTTATGTTTCTTTTCTTTCTTTTTTTTTTTTTTTGCATTATTTAAATGTTATTCCTTGGGATTGCATACATTTTTTTTCCTTTTAATTCTTATCCTTTCTTTGGGTTATTTAGCCTCACAGCTTTAGTTAATGGCTCCACAAATCTATGTCTGAAATTTATTTTTCTTTTCTGTGTCTTACACACATATGTAACAGAAATGACTACATTTAACATGTCACAAATGTTCCTTAGCAAATCTGTTCTTATCACTGTATTTCCTAATGATCAACTTGTTAGCAAATTGTCCTAGAAATAAAACTAGAAATTATCCATCCCTACTAAAACTCAAATTCACTGAATTTCTTTGTTTTCTGTGTGTCAGAATTCTTTACCAATTTCTGATACTATTCATACAAATGCTTTAGGTCTAAGTAAAGTATATATTCAGCAGGTAATCTAAATTCTGCATATTAAGTTTTACTGATGTTTTGTAATTCATAAGGAAATTTATGTTAAAATTAATTCAATATTATGACATAAATTAATGAGGAATGTGGAAACCTGGAAACACAATGAACTCATTTATGACAATGATAAAAACAGAAACATTAAATATTAAATAATAAGATAGAGAAAACCAGATGAAACCCACTTGCAAGTAGATGGATAGAGTAAAAATTCATTTTATTAATAATGTTGTTATAATGTAGCATTGAGAATATATTGGAATCATAGTATACCTTTGCATGAGTTGCTGCACTCTTTATTCTAAGGGAGTCTGTATTCCCGAATTACACAGCAGGGCTCAAAGTCGCAGTGAGTAAAGACATATTCCCAGCTGTTGCATTTAAGCTTGCAAACACCCTGGACCAGTTGACATTTACGTTGTCTTTCTGCTTTGTCTTCAGCTTTTTGTTGTGAAAGTAGGAAAAATAAGCTATGATTATAAATTTGGGTTTAATCCAGATAGATAGGCAAACAGATAAAAGTTCTTTACTCTATACAGTTTAACCATTGTGTTATGAAATCATGCCCAGGAAACATTATTGAAGATCTTTTAGCATATAATTTGGCATAAGATAAATTCTTATTTATCTAACAGTATTTCCTTTGTACTAGCATGTTTTATAAATAGGACATCCTTAAATGTATAATTTGTGGATGAGCACTCAAAATAAAGGGAAGAAAGCCAGGTGCTGTGGCACACACCTGTTATCTCAGGTGTGTGGGAACCTGAGAGAGGAGGAGCACAAGTTCAAAGCCAGCCTCAGCAACTTAATGATATCCTAAGCAATTTGGCGAGATCCTGTCTCAAAAAAACCAAAAACAAAAACAAAGCAAAAAAATCAAAGTCTGGAGATGTTTCTCAGGGGTTGAGTGCCCTTGTATCAATCTCCAGTACAAAAAAAGGGGGGAGGGGCGGGGGGAGGTAGGCAGGGGACCTGGACAAAATAGTCTATTTATATAAACAATTTCTTTCAACAGCTACAATATCAGTTAATGAAATTTTATTTTAAAAGAAAATGCTGTAGAAAGC
The DNA here is from genome assembly GCF_048772815.1 of Callospermophilus lateralis. Lineage (NCBI taxonomy): Eukaryota > Metazoa > Chordata > Mammalia > Rodentia > Sciuridae > Callospermophilus > Callospermophilus lateralis. The sequence goes on along the minus strand of NC_135310.1, from coordinate 105,551,557 downwards.
AGTTAAAGAGTCATAGTCCCATCACCTAAGTCAACACAGTACATAGATCCAAAGCTACATCATGGGGAAAAAAAAAATTCCCAATGTTTTCTCAATGATCAGTTTTTATTTCTTTTTCTATGAAAAAATAGATTGTCTTTTAAGAAGTTTATATGGAGTCCCCTAACAATATATTTATTTATATTTGAATTAGACTAAGGCATTTATAAGAACATTTTGTCCTTCACATATCTTCCTTATTACAAATATTACCTGATAGTTCACAAAACACGTTGAAGAAAAAGATCAGAAAAATGCAAAATATCTTCATTGCTGATGCAGCTACTTGCGTGATGTGGGACAGCTCAAAATGTCTTTGGTAAGACAGAAGGAGTCTTGGTTTTATAGCCTTCTCCAGTGATCACAAGTTGATTTATGCTGCTGGCTTGCCAGATTGAGCACTTATTCGTGCAAGTACTGTGAAAATGCAAACAAGTAGATCTGGTTCCATTGGGACTTCAAGGGGAAAAATGTGAACTCATTTTTTGGGTGAACAAGGAAATTATGGATTCAAGTACTTTTGGTTACTCATTAATGGAAAACACATAATCCCAATCATGACTTTTCCAACCAAATCTTTTTTGAGCATTTTTAATATGCTAGGCAGTGTTCTAAGAATTTTATATGGATAAAAACTAGTTTAGGCAGATGTGCTGCACCAGACACCGCTGCTGCCAAAGACCCTGTGGCTAAAGATGCCACTTCCTTACCCAGAGTTATCGTCTATGAGCACATCCTCAGCTACCTCTGTGGTTGCTGCCCTGAACTGGAGGTCTCCTGTCAATTAACAGCTACCTGCACCGCTACTGCCATTACTGCCGAGTCTGATTCTGCTGCTGCCAATCCAAGGTTGCCTGGAAGTCTTCTTTCTGGGTGCTGCTGCCCTTGTAGCTGACCACCTGCTGCTGCCACAGAAGATAGCACTTCTCTGGATGCAACTGAAGCCAACACTGCAGCTGACCCACAGAGATGACCTGGTAAAAATGCCCTCCCACCTGCAGTTGTGGCTGCTACTGCAGCCGCCAGTGCTTCTGACCCGCTGCCTGCTACCAACAACCACCCACCACCACTGCTAACATGGCCTAGAGGACTACTGGGGAGACTCCAGGTTTGGTTGCACGTGGTTGCACCCATTTTGGAACACCAGCCAGGGGCTGCGGCCCAGGTGCAAAGAAGGTTTACCACCACAAGAGCCTCTAGGGATTCCAACCAGGACCTGCAGGTCCAGTGTGAGATGTCTGGGGGTTTGGAGGAGACTTAGGTCTTCCAGCTGAGAGTGTTGGTGGCCCTTGTCTTGCTGCTATATCTCAGGATTGCTCCTTTGCATGAGTGTATCCCTAGTGTTCTCTCTGCAAGCAGGAGCACCACTGAGATCTTGGGAGAGCAGGATGGCCAATCCTGAGGTATCTGAAGCCCAGATTGGTGAGATAGTGGCTAGGTTTGTGAGGGCTGATCTGGATTTGGTGATTCTGAGGGATGTCAGAGACAAGGCTGGGAAACTTTAAAGACTGACAGGGACAGTTCGAATTTCCAGCAAGATTTATTTTATTTTATTTTTTAATTAACTAATGTCTCTACTATATTTGAAATAGGATTTTGTTTATATGCATTAATGTGTAGGACAATGATATATGAATGGTGTTTTGCATTTTTGTTGTATTCTTATGTCTTTAATTGTTTTTCTTTTTTCCTCTTTCTTGTATACTGTTTTTGGATTTTCTTTCCAACTTTTCTCCAATCAACAGACAATCTCTGTTGGACTCTTCCACTCTTCCTGTGAATATTTACTTCTAGATTCTCTCTTCCTCCCTTGTGAATATAGGGTACTACTACACTATCTCTGTTCTCTCATCCACCATTTGAAATTGTAAGCCATTTTAACAAATTTTTGGTCTGTACTATAGATAGTTATTGAACTCATCATTGTGGTTTAATGCGAGAAAGCAGTAGGTGCCTTAGTGGGAGCTATTAGGTTTACAGCTATATATTGTATGCACTGGGTGCTGTTGATATTGGTCTCACCATTAAAGGCAAGGCACTGTAAACTTTCTTGAAAACTACAAGTCTTAGTATAGAATTTATGCTGCCTAGGTCAATACTTCTACATGTGAAAACACACTAACAATATGAAAAAAAAAATAAGGGAATAAAACAAACCAAGATGCTTCAACAACAGAAGCCACTGATAATATAGTAGAAGAAAAGTCCAAGAAGGAGTTCAGATTGTACATAGTTAAATTGATATGTGAGGTAAAGGAAAGTATAGGAGTGAAATCAAAGAAAAAATATAGGAAGTGAAAAAACACTTGGATAAAGAGTTGGAGATCATGGAAAAAAAAAAGTAGAAATTCTCAAAATGAAGAAATCAGTAAACAAAATTAAAAACTCAATAGATATCATCACCAACAGACTAGACCATTTGGAAGACAGGACCTCAGACAATGAAGACAAAATTTATAATCTCAAAAGGAGAGTTGATCATTCAGAGAACACAAGGCTGAGAAACTTTAAACACTGACAGAGTGTTGAACAGAATATCCAAGAATTATGGGATGACATTAAGAGAAAAAATATAAGGGCAATCAAAATAGATAAAGAGCAGAGATATAACCAAAGGAATACAAAATCTTTTCAGTGATATAATAGCAGAAAATTTTCCAAACCTAAAGAATGAAAAGGAAAATCAAATACAAAAGGCTTATAAGACCACGAATGTACAAAATTACAGCGGACCCACACATTAAAATGAGAATGACTAACACAGAGAATAAAGATAAAACCTTAAAGGCTGTGAGAGAAAAAAATCAAATTACATATAGGGGGAAAACATTTGGATCTCAACTGATTTCTCAACCCAGACCCTCAAAGCTTGGAATAATATATTTCAAGCTCTGAAAGAAAACATATGCCTATCAAGAATTTTATATTCAGCAAAATTAAGTTTCAGATTTGAAGATGAAATTGAAATCTTCCATGATAAACAAAAATTAAAAGAATTCACAACTAGCAAGCCTACACTAATGAACATTCTCAACAAATTATTACATTAAGATGAAGTGGAAAAAAAAGTGAAAACCAATAAAAGGAGGATCTACAGTAAAGGAACGTTCAACCAAATGAGAAACTAAGACAAATCAAAAACCCAGAAATAAATAAAAATAAGAGGGAATACAAATCAAATCTCAACAATAACCTTGAATATTACGCCTAAACTCATCAATCAAAAAACATAGATTGGCAGACTGGATTAAAAAGAAAAACCCAACAATATTCTGTTTTTAAGAGACTCACCTCATGGACAAAGACATTAACAGGCTGAAGCTGAAAGGATGATAAAAAACTTATTACTCATATGAATTGTGCAAACAAGCAGGGGTTTCCATTCTCATCTCAAATAAAGTAGACTTCAAATCAAAGTTAATCAGAAGAGATAAAGAAGGACATTTCAAAGTTCTTAAGGGAAATATATATATAAGCATGACATAACAATTATAAATATTTATGCCCCCCAAATGGAGCATCTATGTACATCAAACAAATCCTTCTCAATTTCAAGAGTCAAACAGAGCACAATACAATAATACTGGGTGACTTTAACACACCTTTCTCTCTACTGGACAGATCTTCCAAACAAAAACTAAACAAGAAAACTATAGAACTAAATTATGCAAGCAATAATTTAGATTTAACAGACATATATAGAAAATTTCATCCATTCACAAGCAAGTATGCTTTCTTCTCAGCTGTACCTGACTCTTTCTCTAAAATAGACCATATCTTATGCCATAAAAAACTCTTAGTAAATACACACAAAAACACACATATTAGAGATAATAGCTTGCATTCTATCAGACTACAATGGAATGAAATCAGAAATCAATGATAAAATAAAAAATAAAAACTACTGTAACAAATCAAGACTAAATAATGCACTATTGAATGAGGAATGGATAGTAGAAGAAATCAAGGATGAAATAAAAAAAAATATTAGAGGTAAATGAGAATACCCATACAATATATTAAAATCTCTGGGACACTATAAATGCAGTACTATGAGGAAAGTTTATTACATTGACTGCATTCATTAGCAGAATAAAAAGTCAACAAATAAGTGACCTAACACTACATTTCAAAGTGTTAGAAAAAGAAGAAGAAATCAACACCAAAAGCATAATTAAAATCAGAGGTGAAATCAATGAAATTGAAACAAAAGAAACAATTGAAAAAATTGACCAAACAAAAAGTTGTTTTCTTTTTTTAAAGAGAGAGAGAGAGAGAGAGAGAGAGAGAGAGAGAGAAATTTTAATATTTTATTTTTTAGTTTTCGGCGGACACAACATCTTTGTTTGTATGTGGTGTTGAGGATCGAACCCGGGCCGCACGCATGCCAGGTGAGCGCGCTACAGCTTGAGCCACATCCCCAGCCCAAAGTTGGTTTTTTAAAAAAATAAATAAAATAGATAAAGCTCAGGCCATGCTAATGAAGAGAAAAAGACAAGAATAATTAGAAACTATTTTGAAAATTTATATTCCAATAAAACAGAAAATATTGAAGACATCGACAAATTTCTAAGAATATATGACCTACCCAAACTGAATGAGGAGGCTATACATGATAAAAACAGATCAATTGTGAAACATGGGGTAAGGAGGGGGAGCATGGGAGGAATTGATGAATGCTAGATAGGGCAGAGGGGTGGGAGGAAAATGGAGGGGCAAGGGATTAGCAAGGATGGTGGAGTGTGATAGACATCATCATCCAAAGTACATGTATGAAGAAAAAAATTGGTATCAACATACTTTATATACAACCAGCAATAAGAAAAATTGTGCTGTATACATGTAATAAGAATTGTAATGCATTTTACTGTCATTTATTTTTTAAAAAATCAATTTAAAAAAAGGAAATGCCATCAAAATTCTACCAAGAAAGAAAAGCCCGGGACAGATGAATTCTCAGCCAAGCTCTACAAGACTTTCAAAGAAGAACTAACACCATCACTCCTCAAAGTATTTCATGAAATAGAAAAGATGGGAACCCTCTCAAACTCATTCTTCAAGGCTCATATCACCCTTATACCTAAACCAGACAAAGACACATCAAGTATAGAGCTAAATTATGCAAGTGATAATTTAGATTTAACAGACATATATAGAAACTTTCATCCATTTGTTTTTTTATTTGTGGACCAATATCCCTGATGAACATAGATGCAAAAATTCTCAATAAAATTCTGGCAAATCGCATACAAAAACATATTAAAAAGATAGTGCACCACGATAAAGTGGGGTTCATCCAAGGGATACAGGGTTAGTTCACCATACAGAAATCAATAAATGTAATTCATTACATTAATAGAATAAAGATACCTCAACATTGTAAAGGCTAGATATGATAAGCCCAAGGCCAGCATCGTTCTAAAAGGAGAAAATTGAAAGCATTCCATCTAAAAACTAAAGCAAGACAAGGGTGTCCTCTTTCACCACTTCTATTCAACATAGTCCTTGAAACTCTAGCCAGAGCAATTATACAAAAGAAAGAAATTAAAGGGATATATGTAGTTAAAGGAGAACTCAAACTATCACTATTGTGATGACATAATTCTATATCTAGAATCAAAAAAATTCCAACAGAAAACTTCTAGAATAAATGAATTCAGCAAAGTAGGAGGATATAAAATCAACACCCATAAATCAAATTCATACCTATACATCAGTGATGAATCTACTGAAAGACAAATTAGGAAAATTACCCCATCTACAACAGCCTCAAAAAAGAAAAACAAAATAAAACAACAAAACAACAACAACAACAACAACAAAAAAAACTTGGGAATCAATTTAACAAAAGAGGTGAAAGACCTCTACAATGAAACTACATAACACTTAAGAAAGAAATTGAAGAAAATCTCAGAAGATGGAAAGATCTCCCATGATCTTGGATAGGCAGAATTAATATTGTCAAAATGGCCATATTACCAAAAGTGTTATAGTTTTAATGCAATTCCTATTAAAATTCCAATGACATTCTTCATAGAAATAGAAAAAGTAATCATAAAATTTATTTGGAAAAATAAGAGACTCAGAATAGCTAGAGCAATCCCTAGCAAGAAAAGTGAAGCAGGAGGCGTCACAATACTAGAACTTAAACTAAACTACAGAGCTATCATAATAGAAACAGCATGGCATTGTCACCAAAATATACTTGTAGGCCAATGATATAGAGTAGAGGACACAGAGATAAACCCACATAAATATGGTTATGTCATACTAGACAAAGATGCCAAAAAACATTCACTGGAGAAAAGATAGTATATTCAACAAATGGTGCTGGAAAAACTGGAAATCCATATGTAGCAAAATGAAATTAAATGTCTATCTCTCATCCTGCACAAAAACTCAAAGTGGATCAAAGACTGAGGCACTAGAATAGAGACCCTGAGCCTAATAGAAGAAAAAAATAGGACCAAATTTTCATCACATTGGCCTAGGATCTGACTTCCTGAACAAGATTCCTAAAGTACAAGAAGTAAAATCAAGAATCAATAAATGGGATGGATTCAAATTAAAAAGCTTCTTCTCAGCAAAGAAAACAATCAATAACATGAGGAGACTGGGAGAAAATATTTACTACAAGCACCTCCAATAAAGCATTAATCTCTGGGATACATAAAGAACTAAAAAAATAACACCAAAATAATAAATGGGCTTAGGACTGAATAAATCAGTAAATGGGCTTAGGACTGAATAGATACTTCACAGAAGAAGAATTACAATTGATCAACAAATATATGAAAAAGTGCTCAACATCTCTAGCAATTAGAGAAAAGCAAATCAATACTACTCTAAGATTTTATCTCACTCCTATCAGGATGGCAATTATCAAGAATACAGGCAAAAATAAATGTTGGTGAAGATGTGGGGGAAAAAGTTAGACTCATACATTGCTGGTGGGACTGCAAATTGGTGCAACCACTATGGAAAGCAGTATGGAGATTCCCCACAAAACTTGAATGGAACCACCATTTGACTCAGCTATCCCACTCCTCAGTTTATACCCGAAGGATTTAAAATCAGCATACTACAGTAATGCACCCATGCCAATGTTTATAGCAGCTCAATTCACAATAGAAAAGGAAGAAACCTAGGTGTCCTTCAATAGATGAATGGATAAAGAAATTGTTCTATATACTCAATGAAATATTTCTCAGCTTTAAAGAAGAGTGAAATTATGGCATTTGCTAGTTAAATGAATGGAGCTGGAGTACATGCTAAGCGAAATAAGCCAATTCCCCCCAAAACCAAAGGCTAAATGTTTTTTCTAATATGCAGATGCTAATTCACAATACAACAGGGGGCACTAGAAAAAAATAGTGTTACCTTAGATTAGGTAAAAAGAAGTGAAGGGGGGTAGTGGGGATAGGGAAGATAGTAGAATGAAACAGACATTATTACTTAATGTATATATGTGACTGCATGACCAATATGATTCTGTAATATGTACACTCAACAAAATGAGAAATTATATCCCATCTATGTATGATATACCAAAGTGCATAAATGCATTCTACTGTCCTGTATAACTAATTAAAACAAATTAAAAATTAATAATAAAATAACTTGTTTAATTCTCATGGCAATTATATAACAGGAACTTCTTATTTTTCCAATTAAGGACATTGTGGTACAGAAAGCTTATTTAATTGCCTCCAAATTATACATGTCATCATTGGTAGAGTTGAAATTTAATCTGAAGTAACATGGAAACAGAGCTCATATCCTTAGCCTTGACCCTCTTAACCCTCACGACTGAACAATAGGTTTGTAGCATATGAATTCATTCTCTGTAGACATGGTCTAAGCCAGGTACTGTTTCTACAAACAGAAAAATTTTCTGTAACATTCTTATAGTTATACTATAAGAAGAATCAATTCCTTAGCCCATTTATTGATTGTATGATGTGTCTTTTAGGTGTTGAGTTTTTGAGTTCTTTATATATCCTGGCGATTAATGTTCTATCTGAGGTGCATGTGATAAAGATTTTCTCCCATTCTGTAGGCTATCTCTTCACATTACTGATTGTTTCCTTTGCCGAGAAGAAGCTATTTAGTTTGAATCAATATCATTAATTGATTCTTGATCTTCCTGCTTGTGCCTTAGGAGTTTTTTTAAGGAACTTTGTTCCTAAGCAAACATGGCAAAGATTTGGGCCTACTTTCTATTCTTTTAGGCACAGGGTCTCTGTTCTAATGCCTAAGTCTTTGAATCACATTCAGTTGAGTTTTGTGCAGGGTGAGAGATGGGGACTTAATTTTATTTTGCTACATATGGAATTCCAGTTTTCTCAGCACCATTTGTTGAAGAGGCTACCTTTTTTCCAACAAATATTTTTTTTGGCACTTTGTCTAGTATGAGATATTTGTATTTATGTATGAAAATGTTCAACATTTCTAGCAATTATAGAAATGCAATTAAAAACTACTCACTCCAGTCAGAATGTCAATTATCAAGAATATAAGCAACAATAAATCTTGGCAAGGATGTGGGGGAAAAAGGTACACTGACACATTGCTGGTGAGATAGCAAATTGGTGCAACCATTATGGAAAGCAATATGGAGATTCCCCGGAAAACTTGGAATGGAACCACCATTTGACCAAGCTGTCTCACTCCTCAGTTCATACCTAAAGGACTTGATATCAGCATACTACAGTGACACAGCCACATCAACGTTTATAGCAGCTCAATCACAATAGCCAAATTGTGGAACCAACCTACATGCCCTTCAACAGATGAAGTGATAAAGAAAATGTGGCATATATACACAATGGAATCTCACTCAGCCTAAAGAAGAATTATATGATGGCATTTTCAGGTAAATGGATGGAGCTGGAGAAATCATGCTAAGAGAAATAAGTCAATCCCCCAAAACAAATGCTGAATGTTTTCTCTGATATGTGGATGCTAGTTCACAATAAGTGGGTGAATGGCTAGGGAAGAATAGAGGTACTTTGGATTAGGCAGAGGGGAGTGCTGAATGTTTTCTCTGATATGTGGATGCTAGTTCACAATAAGTGGGTGAATGGCTAGGGAAGAATAGAGGTACTTTGGATTAGGCAGAGGGGAGTGAAGGGAGGGGAAGTAGTGTGGGGGTAGGAAGAATAGTAGACTCAATTGGACATTATTACCTCATGTATGTGTAAGATTATATAAGTGGTATGATTGTACATCATGTACAACCAGAAGAATGAGAAGTTGTACTCCATTTATATGACGCATTCTACTGTTATGTATAAATAATTAGAACAAAGGAAAAAAGAATAATCAGTATAATTATTTTTTTGGTTCTTTTAAAGTTATACATGACAGTTGAAAGTATAATTCTTTCTATACCATATAATGATGCCTATGAAATCGTCTCATTTAAAGAAGAACCTAGTAAGTTGAGTAGATTTACATAAAGAAGACTAAATTGTCTGGCTCTTTGATATACTAGTCATACATTTGGGATAAATACTTCACTTACAAACCATTAGGATTCTTTCCTTGAAGCCTATATTAGTAGTACCATTTATATTTAGAATTTTAATGGTGACCAAATTGCTAACATATAAAAAATGATTTATAAGTAATTAACATAAATATAAACAATTTGGCCCATGTTCGTAAAACTAGATCTTGATGTTCCCTCTAAACTATAAGTATATTCTATAGTCTAAGTTTAAAAAGCAGGCATCTAGTCTTTGTGTTACTTCAGTGAATCATTGCTTACTCAAAATTTGCCTATATATTTATAGTCAAACGATGGCAATGTATGTTTTCAGTATCTTTTCTCTATAAAATACCTAAAAGCAATCTGTAAATTGTTGGGGATTTAATAAGACTAACTGTATATAAAAACAGCATTATAGTAATTTTATAAAATACAAATAAAATTGAAAGGGTCAGACATTTTCATAATGGTGAAATGGTGTGTTCCTCATGACTAAAACACTCAAGAGTCACTCCAGGTAAACTGGGCCGCACGAAATAATCACACAAGAGACAAAGATACCTTTTCCTTTGGGGTCCTGTGATGGCTTCTTGGACCTTAAGGGTCTGCAGAAAGTGAGAGAGTGACCACATGCAGAACCCTTATATTGAGGAGAAGCCATACAAATGAGGCAAGGGGGTCAGGTTTCAGGACGTTGAGTCTAACTTTCTGATGTCTGCTATCAGCAAGTTGACTGACATCTAGGAAGACCACACCCAAAGGCAGAGCACGAGAAGGGGACACACAAAGGGAGTTTCTATGGAACATTCTATCCCAAACAGGGCAAAGGAGTATTATTACAAAGGAATAGGTGAGTGTAATTCAACCCATGGGGCCACACGCCTACACCTGAAGACACACCCTCAACTTCCTGGATGGGAACAACATCCAAGTCACTACAAAATGTAGTGCCCATCAAAGCCTTTCGCCCCAGGATGGAAGTCGTGAATCATTCAGAGTGGCTCCCCACAGTGAAATGAGTAAGAAGATGACCTGGGACAAAAGGGACTATTGGTGGTATGCTCCAGACATATGAATTTCACCTAAGATAAGTTACACACATCAAGGGGGTATACTAGCTAACCTCTTACAAAGTTGTAGTCCTTTCCCTAGAAGATTAAAGGTGACTAATGACATCTGAATTACACAGAACAAAGATAAGGATCTCTATTATTCAGGAAGAAATATAAGTAGAACCAAACTTGAGGCAAAAACAATTTGGTTTATTTATTGCTTATAATGGGTATGCTAAGGCTTATTTCATGAGAAATCCAGAATCTAGAAATCTAGGATCTAGATTTGTATTGTTAATGTGTATATGTATATATACACGCACATATTCATACTGTATGTATATACAATAGATACATAATTATATATGCTATATATAATTTCTTATATATACATATGTTAGAGAATGAAAGTATGAAAAATAAGTTGAGAATGAGACTTAGTGTCTTGATTAAGGAAAGAAGAGAAGGTATAGAGAAAAAAATTAAAATAGAGAATTCATTGACCTACATGGACCAAATGGTAAGGTGGATGAGCCCTTATACTTCTACCTACTTACATTTTATTTTGGAGTTTATGATTGAAAAACCAAATGCTGTGACTTTCTTCATATAGTATGATATGATCATAGCTAATAATTGTATAATTCAAAACTTCAGGTAAAGACTTGTGCAGAGCTGAGCTCTCAGTAGAAGAGAGGGTATTCAGCTTCAGGGTAGGTTTGCTGAGAATGGCCCACCAAGGGAGATTTCTAGGCCAACACATGAATGTTGAGAATACAAATAAAGAACACCATGCTATGAAGAGAAATTGACAGATGTTATTATAAGTATATTATATATCATTTGAGGGTTTAAAATTCACTCTGGCTTCTAGGTGTAGAACTCTTTGAGGGGCATGGTTAGAGTTAGGTTATTTGGGAAACTACTGCAGTGTTCTATGAGGGATAAACATGCCAGCTTGGGTAAGATATGTTCCTGAGTCTGGTCTCCATTTTTCCCTTGCTCTTTACACTCCCCATGGCTTCACCTGGCTCTTCACATTTTGAACCTACCCAAGTCTCAAGTCTGAACACAGTCAATAAGAGCCTGTCCCTGTAATTCTAATTCAAGGTCAGCTCCTTGATCATTGATATGTATCTGACATCCTCCTTCACTTTCCGGTCAGCCTCAGCTTGGGTTCTCTGTGCCTTCTGAAGAACAATCCTGTAATATGACATATTTATCCATGTGGGAGTTAAGCAGTAGGTTTTCCTTTTATCTCAAAGTACATGTACGATTTAAAGGTCAGTTATCCTCCAACTATGTTGACATCTATCTCAGACAAACAAACATAAAATCCCATAAAGGAAAGTTCAGATCAGGTGAGGAATGAGTAAACTCAAAACAGAAAATAAAAATGGTGTGAATAAATGTGGGGAAAGTAAAGATGAGGAAAGAGAAAAGACAGGGAGAAGAAAGGAAAAAAAAAGTGAGTAAAAATAGTGATTTATTATTGGTTGACTGTACCCTGATGTCACTAAAACAGTGTTTCCTAAACTGTGATATGTAGGTGAATCACCTGGTTCTTATGAAGATGCAGACTCTAGTTCAGCAGGTATGAGGCAGGACAGAGATTCTTGGTCTCATGCAAGGTCCTTTATGATATACATGATCCTGGTCTATGAAGCACAGTTTGAGTAGTTGGACCCTGGAGCTTCTAGGTCATCTAAGCTAGTACTGATTCTATCACCATTGAGCTACTAATCCTCTCATCAGGGTCACCATACACAAGAGGACACCCCCATGGGGTGGTGATTTAAATAAATCAGTGCATTGTTACAGTGACAATTATTCTTTTTTCAATTTTTAATATATATTTTTATGGTGGTGAAAGCTGGAAAAGGCAGAAATACAAACATGAATTTCAGTTACACAGTTTGAAGGAGAATGAAATTATGCAGCTAGTTAGTGAAATGATATTTCAGAGGAAAGAAAAAAATATATGGCTTTTTTTTAAAGATACAGCAGCTTTCCAGCTTCCATGGGTATCTGGGGGAATATAATCAAACAATGTGGGTGAAAACTACTGAACAATTTGTCTCTGAGATAGGACATTCTACATTTCAACACCCAAACCCGCAGATCTTCAATTCCCCAACAGAGTCCTTCTATGGCCTCTGTGTTCTGCTTGAAGGACAGTGTATTCTCCTTTGAAGTAGCTACTCAGTCTTCACCCCGTTATGACTTAATTACACCATTCATGTTTGTTCACAGCTTTGAATTTCACCATTATTTTTAGTGATCTGATGTGCCCTCTTTCTCAGGATGAGGGTCACTTCTGTTCTAGGCTTCTATGCTTCCCTTGATGCCTCAGCCAAAGTCTACACCCCCTCTTGACCAATTTAATAACTCATTTTGCAAAATCTCCAAATGGTATATCCATGTACTCTTATTTTCTTGCATAGCCACGGTATGGTGACTATGACTTTGTGTGTCACTATCCTAAACAACAATTATTTTCTTCTTTTTAAAATTTTTCAGTGTTGGAGATGTGACCCACAGATAACAAATGCTAGGCAAATGCTCTACCAGTGAGCTACATTTCTGTTCTCTAAATGATGTTGTTTTTACTTTCCAATTCTCAGACCTGTGTTGGACTATATCCTATGTCTTTAATGTCTGGGGTAAGACCTCAAGACTACTGCTGAGTTTGGTTGTACTTTACCCACCTCTCCCCACAAAGGCCTACTTGATTTCTAACCCCTATCATTCCCATTGCCTATTTCTTCTTTTGTTTGTTATACAGAGTTCTCATTCTGGTCAATATAAGTGTATAGTTAAATATTTTAAAATTGTGTCATATCTAACACTTTTGTTTGTACATTGCAGAAAGTGTTCTTACTTCTCTCTCTCATTTTACCATGACCAGAAATTTCTGAGGTTTTCTTTGATGTGTCATTTTGCCCAATGTTATATAGTCTCAAGCGTGAGTAGAAGGGAATTTTTTTTAAAAAGGGAATATATAAAATAGTCTTTAAAAGACAAAAAAAAGATGCTCTAAATTTTTTATTATCTAATATATCAAACAGAAGCCAAAACAAAAAGTCAATGTTATTTCCTGAGCTCTGGCGTATTTAATAACTAAATGTCACTGTCTCGATAATTTGCAAAAACATATGGTTTAGCCTTTGACCTGCTGTCTTTTACCTCGTGATTAATAAGTTATGCTACTGATTGATCTTTCTGTAAAGATGGGAATTAAAAAGAAACAAGATAATGTTAATCAAAATATCTAGGTTTAGAAGTTAAAGTACAGAAGCAAAGGTGTATAAGACAAAAATTAATTACTGTCAAATAACATTTGGGGAAATTCAGCTTCCCAAGTGTGTTTATTCATGTGAATTTTGGGCCAGCCTTGTAGAATAAACTTTGGATATGAAGGATCAGGTCATAATTTTGATGCCACTTAGTGTTCAAACTCTTCCCCTAATTCCAACTATTCTTATTCTATACTCATTAGAAAAATTTCTCATAAATTGGCAGTGTTGCAACTGTAAAGGAACAGACTACATTCTCTAGTGTTGCAACAGACCCCATCAGCTTACTGCCAACTTCTTTCCAGGTTCTTGAATCGCAGATCTGAAGAATAAAACTCATAAGGCAACGGAAGACAAGAATGAAAGGGAATAAGATTTATTCAAGTGTGAAAATACAACCAGATCTATAAGCAGGTCAAGAGGGGACTCCAATAGGGTTTGCCACTTGAGCGTGCTAGTCTAGGGTTTTATATAACATTTGGGTCAACTCTATTGGTCCAAATTTATGCATATTGGGCTTTGGAGAAGCACTAACACTATTGGTTAGAGCTGCAATCCTTTCAGGTCTGCCCCATTTCCATTTATCTGCCATTGGTGGGAAAGCAGGAAATCAAGGTCATTTCATTGCAGATGCTCAGGGTTCCCGGCTGTGGTGCTGCGTGGAGTGAGCATCAGCACCAGGCCCAGGCCGGGTGCCACACTGCTATAGGTTGGCAGGCCCCAGCTCCCCTTGCCCTTGACTTGCCAGGCCTCAGGTCTGCGCCAACATGTCATGTTCCCTGATGCCACATCCCTGGTTGCCTGGTCCATGGTTCTAGAGCTCCAGGACAAGGGCTTGTCTTCATTATGACACTGATTTATAAGGATACTCTGTTATGATATATTTTTGTTGCAAGGCAGAAATTCAGAAAGCTATAGAGCTGTGGTGAAATCATACAATTTAATGGTTGAAAATATCCATGAATCAATATGTAGGCCTTCGTGAGAACAGCTGTAGCTTAGCAGGCAAAGACAAAGCATTACTAAAGTACTTGGCATTGACCTTATATAGCCTTCTGTGGCAGTGAAGCATTTTGATCACTGACCTCCCAGAGGATTATTAGGAAAAGGTAACAAGCAAAGAAAAGGGAAAATGGAGACACAAACAGAGGAGTTTTGAGCAGCATGATCACTGAGGTGCAGCAAGACAAAAGAATTTAATTGTTTTTTCTTTTTTTGTAAACAATATTAAGTATTTCTTCCTCATGTGTTTGCAGACTAATTGCTGTTTGGCTGATTAAGGCTGGGCTTAGCTTCCAACCACAGGCATGTTTGGGACTTCTCTTTGAATAAAAGTTGTTATATTTAGTAAATAAAAATAAAGGTTCTCCAAACTTGAATTTCAGTTGAACAATAAATAATTTTTATTATAGTTAAATCCCAGGATACACAGGGCATACTTACACTTGAAGAGTATTTGTTGTTTATGTGAAATTCAATTTTATTTTTATTATTTTTAAATGCTTATATTGGTGAATTATAATTATATATAATATTTATTTTATTGTGACATATTTGTATATGGACATAATTTGATCAATTTCATTTCATACTATCACCTGATCACTCTTTTCCTCCTTCCTCCTGTCGTAGCTCCTCTACTACTCTCCCTTCCATTTTTTTTTAAATTGGTACATTATAATTAAACATAAAAGTGGAATTCATTGTGATATATTTGTACATGTTAATAGCATAATTTAGTCTAAAACAACATTTTCAAAAATTCAAATTTACCAAAATGTGTACCTATACAATCTCGTATATTTGTAGTTGGATGTGTATTTTGTGTATGTGTGTGTTTGTGTGTGTTGACAGAGGAGTAGAAGTGTAAATATTCTGTCATTCCTTACCCTTTTAATACATGAGAATATCATTTTGTACAAAAAATTTGTGCATTTGGGCATGTGTGTCCTATTGCTGCACCAAATTCACGCCATTTTACTTGCTGCCTTCTCAGGTTGGTCCTGTTAAATTAAATTTGGCCTGAGTTTGCCTCTGTACTGTGACTCCATATGTGTGAACTGCAACCAAATTTTGTGTGTAAGCACATTGAAATTCACCTTAGGGGTATAAGAAACAGCCTCATCTTAGCCATAGAAGAAGTCAGGTTTTTGTCAATCACTGAGAGCCAACAGATCAGAAGAAGACCAAAGAAAACAAATGCTTCACCACCCCATGCCCAAAAGAGGCAAATGCCTAGCTGTATCCAATTAGGTGGTTTATCTATTTTGCTCCTATATCCTTGGTGGCAGAGCTCGCTGCTCACACTGGTAAATACAGCTCTATGAATCTCCAGTATGATTTCTGAATCATTTTTTTCTCAAACAAAATGTACTAACTTTAATTTGTCTATGCATATGTCTATTTCTTTTAACAAGCTGGAATACCTGAACTAGATAAGATAGAAGATCATAGATTCTTTTTCACCCTTAGAAGTGACTTTTAGAATGGAGTGACAATTCTGGAATGGTAAACCTATGGAGATGGTGAAGTAACAGTGTGTGCTAGAGCACAGGGGAGTGAGTGATAAATAGGATAATCCCAAGGAAATTTTAGGGCAGTGAAGCTATTCTATGACACTATAATGGTGTATATGTTGCATTATATATTTGTCAGTACTTATAAAATATAAAACATGGAGAATGTTGCACCCTACTTTATAATATGAACTTGTGTTGATAATGATGTGTTGATACAATTTTTACATTGTTAGCAATAAATGTACCAATATAATGGGAAAAGTCATTACAGTCGGCTATGCTTATGTGGGGGAAGGTGTATACGTGAATTCTGTACTTCCCAATTAATTTTGCTATAAACCTAAAACTGCTCTAAATAATAAAATCTATTTTGAAAAAGAAAAGGCATGACAAATAAATATTAGTTAAATTATTTACAGTTGCAAATAAAAATATTTTATTTTGGCTTTGTTATTTTATCTATTTATTTCTTTATTTATAACAGCAGAATGCATTACGATTCTTATTACATATATAGAGCTCAATTTTTCATATCTCTGGTTCTATATATAGTATACTCACTCCAATTCGTGTCTTCATACATGTCCTTTGGATAATAATGATCATCACATTCAACCATCATTAATTACCCCATACTCCCTCCCTTTCTGCTTTGTTATTTTAAAGATGAGAAAACTAAAGCCCAGAGTTTAAAAAATTCCAAAGTTACTATTATTAAAATATTAATAATATATTCAAAGTGTTTTTAATTATTATATATCCTCATGTGGGCCTTCAATACCCTTCAAATAAAGTCTATGAATTATAGATTTATATGAAAGTAAACAAATATCCACTTAATTGCTTAGGTGCAAATGAGGAATTTAAAATCCCATACCAAACAAAACCAACAAAGAATAAAATAAAAAATGGAGCGTATGTTGGGGTGACTGCAATGATTACCAATAAGATCAGCAATAATCTGTCCCAGTAATTCTCATACATGGTTATTTGCACAGTGGTTTCATATTTTTCTCCTTTGACTTATCAAAGAGCTGGGGAGTGAAGTGGGTTATGTAGTTGATGGAAACACCAAACCAACTTGTAATGGCTTGGTAGACAGAGAAGATAGCAACCCCAGGGGAAAACTGGGAGACAGAGGTCAAAGGTTTACACTTTATCATTATTATTGTCAGGGAACAAGAATTATAAGACAATGCCAACCCCTAGTAAACTCCTGATGCTAGAATAATGAGATAAATTTCCCAAAGGAAGTAGTAAGCATGGACATGGCATGTAACAGGCAATTAAACTTGCGTGTATCTTAAATAGGAAGGAATCGTTGTCTTCACTTTAAACATAAGGGAACAAAGACAGAAACATTACTCATGTGCTTTTCCATATATGAGACATTCTCCCTGTCTTTGCATTACTTTACATAATTTCCAATGAGTTCTTTCATTTTCATATTATTTGCTTGTGGGCAAAGTATGTAGATTAGGTCATAAAAGAACTCCTTGATTATTAGAGGTGCGTGTGAAAGATAAAGAATCATATTAGCTCTCAGAAATATTATTTTAAATTTTCTAACTTTCTCTTCTCTCAATTAAATGGGTACTGCATTCTAAATACATCCAAGACATGAAAGTATGAAGAGAAATTACTGATACCAGTGGCTTTTGTCATGTTTTACAATTGAGGAGACCCTTAAAATTAGGCAATGCTTTTGTTCAACTTTATGCAATTTCAGAGGATCCAATACTTTGTTGCCAGTACCTTGTATTATAGGCCTGAAGGATTCTTTAATACCAGCAACATAGAGTCAAAAATCCAAGGTCAAACATTATATATATATCTGTCATTCTCTTGCTGAAAACCTCACTGAGCTCCTTTACCCAATGTGGGAGAATTCTAAATAAAAAAAGAAAACACTCTAAATTGAAAAATCTCCAAACCAGTGAATTGTGTCCTTCCATTGTGTGTGGAAATTTTGACAATTGAAATAGAAAACAATGAGAATGTCATTCAGTCTTATTTCATGATTTTATGAACTAAGCTACTTTAGATTTTCAGAAGCCTTCCTAGCACTTCTATGAGGGATATGCCTTTCTTATTGCTTTTTTTTATTGTTAACTACAGGCCCAAGGCCTTCACGTTGTCAGCTTTTATATTGCATGAGGCAACATGATGTGAGGAAACATATTGCAGTTAGAGCAGTGGTTCCCAGGCACCAGCATGCATTGGAATTACCTGAAGGGCTTATTAAAACAGAGTGCAGCTCTCTCACCTACAGTTTCTCATTCCATAGGTTTGATATAGTGGGGTTGCTGGTCAAAGGCAAATATTTTGAGAATCACTGAATTAATGTGTTCCTGTCCTAAGCAATGTTCAGCAATTTTTTTTTCACATTAGAAAATTTCATTACATTTTCTGAGCCTGAGGTTCCTCTGTTGTAGAATGAGGGCATATAATGCCACTGGAATTTGTTCCAGACATTCACTAAATATGTTGTTTTAACTGTTTTTACAAATGCCTTTGTTGTTATTAGAGATCAGATAATGCTTTAGCTGATGACAAAATTTGCTAAAATGCAAAATCCTGACCAATTTGTTGTTGCCATAATTTAAAATTTAGAATTCTTTTATGAGATTAAAATTTTTAAGAAAATCATAATATGGGAGAATTCAGTAAAATAATATAGTAATTTATGAAGAAAACACTACTTGTACTAGAAAGAGATAGAAAAATTATACTACTATAATATATAGTATAATATGTACTACTATAATTATAGTGTATTATTATATTCTATGCTGTATACTATACATGATATTTTTAGTACAAATAATTAATAAAGCTTGTAGACTAAGTTTTATTAAAAATAATAAAAGCACTCAAAAAGCTTGAACTAACGTAAAATTTTAACTTGTTTTAACTTTAACTCAAAATTTAACAGGAACAGATATACATTCTCAAGTGAACTGAAAACATTTGCCATGTTACACTATGTTCTCAAACATGAAATGTAACTTAAAAAAAACTAGTTTAATATAGATATTGAAATATAATTCACTTATTATATAATCTATTTTTAGATATTCACTTAATAGTATATTGTACAGGAAAGAGAATGAGCCCATTTTAACTCCAAGCTTCAATAAGAATGAATCTTGCAAAAAGAAACCAGGCACAACAGAGCACAAATGATTGATTTAATTAATATGCAGCTCTTTATACACAAAACTCATGGAAATCCAGAAGGTAGCTGTGAATGACAGAAGGGTCTATGATAAGGCCTTCTATGAAGCTGGTAGTGTTCCATTTCTAGACGTGATCTATTTTGAGATGAATAATTCAGTAATTCTCAGTGTGAACTCAGATTCCGGCAACCTCCACTTCAATCAATTTTAGAAAACCCTTATCTCATTAAAAAAAGAAAGGAAGGAAGAAAGAAAGAAATTGAGTAGCCATTAGTAGACCTTTATCCATTTATCTCCTTGCCCTACCTATCCTTGCTCTCAAACCCGGCCCTAGATAATCACTTATCTACTAACTATATCTATATATTTGACTATTTTGGACACTCTTAGAAATAGATCTCCTATGGAGGTATAGTATTTTATCCAACATCTTCCCATCTCTATGAACTACTTTTTACTTCAATGATACCAAATTCTGTAGATTCTACATATGAGTGAGATCATGCAGTATTTGTCATTCTGTGCCTGGTTTATTTCTTTTAATCTGATGGTTTGAAAGTCCATCCATGTACTCACAAGTAATGGGATTTTGTTCTTTTGTATAGACAGAGATTTCATTGTGTATCTATTCCATTTTTTAAAAATCCATTCATTTGTTATAAACACTTAGGTTGATTCTCAATCTTTGCTATTGTGAATGGTATTGCAATAAACATGGGAGCATAAATATTTCTTTGATACATTGACTTTATATTCTTTTCATATATACCTAGTAATATTATATGGAATTAATCTATATATCTAATAATATGCAGATATATACTACCTGCAAAAGTTTCTGGAATCTAATGAGGTGTGATTAGTTCAATGGCCTGTTAAGGTCAGTAACAAGTCAAGATGGCGCCTGGCATTTTGCCAGAGGCAGTGGTTTGTGAAGTAACGCCAGGGAGCCATTAAGTGTGAAGATTCCTTATTGGTTGACTGCTGTATCTAGTTTATGTTAATTAATATAAGCTGTGTGGAATATATATATACCCCTCCCTCCTGTGCTACAATAAATGGCTCCCACATCTGCTGTCTCAACGTACACAAGTTGTTCGTCTTATGTTTTAATATAGTTTTGAGTTCTACATTTAAACTTTTAATATGTTTGATTTGTTTTTTTTTGCATATGTGAGAGATCTAATTGCACACTTACTCCTGTGAATATCCAGTTTTTCCAGAATCATCTATGGATAATACCCTGCCTCATGCATGTTATTAGCAACTTTTTCAAAATAATGCCAAAAATTCAGGTTCTTGTGTCTGGGTTCTTTATTGTTCCCATTTGTCTATTTTTACATCAGTACCATACTGTTTTAATTATTATAGCTTTGTAGTGTATTTGGAAGCCATGTATTGTATTTGTATGTTGTAGTATATTTAGAAGCCAGATTCAGTCTTTTTGTTGTTTTGGCATGTGGATCTTTTGTGCTTCCGTATGAATTTTATGCTAGTGTTTGCAATTTCTGTGAAGAATATCATTGTTATTTTGATAAGGATTGTATTGAATCTGTACATCAATTTTGGTAGTATGGATATTTTAATAATATCAATTCTTCCATTCTGTGAACATGAGATAGCCTTGTAATTTTGTTGTTGTTGTTCCTTTAGCTTCCTTCATTCATGTTTTAGAGTTTTCATTGTAGAGTTCTTTCATGTCCCTGTTTAAATTTATTACTAAGTATTATTATATAGCTGTTACAAATGAGACTACTCTCTGAATTTTTTTTTTGATAGTTTGCTATTAGCATATAGAAACACTACTGTTTTTTTTTGTTGTTGTTTGTTTGTTTCTTTAATGTGGATTCGGTATCCTGCAACTTTACTGAATTCATTTCTTTTTATAATAGTTTTTGATGAAGTCATTAAAATTATACATATATAAAACTATGTCATCTGTAACCAGAGTAAATTTAGTTTCCTCCTTTCCAATTAGGATAACTTTAATTTTGTCCTAATAGCTCTGGCTAGGACTTTTAGTACTTGATTGAGCAGAAGTGTAGAAGGTTTTTATCCTGTCTTATTACAGATCTTAGAGGAAAAACTTTCAATGTTTTCCAACTCAGTCCTCTCTTAACATTGGTTTTGTCACATGTGTTCTTCATGGTGTTGAGGCATATTCCTTCTACATGTAATATGTTTAGCTTTTTTTAATGAAGCAATGTTGAACTTGTCAAACGTCTTTTCTGTACTTATTGAAGAGATCCTTTGGCTTTGGCTTTCATTCTGTTAATGTAATTAATCATGATTGTTGATTTGTGTATGCTAAACATTCTTACATGGCTGTGATAAATCCTAATTGATCGTGGTGATTGATTTTTTTCAATGTGCTGCCGAGTTCAGTGACACTCAATATGTTCTCCGACAATAATAAAATTAAACAAAAATTCAACAGAGAAATATCAAAAATATCATGAGATAGAAGGAAAAAATCTCAACTAGGTAGAAGCCAAATGACACATTTTAAAAATTATTTATAATTCACTTAAATTGAGATGGAAATTAGAAAATGATTATAAAACTTCAGTCATTGAGAAGATTAGTAAATGTAACAAAACTATTCAAAAGAGAAAATATTCAAATTCTCACATGAAGAATATAAAAGGCATCCTTATTTAACCAATGGTGCTGGAGAAACTGGATATCCATATGTACAACATTGAAACTAGATTCTCTGTACAAAAGTTAATTCAAAATGTATCAAAACCTAAGTACAAGATCAGAAACCTTGCAATAGTTAAAACAAATAGAAGAAAATAAAGGGAACACTTCAACCTATAGATATGTGCAGACTTCCTGAATATGGCCCTTATAATGCAGGAAATAAAGATCAATAAATGCAATGAAATCAAGTTAATAAGCCTCTGCGTAAAAAAGGAAACAAGAAGGTGAAGAGAGAGCATACAAAATGTAAGGGAGTCATTGCCAGCTGCTCTCTCAATAGAGGATTAATATCTAGAACATGTAAAGAACTAAGCAGGAATTATCATGAATTCAGGTTGGTTTACCATTTAAAGACCTGTCAGGGTTATTTACTACAATAACTGAATAAAAAAGAAAGATACACATAATTATCTTGATAGATGTGGAAAAACAAATTTTGACAGAATCTATAGTGATTCCTAATAAAATATCTCAGAAATTTTGAATAGAAAATATTTCCCCAATCTAATAATCAGCATCTGTGATAAAACTGCATTAATATACTGCTTGGTGATTTAAAAAATAAAGCTTAACATTTTTCTCTAAGTTGAGGAACTAGGGAAGGATACCTGCTTTTGTCACTTTTTCAACATTACACTGGAGAATTTATTCAGTTTAATAGGGCAAGAAAAAGATATACGATGACCCTGACTGCAACAGAAGAATTAAACTATCTTTGTTTGAAGATTACACAATTAAATATTTAGGAAATATTGTGATATTTGTAAGAAAGTATTAGAACACATTAACAACCTTCATTAACCAAGATTTCAGGATACAAGATTGATGTGTCAAAACCAATTCTATTTCTCTATGCTAGAAATAATTAGAATTGAAACTTGTGAGAAAAACACAGTACAATAAAAAATAAAATATGAAAACATATGTTCATATATATATGACTTTACACTGAAAGTGTAAAGAAGCCTACAAAAAAGGAAAGATATGCCAGAACCTTGGTTCCAATCCTTAGTATATTTAAGATGTAAGTTCTCCAAAAATTGATTTATATTTTCAATAAAATCAAAATCAAAATCTCTATATGATTTTTAAAGATATTAATTCATTAATTGTTGAGTTAATATGACCTGGAATAGCTAAATCAACTTTTGAAAAAAATAATGGTGAAAGATTACAATATTTATTTCAAGATTAAGTGTAAACCAATTGTAATCAACCCAGGGTATTAGTGATATCAAGATGGACAAATAACCATACATACACACCTTTAATTGATTTCTTAAAGGGAAATTCAGGGAAAAGAGATGAGCTTTAAAAAATGTTGCTAAAGTCATTAAAAACCCATGTGTGTATAAACTTGAACTAAATTTCATACTCTGTACAAAAATTAACAAAAATTCATCATAGTCATCAATGTAATAGGTACAACTATAAACTCTCTTTTAAGTTTGGCCAAATATTCCTTAGTTACAATTGTACTTCAACATGAAAACCTTTTTTTTTTCTGTTTTACTATTTATTGTATAGAAGGGTGACATTTGATAGCAATGATATACTGTACATTTCAAAAAGCTAGAAGAAAGGAATTGGAAAGTGTTTAGCATAAAAAATGACAAATGTTTGAGAAAATAGATATGTTTAACCTGACTTAGCATTAGTATCTGGGTATCAATACATTGTTACCTCATTAATATGTGCAATTTTATGTTTTCAGGTACCAGTTAAAATAAATGTAATTTAAAATATTTAAAACTTTAAAAATATGAAGACCTTCTGGTCTATATTAACTATTAAGAGAATGAAAAACCAAATATAGAGAGACAGAGAGAATAAAAATATTTTCAAATTGTATTTTTATAAGGTATTTATATAGACAATGCAAAAATTTATAAAACAATAATGAAAACAATAATCCAATTTTAAAATTTGCAAGATTTAAGCAAACCTTTGATTAAAAAAACACGTGGTAGCAACCAAGCACATAATAATTCTCAATATAACTAGTTATTTGATGTTATTAAATTATAAAACAATGTTATACAAGTACACAGATATTATAATGTTAAAATTAAATACAACCATACTGTGTTGTCAAGGATGTGTAGAAACTGTAACTTTAATATTTACTGAGGGAGATGTTAAAACTTACACTTTGGAAAGAAGTTTGACAGTTTCTTTAAAAAGTTACAGATACATTTAGCATACCTCAGCTATTTTACTCCTAAGTATTTACCCAAGAGGAATAAAAGAAAACTTATGTTCACATAAAGTATTCACAGGCATATTCGGAGCACTTTTATTTGCAATAATCAATATCTGAAAACAATCAGGATGTCCTTCAAGAGATGAATAAAAAATAAACCATGGTATATTCATAGAACAGATTACCACTAGCCAACAAAAAAAGAAATAAAATATGTATTATAGTGATGGCATGAATAAACCTTTAAAAATATGCTGAGTAAAATAAAAAGAGTTTAAACCAGGCACGGTGGCAGATACCTGTAACCCCAGCTACTCAGGAAGCTAAGGCAGGGGAATCACAAGTTCAAGACAATCTGAGCAATTTAGTGATATCCTGTCTTAAAATAAATAAATAAATTTAAAAAAAAAGGGAAAGTAGTCCAGTTGTAGAGTACCCCTGGGTTCCATCCCTAGTCCTGCAAAAAGAAGAAGAATGTGTCTTCTTCTTACTGTAGTAAATGGGAGGAGGAGGAAGGGAAGAAGGAGGAAGGGGAGAGGGATCAAGATTTTAAAAGCACACACTGTATGCAAACCAATATATGCAAACAAATCAACAGTTGCTTGGGAAGATGGGAGACCAAAAAAAAAAAAAAAAAAAAAAAAAAAAGAATGGGAGGGAAGGTATGCACAGGAACAGAAGGAAACCTCTGGAAGTGATTAGTGTGTTCCCTACCTTGACCATGGGGAAGCTTTTTAGTGCATACATAGCCAAAAAGTCAAATTTTGTAATATAACCATATGCATCCTATTAGAAAGGGAGTAAAGAAACTCAGATAAGTAATTTTAGAGTCTGGGTGGAAAAGAGGTGATATCAAGATTATGAACGTAGTTGATTTCCTGTTTGATTAATGTTGCTTTGTCGGAAATACAAAACCCCCAATGAATAGAGACTAAACTTTTTTAGTACATAAATATATATATATTTGGAATTTAAAGGTGCATATTTCCATGACAATTTGAAGACATTTTCTTTTTACCAAGTCTGAATTAAATAAGATATATCTCTGTTGCAGATTTGATGCTCAATAGTACTTCTGTTTTCCGGAGTTTATATGCAGCACTGATTTCTCCATCTAATACAGTATCCGTAATCATACTCATCATCATCACAAAATGGTTTACATATTCCTCTCACTTTTTGGCATCTCTCAATTCTATACTTTGGTGGAAGTCCACTTCTTCCTGCAATTAAGAATCATATCTAAAGTTATCAATCCGTTATTCATAGGAGGATCATCTAACTAAGGAGATAGTAAATCTGTTCCAGTCATGGAGTCATGAGTGTGTTAATATGGAGAGAAAAAAAATTCAAGTTGTGTTGTGGCACAGTTTGTTGTGTGACAAGTGACGCCTGTAGAAACATTCCACTTGCACAAATAGGTTTAGAAACTTGTCTTGCAGCTCACATCAATACTGGACTTCAGCTAGCTCCTAGGGATTCTTGACACCTTATTTTCTATTACCTGTTCAGTTCATTAAAGTTAGATGTACTTTACTATGCTTTCATTAAAATAATGGTTATATTTTTAATGACATGTAATTTTCCCTTTAATATTTTATTAGTTTTTAAACCTATTTTCATTATATTTCCACAGTATCATTTGTCCAATGCTTTGTTCTCCATTCCAGATCTTACTTTTAAGTGAAACATTTTTTCATTCTACTAGAGCAAATATATCAATCTTTTTCACTGGTCGACACTAACACTTAATGAACAGTGTAATATGATTGGGTACTTAGTTATATATATTTTCTAAAGCATTTATTATGCTATTTATATTCTTGCAGACAAAATATAAAATATAATTATGGTTTCTTCTCAATCTTAACCTCTAAATCAATGCATTACAACAATTGGAGTCTGGTGGTCACGCTAATACTTACTGATAGAGATCCTAGGAAAAATATTTTCTATATATAGAGAGAAACAAAGTTTTGATGTACATTACATATATAGAAAAAAAGAAACCACACATTAATGTTCTAATTTATTATTATTATTATTTATCTAAGATAATGAAAAGAAAGATGTCCTAAGATTCTAAAGTCACTACTTTGGATTCATATATTCAACTATATTAAAGGAGAAAGATTTTGTTACTTTTGGGTTTTATTATCTTAAGGATTTAATCATGATGCAATTAGGCCTTTATATTGTTTTTTTTTCCAAATTCATGAATATTCTTAATTATCTTGGGTCCATCATTCTACCTATCTGCATGACATAATATATTTATAACATACATATTAAAACACATATATAATATAATTATGTAGCATAATTATATATGCAACATAATTATCACAAAAATATTTTAAATGTTAAATATTATACTAGTGTCAGGAAAACTAATGTCACTAACATTTGGAGAATAATTTAAATCAAAATTAGACTTAAAACTTTGGACTGGGCAGAGAGGAGTGATGGGAGAGGAGGGGTGTGGAGGTGGGAAGGACAGTAGATAAGACAGACACTATTACCCTATATACATGTATGATTACACTACTGGTGTGACTCTGCATCATGTCCAGCCAAATGATGAGAAGATGTGCTCCATTTGTGTATAATGTGTCAAAAATGCATTCTTCTGTCATGTTTAATTATTTAGAACAAATAAAAAAATACAACCTGATTTAAACTGAGCAAAGTAAATTGTTCATAAAAATAGACTTAAATTATCTACTTTCTACTCATAAAACCTAATTATCTACCTATAATCAGATTGAAATTTAGAAAGGTGTTTCATTTCAACTCAGTATGACAGGCATTTGTTTGAGTACCTACTATTCACTAGACATTAGGTTAAAAGGTGGACAGAAACTAGAGAAGATTTTTAATGTGCTACTTTATTGTCCTGGAAGATGTTGGTAAACAGCAGAAAGAAGTGAAAGTAGAGACACTGTCAGGAGAGCTTTGTACATGAATATATGTATTTCCTTAGGATATAGGAAGCCAATATATAAAGAGTCCCTGACCACTGACAAATTTTGATGAAATGTAATCTCTTTTCAGAACCATATTTGATATAATTTAGAGATGAAAATTATATATAATTTAATTTCACTTAAAAATAGGGATACATTTAACTAACCAACATTTCTGACCATTATTTCTTATTGATTCCCCAAATCTATGGTAATTTTTCAGACATATTAAATTTAGAAAAGAGAAGTACAATATTATAATACACATTAGTAATAGTAAAATATACTAATGTTGTTAACATTATTTGAAGGACTAGATATTGTGAAGAAATCTCCAGAACCACACAATTTGAAAACAAAAGTCATGCATTGCAAATTTTGTTGTATTAATTATTTATTCACAAATTATATATCATTGTAGAATCAAAGTTTTGTAACAAGTTTTGAATTAAAATAATATCTTTTAGTACTGTTATGAAAACTGATTGTATAATACATATGAAAGCAATTTTTTAACTATATGTTTCTAAGTAAATGTCATCCACATTTGAGTGTTTGAGATGATATATGCCACATAGAAATAAAAATAAGTGACTATCTGGAGGAAGGACACATATCATAGTTTTCACCCACTTATACTTCTATATTTTGTGCATCACTGGAAAAATGAGGCCAATTATAACAAATTTTTATGAAAAACCTAATGCTAATATGGGACCTTTATCAAGGAAGTTGATATTCCAGAAAGATTTCTGGAAGTCTTTGCAAGTGTAAGGTACTATAAATATGGTGGAAAAATACTGAGTACAACAATATTTTACAAACCCTGCATGCTTACACATAGGACAATCTTATTGGGTAATGAATGTTATAAGTTCAGTAGCTCCCATATACTGTATTCAGTGTTAGGTTTCCCAAGTTCTTGGGGCATTAGAGGTTTCTTCATACTCCCAGGACAAATGCCTGACTCAGATTTCTCCACTTCCTAAAAATAAATTTTCTGCAGAAGATTTCCACTCCAACCTCATGATGCTCCTTGAAAATAGAGAAGCAAAGTTGAGAACAAGAGGTATTTTCAGAAGCTGTCTGCTTTTGCTGGATACAAGTTGTGATCAAGGCAAGAATAAAGCCATGGTCAGTTGAAAGTTTGAAAGGACATTATCTTTCAAAATCTAATAGTCCTTTGTAGATATTCTATTTATTAATTATGCTCTTTTGAGAAAATTATTTAGCCCATGGGATTTGGGTTCCTTCATTAAATAGAAGTTTCTGTGAAATTTCAAAAGTTATAGTGAGGTATAATTGGTAAAGATATAACAAGACACAAAAAATGCAGGAAGGAGATGAAGGTACAGGAAATATGACCGTTAACAAACCAAACCAATAATCTATTCAGCCTTCTACTCTTTTAAGTGATTCTATTACATTCTCTTCTCTCCTCACAATTCTCTAATATCCTTCCCCATCTTGACTCAGAGCTAATGAGTTTGCTTCCTACCTTGATGATTCAGTGGAAGATCCTAAGGCACTTCCTATAGATTTCTGCCACCCCATTTACATACCTGTCGGCATCCATGTATGAGCATCCTCCCTTCCTTAATGTTAGTGAAGATAGATTCTCCACACCCTAATGAAAAACTTATGCTTTAATTTGTACAGAAGCTGCAACTCCCTCTTGTGAACTCAAAAGATTATTAGATTCAACTAAGCCAGATGACTGATTTTCTAACTCTTTCCCACTTGTAAAATCTAACAAATATCTGATTCATATGCAAAATTGAAAAACTATTCCAACACTAATTTGTTCCATCTGTTATTCTTCCCATCTTGGTCAATGTCAAGATTCAATCTTTCCAAATGCTCAGGTAAGAAATCTTGGATTTAGATTGTCCTCTCTGTCTCACAAAGTTCCACCTCTCATGTACTCAGGCTAACTCTACCTTTAACACACGCACAATACAACCATCCCTAATCATTCTTATTTGTATTACCTTGGACTGAGCTACCACCACTTATTACTTGTATAATTTAAATAACCTCCTAACTCATGTAAGCACTTTAGAGATGTCTTTTTAAAACAAAATTAAAATAATGTTTATCCTCTGGCTAAATCCATGATTGCTCTCAGTATAAAAATTAAGGTCCTTTCTAATTTCCAAAATTCTGTGGAAAGCAGTCAATATACTTCCTCTGTCATTTCCTCTTCCAGGAAATATACCCCAGCACTTTTTACATCTCAGGCATAGCTCCCAAATTTCAGAATAGCTCCCATGACCACTGCTTTCAACCTTTTGCTCAAATTCTACTTCTCAATATTTCCCCATAAAAATTTTTATTTTAAACTTATTTCAGCCCACCAGCATTTTGAGTTCTCGCCACACTGTTCTGATTCCTTTCCTATAACAGGTATCACCTTTTAAGGTACTACATCAGTTCGTTTATCTATCATACTGTTTATATTTGTCTCTACCCACTATAATATGAGCTCCAAAAATATGAGGAATATTGTTTGATATGTTTGTTGATGTGTACCGATCCTTACTGTACTCTTTCAGATATGTAATAAATGCTCAAGTAATGTTTATTGAATGCATAAGTAAATCAGTGAAGGTATGTTGAAGGCAGTGTTTATGTATTTGTGTGTGTGTATGTGTTATGACATGACTTTGAACATTTTGGAGAATATCCTATATCTTATTCAATTTTTATCTCAATAAAATTGAATATTACCAAAATTTCAGTTTGTGATCAGACAAACCAGTTCCTTAAGTCAAAAACCTATGACATAATACTTGGGGAGAAGCAAGTCATTAATGAAATGTTGCCTGATAAAATAATCAGCAATAGATTTTACTCTTTCCCAAGGACATTAAGGTGAAGGAAATCCTGGAATAGGTTGGGTTTGAATCCAAGGTATCATGTTGGATTCTAATTCTTCTCATAGTCTGTGCTAAAACTTGATAGTGATAAATGACCTTTAAATGTGATGTTTTCACTTGATTCATATAGCAAATAACAGCACATATATCCACCAGGTGGTGATATCTGTTCCATCAGAGTCACTGCCTAATGAAACACGGAAAACCACACTAGTGAAGAAAAACACATAGTGTTATGGAATTTGATATCTGGGGCCAAAGAAGGATAAAACTTTCAGGATCCAAGAACTTAAGTAGTTTAAGAATACCTAATTTGTAAATTCACAGACAGAAAATTTCATTTTTTTAGCAAGAAAATTGCCAGAAATATGTCCATTTTGAAGCATTTGTCCCATTTATGCTTTTCCTTTTTAAAAAAATATATGAACATATTTATTAGTCATATGTAAATTGAATATGCATATGAGGATATGGGAATAGAATAACTTAGTAATATCTCTATATCTTTAAAGAAGCAGATTGCAGATCTTTATGAAAGGGGTTTTTATCACACATAGGAAACACTTCAAATATTTCTTGAGGAAA
Organism: Callospermophilus lateralis; assembly: GCF_048772815.1. Classification (NCBI taxonomy): domain Eukaryota; kingdom Metazoa; phylum Chordata; class Mammalia; order Rodentia; family Sciuridae; genus Callospermophilus; species Callospermophilus lateralis. Next base: position 105,520,640 of record NC_135310.1, on the reverse strand, counting down.
GGACATCAATTTCATGAATGATGTATGTAGGTTCACATTCTTCTTTTAGTTTCTAATGTATCTTTTGTTTGTTTGTTTTATTTTGTTTTCTTGGAGCTAAAGGCAGAGGGTACTCGCTTGAGTGTTCACTAGACTACAAAAGGAAACAGCTCAGTGGTGGAGAGGGTTTTGGACTCTCTCTGGTAAGCACTGAAGAATGAGGACATGTATACTGGTAGTATTGGCACTGCCTCGTGGTATGTGTATAGGTGTCTCCAGTATTTACTAGAACAGTTCTCTTCAACTTCCTGGAAGACCCTACCAAGTTCTTATTTTCCCTATGTGAATAAAATATTAAGTCTTGCACTTCTTGGAAGACTTGGGTAAGATAAATAATAACCAAACTCTCATTTCAAATAGGTAATTGTAACTGACCACCTTCTGGATATATGCTGATTCTTACAATATGTCATCTCTAGCACAAGTATAATAATATACTGAAATTCTGAGTAGATAATTATTCTTATAAGACACAAAAAATTTTGTCAGATATCTGACAATGTTAGTGATTGTTGTTTCCATTTTAATTTTAATTTCTGTGAAAACAAGAGCTTTGCTGTATAAATCAATATCCTCAATCAGGTGTGAGTTTTGCCCCCCAAAGAAGATATTTGGCAAGATAGACATTTCTTTTTATTTTCACTATAAAGGGAAGTGGTGTGGCTGGCATCTAAGTGGGCATAGGCTAGGGATGCTGGACAATATCCTGCTGCTAAACAGACAATGCACCAGATAACTGCTAGAACAGAGTTGTACAAACCAAAATACCAATACATACAGGATTGAGCAACCCTTTCATAAGTAACTATTATAAAAGTACTTTTGAAAATATTTATATTGCAAGAGAATACATTGAATAATCTATTACAAGTAATTAAAATATGTGAAATATAATATACATGCAGCTCTAATTGTTTCATAACGTTTCTAATTGTTTCAAAAAGAATTGTTTCATAATGAAACTCTTATGGTCATTGAAAGAAAACACTAAAAATAAGTTCCTTGTGTGATGTGATGTGTGTGTGTGTGTGTGTATTTACTTGTATAGGGAAAGCTTATTTCCACATGCATATTACTTTATATCTAATGTTTACTATGACCATATTTAGATCTAATATCAGCATTTGGAGAATAGAAGGAATTCATAGAGATGTCATAATAAAAATATGAATAATTTTTATTTATTATTTCTTTCTGAGTCCACATGTATATGTTAAACAAATTTCCTCTTTAACTTTCCAAAATATTGTTCAATTTTATTTTTGGGGAAAGGAATTCATCCGTGGATTTTTTAAATTGCTTTGTTCTTGCATTGTTATGCTTTTTAAGAATTTTGAGTTAATATAGATGACTATAAGCTAAGCTCATAAAAGAAGATATTAGGGGCTGGTTTTGTGGCTCAGTGATAGAGCTCTTGCCTAGCATGCGTGAGGCATTGGGTTCAATTCTCAGCACAGCATATAAATAAATGAATAAAATAAAGGTTCGTCAACATCTAAAAAAAATTTAAAAAAATAAAAGAAAGCATTAGCAATTTTTTTTTGACAGGAAGTACATGGCACTGAGACCAGTAGGAAAAACTACTGTGGGTCTTCAGGGACAATAGGAAAGAAACTGGGGCAGAGTGAATTTGGAAAGTGAAGGTTAATGCTCTTTGCTTTGTTCTGTACCTCCTCAGATAGAATTATTTCTTAGGAATGAAGATCTGAATTAAATTATTAGCCAAAGTTTCTGACTTCCTAATCTAAATGTTTATTTATGTACATTTCTTCTCCTTTCTGAAATTTTTCTCTTCCTTTCCTCCTCCAATTTCTCTACTAAATAATAAAGGTAGTAATTAGTGCTTGTTTTGATCTTTCTCTGTTCTGTTATTCTTACAATCTAGTGATATTCTCCCTTTAGCCCTGTGTCCTTCACCAGAAAAAAAAAACCCTCTCCATGTCTAGTCTCCAAATCCCAGTGGGTTTCTATTTTTTTTTCATGAGGTAATTGATAGAGTAGTATATTAAAATGATAGCACATTTCTATTGGAAGCTTGCATCTCAAAAAATATACTTCCCCACTTCTTTAATCTGGCCTAAGATTTTCTACAATTTTACTTTAGCTAACTATCAGAGGGCACATAAAACTTTGAGTAGTTGTTGAGGGATGTCCACAAAATAAATTTTGCTTACTTCTGGTACCAAGAAATGTAGAGAAAAAAATGTAGTGTAAAGGCACCAGATATGTGTGTGATAGAGTCCTTCTGAATAGTTCAATATTAAAATTTATTTAATTCTTTGTGTTTTATAGAGACACAGAGGCCTTGAAAGATGTGCTGGAAAGACTTAGTAACACTGGTTCTCTCTTCTTGGAGCAGTATCTCTTTTCTTCTGTCATTCTTAACTATGTATGCAGCAACGTGTTCCAGGTCTTATGCAGAAAGCAATCCTAATTTCAGTCTCAAGGCATTGATTTTTACATCGACCATTACTCCTTCTGCACTCTCTCCTCAAATCCAAACTACCATACTCAGGATATCTCTTTCTGGCTGTAAGAAGGAAAGAATGACTGGAATTAGCAAGCTAGCTATGAAATATTCATTTTTTTAAAAGTAGACAGTCCCAGAAGAAAAAAATCACAGAGTGAAAATTTTCACCTGCTGGGGAAAATTTAAGTGAGTTTACGCTCCCTTTGTGCAAGGAACATCCTAGAAGTCAGAAAATGTCTTGGATTCAAGCTGAGTGTTCTGACTGTTGCCTTACAAGTGACTGGACAGAAAATCAAGTACAGTCCCCAAAGTCAAGTATAAAAACTTGATCATAACTTATCATCTGTCAGGATCTGTCTCTGCACTCATCCTAATGCATTTATGTGGCCCTTTTCCTGCTCTCTCAAACATTATCTAACCGGCATATCATGCTTTGTGAATTCTACCTCCATCAATTTTGGCTACAGGTTGATTTCACTTTTCAAAAATATTGAGAGATAGGCAATTCTTTTTTTTTTTTTGTAGGTGGGTACTGGGGATTGAACTCAGGGGCACTTGGCCACTAAGCCACATCCTCAGCTTTATTTTGTGTTTTATTTAGAGACAGGGTCTCACTGAGTTGCTTAGCGCCTCTCCATTGCTGAGGCTGGCTTTGAACTCGTGATTCTCCTGTCAGCCTCCCAAGCCACTGGGATTACAAGTGTGTACCACAGTACCTGGCCCTTGAGAGATCACCGATTCTAAGAGATTCATCTACATTCTCATAACACTCCTGTATATTTTTGGATTTATTTTCCTGAAGAAGTAATTTAACCTAGGCTTATACCTAAGGATAGCTGTGATAAATAAACAAAAAATGGGAGCAACTGGATGACATAGACATATTTAGTCATTACATTATTTCTAAAATTATCATTGCATTGTTACCTTTTTCTTACTTCACCAAACTGTTTCTGAAATTGAAGTGATTTAAAAATGATTTCTCCCAATCATGGTTTATGTTGCTACAACTCTGGATTACAAATGAATTCACTATGGACAGGAGACCAAAATCAGCTGGCTTCCTGCTCTGGTAAATGATTTGATTGACAATCACTTATTATCATATTATTGTACTACTACTTTTGCATTACACTGATACAGTTAAGATAAAAGCTAAAATTCATAAAACCTAAAATATTTATTATGCACTTTATTTCTACCACAATGTTTGCTAACCCCTGGTTCTTTCCTCACGTTCTTCTCCTCATCAATTATGAAATATTAGTGAGGAATTTGTTGGTGAAGTCCTGAGTATATTCTGATGATACTGGAAAAGATGTCATATAGATTGGTCTTTCTTATATCAAGAGAAGCAAAACTACAACTAGTGTCTTGTGAATATGTTCTATGTACTCTCTATCTATAGATAGTGTATACACATATAGGGTGTATATATATTTGTATATATACATATATATGTATATATTTATAAATGCATATATATGTATACATATATATGCATTTGTGTATATACCTAGAGCTGCTTGTGTGGGTGTGTGTGTGAACTGCAAGATACCATTCTTGTGGTTGTACATGAGGTGGAGTTCCACTGGTCATGTATTCATATATGAACATAGGAAAGGTATGTCTTATTGATTCTACTGTCTTTCCTATTCCCATTTTCCTTTCCCTCCCTTCATCCCTCTTTGTCTAATCCAAAGATAAACACACACTCTATACCAGGCTCTAAGGCAGTGTTTCTCACTGTAAGAAACATTGACCTTTTGAGTTGGACAATTCTTTGTCCTGGGGGGCTGTCCTGTAATTGCAGGGTATTTAGCAGCATCCTTGTCTTCTACCCAGTAGATTCCAGTAATAACAGTTGTGACAATCTGAAAGGCCTCCAGACATTGCCTAATGTCTCCTTGGATGCAAAATCACTCCTTACTGAGAGACATTGATCCAGCGATACTGTGAAAAGCCAAATGAATAAATACTGTCTTTGTCTACAAACATAGGGCTCAAATACCACATTTTCTCTAGTTCTGCTGAGGACTTAAAGAAAGTAATCTCACTCTCTGTTTCTCATACAACTTCATATGTATCATTCACAAGTAATTGATAACATTTTATAACATTCTAATGTGTCAGAATTTATTTAAATATTATATGAAGCACCACTTAATATATAATCTGGAATGGGGTGAACTGTTTTAACCTACAATTTCTTTTTATTTTTATTCACCTGCTTCCCATTCTTTAGGTTAGCAATAACCTCATTGGGATTGGGGGTGGGAATCATGTCTTTTTTTCAGTGCAAAAATATACTATCTCATATTCAAAGTGCATGAGAGCCAAAGTGCATTACAGATTCAAAGAGAAGTGGGCATTGACAATAACACATTTTTCAATTTGCAGATAAAGTGAAAGAAACATGACAGTGGCACAATATTCTAGTTCTAGACTTTCTGTGCATGAAAAAGATAAATTACTTGAATGGAAATTTCATTGCTTTAAAAATTTAAGGACTTCTATCTAGATATCTTTTCATCTGCAAAAAGAATTTTGTAGGTTTTTACTTGTCTGTCTGTTCTTACACCTCAGTGTTGGATGGAAACTTTCACCATCTACAAGACTGAGGGTGAAATGTAAAACTAACTGAGGGGCTTTGACAGGGTTCATCGATAGATTTGTTTCTACTCAGTTTAGTTCAATTGTCATGTGTTGGTGAGCTACAAGGTTAAAAGATCCTAATTGCTTTATTGAGGTTTTTAGTTTCTATAATCTGTGTCATGCCTCTTCTAATCTTGAGAAGAAAAAAAATATATATATATATTATAATAAATAAAAAATATAAAAAAAAAATATATATATATATATATATATACTTTTTGGCTTGTGATTTTTTTAGCTTGGAGATTTCTTTTTTCTCCCATATAAAAGTTACAATTTAATGTCATTCAGCCAGTAAAGAAATTTAATTATAGAATATTTAAAACAATAAGCAATGAAAATATAAATCATGTGATAAGGAGTAACAAAACATGTAATAAAAATATGTTAGTTATTCTACATTTAAATAGCTAATTTTTCTTTTTAAGTGCAGCTCAGATTTTAATAGACTTACTTTTATTACATGAAGTAATTATTGACATTGAAACATGGATTGATTCTGAAAATTTTGAATTCTTCATTAAATATTACTTATGATTTTTCTAAATAAAATATGAGAAGCATAGAAAACTAAATTATATAATTTTTACCACAGCTTGTAATTGGCATTTCAAAATAAAATAAATATGAGTGCCTGTTATGATATTATACTTGGAGATTTTTGTATTAGTAATAGTAGGAATTATATAAAAGTTTGGTCAATGTATAATCAAAGTAAATAGTAACATTATTTTGAAAGTAAATTGTACTCTAATACATTAACAATGATGTTTGAATCTATGTCATTTTAATATCTCCTAAGTAGGTTATAATTATCTCAATCTGCAGTGCATGTGATTTTTATGTTTGTTAAATAAAGGCATAAATAATTTAAATTATTATTAAGAGTTACTGAGTTGCATAATATATGGAAAAGTAACAAAAATTTAAAATGCTTTCTATAGTGATCTATTAATGTTAGGTATTATTAAAACAGAAGAAGAAAGTATGTATTATATGTTGAAAGCTATATAAATCTATCAAATGAATTTTGTCTCTAAATAAACTGGAAAAATCCAGACTAATAACTAATAAAAATTGTGACACAAAATATATGCTATATTTTGGTGACAATTTTCAAAGAATTTTCAATAATTTCTGGAAAAAGTAAAGGAAGTAATTTTGTTACCTAAATTACCTATGTTATTCAAATTTCCTTGATGTTTGGTCTCTGTATAGAATTTTTCTACTTGCATTCTTTAAATAATAATTTGTCAGTTTTTTAATGTATGAAATCTTAGATGGTCATGTTGGATTTTGTGATATGAGAGAATGTACATTTATCACATTGCTCTCTAATATGATTTCTGTTGGACTTGAGAAGTTCACTTAAGTTCTAAAAAGGGCTATTGTTCTAGAGTGAGGAAATGGGTTCTGAAAGCACTGTCATTGCCACAAACAGGTTAGACTTGAGATGATCCTTCCACCTCAAGCTTTCAAACAGGAAGTGAGTAGAAACAATGATTTCTCTATCTCCAAGACTTACTTCATTTCTGGGCTATCAATGCTTCATTAATTCAGAAGAAGAGAAGGTTGATCTAGTGTGAAGGAATAGTTTGGGGCGGGGGGAATTCTCACCAAAAATATATATCTTGAGCACAAAGTATTTCTCAACATTCCTGCAAATTGTAGCATCGGTTAAAGAGAAAGAAAAGGTAAATAGATCACAAACACTAAACTATTTACCCCCTTATCAGCTGATTATATTACATAACAATAATATTTTATATTTTCCAGTGAGAATTAACATCTATCAAGTTTAAGTTATAGTGAAATATTACAGGATGAAAGTGAGGGGAGTGCTGCGATGATCATATATTTTTTTAGTTTGAAAACCATTTTGCATTTACAAGTAAGGTGCAAAGGTGATAGGCCAGCTTCTCCTTATATTTCACTAACCATGGTAACATTCATCAAAACTAAGAAAGTATAATTGATACAATACTGTTAAAAAAACAACATTTTATTCACGTTGCACTGGATTTCTCACTACTGTTTTTTTCTGTCTTAAAGTTTGCTCTCAAATACTGTATCAAATTTAGCATAGCAGTCTTTTAAGCCCTACATTATCATTGAGCTTTTAACATGAAACAATTGGTGACTCCTGAAATTCATTAGTCTAAGTAAACCCACAAATGTTTGCATATTACCTGGTAAAATTGTGACACAAAAGAGCAGAATTAAGAAAAAGAGATGAATCTTCATGGTAGAGAGTTTCTAAGGAAGAAAGTATCAACAGATCTTTTTTCAAGTCAGCTGTTTTAAAATAAGCAAACACAATACCCCTTTATTTATAGAGTCTCCTGGGAAATGGTTTTAACTACTGAGGCTTATCAAAAGCAAGAACATTTGCATGCGTGGCTGAATAGTTCCATATTCAAAGAATGTGGTTACAAAAGTGTATCCTTAAAGTTTCTTCATAAAAATAAAACCTGAGTTACATTAAATAGACACAATATATTAGGGATTTTACAGAAATGTTAAAAGAATCTGACCCTTAAATAGATGGCATATGTAGTATTAAATATTCTAATGCTCCTAAAGTTGTTGAATGTCTGAATCATAGAATTTTAGAGCTAGAAGTTTTCATTAAGATCACTTTTGTTTCACAAATAAAAATCATGAGAATCAGGATGGTTAACTGATTTATTTCAATTATATAATATGAATTTTTAAAAGCATAGCATGATCTGGAAATAATAGATTCACTAATGAATCTGGGAAATATTTTATACATCAGATTTGTAATTATGATTTATGAGTTTCTTGTAATAAGCCATTCAAACTCAAAATTTCAAGTCGAACATTTCTAATATTATAACTTTTTTATGGAACTGACAGTGATCTCTAATTCAATTTTCATACCTGTAATTTTGATTATATAACATACGTTAACAAGAGCTGGCAGCTTGTCCCATTAAATAGAAACTGATGCTGTAAAGAGAAAGCAATCAGTTCTCTCTATGGCATTTCTAAGACAGTGACTCTTAAACAATAACTGCATTATAATCCTCTGAAGGGCTTGATAAATCCAGCTTTCAGGGCATCTCCTGCCTTGATTTAGTAGGTCTGGAACAGAGGCCAACCATTTCCATTTCTAATAATTTCTGGAATGCTAATAATAGTACTTAAAGGGGCCTTATATCACTCTAGATAATATGACTCATTCATTGTATAAAATACAAGAAAAGTGTTGGAGATTTACAGAATATGTGTCACAGATAAATAAAGAATTGGAAGCTGTTTAGAGGTTTTAATTAAATTCATTTATGATAGAGATGAGGAAAGTAAAATCAAGAAAAATAAACTTACCTGACAACGGTTATACTTTACAACAAATGCTTATATTATAAAATACAAATGGAGAAGTTTGAATTAAATCAAGTGTGGAAAGTGATTTAACTATGATAACTATCTGGGAAAGAAAACAAATGAAAATTCAGCAACAGCTGATAAAAGGAAGACCACTTCAATATACTTTATGTATATCATGTAATGTTTATTCACACATATATTATGAAGCAGTAAAATTCAGAATTGTTAGTGATTTCTAAGTTATCCTATAGTAGTCACAGTCCATTCAGAATTCTAAAAATGGAGTTCTAAAGTTTTTGGCAAAGATTTTTAAAAGGTAAATAAACCTCTAACACTGAAACCATTTATTCCTTGCCAGTTGATTATGTTAAAAGGATAGATGAAGAAATCCGATTATCCCACAACCATTAACCAAAGGGAACTGGAAGGACTACAATAATATCACACATAATAAATTTTTAGACAAAAGTGATTGCCAAAGACAAGGCATTATTTAATGATTAAACTACCAATCCATCAGAAAGGTACAGTAAAACATTTGTTTAGCTAAGAACCTCAAAATACATAAAGCAAAAAATTAAAAAATTGTAGTCAGAAATATACAATAAGTATAATAATAGTTGGAGAACTTCATATCCCACTTTTGATAACATATTCAACTAGGCAGGTCAGTAAAGAAACAGAAACAATTAATAACACTATAAACTAACCAGACCTGTAGACATCTGTAAAGCATTCTACCCATCAAATGCGAAATATTCATTCTTAAGTGAGTATGAAAATTTCTCCAAGGTAGCCAGATATCAGGCAACAAACAAGTATAAAATATTTAAAAAACTGAAATTATGTGAAGTATTTTCTCTGACTATATTAGACTATATTAGAAATCAACAATAGGATAATATTAGGAAAATTCACAAATGTGAAAATTAAATAATGGTTCAAAAGTAAAACATAATATACTTAAGATGAATGATAAGAAAATCACAATAGACCAAAACTTTTGAAATATAGTTCATGTAGATAGAAGAGGAAGCAGCCTCAGGTAGCCAAAATGATTTTAAAAATGAAAAATGAATTTGTAGGACTCATACTTCTTACTTTCAAAATGTATTACCAAGTCACAGAGATCAAGTGGTACCCAGTGGCATAGGACAGAAACAAAAGAGCAATGGAATAGAATTTATAGACCAGAAATAAACCCATAAGTCATATAAATTGATAGTTATAAGAATGCCAAAATATTTCTCTGGTGGAAGATTAGTTCTGCAAGACAGAGTGAGGAGATAAGTGGATAGCTATATGACAAAGAATGAATTTTGATTCCGATCTCAAAATATATACAAGAATTAGCTCAGTGAAAAACACATAATTCAAATTAAAACTACACCAATTATTTTGAAAAAACTGTTGTAAATCTTCATTACCTTGAAATAAGTAATGACTTCCTGTATTTTGTTGTTGTTGTTGTTTTTGGTACTGGGGTTTGAATTTAAGAGCACTCCATTACTGAGCCACATCCCCAGCCCTATTTTGTATTTCATTTAGAGACAGGGTCTCACTGATAAAAGGAGAAGGAAGGCTATCTTTGAACTCAAGATCCTCCTGTCTCAGCCTCCTGAGCCCCATGGGATTATGAGCATGCTCAGCCTTTTCCAGCCAAATTCCTGTATTTAAAAGCAAAATCAAAAGCAATGAAATAAAATAATTAAGTGAACTTCATCCATATAGAAATCTTTGTCCTTCAAAGGTCACTGTCAAAGTAGTTGAAAGACATAATACAGGATAGAGTTTTATGCAAGTTATACATCCAAAAATAATCTAGTATACTGAATATAAAAGTAATACTTAAAACTCAACAATAATAAAGCAAATAACCTAATATAAAAAAATTAGCAAAATATTTCATTTGAAGATTCTTCAAAGAACATCTACAAATTGACAATTAGCGCATAAAATATGCTCAACTTTTTTAGACATTAGGGAAATGTGAATTAAAAACCATACTGAAAAGTTACATCACACACATTAGGATGTCTATTAAAAATCAACAACAGCAAGGCACAGTGGCGCCCACCTGTAATCCCAGCGGCTCAGCAGGCTGAGACAGGAGGATCTCCTTCAAAGCCAGCCTGAGCAAAAGCGAGGCAAAAACAGAGATATCCTGTCTGTAAATAAAATGAAAAATAGGACGAGGGATGTGACTCAGTGATGTGAACTCAGGGTCAAGTTCCCCTGGGTTCCATCCATGGTATTCCTTCTCCCCACAAAAAAAGAAAGAAAAAAAAAAAACTAAGCTGGGGGTGTAGCTCAATGATAGTAACTGTGCATAGCATGAGGCTCTGAATTTAATCCTCAAGGAAAGGTTTTTAAAAAGAAAAACAACATAAAATGGGAATCCTCATACATTGCTGGAGGGATTGTAAAATAGTGCAGTCACTGGGAAAAAAAATTGTGGAACTCACTCAAAAGTTAAAAGTTTAAAGAAATCCATTGATAGATATATGACCAAAAACCTTGAAAGTAATATTCACACATTTTTTAAGCTCAGTGCTTGTATATCTCTCTCTCTCTTTTTAATTAGTACATTATAATTACACAAAATTGTGGAATTCATTGTGATATATTTGCAAATGTACATAACATAATTTGATCCATTTCATTGCCCAGTACCTCCTTTCTCCCCCCTACCAATTCACATCTCTACTCTACAGACTCCCTTCTTTTTTTTTTTTCATGAAAATCCACTTTTCAAATATTTTTATAACTTTCACATATTAGAGAAAATGTAGGACCCTTGGCTTTCTGAGTCTGGCTTATTTTGCTTAACATGATGTTCTCCAGTACCATCCGTTTTTCTAAAAATGAAATAATTGTGTTCTTCTTTATGACTGCATACAACTTTACTTCACACGGTAAAGTTTACAGAGAGATATTCATAGTAGCATCTTTTATACTTGGCAAAATATATATGTGTGTGTGTGTCTTGTAAGTTGCCTAGGGCCTCATATATGTATGTATGTATGTGTGTGTGTGTGTGTGTGTGTATATATATATATATATATATATATATATATATATATATATATATATATATATCTTGTAAGTTGCTTAGGGCGTCACTATATTGCTGAGGCTGACCTTGGACTTGCAATCCTCCTGCCTCGCCTTCCAAGGCTCCAGGATCTGGGCATGCATCATCATACCCACCTCACACACAATGGACTATTTTTCAGCCACAGAAAGGAAGAAGCTAAGACATAGGTGAGTTTTGAATGTATTATGCTAAGTGACTTAAATCAGACACAAAAGGCCACATATTTTCTGAATTCATTTCTATGAAGTCTCCTAAATATTCAAATCTAAAGAAGCAAAAAATAGATTAGTAATTTCCAGGGATTTGAGGAGGAGGGATGTGGTATTGACTGCTAAGCTGAGGTTTCTTTTTAGATTGATAGAAATGTTCCAGAATTAAGCAATGACAATGCTTATAACAAGATTTTGCATATCTAAAACCCACTAAATTGTATACCTTAAAATGACTAAATTTATTTTTATGAATTATGTCAAAATTTTAAGAGAATAAATATTTAAAAGCCAGAACCTGTGCCTGTTTTACTTGCCCAAACCTTCCACCACTCTCTTTCATACCTGAGCTGGAGCCAATTGCCCTCTGGCCTAGCATTATACCCACTGTGGCTCTCCTCAATGCTAGTGGGCAGAAGCAGGTTATGTAGATGATGGTTTCCATTTGACAAGAAATCAATGAACAAATACAAAAAAAAAATAGATATAAAGACAGAACTGAGTCCAACATTGAGAAAGGACATCTTATGCAAACCTAAAGACTGAAGATTACAGATTACTATTAGAAGAAAGGAATACAGATAGAGTAGCAGAAAAAAATTCAGATATCCAATATGATGAATCAAGGGAGGTTCAAAGTCCTCAGAGTGAGAATTGACCTTATCGCTGACTTACTGAATGAAGCGAAACAGAATCAGCAATGTGCTAAAAGACACCCCCAGGTTACAATTGCTGCTGAATGGACTGGTCCTGAATGATTGTTCACTGTAAGAAACCAGATTTCTGTCTCATAAAGGCTGCAGTATGAAAAAGGGATTCCTATATAAAGAATTGCTGCCAAGAAAGATGTGGATACCATAATTGTTGGAGGCCTACCTGCCCGAGGAAATAGCTGGTAGAGTTGAGATCTATTATGGTAATAGATTAAGGCTACCAATACCCTGGAAAGCCAGTTCAATTTTATAGCCCAGCAGATGATGCCTTGTTTGGTGCAAATACCAATAGAAAATTTTTGGACTATAACTTTGAGGGGCGGAATTCATCTACCATTCCACTTCTGAAGAAGAAAGAGTCTGTAGCTTCCTCTTTGCTGTTCTGACATTGCTCTGTATTTATTAATGTCTGCCTTTCCGTAGTTAACACCCTCGGCCTGATGTTAACAATGGTAGGTTCCTTCAGTGTGATCAAACCCACTTTTAGTTCATCTGAAGCACTACAGACATACCATTTTGCTCTGCAGCATGAAGGGGAGGGGTCATATGATATTGCACACACTTTGGGTCTCCTACTCTTTTTGGTATTTTTGTTACCTCGTCTACAGGGCAGTGTGCATGGTTTCCCTTGCTCTGTAGATGTAAATCATATGTGGTCATGCACCTCCTCCAGTAGTAGTGCCTTCACTGTTACTTATTTGGACCTAGAAGTTTTTCTCATCTGTAAGTATGATTGAAATCTAAGCCATGATTATTCTTTATTAATACAAAAGATTTATGTGAAAAAAAATTTTTTTGAAAACTATCAATCTAGCAAATAGATTCAAATGCATAAATCTTAATTTTATATCTTGCTTGTCCATAGAATTTATATCAGGAGAAATGGGAATACATGGATGTATTTTATTTTATTTTATTTTTTTCTTTTTCAAACTGTAGATATTTAATGGTTTTGGATCTGGGTAACGTATTGGTAATAACCGACCAGACCCTGAATTCTGACAGATAATTTGAAACTCATGTCCCTAAACACACAAGGTATACTCGTGCCTGTCTCCCCAAACTATAATGTCCAGTCTTGTCCAGCTTCTATATGTGCTTTAGGCCCCTTCCACCTCAGGGTGCTGTTTTCTGTCCTGTGAGGATATTGTGCCCCCTACACCACTGCAGCCATGTGATGCTACTGATTAAATCTTAGGTCTTCCTGATCCCTGAATCATGGAAGATGATCAGTAATAAGAATCTTTCTGTTTTTTTATTTCATCTTCATTTTTGCTTCCTTCAAAACATTCATCAAAACTCATAATTATTTTATTTGCTTATTAGTTTTTGGTCCCCTGTAACATGGCATCATTGAATGCTGTTCCTGTGCCTGTGTGCTTTACCACAGTGTTGCCAGGGACAAAATGCTGAATAAATGAATAGTCTTGTGAATCATGATAGTTCCTAAGTGGAGCCAGCAGGAACACAACTCACAGGACCATTTGCAGGCAGGGTCACTTAAAAGCCAGGGGTAGGGTTTCGTTTTTTTTTTTTTATGCTTTTCCATTTTTACCCCAAATACAAATTGCAGAATCACATCAGTTATACATTCACAATGTTTACATAATGCCATATTAGTGACTGTTGTATTCTGCTATCTTTCCTATCCCCTACTTTTCTTTACTTTTATACCACATGGCATTATTAATGAGACTCTTCCTCCAAGGACTTCTTCTTCAAAGTATAACTATTTTGGAAACTCCAAGTGTCAAATATGTGAGAAGAAATAGTTAAAAGAAACCATACTTACAGATATAACACTTGCAACTTCATGCAGGCCAAATCTACACAGAATTTAGAAATTTCTCCCCAAATCAGTAAGGTGTCCTGTGCTATCAAGTGTTGAAGTTGTTTGTTACTGCACTAGTCCTCAGCCACAATTTATTTTTAAAAAATTAACATGAGTTTTAGCATTAGTTGATTACAAGTAATAATAATTGTAATATAATTATCTGTTCATCTTACTCTGAACCATACTCTTTGGTAATTTCATATGCTATCTTCTAAAACTCAAAACTAGCTGATTAAGTTATTATTTTCTCCCCTTACGGAATGAAAGAAAAGAAGGAAGAAAGATACAGAAATGGAAATAAAGCTTGAATAACTTCCCAAAGATCATAAAGTAGTAGAATGGAAATCACCGGACTTTGAAAGATGAGGTTATAGTTCTAAATCAGTTATTTTAAAACTTTTAAAACTGTAGTGTTCTGGGATCCAACTCAGCAGTACCCTTGGGCACTATGGAGAAACACAATGTAAAAATAACCTAATTAGAAATTCTCCAAGGGACCATGTTGCTCTTCCAAATCTCAAAATTCTCACCATTTTTCTGTAAAAGTCTGACTTTATATATCCACAATGATAAGACTTCATGTATTAATACAATATTATTTGGAGGCGAATTATGCTTCCGAGGTCCCTTATAATTTCTCGCTAAAGAAATTTGTTGAAACCAAGGTCACTTATTCTTCTTTTCTCAATGTATTTATCATTCAAATCAAATTATAAGAATCACATAAGATTAGAATTGTTTTGCCTCATCAAGATAGCAGCTTCATGGTGTCTTTCTGCAAAAAGGCTCTGGGGAATTATATACATATTTAAATGTATGTGTATAAATTAAATTTATTTATATAGTCCTTTTTCTGTTGCTATAAGAAAATACATGAGGCTGGATAATGAATAAAGAAAATACATTTATTTTAAATCAATATATTAAGACTAAAAAATCTGAGATTGGCCATCCCCATGCTTTAGTTCTCTGTTGGAGGACTCATAACAGATGTCTCACAATGGCAGAAGCACATTTATAGAAGGTCACATGACCAGACAGAAGGCCAGAACAATTCAGGAACCTCACTTACTCACTCTTAAATGCATTTCCTAAAAATCCCTTTACCTTTCCACTTTAATATATACTTTCTTTAGGCCCTGATCTTGCAGAGTCTTCTCGGTCAAATCACGGTTGCCTTTGGTTGAGGATGAATTCAAGTAGCATTTTGCTTGGACAGTAATATTCATAGTAAAACAAATTCCCTGATCTTCTGGAGAACTTAACACCTTGTGTTGTTCATCATTTATCCGTGATATTTGGTATCCCAGGCTGTACTTTATATTTTACTCACCCATCAGCAACTGTAGGCTCTGGCAATTCCTAACCTTGGCTTAGACTATAATACTAGCAAAAAGCCCTTTTAGATTGTTTTTATTGTTGGTTTGCTGATGTTTAAACATTTTTTGAAAGCTTAGAAAATGTTTATGTTTAATAGAAGAAAATCTTCTATGTACCTCAGGTAGATCATTAATTTCCAGAATAAATAAAGAGCTTAAAAAACCTGGCACCAAAAAACAACAGCAAATATTCCAAAGAATAAATGGGCCAAGGAGCTGAATAGACACTTCTCAGAATAAGAAATATGAATGGCCAAAAAATGTTCAACATCTCTAGCAATTATATAAATAAGAATTAAAATGACACTAAGCTTTCATTTCACTCCAATCAGAATGGCAATTTTCAAGAATATAAGTAACAATAAATATTGGCGAGGATGTGGCGAAAAAGGTACACGAGGATGTGGCGAAAAAGGACTGCAAATTGGTGCAACTACTCTAGAAAACAGTATGGATATTCCTCAGAAAACTCGGAATGGAACCACCATTTTACTCAGTCATCCCACTCCTTGACATATACCCAAATAGCTTAAAATCAACATACTGGAGTGATGGGACCACATGAATGTTTATAGCACACAATTCACAATAGCTAAGCTAAGGAATCAACTTAGGTTCCCTTCAACACATGAATGGATAAAGAAAATGCAATATATATACTCAATGGAGTATTATTCAGCCATAAAATAGAATGACTTTATGACATTCACTAGCAAACGGATGTATCTGGAGACTATCATGCTGTGTGAAATAAACTGGTCCTAAAAACCCAAAGATAGAATGTTTTCTCTGATATGTGGAAGCTAACCCACAATAACAGGGAGAGAGGAGAGAATATAAATTCAGTAGATGATACAATGGGGAATGAAGGAAAGGGAAGGGGTATAGGAAAAGAAAAGACAGTGGAATAAATGTGTAATATTTTTCCTATCTACTTACGTGAATACACCATCATTATGTACATCCATAAGAATCGGATACTAACTAGAACAAGATATACTTCATGCTTGTATAATTATATCAAAATAGATTTCAACTGTCATGTATAACTAAAATGAACCTATAAAAAATAAATTAATAAACAAGCTGGGGAAAGCAGAGAAGCTGAGTGACAGTTTGGGAGAGGATTCTGCCTCTGTTCTGGGAAACTACAGAAAGATCATTTGCTCTTCTTAGTAAAATCTTCCAAATTATCTAAAGAGGATGCCTATGGAAATAGGGTGCCTCAAATACTTGTTAAGGTGATGGGGCTTCAGGAAGCCTGTCTGAAATCCTGAGACAAAGTGTGGGAGATAGTGGTGGACATCTCCCTACCATGGCTTCTCAGGGGTTTGCCAGGTAACAATTTTCAATTCGGAGTCAAGCAGGTTTAGCTCCATCAGAAGTATTGTTCATGGACCCCACTTCCATCCAGGCACCACCCTATCTGATGAGTTCTACCATGAAGATAATGCGGTGACAGTGCTGGTGCCAGGAGCAACATGGCAACTCTCGGCTCTTGGTCATCAGGGCAATTCCCAGAGAATGGGCCATTGGTGCTGGAGTGTAATTTGACTGATCACTTTTGAATATTAAGGATTAATATTAGACTGTCTTTGTATCTTGTCCCTCAAACCAGAAAATTTAGTGTCTCTCTTCAACTTTTTCACTTTCAGTTTTGTAGTGTGTGAAACTTAATCTTCTTTAGCATAACAACAATGATACTGCATACTTTATTATATTTATTTATGATAAAGTTACACAACTGGTCATGAGAGAATCAGAATGTGAATTTTTTTTTTTTTTTTGTTACAAAGCCCATGCTTTCGAATACTTTTCTGAACATTCACTAGATAAATTAAAGTTATCTGTGTATTATGAGTATGTAATTGGGACAAAGATCACCACCATTATAATGACTTTATACATGCATAGAATTTACTATAGTTATTGCATTTGTTTAATTTGTAATAGACTTTATTTTTTTAGAGCATATTTAAATTCCCTGAAAAAATTGAGAGGGAAGTACAGATAGTCCCTATATATTGTGAGCCCATACACATACATAATTTCCCCCATCAATTTCCTGCACCAAGATGATACATTTGTTATTGTAAATTGAACTATATTGCCACATATTCAACACACAGACATTACAGTTTGCATAAGAACTGTGTTAATGTTGTATATTCCATGGATTTTGATAAGTGTGTAATAATATGCATTCATCATTATGGTATCGTACAAAATATTTTCATTATCCTAAAAATGTCTTGTGCTCTGCTTATTTACCCCTTCCTCTTCTCTTCTCTGATCCCTTTCTACCATTGGTCCTTTCAGTCTCTGGAGTTTAGCTTTTTCCAGAATGTTGTATAATTGAAGTAATATAGCCTGTAATCATTTAAATTGTTTTCTTTCACTAATATATAGCTGTTTTCTTCATGTTTTTTTTTCTGTGGATAGCTCTTTTTGTTTGTTGAATGGTAATGTTGACTGAAATGGATGTAATACCATTATTAATCCATTCACATACACAGGATATCTTGGTTGCCTCCACACAAGGAAATCTTGGTTGCTTCCATGCTTGGGAAATTGTGTTAACAATTGTTAACAATAAAGTTGTGTTAACAATAAAGTTGTTATGAACATTCTTGGGTAGTTTTCTGAGGAGATGTATTTTCAGTTCATTTGAGTAAATACCATGGGCATGATTACTAGTTATGGAAATGTCTATTTAGTTTTCTATGAAAGTTCCTTGCCTTCCATATTGACTGTATGATTTTGCATTTCTAACAGCAATGAATGAGATTACTGTTACCACTCATCATTGCCAGCATTTGGTTTGACCACTGTTTTGGATTTTGGCCATTAAAATAGGTGTGCAGTGTTAACTCTTTGTTATAATTTTCAATTCCTTAATAAAGTACGATATTTGCAATGCTTAAGTTTCTGTGAAATCTTACCTGAGTTAAGGAACACCCAAGTAATTGATGAAGATTATCTTTGGATGAGTCTGTGAAGGTTTTCTGCATAGCTTGACATTTGAATCAGGATAATGACTAGGGAAGACCTGCCCTGACCAGTATGAATGGGCTTGTCCGATTCATTGAAGAAGAAAGGCAAATTACTATCTCTCTTCTTAAGCCAAGATACCATTTTCTTCCGTTCTTGGACATCATAGTTACTATTTCTCAGGTCTTTGGAATCTGGAACTTATACCAGTAACCTCCTGCTTCTCAGATCTTCATGCTTGAACTAGATTGGACCTCAAGCTTTCCTGATTCTTCAGTATGCAGAAGGTATATCATGGTTTTCTCAGTCTCTAAGTGTGTGAGCCCTTTCTTAAAATAAATACATTCATATCCTATTTGTTCTGTTCTTTTCCTGTAAAATCTTGACTTATACAACCTTGAATATATTTTCACATGATTATTTTCTATCTGCAAATCTGCTGTGGTGAGAGGTGTCTGTTCAGATTTATTTGTCCATTTTTTTAACTGAGTTGCTCATTTTCTTTTGGTTGAGGTTTTGTGGAATTTTTCTTTTTGTTGTTGTTATTGTGATTGTATTGGCATTCTGGTTGGTGAACCCCAGCCCTGCTGGGTAAGTGCTCTACCACTGCAGTACACTCTGAACCCCTTTGTTGTACAGGTTTAAATGCCCTTTGTTTATTCTGGTAGTATTATTTTCTCAGATATGACTTTTGCAAATCTTTTCTCCATTCTGTGGCTTGACTTCTCATCCTGTGAATGTCTTTCACAGAGCAGAAGTTTTAATTTTAATGAAGTATAGCTTATCAATTATTTCTTTCATATATCATACCTTTGATGTTGAATCTAAAAAGTCACTGTTAAACTCAAGGTCATCTAGATTTCTCCTCTGTTACCATCTAGGAAACTTTATATTTATATCTGATCTATTTTGAGTTAATTTTGATAAAGAGTGTAAGATCTGTGTGCAAACTTTTTTTAATAACAGCAGTGATATGTAAAACTTTACAGAATGAATTTAAGAACAAATTAGTAAAAATGGAAGAAATTTTATATAATAAAATACTTTTATTTGCCTCAGTGTTTATTACTAGGTAATATTTAGGCACATGGGAAGATTTGATCAGATAATTTCAGTGATCTCACACATTCTTTGTCATACTCTCTTTCTATGACACTTTTCAAGAAACACTCATTTAAGCTTACTATCAAGCAATCAGGCCATGAAAACAATTGCCATTATATTTTTATTTCGGTCCTAGATAGGAGATTAATTTTATTTGAAAAAATTAATACAAGGATTTATTTTTTAATAACTAATTGAAAGCCTGTTTTAGTAATCAGGCATGCAATTATAAGTTTTAATCCTAATTCAGGAACATTGACCTTTTTGTTTTCTGTTTTACAATCCTATCACACTGAAATTATAATTTGTATCACTGTATACATTAACATATATTAGTATATAAAGATGCTTCTTAATTGTTTCACCCTATTACACAACTAATTTTAAAATATTTGCTTAAACCAGTGTTAAAATGTAGGTTGGCTATGTGTCCAAGAAATAAGAAAGAATTTGTGTGCTTGAATTTTATCATGGGAAATGCCTGTGGAGGGGGAAAATAAAGGGAAGGCTTCTTATCTCACCTAAAAGAAATGGTTGGAAAAGCTGAGAGGCATATATGAAATTCACAGCCCAGGAGCTCAGACTCACAAATTAGCTGAGACCTAGTCAGGGAATTGTAGAATGCTTCCCTTTACACAGCACCTTACCACCACAGCAACAGGGTTTCTCTGTCATAATAGGATTTGCAATTTAAAAATGGTGAGGTTTAAATTTAAATTCTATTTAAGAAGAGATCTCTAGGTAAGCTCAAGAAACAACAGGGAAAATAAATCAAGGCACTAGAACAAACTTCAGGCTCTGACATCTACAGCTAAAGGAAATGGAAAACAGTGTAACTCCTAGTTGAATAAACATCAAACCTCATACTAAAGCCCTATTTATCTCAGCTCATTTTACCAAATAGGTCATGCCCAGATATCAACAAAATGCTGAAGACATGGTTAAAAGCAAAAAACAAACAAAACAAAAGGAAGCAAAGATATAAATAAAAAACACAACTTTGAAAAGACAAAGCAAGCTTCTAAACAAAACTCAGAAAAACAGTGGTGTGCAGAGCTATTTAATAAATGATCACAATCCATAGAGTTTATAAAGATTTGATATGAAAAGTCATAGCCAAATTTTATATGTTCTTTAGAAAAATTTTGCTTTTTTTATGTGTGTGTGCACAGCATGATAATTTCCTTAACTCGTCATCTTGTAATACTACTTAAGAAACATTGCTCTATTCAGATAACCAAAAGTAAAATGTTAGATATTCTCAAAGGGCCGAACCTGTTTTCCAAAGGAATTATCAACTTATTTATAATCTTCTCACTATTGTCCTCTCAAAGAAGAGACTCAACTTGTTTTCCACAAGAATTTTCAAGTAAGTTATAACCTTCTCACTACTGTCCTCTCCAGGAGAGTGGGACAAAGTACTGTGGGTCAAGGACCTTCTCGTTCTATCCACTTCCCTTTTTCTATCCACTTCTCAGACAGATGAAGTGTCAACACATGTCTATTTTGTCTTATCAACTATTTCATATGCAAAATTATAAAAGGTGACAGTCTTGTATTGAGGGTTAGAGGATATACATTACAAAATATCCTTTTCTGACCCTATTCCAACTAGACTCACAGCTATTAGAAAATCAGCTCCAGCAATACATTTCCTATTATTGGTGTTTTATATTATTTAATTAATTTAACTCAAGTAATTAATTATTAACTACCATTCAACCACAGTGAAGATAACATGTGTTTGTAATTGCAAGCCCATAGTAGTGCTACAGGTTATAGTAGTACTGTAGCACTACCACCACCACTGCAAAGAATGATAGTAATAATAATAATAACTTTACTGATTTTTATAAAGAAATGCTATACCTTTTTATTTAATTTTTATGAGATATAAGATATAATTTTCCTCATTTTGTGTATAATAAAACCAAAGTTTTGAAATTTAACTAAGTTGCTTATAGTCACCTAAATAAGTGGCATTTAAAATGACTGAGATATAGTCATCTTCCTCATCATTATGTACTACTGCCCACTCCTAAAATTTAGGCCCCCTGAACACTCTTCCAGTGCTATGTGAACAAATTGAAATTCAATTTACTGTGAAATTTAAGTAGAAAATTCTGGAAGTGTAATTATGATAGTTGTGGGCCCTGAAAAGTTATGGACAGAAACATTGATACAAAGATTGTAGAATCATTAAACCAGGTATAATGCCATCCATTCTTTATGCCCAAAATTATAATACACACTGTACTGAATACAAAAATAACCTAACTGAGATATGGGTGAGTATTCATGGAAGGAACATTTTTATTGAAAATTCTTGGTCCACTAAATTGCACGTTTCAATCTGGTTATGGCTATTCTGTCATTGTACTGCAAAGATCTTTCAAGTTTTATTTATTTTTTAAATAAATAAAGCTTTATTTATTTTAAGGACTCGGCAACCTGTAATGGAGGATTATTCCATTTTACTCACACTAAAAGTTTCAGTATATATTGCTTTGCCTCTCAATCATGAATCTTAGGACATGATGCTATTGTACTCCATGAGGTAATCAGTTCTATATTAGAGCATATTAGAGTCTGAATTAGAATATCCTGGACTTTTCCTTTTTAACCTCTCTGCTACCTAGATGGTTGGTTTGTGCAAGAAATATGCTGGGAAAGAATATTGTTAAATTTTTTTTTCTCAATATCCAACATTTTCAAAGGCTTTTTTCTAAGGAAAGTACAGGGCATGTGTGTGATTTACTTATATTAGAGAGAGCAAAGTTAATTGAACATAAAAATTATTTACCACACATACTTTTATCTTTAAATTTGATGCCTAAAAAATACCTTGCACTAATGTGTGTGTGTGTGTGTGTGTGTGTGTGTGTTTGATGTGTGAATTTATGTTTGTAGATATATGTAAGAATCATGGGGATTTTAATTTCCTTGTTTACTTTCATGTATTGAGTTTTTTAGTTTTACTACTTAATCTATTTCTATTTTTTCCCTAGCTTGTTATTTCAATTTCATTTACCAAATTCCAATCAGGAAAGCAAAACTACTCTAAATAATCCAAATTACATAACTATTTGGATTATTTATTATACTGGCAATAGAGAAGTTGGAGAGTCAAATAGGATGGTGAAAGAATCCCAAGAGGAACAACTGCAGATACCTTAAGCTTAGAGACAGAGAAGCCATTGAACTTCCAGAATCTAAAGGCTGTGGCTATTCAGTGGGATGCAGAACTGTATTGTGGTTTAATTGAAGAGAGGTGAGATCGTGGAGGTTGATGATGTCTAATAAGTAGCTTTAAACAAAGGAACAATAATGCTGTGCCAGAAAATACTGCCATGTTTTCCTCTAGTAGTCTCAGTGTTAGGTCTTATGTTGAGGTCTCAGACACACATTTGTATCACTAACTCTTGCCGAGGGTAACCCAAATCCTGAGTTTTAGCAGCATGATATTTAAACGATGATGATTATGATGATTCTTTTGTGTGGAGATGCAGACTCATATGTAGTTTATTAGCTCGCATTCTTTTATTAATTATTGTATTTGAGGGATTTCTCCATACCATGCATAGAGCTGTTTTCCATGCAATTCTCATTTTTTCATAGGTCATCACTTTGTGAACAGCACATGTAATTTCCCATCCCACTGGCAATTTGAATAGTTTCAGTTTGAAATTTTTATGAAAAATGATGTTATGAACATTTGATTCATGTCTTTTGATGAATTTGAATGCATAATTCTGATGACTATAAACTTAGAAGCTATGTTTAAATATTTCCGATTGTTCCACCTTCTTTCCAGTACTTGATTATGTCCCATGTTTTCTGTTTTAGTCCCTTTTATGGATGGTGGTATTTTATATTACCTTGATTTGCACTTTACTTAGTAATGAGGTTGAGCTTATTATTAATTATTTATTGAACACCTATTTACATGTATTTATTAGTTCTTTCTTTATATTCTGAATAACTCCTTTTAGGCAAGGGAATGTCTAAAATCTTTTTGCACTCCATTTTCCTTTCCTAAATATATTTTAGTAAACAGAAATTAAAGTGAAATTAAAATTAAATTGAGAAAATAACAATTTATTAATATTTAGTTAGCAATTTTAACAGATATTTTGTGATATATTTGCTATTTCAGGTCTATGAATTTTTTGTTTTATAATTCACATTTATATATGTAATCCCACCTGGAAATGGATTCTGCTTGGCATTTTAAGGTATAGTACATTGACCATAAAGGAAGAGCAAGATCCACTTTTTTTCCCCATGAGATATTCAATAATAGTACCATTTATAGAAAAAGTAAATTTCCCCCATGACTCATATGTCTCATCTGTGTTATAATTAAAATGACTGCTATGGATCTACTTCTAGACTTCCTAAGTTGTTATAACACTGAAAACATTCACCAATACCACACATGTTTAATGACTAGAGTTATATATAGGTCTTAATATCCGGTAGAACAAATTCTTCAAATTGACTCTTTTTAAAAATAACTTGCCTCTTCTTTACCCTTTATTTTCATACACATGGTAGAACTAAAATTTCAGTTTCGGTGGTGGTTGAATCCTGGGATTTAACTGAATCTATATAGATTACTTAGAAAAATTAAAGTGTTTAAACATGGTACTTTAAAATCAAAACAACAATATGATCGTCATGAATGAAATCATAGTAATAGTATGATTAACATCTTCATCTTATAGTGATAATTTTTTATAGTTTGTGGTGCAATTTGTTCTATTAGGATTATTTCTTGAAACTTAATGCTTCCATAAAAGGTATCATTTTTTAAAATTTTTGTTTTCAATTTTGTTTCTTGTTGTTGATTACTGTTTTTCTTTTGTGGTACCCAGGGCCTCATATGTAGACAACATTCTATCTCTGGGCTATACCCCTAGCCCTTTAATTTGTTTCTGATACGTAGAAATATAATTTATTTTTTCATACTGACTTTGTTTAGTGACCTTTCTGAATTGGTAATATTAACTTTAGAGTTGATAGAGTTTTAAAATATTTCTGGGTATATATTCATGGTCTGTGAATAATGACAGCTTTATTTCTTCCTCTCCATTTCTTACACTATTTGTCCTTATTCTTTGCTGAAAGCAATGGTGCAGTCCTCTAGTGTAATATTGTACAGAAGTATTGACAAATTTAACATTCTTGATTTGATTTTAAACACGGAGGAAAGTGTTTAGCAATCCACTGTTATCTTCAACATGTGAAGTAGGTTTCAACATGGCTAAATTTTTCACTTTTAAAATAATCCCTCGGGGGCTGGGGCTGTAGCTCATTGGTAGAGCACCCACCTCGCACATGTGAGGCACTGAGTTCAATCCTCAACACCACATAGAAATAAATAAAGATATTGTGTCCAACAATAATTAAAACTTTTTAAATAATCCCTCTGTCTTTATTTTTTATCATAAATTAATGTTAAATTATTTCTACAAATCACTAGGAAAAAAGTCACAACCAATTAAAAATGGGCACAAGATTCAAATGCAAATTCAAAAAAGGTAGCATAACTAATGACCACAAAGTTTGTAAAAATGATTATCAACATCATTTGTGGAAAGGAAAGAGGAAATTAATCCCGGTATGATATACACTTATACATATAACAGAAAAACTGAAATTAAGAAAAATGTAGACCAATAAGAAGTACCAACACTTCTTCTGGAAACATAAATTTTTATTATAAGTTTTCAAAACTGTATCTAGTAAAGATATACACATGAATAACTTAGGTTGAAACATTCCTTCTCCTAAATATATACCCATTTATTATGAATGCATGTATTAATAAAATTATTACAGCTTCAGTCACATTTTCTAATTCATTTTAGAATGGATACATAGATTGTAATATGGTATACTGAGAAACCACTGAAGTAGTATTCAAGGTTTAGTTCATCAGCCAAAATATCAAGATGCAAACAGCCTTTTTTTTTAAAGCTCCAGATTGACACAGATATTAAAACACAGCTCTATACATATCAGCAACATCACATTATGATGTGAACACCCCAATGTATTTCCACTGTATCCAGGGACTGTATAAGGATATATTTTGTTCATAAGGTTAACCCCAAACTGGCATGTGCACATGTTACGTTAATACACAATACCTAAGGAAAAAAAAAAAAACAAATATAAAATCTCAGGTACAAGCCAGGTGCGCTGCTGCACACCTGTAATCCCAAAGGCCAAGAGGCAGAAATAGGAGAATGAAGAGTTCAAAGCTAGCCTCAGCAAATGCAAAGTGTTAAGCAACTTAGTGAGACCCTGTCTCTAAATAAAATACAAAATAGGGTTAGGGTTAGGTGGCTCAGCTGTTGAGTACCCCTGAGTTCAATCTCCAGCACCCCCAAAATAAAAAATAAATAAATAAATAAAAAATAAACCCTCAGGTACAAGTAGGCTCTGTTTATCAACTTATATACCTGCTTGCTCCTGTGAATTTAAATGACTCACTTTCTTCACTTTCTTTCCTTACCTTGGGTTTAGTCCACACATTGTAAGTCACATTTACAAGCAAGACTGACAGCCATGAACACAGACTGCAGAACAATACTGAAGTCGTATTCAGCAGGGGGAAGGCCCTGAAGAACCATTATCTATCTTTAGAGTTGATGTCACAAGATGTTTGAACATGGTACAAGTCTCTAGGCTAGATGAGGCATTAAGCCCAGGCACTGACCCTTCCTCTCAAGGCTACCTTTCAATCTTTGTCAACATATCCTTACCACATAATGCCTGGCTACGACAGAATTTCCTGTCATAAAAACTATGTGTGTATACACAGACATGTATAGTTCTGTTTTTTTTTAAATAAAATTTAATTTAAAAACTTACTAGGAATCTAACATGGTAAGAATAATTTGATCGTATATGGGGACATCCTAAAAATACAAACAAACAAAACAAAAGAGAATTTAATCCTATTCATAACACATAAATGTTGTTATTGTTATGATTATTATTATTATTTCATAAAAGGAACAGGGATTTATTACACTTCTTTTTCCTGTTCAATACAATCGCCCTTTTGAAGTTATTCTCAAAATACTGGCTGTGAATTTGTATTATTTTTATTTTTGAGAATTCTTAAACATGAATAGGCGTGAACATACTTATGAAAAATTGTGCTCTATATGTGTAAAAGAATTGTATTGCATTCCACTGTCGTGTATTTAAAAAAATAAAATCAATTAAAAAAAGAATTCTTAAAAATGTGAAAAGGAAAAGTATAAGCAATTTGAGAAAGCTATGAGGATTCTATAATGTTTTAAAGTTCTTGCACCAGTTTTCACTGGACTCAGGGTAACATTATTTATCAATTTTCTCCTTATTCCTGTCTCTCTTCCTAGAATGCTTTTTTAGTAAAATATCACAAATTACTTACTACATGCTTTTCACTATAAGCAAAGAAGTGGCCCCAGAATTTCACTAAACATAGTAGTCCCATCATGGGATTCTTTTCTCCACTCTGCTTTTTGTTTGTTTCTTTGTTTCTATGTTCAAAGATCCACTCTGTGTTCTGAGTAGATCTTCCAAATAAACACAAAGTTCATGAATTGTTCAGGCTCAAAAATATTTTAATTAATTCTTTATTTATTACAGATCCATGTGCAGAAATATCAGGTTGTAGAAGAATAATGAGAAATAATGAAATAACACGAAGCAGTTAAAATGAGGCCTGTATTTGGGTCTCATAGTCTTCAGTCACATGTGAATCTGTCAGTTCACATTGTGTTACACAGCACAGAGTCGTAGGCCTTGTACAAAATGACAGCCTAAATTGTCCTTAACCACAGTAACTTTTACAATGACCACCAATCATTCTACGTGCTTCCCATCAATTAAAGGAAATAGGAAGCTTTTTATCTTTGGCTGAAAAACACAAGAATGGCTAGAATTAATCATTTGGGCATAAATGTCACAATTTAAAAGAAAATACATTCAAAAAACAGACAATAGAAGAGAAATAAAAGAAAGATATTTTTACATTGGAATATTTTTGTCCTATCTTTACCAGAACAAATCAAGGAAATCAGCAAGTACATAATTTCTTTTTTTTTAAGAGAGAGAGAGAGAGAGAGAGAGAGAGAGAGAGAGAGAGAGAGATGAGAGAGAGAGAGAATTTTAATATTTATTTTTTAGTTTGTGGCGGACACAACATCTTTGTGTTTGTATGCGGTGCTGAGGATCAATCCCAGGCTGCAGGCATGCCAGGCGAGGGCGCTAACGCTTGAGCCACATCCCCAGCTCCACAATTTCCTTTTTTGGGGGGTGGTGAGGGGTACTCGAATTGAACTCAGGGACATTTGACCTACTGAGCCACATCACCAACCCTATTTTTTATTTTGTTCAGAGACAGGGTCTCTTCTTATGTTGGTTTCTCATCGCTTAGAATCATTAAATATGAGTCATCTAATCTCCATCCTGCTTCTCATTTGTTACTCAGGCCAGATGCCAGTCGATAGTAAATGCTTTCCTCCTCCACAAGATTCCATTGTCTAATGGAACCTGACCTCAGCATTTTAAAATCATTGAAATATTAAAAGGTAACCTTTCTTTTATCTGTGTGTGTTTATCACCTTCTCTTGGCTGTAGATTCCACAGCCTTTCACAATAGAAATTTTGTTTAAACAACAAACACTTTTTGAATATTTCCATAATGAAATAGTAAACGAACAAAAACAGTGGGCACAGTGAACATTTCAGTAGTCTCCCAAATTATTGGTACTACCCTGCCTTCTTTCTCCCTTTAAAATTTTAGAAACTATACAAACGATAATTTTTTTTTCCCAGTCTTACTTTGCACTGTAATTTCTTGGATTCTGTAATATCCACAATCATGGAGGGAGAGATAGGGATCTGCATATAGTGTGCCTCTGTAACTAACAGAAGTTCCAAACTATAGGAGAAACTTCCATTTCTTCTCTCTATCACCACAGAACAAAACTACAAATAACGTTATCAGATCAGAGCACATCAAGAGTGTGGATCACTATAATAAGTAGCTTTTATATTATCCAATATATTGTCTTAGGAATTACATATCTAAAATTAATAGACAAATATACACAAGCAGTTCTGGGCATATTTTAGAAAGTGGGCCAGAATAAGTGAGGTGCTGTCACTAGTTTCTGTAAGTATTTTTTTTTTAATCTCAGAGACATTTTAATTCTAAAGTTAGCCAATTCTTATCCATAATTTTTGGTAAAATATTTTATACAGGTGTTTTATGTGTATACTAACCATATCAAATAAAGCAGTAATATTACTGTTAAATTTTGACAAAAGCATCCTAAGCAGTTGAGAATTTTGTGACTAAACTACCAATGAATATCTTTTTATCAGTCTCTGGACTTGCAATGAGTAGAACTCAGATATCTGGGAATCAGTACTTCAAAAAGTTCTGCTAGCTAATAATTGTATATATTTATTAGTAATGATAATAATAATGCACATCCAATATTTACCCTGAGTTAGGAAAGATATTTCATAACCAAATCACCTCTGCATAGTTATATATGTAGAGTAAGAAACATAGAAACTTAGAGAGCTGTTTAGTCATGAAGCTTATTTTTAGAACAAAGGTTACCAGAGATAATATATATTATTTTGTATATTAATGTAACTCTATAATTAATATAAATTTAAAAATTAAATAATTAATATAAGTAGGCAAATTAATGTAAATGTCAGTATAAAGAAATTTTGAAATATAGAAAATCAAGATAGACTTATAATAATAGGTATAAGATACAGATAGATACGGATTTAAATATATAGATGTACAGTCTAGGCAAAATAATTTTGATTTAGAGGAGTAAGAAATTCAGAATCGCAAACTCAAGAATAGAAGAAACTTTCTACTGAACTTTTGCATGAAAGTCATTATGAGAAAATGTGAAATTTCCCATTATTTTTAATCACAAATGCAGGCTGTTTCACTTATATATATCCAATGACTTCTAGGAGCCAACATGATGACTATTGATACTTGTTTAAAAGAAAAAGACTCAGCAAAAACTGTTACTATATACAGGTAATTGTGATAAAGTTCACTGATTCTTAAAAATTGCCTTTCTTATACCATAACTGAAGTGTTGCAATAACAGCAACACATATGAATAGAATAACAAATGGAAAATTATTTTCCTATACATTCTGGACATAAGATATTAAATATCAATGCTTAGCACCATGACTGAATTCTTTCTGCATGCTAGAATCAACTCACTTCAAATCTTCTTATAGTAACAAATCTGAGTAAAATCTCATTTAGTTGATAGTATTTAACCTTCAGAGAATATTCAACATTGGCTTCAGGATCCAGCAAGTGAATCTTATACTGCATGCTTTTGTCCTTGTTTCTTGCTGTCACATATTTTTGTCTTCTTCTCATCTTTTCATTCTGTCTCTAAATATGTGCATTATGTTAGATTATTTCTTTGATTTTTCTCTTTCTCTGTATAAATATCTTCATTTATTCATTGATAAAATAAACAATTATTGATTACTTGGTATATATAATGCACTGTGCTAAACATCAGCAATGATTTGGAAGATGAAAAGTTAAATGTGATCCCTGTATAAATTAACTGGAATAAAACCTCAACTCTAAAGTCTTTTTCAGAATACAATCTCAAAAATTGTTTTTTCTCTACCCTTTTATAGAAATTTATTATCACACATTGCGTTTAAAACATTCAGACATAGAAGACATTTTGTTAAGTATCTTAAATCATGATAGAGACAAAGACTGAAAGAGAAAAATTATTTTTTTAACATAAGCAATGTATTTATTATATTTTAATCGACAATTAAAAAACACAAGTTTATGCTGTACAACATGATTTAACATGATATACATTTTGGAATGACTAAATCAAGCTATTTAACATATGTATTGCCTTATAACATCATTTTTGAAAGGGTGAGAAGTCAATATCTAACTCCTAGCATTTTTATCAAATGTAAGAATTCTCCTCTCATCTATGTGGGATATGTTCTCAGTATGCCAGTGGATTCATAAAATCACAGGTAGTACAAAATCCCTATAATTCAATGCCTTTCCCATCTTGATTAAGTACTTATGTCCTGTGGTCATAACTTTTGCAGTTTTAGTTGCAACAGCAAATCTAAAAAGAATTTTTCTCCTTCTTCACAATTTCATGTATAGAAGATTCTTGTAAGTAGCTCTTAGTAATGCAATTTTTTTTCTTCTCATTAATTCAAAAACTTGAACTTTTTCAAGAAAAAGAAAAGTACTTTCAGTACTTTATGTTATTTCTTCAGCATATCTAACTTGCTAGCATCTCTACCATTACACTTTGGGGGCATTATTAAATAAAATAAGGATTACTTAACACAAACACTGTGATACTGTGACAAGTGATCTGATAAATGAGATGGCTATTGAGTGAAGAATAGATGGGTAGTACATAATACAGCATGGATACTCTGGGAAAAAAAAAAAAAAAAAAAAAACCATGATCCATATCCCAGGAGGAACAGAGCAGAAAATCATAGATTTTATCATGCTACTCAGACTGGGGTGCAATTTTCAATCATGAAATTTTTTATTTCTACAGTTTTCCATTTAATATTTTCAGATTGCAATTAACTACATTGACTGCAAATAACTGAAAAAAAGTGAAACCATGGATAATGAAGGACTACTAAATTTCATATTATGGACCTTGCTAAAATTGATTTATTACTCATACACCAGTTGATGGGCATTTAGGTAGTCTGCAGATTTGGACTGTTGTGACTAAAAATGTCTGCTCTGCAGGACTACATTCTGAGACTGCAGAATCTCAATTGGTGTTAGGTGGGCGTGGAGGCTCAGCCTGTGAGTACTAATCTGGAGTCTGGGCCCATGGGGCATGCACAGTGCTAGGTTTTACTGAAATGGACCCAGTGCTGGGCTCCAAAACAATATTCAGTGCTTCCTTATTTTCTCTTCCCTCACATAACCGTTTTTTTTTTTTTTCCTCTCCATTCTGTGCTTTCTGGGGTCAGAATTGTGGCTGGCCTAGAAAGTAACAGTGAGACCTCTAATTCTCATCCTTGACTTAAAGCTTATGACTGCTATTAATTTCTTTCCTATATATTTTGTGTGTGCCTATTGTGGTAGTAGATGAACTAACATTTGTAGTTCAGAAAGGGGAGGGTTTAGGAAGGCTTGGCTTTAATGAAATTGGAAAAAGTTGAACCCTCAAAATGTTGGCTGGAGAAAGTGTTGGGGGAAGGATGCTGTAACTAAAATAAATCCGTCTTTCCTATCCTCTTATATGTGTCTTTTTTATTTCTGTTTTATATCTCATCTGCTTTCTTAGTTCTTATGAATGTGTTTTCACATGGAGATAGTTGTTGAAATTGAGGGTTTTGTGGGAGGAGGTACACTACAAAGTCCCCTTCTTCGTCTTGTTGATGTCCAACTCAATTTGGTCAAAAGTTCCTTTTTAAAATAAGTTCCCAACCAGGCACAGTGGTGCATACCTGAAATCCCAGCGGCTCAGGAGGCTGGGATAGCAGGATGAGGAGTTCAAAGCCAGCCTCAGCAACTGTGAGGCACTAATCAACTCAGTGAGACCCTGTCTCTACATAAAATACAAAATAGGTCTGGGGATTTAGCTCAGTGGTCAAGTGCCCCCGAATTAAATCCCTGGTACTATCAACAACAAAAATGTTCCCAACCCCTATTCTATATTTTGTTGCTCAACTTTCCTTAAGTTATCTTAACTACACAAACCTTCACATTAACCAGAACAGTGTAATAACTCATTCAACATGGCAATGTGTTTTCTATATCCAAAGATATCAGTATTTTTGGACTGTGGTGACTAACAAAAAGAAGTTTTTCTAGCTGTCACATAGGAGGGAAACTGAGATTGCAGTAGACTCTTAAGCATAATAGACTCACAGTATCTATAAAGGTTATAAGAATTCTAGAGCTGCTCAGAAGACTGGGGCAGGAGGATTCAAATTTGATGTCAGCCTCAGAAACTTAGGGAAATATTGTCTCAAAAAAAAAAAAAAAAGAAAGAAAAGAAAAAAACAGTTACAGGAATAATGATCAGAAAATTTCCCTGATGAAAGTAGGGTATTATCTTTCAGCATATAATTAGATGCATCATCTTTAAAATAAGACTTCTTTCTCTGTTTTCTTAGACAAAAATTGTTAAGTGGGACTGAGATACAGAATACGCTTAGAATATTCATTTCAGTTGACAGGCATTGATCAAAATGTGCAAACATAAAACTACCTGTTATATATTACCTTTTTTGTTTTCATCTGTCCCATATTGTGCTTTTTCAGATATTGTGAATGAATCACTTCTCCTTGAGGTTAGTTTTTGAAAGTTCTGTCTACATAAGTTTGTGAATAATTTTTTAAAAGTGGTGATAGGTGTTTGGGAGCCAACTATAAAGAAAAAAAATTACACTGAAAGAAGAAGAAAAATGTTTTCAGAAATGAGGACATTAATGTATTTGTCTTTATTTTATGGCTTTATATTTTAGAAGCAGATTTAAAAATTCTCTGCATCTTATAATGCTTAAAATCTGATTGAATAAAATGATATATATACTGGCTACTAATAAGGTTGCCTTACAAAGCCTTTGTTAGGAGTTATGAATTTATCCAAATACTATCTATTAAAATCATTAAGAAGAAAAAAATAATTTCACATTTAAATCTATATTTTTACATATGTCAGATAAGCATGGAAGGAAATATTAATGAGCATATTCTAATGAATTTTTTTATGAAGATGAAAGAAAATATTCTCATATAAATGAACTTCCACTCCTTGAGTTATGTTACAGTTGAAATTTGTCCACTTCTTCCCTTTGATGGGAAATTGTTAGCTGAAAAGCTACTTATGTATGTCAGGGTAGAACCGAAGTATGAGAGTAGCATGCATGCAACAAATATATTTTGTGGTGACCTCCTCTGATCTTGATAATGAAAGGTGTCTTGGTGATCCAGGGTCAGCAGAAAGATAAAGAAGAAGAATTGAACGAGAAATGACTGGATATGCAGCTTGGCTGCACTATGAACATGATAATATGTCACATTTCTATTTTACCTGACTTAAAGTTCTGTTGTGGGTGCATTAAATGTGGGGCTGAATGATTTCAAACCATAAATTCATTCCATTTATAATTTTCCAAAACTATTATGTCAAATTCAGTCAAATTTGAACAATGGTTAAACACACATTCATGTATTGATTAATTCAATGTAGCATTTTTTTGTCCAACCATATAATACTTCAATTATGTTACTTATTTTTTCCATTTAATGTGAATTTATAGTCTTTACTAGGGAAATGTGCTTGAAAAATTATTCAAATATTTTATCCATCTGAAAGTTATATATAAATGTAAAGTGACACGGTGTTAGTATCAAATAATGATTCAAAATTCTAACTACCCTATACTTTAACACTGACTGTTTGGGCAATAATATTCATATTACCTGTTTGTATGAAGACGCCAAAGATGACAAAAACAGAGAAAAAGATAAGAATCCTCATTTGAATGATCTCCTAGGAGAAAATAGTCCACAGATCTTTAAGGTGTGTTTGAAACAAGGATAAAGTGAACTCTTGTATTTAGAGAAATCCTTTATGTAGTCTTGCTTACTGAGGCTTGTTAAAAGCAAGAACATTACCGTGAGTGGTTGAATAGTGCTGCATTCAAAGAGATGGTGGATACAAAAAGCTGGTGATGCCTTGTCACATGAAAATTCCATTTGCTGATTCCTCTTACAGTTTGTTTCTTAAAGAAACAACCAGTTCCAAAAACATGGGTAGGAATTGCTGAGTGAACAAGGCTACTAATAGTTCTACAGACACTCCCTTGATAGTCCATAAGTTCACGTTTTATATTCTTATATTTATTATCTAAAAAACATTGTATTAACAATGAATCTGGATGTAATGAGAAATCCAAACCATAGAATTTTAGACTGAAATTGCCATTCGGAATATTTAATTTTACACATAAAAATATTGAGATCCTTTGGGTCAAATGATTTCATAATCCATATATTTTTTTCTTTATATATATATATATATATATATATATATATATATATATATATATATATGGCATTTAGGAATGATGGTGGAATGTGATAGATATCATTATACAAAGTACATGTATGAAGACATGAATTGGTGTGAACATACTTTATATTCAGAGATATGAAAAATTGTGCTCTATATGTGTAATAAGAATTGTAATGCATTCTACTGTCATATATTTTAAAAATAAAATCAATTAAATATTAATATACATATTTGACATTTAAATGAACATAAATCATGACAGTATAGTGATAAGTATTGATACTACTCTATCCAGCTTAGTTGTCCTTTAAAGAAAGGCCTGTCCCCTCAAATAAGATTTCTGAATGTCAATGCATAAATACCCACTTTATAAAAATCACAATGCATTTTTTTACTTGTGTGCTTCTCTTTGTACCATGGAGTTAGTTCTGACCTCATTGGTGTGTTAAACAAATTATGTTATAAGAGACATTGTAAAAAGTTGAAACTTTTCCCCAGATCTCATAGGGAGCAATGGTTCTTTGATTGAAGATTCTCTTACTAAATCCAAAGAGAGCACTATGCATTTGGGTATAAAATTGTCCCAGTGAACCTAATTTATCCCATTCCAAGCTATAAGAATATTACTTACAGATATTTATAACTAAAATAAATATAGATATTTAGAAATTTGGGAAGGCTTTCTGGACAAAGTAATAAAGGTCATGACCAAGAATTCTATAACTACTGTTCACTCTATAAAACATAAATTAAAACTGAAGGGCTTATAATAAAAGTTAAAGACTTACTAGGAAGCTCATTATTGAGAATGCCACCATCATCTGACATAGACTGAGTTTGTTTAAGAGACCATATGGGTTATTGTGCACAAGGTTCTGGGTTCAATCCTCAGTATGTATGTGTGTGTGTGTGTGTGTGTGTGTGTGTGTGTGTGTGTGTATATATATATATATATATATATATATATATATATTAAAAAAGGACAAGACAGAGAAATAGAGAGAGAGAGACAGGGGGAGGTAAGCCTGTCGTAGAGATATAAACCTAATTCAACCTAATTCAATGGACATTAATTGAATATTACTATCTACCTGTGGCTGCTCTAGTTGTTATGAGATAACTGTGGGAAAGGACTGACTAGTTACTAAAACAAAAATTTAAATTCAATTAAAAACAATACATTGGGTGCTTTTTTCTGTTAACAAAAATTCTGTGAACAGAAGAAAAGAGAAAAGTTCTCATTATTTTCTATTTTAGTCCTTTCCAATGACATGGCAGAAGAGGAGCAATAGTGCTCCTTACTTTAAAATTGATATCTAGAAATTTTATTTTGGATATTTTGCTTGTTAAATACAAGGGATAAAAATTCCAAACAGGAACAGAATAACATTATAGTCACTTTGTGACCCAGTTCTAACCCAATGGAGAACTTGAAAACTGCTCCATAATTTTTTGTTTGTTTATTTTGGAACAAGAAAGCATTACATCAATGTTTCATTCTGCATGTCTAGCATATTATACACATTCTGGAGAATCCAGAATCTATGATAGAGTAGATTGTTATCTACAGTTTTTATTATTTGAGTATAAGAATGTATATCATTTAAATTATTATTCTTTACAAATATTGAGTTTTCAATAATGAACAATTAGATAATTCAGGAATGCTTGGATGTACTGATCACATGACCATCACTTAAGCACTACAGATAACTAGAAAAGAGGTAAAGAAGACCCCATCACTACCTTAAGAAAAAAAAATTTTTAAAAGCCATGCAAAAATATGCACATCAATAAGACAAATGTAATCAAATTTCTAGGAAAATTGTTCCTAGAACAATTATTTTCCTTCTGTGGGTCTAAGTCCAAGTTAGAGGATTGCATATTCTGAATGTTCTGGAGCGTTTGTGAATCTAGTGAAAAGGAATACTGACTGTGGAAATTAAAACAAAAATAAGGATGCTAAAGACAATATTTTATCCTACTTTATTTTTTCTTTACTTCCTTATTCTCCTACAGTTATCCACTATTCAATCAATGGTTTAGTGTCTTCAATATTTAGGTTTATCAAAAAACCTCACCACCTTGGATGATAGATGTGCACAAAATATTTTAACCTTCTTTGGGTCAAGAAATAAGGAGAATAATTCATTGGGCCTTGAGTTCTCTTTTATAAGCAAAAATTTCCAAATTAAATTCACTTTTTCCCCTAAGAATTTATTATTTTTCATCACCTGAGCAAGAAACATTGAACTTTTTGAAACTCTTCAGTGGAGAGAAAAGGAAAAGAGAGATTTATTTCATTTATGAACATGCTTATATTCATTAAACACACAGCCACTTACTTTCTTGTTATTATCACTTAAAATTCAATAAAATCAAAACCAAAGCACTGTGTGAAAAGAAAAATCTATTGAATATTATTTTAAAACTTTAAATCTAAGTTTAGTGATCACTTTGAGAAAGATCAGATATAGGGAATATAACTTCATCAGTCACCAAATCCTCTTCACTATATATTTGATTTATTTGACTCAAACTAGAAATAAAATCAAAATTCAGCCTACCTACATGAGGCTTAGCAAGCAAATAGCAGCAGATGACACTTTCATCTCTAAATCTAAAGAAACCACGTGCATTTATAACCTTAAGTGCAGCCATGCTCATCATGGCAACTTTTTGGAGTACTTACTAGAAGGCAGGTACCATGCTTAAAACATGTTTGTCTTGTGAGGCAAGTACTCTAACTTCCATTGAAGAGTCACAGCTTCTGAGTTCGGGCAATGCCATCTCCTCCCTTCAGCCCTAGGAGTGAGGGGATTACCACTGCTGCATGAGGTCACTGAGGGATAAAAAAGTAAATCAAAATACCTAGGTCACTCAGTATATATTGCTTATGAAAATCAGGAGAATGAAGGCATAGTCTATTTGAAGGGTCAGAACAACATCTTCTGGGACCTCCTAAATTGGCAAGGTTAATCAAAACATGTAAGGAAAATGTGTGGAGTTTGGAAAACCCTGGAGAATAAAGGGCAAAGAAATTTTTAATACATCATTTTGCCCCACATTAAGCATCACTGAACCAAAACAGTGAGCTCCCTGTGCTCAAATTTGCACAGTAGTTACCAGAACAGGGAACATTACATATGGAAAATTCCCTTGACCAGTGAGCCGTGTTCAGTGATGTTTTGGTTTTTGTGGCTATTAATATACAAAGTCAAAGGCTAATTCATGTTATTTTATTTTAAAAATAAGATTCCAGAAGTTAAGTGTGCTAAAATGATTGATAGACAGATAAATATATATATATATATATATATATATATAAATATATATATTAATATATATATATTTGTATCTATATATTTCTATGTATATGTATGGCAAGGATTAAGAAGAAGCATGTGTACATGCATGCACACACACACACACACACACACACACACACACACAAACACTTTAGGAAACAAAATGAATGTACTGCGAGCATTTGTTACACAGTTGAAAGAAGAGCAGAGAAGCCAAACAGGAAAAGCTGGGATAAGAACAAGTAGCATCAATGGGAATCCCTGTCACTTCTTAGAGATAAAGGGAGATAGCCTTGTCAAAAATTGTGGCTCTCCAAAGGAATTATAAGTTAAATCATACAACATGCAACTGTTTTATCTGAACTCTATCACTTTTCATGAAATTTTCAAATTCATCCCTGTTTCTTTTTCTGGTAGATAAGATTCAGTTGCATAAAATGTATTCCCCATTTCTTAATACCCACTCATCGATTGATAGACATTTGGGATGTTTCTACTTTTTGACTATTATGAGTAATATCCATGTTGATTTTTCTGTATATATTTTTTATTTAAATTTTTTAAATTTTAAGATTTTGCTTTTTTCCTAGCCCTTGTGGAGCTGTTCTGCACTTCATACAACTGAAACCAAAGGTTTTAAACCCATGGCTGAATATTAGTGGATTGGTGGCACTGTGTCTGGCTTCCTTTGGAGTGACCTTACTTCAGGTACTTCATTTGGCCTTTTTCACCTCCCGTTCATGGAGGCTTTCACTTGTATGATTATTTCAGCTACTGAAGTCTAGTCATTATGTGTTCCATATAATTCCTCATTAACTTTAAAAACAATTAGGAACAGTGGTTCCCACTGTCACAGGCTCTCCAGCAGTCAGCCCTGTGAGCCAGTTCTTGTCACACATGTGAAACATGAAAATTCTGCATATGAAATACAGCAAGGCTATCGTGAGAAGTAGCTATTAGAATAGTTATGTTTTAGACAAAGAATTTGGAAGTAGTTGACACTTTTTTTTTAAAAAAAAATAGCGAATTGCATCCTAATGTGCTTTCTAGAAAACTAATAGGATCATTGCCTTTTGATAAGTAAACACCAAATATCCTATTTGATGAAAGCTTACATTTCAGGTTAGCAAGCCCCCGTGGAATCCAGTTTGAAAGCTCAGAATATCTCTAGAACACCTATAACTTGTATAAAGATACACTAATCCTAATCTTTTTTTGTCTACAAAAGTCTTATTTTCTTTTTTTATTTATATATGACAGAAGAATGCATTACAATTCTTATTACACTTATAGAGCACAAAGTTTCATATCTCTGGCTGTATACAAAGTATATTCACACCAATTCGTGTCTTCATACATGTACTTTGGATAATAATGATCACCACATTCCACCATCATTTATAACCCCATGCCCCTTCCCTCTCCCTCCAACTCCTCTGCCCTATCTAGAGTGGAATATTACTCATCAATAAAACAGAATAAAATCATGGCATTTGCAGATAAATGGATGGAGTTAGAGAAAATAATGCTACATGAAGTTAGTCAATCCCAAATAACCAAATGCTGAATGTTTTCTTTGATATAAGGAGGCTGATTCATAGTGGGATAGGGAGAGGGAGCATGGAAGGAATAGATATATATATATTTGTTTATGTTTCAATTTTTTCTGATATTCATCAACTCCATTATTAGGAGCACAAAACTGGGGTGTTCTGTCTTCTTGACCAGTTTCTTTTTATTATGATGAAATAATTTTCACTATCCACAGTTGTCATTCTTTGCCCTATAATTTAAGTTACCTGGTGTTAAATAGCCATGGCAACTATTTTTTAGAAATTAATGTTCTCATCCTAGATATTTTTTTAAAAAAATTAATATATTTTTGTCTTTAGCTTTATAGAACATACTACTCATGGTATTGTTGGATTGTTTGATCCCTTACCCTGTCAACGTCTCTCTTCACTGAGGTATTTAGTTTATCATTTAATGTGATAGAGTTATGTTTGTAATCTTACGACTTTCTGTAATTTATAGTTGTCTAATTATTACAGCATGATAGTAGATAGTCACAATCTTCCAGACATTGAAGGAAAAAATAACCAAATATCAAA
The DNA here is from genome assembly GCF_048772815.1 of Callospermophilus lateralis. Lineage (NCBI taxonomy): Eukaryota > Metazoa > Chordata > Mammalia > Rodentia > Sciuridae > Callospermophilus > Callospermophilus lateralis. The sequence continues at coordinate 105,480,251 of NC_135310.1, read as the reverse complement.
AGTATTTATCTAGAGATGAGAAGCAAAGCAAACTGCCTGTGTAGTACAACATTAGCCTTACCCAAGTAGAAGTCTGTGGTCCTCACACTTGACTGTTAAAGATAATTGCAAGACCTATGGAACTTCCAGCCTTGTTGGAATATTTTGCTCCTCTAGGATTTTCACAAATGGATATTGTATCAGTGTGATTTATGATGGGGGAGGTGGTATTTCCCATGACACATGCCTGCAATATGTGGAGTGGTTCATAACCAAAGGATAGCCATGGAGTATCAACTCTAGAAGGCCTAAAAATCAACAATTCCAAAATATAAAGAAATAAATAAAGCCATATAAGTCCATCAAAGAGGCCTATTGTAATTTATCATATAAACAGCATAAAAGGAAAAACATCTTCATATTGAAATAGCACCTGATAAAAATATAACAAAAGTTGTAAGAAGACTTTCAGAAAACTAGAGAGAGATGTATTAAATCTGGCATAAAAAATGTTACTGTGAAACTTGTATTTAATTGTAATAGTGAAAACTTCTCTTAGATTGCATAAATACACACTGTTATCATTACTATTTGTACTACACTAGAAGTCTTAAGCATGAAAATGAAATGAGAAGAAAATTTAGGATGGCAGAAAGGAAAGAAAAAAAACTTGTTATCCTCAGGGAACATGGTAGTGTATGAGAAATGTAGAAATTGTTTCCAACCTGAAGTACATGTTAGGCCGCCCGATAATTAAATTTGAGTTTGTGATTTTCCTACTCTATAACACCTACCTTTTTCTTCCCTCAAGACAATAAGCTTAATCCTAATTTTAGTGCTTTTCACATAAGTGGTAATTATTTTCAGAATTCTCATGCTTATTATAATTTCTTGACAGATTGTTATGAGACATTATTTAGAGACATTATCTCACCTACCATCCAAAGCAACCTTATAAAATACATAGTATTTTCTTCATTTTGCAGTTTAAGAGAGGGTTAATAGCTGACCTAAATCACATAGGTCATAGAACTAGAATGCTTACCCTGGTATGTTTAGTCCCATGCATAGCCTGTTATTCACTTGAGCTCCACAAAGTCATATCATTTCCTAGTGTTTCTCATTTCTCATTTTTAAGAAAAAAAGGGTTAAAAATATCTGAAGATTTTCAAACTTTGTAAATTGTGTATTTTTTGAAGCAAAATTGTATGTATAAGCCTGATTTATAAAAGTCAAGCTACAGGAAGAGAAAATATGCTTAGTCTCTAAATCACAATTTCTCCTCTCATTTGTGGTAGTCTGGAAACAATAATCTGAGTTCCTATGCAAACCCACAGGAAGCCTTTTGGGGGCCTTATCCATGTCCTCTCAACAAGTGCCCTCTACATTTTCCCTTTAAAATCTGATTTCACCAAGAAACTCGTGAATCTAGTACAGGGTTTCATAAATGAACACCACTGGGCTCCTGGGGGGAAACTAAGTGTCCAGGGTGCTTTCTTTCCTGATCGCTCATGAGACAATTCCCATAGTGTAACACTCTTGATCTGAGGACATGGTTGAGACCACCAAGGAGAAAGTAATATCATTTTGTATTTGCCTTTAACCTGGAAGATGGTGAAGTCATGTTCCTCCTGAGCAGACTCTTAATCAAGGTGCTCCCCACATTTTGACTTAACTCTTAGGTTTCTTTTGTTACTCTGGGCCTCTGAACTCCCTTTGCTTAGAACTTTTACTTTAGAAACAAGATGATAAATTATTTCTCTATTCCTTTGAGATATAACTCTCCCAGGTTCTTTCCAGTTTAGCAACCCTAACCTGACTTTTCAAGGAATAGATGATAGAGTTTGGTAGCCTCCCAAGACATGGGTATAAACAGGTTAAAAAAATATAACTCATATTTTCAGATTTGGAGAGGGATTAGAGTGTGTTAAAGAAAAGAAACAAAAAAGAATAAAATGTGCATATTGAATGGGAGCAAGTATAAATCTCAAATGATTTGATACTCTTTCTTTTTATCATCACAGAATCTGTAAAAATGGAAGAGATTGTCCTTGGGTAGAAAATGGAATAGATATGGTAGCATTTGGAGAAAAGAAAGGTATTTTAAAATAGCAGAACAATTTAGGGAAAAGATAACCAAAAAGGAAATTAGTTTAAGGTTAAAAAAACTTTGCCCAGCAGTGATAAAGTGAAAAGATTTATAATTCAGGCAATCTTGAAGCAGCAATGCCTTTCTGTGATCTCCAAATTGGAAAGTACGCTCACGCAGAGTCCCAGGTGAAACCACTAAGGCTAAAGACCCAAGAACACTCTGTAAGATCAAGAATAGATAACAAAATTAATTGAAGATGGGAAGTTCTTATGAACAGCAGGTAACTTTTTAACACAACCACATAACTACTACAAGAATTAATTCTTCATTAAAACACTGCATTCTCTTTGATCCAATCTGATGATGCTGATATTCTAAGTAGTCATAATCATTAGATCAGTGATAAAATTTTATTACATAGTGAAAAACTTGATAGTTATGTTTTTATATGAGACACAAAGGGAATTAAAAGTCAAAGCAATCAGTTCACCAAGGCACAGAGGAAGATGGGTTATACAAAAATTGACTTGAAACTCTGGGTTGTTTTCCATTTTCCAGAGTTAATTAATATTTGTGTTATGAGGGAGGGACAAATGGCTCTAGAAAGTAGGAGGAATGCTGGAAATTTGGTGTGTGTAGTTAATATTTATCTGAGAATCTTCCTTTTTCCCTTTACTTTATGTTCACAATACTGATGAAAAATTGTGGTCTCCAAAGGACAAAACTGTAAGAAAATATAATCTTCATATATCTGTATTTTCTCATTAAATGAGGAAGAATTAGCTAGAAATAAGTTAATGGCTCTTCATGTTCCAAAGTTTTCTCACATAAAATAGGATAGGCATTTACTGAGCAGGACTATGCTCAGTATCATATTAGATACTTCCTGTTTTTTCTGTTTATTTCTCACAATAACCTTGCTGGATGGTTTTTGCTGTCTTCATTTTAAAGGAGTAACTCAGGTTCATGGAAAGCATATTACTAAGTAATAACAGATGCTATAAAAAAAAAAAACAAGGAAAACGTGAAATGACTTAAACATGGTAGAAGTTTACTTGTTGCTCATGCAATGTCAAAATGGGTGACACTGTTATGTCGGAGTCTCTCCTCTATTAATTTAATCATGGAACTGGGTACTATTCCACTTTTGGATTCTGCCACTCTCTCTACATCAAGTTTTCAAGGTCATGAAGGAAAAAGGAAACAAAACAAAATATTATTTGGGAGTACTTTATGAATGAGGCCTAAACTGGACTTATTAATTACATCTAGTTGTGCTCTCGGAAGGAAAAGAAAATGTGTTTTCAGTGGCTAGCCAGTTTGAAGCACAATTGACTTTTTTATCACTTAATGTTCATTTAGACCTTCATCTCACATATTTAATACCTATCTCACTCTCCAAAGAAGATAGCTCAAAATCTCATTCTGGCAAAACATCAGTTAAGAGTCCAGGATCATTCAATTCTCTTAGTTTTTGTGTTAGGTGTAGATACAATGTATTAAAACATGCCATCTTTCAAAGTAATACATGTAAGACTAATCAGAACAACATTATTTTTAGTAATATATCACCAAAAACAAATATTCTCAGAGGAGATTGGATAACTTGTGTTATATTCATATAATATAAATTAAAAATGAAAATGAATTAATTCCAGCTACATCCAAATATATAGAGGGATCATAGAAAAATAATACACATGACTTCTCTATAGGCTTAGCACATTTGTGTAACAATATGGATAAAATTATATTTTTTAACAACTAGTGTTAGGTACTCCCTAGAAGAAATTCTCTGTTTATTGAGCATCTTTGGAAAATTAACTTGAAGTAGAAACTGGTTCTCCAAGGAGAATTGTGAATGAAGTTATCTTTGTAAGAAAGTAGAGAGAATGCATGGCTCCAGTGAGCAGAGATACGGGGAGCAGGCCACATGTGCCACACAGTGAGAAACTACCCTGTGATCTCTAATTCTATATTAGTTTACTGAGCCCAATCACTATTTACATGCAAGTAAAAATTTTGAGTAACCTGAAAAAGAAGTTAGTTTTAGGCCTCAAAAAGAAGTTAGTTTTAGGCCTCAATTAAATGCAGAAATGCAGAAGGAGGAGTACAAAAGTGTAGGGAGGAAGTTAATGCCAATTGTAGAAGCCCTGTGTACATCACAAGGTTTCTGGAACCTTTCCAGACCAGGGAAGTGGAGTTCAGACTGAGTTTAACCATTTCATAGCTGAATGAGTAGATTTTGGAGAACATGTGAGTTATAGTAATTGATCATCATATAAGTGCAGAGTCTCTCTGAAGCACTAGAATAACTGCGTAGTTATTCTCAAAGCCAGGTGCGGTGGCTATAATTCCAGCAACTGGGAGGCTGACACAGGAGGATCATGAGTTTAAAGCCAGCCTCAGTAAAAGCCAGGGACTAAGCAACTCAGTGAGACCCTGTCTCTAAATAAAATACAAAATAGGGCTGGCAATGTGGCTTAGTGGTTGCATGGCCTTATATTCAATCCCATGGTACCTTAAAAAAGAAAAGAAAAAAAAAGAGCGCTCAAGAACAATATTCACCATATTTTACATGTATGCCACCAGCAATGACCAGACAAAATAGAAGCCATCTACGAAGCTGACGCAGAGTCTTTGAAAGTTCCCAATATTCCAGACATGGATAACTGGGAACATGTGACATCTCAGGAGAAGGGTGAAATCACTGGGAGGACAATAAGGACACTCAAAGAAAGAAGAAAGCCAGAGGCTGAGGCAGGATGATAATTGCCAGTTCAAGGGCAACTTAGTGAAACTCTTTCTAAAAATAAAAATTTTAAAGGGTGGGAATGTGGCTCAGTGGAAGAGCACATGCGGCACAAGTCTTTGAATTCAATCCCCTATGCGGCAAAAAAAAAAAAAAAAAAAAAGAAAGAAAAAAGAAAAACTAGAACAGTGACAGTTTACCAGCATTTTAATATATGTATAAGTGTTATCATATCCTGTCTATCAGTAGAATATAAGCACTAGGCACTTTGACCAGATAAGAAGTTACAGGCGAGACCCTGAAAATAAAGGAGAGGAATAACTTTAATTTTGTTCCCTAAAGAAATGAGAAATATTATTCTTCTTTGCAATCAGTTTACTATTGACACTCCTAAGAGTAGGTAAAGTGTCTTCACCAAAAGGAGAAGAGGCAGCTACACAAAAGTTCTCAGTACAGGAACAAGGGGAAAACAAAACAAAACAAAAAAAAGCCAATTTCTGGCCCCAAAGAAAATATGCATGGGACAAAAAAAGGGCAGTTAAGGAAAAGATGCCTGTGTCACCAATTCCCTTCAGAGCCTCCCAGAAGGGCCGAGAGCATGTGAGCAAGATGGATTAATAAGAGGATCAGTGACATGGCAGTGGTATCTCCCACTAAGGCTATCTCTCTACTAGAGACAACCATAAACAGCAAAAGCTAAATTAAAATAAAAATAAATACATCTTTAAAGGCCACATTGATTAACCAGTTAAGAGTAATGAGGCACAGCTCCGACCAGGCATCTCAAGGAAGATACAACAGTTAGCCATGTCCAGACACGATGCTGCCAGAAACCATGCCACTTGAGGAGCAAAAGGGCCCTAAATTAAAGAGCTAAAATTGCCTGAAATTAAATGAGAGTTTATATCTCCAAAGCTCCATAATGCCAATGAGATGTTGATCCTAGTAATTTAGGCAGGCCACTGAGTAGAACTGAGAAAGAATAAACCACAGGTTTAATAGTAGTAAAAGTGAGAAACAAAATTCACAACAGCAAATAGAATCGGGAGGCATAGGACATCACTGTGGGAATCAGAGGTATATGAGACCATGGTGTGGTAAATTCCAGGGTCGCCCTCTGTCCAACCATGGCATGCAAGCCCCTTTCTCAATAAACTCAGGCACAATTTTGAAGTTAAACAAGTAACTACTCTGAAAAAGTAAGTATGTGCCTAAAAGGACCTTGTCAGATATTATCTGGAAAAAACAAGTGGAGGGTGGGGTGGGCTCAATGGGAATGGAATTATCCATTATCCAGCAGAATAGTATTTATAATTTGCTATGTTAATTATAAATACATGTATTATCTTTGTACATATCAGTGCAATGTGAATAAACATGTGACTTCATGAGATAATAATAAACAGATCAATAAAACAAAGTTCAGAAATTTGGAGGAAAAAAATTGAAAAATACCTTATAACCACACATAGTCCCAAAGTCTATGAGGTTTCACATGTTAAAATATAATATTATGAATATATACAGAACACTGCTGACAAAATAAAAATATGTACCTCTGTCCAAAAATATAGGTATTGTGTAATTTATTTTATATTTTATATTCAAATTTAATTGTATAATAGTTTATAGTGGAAGTGAAAAATCCTAGTAAATAGAACATCATTCTCAACTGAGGTTTCTCTAAGACTATTTCTTTTTTTTTTCAATTTTTTATTCTAATTTGTTATATATGACAGGAGAATGCATTACAATTCATATTACATACATAGACCACAATTTTTCATATGTCTGCTTGTATACAAAGTATATTCACACCATATGTGTCTTCTTCATACATGTACTTAGGTTAGTGATGTCCATCTCATTCCGCCATCTTTTTTTTTTTACCCCCTTGACCTCTCCCTCTACCTCCCTCCCTTTCCCCTATCTAGAGCTTGTCTAATCTTTCCATGCTCCCCCTCTCAAACCCACTATGAATCAGCCTCCTTATATTAGAGACAACATTTGGCATTTATTTTGGGGGGATTGGCTAACTTCACTTAGCTTTATATTCTCCAATTCTATCCATTTACCTGCAAATGACTTGATTTTATTCTCTTTTATTGCTGAGTAATATTCCGTTGTGTATATATATATATACCACATTTTCTTTATCCATTCATATACTGAAGGTCATCTAGCTTGGTTCCACAGTTTGACTATTGTGAATTGTGCTGCAATAAATGTTGATATGGCTGTGTCCCTGGAGTATGCTGTTTTTAAGTCCTTTGGGTGTAGACCGAGGAGTGGGATGCTTGGGTGAAAAAGTGGTTTCATTCCCAGTTTTCCAAGGAATCTCCACACTGCTTCCCATATTGGCTGCACCATTTTGGAGTCCCACCAGCAATTTATGAGTGTGCCTTTCCCCCCACACTTTTTTTTTTGCCAACACTTATTGTTGTTTGTATTTTTAATAGCTGCCATTCTGACAGGAGTGAGATGAAATCTTAGAGTAGTTTTGATTTGCATTTCTCTAATTGCTAGAGATGTTGGACACTTTTTCATATATTTGTTGATTGATTGTATATCACCTTATGAAAAGTTCTGTTCAGTTCCTTGGCCTATTTATTAATTGCTTTATTTGATTTGGGGGAGTTCAGCTTTTTTAGTTCTTTATATCCCTAGAGGTTTTTTTTTTCTCTATCTGATTTGCAAGTGGGAAAAATTTGCTCCCAACCTGTAGGCTCCCTATTCACCTCACTGATTGTTTCTTTTGCTGAGAAAAAAAAATCCTTTTGAGTTTAAATCCATCTTATTTATTAACTCTTGATTTTAATTTTTGCCCTATAGGAGTCTTGTTAAGAAAGTTGGGGTGTAATCCTATATGATGGAGATTAGGACCTACTTTTTCTTCTCTTAAATACAGGGTCCCTGGTTTAATTCCTAGGTCCTTGATCCAGTTTGAGTTGAGTTTTGTGCATTATGAGAGATAGGGGTTAAATTTAATTTTGTTTCATATGGATTTCCAGTTTTCCCAGCACCATTTGTTGAAGACACAATCATTTCTGCAATGTATGTTTTTGATCCCTTTATCTAATATAAGATAACAGTAATTATATAGCTTAATGTCTGTGTTCTCTGTTCTGTACCATTGATCTACCAGTCTATTTTGGTGCCAATACCATGCTGTTTTTGTTACTATTGCTGTGCAGTATAGTTTAAGGTCTGGTATAGTGATGCCACCTGCTTCACTCTTCTTGCTAAGGATTGCTTTAGCTATTGTGGGTCTCTTATTTTTCCAGATGAATTTCATGATTGCTTTTTCTATTTCTATGAGGAATGTCATTGGGATTTTGAATGGGATTGTCTTGAATCTGTAATAGTGCTCTTGGTAGTATGGTCATTTTGACACTATTAATTCTGCCTATCCAAGAACAAGATAGATCTTTCCATATTCTAAAGTCTTCTTTACTTTCTTTCTTTAGCTTTCTGTAGTTTTCATTGTAGAGGTCTTTAACCTTTTTTGATAGGTTGATTTCCAAGTTTTTTTTAAGACTATTGTAAATGGGGTAGTTTTCCTCATTTCCCTTTCAGAGGATTTGTCACTGCTCTACAGAAATGCTTTTGATTTATGGGTATTGATTTTTTATCCTGCTACTTTGCTGAATTTAATTACTAGTTCTAGAAGTTTTCTGGTGGAATTTTTTTGGGGGGTGTCTTCTAGGTATAGAATCTTATGGTCAGCAAATAGTGCTTATTTGGGTTCTTCTTTTTCTGTCTGGGTCCTTTTAATTTCTTTCATCTGTCTACTTGCTCAGACCAGTGTTTCAAAAACTATGTTAAATAAAATTGCTGAAAGAGAGCATCCCTATCTTGTTCCAGTTTTTAGAGGGAATGCTTTCAATTTTTCTCCATTGAGAAAGATATTGGCCTGGGGCTTAGCATAGAGAGCTTTTACAATGTTGAGATATATTTCCTGTTTTCCCTAGTTTTTCTAGTGTTTTCAACATGAAGGGTGCTGTATTTTGTCAAATGCTTTTTCTACAACTATTATGATGACCATAATGTTCTTATATTTGAATCTAAAGATGTGATGAAATACATTTTTGATTTCTGAATGTTGAAACAACCTTGCATCCCTGGGATAAACCCCACTTGATCATGGTAAACTATCTTTTTGATATGTTTTTGTACTTGATTTGCCAGAATTTTGTTGAGAATTTTTGGCATCTATGTTTATTAGAGATATTGGTCTGAAGTTTTCTTTCTTTGAATTGTCTTTGCCTGGTTTTGGAATCAGGGTCATATTGGCCTCATAGAATGAGTTTGGAAGTGCTTTCTCTGTTGCTATTTCCTGAAATAAATTGAATAATATTGGGAAAAGTTCTTCTTTAAGGGTCTTGTGGAACTCGACTGTGTATCTGTCTGGTCCCAAGTTTTTCTTGGTTGGTAGTCTTCTGATGGCATCTTCTATTTCATCACTTGAATTTGATCTGTTTAAATTGTATATATCATCCTGATTCAATTTGGACAAATCATATAACTCTAGAAATTTGTCAAAGCCTTCAATATTTTATATTTTATTGGAGTACAAGATTTCAAAATAATTTCTAATTATCTTTTGTATTTCTGTAGCTTCTGTTGTGATATTTCCTTTTACATCATTCACCTCTAAGAATTTTTTGATTTTTTTTACATTCACCTCTAAGATTTTTGAATCTCCTTCTTGATGTCTTTTAAACCCATTGTTCATTCAGTAGCATAATTTTTAGTCTCCAGGTGTTGAAGTAGCTTTTGTTTCTTTATTTTGTCACTGATTTATAATTTTATTCTATTATGATATGATAGAATGCAGGGTAGTATCTCTACTTTTTTGTATATACTAAGAGTTGCTTTGTGGCATAATATATGATCTATTTTAGAGAAGGATCCATGGGCTGCTGAGAAGAAAGTGTATTCATTCACTTAAAGATGAAATATTCTATATATGTCAGTTAAGCCTAGGTTATTAATTGTATTACTGAGTTTTATAGTTTCTTTGTTCAGCTTTTGTTTGGACAATCTATCCAGTGGTAAAAGAGGTGTGTTAAAGTCACCCAGAATTATTGTGTTGTCGTCTATTTGACTCTTGAACTTGATAAGAGTATGTTTGATGAATGTAGATGCTCCATTGTTTGGGGCATATATATTTATAATTGTTATGTCTTGTTGATGAGTGGCTCCCTTAAGCAGTATGAAATATTCTTCTTAATCCCTTTTGATCAACTATGGCTTGAAGTCTACTTTATTTGATATGAAGATGGAGACCTCTGTTTGCTTCTACAGTCCATGAGAGTGGTATGATTTTTCCCAATTTTTCACCTTCAGTCTGTGGATGTCTTTTCCTATGACATGAGCCTCTAGGAGGTAGCATATTTTGGATCTTTTTAAGAAATCCAATATTTCAGTCTTCATGGGCTCTCTCTAGTCCAGCAAGAAGGTCCAGAGAACAGGGTAGAGGAGAGTGTGGCTGTGGAGTTGCTAATCAAGACCTCTGGAGACCAAGCTGGAAGGAGGTCTAATTTTATTGAACAGTTAGCATGTATATATACTCAGGAAGTAGCTAAGCAGATTACAGACAGCCACTAATAAGATTTCTTGCCAACTGTCCTTGCATCAACCAATCAAGGAGCGGGCCATGGAGCAAGTGAGGGACTGCAACACATGGCCTCATGCCCAGGGCTGTGCCTAGGGGTAAGTAGTCTGCTGCTCACACATAACATGAGGGGAGTAGCCTGATACTCAGACACCCTTAACATATGCCATATATGCAATATTCCATGCACTTGTCCCCACATCATTCTATGTCCTTTGATTGGTGAGTTTAGGCTGTTACCCTTCAGGGTTATTATTGAGACATGAATTGTATTCACAGACATTTTTTGGGGGGTGGTATTTAACTTGACTTGATTTCTCCTTTTATTAGCTTTACCATTAGTGTAATATCTCTCTGCTGGTTTTCATTGTTTTTCAATTCCTTTTCATGGAATATTTTGCTGAGGATGGTCTGTAGTGCAGGCTTTTTAGCTACAAATTCTTTTAACTTTTGTTTATCATGGAAGGTTTTAATTTCATCCTCAAATATGAAGCTTAATTTTTCTGGATATAAGATTCTTGATTGGCATCTATTTTCTTTCAGAGCTTGATATATGTTGTCCCAGGATCTTCTAGTTTTCAGGGTCTGGGTTGAAAAATCCGTACATAATCTAATTGGTCTCCCTCTATATGTAATCTGATTCCTTTCTCTCGTGACTGTTAATATTCTCTCATTATTCTGTATGTTAGGCATTTTCATTATAATGTGTCTTGGTGTGGATCTGTTATGATTTGTACATTTGGCATCCTGTAAGCCTCTTGAATTTGGTTTTCCAATTCACTCTGCGTATTTGTCAAATTTTCTCATATTATTTCATTGAATATATTGTTCATTCCTTGGGTTTGGAATTCTATTCCTTCCTCTATCCCAATAACTCTTAATTTGGTCTTTTATATTATCTCATATTTCTTGAATGTTCTGCTCATGGTTTCTTACCATTTTCATTGTGTTTTCTATGATCTTTTCAAGAGTATATATTTTGTCTTCATTATCTGAGGTCCTGTCTTCCAAGTGGTCTAATCTGTTGGTGATGCTTTCAGTTGAGCTTTTAATTTGGTTTATTGTTTCTTTCAGTTTGATTTTTTTAGAACCTCTATTTCTCTATTGCAGTAATCTTTTGCTTCCTGTATTTGTTTATGTAGCTCTTTGTCAAAATGATCTTTTGCTGCCTGTATTTGCCTCTTATATCATCCTTTAATTCACAGAACATTTGAATTATGTACATTCTGAACTCCTCTGTAATTTCTTCTGCTGTGCTGGCCATGGATTCTAATAATGTGGTATCTTGATATGTTTGGGGCACTTTTCTCCCTTGTCTTTTCATATAACTTGTGTGTCTTCCCTTCTAGCACTGTGGATCCCAAGCATTACCATTTTTACCCTAAAGGCTTATAGTGCCCCTGTAGGGATCCAATACCTCTCCTTTGAGGTGAAAGACAATGTTATTAGATTCCAATATAAACAGTATACACCTTTAAAAAGAAATGTTTGCTATTAAGATGTTTACAGTTTGGTCACAATGTGCAGAAATGGTGAATTCAATTATTATCTACAATATACTCAGTAGGTTTATAAAAGGGTTTACAGATTCTGATGGTGGACAAAAAACCAGAGGTGAGGAGTAGGATGATATGCTGAGGAGGTAGGAGATGAGAATATAGAGTTGTTATTTCTTAGAAAGTGTGAAAGAGAAATCTAAAGAGGAAGATTAGTTATCAGGAGAAGGGAGAGGAAGTAATTTTGGGTAGACAAGTAAGTGGAAAGATAGATGAGTACATAAAACAAACACACGTATATTGAGAAAAATAAAAAATGTTAAAATAGTAGAAATTGGTGGGATAAAAGAAAAATATATATGTATATATGTTATATATATACTTATTTATTTATAAATATATATACACACACACACACACACACACACACACACACACACACACCACAGCTATAATATACTATTCAGACATCCCAGACCTCAAAATTCTAATTTATGCAAATTACTTGGTTTCACATATGTTGGAGATGTAAGGGCAGGAGAATAGAGAGGGAGAAGAGGGAAAAATAAATCTTGAAGGAAAAAACAGGATTGTTTTGGTTGGAGATCAGTATCTTTCCTACTTCCCTTCTCATCCAATAGATGGGGCCATCTGTTGTTAGCTGATATCTCCACCTTCAGGATGGTGAAGGTAACCGGGGTGTCACTGTTCTGGGTAGCAGCTGCTGGGGAGAGGTGGAGTTAGAAACTGGGTTCCTTGCCAGCCAGAGTTCCAAAACTGGGAGATGCCCCCCACTGAAGATGGCGATGAAGGTGGCCCAAGATGGAGGTGTCTGCTCAGTGGTGGGCTGTCAGGTTCTGTGGGGGAGCGGAGCAATGGCGTTAGAAGATGAGTTTGGAATGTGTGGCTGTCAGCTGACTTCAGAACCTGTGTGAAATTCCTGGGTGCAGGCAGGCCACTGCGCGCAATATCTCCACTGCTGCAGATTCCCAAGATGGAGGCAACAGGGGGAACCCACGTTGGTAGATGGGGTCCACACAGGAATGCTGGCCAGAGTTCCTGCATGTGGGAAACTGCCAGGTGTCCTGCGTGGGAGTGGAGTCAGTGATTTCTGCTTGGCTGGGTGGCTGAAAGTTGTGTGCGAGTGTTGATGGTTCCGCTCAGGTACCCAATAGTCCTGCATGGGTGAGTAGTTGGGAAACCTACTCTGATGCTGAGGCCTGAAGCCCTGGACGGGCACAGTGGCCATGATTCCCACGTAGGAGCTGGAATTTCGTTCGCAGAGTAGCAGTAATCTCACAACTTGACTTGCAGGTCAAGGAGCAACAAGAATGCTGCCTCCCTCTGGCCTGCCATCTTGGATTTCTCTCTCAAACTATTTCTAACTATATTTATAGTTTAATGGAATTCTATGATGCTCAAAGATTTTATTTTTAGTTCATTTTTAATATTGTTGTTCATTTTGTTTAAACTATGTTTTTCCTATTTTCAATAATTGCCATCAGATTTTAACTTTACTATTATATCCTTTTCTTTATCTCTGTTTGTGTGTGTGTGTATGTGTGTGTGTTGGGGAGTCAAACCCAGATTCTTGTGCATTCCAAGCAAGTGCTGTCACACTGAGCCACATGTCTAACCCTCTTTTTTATCTTTCATGTCACCTTCTCCTTCAGAGTACTCCATTTTTATCAAAGAAAGGAAAGGAGCAATAATTTCTTCCTCGACTACTCTGTGTAAATTTCTATTCTGCACAGGAAGTACAGAAAATAAGGAAGACTTTGAAATTCAAATAAAACAACCCTAGACCAAACTCTAAGTCACTTAGACTGTTGATGTTAAGAAAGAAATTTGTTGATGAATGTTAGAATAATTCAGAATAACACAAATACTCAAGGAAAACCCCCAGATTCTAAAACAAGGAAGGCTGCATCACCTCAATTGCTGCATGAAACTATTGCTTGTTTTCCTGTGTGTTAGAAACTGGAAAGAAAACTTCTTCCAAATGTCTACCACTTCACAAAAAATGGACATGTTAATTTGGGAGATGTTAACTATGTATTTTAAACAAATTATAAAATGGTTTGTAGATTAGAAATAAATGAGAAAGATTTTTTGGTTTCTCATCCAGGACCAAACATGGGCAAACTAAATGAAGTTCTCTTTTTAGCTTTTTGACTCAAAGACATCCTTTCCATGACAACTGAATTATTTTTCCCCTTCAATAGAGGTAGAATGCTAATAATGACTTCTAAACTATAAACAGTCTGCTCAAGACAATTTTAAATATCAAGAGACTTATAATTGTGACATGAAATGAAAGTAGTGTTTGCCCTTCCTTTGTCAGAAAGGTCAAGTGTCTCAGAGCATTTAATTTAAAGGAAGGAAAAAAAATCACAAAATACAACAACACTATTTCAAAAGTTGAATTGGCTCTGGAGTCTTCCATCAACTTCAAGAATTAGTTTCAAAGTGTTGCTGGCTTTCATTCAGTTTGCTACCAGCATGGAGCAGACCACCTGCTGTGAAATAAGGGTGTAGAGACCAACAGTTATTATAGCAGTAGCCATAAGTTTATAGCTTATTGGTACTAAACTTAAATCTTAGTAATTTTGAATTACTGAGTTAGCTTAGATTTATGGAGATGCACAATCATTTAGAATGGCATTCATTCCAGAAGGGTATATTATCTAAACCAATTTTCTTATAGTGATGCAATTGCAATACTATAGTTACGGTTGTATCAGCATTTCCATTATAAAGTCCTATTTTCAGGGTTTTATAATTTGACCATAAAAATTCTCTCCTTGTAGAAACTTGGCAAACAAGATCTGAGGCAGAGAACTAAGTTATTATTTTTTTAGTGAAATTAAAAACATACGCACATGTTTGATTTGTTCAGCCATTTTATGCCTTAACTTTTCAAACAAAAAACCACCAAACTATATGTTATGTTTGGGAAAAGGGTGTCCTCCGAAAGCTCCTGATTAAAACAGGAATATTTGGAGGTGAAGGGACTGAATAGTGAGAGCTGTAACCTAATCAGTCCATTCTAGTTAGAGTGGACTGAGTGGGTGGTAATAGTATGCAGGTAGAGTGTAGCTGGAAGACTTACCCTGGGAACATAACCTGGAAGGTTGTTCTGCCCTGTGGCACCATCCGCACATCCCTGTTTCCTGGCTTTTATAGGTGGGATGCTTTCCTCTGCCCTGCTCTGTGGCCATGATGTGCTGCCCCGTCTTGGGCCTAGAGTAATGAACTTAGCCATCTGTCCATGGACTGAGATCTCTGAAACCATGAACCCCAAATAAACTTTTCCTCTAATTATTCTTGTCATGTATTCTGGTCACCATGACATAAAGCTAACTAAAACACTATATTTCAGAGATGAGAAGAAGTAGAGAAAAAGAACAATTACTCAAAATGCTAAATTGATGTAAATGGTCAGTTTTATCAGTTGCACATTGAATTCCTGTGAGAGTAAGAAGATGCAAGTGAAAATCTTATAGTGTTAATCAACAGCAAACTAATGAATGACTTGAGCATGGTACTAAACCTTCAAGTTTCAGGTCTTTTTCAGAGGTGTTTATGCATTGGTAAATCGTGTGAGAATCAAATGAGTCTAAATAAGAGAATTGAAATTGCAAAAGCATATTGCAAGCATGCGATACTATTTCTCTAGTTCACAACAATTTTCCTTCCAAATTTATAAATCTTGTCCACACTATTTATTTAGATTTGTTATACATTCAGTGGTCTTTCTAAATACATCACAAACTTCTGGAGGAGTGTGTCTCTTTGCCTCCAAAGTGGCAGACAAGAGTATTTGTTTAATTTGTAGCTAATCAAATTAGTTTTACATTTTCCTTCCAGGACTGAAATTGGTTGCTTGACTGTTTTGCATCGAGTCAGCATTTCTAGTTGGAATTAGTCCACCCTGAAAACATGACGATCGCCCTCGTGTGGTGGACAGTGAATATGCACATTGGGTGCAAAGAAGGGCCAGAAATCTGCCTTTAGGAGTCAGATCCATACGAATTTACTTAGTCTGATTTATAGAGTACATAAAACAAATCATACTTTTGAAAAACAAAATCTTAATTATTCAAAATAAAAGATAGAAGGAATTTCTCAGTGTTCTATTATGGCAAATGGTGAAGAACACCAGCTGGAATGACAGACTTACTAAGGTTCCATCCTGGCTCTGCTACTTCCTAATTTTGTATAATATCAAGATGAGTAGTAACACAAAGCCCCAATTTCCTATCTGTGAAATTAGGAATAATAGTAGCAATTGCATCTTCATATTATTGTAATAATTGCATAAGATAACTCATGGACATCCTGGCTCATATTAAGTATTAGAACATGTGAGTTATAGTTATGATTTTCTTTCTGCTGTCCCATTCTGAGTATAGGATTCTTTGAAGTTGTTATTAGTGATCAGTACATTCTTTAAAGTGTTTTTCTTTGAATGTTTTGTTTCAAAAACTTAAAGAAGCCTAATTTAAACAAAAAGAAGCATTGAGTATGTCTTGCTTCATGTAAGATGCAGAATATGTAATATTTATCTTCAAAACATTTAAATTAATCTTTTAACTTACTATATAAAATATAATTAAGAATCACACGACTTTTAGCTAAGCACAACAGAAGGAATGAAAACAAAGATGTGATATATCCTGAGAAATTTACATTCATTCATAATTCCACACATTATGAGGCTGACACTAGAGACACTAGGCATGGCAGGTGAGCGGTGGAGCACAGCTTGGAGAGTTTCTTTCTGCTGTCACTTATTATGTGAATGTGAGAAAGTTGTGGAATATTTATGTGCCTCAATTTCCTTCTTTGCATTGAGCTGAGGAATGCATATCATATAATACCTGAAACTGTCCAAATGTTCAATAGATGTTAAAACTCACTCTTACAGGCTTTGGTTTTCACACTATCTTAGATTCTAATGCTCAATGTCCATGGATAAATGCTGTCTACAAGCACATTCCTAGAGTTACAGATTGAATTGTGTGATGATAGGTAGCCTATTCTATTAGGAGATGCCCAAGGCAGATGCAGAACCATATCCATGAACAACAGCCAATGGATACACATTTTTTCCTTTGTTGGGAAAATCCAGACCTGGGTAAATTATAACCTCCCAAATGTGTAGAGGACCAGAAAAAAAAATCTATTTTTCAATATTATCTCAACTTTCTAGGTCATCTCACATTCAAGCAGCATAAAAAGTTATATAAAAAATTTAGCTAAAAATATTTTGCTAAATTTATCCAGAAGTATATTATGGTTCCAGAGGAAGTAGAATCATTTTTTATGAATTCTAGGTAAATGTGGATTTTTTTACCCCTAGTAATCTAACTCAAAACTCTATGTGAGGATATGTATATATATATATATATATATATATATATATATATATATATATATATATATATTATGTGTGTGTGTGTGTGTGTGTGTGTGTGTGTATGCAGAAAATAAGAGATGCAAGAGAATATATAGAATATAATAGTATATATTAATTGTTGTAGATCACATGTAAAATACTTTCCTAAATGACCTTTCCTGGCCTTCACTCTATGCAAGAGTAACGCAGAAGAAAGAACCATCCATACAGTCTAAACAGAATAGATGAATTCAGGGAAGTAAGAAATTTCAGGATGTTTTGGGGGAAAGTGGCATGTCATCCAGTGTATCTCCATGAGGGAGTACAAGCAAGCAGTCACTGAAGAGGTAAGTCTGCACAAAGCCATACAGGATCTCTGGGGCCTGAGCTTTGAAATTTGAATCTAATCTCATGGCATCAAGGTCCCACTGAAGAACTTCAAGACTAGAATTGACATGATGATTTGGACTCTACTGAGGCAATTCTGATTACATGAGAACAGATCACAGGAATGATACAGAGTAGAATAATTTGTGTGACTTCTATCATTTCAGCAAGAGAAAAGGAAGGCACTAAATGAACTCAGGGAGCCTTGGTTAGAAGATCCATAGGTGGAGAAAGAGGATCTTATAATATTTTGGCTTAGGCACCAGAGTGGTTGACAGTGCTAAAGACTGAACTGAGGAGAACACAAGGGAAGGAGATACAGAAGAGAGAAAATTTTGGTCATACTCTGTTTGATGTGCTATTGGGACATCAGAAACGGTGGTATCCTGGAGGCAGTGAGACAAAATTCCCAGAAGATGAAGAAAGGCCTAGATTAAACACAAAATCTCTACTCTGAAATGGAGATGTCTGGCTGGTTGAAGCTGTTTTCCTACACACTCTCCTTAGAACTTCTCTGTTTCCGGATCCAACGTGCTGTACCACCTAACATCCTAGTAACCTCGGATGAACTTCATTTCCTTATTCGGCCTGTTTAGTTCTGCTGGGCCTCAATTTCCTGTATTACGGCAGTTATTGTACATATAAGATGAGGACATATTTTGAGAGTTCTAAAATTATTTGTCTGCGTTTTTATTCCAGCTGTTTCAGAAGCTGTGTCGTTAGAAAGTCTTTCTTTGGATTTGGGCATAAAAAACATTGTTATTTAAAAGTAAATCTCCTTCAGATGTTAAGCTTATTATATTCCAAACATCATCCTAAGCAATTTTCGTATTTTAATTCATTCAACTTTTTAAACCTAAGTAGTTTACTATTTTTTATGTACGTACGTAGGGTCCATAAGGGGAAAAAGAGATCAAGAAACCTGTACAAGTTCTCCCAGTTATTGGGAAGAACTGAACCCAGACAAACTTCAGAGTCTCATTACCATTAATTAGTACTACTATTAATTTCATAACTGGGATGAAATACTAAAGAAAAATTATTTTAGTAATGTCAGATTATCTGATAAGTGGAAAAGTTTATTGAGTCAACCTTTTCTAGAATGGGATTTGGGATAGGTGAACATCAATAGGAAGAAGCAAAAAATAAAGCTTGTTAAGTCCTTTTTAACCCATAAGCCCTGCACTCTCCTAAGCTTCATGGGCATCTAAGCGAATAAAAACACAGCACATGCCTGGTGGAGAAGATCAATGGAGGTGAAAGAGCCATAGAAGGAGTCCATCAAAGACACTTTTCAGATACTTGAGGATGATTACCTGTTTACCCCTCCGTATTTATGTAGGAAAGTTACTTATGAATGTGATAACAAATTCTTATTCAATTTAATGAAAAGGAGATAAAGTCTTTAGGGACAAATAATTTGAGGAGAATTTCAAATATTTTTTAATCTCTTTCCCGTCCATGCCTCCTCTTGTTTTCATCTCACTCATTTCATCTTGATTTGCTGTAACAGATGCCGATGGAGTTTTTGACACTGAGAATGCCAGATCTATCATTAACGTGTTGCCAAACTGGGGAGGATTTACTAACAATATGTTTTGCCTGCATCAGTTCACTTCTTTTAATAGAGAGACTCATTTGAATAACATCTGAATAAAGGAGTTAATAATAGCAGCCTAGAAGTGAGAGCCAGATTGGATTAATGAGCAACTGACCCAAATCTTCACCCTGCATAAAAAATTGAATGGCATTAGAATAATTTTGGAAGCACAAAAATGGTCTCTCAACGGCTAAACCCTCCTACTACCCTTTCACTACTACCACATTTTTAATATAACACCCATCTTTGCTCCTCCTGGATTTTTATGGGATTTAAGAAAGGATACCTTAGAATGGCACTAAAATAATTTTGTGATATGCACAAAAAGTATTGTTCTGAAATTACTTTTAAATTTGAATTCTTTTAAATTATGTGTTAGGTAGTACATGCCACAATTTATTTATTATTGTGAATGCAGTAACTTAAAATTAATAAATTCCATTAAGAAAATCATTTTCTTGTTTTAAGTTATAAATATTTGAGGATGTTCTCATGCTATATCATGTGAACATATGTGTTGGTGTTCTAGCGGGGAGAGCTGGAGAGAGAGAGGGAGCAGGGAAAGGACTGAATTGCTGGCAGTAAGACATTCAGACCCATCCATTTACAGCGGTAGTAGAAAAAAAAAATTGCTGTAGGAAAGGATAATTATTTCATCTGAGAATAGTAAGATGAGCATGTGGCCCTGTATAAAATATTAAAGATAAAGAACTCAAGGAAAAATATCTATATGGGAAAGTTACTTGAAAAATATTTGTTTCACAGTTAATTTACCAGAAGTAAATTATATTGTGGTATTGTTGACCCTTTTTGTAGTATTGAACATAGAACATTTCACAAATTCAAGGTGTAGATTTTTATGAGTGCACACATGTAACTAATACTCAGATGAAAAACTGGTATCCTAGTGTCCTACTCATCACCCATCAGATCCGTAAAAATGATAACCATTATTTGACTTGAGTACTATAAATTAACTTGGTACTTTTTAAATTCTATTCAGAAGAATTGTGCAGTATATAATACTCTCTGGTTTCTTTCATCCAATATCATGTTTGTAAGACTCAACTTCATAGTTGTGTATAGCAATATACTGTTCATTCCAATCCTCATATGTAAGAATATATTACCACTTATTTATACATTTTAATGTTGACAAAAGATTGAACATTTAAAATGTATGGCTAATATAAGTACTACTGCTCTGAATATTTTGATGAATGTGTGGATATTATTATGTATTTAAAATCTTCAAAAAGTTCTCAAAAACATAGGAAAACACTAATTTACCCTAGATTTCTGCTAGTCGGGAAATTTAGTCATTGCTCGTAAGTGTACACTCTATACACATTTGCCTCCCATTTTTGTGTGCCATGGATTTCTCTATGTGAAAATCTCAAAGTCTTCCTGGAATCACTTCTACTTCCTATTTAAAGCTGCACTGTAGCCCGGAGTACTGGTGTGCTTGAGGCAGGAGGAATGGCAAGTTCAAGGCCCACCTTGACAAATTAGCAAGGCCCTATCTCAAAATCAAAAATAAAATAATAGTGCTAGGAGATATATCTCAGTGCTAGAGTACCCTTCAGTTAATTCCTAGTATTCATCCCCCCCTACAAAAATTAATCTTTACTGCACTAAGTTCCAAAGAGTAATTTGAGAAAAATTAAGAGACAAAACAACAAATAGTTAATAAGTACTTTCTTTAATTGCTACACTAAGACAATAACAAAATTTAACTTCAAGGTTGATCCTCAAAAAGAGCTTATAACCTGAAATTCTTGCATTTATATATTCAGTTTTATTTGCCCCAAATGAGCTACCTTTTCTTCAATTTTTTTTCAGAAAAAAGCCTTTATATTGTAAAATCATCATTATATGTAGAAACCACTTAAGACTACAGCAAAGAAGCATTAGAATAAATAAAAATTTCAAAAAATGTAAAGAATATAGATCCACTTAAAAGAATCAGAAGCATTTCTTCAACAAACTATTCAAAAATGAAGTCAAGGAAAAAAATAACATTTAAACAACTGAAATAAAACCTAAAAGAAAGTAAATTTAACCAAGGATGTGAAAGTCCTGTATATTGAAAATTATAATAAATGGGTGAAAGAAATTGAAGAAGACAGAAATAAATGGAAAGCTATACCATGGTTATGGATTGGAAGAATCAATGTTTAAAATATCCATACTATCCAAGCCATCTATAAATTCATTGTAATCCTTATTAAATTTTAATGACATTTTTATAGACATAGAAAAATACTAAAATTCATATGGAAACACAAAGACCCCAAATAGCTAAAGCAATCTTGGGCAGGGGAAGCTGGAGCATCATACTACCTGTCTTCAAAGTAGATTACAAAACTATAGTAAACAAAACAGTGTGATACTGGCATGAAAACCAGCAAACCAGTGGAGAAATTCAGAGAGATAAAAGTAAATCCACACATTTAAAGCCAATTGATTTTTGACAAAGTTGCCAAGAATATGCAATAGAAAAAAGGACAGTGTTTCCAATAGATGGCATTGGGACAATTGTATACACACGCAGAATAATGAAATTAGATATTCATCTCACACATTATACAAAAAGCATCTTAAAGGGGATTAAAGTCTTAAAAATGAGACCTAAAACTGAAATCACTAGAAGAAAAAAAGGAAAAGAGCTTGATAATATTGGTCAAAGCAATGATTTTTTGAATATCAACCCCAAACCTTAGGTTAAAAAAAAAAATAGCCAAATCTCTATTAAAGGAAAGTACCCAATGTATATATACTATTTTGCTAACTAAATATGATTATTTTTGCATGTTCCTTCTCATATTATTATCCATTGATATAGTACTCTTAATCCAGTGACTGTAGTTTCTGAGCTGTCACTCAGTCACTCAGTCTTTGCTTGAGGAGGGTAAGCTGTGAGTAATGAATGACTGTCGTGGTTCTGGCTCAGGGTGTGGTGTCCAGTGTCTTCTTAAGTCTCATTCTCTAATCTGTGATTCATGAGCTTCTCATGGCGCAGAAGAGCCAGTCTCCTGCGAATATCAAGAAGAATCTCTATAGGCAGCACCACTCTGGTCTTTTCTATGTACAGCTAGGCTGGGAACCAATACAAAACCCTCATACTCAACTATTGCCATCTGAATCTGTTTGCCCTGCTTACAATCTCCTGTACCCAACATGTTCCCCCCTCTCTTTTAGATATTTTCATTTAGTTTCCTCATGTACAGAAAGACCAAAGTCTTTCTATCAGTCTGAACCTTCTCTCGATGCTTGTCAATAGAGACCCTGATGCAGTTTTTGTTTGCTTTGTAGGAATTTTTAAGGAACACATTCCATAGTAATGTTGTAATGTTGTGGCTACTCTGCAAAGGCAGGAGGGAATCCCACCAAAAATATAGTTTGGTTATCAAAACTGGGACTACATGTGGCACGAGTGCACACAAAATACACCAACAAATGTTTAATTACATAATTAGGATTTAAGAGGATAGCAGGAGAGACTTCTTGAGCACATTCAAAATGACTTGAGAATTGAAAGTAAAGACACTAGCTTTTTTTTTTTAATTTGCCTTTTTATTTTCTTATGTTGGCAATAATTTTTCTTGTTGCTTTGTTTGTATCCTTATTTTTGCTAGCATAGATGATCTGCTTTCTGGTCAGGGCTGATAAATACTTCTTTTTATTCATTCTGATTGGCTAAATATTTGTTACTATTGAAAATTGCCTATACCATACCAGTAATAATATGTTTATATCATGATAAATATTTTTACTATTGGATTTTTAATTGTGATTGGGAGATGATGTCTGGGTGAGAAACTATAATAGCTTGAATCTTCTACTGTGTTAGAAACAGGCTTTATGGGCTTGCCCAGATGTAGGATCTTGGGGAGAAAGGGAAAAAAGTGGGGATTAAAATCTGTCTCAGTCAAACACCAGAAGCTAGAGCCAGACTGCTTGTTACGCGCACATTTTGTATGCCAGGCATGGTTAGAGACACCTATGCACATAAGTAGATGAAACAGAGAACAACCCCTACTATCACTGAACTTTTATTCTATTTAGGAAAGTTAGAAAAAAATCATAACAGATATAATACATGAGCAAAGCAAATAGTATGCTAGATCAGATGAGTAATATGGGGTAAAGAGCAGTCTAGAGGAAGGAGGATCAGGGATGCAGAAGGGGTAGGCTGCAAAAGGTTTCATATAGGATGATCAGATTGGACCTCTCTGAAAAGGGGATATCAAACACTGCAGCAGATGAAGGTGTTGGATGCGGGATTTGGATACATGCTAGCATGCTTGAGAAACAGCATGGAGGCTGGTTTGAAGGAGAGAGGTGAGATAGGAGAGCAGCAGAAATAGAGGATGTCATAGAGGTAAAAGGGGACAGATTATGAAAGAATTCAAGACTGTTACAAAATCTACTGATTGAGATGGAAGCAATAAATAGAGAGGTAAAATGGTCCATATATTTTTAAAGAGATCCTTCTAGTTGCTCCATTGAGGATGGACAGTAGGAGGTAAACATGAAACTGAGTGTTAGGAGGCTCTAGTTAGGAGGCTACTATTCTAATTGAGGTGAGAAATAATTTTCACTCAGAGTAACAAGAATAATAAATGAATTTTAATGTGTATTTTAAACAGGATTTACTGTCAGATTGCACATGGATGTGAGAAGAATGTAGACATTAAAGAAACTGCCAGTGTTTTGACTTGGGCAGCTACAGGGGCACTCTGTAAGTGAAAAGGGTTTCGTGAAAACATATGAGTTGAGTCAAGCTCTCCCTTCCAGTACTCATATCATGGTTTCATTGAAAAGTTTTAATATTGTGTATTTAAGGTGGAAACAGATCTTAATATACAAACTTGTGATGAATGAAGGCGTGATGAGGCAAAATGGGATATGTCCAGTGGGTCCTCTAGGACTGGATTGAGGTTTTAAATTTGAAGTCTACCTCTGTTTCCCAAAGTAATTTCAGGGAAACAGTGACTTTCTTTTTACCTATTTTTCCCCTGAACAAAATGGAAGTAAAAGCATGTATTTATTATGGAAGAGAAGAATATTGGAACATAAAGACCATGGCCTTTAGATTTGGAATTCAATTTAGATTCTTGCTAAGTCCCTTGCTAAATTATAATTATGACTCCACTTCAATTTCATTATTTGAAAATCAGGAAAAATAATAACTAAGATGTGTGCTTATCATGTTTAGAAAAACTTACATGATTAGCATGATGTCAGTGACCAATAATTAGATGTAAATTATGACTTACAATTTTTCTTTATTTTTGGATTTATGTTTTTCTCTTTAAAATGATTTTAAATTTTTTTTCTCTCCATTTCATTTTTTTATTTTACTTCTTAGCAAATATAACATAGCACAGAATGCTCCTTAGAAAGTAGCAAATAGCTTTATCCTTGAGAAGGTAAATGATGATAAAGGGATAACTGTTTAAAACAACTTTATATTGTTTGAACTTCAGAACAACAGATTACTGATATTAGCTGGACCAGGAAAAGATGTGAATTTGAACGAATTATCTTCAGGGTCTTCCTATCACCTTTATTATAGTACCTTTCTACTTCCTGTTACTATTTCTGTGTAAGTCAGCTTTTCATTGTTGTGATCATAGTATGTGTCAAGAACAGCTTAGCAGACGAAAAGTTTATTTGGGGCTTATGGTTTCAGAAGTCCCAGTCCATACTCAGACACAAACCCATTGCTCTGGAACCTGGGTGAGGCAGGACATTATTGTGAGAGGATGAGAAAGAGTAAAGCTGCTCACTTTATGGCAACTGGGAAGCAAAGATAAAAAGCCAGGTGCAAAACATACAGGGCTCATCCTCATTGACCTACTTCCTCCAGGCATACTCCACCTGCCTGAGCAATTCTTAGGGGAAACTCCCGTTATCCTGACTTTGATTTCTCCCTTGTATCTCATCCAGATATTCATTATTCTTCATTTTCATGAGGTCTTTGTTGCATGCATAGCATGTTTTAGGTACTTGAGAAGTGAAGATAGCTATATAAGCCCAGTAATTCCTTACTTTAGCCACCAAATTTCTTAAAACAATTGGGATTAAAAGAGGATTATCTCTGTCCCATTAGATGTAATTATTTCTTTGTTTTTATGACTAATCCCAAAGTAATATGAGTACTCTGTATGAGAAGATCATGAGAAAACACTTGAAGATTTGGGTGTCTGAGTTTTGTTGTTTTTGCTGTTGTTATTGTTGTTTAATTTAAAATTTGGATTATAGAACCATCTCAACTCTCCTTAAAGTTTATATCCTACAAATAGTGAAATAAATTAATTTAACTAAAACTGCTTGTGATTCATTTGCAAACACAATGGACCTTAGGAATATCTGCTAAATAGGGTAGTTTACTCACAACTATTAAGAAACCTAGAAAGAATGAGAAATAGTCAAGAAAAGAAAGTATTTTAAAAGGGAAGTAATGAGTTAGAAGGCACACTTTTCTCACTATGATATTTTGATGGTCTGTTACATATAAAACAAACAGGTATAAATAAATAAAATATCTATAGAAATTACAAATGCATAGAGTACTAAAATAATATCTAATAAGAACAAAAGCAGAAAACATTTTTTAAGAAATTTTTTTTTTAATTTTAGAGGAAAACTAGGCATAATAGCCTATTGTATGGATTGATTTTATGCATGTATTAAATGTGAAAAGGAAAAGAATATTGGAAAGGACAAACAATTTGAGGTGTATTTTCAACATGAAAAAAAAACAGACAAAATATATTCAAAGGAAAGAAAGTTATCAAAATGTTATGCCCACTTCTATATCATGTGAAGAACACCATGACAGTTTTTCTACTTTATTTAAATGATATGCTGCATATGTATATTCGAAATGTTTGCACATCTAGATATAATTGCATGTGGACTCAATTTTTAGCTCATTGTTGATTGTTACATAAGGCCTATTATTAAACTTCAAAGCTCAACAATGAATTAATTCCTAATGCAGGAAATTTCTTGACCCAGGGAGAAACCTCTAGGACATAGAGGCACAGCTGATTAAAATATGTCTAGGTTACCACTTAATGTCTGCATACTAAAGAACTCCAAGGGAATCTGGACTTATCCAAAAACCTAGAGCCCAGGCACATTGTTGACATTAAGTGGATCACAGGCCATGGATTACCTGCTGTGTGTTCTTTATTAAGTCTATCTATGGCTGATAGGCTTTACTTCAAAATAGACATAATACTGCCAACTTCAAAGCAATATCAAAGATGCTAATAAATTAGTTAGTTCTAACCCTGTTGTATTATGTTCTGTCTCTATTCCCAGTTTACACCAAAAAGTAAGTTGTCTTTAAGAGCATTAAAACCATGAACCAGAATCATATCAGGGGAGCATTTAGACTCCCAAGTTTATTATTATTTTTAGTCATAGTCCTAACTAAAGAACCACTAGATATAAGCCACCAAAATGAGAGCTAGACAAAGCAAAATATGCCTTGAGCAATAAACAAATTTTAATTATTTCTTTAAAAGCATCCATCTATCTAGTGCCTGTGTGTGAAGTTTGAAGGAAGATTTCACAGAATTCAGCCACATAAACAGAACCGTATCTTCGAGTACAGACATGTCATTAGCAATTTTCCTCAAGGAGAGATCCAAGCACTGCTCAGGAACAAGACTGATCCCTTGGCAGAGTGGTCACTGGCAGTGACCATAAACTGCATTGTTTGTTTATCTTCCTTCTCTCATGCAGAATCTGTTTTCCCTGTCTCTTTAAAACCTAAGTATCCATGCAAACACTTATTTTTGCCCTGATTATTATAAAATTCCTTTAACAGTTTATATTTTCCATATTCAATTATATTTATTACCTTATGCCATGACAGCCTTATGATACAAGGGATTTGTCCACAATGATGATTGCAAACAAACTGACATTCCCAAATTGAGAAAAATAAATCAATATTTCTGTATCATTAGCAGAAAGCGAAAAACATTCAGGTTCTAAACAAAGCTTGGGCCAACTCAGTTTCAACCAACAATTATTCACAACTGTGTGTTGGCACTCACCCGTTTTCATTACCTCCACACTTCTTCTGCCTCTCCTTTCCTCCCACCTGCCTGGTGTTCCTCACTTAAGACTACAAACAGAATCACTTTTTTTTCAAAATTTATTCTTTCTTCACCCAACTTCTAAAAAATGCCTGTGCTACTCTAGCTATTCAACCCTTTCTCTTCTTTCAAACTCTTCCTTCAATTTTGACCAAATCAAAATGATCACGAACTATTCTTGGACAAAATTTCTTACTTTAGGGATCTCTTCCTGACCTACTGTGTTCCCTTATGAATTCTATATCCAGGTATTAATAGACTTCCTGTCAGTTTCTCGGGTTTATCATGCAGTCTGGTGTCAACCTAAGTATCTGTCATAGAATGTGAAAAGCTGTAAGCCTGCTGAGATCTGCATTTAAAATGTTATGTAATGCAGGCAGCATTGCCAGGACATTTTAGCATCTGCATTGGGCTATAATGTGGACCAAATGTCCACTGTAGAAGAACCAGGCACTGAGGAAGAAAGGCATCAGAGTAAATATTATCTATCCTTAAAGAACTGCATTCATTCATTCACATAATTTTAATTTATTTATTTTAATTGTTGTATCTCCAGGCTTTTTTCATTTCTTTCATCTACTAGAGTCTTAGAGCTAATGCATTATAAAACATTCCTTTCAAACCAGAGAAAAAACATTTAGGAAGACTTTGTCCAAAGGGTAAAGAAAATTAAGTTCCCTCTACACTTTTATACATGAGAGGTTGAAGGGGATGGGATAGAAGAAAATACTCTGATGAAATCTCAGCACTGAAAATCTGACACCAATTAAGGTAACAATTCACATACCTGGATGCTGTTTTTCATGTAACCTCAAGTAAATAAAGAAAAGAACCTGGAAGAAAATAAATACAAGCTAATAAAAAGATAATGCCAATCCAAAAGGAATGGCACAAAGGATTTCTACTTAAATATCAAACTTAATCATAAAGGAGACTCACAAAAACAAAGGTTATTCTTACTTTATATGATATTTAATTACAACAAAGCTGGATCCTATTGGTTACATATTAAAAATAGGCTTTAGAAGCATGGGAAAGTTCTGACTTCTGGAGATAGGCTCAGTGACCCCACATCAATTCTGGTAAAGACAAAGAAAATAAAATCTTCAAAACAGAGTCCAAAGAATTAAAAACAATACAGAGTTCTTACTCTTTTGGATTGAGATAAAAGACCAAAACAGCACAGCAAACTTTCGGAATACCAGTGTATTAGAGAGCTTATCTGTTAACTTTTGCTGTAAAACAAACCAACCCAGAACACAGTGGCTTAAAACAACAACCCCCGATTTAGTTGATGATTCTGGGCAGTTATTCTGTTCTGGCCAAACTTAGCTGATCATGACTTAGCTAGTTCATAAGTCTGTGGGGCTGCAATTTTTGTTGTTGTTTTCCCCTGAGGCTTGCAGTTCCCAAACATCTTCGCTCACAGTTGTGGCAGATGGCTGGCTGCCAGTAAGGTCAAGAAGGGTGATCTAGCCAGGTTTCCTTCATCATCCAGGAAGCTAGAATCTAACTATTCCCATGATGGCATTTTTTCCAAGAGTAGTAAAGAAGAAGCTGTAGAGCCTCTTGTTCTAAATGCTTGGAATTGGCACAATGTACTTGTCACGAGTGTCCATTGTTCATAACAACTTTTTAGGGCCCCTTAGACTCAAGGTGTGAGTCAACAGCTTCTCAGAGCTATACGTTATTTGGAGGCCCCTTTTGTTATCTATCATATATTTGATAATAAAAAATTGGATGCTCAAAATGGTATCATAGAGTCAAAAGACAAAGAAAAAGTCATAAGAAAAGTTGGTATTTTCAAAGCTTTTATACATTTTAAAGAAAGAGTCATAATAGTAGATAACTTTGAAATTGAAGAATAGCTTAGCCATTGCAATGGCTATAATAAAGCTAGGGAATATAACAGTTATTTATATGTTCCATAGAACCATATAAATAATTAGCTGGGATTATTAACACCTAAAAATCAGTAATGTTGCACAATCACTTCCATAGTAATACTGAATAAATTAGGTAAATAAGTTGTATATATCTATAATATGCCATATTCTGCATCTAATATTGAATCTAAAATGGTAAACAAAATAATTCCAGTTTCTATCATGATGGGTTATTCAGTCTAGTGAATGAGATAGATAATAAAATAAATACACAAAAAACTACTGTCAACAATTACTGGTACTATAAAAACAACAGGTTTAGGTGTAGAATAAAAAAAAAAGATGATGTTGCCTGATTATATGAAGTACTCAAGATGATGTCTCTTGGGATGATAGACAAAGTCTAGCACAACTATCATACATGAAATACTATAATTAACTCTAATTTAAAAGATGATGCTCATATAAATATTAGCATTAGCATTAAAGGTTTCAGAGAAATGATCTAGCCAACTCCCTTCTTTGTAGACAAAAATAATTGGAGTCCTAAAAGGGGAAATGACTTGTTGAAGTTTCCTCAAGAAATTGGGGAAGATTTGGTGTATGAACAAGGTCCATATGTACCTTCATGCCACCAAATACCCTTTCTCTTTTTTCTCAAGCACAATTTTGCAAATGTCTTTGGTATCCACTTGTTTGTTCAATAAGTCCTGATGCAACAGTAAAGAATGCTGGTTTGGGGAATTTGCTGCCAATCTTCCTCTTATAGTAGGTGCAAGGTAATAAAATACATTAGGGGAGTTTCAGGAAAGCAAGGTAGTTAAAAGACTTGCTTCTAGTAGTTAAAAGACTTGGATCTAGCTGTGTAGTCTCAGGAGTCTTTGTGCTTTTTCCCTTGTCTTTAAAATTAGTATAAAATGTTGAAAATTAATTAAGAAGATTGGTAAAGTTTGTGACTCCAAAGCATGTAGTAAAACTCCAATAAATGTCTATAATTATTGTCCAAATGTTTGTTCATGAAGTCCCAAGCCATCTTTTTTTCATAATAAGCTAACTGGGATGGAGATGGGAATAAATGATATAATGGAAAAATCAGAACTAAGAAAGTTCTGATATAACGAAGAGAAGCTAATTGTGAAACATTTTTAACTGGTTTTTATGGAAAGCAAATATTATTAAAAGTATAACACCCAAAATGTTTTTTTAAATCATGAGTTCCTAGTTGAATTTTCAAGAGTTGGAGATAAGGATTATGCCAAGGAAGATTCTTCATTCATTTTCATTTCTGCAATGTTGTATTTCTATTTACTCTTCTGATGCTGCAGGACAATCATTGTCTGAAGAATAATTGTACAGATAAACTACAGCAAGTCATCTTTCTCAAAACTCTATAACAACTGAGTGATTGATACCTGTCATTAATTCATATCCTGATCACAATGAAGACATTTTGACAGCCATATGGAGTGTGGGTGGAGTTCCATGGATTCTCCTCCCCACAGCACACATGCTCAAAATCTGCAAATGTCCTTCATGTATGTGAATGTTTGGGAGCTGTCAAAGCAGATATTCAGATGTTATGCTATTTTAGATTTATGTTAATCTACTACAGGGTTAACATGAGAAGTTAGGAAATGTCATTCAAATATGACTTTGGTAACAATTTCTATCACCCCAACACACGTCTTGTCACATTCCATGCTGTTCTTTAGTGGCTCATGTTGCCACCTGATCTTAACACTTCAAATTATTATCAGATTCCTCTTGTAGTGTCCCCAACACTCTTTAATTTCAGAATTGTGGACTCCACGCCTGATTAATCATAACATATATCTTCAAAAGCCTCAAGTCAATTTTGATTACCATCTGCTGCACATTTGAAAGTCATTTATGTGATAGAGTGGACAGACTGACATGTGTTATACCAAAGCCTTCATGTCAAAGTGCAGGAGCTTATTTTGATAAACTTAATTGAAAGGCATTCTTTTAAAGGGACATTACACTTGGCTACAAACATGCATAAATTTAATTAATTTCTATCTTTGTTATTTTTAATATTTTTATTTCTTCTTGCAATTCTTAAATTGTTTGTGCATTCTTTATAAAACTTCTGTAGAGAGGGTATCTACAGCGGTAAAATAAATGGTCTTCTGTTGCTCCTGGGAGGCTGTGGAAGTATCATAGAAAGGTATGAAGCTTGAAAGTTAGGTGATGTGGATGTTTCAAGAAAATATTCAGACTTCAGGATTTACCCATCTCTTTTCCACTCCCCAACCACCAGAAAATAAAAATAAAAACAAACAAAACCCCATTCATTGCCTTGTAATTATTTGACATTGTAGTGGGTAGAGTCAGGGAGATCCACTTTCCATATAAATTATTCTAATCCTAAAGGTAGCACCTTTTATGGATTCAGTAATTCTTACATCTGTGAACAGTATTACATTTATTCATATTATTCTTGTCATTCCCTTCCTTATCAGCATTAGCCTGGAAAATAGAACATTCTCAAATGTTAGTTTCCATGATCACCTTCCTCTAACTTCTATTTAGATACTGCTGTGAATGAAGTACTGTTGTAAGACCAGGAGATCATATAAACACACACACACACACACACATATAATTTCTGTTTTTCAAGAATGCCCATTCCTAAACAAGGAAATGAGTTCAATATATCAATAACAACAGAAACTGCATTCAAACAGAAAACATCTCTGTGGATTGGTAGCCTCCTTCATCACTCCATCATAATGGATATGGATCATCAAAAGTTCTTACTGTGTGCATCAGTGTCTCTTTAAAGGATAGATATTTTTGAATTTGTATTAAGTTCCAGACTCTGTGAAACGTTCCAGCTCTTCCCCTTTCTGATGACACTTCCTGGATTTACTCAGAGCCTATACTCTTCTTTTTTTAAAAAAAATATTTATTTTTTAGCTTTAGGTGGACACAATATCTTTACTTTATTTTTAGGTGGTGCTGAGGATCGAACCCACTCTTCTAAAGAAGGAAAATCTAAGGTCATTTCACAGGTTCTACTGAGGCTTCTTGATGTGACATTTATACAACAGGTGGGCTGGAGAAGCTACCTAGAGGGACTGTCAAGGACTCTCCTATTCCATCAAGCCCAGAGTTCCAAAAAATAATTTACTTCAAACAATAACTTCCTTAACCTAAAAAGATACTCATATTCTATAAAACTGTCAAGTTTATTTGAGACAAGAATTGAATATGACACCTTTACAAACCTCTGCAGTTGGTGAAATTTCCAGTTGTATTCCTCAAATGCTGATCATTCAAGCTTTAAGAGCTGGAATTGTGTTTAGGGGCAAAATTGACTATGCAGAAATTCCAGTGTTATACAGAATAATATTAATTTGCTGCCTCAACTCTTACTTTAAAAAGGTGGAGAAATTAATCCTTGGCCTGGTCCAGTCTCTTTAGCCTCTGCATGCTCATAATATTATGTCAAAACTTTTCTGTTGACCTTTTCTACAAGGATAGAAAACTGAGGTTTAGTTTACTGGAAAGTTTAGGTCAGTTTTTCTTGTTTGTTTGGGTTTTTTTTTTTGTTGTTGTTGTTTTTGTTGTTTTTTAAGTATGAATAATAATAAGGAAAGATTAATTGATGACATCCTTGTATTTTAAAGTTAAAAAATTTCTCCTGTTTTTGAGTATCCACACATTGGCAAATCGGCAGGTTCATGACTATTCTTGGTTAGAAGTATTACATACAGAAGCATTTTGTAAAAGCCAAAGAATATCCTTACTGAAAAGAGTGGGATATGTACTAATAAAAATGAAAATATTGCATTGTTGTTTGGGTAAACATTTAAAGAATAAAAAGGAAGTAGTACTTTCTCAGAAATATGTTGCTTTGCAAAAGTTTATGTAACTATATGTCATTTTTTTTGCTAGGTTTATTTTTTTAAAAAAAAAAAAGCCTGAGTGAGTAGGATTTAGCTACAAAAGTATTTTTTTAATTTATTACAATTAACCTTATTTTATCATTTGTATGACATGTTCTCCTGAAGGAAATCAAGACATTTAACAAAACCTAAAAGTAATGCCAAAACAGCATGATAATTGGTGTTAAATGGATCATTTGTTAAAGTGTTCTAATATAGTCACTCATCTCTATCCAACTTTATTCCTTTTCTCCTTACTCCAAAATGATGTCAATTATCTAAAAACCTTGGCTGATAATTTATTAGGCTTCATTTGTGAGCTCATGAACTCAGTCCTTCCTTTCTTTTTTGCAAACCTTTCATTACACAATTACATTCACCATTACTTTTAATTATAAAATTATAGACTGCAAAAGTATTTTTCAATGTCTATTACTAAAGCATAAAACATAAATCCCATTTGCCTTCTTCAGATTCTTTAAATATAATATTGTGTTTTGTTGTGTGTTCTTTTTGGCTTCTCAGAGGAACTAGATTTATTTCTTGCTCTTTGTTTTCCACTAATATATGATTATCTTATAAATTTACAGGCTTTTGTATAAGATTTGGGAGAAGTTTACTTGGCATGGCATCTTTCTGACATCATTTCTACTGTTTCTCCTAGAGTTTATATTTGTCTATACAAAGCAACATTCTGTATTTATAAAACATTTTTCTTTTAGAGGATGTTGTCAAAAGATATCAGGGTTGGGCATGCAGTTCACTGGTAAACTGCTTGCTTAGTGTGCATGAAGCCCTGGGGTTGATTCCCAACACCACACACACACACAAATATATAAAAGTCCTTAACTCTTCCCCTTAACCTCCTGTAATTTTATTGCTCAAAGAGATATATGTTGAAACTCATTATTTGATTTGTATGTTTGAATATAGGCATTTTTCAGTGTATTGTACAGTAACTGAAAGGTAAAGATAAAATGCATTAACCAAAAAAATATGTGAATATTATAGTTATTTTTCTGTTTCTCCAGATTGCTAGTAGAAAAAAAATCTCATTGATTTACTTAGAATAAAAACCTTCCTAACCTATGCAAAGTGGGCCTTTTGGGATTCCCGACATTTGTAGTCTCTGCAAAGAGTGAATGTTTTCCTGTGTGCCTGGTTAATGACCACTGATTTTCAGGTCACGTGTCCACCTATACAGTGCTGTGTACCCCAACCCTTCCTACCTGTCCTGATTTCAGCTATTCAGCAAAAGTATGTACATTACAGTTTCATTCATACTTTACAAACATACACTCTTACCTTGAGCTTAGAAAATAATGAATTCATACTGTTCATAAACTCGATCTTTGAGAGTTAAGGTTTCTAGGGCAAAAAACATCCCATACCTTGCTATCTTGGAAAAATATGACAAAGTTAAAAAATCATCATTTCCAGTTTTCATTTTGGCTGCTATGTTTTGGGGATACTAATAGTCATACTATGTAGGAAGCTGGGATTCTGTTCAACACCCACAGCAGCTTTGGATGCTGACTTGGGTTTTATCAAGACAATAAAACATATGGGGAACATATTTGGAACTTTTATGCCATATAGTTTATATGTTGGCAATATCATCCAGTGTAGTTGAGAGGGTGGGCCTGATTGGGAGGACTTTTCATTCGGCAGTTGAAAAAATAAACATTATGAGAAGATATGTTGGGAGTTGGGATTTTAATACAGATTTATGTGGCTCTAAAAAGTATTTCCCATAATTTATTGCCTTCTTTATTAGCTTCCTAGGGTTGCTATAACAAAGTATTGCAGATTGAATATCTTAAACAAAAAAAATATTATATCAGTGTTCTGGAAACTAGAACTCTGAAACCAAGTTGTTGGCAAGGTCATAATTTCTCTATAGAGATTATTTTTTTTTCTCCTTTTGTAGCTTCTGGCCTTTGCCAGCAATCCTTAAACATTTTTGACTTGTAGATGCACCTTTTCAATCTCAGTGATCAAATTATATGTTTATTTGAATCTTTGATGCCAATGAACCTACAACAAAAGAGATGTTCCAAGCATAATTTTGGATTTGAATTTAACTGAATTATATTGAATTTTCACCAAAGACAAGGTACAACCTAAGACCATTATCTAGGGATGATACACTCATTTCTCAGATGACTGCAGGTTCTAGTGGAAATACTGCTTACTAAGTCTGGCTGAAACTGTGATAAACAGGCAGTGATGTTTTACCTTCCCCACTAAAGCCAAAGAGGATTCTGGGAGTAGATTTCCATGAGAATAGACAAACCATTTGATCCAGCTTGGAAAAAGCTTAAATCAAGATTTATTTAGAAATGAAATAAACATGTTGAATTAGTTTCAGTTTTTTGAAAAACAGAATATGTGTGTATGTGTGTGTGTGTGTGTGTGTATATATATATATATATATATATATATATATATATAGAGAGAGAGAGAGAGAGAGAGAGAGAGAGAGAGAGGAATTTTGCATGCAATTATGAAACCTGAGAATTTTTAGCACATGCTTCTGCAAGTTAAAGAATCAGGAAAGCTACTGGTAGAGCTTCAGACTGAGTACAAAGGCCTAAGAACCAGCAAATACTATGGTATACGTTCCAATCTAAATACAGAAGAATACCTATATTTTACCTCAAAAATAGTCATACAGAGAAAGAATGAATTCTTGCTTTTGCTTTTTTTTTTGTTGTTGTTGTTCAGGCCCTCAAGGGATTGGATGAGACTGACCCACAAGAGAGTAGGCAATCTGCTTTAGGAAGTCTACCAATTCCAATGTTAATCTCACCATGAAATACTTTCAGACATACTGGAAATTGATGTTGAGCTAAATCTCTGGACATTCTGTGGTCTAGTCCAGTTGAGTATAACACTAACCACTACAAATTCTACTCTTAAATTTTTGAGAGAACGAGTCTTATGTATTTATAAGCCCCTTTTGAGGCACTTTCCCCCATTTCATTTTTGCACTCAGTCTTCAAATTCTCAGACCACTTATAGAAGATGATCAGAGTTAGCGGAAGTGCAGCCTTATGCTGTCAAATGGGAGGCATTTCTGATGGTGAAGGAGCACAGTTTTTTGTAGATCATCTGTATTGGTCACTGTCCCTTCCTTATCCATTTTCTTTCTCCCTTTCATTGAGTCAACAACAGCCTAGAACTTTATTTCAAACATAAAACACATGAGAAATATAGGCAGCACATCAAAACTAAAATAGCAGAAAGTTTTGAATTCAAACAGACCATACAAGAATCCCAGATTTGTTTCTCCTAAGCTAGGACCTCTGGGGGCATAGTCTGACCATAGTGAGCCATCAACTCTCCCTTGTAATATTTGGAGATTAACAGGTTCCTCGTGGATTATTTTGAGCAATTATCAAGATAATAAAATGCTATGCCAGAAGTATGCTTAGCATCATTTGGCTAATATGCAGTAGAGATGAAATTTGAAATGAGAGATCATTTAATTACTTAGACCATGGTCTACAACAGCAAACTCTAGCTTGCAAGTCAAACCCATCCTCTACCCTGCATCTATAATTGTAGTATCATTAGAACACAGACATGCCCATTTAAAAAGTAATATGGGGACTGGGGTTGTAGCCTAGTGGTAGAGTGCCTAGCACATGTAAGGCACCAAGTTTGATCCTCAGCACCACATAAAAATAAATAAATAAATAAATAAATAAAGGTACTATGTTCATCTACAACTAAATATATTTTTAAAAGTAAAAAAAAAATGTTGTGCTTCACAGACAAAAATTTAAAAACCTTATTATTTGATTTAGGGCATAAGAAATTTGCTGACCGCTTATTTAAAACATCACAATCTACTGTTGAAGTTATTTATCATAATGTTTGAATTAGAATATAAAAGAAAATATAAAATACATATGAAAAATAAAAATGAAACTAAAAGTATATATTTTTGGTATGATGTTTCTAGAAATAAATTTTTCAAAAAGTTATGTAACATTTACATTAAAATCTATTAACTATTAACATTAAAGAAGATATCAATAAGTGAAAAGTTATATCAATAAATTAGAGTACTCACATAAAGTCTACTTAATTCAGTAAATTAGACAGCACCTTGTATAGTCACACCTATAGAATAACTGGAAATCATACTTGGCAGCAATTTGGATACACTACTAGACACATTCTATTTTTTTCTAGGAGATTTCTATTTTAATAATAAATTATTGTAAAATGTCCCTACTAATATAGGTGTATACCATATTTGTGTTTTGTGACACACTAGCTAATAATAATGCAACTAATAATAGTTATATCATTATTAACAGGTTGTCATTTTAAGTTTGACAAGGATTATTCTGTCAGGGACAGATGGACACTATAATTCAACTAACTGATTGCTCTTTTTATACCATGTCTAAGAAACAGAGCATCCTTTAGATGACTGGATATTTCTAGTACAGCCATAAATTATTTCAAAACCTTCTAGTAATTTAAGCATTGTATCTTACCAAAAATATTTTTTAAAATGTGCCACCTGTGGATTTTTAAAAAAGATGTTCCCTTTCCTAAAACTAATATTTTTTAGACTATTCACATAAATATTTCCCAAAAGATTTATCAGAATTAGGCAATTCAGATTGTTGTTATAATAGTCCAGTACTTACAAAGTCACATGGAAAAAAGGAAAAAAGGAAAAAAACAAAAACATGTTGAGTTGTTGCAAAAGGTACTACTAAACCTGTAAGATTAATTTTTTAAATCAAAGTTTAAAATAACATAATAGAATTTTAAAAATTTAAATTTAATAAATTGGTTAATGCATATCTCCAAATTTACAACTGATTTTTCATGTATGTAAAAAATTGGCAAGGTTTAATTGATTTTTCCATATTGTATCCTGAGTAATAAATAGCGTTTTTTTACCTCTTGAATAATTCACAAGTTTGAATCCTAAGGCACACATATATTATAGATGTGGGTATATGTTAAATATATGTATAGATATCTAATTATTATGGTAGTGAAGGTCAAAAGGACAAGGTGGCCATAAGTTACAATGGATCGGAATATTTGGATGGAATGTGGACCTGGATTACCCTGTTACATTACCTTGTTGAAATCACATTGCTAAATTTTTGCACTGCTAGGCAGTTAAACTAGAAAAAGAGAAATTGAGAAAGTGTTAATTTTTAAGCAAGTTTGACAAAGATTGAGTTTCATATGACAAATATTGTCAGCAAGACAGGATTCTGTCAGTGGAAGAAGTTTAAACATTAACAATTTCTGTCAGGCTGTTGACACAATCATGGCAGACATTTCCCAAGATGCCGAGATGACTGCTGGCATTTGTCAACAATCCTGTCATAGTGACAGCAATAAGACCATGTCTGGAAATGTGACAGTTTTGGCTTTGTGCTCCCCTGAGCAATAGCCCAGGTGTTCAGAGAAAGTGTGGGAAAACCCATATTTCTGCATTGTCATTCGAACACAGAAAACACAGGAGGAAAATGAGCTGTCACTCCAATTCCCATGATGCCTTGCTGCTTAGCATAACTCTACACTGCGGCCCTGGGTCCACTGGTCCATACTCTGACAGATAATTAAGAAAGCAGCAGCTTTTTCTAGACGGCTCTTCCTCATGATTTGCATTTTAGCCAGAGGCGACCAGTTATAAAAAAAACATGATGGAAAGATGGTAAGAAGCCAATTAGATGGATGGATGGCTGACTGACAGCTCTCTGGTATTATGACTCCAGATTTCAGACTACATAGCCTGGCAGTTTTCTACAAGAACCAACTTTTTTGCAGGTTGGTAAAGCTGTTAAATGTGGAACTATATATAGCGCTATATAATTTTTGCAAAGTTGTACATTTTCCTTAAATAAGTATGTATTCTTTTCAATCAGGGTTTGCATTAAACAAGCTTTCACAATTTAATCACAACTTGCATCACTAAATTTAGCAATATTAAAATTCTAGACAACTTGTGGGCACATTAGCTGTGCCAGTAGAGAAGTGATTAAAAAGCTGAGAATCACATTGAGCCAGCAGAGATAAAGTGAACTAATAATTAGAATGTCTGTGCAAATATGCCTTTGTAACTTTGAGATGTACATTGTTTGGTTTTAAGCAACTGAAAACGTAAGCCCTATACTTACTCTCCATCTCTAGATCTTACACACATATATTTGCTTATTATCCTTGTTCAAGTTTTAATATATGCTTGTGTGTCTGTTACTTGAGCTAATTTTGAAATTAAAATAAATAAATAAACAGTTAGGCAGCTTCCAGTTTGGCTGTGATATTCTATAGCTTCTAGCCAATAGGAGTCAACTCTTCATAATATTGTCCAATTTGGAAACCTAACCAGTGTTTCTTGTGTGCTGCATGTTGTGTGTGTACATATATACAAGACACACAAACACACATGTTTTTGTCAAGCAAAACATTTGACATTAGAGTGACACATTTCTGTCTGTCATTTGAAATGAGAGATTTTTCTTTCAAATTGCAGTGATACCTCGGATTGGATTTGGATCTTGAAATACTAAACGTAGGTAATTATTTCACTGTAAATTGGGGTTTCATCAAGGAACATTATCCAAATCAGAACTGCAAGCGTATTTTTTTTCCACTATGAGTAATGGATATTCTACAAACTCTGGATATGCATTAAACCAATGGTGGGTCTGACTGCTTTTATTTGCTTAAAACTATACAATGTACATTCTGAAGCTTCATGTACATCGTTTAATCCACACTGATGTTGAAATCCACAACACATTTAAAGCAATACTGAGAGTGTTTTATTATGTTAGTAACTCTGTATTTTTTCACTTGTGCTGTTCTTTGTCTTTTTGCTTTTGCTTTTTCCATTATGTAGGAATAAGATATGCTTAGTATACTTTAAAAAATCATAAAATATTCTACCTATTGATACTTAGAAAATTTCAACAGATGTTTAAGAAAGTAATTACAGTTTCATAAACTACATTCTAAATTGGAGTAAATATATTGGTTTTCATTAGAAAAATTAACATGTTTCTTATAGAAATGATGATACCAGTAGAAGCAATATGTTTTTGAGGAATTTTTATATATTTTTTAAACACTTTTCTTTTTAATAATTGAAGTCCTTATATAACCAAAATGCACTTTCACATTCAACATTTTTGTTCCATTCTCCATTTCAAAGGGAGACCTACTGAATATAAAGTGCCCAATTAAATATTTTTTTTAAATAAGGAAAGGGAATAACTGAAATATTTGCTAATTTGTTTGGATATACATGCTCAGTGTCTGGCTGGGTCTTTTATTATTTCCATGTCCTCAACTTTCCCTGGCCACTCATAGCTTTTATTGACAGCTTTCTCATTTTTGTAATCTCTTTCTTTCTTATGGCACAGTGTTAATGCACTATATTTTTTTAGAAGCTCTATGGAAAGTTAATGTCCTTTAAAAATAATTAAAATTGATTATAAGGAAGAATGTATTTTAAACAAATTTTAAAATAATGACTTCTCTTATTTAACACAACTTACTTTACTAAAATATGCATTACACAATTTTTATTTAAGAGAAAATGTGAATAGAGAAATTGAAATAAGTTCTGAAAATACTACATTGGAAAGCAGACCAATTTTACCACTGTTCTCTAAAGAAATATTTTTCTAAATAAAAATAACATGTTTTATGATCAAAACAAAAAGATTCCTCACCACAAAACTTGTAAGGTTGTATCTCGAAAATTGTAGTAAAAATGTAGTAAAAGTCATTGGCTCTAATCACAGCCATCACATTCATATTAAACTAATTTGAGTGGCTGAAATTTGAACTTGAACAAAGAATGATAATAAAGAAAGACATGTTTAAAAATTGTTTTTCTTCTGTGTATCTATTTTTCTAAATAAGTATTTGGTTATAGGTTTGCTTTGCAAGTTTAAAATTAGAAGTTTTGTTAGCATATAACTATTGGAGGTCTGCCTTTCAGGTAGACATCTGCAAACAATGATTAATAATACATTTTAGAATTAACCAATTTTCTCAATGCAATTTACACTTACTGAAAAGTGGAAGAAAGGAAATATAGGTAAAAATCACTTACAATATTAATGCTAAAGTTATTTTCCTGTTTATTTGTTTCACATCGTTTCTAGAAATATAACCTCATTGATAAATTTAGAATAGATATGTATAGCCCTACATAGAGCAGACATCTTTGTTCAATACATACATAAGCATTTTCTATAAATAAAATAAATATCTTTTGATATATTTTAAACCATGTCAAAGAATAATTTTTAAGTAGAAACATTATAAACCATGTTATTAAGGAATGTTGTTTGTATACAATTGCACTTTAGCACTTCACAGGATTTTCTTAACTCTTAGCCACCGAAAAGACCCTGCAAACCACAAGTAGACACACATTGAGGAAGTATTTTCCTCCTCTATTAACTTTTTTTCCAGAAACCCAAATATTACATAAAATCTGCTCACCCTTTCTGATATGTAATGGAGTCTTGCAGGGACTTTTTGACAAAAGAGAGAGAGAAAGAGAGGAGCAGGGAAATGAGTGCTTAAGGGGCAGAGGTACTGAAAGAAAAGGAAATCCGCAACAACTATTTTTTTTTTTTTTTGTATTGGGGATTAAGCCCAGGGGTGCATAATCACTGAGCCACATCCCAGCCCTTTTTAATATTTTATTTAGAGACAAGGTCTTGCTAAGTTGCTGAGACTGGCTTTGAATTTGTGATCCTCCTGCTTCAGCCTCCCAAGCCTCTGGAATTAACAGGTGTGAGCCACCACTTGGCAGCAACAATTTCTTACACAACTTAGTTATACTATGTTCAAAAATTTCAGAATTGCACTAAAATAAATGGTTTGAAATACATTTTAAAAGTCCACTAAAAACTACACTTCCTAAAAACTACAGAGCTATATAAATCCACACAGTAGAAACAATCTTTCTCCCTCTCCCTTCCTACATTCAGATAGTCTATCATACATCCTGTCAAATGTATCACTGCCTGTCTTGTGTAACAGCTAACTTTAAGCTTTTCAAAGACATGGGCTTTATCTCACTTGTCTTATTATTCCTGCACCAACAATACCGACTCATAGTAAAGGCTCAAAATATTGTAATTGATTGGAATGCAGATTTTCATCTGGTTGCTCACCTAGGAGTTTGAATATCTACGCCAGGTAAACCACCCAATTGATTGATCAGTTCCTGGGGCTCAAGTTGTGAAATGGTCTGCAGCTTTTGCTATAATTCTTAAGCACCAAATAAGCAAAGCTGAAGTCTGTATCTTGGTTGCAAGTAGGAATGAGCAGTGTGGTAGGTAGAGAACTGCCTATCCCATTCCCGTCATCACAATACACTATCATCCCCTTCAGTCATCTGCTGGAAACTGATCATTGATAAAAATCTACTGATAAGCATTTATTCTATCAATGGTTGAGTTCCAAAATAATATGCCCTTCGCAAAGGAAGATTTCCTGTGTCCATAGATAAATATGACAGAACATTGACAATTTCTTATCATTTAATCCCATTTTATTGACTCAAACAAAATATCTTTAAAAGGTAAAATATTAAATCTTTATTTTGAATCTGTGACACCATAGAGGTTAAATAACTTTCCCTAACTATAGTATCTGGAATGTGGCAAGTAAAATTGATTCCAAATTTCTACCCTTTCCACTATGCCCAACTTTCTAAATAATAACTACCACAAATATTAATGTAACAATAGGTCCCAATTTTAATGCAAGCAGTTTTATAGAAAAAAAAAACCCTTTTGTATAAGGAATTACTAGTATTGTGTACCTTTTACATAATACCAACTTTATTTATTTTAATTATGTTAACAGTCATGGATAAACAACAGGAGTTTTCTTATCTATAGAGATTCCATCTACTAGAAAGAGGGGGAAAATGGACACTAACATATTCATAACCAAACTGAGGAAGGTAGGAGGGGAAACATAGAGAATAAGACAAAGCCCTTACTTTTTGGATCTCAAATTCTGTTTCAAAAAGACACAGAAATACCCTCATACAAAAAGTGATACACACACTATAATATTGTGTGGGAATGGAGTTCAGTGACTCCTGGGAGGCTTCCTTTGTGTTCAGTCTTGTTAAGTGATTACATTTACACTGACTGATTTTAGGAAAGAGGAAACCTAAGCCTGGATACATAATGATTGCCATCACGTGCACCTAAAGGACGGGTGAATGCTAGGGGAAGGGTATGGAGGGATGAGTACTTTGGAAAATAGTCTTGGAAAACCAGGCCAAGAGAACGTAAAGGAGATGTTGTCCTACCAGGCTGAGAAGCTTCTCCTTTCTCCTATTGCTAACAGGAAGTCATCTCGGAGACATACAAGGATGTGCCTGGTTTTGTGAATGAGAATGATAACTCAATCACAGAAAAGCAGATCAGGCTTAGAAAGTCAACATTTGGTGACAGAGAGGCCAATGTGGGACTCCTTCAGTGACAGGGATGATGAGAAACTGAGCTAACACCATGACAATGAAGTACAGAGATAAAGGGTTTATTGGGGTAGTCCTAGGTTCGCATATCAAAAATACCTCACTTCTTTGCAATTTTTTCTATTTTTTTTTTTAAACAATGGTAACAGTTTCACTTTTATTAAATTCAAGGCCCAAATTTGCTGGAAATTGCCCAACTTGATTGTTACGCATAGTACTCTGTCACCAGGGAAGAGTTGGAGCAAAGGAGAAAATGTTTAATTATTTTCTTCTCCTTGGGGGAAAAATAATTATATTAATATTTATTTTTCTATATTTAGTTTTTCAACAGAAGGTCATACATATGGTGTTTCATAGTTCACGGCTAGACCCTCACTATTCCAATGGTGGGTGTCATTGCCAGGCTGTGGAATGGCAAGAGAACTGACTTGAGAAGCAAGACAATTATTCATGCTCCCCTACACACTGTTATCTCTGGGAACTCTTAATCAATGCAGGGTGAGAGCCAGTTAGCACGACTGAGGTTAGGGCATCCGGGCTGTTCAGTAAGAGATGAGAAATTAAAATGTGATTGCTATTCAAATTAGAATATAAAGTAAAGAGCACAATCATGCGGAGGACAATAAACAAATACTTACCTACAGTATCACTTGCTGGGTTGCATCTAGTCCTTGAAATGCCAGAGAAATTATAACCTGCTTTGACTAGAAGGAATGGCTTGAAAGATATATACTTTGTCTCTATTTTGCTCCTGCAGATATGCTGAAGTACAAATTCTCAAATGCTGACAATGTATCCTAAAAAATCCTGCATCTATAAATTAAATCCTCTTATAGAAAATTACACTAAAAATAAAAGCCTATGTAAACCAAAAAATGAATTCTCAATAATTTTTAATTGTCTAGTGATTATGAAGAAAATAAGTGATGAATCAAAGTTTATTTTAGTATGACAGTAAAATTCATATTTAAAGTTTGGAATTCTCATT
This sequence comes from Callospermophilus lateralis, assembly GCF_048772815.1. Taxonomy (NCBI): domain Eukaryota; kingdom Metazoa; phylum Chordata; class Mammalia; order Rodentia; family Sciuridae; genus Callospermophilus; species Callospermophilus lateralis. Next base: position 105,435,512 of record NC_135310.1, on the reverse strand, counting down.
TGGGCCATAATCATGAAACTTGTAAAAAACAAACAAACAAACAAAAAACCCATTTAAATGCCTCCTTAATATTTAAAAGCATAGGTTTTCATTAAATAATAATTTATTCTATGGATAATTTAAGATAATTTTAGTCGTAAGTGCGTTTTATTTGACTACCCCTGAAGGATATTGCTGCTAATATAAAAGACCACTGATTTGAATTTATAAACATCCTAGTTATCTGAGTCATTCTGCTTTATCTTAATACATGCCTATCAGTTCATATTTTTTGAATTGTCTTTTTCATAAAAAGTTACCTACAGAGTTAAAATATTCTATTCCTTATTTTCATCATGTAGTTTGACTTATTTCCTTACAATCTAGTTTCTAAATAATGTAGTTATTTTCACTACTGAGATTTCTAAAGTAACTAGCCCATGATCTCAGTGTTCATAGTATACCATAGTATCAATAATTACAGGAACAGTACCATATCTGGGAAATTCAAATAAATCTTGGAGCATTCTTTTCACAGTGCCTCAATATCCCTCCCTGGATACAGGCATTATCACATATTGCTTTAGCTCTTTTTCACTTCTAGATTTCTGGGTCAGAGCTGATAAAATTCACATGCCACCATGAACATGCTGTGCTCCACAGTGCTTCAGGGGAGACCTTCTAAGCCCCTGGTATTCAGACGGTGTGAGAAGTATTGTTTGGGCTCAGCACCATTGGCTGTCTTTCTGTTCTTCTCAAAAGAGATTTAAGACAGAGCAGGGAAGCCAGGCCACCACCAACTTCAGGAAAACTGCACTGAGAAGCGTGTTAGTGAGCATCACAGGTGCATCTCTTCTTTTCTGTTCTCCGCCCCTCCTCTTTTTTCTCTCCCTCATTAGCATATGCTTTCAAATTTGTATCTTCAAGAAAGAAAAATAAAGAAATATGTACATATGTGAGGAATTTGTAAAAATGTTTTTATCTTACATTTTTACTATTAAGAGGAATAACTCAATTTCCTACCTTTAAATCAATATAAAACAGCTAACTATGCTTAATTTTACAAAGTGAATAAATCATACATTAAAAGTTTGAACTGTTAAAGGAGTATGAAACATTTTGTTTGTTTGCTGCATTGTTTTACTTTGAAAATAGGAGCATTTCCAAAAATGTGTGATGTGTTGATTAATTCACTGGACATTGTTGGTGTTGTTTCAAATTGCTTTTAAATGACTCTACAATGTCAATTGTCTTTTTTTTTTTTTTTTTTTTGGCATATGACACAAGAGACCTTGCACTTCTTTTTTTATACTCATTTATTTATTTGTACTTGTTTTCCATATACCAAAACTATTTTTGTTCAGTATGCCAAAAATATCCTTTTTCCCAAAAGCTTTCATTTTCAATATTATGAGTATATTAAAAGATTTCAGTATTTGTCAAACTGGAGGAAAATCTCTACTCATTTTCCTTCTTTTTTTTTAAACTGAGTTCTTACAAAAGTCCAATCTTAACAAAAGAACTTTTTTTTTTCTTAAGTATGTACAAACACAAAGTGATTTGAATTCTTTCTGTTCAAGGCTATAATACACTTTAAAAGGAAAAAAAATGTTACATGCAACTGAATCTGCAAATGAAAAAGTAAAAATCAAATAATATATTCCACATGATTGAAGAAGTCATTTCCCTATAAATAAATCGATACCAACAATATGACTATAATAGGACTTTCACACAAGATTATGTACTGAAGCCCACGTGAGGATGCAATTCTCACATCACTTTCTTTTTTTCTCATTACTTAAACTCAATGGAAAAATCTTGGTTTTTTGGGGACCTGACAACATTCTGTTTCATTATTGTAAACATATCATATGTGTTTTAAGCACCTTTATCCTGTTTTTTTTTTTTTTGTCATTAGCACAAAGTTTTTGAAAATGTACTCTTTTGCTCTCTGTGACCATAAATAAAAATGCAAATATAGACACTGAAATTGAACGGAAGTAGCAAATTACGAAGAGGCCATGAAAATGATCAAAAATACCAAAAGTTTTATACATTATCATCTAAAACCCCCACAAAATATGAAAATTTATATAGATAGCTTATACTTCCTAAAACACATTCATTGAACCTCATAGGTATGTTTACTCTTGTTTGAGAAATCCTAAAGAGGATTGATTGACTGGCAGCTGGACAATTGTTAAAAAATGTGTCTTTTTCCATGTCTTTTTTCTTTCAAAATATTTAGAAGGTAAGGCAATCATTTTATAAATAGTTAAATCTCAAAGTATAAACATAATTTGCATTTTAATTTGGGAGTAAAAACTTTGAATGATAAATCTGACATTTCTGGATTTTCATAATTCTATTTCATAATTCACATGATTATCTGTTGTAGACACAATGGATTATCTACTTTTATTTTGTTTTATTTTGGTACCAGAAATTGAACATAAAGATGCTTAACAAGTGAGCCACATCCCAGGTCTTTTTATTTATATTTTGAGACAGGGTCTCACTAAATTGCTTAAGGTCTTGCTAAATTGCTGAGGCTCACTTTGAACTTGTGATTCTCCTGATTCATCCTCTAGAGCTGCTGGGATTACAACTGTTCAACACTGCACCCAGCAGATTATCTACTTTTAAGTCATCTTTAATGAAACAATAAGGATGTCTAAATTTACATTATTTTATGCACTCAGTTATTTTACTCAAAACAAAAAATATGCTCAATAACAAAAGGTCATTTATTGATAATTACAGCCTCTTAGAATGCTCAGAAGAAACATGACTTATGTTGGATTTCCCAATTTTATCCTACCAATGTCTCAGGACAGGACAATAAGAATTCATCACTTAAATGAGCACTGGAGCCCATGCACCCCCAGTAATGTGAGCTTTATTTGAGTTAATGTGATGGAACTTGTAAAAACTGGTAAAAAGGTCAATATGAGCTCATAATACTTTGCTAGACACAGCACACTCCATTGTGATCATATAGGCCCCCTTGCTATTTCTGCTTCAAGATCTTTTCACTGGATCTTCTTTTTATCTAGAATGTTCTTTCCTCTTATAGTGTTGCTCCTCAGTTATCAGCTCCTCAGAGGTATCTTTCCTGAATTCCTATGTAAAACAACACTGCCTCTATCAGTTTTTCTCTTCTTTTACTCTTAGAGAATTTGAAGATTAAAAAAAAATTAAAAATAAGTGCCTTTGATTTAATGGGTGTTGATTTTATATCCTGCCACTTTGCTGAATTCATTTACTAGTTCTAGAACTTTTTGGGTTGAACTTTTTGGGTCTGCTAGGTATAGGATCATGTCATCAGCAAATAGTGCTAATTTAAGTTCTTCTTTTCCTATATTTATGCTTTTAATTTCTTTTGTCTAATTGCTCTGGCTAGTGTTTCAAGAACTATAATGAATAGAAGTGGTGAGAGAGGGCATCCCTGTCTTGTTCCAGATTTTAAAGGGAATGCCTTCAATTTTTCTCCATTTAGAATGATGCTGGCCTGAAGCTTAGCGTATATAGCTTTTACAATGTTGAGGTAAGTTCCTGTTATCCCTAGTTTTTCTAGTGTTTTGAACATAAAGAGATGCTGTATTTTGTTGAATGCTTTTTCTGCATCTATCGAGATGATCTTGTGGTTCTTATCTTTAAGTCTATTGATGTGGTGAATAAAAATAACACTGTTTCTACCAATCATAAAGTGTCTGGGAATATATTTGTACTACAACCCAAGAAAAACATATAAAGTAGCAGAGCACAAAACTGTAAGAGAAAGTTTATGAAATGACACCGAAAGATTTTAAGACATAAATGTGGATACATCTCTCTGTGTAGCAATTATCCAAATCTATAGCACTTACAAAAGGAGTGTTCATTAGGAAGCATTTGTGGTGTTGTTTTGTTTGCTTGTTTCTGAGATGGGGTCTTCCTAAACTTTCCAGCCTGGCATTGAACACACAATCCTCCTGCCTCAGCCTGCTGAGTTACTGCCATTTCAGGCTTGTGCCACTGTGTTCAGCTAGGACCATCTTTTAATCACCATAGATATTCCTAGAGTTGGCTAGAAACATCTGACTGAATTGGAACTACAGAGATCAGAGAGTTATTCCACTGGAGAATCATTGACCAATCAGATTCTTATTCTTAATAATTCAAACTGTAAGACCTACAGAAAGATGACAACTTATTCAGTGCTAGAGTTCAAGTAGAGATTATGTTATGTCAAAACCATAGATGGGCAGGAATCATGGGGGGGGGGACAGAAATTATGAGTTAAAAATTAGAATGTCAGGCAGTCATATGAAGACAAGGGAAAAACAAAGCAGACACTACAGAAAGAGATAAAAAGATGAGACAAAAATACACCATTTGTCAATTTCCAATTTCTCACATTCAGTGTAAGAAACATTAGTTCTTGCTAATGTTTTCTTCTCAACAATGGATATTAGACTCTAAATTATCTTAAAAAGGAAATTCAATCTTTATTTGTCCTAAAGATAATAGATGGCAACCAGCTCCCCAATCCCAAGATAGGGGAAAGAGACTGTACTTTAAAAGAGGGATTCAAAAACTGGTTTTTACAGTGAGGCACAGTGGCTTACACCTGTAATCACATTGGCTCAGGAGGCTGAGGCAGGGAGAACATGAGTCCAAAAGCCAGCCTCAGCAAAAGCAAGATGCTTAGCAACTTAGTGAGATCCTGTCTCTAAATAAAATACAAACTAGGGTTGGGGATGTGGCTCAGTGGTTGAGTGCCCCAAATTCAATCCCTGGTACCAAAAAAAAAAAAAAAAACAAAACAAAACAAAAAAAAAAAACACCTGGTTTTACAGTTGTTAACACCTTATAGATACCTTGAATGTGTTGAAGTTGAAGAGGGCAGCTTCTATGTTTTATTTGTATTCTTCTTTTCTTTTCGTCTTTTTTTCTTTTTTGGGGGGGACAATTTCCAATGTACTGATAGATCTCCCTGTCCATGGAGTAAGGACAGGACATGCCTTCACCTTACCTCAAAACTAGTGAAAAGAGTTTTGAGTTCTTATGAGCAGAGCTTGATCTGTGACCACCTGAAGTCAAATACACAGCTAACTGCTATAACTTTCAGAGTTATATCTGAAAATCTACATTTTGAAAGGAATCAGGACAGTGGCCTTGCCTACTTACATGGAGAGAGTTCAAATGGTAAGTAGCTGTTTTCCCACTCAAAGTTGGCCCAGAATACAAAGCTTCCTCAGTCCGTCATGGAAACTTGATTAAGGTATAGGTTTCAGGAGTTGACATAAGGTCATTTAAAAAGAGATCTAGCTCAAGAGGGCCTGCCTGAGATAGAGATGGGGCCTTAATAGAAAGAGGCTGAGTCCAGTGAATGTCCAGGGCCTAAAAGAGGAATGATAAACAGGTAGCTAAAAGAATTCTTACCAGTTCTCAAGACATTCATACAGATGAATCTCTTGGCCTTGATAAAAAGCACTCAAGGAATAAGCAATCAATAATAAGCAGCTGCAATAGTCAAAGATAAGCTGTGAGAAATGACATCTGGATCAGGCAAGTAAGATTTTTTCCCATCCATATCTCTTCCTGGCTACAACTCTGGAGGAATCATAGCATTGACCAACAACCTCCAGGAAGGGACCAAGAATCCTAGGAAGACTGAGTAAAGAGGATGGCAGTCAACTCGTCTACCTCCAAGGGATCTCTAGGCCCAAGTGACAGGAAAGGAGTTCCAGGTATTAGTTTTACTTAGGATTAGACTTTTCAGTTACAGATGAAACTGGTCTGGGGACTGCAACATAACAGAGAACTTTTTTCTACACATGAGCAAAGCAGGTAATCATTCTTCCAGAAACTTTATATAGTATGTTCTTGGTCAGATTCCTTGGAAGCAGAGCTAAAGTCAAAATTCATGATTCAGTGATGTTTGAAGGATATGCTGTCAGGAAAACATCTGTGGTCTCAGGACAGGGAAGGTGAAATAATTAACAAGAGAGTGATCTCAACTGTTACCACCATCAGTCTTCAGTGGGGCTCCACAGGGAGACTGCAGCACTAGGGCAGCACAGGGTTAACACATCTCTATTCACTGGCTGAATTCTGTTGTGGGAAGGTGAGTAGCCAACAGGATGAGGGTGGGAGCTTGCCCCATGTGCCCTGCCATGGCAAAGTTAGCAGGCAAGAGATATGGGTGGCACTGATAGAACTCATTATTCATAAGAGAGGTGAGGGAGAATTTGGCCCACAGAGCAAAGTTGAATAGGGGGAAAAGTAAAGTTGTTTCCTGGTTGTGTCCAGCTAGTCCCATTCATGCAGTAAGCATTTCAGTTACAGTAACTCATTCTTCTTCCTTGATGATTTAATGCATGTTTTTATTTTTTTTAATTAAAAACAATGTCTGAAACAAAATGGAAGTGTTACATAGAGATTTTGTATTCCCAGCAAATAGGAATGGAGAAGGACATAGAAGATATCCTAGCATATTGGTGCTGTAAAGATGAATGCAGTATTTCATTGATTGAAGCTGTTTGCTATTTCTAAGTTTTATGTTTCTGCAGTCATGATAATGAGCTTCACATCGCTTCAGTCAGGGATGACTCAGAAATTAGTATCTGCATGAAAACAGAAAGAAAATAGAGAAAAGTAAACAACAGAAAGGAGGGAGGAGGAAAGGACTTAGGGAAGTAGTGGAGAATGAAATCTACCAAGTATGTTATGCCCATGTTCATATACCACAATGAATATAGCTTTTATGTATATTTATAATGAACCAATTAAACTAATAATACAAATAGGAGGACAATTAATAGAGTAAAGCAAGCAGATCAGGAAGAGGGGAAAAGAGATAGATCAAATCATGTGATTTGCATGTACAAATATGGCGTAATGATTCCTACTATTATGTATAATTATAGCACACCAATAATAAAAACAAAACAGTATCTGTAGGCAGGTAGGGGAGCAAGTACATGGTAGGCTTATATAAAATATGAAAAATTGTTTTAATTCAGCCAATAGTTCATCTATCATACATTTGCCTTTCCAGATTTCACAGCATAATAAAGAATTTGTAAACAACAAAAGGAACACAATATTTCAGAATATATGACGTCCTATCCTTTTATGCCAAGTTCAAACTCCACCAATTTCAAGTTGCTATGAACCTTGAATTGTGGCATTTGAGCAAGCAACTCTTTTGGGTAGGACTTCCATCTTCTATTCACTCAGAAGGCCACACCCTGGCTTAAAAGCCAAAGGAAGTGTCTTTTGTTATTTTATTCTTGTATTAAATGTTGCCTGGTCTGTGACTTAAATCAGGTGCTGGGCTTGCCTGATGGAGGCTGTCATGGTATCTAGTGCCCTGATTCATGGGAGCTTCTTTTTGTTGTTTATCTTTTCACCAAGAGAAACCAGGCTACTCACAATTTCTGAAACACAATTGTGTATTAAGAGAAGCAAATTGAGAGCCACCAGAGGCTCTGTATTCCTTCCTGGTAGCCAATGCTCTTGGGTGCTTTACAGAAGGCTCCAAAGACAGAGCCATGCCACCCTTAGGAAGCAGAAAAACACAGATGGCTGGAGTGGTCTGCCTGAGGAAGGGCAGAGAGTGATACTCACATGCAGGAGGTCTCTCACTGCAATGTCTTTTCACACCTTTAGATAAATGCTCTGGTGGTACCAGAGCTTAGACAGTCAGTTTGGTTTGGAGATAAAAGTCATCCTGTTAAGAATATCTGGGCTCCAGCCTGGATCACAGAGAGTCCTCTGAGTGGCAAAAGAGGATCAAACACAAATCCTAATTGGATGACCTGAACGAAAAAGGAGAGAGCCAGAGTTCTAAGAGCTCAGAGAAATAAGAAGGGAAAAGACCAAGGAGGCATTGAAATATGAAGATAAAATCGATACAGAATTGCTCAGGAAATCAATAAGAGGGATAAAGGACGTGCAGGGGATGTGAAATGTGTGTTCTGTCTCCTGTACCAGTGAGAAATCTGGCAGCACGTTTTGAACATGCTGCAATCCTGTAATTAAAGCTCGAGGGAGAACAGCAAGAGGGAGTCTCGATAATCAAGTGAAAAGATGGCATGGCAATAAGTGACTCCTTGTCAGAAAAAACAGTTTCATAGGCAAATCTTAAGTTAAACATGAACTCATGTACTCAGTCAAAAGACAGACTGGTAACTGTGACTGTGTGTTTGTGGAAGAAATCAGGGCTTGATTCTAGAACCATAACCCAGCAGCAGCGTCTGTCTTTCAATAGGCCAGAGTAACTTCTTAGGACAATTGCTACAAGCCTGACAGTCACAGCCTTGTCTCAGGGTGAACTTCGAAGGAAGACAAGGGCTTTCCAATTCCCAGTGTATCTGCCAACAGACAGAGTAGCCAAGAGTCAATCTCTCATGGTTGAATGCATTATAGAAAGCATAGTATTTATACTTGCCCTCTTACTTGCCAGATAGGAATAAAGCAATTAGAGAAGTATAGAAAAGTCAACAAAAAACAATAACAACATCAATCACAACAACAACGACAACAAAATACTCAGAAGTCTCTTGGTGATCGGTAGAAAAATATATGATAAACTCAATGATACTAAGAATTATGCTTGATCATGGGAGCAGTATATGAGACACTGATTATTTAAAAAATGTTTTTAGTTGTTATAAACTCACCTAAACAGAGGTGAATATTCCGCAAGTCCGGGGAAATCAGACATATTATCTTTGTAATTATCTTGCTTCTCCAATTGTCCCCAGAGGTTTTATTCTCAAGGACCACCATTTATGTACATGGTTCCTTTCCAGCATTTGTTCAACTTATGTTACCAATTATAATTATGTTGATCTGTTATGGTTTGCATGTGAGGTGTACCCCAAAAACTCAGATGTATAACAATGCAAAAAAAGCTCAAAGGAAAAATGATCAGGTTGTGAGAGTCTTAACCCAAAGGTGAATTGAGTCCCTGATAGTGGTCACTGAAGTGGTAGGGTGTGGCTAGAGGAGGTGGGAATTAGCACATTGGAATATATAAAATTAAATATATCAAGTGGTTTGTGCAAGTAGTCCCAGCTACTCAGTAGACTGAAGAGGAGTAGTTCAGGGGCCCAGGAATGTGAGAGATGAGCTGGGGCAACATAGTGAGATTCCAACCAGGAAAATGAATGAATGAACTAAGTAATTAATTAACTAATAAAAATAATTCTCTCAGAAGCCATAGATTGAAATTGTGTTTCTCTTCTTCAAGGCATTTCAAAGGCAATTTATAAAAGCACTACTGCTACATCATTTATTTTTGCCTATTTTCAAACTACCACTATTTTTCCAAAAGCATATATTTAAATTTGATAATGAGCAAAAGTTATTTAAAACAAAATTTCAATGGTTGAAGCTTTGAGAAAATGACAACAGAGGTATAATTTTTTTTTTATTTCAATAGGTTTTCACATCAAAACAGAAAATCTAGTTAGCAAAGCCTAAAACATGCAACCATGTTTACAACAAAACAATGATATTGAGGTATCATTAGAAACTCTGAAACAGTAGGCATCAATACCTATGCTGGAAAAAGAGGAAGCAACAGGCATCTGAAATTGCTAACCAAAGAGAATCTCAAATGGACTGTGGGATTTGCCGGATAGTATGGTAAGCCACTATGAAACTGGAAAGTTGTTTCCCTTCTCCTGAAATGGCTGAATGCAGGGAACCCATCCTAGGAAGGTTTGAAAGTGGATATCTTGCTTAGCTGTTGCAAGATATAAAAGACAATGAAGAGCAGGACAGCATTCCTATAAACAATAAGAGCATGTCATAAACGCATGACCCTAAATATAAGAAACATATTCAATGATGTGGTGATCAAATTTGGGAAACATTAGGAATAAGGAAAAAAAATTCAGAAACAATTACTAAATTAAAAACCTCAAGAGAATAACTAAACACAACAGATAATGCCTGAAGGACATAAAAGATAAAAAGGAGGAATAACAAAAAAATGAAATCAAAAGAAAAAATGTTGGGGAAAAGGTGTCAGCTATTGAATACAGGCAAATACTGTCCATCATATGAGTAAAGAATGTCCAAAGAAGAAAATTAAGCATGGAACAGAACCAATATTAGAACATGCAATATAAAAATAGCTATTGAAAAAAGGAAGAACAGTATTTTGAAAATTCATGCTTCAGGAATTTCATGCCAGGATGATCAACACTAAGGCAGACCCATGAGGATAAAATTACTCGGTTTTAAATGGGGAGGATGTCTGTCTTGATATAAAAAAGAGAAATATTAATAAAAGAATAAAAATTTGATGATTATCAGATTTTTTTAGACTACAATGCTCTGTCCTAGAAGAAAATGGAGTAATATATTTGTGTTATTAAAGGAAAAAACTGCATAAAAATTTTAATCCACAAATCTGACTTTGAAGCATAAAGAGCACAAAGTTTTTTCAACATGCAAAATATATCCCTGTTCCTGAGGCTATTCCGTATAACAATTATTAGACAACCAGTATAACTAGAAACAGGTTAATATAAGTACTGACGGCTGGCATTTAATGCATAGCTACTTACAAAACTAAGACCAAATGGAAATTTTTAAATGAGAGTGAGTAGTATGTTAGGACCAGATGCTCATGACAAAGAAATGGTACAGATGTAAACATGGTAGAGAAGAGAAACACATTAGCCAGGGAAAGCACATGACCATCTTCAGCAATTGTATTGGGATGACAGTGTTATAATGGTGTTTAAGTTTTTTCACATGTAATGTGAAATAAAGAAAATAAATAATTATGGGATATTCTGTTATCCTCTGAGTCCTTAAAAACTAGGATTCCTCATATGAAGTAGAAGAAACATAGATTTTGATTTTTAAATGAAAGTATTATTTGAAAGTATGACAAAGTATCATTATGAATGAATGACATTTTATCTTAAACATGTCACTATTCTTTCCATTGAAAAGTTCTTAAATAATGGCCCACTCAATTATGCATTTAGTTTCAGCATTACCAACACTGATATGGTGGTCTCAAAATATCTGATAAACCACAACTGCATAGATAAAGGACTGATTCTAGATTCAACATAGGCAACATACAACATCTTCCATTACAGATAGCAAGGAATCTCTCCAAGACTTGTTAGAGGGACTCAAGAGACAACTTGAAGAAACTTCCAAGATGGAGCAATTTGGACTTCAATGAGAATAATCATTGAAATGAATTGTAATCTAGAAGATACATTTAAGTCCATGAATTTATAATGATATTATTTTTAAAATGGTCACCTTCAGTAGTTGATAGAAGAAGCCATTTTATTGAGAACTTATATATCTGGTTAAAGAATGAAGCATGTATCCAATCTTTCCAATAGAAATAACACTCAGTAACCAAACAATAAATTAGGGGAAGTTTTTATTTATTAAAACTTTTAAACAAATAAGTGGAAAATGAAGAAGAAATGGTAGAATCAAAATATCACCATTTTGATCTGAATAGACATTTTTGAAAAGAGAAAATACAAATAACCATCAATTATAATTTAAAATATTCAATAGCATTAGTTATTAGAAAACTACAAACCAAAGTACAATGAGAGGGCTGGGGATGTGGCTCAAGCGGTAGCGCGCTCGCCTGGCATGCGTGCGGCCCAGGTTCGATCCTCAGCACCACATACAAACAAAGATGTTGTGTCCGCCAAAAACTAAAAAAAATAAATATTAAAATTCTCTCTCTCTTTAAAAAAATACAATGAGATATCATCTCACTTCAGTACAAATGGTTATTACTTAAAAAAAAGCTAGCAAAGATATAGAGGAAAAAGAAATCTTATGCATTGTTGTTGGAATGTAATTTAGAGCACCAAATCCCATTAAAATGTACAGTTAATATATGTTAATCAAAATTTTAAAAACTTAAATGAAATAAAAAGTTTTAAATGTCACTATTTTATAACTCTCAGTGAGTAATAAATGTAGGCAAAGAACTCCTAAATAGATACAAACATCACAAAAGTAGAGAAAGCCAGACAATATATGATTCCTGGTAAAAATAAATAAATAAAATAAAAAACACCCACCACATGCGTGTTTTTCCCTAGATATTAAATCTGGATCTAATTGAACTGCTGGATTCCAATCTACACAAATTGCAAAAGACAAAGAGATAATCCAATTTTCACCATAAGAAATGATAATTAACAAAATGCAGATTATGAGAAACAACAAATCAAATGGTCTGGGTGTTAGATAAATTGTAAGCAAATTAAAGGATTAGAAGGAAAAACTGTAAATCTCAAAAGGACTAATAACATATCAAATTTTAAAGTGGACATGAATAAACTATAGTATCTGGGTAGTATTAAATTGTATTCCTTTGCATGATGAACATAAAAAGAGACACAGGAAGTGAAACCATAGAAATTAGGAAAGTAGTTGGATTTAGAGGAAAGGAGAAGGTGTAATTATCATGGGGGAATAGAGGAGCTTGTGGGAAGAGTGAGAAAGTTGTCATTTCTTGATCAAGAGTTGGCTGTTAGAGTAAGAGTTTTAAAATAGATTTTAATATTTAATGCAATTTAATAACATATTACATATATTTATAATATATGATACTTACTAACTTTAGATTTGTTTGAAATGATACTTGCCTTACAATAAAATATTAATAAAATGTGTTTATGTGTTAAAGAGAGTTTAAATAAATCTTTGTTAAATATTTTGAGGTTAAAAAGCAAGATGTAGTACACTGGTAACCTGGATTTTTTTTTTTTTTTTTTTTTTTTTTTGCATTGCTCACTGTGTAATTAGAAACAATTTCAAAGGTTTTCTGCAAATATTTAAGTATACTGCAAAACATTTGAGGTAACATGTAATATACCCTCTATACTTTTAAGGGAAAAGCTTTTATTTAAATAAATAATTTCCAGTATGTTTTAAAAATCATTGTGTTTGATTGGGTATGCTGATGCAATCCTATAATCCCAGAGGTTTAGATGGCTATGGCAGGTCAATGGCAAGTTCAAAGCCATCCTCAGCAATTTATTGAGGCTCTATGCTACTTAGTGAGAACTTGTCTCAAAATAAAAATATGAAAAGGGTTGGGGTAAGTAAGTACCCCTGGGCTCATTCCCTGGTATCATCTTCCATTATATTTTCTTAAAGTACAAGGAAGCTAATGAAGCCTTAGTTATATCAGCTCCATGTACACATGCTCTTCCAAAAGCTCTTGTAATTTCCAGGAATGTATTTATATGGGGATGTTTTTGTAAAGTTTGCAAAAGTAAGATTTTGACCACTGTTGGTCACAACTCTATTTTACCTTGGTCAAACGTCCCTTGATATCTTATGGCAATGAGCAGAAGAGCTATTTGGGGGATAAGGAAACTAAATCTGGGAAGATAGTAAATTAGATTAGTGGAGCACATTCTTTGATTCATAGTCTCTTCCATATCCAGTAAGATTTTAACTCCATGCCTTGTTGGAGGAGTGACTTCCAGGAATATTGCTCTATGCTGTTTCACCATAGTTCTGTGAAGGGACAAGAACTGAGACTGCATCACTGTGTTAAGCTGTATGTAGTGTGGCAAAGACCATTGGAAATGTTTAGTAGTCAATGAAGAAGGAATACATTGTAAGTAGTGACTGACATTGTCATAATGCAGGAATGAGATTGTAAATACAAATTTTTTCTTTCATTTTCATGACAGTCATACCTAATTTATCAGCATTCTTGTATTTATGTATGTGGTATTAGTTTTGTAAAACAAAAGTCTGTTGTGATTTTTTTCTCATTAAAAAATAGTTGTTTTTATACCTAATACTATATTCCAGAGTTCATATTCTTTCTCTTAAAACAGATCGCAACTTTTTAAAGAGTCAGGTCTCACCAAGCCTAGATTTTCTCCTTTTCTCATAGAAATCATTTGGTAAATGGAAGACATAAGAATTTCTTTTCTTTATTCCCCATTGCTAATGTATAGAGGTCACAAGGATATGAAGACTTTTTACTTTTTTAATAAACTATGCTAATTAATTTTTTAATGTACTATGAATTTCTTATTTTTCACTGACAATTTGTAGAGAGAGTCTATATATGTACATGTTCAGACAGATGTTGAATTAATTTTGGCAAGGAAAGATGGGTTTCTTGATTACAAGAATGGCTGTCTTGTTTGAAAGAGGTTGTTGCTTGAAGGTCAAGAGTTTCCATTCTAAAGGAAAAAGAGACAAAGTCATATTATACCATTATAATCAGTTTGATGGAGAGACCTTTTGAAATATTGCTCATGATCAATGCTGGTTACTTCTTTCCAAAGCTCTGTAAGGTGAATATCATCATGCACATTTTTTTTTTTAGAGGAGAGGAAAAACTCAAGGAGGTCGTGTCCTGCTGCAAATGAATAACAAAGTCTATGCTTGAGGTCAGGACATCTGGCTACAAAGTCCATGTTATTCCATGCTTTTGTAACTAATTGGCCAATCAGTTAAACTCTCTGGCCCCACTGTCCTAACCTAGAAAAATATGACGGTTGACTAGAGGATCTTGCAGGCCCAAAGTGTGTGATTCTATGCTTCCAAGCCAAGCAAACTTTATAATCTCTGTAAGCTGATTCCCATGTCATATAACAGGAAATTCCTCCCGATTTTCTTGTACCTAATCTAAATTTGGTAATAATTAAAATCCATCCTGCCTGTTCTTTCCTCTGCAGTAGTGTCAAACACCTGATTTGTCACAATCGTGCATAATAACTTTCCATTATGATGAGAGAAGAAAAAGCAGTAAGGAGGAATGAGAGAAGATTTTGCAAGGATTGTCTGGTAAGAAACCTGGACAAGCTCAGGCTTCATCTGATTTGAAATATTTAAATTCGAGACTTAACCTTAGCCAGCAAAAGAACATAATGGTTTATTTTTCCTCATCTCTCATGTATTATAAAAAGCATGAATGTTTAAATGATGTCTATAGAGATAAACTTTCTAGGTAGTGCATTTAAAAGACTGTACAGACTATAGATTTCCCTCCTTGGCTATTTGTGAAAATTTGGAAAAATGTTTTTGCCTAATGGGAAAACAGAATCTAGACCACAGGGGAAGGGGGTGGGGGCTCCCACCATGGTGTTTTAGTGGCCATGGAGGGGATCTGGCTGCAGTTACAGCTCTGCTGTTGTCATTGTCACATCTATTTCCGACCCAGTCTCTTCTGCTGTGTGGTGGGCTCTGCGATTGCTCCCGCTGCAGTGCCTTTGTTAGAGATTTGCCCTCTTGACACATCTGAATGAAGAAGTTGCAGTACGAAAAGAAGATTGGTGACAGACTCTGCAATTTCATTCCCTGTAGTAGGTCCTGAAACCTTATCTACATGTCATCTGGCTAATCAGAGGTCCATGGTGAGATCTGTCAGAGATTTCTGTTTTAAAAAAGAAATTCAGACACAGTTGACAGGAGAATTGGAGTGCTTCTTCGGTCCTGTACCAGCACTGTCTATTATGCCAGTGCAAGCCTGAGGCTGTAGTGACAGAGGAACCTCAGGGTAGCCTCCTAAGGACATCAGCACAGGTGGGCAGAGCCCTTCCCCTCCCTCCACAACAACAGAACCAAACAAAGGACCCACCACCACAGCAAAAAGCAGGGACAAGGTAAAAATAGAACAGCTGAACATCAGTGTGAACAAGTTTGTGAGAGAATATAATGAAACTCATGAATCATACAATCAGTTAGATAGTGTCAAATGGGGCAACTATATCTTCTCAAAGGGTTGGAAGTTCATGCCTGTAACCAAGCCAATAAAATCATCAAGCAGAAAATGCTACTTTATTACTTAAGAATTTATAAAACCTTGGAAGTTTAAAAATGTACACTAATTTATAATACTTGTCTCTGGAAAAGCAACTCAGTTTCTTGGTGGCTCCTAATCCTTTTTTCTCTTAATACAAAGATTAATACAGTGAAGTACACTGACCTTGGAGCCAAACCTTAATAGAAATGAGAATACAGATATCCATTAGACAAACGCAAGCCTTTGGTTTTTGTATATATTTTTCTGGACCATGTCAACTTCTACCATTTCCAGCCTATGGCACCCACTTCTCTGGCTGACATGCAGAATTTTGTAGTAACCTGAATATGCTTTAGTTAATTGCTTACATCTGCAAAATGTAAGTAAGTGTTTATATAGTGCTTAGGATGTCTACTCTACAAACTTCACCTATATTATGTTGTTCTCATAATAATAACCCTTTGCAGTAGGGTGCTATTATTACCCTATTTTGCAGATGAGAAAAACTAAGGACATACATGCTATTTAACTTGCCCAAGGTCACACAGCTATTAAGAAACAGATGAAAATTCAAATAGAAGAAGTCTTGTTCCAGAGCCCATCCACTTTACCTTAACCTATGTTTTTAAGTTTGATGGTATCTTTATATGAAGATTATTTCACCCATTTTTGTCTGGCTAACTCATTTTCAAAACTTGGCTCTGACTCCAATCACTGGGAAGTTGTCCTTTATCCCTCATCTCCCTGCAATTCTTGACTAGATAAGGGACCAATACTCTGCTCTCCAGACAGCTTGGATGCACCCCTACTGCTGTGGAGTCCATGTTGTGTGGGATTGCTACCACTGGACTGCAGTCCTGAATATTCATTCATTTCTATAACCCATCATCATGCCTGGTGTATGGTGCATGGAAGGTTTTAAGTATTTATTGAATGAATCAATATGATAAATAGGTGATGGAAACATCTGTATGAAGATTGCAATTATCTTTTTTTCAAGTTGGTGAGTGATTTTTGAAATTCAGTTAAAATCAACATTAGGTGTTTGTTTTTAAATTGGTGAAGCTCAGACTTTCAACCACCATACATACAAACCAAATGAAGGATTCTGTTGGCACATAGGGAACTCTCAGTGTTCAAGGGGAGCACTATTTTTCAGCTATTATATGTGTTTCCAATGTTAATCCAGAAAGTGTCAAATTTTTATATCTCTTTCTCTAAAAGGACAACTCCTCCTGGGATCTAAAGGATGCTGTCTTTAGTTTTTAGGGAACAAAAGAATATCAATGAAATAAACACAGGTGATTGTGACTTTATTATGTTTGAGGAGAGGCCTTGAGAGATGTTCTGTTTTCCCAGGTACTGAGTGATTCAAATTCAAAATCCTTAAAGGAATTCCGATTTCAAGCTTGAAATCTCCTGTGTGTAAACTCCGATGGCAGAAGTTGGGATTATGGTTTTAGACAACATGACATGAAGTCAATAGCTTGTTTTAAAACCCATGCTGATGTCAATGGCTTCTTTAATGTAGGCAGGGGCTCCTGAGTGAGTTGCTATCCTGTTCTCCCATGGCAGCTCCTTCAATGTAACCTTCTCAAGTTTCTTCTCTTTGGTTCTCTGCTGAGAAGAGGAAATCCACAGGTCCAGCAGACCAGCCTGGATGCTTCTACTACTTTCATTGTGCAAGTGCCTCTGAGAGTCAGATCTGCAGAGATTGAGTCTGCATCCTAGTTGAACAGTCTTCAGAAAGCCTCCCCTATGTTCCTCTTTCTCTTCTTCCTCATTCTTCAGCAAACCTAATTATTGCTTCTTCAAAAATTGTGGGCTTTTCATATAGTTAGAATCACACATGCATCTCATTAGATTGTTTTGAGGATAAGAAAAAACAAAAGTATTTAAGTGCCTGGCACAGTGGGGCAGGTGCACAAATGCCAACATTAATTTTGTAAATACTGAACCACCAACCTGAGTTGTTACAGGTGGAGTAGTCAACATATTAAGGTATGTTGAATTTTTTTTCTATTTTGAATAAATGTGGTCTGAAATATTATTCCTACTAGAAGCAGTGAGATGGAGCTGAGGGAAAACCAACTTAAAATGCACCAAGTGGGCTACAGAGCATCACCTCTACACTTCACATTCTGTCAGACCAAGGAAAACCAGTTGTATCCATCATAACATCAAGAAAATGTTCCTTCCTTCTTCAGGTTAATCTCGAAAGAGTTTTGATCAACTGCAAAGGAATACTTTTTCTTCTTTATAGGATTTAAAATACTTATACCCTGAGCAGGCATAAGAGATACTGTGTGAAAGATAAGAAGTATGAGGAACGGGGTCAGAAGAGCTGGGAGATTAGCAAGGGAGGAGACCTTCAGAGTTCCTGGTAACAGGTTAATCTCATGGTTCAACCTCTTAGCAGAGAACTTCATTCTCTGTTCACCCCAACTTTATTCCCTCCCTTTCCATAAACTTCTTTACTATTTTTGAGCTTGAAAAATTGCTGTAGCAATTATCCACGTGATGGCTGTTTTTGTACAGATTAGGTTACTCGGGAAAATCTACCATCACAGACCATGGATAAAAGCCATTAGCCTCCTGTGTCCGTTTCTGTCCTCCTTCACTGCTCTCTCTCGGTCTCACCATGCTTACCTGCCCCTTGGAAGTTCCACTGGAACTTCTCTAAGATTCTTCCACCATCAGATTTCACCAATTACCTGTACCCTTCTGTTGTGTAAAATTTAATCACTCTCATGTTAATAAAAAAGAAAGAAGGAAGGAAGGAAGGAATGAGATGTAGGGAGGCAGAGCTCCTTTGTCATTAGCATCTTTTCACATGCTACTTTTTAATGGCTGGTTCTCTTCTTCACGTTTTCTTGGGGTACTGGGGATTGAACTTTGGGGCACTCGACCACTGAGCCACATCCCCAGCTCTATTTTGTATTTCATTTAGAGACAGGATCTCACTGAGTTGCTTAGTGCCTCACTTTTGCTGAGGTTGGCTTTGAACTCTGAATCCTCCTGCCTCAGCCTCCTGAGCCACTGGGATTACAGGCATGAGCCACCGTGCCCAGCTCCTCTTCACATTTCTTAAAGCATTCTATAATTGCTTTCTACATACAGTTCCTCTTATTCCACTCATTCTTTAATCAACTACTGTCTCAATATCAATTCGATTTATTTCAGAAAATGGATCTTGCTAAAGACCTACAACTATGATTTAAAATCAAAGTAATTTTTTCATCTTCATCTTATTCAACATTTCTCTTTCCCACTTATCTCTGTAATTTTGGATTTCTTCAGAAATGAGCCCTAATCCATTTTGATTCCTATTCTGAGCTCTTAGAAAGCATCTATTAGAGTTTTAAAAATAAGTTACATGCTTATAGACACCAATTCAAGCCTCATTTCCCTGATCTTCAGAAACACAAAAATATGATTGTCCTCTGCTCAATAGTGCTAGTGGGATGTTTCCAAAGCACCTTAAGCTCAGTATCACATACAAAACTTATGTTGTCCTCACACCGGAAACCGCTTCCACAGGTTCAGGATCTGGGAAGACATCCCCAGATATTATGAGTCTCCCCCAAAGCTTTCCCATACCAGGCCCTGAAAATGTAAGTGTCCTAATCTGCTTTCCAACGTGTCCTTTTCTCACCTTACACTGCCATCATTCTTGTCCGGGCCATAATCACTTCTTCTTGCTGTAGGAGAGTTCTAACTAGTCTCCTCTCTTGCTCTCTTCACTGTGTTCTCCATTTTATTGTGAGAAAAAGTTTCCAAGTGTGTTTGTAAGTCTCCTATGTGGGTTCTTCAAGTGTACCTTATTCACTCTGTGTTTGTCTACCCTTTGCCTGGGAAGACCAAACATTTCTAGAAGGTCAAAGTTACCCACATGCACATGTTAATTAATTAGTCCCTTTTCCAATGGTATTTCTTTTTCTATTCAAAATGGGCTATGAAAGTATATGACATAAAGGGTTTTCCCATTTAGTACACACAAAAATTGTTAGTTTTTTTTTTTTTTCCTAAGCTGGAATCAGTTTCCAATGTGTATAAAAGGTTTACATGGTTTTGGTTTTGTTTTTTTTTTTTTTTTTTTTTTTGCTCCTGTAACTTATGTACTACACCAAATGAGTTGAAGCTCTTTTATAGTTATTTATTTAGCCTTAAAATACAAAATTTATTTTCTAATTTCAATAAGAAATTACATATCTACTATTAAAAACAAAATCTATATTCTACTAGGGTCCAAAATGCAGGTAGGCCAATCTTCCCCATGCTCAATATACCTGAAAATTATCTTGAGTGATTGAGACAGAATTTGAGTGATTCATTCATTTATTCTTCAACTATGAGCTTACAGAATCCCATGGTATCCTGATAGAATAGTATGGGGAAAATAATGGAAAACAAAAAGGCAAAAATCAGATAAAAAAGAATATGACATGGATTCAATACATAATCTGATACGGGGAGAAAATCATAACAAAAAATACATTCATATGTTATATAGAGAGTATGCTTAGTTCACAGACTATTTCAAGGAAAGGGAACAATCATCTTTATTCAATGCTATTGATGGATCCAGTAAGATGAGCATTAAAAATAAAAGTAACATTATTGGAATGATGTGAAGAAAAGTCTAGATGGGATTCAAAAGAGGAAACAGAGAACATACACATTTTTGTAAATGATTTGCTGTAAAAGGGATAAGAGAAATGAGAGGCAGAAAGATGAGGATATAACATCAAAAAAGTTATGTGTTAGTTTAACAAAAAAAAATGTTGATGGAAATTATGAACTAATGAGGAAAATTTGTGATGAAAGAAAGAGAGAGTATTTATATATATATTTGCATAGGTAAGAACAAGCTGTGGCCAGGTATACCCTAAACATTTTGGAACAAAGCCATAGCAGGTGTGTTTCAATGAAAAACTGAAACAAACTTAAAACATAGCAAAGAAACCTAGATCTCTCCTGTCTCCATTAATGGAATCAAGCACCCCACCCTACATCTTAGGAAGGAGTAAATAAATTTTAAAAAGACCCTGTATGTATTAAGTTTACACACTGAGTAAGCTTCAAATCTCTCCCACTGCTTTTCTGCTCCCTCCCAAATCCATGCCACTTCAATTAGAATAAAAATCCAGAAAGCAGTTAAAGAACTCTTAATGTGTTTTTTCTGCAAAATGGTGATGTATAATATTTGGTTCTGTATATTGTCTCACACAATCTTCCCAGTTCCTTTTGTTTTTTGGTACTGTGGATAGAACACAATGGGATTATAACACTGAACTACATCCCTCTCCCTTTTAAGTTTGTTTGTTTGTTTGTTTTGTTTGTTTGATTTTTTTGTTTTTTGCTTTTTGTTTTTGTTTTGAGACAGGGTCTCACTAAGTTACCCAGGCTGGCTTCAAATTTGTGATCCTTCTGCCTCAGCTTCCCAAGTGCTTGGGATTACAGATATGCACCACAGTGCTCAGCTCCTACCTTCCCTTTGGAGCAGCTATACTAACCCATTTTTTTTAATGCACTTAGTAGTTAAATAAAATTCTCAACTCTAAAAAGCAAATCAAAGTATTAGAGCCCTTGGCTATCTCTTGTGATTTAACTGTATGCTATTTCAGGAATTCTAAGGTGATGATAGAGTAATGTTGGCTAGTTTTAAATAAAGTAAACCAATTCCTGGAACAAGACCCTTTTAAACTTATCTAACACAACAGTGGTGCTGCCCAGATAATCTAATCTCTTCCACTTTAAACGGGGTGATAGCTAGCAGGGGACTTTGTCCTATTTCACATTTCTAGGCACAATCCTACTCATGTCTCTCTCTTTCTCTATTTCAGACATCCCTATCTCCACTGATCCTTCCAGTGTGGTTTGTGTTCTTCCAATCCTATGTTCCCTCCCTACAGGCCTGGTCTGGGATCTCTAACCTACTTTTTGTCTGCTTTGCTCAGTGTTCTGATGAGCTGTGGCTCCTTAAGGCCTGGGATAATTTCAAGCCTACACCCTTATGATACTAATAGATTCTATTTCTATGGTACCCCGCGTGTGCACAGTAGAAAATTATTTTAATAAATAGCAATTGAAACATTTAAGCAATCACTTGGCAGAAAACATTACATCCTGAAATTATAGATGAGAAATTTGGGACAATGAAAAGTTTGAGTAACTTTCTGAAAATATGGAAGATTCTGGATTTAAAATCTCTTCTAACATCAACGTTTTAGCCCCACTAACCTGACCATTATTTAGTTTTTGTGTAACTGAACCCACCAAGGTTCTCTCTTAATTATTCAAAGCCAATTTATAACTCTTGACCTAGCCCAGTCTCAGCTCCCCTGGGGAGCTTCCCTTTGAATCTGAGCCACATCCTAATGTTGGACCTGCCAGTTGTTCTGTCTTATGTGAGCCTAACAGTAAGAAAAGGGAGTATAATTGCCTTCCAAGAACTTCAGGGTGAGGACAAATTTTGTGTGGACTGGAGGATAAGGGAACAAATTCTCCTGAATGAGAAGAATGCAAGTTTATGGAGCAGCATGGCTTAGAGGTGAACGCTCTGGCTGTGATGAGGGCACTCAGGCTGCAACCCCAGATCAGACACTTCCTAACTTAACGTATCTCAGTTCCTTCATCTATAAAATGAGGATAACCTCAATAAGTAGTTCATACAAGCACAATGAGGATTCAATAAATTAAAGTATTTAAAACAGTTCATGGCACTTTTGTGAAGCTATGTTGTTATTATCATTTATAGTTTCTTGTTATTATTATTTATACTCTCTTCTTATTATTTATACTTTCTTGAATGTGAGATTGTGCTGGGCACTACCACCCATCTCCCAGGAACAGCCTTCCCCTTCACCATTCTTGGAAGCAGAGTTGGTTTCCTGGTTATATAAATATTTTCAACTGAATCATATGCTACATAGTGTGCCATTTCTCTGGTAAGACAAATGCACAATGTCATTGACATTTAGAAAAGCAATGAATTTTCAAATATTGCCCCAGTTTTTATAATGACTGTTGTCCAGATTTTATGCATTTGTAGCAGTTACTTTCATACTGTGCTATTGCTTCTTCATATTTTTACATTGAGTTAGATTGCTGGACTAGTGCAGGATGACTGTTCATCACTATCTTAATCATGGCATCACATTTCTTCTGACTACTTCCCAATTTGTCTACATGGCTCTTAAAATGAAAGTGGAATTTCTCTCTCATTAGAGGAGGACATACCATATTCCCATTCCACAGCCTGATGGCTTTATATCTGCATCTCCAAATAACTTTGGCCTTTTCAGACTCAATATTTCATGTTTGACTGATTGCAAGATCATCCCATAAACTGTCCACCTTGCTATAACAAAGCTCTTTGACAATATCACTTTCTGCATTGTATTCTTCTCGACTGTCTACATGCCAGATGTGCAAGTTTGCTTTTTCCCCAAATGGAATCTCATTTTGTCATGTTCAGCTTCTACTTAAAGTGACATCTGATGGAGATAGTAATAAGTGGCTCCTAATACTTGATTAGTTTATCTCCTTGCATCAGATCAAGCAATTTAGGACTTAGAAGAAATAATAGTTTCCAAAGATAGGCATTTTTCTCTCTCTCTTTTCTCTAAAAAATGTGTAGTGTCGTGTTTTATAAAATGATGCAACTTTTTAAAATGCATATTGCAAATCTGACCCAATTACAGAAATAGGAGGCTCCTGTCATTCACTTACCAGTTTGTTTTACCAAGTACCCAGTTTGAAAAGTATACACTGGGTATCTGATTTCTATTTTGTTCAAGAAAAAGAACTTGCCTTGGATAGCTATGGACATCTTGTTATATCCCATTCCCAAATCTGTCAACCATTTAATGATGGCTAGAACACAAAACAATATTTTTACTTGTCCATAAGCAACAAGGTCCAAGTGTAAAAATAGCTATTTTTTTTCTAAATGTTTATATAGTAAGGGAACAAGCTTCATTATATAGTTAGGCTCTTAGACAATCATGATGAATTGTACGAGTATCTTCATGTCTTCATGTTCCATATACCTAATCAGTAAGAGTCAATATGAATGATTGTTATACTACTAAAATACTTCTTAAAAAAAAAAAAAGCTCGGTGGAAGTCAACCCTGATGAGACTACATCTCTCAATATAATCCAAGTATCAAGAAACACTTTCAATATTAAGAGTTGACTCTCATGATCTGAAAACCAGTTATCTTGTCAATTGAAGGTTTTGAGGATTTTAGACAATCACAATTTAAAATTAGTGTCATGGGAAAATTGAAACAAATGTTCTACATGGACTTTTTTATTGAATGAAAAAGAGAACATTATCAGACTGAAAATTATTTTGAGGAAAATATTCATTTATTATCATAAAATTAAATTATTTTATCAAATAAGCAACATGATTGTCCTGCTGCTGTAGCAAGAGTAGATGTAGGGAGCAGGCTTCACTTTTTCTGGTAACTTTTGCTAGTCCTTTCTTGTCTTTCTCATCTCCCTCCTCTTCAACTTTGGAGTGTATTAGGGCTCAGATCTATTTTGGAGATTTTTCTGCTTTGTCATTAACTATCTTAGTGAATTAGTGCAGTATTATGATTTTAAGTACTATGCATATATTCCAAAATTTATATATATATATATATATATATATATATATATATATATATATATATATATATATATATATAAACTACCCTGAACTCTCCCTGTGCTTTGACTACATACAACTGACAACATCTCCACCTAGATTGAAAACAGGCACCTCACATTTAATATTCCCAAAATCAGCTCCAGAACTCCTTCCAGGAACTTGCTTTTCACAGTCTTCACAGTTGATCTCAGTAACGACAATGCCAACCCCAACCTGCCAGTTGCTCAGACAAGTACTCTTGCCAGATCTTTCATCACCTAGTTCAAGAGCACATCCTGCTGGCTCTACATTCGCCATGTGTCTGTAACCCGAGTGCTTCTTGCTGCCTCCGCCCATGTGACTCTGATCCATGGCACTATCATCTCTCACCAGGAATATCCCAGGAGCATCCCATTGGTTTCCCAACTTCCTGCATTGCTTTGTTTCAATCTGTTCTCAAATCAATTAATCTTATCAGGTTTTTCCTCCACCAAAAACTCTCTAACAACTTTTTTTTTTTTGTCTCAATTAATATACAGCTGTTCTATAAGGGAGCAAATTTTTTATTTTCCCCTTTTTAAGTTTTAATTTTAAAATCTTTTGATTGACACTTATTTGTACATATCTATGAAGCACAGTGTTATGTGTTGATTCATGTATAGTTTGGCTAATAATCAAATAAGGATAATTAGTATAACTATCACCTTAAACTTTTATCATTTCTTTGAAGTGAATACATTAAAAATTCTTTCTTACCATCTTGAGGTATATTGTATGGTACTGTTAACTATACTGTGTCACAGTATTCATTATACTGAGAAACAAAACATCAGAGCTTAATCGTCCTATTGATCAATGTCTCCTCAAAACTTACCCTCTCAACACACACCCCAGTCACTGGTAACTGTCATTCTACTCTCAATTTCTATAAGATCTTCTTTTTCAGATTCCACACATGAGTGAGATCATGCAGTACTTGTTTCTCTGGGCCTGGCTTATTTCATTTAACATAATGATCTTTAGATTCAACCATTTTGTCAAAATGAGGATTCCATCCTTTTATGACTACATAATATTCCACCATGTATATATATTTCATCCATGGGTGAGTGAGTGGGTGATTCCACATGTTGGCGATTTTGAGGGGTGCTACAATAAGCAATGGAACACTGATTTCTCTTCAACATGCTGATTTTACTTTCATTGGGTATATATCCAGCATTATGGTTGCTGGATAGGATGGCAGTTCTATTTTTAGGTTTTTTTCTTCTGTTTTTAGGAAACTCCACACTGCCTTATTATTTTTATACCATTTTATACTATTAACAGCCCATAAAGCCTCACATGATTCTATTATTAAATTATTATTTCTTCCTACTCAATGTTTCTGCAGATATCCAAAGACTCACACCATCCTCATCTTTAGGTATTTATTCCAATTTACCTGCTTAGGGACTACTCTGTTTAATATTTTAACTCCTCATACATACAGCCCATTAGGATCTAGCTTTTTGCCTGCATGGGTCAATTTCATATCCCTAGCAGTTTCAACAATGTCTGGTATACAAAGAAACTTAAAAATATGTATTGAAACCAGGCCTGTTATTCTATCTCCTTGGGAGGCTGAGGCTAGAGCACCACAAGTTTGATTCCAACCTGGAAAACACAGCAAGAACCCTATTTAAAAAAAAAAAAAGATAAAGGAAGAAAGAAACACTTATCAAAGGAAGTGAAAATTCAAATATTTCAATCCCAATTTTGTTTTTATAATCATTTAAAAACTTACTATGAAATACTGGTTTTGGGACTAGTTATCATATTCCATTTACATTAAATGTAAAAAACACTTTTTAAAACTTAAAGAAGGAAAATTAGCCTGATAAAAATATTTCATAATATAATACATTTCCATGCTTCTAATTCAGTGCATCATCTCTTTTATATTCTGGTATAAAATGGTCTTAAGGATCTAACCCTTCAAAGATATTGTTATGGTTTGGGTGTGAGGTGTCCTCCAGAAGCTCATGTATGAGACAAATCAAGAAGGTTCAGAGAAAAAAGGATTGGGTTGTGAGAATCTTAACCCAATAAGTGAATTAATACCCTATTAGGGATTGACTGAGTGGTGACTGAAGTGGTCGGTGGACCTGGGGCATGGCTTTGGGTATATACTTGCATCTGGAACATGGAGACCTCTCTCTCTGCTTCCTGATCACCTTGTGAGCTGCTCCCTTCTGCCACACTCTTTTGGCATGATATCCTGCCTCACCTTGAGCCCCAAGGAATGGATCTGGCCTTTTGTGCACTGAGACTTCTGAAACTGGGAGCCCCTAAATAAACCTTTCCTCCTTTACAGTTGTTCTGGTTGGGTCCTTTAGTCACAGCAGCAAAAAAGCTGAGTAAAACAGATATGCCTAATGAGGGAAGATTAATGGTAAAGGAAGAAAAGAGTTTGAATGGCCCAGAGTTCCTCAGTTCCAGCCCTGTGTCACTAAGGTGGTTTGCCCTCTTCAGAGCTGGTGAAGTTGTAGTACAGCCGGGGCACAGAGGCATCATGGGGGACTGAGCTCACCTCAAAATAATCCTTATTTATTTATTTATTTTTACTCATTTTTTGTTGTGTTTTTCTTTCACATAACAGGAAGTCTGAACTAGGCCATTCCTGGGCTTAATCCACTAGTTTAGTGATAATACAAAATACATTTCTAATGTATTTTTATCTTTCTGTGACAGGTATACAATGGCTGCTAAAGCTATGGGTTGATGTTCAATTGGAAAAGAAAGATAAAAAGGAAAGGTACAGCCAGTAATTCATTCATAGATGAGGCTGATGTTTATGATGTAGTGTTTCTCTGCAGAAACCAAGTACAAAACTCATGCAATGGGAAAATTATTCAACTTTATGTGTATCAAGAAGAGTCCATTTTTTTCCCATATCCATACATCCATACAAAGACTAATATTTGTTTCTGTCTTGGTAAGAAAAGAAAATCAGGCCAATCCAACTATATAACATTTTAAGTCAAATGAGACATGATTTTTATTTAAGCTACTTTTTAAAAAAATAAAGTTTAGTGATTTATAGAACTGTACAATTATTTCGCTTGCTCATATTTTTGTTTCCTTTCTTTTTTTTTTTTTTTTTTTTTTTTTTTACTTTTTTCCTTTCTCAGATCCTCTGGATAGAAAACTATAATGTCTCTTTTGGGCATCATATATACATCTTTAGTATGCAGAAAATATAAGAAATATTTTAAACAAAACTAAGAGAAATAAAAACTAAAATAGGACATTAATCCACACTTTCAGGCCTGTCTGTAAGCAAATATTTTCTATCTACCTGTTTCAGATATAGCAGTATTTTGTCATGTCGGCTACTTATTTTTCCATATATTATGGGGTCTACTTGTATAAGGTTGTATGTCCTACATTAATTGCAGTCTTCAGCATAGATCATCATCTACTATGAAATGGTCACTCAAGTAATTGCTGATGAACTAATTCCTGGCTATGTCTTCCAAAATGACAATCCTGCATAACATAAACCAGTCACTGATTTTATTCCTGGCACTTATGCCCATCACCATGTCAGAATCTTTAATTATTGTTATCTGCACATTTACTTGTAGACCATTTGCAATAATTCTCAGATGAAAGTACTAGAATGCTCATTGAATAATGACATCCATTTTTTTTTTTTTGGTGTGTTCTTTCACATAACATTCACATAAATAGGCATCTTCTGGATTTGATTCACTAGTTCAATGACACCAGGGTTAGCATTTCTGAAAGTTTCTTTGCCCTTCTGTAGCAGGTATAAAATGGCTGGTAAGATTACAGCCAACAAGTTCATGTTCCAGGCAAAAAGAAGGAGAAAACGGAAGGATACAACCAGTAATCCATTCAGTCCCTTACAAAAAAAGTTAAAGGTTTCCAGGAAGTGCTTCAGATGCCTGCATGCTTCTGAGGAAGGTGAGCAAGTGGCAATGAGGTTAGAAACATATTATCTTAGTTGCTTAGCATCTGCCACAAGCACAATCATGGACATCCTCTGCATCTCTCAATTTCTCTGACCATAAACTAGGCATAAGACTAAGAAATTATGTCAGGGGAAATTGAGCTTATAAAGTGTTTGGGATCAAGATAAAATAACAAAACATTCATTAACTAGAAAAATAGGGGAATGGATTCTCAGATAAATAAATGTAAAGTAATACTCAGTGAATCACAGAATGGAAATGCAAGCCTACTCTTGTTGAGCATGTACTAATGCAGAGAGAACAAAAAGGAGTATAGTGCTTACCTTTATTCTTTTCTCCCAATCTCAAGGCAACTTATGCCCAATGAAGCAGCAAGCAATCACATAAAAGACAAATATATCCGTACTCTTGCAACCAGAAAGTGTAAAATTGTTCTACGTGTTTTGGGAAAGGGACAACTAAGTTATTTTGGAAAACAATCTGAAGTGTTTGGAAATCAAAATGTTAAATCATTCTAAATCATTTAAATGTAAGTTTGAGATTGTTTTCATAATAGATTAGCTACCTTTCAAACAAATACTAATTGTATTAACAAACTTTAAATGCTGTATTATATGTATATATTTGTTACAAGTTAAATTAATACATTTGTAAAGGTCTTTTTTGGTATTATTTTAGAAATATCAAAAATATAGATTAAATGTCTTAGTTAATACAGATAGTATGCATTTTGATCTTAATCTACACATTTGAAAATTTAGACAGAAGCTATAATAAAGTACACATTTGTATTATTTTGACAAAATAAGTATACAATCTTGTCTGAATTTAACACATATAATGAAACAAATAACTTTTAGTCACCTTAAATGCCAGAACCCATATACAAAAGGTTTCCTGTCATGTTTGGATATTTATTAAGCATTCTTCTGTGACAGCATATCTTATTAACTACATATAAGACTCTGTATTTTAAAAATTACAACTCATATATTTTACTAATTCACAAATATATCATCTCCCTAAGTCACAATTAATAAAGAAAAAATCTTGATACAATAGATTACCTTGACAAGTCTCATATTTTTTTAAAAAAATAATAACAGCTATGCCATTTTATACTTCTATTTCAAATAAAAAGTTCTCTGTCCTTCATTAGGATTAGTGAGAAATTGATATTTTTATACTGAAATGATGAAAAGAATTGTAATTACCTTTTATATTCCAACAAATGTAATTTATTCAGTTTTACCAATATTTAAGTTGTCTAATTTTAGCCTGTAAGATTTAGGAATTGGAGCCAAAATTTAATTTTTATAATCCTAGACGATCACTAGGTGGCACTGTTGTCACAATGAAACTGCTGAATACTCAGGCTGTTTTCAGGTTCTAGAAATAGCAGAATCCTCTGAAGCTCTTGTTTAAGACCTCTCTGTGTGTTACTTTCACTTTTCCGCTGTGATTAAAATATATCTGTAACAAATATAAAATAGATTAAAATTCATTGTCAACATCTGCTGTTCACTATGAGGTGTGAACCATAACTTTTAAAGGATGTGTTCTGCAAATTCTAGAGTTAAAAAAAAAAAAAAATGAAAAGGGAATAGCAGCTATTATGAATAAAACTCCTATTCTTTTTGTTCAAAGTCTTTATTGTTTTAGTTTAATGTAACCATACTATACAAATACTTTAAAATCCTTTCTGGAAAAGATTGACTGAAGTTTTTGGGTAACAATTACTGACCAAGTCTCTTTTCCTTTTAAATGATAGAAGAAATAATTCCAGACAATATTAGTCTACAGTAAAAATAAAGGGAGAACATCTTTAAAAATCAGTTAATATGTTTGTATCTCTGTGTAAACAGGAAAATGGGGATACAGGAAAAAAAAGAAACATTTCTGTAAAGGGAAAAATGCTTAATTCTAAAAAGATATTTGAAAATGTCAGGTGAAGAGGTGAGGAAAAAAAATGGAGATAGGATGTGATTCTTTTTTTTTTTTTTTAATTAATTTTTATTGTAGGTTGTTCAAAACATTACATAGTTCTTGATATATCATATTTCACACTTTGATTCAAGTGGGATATGAGCTCCCATTTTTACCCCATATACAGATTGCAGAATCACTTCAGTTGCACAACCATTGATTTACATATTGCCATTCTGGAGTCTGTTGTATTCTGTGCCTTTCCTATCCTCTACTATCCCCACTCCCCCCTCCCCTCCCCTCTTCTCTCTCTACAGGTCACTGCAGCAGGTCTACCAAATATCAGATTGAAGATGAGCTTTGCCCTGCTTAATCTGAGCTTAAGTCAGATATATGTATGTAGAAATGAAAGGGAAAGTTTGCTGAACTCTGAAAAACTGGGAAGCTCATCTGCCGATAAGTGGTATTAGGTTTTAGCTTTGTGCCCAAAGCTGCAGGTTAGTCCAGTGGGTAAGAACACAGGTTCTAAGTTTGAGTGCCTATATTTGAAATCTGGCACACGAGGATATTAATTGAACTTCTAAATTTTGATTTTGTAATCTAAAAATTGGAGTAATTATATTACCTTGAATTGATTTGTGAATCAAGTTTAAAAATCTATGTAAGGCCTATGATGTTGGGCTTTAGTTGAAGGTATGGTGGAACAGATGCTTGTGGAAAATTGTTATTGCTGGCACCGTCCTGGAACTGCACAACTGGTGCCACATCCCTGTTGACATGTTGCTTGAAGCCATCAGCAATCTGATCCAAAAGGGGATAGGTGCATACTTTGGATCAGGATTGTACTCCAAAGCTTGGTCCTCAACATGGTGCTATTAGAAGGTTGTGGAAATTTAAGAGGTGGGGCCTAATGGGAGATTTTAGATTATTGGGTGTGTGTCCTCAATGAAGACTGCTGGAAGCCAGTCTTTCTCTCTTCTGTTTGCTTCCAAAGCTGCCATGAGGTGAGCAGCTGGCTTTGCCACATGTTGCCTCATCACAGGTCTAAAAGCAATGGGGTGACATGATCATGGACTGAAACCTCTCAAATTGTGAGCTAAAATACACATTTCCACTTTATAAGTTGATTATCTCAGGTATTTGTGAAAGTCGTAGAAAGCTGGCCAGCATACTGTGTTATTCCTGGAGTGGACCTGTGGTTCAGGGGCCTCAGGGAATTTGGTTCTCTCCAAATTTGGTTTGTACTATAGAGCATCCTCAAACCACTGCAGAGCCTTGGAAAATGTACATAAATTCTCTGAATCTCAGTTTTCTAGTGTACAAACTAGAAATAAAAAGAGTTAACCTCACCTTAAAGGAGGTAATGTGAGGACATCAATTTATTGCTACAATCAATGCAATAGGAAGACCTCAGTGTATATTAGGTGTAATGGTTTCAATATTTGATGTCCCCAAAAAGCTCATGGGTAAAACAATGCAGGAGAGTTTAGAGGTGAAAGGGTCAGGTTATGAAAGTTTTAACTTATTAGTCCCTAGTGGGGATTAAGTAAGTGGTAATAGGTAGGCATGTAGGGTATAGCTGGAATAGGTGGGTCATCAGAGTGTACCTTAGAGGTGTATATATTGTCCATGGTGAGGGAAGTCTCTCTCTGCTTCCTGGTGTCATGTCCCCAGCTGCTTTTCTATGCCTCATACTTCCACCATGATGTTCTTCCTCACCTAAGGCTCTAAGTAATGGAGTTGGCAATATATGGACTGAGACCTACGAAACTGTGAGCCTCCAAATAAACATTTCCTCCTTAAAATTGTTCTTGTCAGGTCTTTTGGTAGTAGAAAAAAAACTGACTAAAATATTAGATATTAGTACCACTACTTCTATTACTAACAGACGATATATCCTAAGTCCTGAGTGTGTGAAGGTTTATTCCCTTCAACTTATTAAATTACTTAATGACTTAAATAATATATTTCTATGCTGAACTCATCACTAACTCTAGAAGAAAATGATTTATTAATATCAAAGGAATTTAGAAAAATGGCAACATCCCTAGTCTACACCCAAAACACATGGATTTAATGTGTAGGAATAATGAGATATGGAAATCAAAATATACCACTGTAATTTGCCAACCCAATGATACAAACATCAAGTACTTTAATTTTACCAAATTAAAATTCTCATCTTGCTGGGGATGTGGCTCAAGCGGTAGCACACTCACCTGGCATGCGTGTGGCCTGGGTTCGATCCTCAGCACCACGTACAAACAAAGATGTTGTGTCCGTCGAAAACGAAAAAATAAATATTAAAAATTCTCTCTCTCTCTCTCTCTCTCTCTCTCTCTCTCTCTTTTAAAAAAAATTCTCATCTTCATAAAACATATATATATCTAATTGGAAGAGAATCTAAATTGTGATTTTAAAATGTATACAAGCATACTGTTTTATTAAACATGCCCAACTTTAAGTGATCGTAACTACAGTAAATGATGAAATACCTGGTCTAAATTGCACCAATGCTTCTCCTAATTCTTTTGGGAGAACTTGGTAACTTTTAGCAAATCCTGGAGTGTCAAAAGGATAAGAAGGTTCCCATTAGATTGTAAACTACATGATTATAAATACTGGTTTCATATTCCCAGCACTGATTTCAGTAATAGCATGTGGCAAATATTAAGTAATCTTTCTTAAGAAAGAACAAATGAATAAACAAAGTTCAAATATTCTGACAGTTGAATCATAATAAAAAGCTGCTTAAAGCTTCTTTCTGGCATTGGCAATCAAAATCACTTCTCATATCTTGGGTGGCAGCTCTGTAACCTGTGGGTCTTTGTTGACATTTGAATACTGAACAAATGGGCAAAGGATACTTCAGCCTGATTCATACCTGACTGTGCTGCTTTACCTTTCCCTGAAAGAGGCCAAGCTCCTTTTTTGACACTTTAGAATTTGCTAAAAATTACCAACTTGTCTCAAAAGAATTGGGAAAAGCATTAGAGTAGTTTATACCAAGTATTTCATTATTTACTACTAACTTCTACTGTTCTCATTAGTATATTCAAACTAATGCTTCATCCTGTTTTTTAGTCTAGCAGAAACTTGTTTTCATACAATACATTTTTAACTTAAATAAATAATAATTTTTATAAATCACTTACTCCTTGCCCTTAAGAAAGCAGGTCAAGATACTGTGCAACCATATAAAATTTAAGAACAATAATAGATAACTTTGAGTGAGATATCCTATACTGCAGGCACTATGCCGACCTCCTCATATTTATGCAATGTTTAAGATATCCTGAAAGCCAGACAGTTCTACAAATAACACTGAGTGTCACGGAGTAACTTCTTCATGATCGCACAGTTAATTAATCCAGGAGCTAGAATGTAAATCCAAATATTTCTGGCTTCATGTCTGTAGTTTCTAAACATTTCTACTGTCACTAAAAGAGTTTGCTGAAAGCCATGATTTCTCTATAAGAGAATAATTATTTAAGGTAACTAAGTTTATTTGTGTTATTTGCATGCCAGTTTTGGATGGCACAGCTAATTGACTAAACACAAAGCAATTTCTGGGAAAAAGTACTGTTCTGTGGGACAAGAAGTTAAGTTTACAAAAGGGTTATAAAGAAAGGTTCACACAAATAAGTGGCACCAATTTTTTTTTTTTACATAAATTCATTAGATATCTACTGTGTGCTGGATACCAAGAGATCTCCCCAGAAAATAAATAAGTAGATAGATAAACAAATAAATAAATAAGTGGTGAGGCAGATCTTACAGATGAATGAGAGGCCATGGTCCCATAAACTTAAGAAGAAGAGGCTTCACAGGTGCTCTGTCCACGTTAAGCATGAACATGTGGGTCTTGCTACTTCAAAGCAACAAGAATGGAAAATAACTAGGCCTAGTGAAATAAAGGATTGAACAATGAGATGAGAATAAAATAATGCCACCAGAGGAAAAAATTAATCAAAGTGAATGAGGTAGGTTATATTATTTTGACTCCAACTCCCACAGCATGTGTCTAAGCAGCCCGAATGCTTTCCCCTCATACATTCTCTGTTCTACTTGTCTTTTATCAGCTTCATCGGTCAGGAAAGTAAGTGGCTGTTGTATCAATATATTTCTTATATTAAGACCATCTGCCAGCTCAATTACTCCAGTACATTCTCACAGTATGAGATTTCTCAGAGGAGTAATTCTATTGTAACACTGCAGAAATTATATAAATGTCCTAGGAGACCAAGAGGAAAAAAATATTCAGAATGACAGTCGTTTATATTGTAAAGAGGTCTGAAATGTATTGTTGTATTGCTGTTGTTGTTTTTCTCCTAAACTTCAGAACCTTATTTTGATTTTGACATCTTAAAACTATATATTGTGCTTTGTTTATTTAATCTTCATGAGACAATAAGTTCACATGTTAAAATTGAAAAGTCACAACAATGTATGAAGCATTTAAAGGTAGTACTATTTAATGAAACATAGATAGAAACCAGCTTTCTGTCTCTTTTACCTTCATAGCATTTATTTCTATAAATGTAACTTTCCCCATCTCTAGAAGGACCAAATTAATAGCTAGACTTGAGGCTGGAGTACAAAGGCCAAGGGACACTTTATTCTGAGTTATGGACTTACTTCATACATTCCTCTCATATAAATTGTCAAAATTAAAAGTAGACTTATAGAATATAAATACATTTAGTGTTCATTTTGTGACTTGATACCCAGGACAATAACCTGTAAGAAAATATGGCTTTATGATATAAATGATATCTTAGTGAATATTCTCATTTACAAGAATGGATGATACTGAAAATTATCCTTCCTTATGAAGGATAAAAATGTGTTCAAGATGAAGTGGGGGCAGGTGTGTTAATTTTAGCTCAGAATTATTATTGTGTGCATGGAAGCCTAGTAAACACTACTGTTGGATGCTAGGGAACACTGTAATCTCTTAAATCTTAATAATTTGTTGATAGTCTTGAAACATTAACAACTGATCAGCTCAGGCTGGTTATTAAAGAAAGCATATTCCTATTTTGTTCTTTTTCAAGAAAATAAATTTTCCACATTTATATATATAGTCACAGAGGTCATTTTTTAAAACTTTTGGACATTAGCAAAAATTAATAAGTTTAATTAGAATCTGAGTTCAACTATTCAGATTTCGGCTCAGAATTCAGCTTATTCCCATTTTTTAGGAACAGGTTTCAGTGCATTCCTACAGAGAAGTGTGCATAAAAAGCAGGTGACCTTTGGTGCTCTCTCCCATAGCTGAGAGACTGTTGGTTTACATTCATTAAGCTGTTGATATGTTCAAAGAACTCCACCTGATTATTCCCTTTCTCTCATGGGATGATGTCCTCTCTGGGCAGAAGGAAAAAAAAAATCATCCAAATCGAGATTCTATTATTTTCCTCCTGAATTCTCTCCCTGCTCCAGTTTATATGAGGCAGCAAAGAACATCTTGCACAAAGTCCACTGAGCAGACTCTTTATTCCATGGAAAAGAAAGTTGCTGGGGAGAGAGGTCACAATTCTGCTTTTTTTTTTTTTCCTTTTTATTAAAGTGCCCAAAGTGAATTTATTTAGTTAATATTTATTTTGTGAGGGTCAACTCTGACTGCAAAGGTTGATAAGGGTCATGTTGCTCTGCTCTGGGCAAAGGTCCAAAGCCCTTGGCATAATCAGGCTCCACAGCTGGGGAAAGGAGCATGTTCTTTAGAGCCCCGAGAACTGCTTTCCTCATCTTTGCTGTACTTGCAGGTTTCTATTTTATTAAAGAATTGAGTACATGACAAATTTTCCAAGTGATATCAGAAAAACGCCTTTGAAAGTATGTAAATGAGCAAATGTACATGAAAATTTTTACAAACCATGATAAAATGTACAAACATAGGGATTGTTAATGTTTTATTGATAAGTAAGAATATGCAAATGAAAAAAAGTTTGCCACTTGTGAATATGGCTCTAAATGCAGGCATCCACTCCAGCCATGAGTAACTAGAAGTAGAAACAATATTCAGACATCTAGAGAAGACTGGTTCTGCACAAAGCCATATTTGAATAGGTTTAAGGTTCCAATAGCCCTGCATCTCTTCACCAAGGATCGTGGCTTTGGAACTATCATTATAAGGGTTTCTAATGGGTTACTAAGGAAAGTTTGCTATTTTTTTAAGTGATAGCACATGAAGAAAATATCATTCTTTATAAAGCAACCTATGCTTTCCAAATAAAATAGATAGGGGAGGAAATCCACTAGGGAACTCTGCTCAGTGCTGGTCTTGCTAAGTACCCAAAAGATAGAGGCTGGTCTTGCTAAGTAACCAAAAAGAAGATATTTGTATAACTTATAACCCACTACAACACAAGTGTTAGCCAAGAAAATAAATAGGTGGAAAATATAGAAATCTGATCATTCTTCCTTTTCCTCACCAGGAATGTAATGCCATCCTGAAATTAAAGAATAAATAGATAAGAAATGTTTGAGGATGGGCAAAAATCATTGTAGTTGACACTTGTAGGGGCAGCCGTCATGTTTAGTATATTTGGGTGTATTTATCTTTATAGAGTTAGGGCTGTGTGCATGTGTGTGTGTGTGTGTGTGTGTGTGTGTGTGTGTGTGTGTTTACGCACTTACATATGTGTATGCGGTTCATTGGAGCTTTAAAATGGGACAATAAAAGGGATGTGGGTTTAGCTAAGTGGTGTCACAGTTACCTACAATATATGGGTCCCTGGATTCAATCCTCAGCACTGCAAAAATAAGAAAGAAAATCAAGTGGATAAGGGGAGAATCCCACTAAATGAAACTTACTTTTCCTTTTAAATTGGACCAGCCTTGTTTCCTCTTCCCATCTCTGGTATGATTACTCTCCATCACCATGGATGGACATGGTAGTTATGCAGGAAGCTGAATAGGAGCAGAGTTTTAAGGCAGAGACTAAGCACACATCATTTTAAGAAAAAAAAAAAATGAAAGAAGAATTATGTAGCAGAAATAACCCAAGGTAGAACACTTACTTGTGAAGACAGGAACTGAGAAAGCAAGAACAGAGGCAGTAACTGAAAATAGGGTGCTTTTTCCTTGGCCCTCCTTACCTTAACCATAGTTCCATTTAAGTAAGAATGACACTTAGCAATGACAGAAACCAGTCGCCATATTCATTCAAAATGGCAGGAAGAGTTATTGAAGACACCTGTATAAACCCACATTATTCTCAGAGATCTCCTAAAAGAATAAATACTTATTTGAAAATGCTAAAGTAACAAAAGATAAATGCAGAATTCTAAAGAAAATATACAGCATCTTCACATTTCAAGAAGACTTTTACAACAGAAGTTTCCAAGATTTTGGTGGAAGACAGATTTTTTTTTCTCCCTTAGGCCGGCTGTGCTGCAAATTTTCTCAGTCTATTGGAATTTACTGCTCTTTTCACCCAAAATCACTGTAAATGTTGTGACATGTCTAAAAATGTGTCTGCTCTCCTCTGGTTCATGTAGCCTCAAACTATTTTTCTTTATAATTTGACCATGCACTTTCAAAGAGTGTGTTACTATCTTCCTTGTTAGGGGCTGTTTTTTATTCATCACATGGGAAGTCACTTTTCAGTTAGTTTGAATAAAATGCCATAGATGGAGATTTGCTGTCTTGTAAATCAAAAATCTTTTGTACATGTGCTGAGTATAGAAAAAATTAGCTAAATATGCTTGCTTTAATTAAACAAATTTAGGTTTACAAAAAGATGGGCAAAGTAGAATTTTAATTAAAATTTTAATGTTAAAGTGATCATATGACATTCTTGAAACTAGCTGAATTTTGAGAATAGAAAGGGATTGTTATCTATTACGCAGGTTTTGACCTGAAATGCCCAAGCCAAAGTGTGAGGTTTGGTTACCTTTGGTTACCTTGTCAATACTCCCCATCTTTCCCTGCACTTGGCTGTGTGACCCAGGTAAGTGACAATCCTTTTGGGAATGCACCAGTGTTGACAGTGTGAGTGAGCTTTGGTGCTGGACTTACTTTTACTTCAGGATAACTAGTACTACTAGTTAGAAAAAACTAGTTCTATGTGTTCCTCATCACCTTTCCACAATGAATAAAAAGCTGTGAAAAGATGTTTCTCCAGTTGTATTCCAGGACTCCTTTACTCTGCCATTTATTTATTTATTTAATTGTGTATGTATGTATATATGTATGTATGTATGTATGTATGTATGTATGTATTTTTCATTGATTTTTCCTTCTTGGGGGAGGGGGGGCTTCCTCAAACACAAAAATTAGAAAGGGCTAAAGATATATACTGATGAACTGGCAAAGTTCATATTATTCTCTCATACCATATGTCCTCTCCCACCCACATCACCTCTTATCCTGTCTTCAGTTTCCAGAAAAAGCTAACTATGGCAGTAAAAAATATGTCTATTTACATAATTCCCTTTTGATATTACAATAAGAATACAATGTTCATAAATTTTAAATAATTCATTATTATGTTAAAGTTAGGCAAAGTGTCCTTCCATCAGCCTATCCTAAGATAACTCTCACTTGTAAAAAGCAACAGTGATTTTTAACAAGTTTCTTATGGAAATACATAATCATTCTAAATTGTGCATTGGAAAAGAAGAAAATAAGTTTTAAAATTATTTTTAAAAACTAGAGTTATACAACATAGACATTAGGGGTAAAAAAGAAAACATAAATCAATTTTATTCTAGTTAGGCTCAAGTTTTATAGTAATATTTGCCATCTATCCCCTGAGTGGAGTGTTCTCCACTTACATTAATGCGTCTAGAAGCTTTAGCCTTATTTGAACATATTGGACAAATTAATTCTTCTTACATTATAAGATAATTCAATTTAAAATAAGCTTCAACCAAAACTAAATGTTGGCCTGAAGTTTTGTGTTTGTAATGTTCTATAAGAAGCCAGAATACATTTTAATAGGTGAAAAGGAAGCACTGGAGAAATTATATGTGTGAGTGTGTGTGTGTGTGTGCACATATGAGTGTATATATGTTGTGTTCCATAATCTTCTAGGTCATCAGCAGGGAACAAGGAGTTGATGCAAGCTACTTAACAAAACTTTTAGTGCATGAAAAAAATATTGAGATTAATGAAGCCAGTTTATATTTTACAGAAGGGATGCAATTTTTCCAACAGCTCATGTGAGGAAGTTGTTCAGTAAAAATACCAAAGGTGATTAGATAAGAAAAAAATAACTTGCAAAACTTCTTTTCTTTCCAAACATTCATTTGTGTGTCTAATTCAAAGCCTGATTACTTTCAGGTATTTGAAGTTCATAGTTCTGCTATTAAATTCAGTGACAAATGTATCATGCATTAAACTTTAGATGGAAAACCCAACTGAGATTTGCAGAAAGTTGCACAAATGAGTCATCCTCCAATATTAGTGTGTTCCTGCCTTAAAAATTTATCTCGAGAATTATTCAACAATCATCAAGGTCAAAAACAGCAACAGAAACAGAGAAATGCATATTTCATATATTTAATAATAAGACATTGAAGCAATAGCTTCTTGATTACATATACCCATAAAGAGCAATACAAAATATAAGAACCAATAACTCAAAATAGTTTCTATCAATTTGAAATACATCATACGTATTTGCTTAAATGTTCTGGGTATTCAGATATTAAAATAAATACACAGCGTGTGCAATTTTCTCAGCATCTTAAGTCAAGGTCCACCAAGTGTGGCTTTATTGTATAGGACATATTTTTGTAGAGTTGATAGTAATTTCATTCAAATATGAGAAGAAAAACATAAACCTAAGTCATAAATAAGTTAAATGGGCTGCTCATGGGGTCAAACACTTTTTGTTTTAATTTGTAGCCCATTTCTGATTTTTTTTTCCTGACTGTATAACCTTGGGGAAGTTGTTTAACTTCTAGGAGCCTTATCTTTCCACTGCATAAGTTGACAGCTTCTTCCAAAGATTAAATGGTAGTTATTAATAGAATTATTGGGGGGCTGGGGATGTGGCTCAAGCGGTAGCGCACTCGCCTGGCATGCGTGCAGCCCGGGTTTGATTCTCAGCACCACATACAAACAAAGATGTTGTGTCCGCCGAGAACTGAAAAATAAAAATATTAAAAAATTCTCTCTCTCTCTCTCTTAAAAAAAAAAAAAAGAATTATTGGCCTAGAAAATCATTTCAAGATTATTTAACCCAACTCTTCATTTTGTAAGGCTTAGACGTGGTCCACAGACTTGACTGAGTTCCCCAAGCTTACATGTGGAATTATCTCCAGCTCACCCATGCAGTTAGGAGCACAGCTACTAAACAGCCTGCTCCCACATGCTCTAGCATTCTGCCTGCAGATACTTCAACTACTAGAATTCTTGGCCAATATTGTTTATGTTAAACCTTATTAATACATGATTTTTCTGTTTTCCAGCATTTCATTTCCACAATTTGAGCTATTAGTCATACTAAATGAAGTCCTAGAATGTAAATAAAACAGTAGCTAAATTTAGCTGTGTTCATTAGATACTGCTAGCCAATAATATCTCACAGAAATAATATCAGTTTTTTTTTTTTTTTTTTACTAATCTTCACTAATTCTCTGGAGACTTTATTCAGTAAAATTACATAGTGCATTCACTATAGAAATAGAAATAAATTTAAATAAATTTAAATTTATTATAATATAATATTCCATGAGTTATGTTTCTATTTTTAAAAGATATTGGGCTTAAATCATCAATGATTTATAAGAGATTTCATTAAAATAAAAGATGCATGACTGTTTTGTATTATCCTTTCTTTCAAGTGATTTTTTTCAAATTATTTTCAAGGCTTTTATAATGAAAGATAAATAAAATTATACAAAACTCTAAATTACTGGTAATATTTTAATTTCTTAGCTACTTTTAGAAGGAGTACAAATCTAATAGAAAATAGAAGTGTTATGCCATCTTTACCTTTTTCTTTTTTTTTAAAGCATACAAAACTGAGCAAACAGAAATACCAATGGGACATGATGTTATGATTTAAACCTTTCCACTCACACTTGAATTTTATTAGGTAGAAGCAAACTTGTAGCCTAAGAAAGAAAACCATCAAGATGGAGTTCTAGGCCTCCTCAATCCAGGTCTAGACCAGTGGTTCTTCAACCTGAGCATGTGTCAGGATCACCTGTAGGGCTCTTTGCATCACAGAAC
Source organism: Callospermophilus lateralis (assembly GCF_048772815.1). Taxonomy (NCBI): domain Eukaryota; kingdom Metazoa; phylum Chordata; class Mammalia; order Rodentia; family Sciuridae; genus Callospermophilus; species Callospermophilus lateralis. The sequence goes on along the minus strand of NC_135310.1, from coordinate 105,394,010 downwards.
TCTGGGTCCCAGGTGAGTTTCTTCTGATTCAAAATTCTCAGGTAATGATAATGATGCTGGTCAGTCCAGTGTTAAACTTTGAGAATCTTTGGCCTGGACTTGCCACTGAGTCAAATGATAATGTGGCTATTTAGATGATGTTAGCTTTACAAATACAATACATTAGCATAAGTTATCATTACAATTATAATGATATTCATATTACTCTTTTAGGCAGCTGTGGATCATTATACATTTTATATATGACTGGGTTGTTGCAGGATCAGATTTGTAACACTGTCATAGTAGGGATCTGGCTGCTGGTCACAATATCTACAAACTATTCCCAATCAAATCAAACATGGGAACCAAACATCAAGTACTAGAACAGCAAGAGAACATAATCAAAGATACATCAGAGTAGTGGGAAACAGAATAGTTGTACCAGCACTGGGTAGAACACAAAAACTGCATAAATAGAAATACTTGACTTGACTCTGTGACTTAAGTTATTAAAACAGGATGTAAGGAGGTAAAATGCCCACATGGTGGGAATATTCAAAACCACTGCAACATAATACACTTGCTCTAGAGCCCCATACCTTGAGTAGCTTTCTGGATCTGAGATTCCTCAGTCCATTGAGTTCTAGATTTTAGTGTCCAGCAGAGATAATTTACTCCATGAGAATCAACGAATGCATATTATGCCAGGAGTTGCACTGTAGTGAGAGTTTCTAAAGCATAATTTGAAACACAAACATTCTAAATGGTTCAGTGTCTTCTAACAAAGTATTGATATGAAGACCCTTTTCATCCACTATTATAAGGCTCATCATAATTTTTCACGTGCTTGCCAGTCTGTATCCTTTCTGAAGAAACCTGCCCACACACAGGCCCTACAGTTGCCTAACTGATTGGATGAGGGTTGTATATCTGACTCAAGGGCCTCAAATTCATGTTTGCAGTGCTAAATTAGATTCTGACCAGCTGGACCAATCATTCTTCTTTTTATTAAATTTGAACTGAGGAATTGAGTGAGAAAATTCAAAGTAGCAATGGATTCAGAGAAAGTATATTTTATGAAGTTCTAGCATGGTATGTAGCTAAGGTCAATGTCCAAGAGACTAACTAGGTTAAAACCATTACCAGGTAATTGCATGATTGAACATTGTATGAAATATTGCGCATTTTAAATATTTATTTCATGTTTATTAGAATGTGAGTGTCCAAGTTTGCATGGAAGCTTCTCACTATTGCTTTGCTAGGGTATGATTTATTTTATGTGGATTCAAAGTCAACATCCCTTACACCAATTTACTCCCCATATGGTACAGAAAAAAAAAAAAAACCTAGATCTCTGAAGTCTTTGCTAATTTCAAAAATGATGATGCTGATACTTACTAGGTATATAACTGCAGATGAGAACATATACTTTGGGCATATATTACCCCTATGTAAGTGACAAGCTATGCTAATATGTACTCAATCTCATTATCATTGTCAGAATTTAAAAAATTAACGTACCACAAAGCCCTCTGCAATGTCTGGCATGCCTAGTACTTTTAATGTCATTTTAGTAGCCTCATATTTTATCATATAAAATATTGTTTCAATATACATCACCTGGGGTTAAACATCATTATTATATAGGGATCTGGCTTTAACAGTTTATGAAAAAGCAGATTTTACTTATGCTTAACATGTCAACTGTCATACATCTTCTTGCCATAGTATATAATTTAAAATACAGTGTATTTGTAAATACTGTTTAATCAACTTAGTGTTTACCTAGAGTGACGTAGTAAGGGGTTTCAGAAATCAGTTTTTGAAATTTCACATACTTCCAGAAATCTCGTCAAAAGCTAAGAAGTTCAGATGTTCTATACTTAGTTCTCATGAAATCTATAGTTTACTTTTTTTCTTCCCTAAGACTGCTGATCTGACTTCTAGACCAATACACTCTCATAATGTTCTCATGAGCTCCTCACTCTTTGAAAAAGAATGGGAGGTAAATAATATTTACACTGCACTTGAAAACTTCAAGCACGTGAGTCCAGTTTCATCTTCCAGGGAAGCTATTTTCACAACAGCTAATGCTTCATTACCAAGCCAGATCTGGGTGACAGCAGCATTGTTGTTGACAGTTCAAATGGCATATTTTTGAAAGAGAGTTTAATTCAGAACTACAAGTGGACACAGCAATCCAGACCTCTTCAACACCCTTATTATGGGTTTCATATTTTTGCCGGTATTTTCTTCCTTTTTAATAGGTGAGGCAGCTGACAACTGAATTAGTACACTCTCTTTAGTATGCCAGTGGCTCATGACAATAGCCTAAGGGGAAAGATATAGATAACTGAGAAGTTTTCTCACTGTTGTGATATATTTTTTCATATGGTTAATAAGGCAATTGAAATGACATTCTGTCACAGTAGTGTAATGCAGTGAGCTTGTGATTTCCCTTGTGCTACCACTAGGAGGAGATGCATTTTGTTTAATACAAAAAAAAAAAAAAGAGAGAAAAAAGAAAAATAAAAAGGAGATGACGAAAAGTGTGGTTAAAGACATGACAGTCTGCAAACTTGAATGTTTTTTACTATTATTAGATATCAAGAAGCATCTAATGCTAATGAGAGAGCCACTCTGAGTCTGTTCTGGTGATGAAAAGGTTAAATAGAATTAATAAAGAAAACTTAGAAACTTTAAAAAAAATTTATGAAATGGAGTTGGAAGGAAAACAGATAAAAATATTTGACCTACCCTCCCTAAAGAATATTTTAAGAAATACACACACACACACACACACACACACACACAGAGAGAGAGAGAGAGAGAGAGAGAGAGAGAGAGAGAGATAGGTGCTTCCTTTGCTCTAAACTGTTACTTAGAGGCCTTTATCAGATATTAAAATGTACTCAAATTCCATGTTAAGTAATTATATGCACTTAATGTTATGAGTTCATGTGCAGTTGATTATCTTGCTTAAATCATCTTTTTAAAGAAACATAACTAAACTTAAATTGATTATAATTTTTCCCAATTTTGAAATATCCACTTCCATATCCTTTCTACTTTTATTTGCACCTGGAAAACTTGCATGTCCTTTATATATTCTAGATATAACAGTGTCTTCAAGAAGCACACTTTTCATTACAGTTCTTTTCAAATGCCAGAAGATGAGAATTCTCAACTTGATCACTGAAACACTACCACTTGGCCTCATGACAGAGTCACATGGTGTGTGTATTAAGAACATGAAGACTATATTATCAAACATTAGGTTCAGATGTTTATTTAGTAAAATATCACTATGGATTAATTTGATATATACAAATACATAAATATATCTTAATATTTTATTAAGTTTGCTACTTCAGTTAAGTCCTTTATTGAGAAAGGTTTTATAAGGATAAACTGTTCTTGGATAGGTTAGCAGCTACCTAAACAAAGAAGGGTTATGACGGGTTTATTATCCACATGTGTTTAACACAGGTTGCTTGGTCTATTCACCTCTCCCATGTATTTTGTCTGATGAGTCTCTTCTAGACCTACAAAAAAAAAAAAAAGAACTTCTTGTTTTAATCATTTTTGTCATTGCTGTGACCAAAAGACCTGAACAAGACAATGTAGAGGAGGAAATGCTTATTTGGTACTCAATTGTTTCAGAGGTCTCAGACTCTATTACTCTGGGCCCTCGATGAGGCAGAACATCATGCAAGAGTTTGTGGAGGAAGGAATCAGCTCAGGACATGAGAGTGGGGTAGCAGAGAGAGCTTTCCCATCACTTGGGACACAATATGTACCACAAAGATAGGCCCCCAGTGACCCACTTCCTCTAGCCATACCCCACCTGCTTATAGTTCTATTCAAGTGGATCAATGCACTGATTAGGTTACAACTCTTGTCTCATCTAATGATTTTACCTCTAAATCTTCTTTCATTTTCTTACACATGAGCTTTTGCAGGACACTCATATCCAAATCATGATACTTGTCATCTGTTGATAATATGTCACATGTATGTCACTTTTGAAATTTAATTTTCTATAAGACAGACATTATTCTTTTAGAAAAGGATGGTTGTAATCCCCCCCCCCCATTTTGGTGAAAATGTCAAAATTCAGGAAACAAAGATGTAGCTCAAACGTGTATGCAACTTTTAAAACAATTTCACCATTTTAGGTTGTCTCTAAAATGTAAAATTTATTATTCTTACTGCTAAAAATAAAACTGGATACCACAAAATAGCTTAGCTTAAGATAACAGAGCTAATGACAAAGTTACACCAAAATATATTGACATCCCAACTGTATTTCACTTTCCACTGCTTTACATTTTTTATATAAGTAGGTAGAGAAGAAAAGGATGCTCCCTATACCTAATAGATATGACTTCTTTCCCACTTCCTGTTTTTAACTTTACTTAATTTTCTCCAAGATATAATAGGAAATAAACTCCCTTGCTCATTAAGGTAAGCAAGTTAGATATCTTTTCTGATTTCTATGAGTTGTATAACAATGTGATCATGAGAAATCTGAGTCAGAGTCATATCATTAATAGACTATTGCATAGAAAGAGGCAAAACCATTCCCATTTAGATTTTTGGAACTTGTAAAGAATGATGAAATGCAAATAGTTCTTTAAAGGATATAAGCATTGTGAAGGGGCCTCAAGTGATTGCTATAGGTAATAGGTAAATGAATAATGAAAGTTTAATGTAGCAAGTAGTTCTCTGGCTCTATGAACTAAAATACATATCAACGTTAACAGAAAAAAAAAATTGGCATGTTCCCTGGTTCCATGGAAATCCTATGAGTAACATAAATATTTGTCAGAGTAAGAAGACTAGAACTCTTACTTGGATGAAATCTAAGGAGTGTCTAGGCAAGGCAGTAACACTTTATAAAAGTCATAGATGTCAAATTCAAGGAGCAGAGCAAGGGCAAGTGCTCTTGTGTAAGTGACACACAAGAAGGGTCACTCTTCTGCCTTAATCATCAGATTGGGAGAAGTGGCTTGGTTTGATGTCCCATGGTTTCCATTTATCTTTCTTTCCTATAGGTATAGTACTGAGCCATATCCATGGCTCTCTTTTAAAATTTATTTTGTTTTAATTTTTATTTTGAGACAGATTCCTCACTAAGTTTCTGAGGCTGGACAAGAACTTGCGAATCTCCTGCTTCAGCTTTCCAAGTAGCTGGAATTACAGACATGTGCCACTGCACCCAGTTTAAAGCCCCAAATTTGACCATTAAAGATATTTTTTTTTCTGTTAATTTACCCAAAAGGGAAATAGCTCCAAATGGCATTTAGGTGATACCAACTCAAGTATTCTCAGAACAATGAAGAGAAGAGGAGATGTGACAGGAGGCACAGGGTGAGTACTGAGTCTCTCTCATCCTTCTCTAGTGGCTTCCACTCCACTGGCTCAGAAGATTACTGGAAGAGAAGATTATACATACAGGAAATGCACCACTCCTTCATTTCTTGGGGGAACAGAAAGAATCTACATAAGTTTGGAACCATGTCCCTCAGGTGAGTCATGTAGAGAATGGTCCCTTTTAAAATGATACCTATCATCATCAAAGTAGGCTTGGAGAAATTATGCCAGAGTTGATAATTTTCAAACAGGGGAAAACAGAGCATGTTCTTCAAATCACACTGAACTTTACAGTCCAGGCATAAATTAATACTCACTCTGTCAAATTGTACTCACTTAGGGTTAACATAGGAGGAAACTGGCTACAATCTTCACCTCTGGTTAACTTAAAAATAATGAAGGTATTTACCATCTTGCCACCACTGTTAGGAGCAGATTCCTCTACCCACATTTCAGAAGAACTGAAATGTGAGTGGAAAAGAATAACCAATAGCTTTTCAAGGCACAGGGTTTATAACACTAGAGGTCAAACCAAGAACCAGAATTGTTTGCACATATTTGACGGTTTGGAGTTAAATGAAAGAAACAATTTGAGGTATCAGATTTGGGAATACAACCAGATAAAACTAGAATGTAGTATCTGAATTTTGAAAGAGAAAAGTGGGAATCAGGTGCTACTGCTTGTACAAAACAAAACAAAAAACAATTTGCATCAATTCCATGTTGAGTGATTGGGTAACATCAAAGTGACCCTTCCCTATGACCAGTCTGGGGGTATACTAACAGTAAATTATGAGTTGCTTAGTTAAGTTGAACATGAACAGACAGACAATTACCATTACACAAAATCCTTAAACATAGTTTTTCATACCTTTTCTCCCTCCCAGGATGGCAACAGACATTGACTAAAGAACAACATATAATATATCTTACTATACTCAAATGTATTTACTTGTAGATTCTTCTGCCTAAGCAAAGATTGAGGAGTTTCTTGATTACTTATCTTGAGTAATTTACTTTTTGTGATTGTAATGTGGATCTTGTACACATGCCTAGCGACGTGGCACGTGTCTGGAAAGCATGTGGTGGAGCTTGGGAGAGAAGGTAGAACTGGGTTTCCTAACATCTTTTATGCAAATGTGATGACCCCTTCAGGAGGTAGCAGACTAGATTCTATAAGTGTGGTCCAAGTATTTTGTGTAACTACTAAATAAGTTCAACACATTCTGAGGCAAAGCAGCACTAAGGAATAGTAGCTTCCCTGGCAGTTAATACAATGATCTCCAAATTATATAAAATGACTTAGAACTGCAGGATTTTAGTATCATTACATATTACACAATGATGAAATAAATATCATCTTAAATCTGTTCAAAAGACTATTGTGTTTCCATCCATCTTAAATAACATTAATGGATTGATTATATATATAATGAAATGTTTAATACATGTTTTATGGCATATTTTAAAATTAATACATATTTTTAAATTAATTATGTTTTAAATTATAATTTTTAAATTAAAATTTTAAATTTAATACATATATTGATTTAACTGCAAAATAGAATCTGAACAGCAGGATACCGAAGCAATTTCATAAAAGGAAGTTATAAAAATTAATGAAGTTTAAATACATGTTTAACTTTTACATAATAAATATTTCTAACTTATTTTTATGTTCTTAGAGCCTGAAAGAGTAAGTATCCCATTTAGTTCTTTCTCTCATCTTTTTATACATTTAATGGACATGAGTTAAGCCTTAGTGACTGCTTCTTTGATACACTGATAATGTTCATCTGTTCTCAAATTTTCCTAACTCACATGCACCTGCTCTATCATGTCCCTTTCCCACATAATGCCAATACCTATACATTAATAGAACAGCTATTATGACAGACTTGTTACGGCCACTGTCCTTATTCCAAATACTATACTAGTTATCTCTTTTTACCAGCCTGTGGAGTAATATGTAAGCATGGAACAAGCCTCACTGCCAAGATCCTGGCATCTAAACCTAAAGGAAGGTGATACAGAAGCTCTCAGGAGTTTAGGAGCTGAGAAACAAATTGCTCTGCACGAGGTTAATTAGCAAGAGCCTTACCTACCCTCCTTTCCAGAGTACATGTGCAAAGAAGTAGTCTTTGAGACTTGACAATTTTCTGTTTTCTTAGAAAACTCTGTACTGAATGTCACAGAAGTTTGTAATGGTCTTAAGATCCGGAGGACCTGATTTCTGGAAATTGCCAATCCATTTTCTCCTTCTGAGAAGGATGCCTCAGGAAGTTATTTTCACTCTTAAATTTTTCTTGAAACAAAGCAAATTAGCTTGCTGTTAAAAACAAAATCATTAAGTGCTCCACTTTCCTCTATGCAGTACATAACCTAAGGATAGAACAAATTCTTGCCCTCAAGGATCTTACAATCTTTCTCAAAACACTGGGTGTGCATTAGCATTTTAATAGTGCAATAATTCTGTGATGCCTTTAGAAATGCCTTATTTAATTGGGCACAACAGTCACATTTTATTCTAATGAAGACTCCTCCTTGGAAGTTTGGATTAGAATTTGCCAGTGGGAAACAGCTATTAACCTTGATATATGTGAATATACCCATGTAGAGTGGTCATGTCTTTGCATAGAACACATTTCTAAGGTACAAAGGGGGAGAAGGGTAGTGACTGAGGAAAAACCATATCCATGCTCTATTTACTGATACAGTTGAAAGTGAAGGAGAGTGGAGAGTTGGTTCCAGACCTCAAGCATGGGTAGAAGATCAAAGTTATCAGTAACAACTTATCAAAGTTCTGCTATAATATCAGAAAAAAACAAATGGCCTTGTTTAAATTTCAACTTTCCATAATTGAATACTAAGTAAGGAGATACTGAGTCAATATCTAGTAAACTTTTCTTGAAACATCCAAGCATATAGCATAAAAGCACTAACTCCATGCTGTTTTTTGATATTAGCACTACTAGGTAGAGTTGCAAAAACACACATGATATTTTCTATGGTAGATTTCACTTAATTCTTTCAACTCTAAGGTATTAATATTGTCTAAGATTTCACAACTTGTACCAAGGATCCAGGACTCTTTCTTAGCTTTGACAAATTTAGCATTTCTGCTCTTTTTATTTTACTCTAAAGTTAACAACAGTTGTAAGATCATTAGAATAGTCTACCTCTCATCAATATAACCATATATATGTGTATGTACATAAAACACAACAAACAAAAATCTAATAAATCATAAATGTGCACACTGCTACAACCTCCATACAAAACACTCTCTTTACAAATATTTGAAAATCAAGATTACCAATGCTGCACAGAGAAGTCAAGCCAGAAAGTAATAGAAAATTCTATTTTCAGAGATGCTGACTCTGATACTTCATACGTCTATAATTTATCCAAGATTTAGAAACAATGACAGCACTGGAACAAAGCTCATCCATTTTGGAATACTGTATCTCCAGCGGAACCTTCCAATCCCCTTGACACTACCTTCAGTTTCAGAGATGGACTTCTTTTTGTTTGTTGTTTCTCTGCTTGTCTTTCTTATTTCCACTTGCTTTGATGTCTCTAATCCTACTGATCCACGCAGGTGACCAAACTTTCATCCGTAATCTGTAGCATTCAAATTAAAGGAAGGATTTATAGATTCTAGGATTTTCCGAGCACCTCAAATAAATCCTTCCTAGGCCCCTTATGAATGGGATAAAACCATGAGCAGAGGATGAAGTTAAATTGATCCCAATCAATGTACCACAAAGCATCAAATTGCACTCACAACCACTCAACAAACAAATAAAGACTGTTCTCCCCATTTTTAAAATAAATCCTTTTTACTGTATTTTCTTTTTATCCTAGTGCTCCTTGGTCACAAGCTGTTTTTTTTTCCTAGAAAATATAAGATTCACAGGACTAATTTGTCCTTCATTAGGTGGAAAACAGTTTTCTGATTTTGACAGAATTCGGTTTCTTGTTTCCTTCAATTAAACACTTCTGAAATGCTATGTCTGGTCTGTGCTATGTTAAGAACAAATATCTCTTTTTTGTAGAAAAATTCTATACTTCTTTAAAGAAAACACATAGGATGGAAATAACTGCATTTCCCCCCATCACATTAAACAGAAAGGTTAAGCTCCTACTGACAGGAAAGATGTATTTGCAAGTGATTAGTTATATTTCTATCATAGTGCTTGCCTGTGTTCTTCCTTTGATGTTTAGACAAAGCTCTTGAGCACGCTGGGTTGTATGCTCTGATGTTGATTTATAGGTAGAACTGAATTCCAAACACTAAGCCAGTAGGTAGGCTTTAATAAAAGGCACAGACTTTCCCCCTGCTGGTTAGTGTGTGACTAAGCGATATTGTTCTAGGGCCTCAATCTGTCAAGACAGGTGTACAATGGGGGAGTCCTTCAGGCACAAAGAACCAAGCTATACACAGAGGGCCACATTCTGCCATACAGGATTGCTGGGTTTTAAACCCTTAGGAGAAAAATTAACTATGTTAAAACTAAAGCCAAACTGTTTTCTGTTTAACAATGATGTTGACACACCTTCACTTAGAAGTAAGATGTGGTACCTTGGCAGGGAGAAGTTAAAGGTATTCACACAGTCAGACAACAGGTGAGATTCAGGCCAACCAGTGCCAGTCCTAAAGCGAACACATCAGAAGGAATGGCAGAGCATCTTCCAAAGGCTTATCCAGGCCTTCCTGACTGACATTTCTCAGTGAGCTGGAGGGTAGGGATCCAGGCAGCATTGTGGGCAGCCCAATGAAGCCATCTTATTGGGCCTCAAAAGGAGGAACTATTAATATAATAGAGATATTGATTAAATTAAGAGAGGCATCCCCATCTGGACAAGCTCAGGGGGATGTGGATTACTATAGTCATAATACGAGGGTGTGTGTAACACCTCAGTCTGCTGACTTCATAATCTCAGCACATAGAAATGCACAGGAACATGCCATCACCTGAAGAGACAGAGAAGCTGCTCATAACTCATTATTGCCAGTATTGCATCATTATCAACTGTATATTTTACAATAAGTTTTCCAAATAATGGATTGAAATTTCTTTGTTACATCCAGTCTATTTGGGGATACTGCAAGCCTGGAAATGTACTAAATGTAAGATTTTGAAGTCAGAGAAGTGATAATTTATATCTTAAAAGCAGTCAGAAAATAGATCTTAAAAGCAAACAATCTAATATTACTAACATACTGCTTTTGTTAAAAATTTTGTGTAAAATATGGAAAAAAATAGAAAATCCACAAATGATACCACCAATCAAATTTAATCACTTTTGTAATCCTCTCTAAATCCTTTTCTAGTACGTGAACAGGAATATATTAATATATAGATAAATGTGTACATATTAATACACATGTGTACACATACTCATATGCATAAATATATATTCTGAAACCAGATATGAATATATATCTTATAGTCTTATTTTTTCATTTTTCTTTTTATTAGGAGTATATTTCATGAAAAACACTCATTTACAACTCAATTTTAGTGATGAAGGATTCGCAATAATGGAAAGTTTAGATTTTCTCTAGTTCTTTGCTATTTTTAAATATGTGATATATTGAATATAGTAGATTTAAATTCATATTTTCTTTCTGAATTAGTGATTTCATTATAATAAGCATTCTTAATACATTCTAATTTTTTTCACTGCTCAATTATTCCTTAAAATGTAATTTTTCTATTTTACTAGGTCTTGTTCACTTATTGTTAGAAATTAAGAATCTGATCTTAAAATTCAGATTTCTGCATGCATCTAGATTTCGCTAAGGAGTTTGAATCAAGTTGAGTACTAATATATATCTTTCTTATAGTTTAACCTTAAGAATAAGAAAAATGTGTATATACCCTTATCTTCACACAAAGGGGTCAGAAAATATCACAAACATCTTAGTATCATAAGACACCCTAATAAAACATTCCTAAAGCTGAAATACTGAGATATTGATACTGAAATATCTTTACTCAACACATCTTTTCATAATTCATTTATGTGCATACATAATTCTAATCCTAATTTCATAAATTAAATAGTTATTGTATATGAGTAATATTTTATGTGTTAATATTTATGATTATGTGGCCAAAATCCCATTTGTTCATTTACCACATGTATTTTGACTCTTTACTAATAATAACTTTATCTTCTTCTTTTTATGGCATGATAGTTATACACAATAGTGGGGTTTATTTTAATATACACATTCTTTTAAATCCACAGTACTATTCTCTTTCCTCCCCCCCCTTAATTCTCCTGATCCCCTTCTTCTATACTATTGGTCTTCCTTCCATTTATTTTTTAACTGATCTATTAGACTTATATATAAAATTGGAATGCATTACAGTATATTCATATATGCACCTAGTATAATTTGAGCAAATGATGTTGACACACCTTCACTTAGAAGTAAGATGTGGTACCTAGGAGGGAGAAGTTAAAGGTATTCACACAGTCAGACAACAGGTGAGATTCAGGCCAACCAGTTTTTCCCCTTTCCCTCCCCTGCTGCCTCCCCTTGGTCAATGGCTTCTTCTATCTTCACAAGATCCCATTTTTATTTCTTCTTTCTCTTGAGCTTTTAATTATGAGATGCATTGTTTGACCCTTGACTTTCTGAGCTTTGCTTATTTCACTTAGCATGTTGTACTTCAGTTCCATCCATTTACCAGCAAATCACATAATTTCATTTTTCTTTATGGCGGAGTAGAACTCCATTGGGATTATATACCACATTTTCTTAAATAATAACATTGTGTCTTGGGAGTTTCATAAGATACCTAGATAAGTGAACCATGGATCTGTGTTTTGTTTGTTTGTTTTGTTTTCGTTTTTAAAAGTATTCACTATCTAAAACTATCTAAAAGGCTAATAATATTTTGTATAATAATAATTTGAATTCTTAATCTCATTACCTAGGATGGCTCCAACTATAAGAGGCTATAATGATGTTCCCAGTGAAGAATTTCTTCCAGACTATGATCAACTCAGTCAGATTCAACATCCTTACTTCACTGCTTATCAACCGTGTGATCTCTCTAAAGTCCTTATCTCAAAAATCTCAGTTTTCACATCTGTAAAGTGTGGAAAACCACATTGCTTACCCCCTAGATTATTTATAAATGTTAATTGTGAAAGTCCATGTAAAGGATTTAAGATAGCTATGCCTGACATATCCTTTTCCATTCATTATATCTTTTTTTTTTTTTTTTTTTTCTGGTGTGGTTAACCAGTTTCCCCTAAAAACCTGCTCTTTCTCCTAGGGTCCCTATTCTGGTAAATACCAGCATAATGTAGTTCAATCACTCAAGGCAGAAACTTAGAATTGGATTTTGTTTCTCCTTCATCTTCAAAATTTAAGCTGTTAATTGTTTTCTTTGTTGTAAAGATTTCTTTTTAGTTTGATACTATCTCATTTATTGATTCATGCTAGTATTTTCTGAGCTATAGGAATCCTATTGAGGAAATCACTGCCTATGCTTATATGTTGGAGAGTTCCTTCTTTGTTCTTTCCTAGAAGATGGAAATTTACATTTTTTCCCTGGGTTTTTGATCCATGTTTAGTTGGCTTTTGTGCAGGGTGAGAAACAGAGATCTATTTTCCTTTTATTTTTTTAACATGTGGGGATCCAGTTTACTCAGTGCCATTTGTTAAAGAGGCTATCTTTTCTTCAACATATGTTCTGGTTAGCTTTGTCAAAAATCAGATGACTATGGTTTGTGGGTTTGTCTCTGTGTACTAGGAATGAAACTACCATTCCTGGATTCAGTTATACCAGTCAGTTATACCATGCCTTAGTATTTATCTGAAAGAATTAAAGTCAGCATACAATAAAGAGCCAAGAATACCCATATTTATAGTAGTGCAATCCATAACACTGAAATTATGGAACTACTCTGTGTTTCTGTCAACTTAAGAATCAATCAATAAAATGTGATATATATATATATATATCACATTTTATATATATATATATGTGTGTGTGTGTGTGTGTGTGTGTGTGTGTGTACATATATATATGTATACACACAATGGAATTTTATTCATGCATAAAGAACAAAATTATGTTATTTGCAGGAAAATAAATGGAACTTGAGAACATTATTCTATGTGAGATTAGCCAGACTCAGAAAGTCAAGGGTCATATATTTTCTCTCTTATGTGAAAGGTATAGAGAAGAAAAAAAGAAAGAAAGAAAGCCAGCAGAGAAGAGTAAGGGAGTCAGAAGGAGGGAGGGAGAGGAAGGGGAGGTACTGGCGATTGAATCAAATTATGTTATGTGCACGTACAAATATCACACAATGAAATCTACTATTCTGTGTGATAATTATGCACCAATAAAATATGTCTACTGGAGGAAAAACAGCTTCACAGATTTACAAAATTGGTATAATGTAAAGTCTCAAAATATTCATCACTATTTACTCTGAATATTATTTGAATTTTTCACATAGAGTTGAAAAAAAAATTCAACCTGTCATTCAAGCCTGGTTCATCCTACAACCTATATGCAAATAGATGACTTTCTCACCACTCCATTTCTTTCACTGCTGAAGACTCTGAGCATTTTCAGCCAGATTTTACAATGGTATCTGGATATAAATTCAAAATTCTGTCTCCGCTCCCTCCAGGACAACCTCCACTCTGTTATTTCAATGATCTGTCTAAAACTCTTAAATGACTGTCAGTTCCATAGTTTCACAACTCCTCATTGACAACAAAATAAAATAAAAACTTCAACCCACCAAACAAGGATTTTCATGATCTGACCATTGCCACAGTATTCTTTACCTCCATGATCTAGCCATGCCAATTCCTCATATTTTCTAAAGCATACTATAGTGCTTATTAATTAAGCCTTATGCTTATTTCTTCTTTTAAAAAGTACTATCTGCCTCCTGTGGGTATTGTTTACAGCTCATGCCTCAGCTTAATTTTCTCCCTCTTTATCAAGACATTGATAATACTCTCAATTTCGTCTTCCTCTAACCTAGAGAAAATGCATTAATCTCCCCTTTGTGGAAACACTAAAAACAAATTTATACACACACACACACACACACACAAAATATTGTAATCAAATAATTTTAAGGTAATATATTTTAGGTCTGTTTTTTCTTGATGACCTTGATTTTAAAAAAATGTTCAATACTTTAGTTCCATACCTGATACACAGAAGGGAAACGTTCCATGTAAACTGAATATGAAAAGAAAATGTGTTTGATTAAAAATGTTTTATCTTAATAGATCCATCTAGGTGATTTTATTTCCCTAATTTCTTACAATAAAAATCTATCCTAGAATTATTCCTTTAAAAGTCATTTTTGCATGTATTTATTTGTTATTTTACCAATTTTATTGAGATTTGGGGTAACACTACACCTACTATAACCCCAATAAGATTTATTTTTTCCTATGCTGTTTTATGAAATCAATCAAAATAAGAGAATAATTTGGAGTAGAGAAGACCTACTAGTCCAACAAAAATAGATAAACAGAGAAATGTGGTTGTGTGTGTATGTGTTTGTGTGCATTTTGGGAGGGCAGTGCAGATTGGCCTATATTCCTACATTGTCTTTGAAGGAACAAGGCAGGCAAGTCCAACATTCTTAGGCCAAGCCTTTAGGAAGAGGAACCTGGAAACTCAGGGACAAGCTATTTCTGCTGTCCACAGGCAAAATTCCTAAATACTTAGGGAATCTTCCCTTCTGTTCTAAGGGTTTTCAACTGATTGTATCAGGCCCATTTGGATTTTGAAGAAATTTTTTTTTTGATGTAAAGTTGACTGATTATACATGTTAATTACATCAACAGGCTGCTTTCAGTGTAAAACCTAGTATTTGATGAAGTAAATACTCTAGCCTACTACTAAAGTTCACACTTATAACTGACCTTCATAATAATATATTTTTTTCAGTATTACACAAATCAGAATTTCATTATAATATGTCTAAACAAAAATAAAATAATGTGAGCCTAATAACTCATTACACATTGATAGTATTTCTAATTTAAAGCCACATCTACACACATATATGTACATGTATACATAGTAACACAAGTAACACAAGTCGTATATGTGTACTTTTCTATTCCAAGTTGATAACTGAATTAGAATTTTCATTGCATCGTTTGTAAAAGTTAATGTATGAGTCTCTCCATTTTCTGGTCTGATATTGTGTGAGACAAACTTCTTTCTACATTAACAACATAAACGTAACATTGGTAGAAAGGAAGAAGGAGTACATACAGCAAATTTTGTGTTTTTTAATTAAAGACACTACCTAATCAAATGATAACTGCTCATATGTTCAAAGCAAATAGGGAGAAAATGAGAATAGACTTGACTACACAAAGTAATAAAATATTCTGTGGGACAAAGAAGAAGCCACTTTCTTCTCCCTTATTTTTATTTACTTATTTGTGCAAAATAATTTATTCTCTATTATTAACATATCAGACACATATTTTTTTAATATATATAGGAAATTTTTCCATAGACATCTAGAATGACGCAACTTATTTTTCTGATTTCTTAAATATAGCCAGGGAGATGCCTCTGCCCCAGGGAGTATTATTACCTAAAATTCTTTATCATTTTGAAATTACATTGACTTTTAAATTTTTATAAATTAAATGTGCTCTTTTCACATTGTTCACTTAAATTTATAATAAAGCAAACCCACCAGTATGTTATTGCATAAAAACTTCTCATTTATTCCTAAATCTAAAAATCAATCTTACTTCAAAGTTAATTTTAAAATTCCAAATTCTGAGCTATAATTTTCTCACTACACTCTGACATTACCCTGGCAGTGTTTTTCTCTGTCAATTCTGAAATATAAAATGAGAAATCTGCTTTTTATTAATCCAGTTAGAGGAATGAACTTCAGACTTCTAAAACGCAGTAAAGAAATTGAGTCAGGCAGGAAAAAAAATAATGAGAAAGTTAGGATGCCTTAGTGAGCAGGCAGAGTCATTTTATGTAGAGGTTTCCCTCAAGCAACTAAATCGAGCCCAAACAAGCCTATTTCTCTGAAACTTGCTTTACCCGCCATTCCGTCGCAAAATACATTGTAATAATATCATAAAACAGCTTGAGACGAAGAAGGATTCTGATTGACTGTTCAACATTCCAAAAGGGTAGATTAATATCTGTGAATCTCACAGCTGAAGCATTTTAATGCAAACTTGCAGTTTGTGGGAATTGAATCTGTCCGCCAAAATCATTTATTTATATATAGAAAATGGGGGGGAAATAGACATTTCATAATAGCAATGAGTCCAGGGGATGCTGTTATCATGAGCTAATCACATCCCATGGGCATGATAGCACTCAGCTGTGTCCCCTGTCTTGTATTGCTCCAGAGGAATGATTATCTCATGATAATAACCCTTATCGTGGCTTAGTGGGTAATAAAAAATATATACTTTCTTCCCAAGTTCTTGGGTATTTATTCATCAGCTAACTTTTTCTCTCTTGAGTTCTGGTCATATGTTACTTCCTGCTTAGAAAACAAAAAGAAATTTTGTGTTCTGATAACATTTTCTATTAGTAAAGTAAGAAGAAATATGTGTGACTGTATTGATCTGACTATGAAAGAGCAGCACTGCAGACAAGCCCTGATCTCCTGAGACCTGTGTATGGAAGATCCATACTTGCATTGACATGTGATAGGATGTCTAGACTGGCTAATCCACTTTGGAGAAACAAATGTAATTTGTTGCATAGAAACAAGAAAGAGAAATAGATGCTTATACAATACAGTACTTGGTTTTGTGCTAGAATATACAACTATTCAACATGTACATATAATTGGGGCTTGCACACCATGAAACTGAAAATGTGGTTGTCCTACTTAGACAAAACATTCTAGCAATGACCCTCACACTGCCAAACTTCCAGGTATGTCAGCAGAGATTCAAGGTAATGTCAGTCACAACAGCAGGAACTCCAATGCATTCTGTGAGTGTTTGCTACTTAGGATGCAAAGGCAACAGGAATTCTGAGGCAGAGTCATGGGGAAACAGAAAATCAAAAGGAATTGGAGCAAAAGACAATTGGGAAAAAGTGAAGTGGAACACATTTGTGAATTACAACACAGTTTTTTTGTTTTGTTTTGTTTTTTTACTGTTGTTCCCTATCTCGTAATGTCAAAATTCTCTAATCAGTTTTATTAGTTAATATTGAATTATCTACGCATTTTTAAATTAAAAAATGCAAACTTAACACAATGCTTTTTTAATAGAAATTGCACTCTATATAAGATGCATTTTTATACCCTAAAACCAATATATAATATTTAATATTTAAAAATTAAGGCTAGATCTAATGAAAAGAAAATGCCCTGTTAAAACCCATATATATATAACCCAAATGAGTCAATTGAAAAATGAATTATATGTACTTAGTAACATAAAATTAAATATGTGGGGAAATATTAATAAGTCTTGATGATGGAAGTTTCATTTTGCAAGAAGATATATATCTCTACAAGCCCAAAACACACATATATATAGGGACAAGATAGACAAGGACTGGAATGTAGCTCAATGGTAGAGCTCTTACCTAGGATGTGTTAAGTCCTGGTACAATCCCCAACACTAATAAAAACAAGAGTGAGAGAGATTATACTATATTACGGGTTAGAAGAAACAGCAAGAGTGATAACTAGGACTATCAGAAGGGCAAGTGAACTTGTGTATATCATATTCTCTCTCATTCATTTAGGTATATTTTTTTATATTAACAGTTTGAATTAGGTAAGTTCTTATATTCTACCTTTTGACTTTCTACCAAAACTATATAATTACATAATTACATGTCGGTCTTACTTTCATCTCACAGTTCACTATAAACAATAATGGAAACTATAATCACAACATAAGCCCAAGACCAAGATCAGAGAGAAGAAAGGAAGTAGACATAAGGAACATTTTTGTCTGTCAGTATGTTGTCCATCTGCCAAGTTGGTCGGATCTTTTAGGTGACTAATCCTTTTATGTAGAAATATAAACTGCTATTTTAAAGTTTGTTTGCTCCACTTCACAAGGACATTCTAAATTGTTAGTTCAATTAAATGTAATATATTATAGACAATATTTAACATATATGACTAAAAATACTTTAACATGATCTTAAGAAAATTTGGCTGATTTTAACTCAAGATAGCAGGACAGTGAGTAATGTACTGAAATTTATTCTCTATTAAAACTCTCCATAAAATTGATTAGAATGAAAAGAATTTTTAAATGAATGAAACCAAGAAGTTTTTATTTTGTTGGTTCAAAATGTATTTAGATCAGTAAATTTGGAAGAGACATTAAGCACAATCTACTTAGTACAATTTGATTATTGCACCAACTCTAATCTTGTAGAATGATTCACATTATATGTCATATGATCTAACTAGCTCCATGGCTAAGTTACACCAGAAGAATATTTTTAGGAGAGGTTGGAAGTGAGTCAGAGATAAAAAGGGAACAGAATTTATTTAAACTGAAAGGGGTTCTGGAGAAATAATAATATAGCAGCATAGTCTTTAAATCACTCTAAATCTCCCAATAAAACTGAGGATGCAATTAAATATCAAAAGCTAAATAAGAAAATATTTAAAACAAATTTAGTTGAGGGAGGAAAAAAAATCACCTCAGATACATAATATGAAAACTCTGTGTAGAGAAGAAGGAAGTAATAGGGACAGTAACTGATGGGCTTGCTAAGAAGATCACCAATAAAGATCCAACAGGGATTTAATGGAAAGTAGTTTGACCAATTGAAAAAAGCATACAGGATTAGGCAGGGATTGGTCCTCTCCAATAAGAGTTGAGGGCAAAGCCTCCATCACAAGAAGAACAAAGGGGATTGGAGCAGTCTAGTCCCTATAAACTTTCAACTCATCAATCAAGAGTTCTTTCCTACAACTGATGCCCACAATAAAGAAAATCTTCTATGGGTAGAATCAAAACTGTAAATTAAAAAGAGACTATCAATATCAAAATGGTGGCAGGAAACATAGGAAATAAACAACAGATGTTGGAGTAATTTGAATTTGGAAGTTTCCTGAAACCCTGCCTTATTTTAGGAACCCACAAAACCTAATTCCATAATAAATGAGCAACAAAAAATGATCAAGTCCAAATTTCTTTAAGAAAGAAAGAAGAGGAAGTGGTAGACCAATTCTCCAACATAAAACACAAGTACACTAGAAAGACATAATTACAAAATAGAAGAAATACCATTAAAAAAAAGAGGATAAGAAAATAAGAAGCCTAAGAGATCAATATAAATCAGAAGTAGAAAAATTAAAAGATAAGAGTATAGAAATAAGAATAGAGTACAAAATAAAAGAAATTCTTTTCAGAAAGAAAGATAAAAATATAATAATACAAATAAGAGCTAACAAATATGACATAATAATTTGAGGAAAATAGAAAATGAAAGTTTTAAAAAATGGGCAAAAGGATAAATGGTCAGAATTTAAGAGAAAGTGACATGAAAACAAGTAACAATACCAAAATAATACTAAAAACTATAATTTATCTGTTCTGAAATAATAAAAATATTTGGAACTACATGTTGATAGACCACATTATATATGTGATAATACTAACCTAGAACAGACAATACCTAGACATACTGTATTCTAGGAAAACTTTTATTATCTAAAATTAAAAAGATCACAAATGTGTAAAGAATGTAAAGAAAAGGGAATCCTTGTACATTGCTGCTGGAAAATACATAAACATAGCAATTACAGAAAACATTATGGAAGTTCCCCATAAAAAGCTGAAAAACTACTATTATGGCTCAATAATTCAACTTCTGGGTGTTTTTTCAAAAGAAATGAAATCAAGAACTTGAAGTAATAAAACCAAGATCTTCAAGTGATCTTGTAGTAATTCATTGCAGTACTGTTCACTGTATTAGTCAGCTCTTCATCACTAGGCCATAACGCCTAAGAAAAACAACTTAGAAAAAGAAAGATTTATTTTGACTCACAGTTTCAGAGGTTTTAGTTCATGGTCAGCTGACTCCATTGCTTTGTACATGAGATGAGGCAGAACATTATGTGGAAGGACTGATCACCCCATGGTAGCCAAGTGACAGAGAGAGGAAGGGGCTTAGGACAAGATATAGTCCCCAAAAGCAAGCCCAAAGTGCCCACTAACTACCACTAAGTTCCACCTCCTAGAGTTTTCACTACTTCCCAATAATCCCATTCAGCTATGAATCCCTCAATGGATTAATCCATTGATGAAGTCAGAGCCATCATGATCTGACCACTTTCCCAAATCCCCTACTATGAACATTACTACATTGGGGAAAAAGCCTTCAACATACGAGAGTTGGAGAGATATTCTATATTCAAACCATAACATTCACAATAGCCAAGATGTGGAAATAGCCTCAACATTCATGGATGGATGAATGAATAAGGTGAGGAATATATATACAATAGAATATTATCCAGCCTTATCAACAAAGGAAATACTGCCATTTGTGACAATGTGAAAGAGTACAAGGGTGTTACCCGGTGATGGAAGAAGGGCAAATTGGGAGATGTTTCTCAAAAGATACAATTTTTTCAGTTATGTAAAATTAATAAGTTCTAGAGATCTAGAGTATATGTGTTTATCATAAGTACAAAGATGAGATGACATTTGCAAAACTGGGAAATACATGTAGTGTTCTCTCCACACATATAAGAACACCGTAGATGTACACAAAAAACACAGAAAGTAAGTAAATAAATGCAGAATTGCATTAATCATGAAATTACATGAAATGAAAACTTAAAAACATGAATAACTTAAAACAACAAAAATGTCAAAATAATATAATAGCCATTAAAGGAAGGAATATATAGAATATATCCAATCACATTCAATACTAGTAAATCTAACACAATAATATATAAAAAGGACAATATATCATGGTCAAGTGTTCTTTATCAAAGGAGTAAATAATCATGTGAAAATTTATAGTTAAAAAGTAATTAATCACATTAATAGATTAAAATAAGTAAGATCATATAATATCTCAAAAGGTACATAATAAGAAATTGGCAAAATTGAACATTAATTAATGAACATTCTCAGTACACTAATATTATCAGGGAGCTTACTTCAATCTGTTAAATAGATCTTTAAAAATACCTATAGCATTGTGATAATGGTGAAAGTCAATATGATACCCCAAAATCAGAAAAAAAGCAAGGATATTCCTTCCTATCACTAAATACGCTACTAGAGGTTGTAAAGAGTCTACTAAGAAAATAAAAATTTAAAAAATACATATTGGAAATAAAGACATAAAAATATTTTTATTTTTGCAGATTAAATGTATATAAAATTCTAAGGACTCTTTAAAAGTCTATTATCTCTAAAAAAATGAATTAAACAATTGATACAGTAAACATATAAATATATAATATTCTATAATATTCCTAGATAATATAAATAAACAATCACAGAATAATTATAAAGTTGATAAATATTTTTCTAATAGTGTCAAAAAGCCATAACTGAAAGAAATTGCATAAGATTTAAATATATAGAAAAATATGATATAAATTCATGGATTAGAAAGATTCATATTATTAAAATGGTGATTGTTATACTGAGTTTCAACACAATCCCAATCAAAATATGACAGATTAGTTTTTATAAAAATTGCCAACCAGATTTTAAAATGATTTAGAAATTACAAAGAACTATTCATTTTGCAAAGGAACAAAAATGGATAATTCTCACTAATTGATGTGAGGCCTTATAGTCATTAAATCATGGACTAAATGCCATGACTATGTACTTTAATAGCACAAAAATGATCAGAAAGTTCAAAAATATATCAATACATATAAGGTTAATTGATTTTAACATGGTAATATCCTTAATGTAAAGAAAGGTAATTTTTCTAATAAATGGAGCTGAAAACTTAGGACAAACTTTTACAGAATAATGAATCTTGACCTTCACCTCACATCCTATATAAAAATTAACTCATGATCAGTCCTAGACATTCAGTTAAGAGCTAAAAATAGGCTGGGTGTGATGGCTTACATCTATAATCCCAGCAACTCAGGTAGCTGAGGCAGGAGGATCATACGTTTGAAGCAAGCCTCAGCAACATTAAAAGACCCTGTCTCAAAAAACAAATTAATTAAATTAAAGGGTCTGGTGATGTAATTCAGTGGTAAAGCATCACTGGGTTGAATACTCAGTAAGTAACCCCCCAAACAACAACAACAACAACTAAAAGCATGCATCTTCCAGAAGAAATGTGAATGAAATCTTCATAAAATTGTTAATTGAAGATATATTACATAGAATACAAAATGCACAAACCATTAGACAAAAAAATAATAGAAGATACTTCATCATAATTCCAAACTTCAGGGGCAACGGTTGTAGATCAGTGGAAGACCGCTTGCCTAGTATGTGTGAGACACTGTGTTGGATTCTCAGCACCACATATAAATAAATAAAATAAAGGTCCATTGGCAACTAAAAAATATTTTTAAAAATTCAAAACTTCTTCCCTTCTACAGACATCATTAAGCAACTGAAAACTCAGACCACATTTTTTAGAAGAAATATTGGCAATGTGTACACTCATCAAAGCCAGATTTAAAGATAGGTAATTAGTGTAGTTAAGTAAATCTGGTCTAATATAAGTAAGATAAAGAAAATGGAGACCGTTATCAAGGATGGAGTCCAGGAAACCAGAACAACACCTGGGGAAATTGAAATGTTGAAGTCCCCAAGACCTCAGAACCCGTCCTAAAGAACTGTTAATGAAGTGGCTCCCAGCAAACCCCGAGGTGCTAATCAAACCACCCAGCCCTTTCCAGCCCAGAGTACTCTTCCCTGCCTCATCAGTCCACCTATCTCCCACCTTTTGGACTTCCCACCTGCATTCTATCACAGCAGGATAGAGGGAAACAAAGGACAGGAATATAGAAGGATTAAAAGAAGACATAGATATAAAAAAGGGGAAACCTTCCCTTTCCACAGATTCCGCCTGCCTTTCAGGTCCAGTTCTTCCTCTAGAAGGAAATCTTTTCTGCTATCCTTTAATAAAGCCTTCCACTTTCCACTCTACACTTGCCTTGGCTTGCTTCTCTGGTGTTATACTTCAACACTGGGGAAGCAAGGACCAGTAAGCAGTGGTAACAGTACCATGATATATAAGGATTTCCTAGAAAACAGTAATATGAACATGAATAAACTAATGTTTTCTTTTTTAAAAATGGAAGATTTTAATATATCTTTCAAAAAAGATGAATCAGAAATGACAAAGAAGCTCATGAAATCATGCTCAATGTAACTAAGAAGCACCATAAGTAAATAAAATCATAATGAAATACTGTTACTTACACATGAAAATAAATTAAAAATAAAAACACAAGATCAAGTGTTTGTGAGAATGTGGAGTAACAGGAACTCTCATACAAACAAAATGGCACATCCACTTTTGAAAATAGTTTGGAACTTTCTTAAAAAATTGAATTCACACTTACCATACAATCCAACAAGACTACTTATAGGTATTTAACCAGAAAAAAAAGAAAAAACATATCTCTGAACAATAAATTGGACACAAATGCTCAATAATACCTTTTGACATAAGAGCCTCAAACTGGACAATTCCAAATGTCCATCAATAAGTCAATGGATAAATTTTGGAACTACTTAGAATAGAGTAATGAACTACTAATTACACAATGACTTGAACAAATCTCAAAAACATGCTGAGGAAAAAAAGATAAACACTGCATGATTCTTTCTATATCAAATTCTAGAAAAGGAAATACTAATTATGAGAGAAAGAAGATTCCTGAGTTCCTAGAGTCAGAGCTTGGGGGACTAGTTGCAAAGATCTCTGGATAAACGTTTGATGGTAATAGAAATATACTATTGATTGTATAATTAGCCCAATATTGATAGCTGTAGTGATTAAATCGATGCATACATTGGCCAGACCCACCAAAGTTTATGTCCTAAATGGTTATATTTCACTTTGTATAAGTTTACTTCAATATATTTTAATTTTAAAATTTAGAGGCAAGTGAATTAACAAAAACAGCAAAGGAACCTTCTCCAGTGACTGACCCATGATGGGCATGCCGTATCAATGAGACTACCTCTGTGTTGATGAAAGTCATTGATATTTCTGGAGTAACTTTTTATAGCAGAATAAACTAATTGATTCTGATTAATACAGCTATTATTCAAGGAAGAGGGATGAAAAGAGATCTTTTTAGACTCACATTTTATCTTCTATGGATCTGTTCTTAGGACATCACTGGAAAATATACTCCGGAAAATGAAGAGAGTAAAAAGCTAAAAAAAAAAATAAAATAAAAATGATAATATGAATCGGGGAAAAATGTGACTCTATCCCAGCATTTACATTGTTTAAGTCTCTAGATAGATCGGAGAACAAAGGCAAAGTAAAAGAGGTCTCTGTGGAAAAGAGATATGATAGGAAAGATAAATCTTTGAGATAGTGGAAGAACTTGGAAATAGGACAAAATATCATTAATAAGATGGATAAGTTATTCTTAATACTGCCCACTCTTGTCCCCAGCAAAAATCTATACAAATCAGAATTCAGAGATGACTCACGGACTCCAAACCCTGAAAGGAAGTCAGGCAATTTCATAGAGAGAGAATTTGTGAAACCTATCATCAGGTACAATGAGCAGGGGATAGGAAGTTTGAAGTTACTAGTTATAAAACGAAATATAAATTTTACTAAAATTATTATGTATCTATAAAAAACGTCCATTCACTGTTTTAAATTATTTACCTACTTTTCTTATCATAACAATTCTATTAAATATGTTTTATGATCAACCCAATTTTAAAGACAAGGAAGTAGATGCTTTGTCATTAAAAGTCTCAGAACTGCTGTGTGACAGTCATCACTTGAATCCTAAGACTTTTAGTTAAATTTAAATACTCTTCACCTTGGAGTTAGAAAGACAACCACATACTCAAGTAGAGGTATGATTCTTACACAAAACACACATACACACACACACAAAACCCACAAAAATGTGCCATTACTTTAAACAGCATAAAATTGTCTGCAGAAAGGAAAAATCCAAAGTGGAGGTGGAAAATTGAAAATAAAGAGAATTTGTACTCATGAACTCAACACAATTTGTTCTGAAGTGTCTGAAGTTAACTCTCTACTTCTTGTGGTTAAATTCTGATTATTACTCAATGAACCCATAAATTAAGCACGCAAATCTAAATTTTAATTACAGGATACAGTTTAATTGCTAGCGGGCTATAGTTTTGCAGAGGTGACAATACTTCTTACATGGTGAAAAAGGTCCTGCAAATTGATGAGCACAGGTGCTACTCAATATGTGCTTCCAGGAAAAGATGTTGTCTACATGAAATAGTAACAAACCTAAATAAAAGTATATTTCTTAGATTTGCAGATCAAGTGGATTCAGTACTTAAATGAAAACCCACAAAACTTCATAATATTTAGAAGAAAATGGAGAATATTAAAACCCTCAGGGTTAGGAAATTATTAAGACACCAAAATACATACTATAAGTGCTGAATTTGACCACATTAGTATCAGAAACATCTTCACACTAAAAGAAACTCTAATCAAAGGGAGGAAGTGAGGGAAGGAGTTACTGGCACTGCAAATAATTGTAAAGCATTGATAAACAGCTTCTATAAATTATTCTAAGAAACTGAAAAATCCATAAGCTATTAGGCACTGAATCTAGGTAGCACTTCACAAAAAAGTATAAATAGCAATAAGCAAATTAAAATAGTTTGCTTTCAGCACATGTATATGTTGAACACACACACACACACACACACACACACACACATCACACTCCATAATACTCTTTTAGTAGGCTAAATAAAATTGTGTTATATCTTTCATAAATAACTCACCTTAACTCACCTTCAAACTTGATTACATTAAAATTCAGGAGAGTGTGCCTTACATTTTTATCTAGATTTCCAATAGTTCAACACAGCATACACTTCACAAGAGAAGTCTTCTCCTACAAATTCCTCAGACCTGAAATATAAGTTTACTACTTCTATTTTACCTCCTCTCACATTATTATCACTTCAAAAACTCTCTCTTTTGAGGTTGATTTTTTTTCAATGTTCTGAATTTACATATTCAAGTAGGGCAAATTATGGATTGAAAGGGCAGGGAGCAATTCCCCATTCCTCTAACATTTCTAGCTCATTTTGAAGTCTCTCAATTTTCTGATATATGCTATTATGAAAAATAACTATGATGGTGAAAGGTTGTACTAAAGACAAATCCAAGAAAGACTTAAAACCATTAAAGCAACATCTATAATAGTTTCTTTATTCTTCAAATCTATCAAGGAAAGGAAAATTCTTCCAAACTACCCCTAATTAGAATCTATATAAGCCCGAGTAGATTTTACTCAGTCAATTTTTTTCAATAAACTACAATCATTGCAATAACTAGACATATTTAATGATGTCTTTGAAGAAATTTAAATGACAAGATATGAAAATTAAGTACTTATTTTTGCTAACATTTGGCAAGACCTTGTTGTTGATCCCATTTTTATTGTTTTCTAATATTTTAGTTCTTATTTCATTAATAGTACATATTTGATATCATCAATTTCCCCTATTTATTTTGTTTTGCATTTATTTTTTAACAATGACTCTTCCTAAAAGAAATAATTTGTTGGCCATAACTTTATGATATTATACATACATTTTAAAATTTCAGGAATACAGGGTCATTTTATGAAATGCATTAGTTTTGTGTCACAGTGACAAAAATATCTAACAGGACAACTTAGAGGAAGAAAAGTTTATTTTGACTCATGTTTTCAGAGATGTGTTCCATGTGGACCAACTCATTGTTCTGGGCCTTAGAAGAGGCACAAAATCATGGTGGAAGAGTGTGGTGGAGAAGCACTTCTATGTTTACGCAGCCAGGGAGCAAAGAGAGAGAGAGATAAAAATGGAAAGGATGGGACCATTGGGCTAATGAACCCTTTCAAAGCATTCCCCCAGTGACCCACATACTCCAGTCACACCCCACCTTCCTGTAGTTATCACTCAGTTAGTCCATTCAAACTAGGATGGACTGATTACATTACAGCTCCAACAATCCAATCATTTCATATCTGATTATGTCTTCATTAATACAGTAGCTTCTGGAGGATACATCATAGCCAAACCACAACATGAAGCATCTCCGAAATCTAAATTAAATGGCAATAAGCAATACCTTTTCAAATTTTCACAGTTCTCACTTTTTAAAACACTAACACAAATGCAAAGAAGTAGATGGAAAAGGAGATAGAAAGAAAAAGTTGCTATTATACTAAAACTTGCCGAAGCACAATGCCAATAACACAGAGGTATCTATTTATAATTCTCACAAATATCCAGTAGGATTATTATAATCATGCTTTAGTTTACTTTTCAGGAATCTGAGACAGAATATAGGGAGTCTGCCCAAGATTACACAAATAAACTTTAGGAGGTGAGACTCAAGACCTAGAGACAGATCTGCCTCAAAGTTCGGGGTACTTTCCTTGATGCTATATAGTCATGTGACAAATGATATACATTTGAATGATATTCATTTAATAGGAGTACAAAGTTGCCACATGGGACAAAAATAGGCTTTGATACACAATTCCCAGATTAATGATTATTTATTCACCACCTTCTATGAACAAAAAGTATTTAAGTGGAAGACAGTGAAAGCAATATCATTGCAAAAATTATATCAAATCATCTTCTATTTTTGTGACAGGATCACTCTTAAACATTTATATTTTATGATTATATTTAGTAAAAAAATTCTACATACTTATGTAGGAAAAAATTAATGTTATAGTTTTATATTCTTCATGACTACTTATCAACATGAAAAGCACAGAATGTTACAAATATCATCCCTAATCATTAGTAATCTATTTTGCTGTCTTTAGTTACACCTTAAAGCCATCAAATCCTAAACCAACAATATGAATTCTGTTGATTAACCAGGACCTAATTGTGTAAGTGTCTCCTGGTGGTAGGACATAGGTTTGTAGACACATGGTCTAGAACCACATTATCCACTTGGCACCTATGAAATTAATGATTTGGGGCCAAGAGCTTACCTTCTCTTGTACTTTTATTTCCTTATCTCTAAGTAAGGTAATAATAATGTAATAATATTACATTATTAATGTCTAAAAGTAATAATAATGGCACCTGCATATAGAAACTTGCTCCCCTGGGAAATAGACATTGAAAAGTGTTTTACCATACAAGAGATTTATTGAAGAGTGGTGTTGGAATCAAACAGTTCCAAAAAGAGGAGGAGGAAGCAGGGAAGAGCAGTAGAAGAATGAGGTAATGCACATCCAAGGTCATATATGGCCAACTCCATGGGGAGATCTGGATCTAGAATGGTCTTTCATCACTGTCCAGATTAGGCCAAGAAAACCAGGATTTTTTCACCAAAGCATTAATTAGACACTAGTTGTGAGCTTCCTTGGAGAGTGACACAGCCTTGGGTTAAGAAGATTTTGGCAACAGAGGCAATTTCTGTAGGAGGCGACAGCTAAAATCTACCTACTACATTCCTTTTAGCCTGGGAAACAAGTTTCTGATGGAAAAGAGATCAAAATGGCACATTAAAGCATCTTCCACACTACCTCATTCAATTTTTGTGAGTTAGATGAGACAGAAAGACATAGAGACAGAAATTATACAAAGTCCTGGTCTGTAGTCAGCACTGTGCAAGTGTTGGCTATTACTATTATTGAACAAATAGGCAACATCACATGAAATGTAATGTCTCCATAGAAGGAAATAATAAGTCTAAAGAAAAATTGGGGGAGTGGGTAAAATAGTTATAGTGAACATTTATCTTTATGACATCTTTGGAAAATATTTCCTTTCTTTTTGGTGACTTATACTTTCCCATTCCAACCTTGTAGTTCTGGAGGAGCTGTGACCCCTTACACTCCATTATCTCCTTACTCCTGCATAGTGTGGTCATGAGACTTACCTGGGAGTAAGGAAGGAACGGCTTCTTCTAACTACTGAGCCTCTTAGGATCTGGAGTAGACATGTGATATAAGGCAATCCTTGACTGGAATTTTTTGTTGTGTAGAGTGGGGGTGGGGAGATTCTGTCTCTCTAACAGTTAAAAGGCAGATTGATTTTGAACTCCATAATATCACTGTGTTAACCTCATACTCTGGGTACAAATCTTAGCTATAATCATTAATATGGAAAACAAATTGACTACAAAGAGGTTAGAACACAGTGTGCTGATGACCATGACATCTACTAAGTTCTAGGTACTAATATTGAAGAGACTGAGAAGCTCTGGACGTTTTTGAGTAAAACTTCTCTGGTCTCTTTTGTTTGTGAAGACCAAGATATGAGTCTTCCATAAAGGATATTACTCGTAGATCCAGAAAGCATACTGGCAAGTCGTTTGGAATATAAACTCTTCAAGATATGAAATATAAATAAATTCATTATATCCTTAATTTATCCTACTGCCCTTCTTGAGAGATCCTGCTTAGCAGGACTGCAGCTGCCCTTGCAATTTGAGGTATTAACACTAGAGGTCTCTCCCTACTCATGAGCCTTTCTCCAGGCTTTGCCTCCCACACCCCAACCTGCTGTGCTTATGTTTACTAATATGCTATATCTATACCAAATGTTAACCATGCAAGATTGGAAAATGCTCAAGACATAGAAACTTGGAACTTCAAATCCAATCCTTGATCTCATTCCTAAAGTTATGTCATGCTCTATGATAGTCATGCAAAAAGGACATTTTACTATAACCACAAAGGAACAAAAAACCCCAGCAACTGTATACATATAGTGCCCCTCGACCATACCCATGACCAAAACAGTAAGGCTGGTTGTAACAGTAAGGATGACAAGGAGTTTCACATGGAGATCATGCATCTAGAGTAACAGCTGACTGAGTGATCAATTTTACTCCTTATCCCCTAAACTATGATATTAATAGCTCCCTCTTGAGGTACGTGATATGAACAAACCAGACAGCTATACATTCTGGCGTGGTCCCAACCACATAATGGCCTGTTTTATATTCTTAGGGTGCAGAAGATAAACCCAAGGAAAATGAAAGAGAGAAAAGAATCTTACTTAAGGCCTAGACTAGAACAAGCAATCCTGTTTTACAGTGGTCTTCATTTGACACAATGAAGAGTGACTTCAATCAAACAAAAAGAAATGTTAGGGTTCCTTTAAAAATGGGAGGAAAGAATTGCTGAACTATAGAAACCAAAGAAGTCCTGTGCAAAATTAAAAAAATAATTCATTTCCCATGAAATTTCCTTATATTTTATTCCTCCCCGGAGTCATTCTTCCTTTTTAGAGAGGAGGACAAACTTCAGGGTGTGATGAGAGAGTAACATTGAGTAGGGACGGGCTTAAGAGTGCCTTGAATTTCACCTGGAAGCCAACAATCTCATAGGTTCATGCAACAAAATATTTGCATTTTTGTCTTATGCTTATTAACAGTTTGCCCCAAAATTGAACACATAGTTTAATTAATTTGAAAAATGTTTAAATTAAGCTTAAGTTTAGCTTTCTCTTTTAAAATTTCTACCACTATTACCACTTCCAGGCAAGTGCATTGAGATTTGTGGAGGATGGCTCCTAATGTAAAAGGCTAGACTTGTGAAACATGTTTAACCTAGCAAAGAATCTTCAGAAAACCTGGCAAGCCAAACTTGCACTTAAATAACATCAGAGAAAACTCCAGCACTATAGATTATTTACTAAGGATTCATCTCATACTATATATTATTTAAATGTCAACATTTCTATATTCGAATTCAATTTTATTTATAGTAAATTTTGAGGACCACAAATATTTATTTAGTGAAATAATATTACTAAAAGGAACTAAAAGGAAGAACTGAAAATGTTGTGAATTGATTTTATCTAATTGTGCACATTTGACAAATGGTCATCATTTAAGGGAAACATTAATTTTTATCTACTACAGCATGTCCACCATCCATCATGATATTAAAGTTTCCTGTTCAGTTTGATTTTCAGTGCTTATCAAGAAAATATGTTCATTCTTTCTGGAAATGATCTCTAGCTGGAATGTGAAGAATGTTTTCTAGATATGACAATTAACTTCCTGAAAGAGAACCTTTATTCACCAGGACAGCTACCAAGTCAGCTTCAGTCTCTTTCCTGGAAGCTTTAAAAAGTTGAATCCTAGCTCATCAACAAATATGCTGCAGCTGTAGCTCTTACAGATATTCAACGTGAACACCCAAAATATTTCCGGATCCTTATCCATTACCTGTGCTTCCTACAATGAATGTGTGAGTAGAAGGGAGATATGTGCATATATACATGTCCCTCTGCTTTACTGTAGAGTCAGTGCCATGCCTCTCCACACTTTCTCAGGTGCAATCATGATGGTATTTACCAAGCTCAGCCTCTCCTCCTCCCATAAGACCGTATTACTTAAAAGGGAGGTACCATCATCATTTGGCCTAGGAGCCAGCCAGACAATGCACCTTTCGGATGCCCCATTCTCATTGTCATTCTGCCCAGGCTCAGCCTGTTCCCTTGCCTCTCCAAAGGTCAGCCTGAGGTCTTCACTCCACTGCTAATGGGTGCACCCGTGGCCTGCTCACTGCGCCTGCTGTGGCAGAGGAGCTCCAACCCTTTATACCTCTTTCTCCCCAGCTCTTTTCCTTCCTCCCTCCTTTCCTCTCTCCTATGCTAGCTCTCTCTTTCTCTGCCTTGCAAATGACTCTGAGGAGCTATGCTGGTGGATGATTTATATTAAGAAAAAAAGCACTCATTTTTTTTTTTTTTTTTGAACTGGGCTCCCTGAGAGCACTCAGGGCTGCCTCGTACTGCTCAACGCCTACCTGCTCAACTGCAGGGAAACAAGCTTCTGAAGGCTTTAATGGGATTTCGCCTGAGGCTGTTTTATTAAGATGTCGGCTTTTTCTGCTGCCTCTGCAGCTGACACCATTCACTGTCAGCTGTCCCCTCCCCTTCCCACCCCCACTGCCACCCCCCCAACAATGCACCAAATTATTCGCTTCATTTAGTGCTCATGGCTCAGTGTGGGCAAATTGGGAGAAGGAGCCCTACTGGGCCAGATGAACCAGGCAGAGAGGTGAAAAGCCACTGTGCTACTTAACTGGGGGTTTGAAGGGAGGGGAGAGGCCAAAAAAGGAGGGCTAAATCAATGCCACTGGGGCATGCTTTCATTCTATTAGAATCACATTCAATATCAACATACCCATTTTGGAAGCACATTTACATTACTCATTTACGTGAAACCCTCATTTGAGAAAGCCTGTTTATAATTTTATAAACAAGGCTTTTTATAATTACCAACAACATATAATGTGCATTGTATATTCATTGCAGGGCAGGTTAAAAGTTATGTTATTCAATTTAAAAAACCTATGCATATTTCTTAAGAGAAAATTGACATGAAATTATATATTTTAATGAAAGCTCTGAAATATGTGTGTCTCTGTGCGTGTGTGCCTGTATACACACACATTTGGTACTTGGATAGTGATGAGAGTGATTAAGATAATGGGTTTTTGCCTTTGTGTGTTGTGCATGTGGAAGGAGTCTGAAGTGTGTTTGTAAGAGAGGAAGACTGTTTACAACAAAACAATCCATTCTTAATTATCTGATATTTTTACAGCAAGAATCAATTAAACACAGCTCAGCAGTCATAATGGTCAGGCTATGTAATCAATGGGGACACCAAATTAGTGGTGAAAAATTTATATTTACATAGAATGGATCTACTAAATGTTCAGGATACTTTAAGAGTTATTTATCTTGAGTGATAATTCAAGAAAAATTTACCATGCTCCCACTTTATGACAGAGTACCTAAAAGCAAAATAGAAGGAGAAAATTGACTCAAAATAATATAGCACTTCAGTATCAGATACCAAGAAAAACCAATACATCATGTTTTGTTTGATTGGCTTGCCCTATGAACTTGTTTAACAGAAATACTTTCACTCAAAAGTCACTCACTCACTAAACAAACATTTACTGAATACTCTATTTTGCACCTACTATGTACTGTGCCTGCACTGAAAAATGAAAAGCAAAACTTGACATTATGCCTGTCGTGGAACCTCCAATTTAGTGTAAGGGACAGACATTGATGGAAGGAAGTGGCCCAGTTTTAAAAAAGTCTTCATTCAGAGCATTTGAGGCAGCTTGAAGTATCAGATTCAGCTTCACTGAAGACGTGGTAATAGATCCGAGATCTATTAATATGAGCTAATTGGTGATTATAAGTGTGTATTTGGGGAGGTTAGAATGTACATATGAAGAGGCACTTATGTAGGAGGAATATGTTGTTTTTAAGGAAATAGTATGTGATTAATGCATAAATGGCAAATAGGCAAGTATTGCAAAGTGCTCCTGGAGAGGTAGACCTGGGAGCTTACAACACTTAGAAGGCTTGGTTACCAAGGGTTTTCTCCTTTATTCTCAAAGCACTGAAGAGTCTTATAGCATGGAGATGTTTTGCTTTTAAACTCTGTTTAGAAGTATGGATGTTCTGTAACCTAGTTCTAACTAGTAAGAAGTCCTTTTCACTTACTGTGTAGAGAATAAATTGAAAGAGTAAAAGAAAGAAAGCACAAAGTAGCTAGAAGATTTTTGCCAAGATCTAAGGAGGACTAATGGAAGTTGGAGAGATAATAAGGAATTTGAAAAGAAATAAAAAAGTCTAAGAAATAGGTGGTAGGTAAACTGTCAGGTTCTAGTAATGGCAAGTGAGGGAGATTGATATATCAAGGGTAATTCCTAGATTTTTGTTTGCCAAATGAATGAATGATGCCTCACTTATAAAGACAGAGGGACACTGGGAAGTCAGTCCTGGGAGAAGCAATCCTAGAGTTTGGTTTATTTGAGATGCCTTTGAAATTCTAACTTTTAAAGTATGAAATATGAAGGCATTAAATGACTGTGGATTGGTCTAGTGCTTGTGAAGAGGAAAGTGTTAACCATGAGCAGATTATCTGTGCATTGATGGTAGTTGGTGCTAAGAGCTATTGGAGACATTGATTAAATGGGATAGTGAAAGCACTAAAAATGCCAGTGTTTATGGAGTGACTAGAAGAAATTTAAAGAAATCTCCAAGGAAACTGAGAATTAGCCAAAAAGGGGAGGAAATCCCCAGGAATGAGTGATTTCATGAAATAGAAATTTCAAAATAGAAAAAGTGCTCAGCA
Source organism: Callospermophilus lateralis (assembly GCF_048772815.1). NCBI lineage: Eukaryota > Metazoa > Chordata > Mammalia > Rodentia > Sciuridae > Callospermophilus > Callospermophilus lateralis. The sequence continues at coordinate 105,359,319 of NC_135310.1, read as the reverse complement.
GCTCCAGGGAGAGGTCAGATGCGGAGAGGTCAGGTGCAAAGGAGTCTCAACAAATATCCAATGAACTATGCAACATGGAACCCACTGTTGACCGAGAACTGCTAGATCAGTGGGAGGTACAGAAGACAAAGCAGAGGGGACTCAGGAGTGTAGTCTAGGAGCTAAGAGTGATCACTCTCTCAGGATGTTCACAATGTATGCATATTTTCCCATTACAGCTTTAATACCATCTTTTTCATGTTCAATTGTCCTGGTTTAGACAATAAATTTTATGAGCCCACAAATTTTGAGTGTGAGTCCCTTTTGTGCATTTTTAATACTTTTGTCCCCTTCTGTTGCTCTCCTCTCTGATTTAGATATTATCATCAATATCCAGATTTCTCTGTTATATATTTTCTACCTCTGGGAATATCTGTCAGTTCTGCCTCACACATCTACAGTATGGCTACTGTCTTCCATTCCTATGCTCTTGCCAATGCTCTGATCCAAATCACCATCTTCTTTTGCCTCGACTTCAGTAGCATTTCCTGGTTTTATTCCATCTATTCATGCAACAACCACAGTAGATATTTTTAAATGTAAGTCAAATCTTGTCACATGCCTACTAAAAAAGAATGAAAGAACAAATGACAACCTTCAATAGCTTTATCCTGCTCTTAAAGTAAAGCCAGACTTATTATTGCCTACAAATGCTTGCTATGATACTGACTCCGTATAACAACCAGGCTTCGTATGATATCATCTAGTACCTAGTTTCTCTCACTAAACTGTAGCAAATTAGAATTATATAAGATATTTAAAGTGATGCAACACTTCCTAATTCAGATGTTGCATGTATTATTTCCTTGACTTAAAATATTCAAGTGCACTTTAACTAGTGAACTCTTATTCAGCCTTTGGGTATATGTTTGAAAGTCAAACTCTCAGACTTGCCTTGCAATACTTTCATAATCTAAATTAATCTCCCCATTACTCCATTATATAATATCCTTTTTATGTTTCACATTAATTTTCAGTTTGAATTATGGATGTCAGGCCTATACTAATTTGAGGAATAGATAAATATTCAGATAGATCTTCCTCTCCATGAGTTATGGACACATCTGGGATGTTTTTATGAATGTTTATTCATGTGCATGCACTCAGGTTTCTAAGACACAGAAGTTATTTGGCGTGAATTTGAACATGAGTGTGTTTTATTTATGTTTTTGGTTTTCTTAGGGGTAGAGATTACCTCTCTGTAAATAAAAAAATAAATAAATGCCTGTAAGTCAGTTAAAAAAAATAAGAGTAGGTAACTCAATAACTCAGCCTATTCAGCACAAATCAAATATGTGCACCAATTAGCCAATGTACTTATAGAAAATATCTGCAACAGAGAAGTGTTTCATTGTTTCTTCTACATATGTGCTTTATTACCACTTTCTTAATTCCCTAACTAATGGAGAGAGAGGGAGAGAGAGAGAGAGAGAAAAGAGAGAGAGAGAGAAGAGAAAGAGAAACAGGGCAGCAGCAGAAGAAATCGATGTTTAAATCAGGACAAACACATATGGAATAACTGAACTGTAAAGAATAATCTTTTATATTAAAAATCATTTCTGGGGCTATGACTTGAGAACAGACAAAATTTTTTAACGTTTTTAAATAGGCAGATTCCCTCCTTTACAAATAGGAGGCAATGTGGTCTCTTCAGATTCCTATACAATACTCAAATTCTAAAAGCATTTTTTATTGTAGCCTCATTAACCAAGAAGTTTATGTTTTGCCATATATTGTGGATATTATTATAGATGTGAAATTGGGTTTCAATTAGATGAAAGAGACTAATGCATTGTGGAGTTTTTCCCGAGACAGGGTGAAAGTGAAATAGACCCATGTGATAAGAAACAAGATTTAAAAGCAAAAAAAAAAAAAAAAAAAAAAAAAAAGTGTGAATAAATTTAGGCACATAAGCCCCAGTATATTTCTTTTGTGTGTGCGTGAAAAAAGACTACACATTAACAAGGTAGAATCCCCTGAGTGCCTGTCACTCCTTGGTTAAAAGTTGATAGTTCATGGAGACACAGCCATCTGTTGGCCACTTAGGTACCCTGGCATGCCCTGGAACGGTTCTGCCTCAGGCTTGAAGAGAAAGACTCCTTATAATAGTAACTCATTAAAATGTTCTCCTGTTTCCTGAAAGGGTAAATATCCTTCATTGGCCCCTGACACTCAGAGAGAGTGTGGGCCTAGGACTAATTGGGCCCTCTGAAAATTATCAGTTCAATTCTATTGTGTACTTATTTTAAGAAAAGAAAAACAAATTAGTCCATGTAGAGGTTCATATGAAATTCAAAATATCAGTATCTGGATCTTGTTCCTACTAAATAACTTTATGACTTTGGATAAGTCAATAAAGTTAAGCAATATTAACATTAACTTTAACAACTTAGTCCTGTGTCAGGGAGAGCACTGCTGGAATAGTCCTGAGGCAGGATTGTTTTAAAAATCATGTCCCTGTTCCTGACCATGTTGCTATTCCAGGAGCAAAACAATTGGAGACGTCCTTCCTGATGTCTGTCTACCATGACAAGTGTGGTGAAAAGGGAGCACCATGGGAGAGAGAGGAGGAGGAAAAAGAAATAGTAACTCTTGGAGAAACTGATATCTGAGTTAATTGTTCAAGTTAAAACATAAGCCTTCATAAAGAGTCACACTTATAAATCATCAGGTGTGCTGGGCAGAGTGGTGCACGCCTATAATCCCAGCAGCTTGGGAATGTGAGACAGGAGGATCGAAAGTTCAAGGCCAGCTACAGCAATGTAGTGAGGCCCTAAGTAACTTAGTGAGAACCTGCCTCAGAATAAAAAATGAATAAATAATTAAATAAATAATAAATTAAAAGGACTAGCTAGGCAAGAGGCGCAGTGACAAACTACCCACTGTGTTAAATCTACAGTATTGACCCCCCCACAAAACAAACAAACAAAACAACAACAAAAAACCATCATATGAAAGCTTTGTAACTTATTACTAAATACAAAGGTGTATGGAGTATAGGCCCAGCATTTTGTCTACCTGTTATTCCACACAGCATCATCAAATCATCACATATTCTGTAAGCTCCTATGTGGACAGCACTGTTCTGTACTGCTAACTTAAGTCACACAGACTTTGATAATGGCAGAGACATTGCTGACTGTCATGACAAGGGGTTGGGGATACAAGTGACCTCTTTTGAGCAGAGATTAGAGATGTTACTAAATAAGTGTTCTATAGTAAGCATGGCAGCCTCCAAAGCCAAGAATTATCTTGTCCAAATTGTCAATAGTCACCTTACTTAGGAAATCCTATATTATATTTAGGTAATGTTGATATGGTAGTTTAAATCATGTATTTTGTGTGTGTATGTGTGGTGCTGGGGATTGAACTCAGGGCCTTGTTCTTGTAAGGCAAGCACTCTACCAACTGAGCTATATCCCCAGCCACTCCTGTATTATTGTTGTTCTAAGAGCTGTACCATTCTAGGTGGAAACAGAAAAGCAAGGTAGGCACACATGATCACGTAGGATACATGCATAGGGTATCAATTTGGTGATATCAATAACACATGGCAATGTTGCAGAGGAGGATTGTGAGTGAGGCTTGGGGAGCCTGGAGAGACTCATCCAATTACACTTAGAAAAATGAAAGGCAGGGTTTAGGTTAAAAGAACAAAGAGCAGAGTATTTTCAGTTAGAATGGAATTACAAATCCATAGAATACACTCAGCAGGTGAGATGAGAAGTTAAATCTTCACCAAAGCATGAAGACCATTATATGTCATGCTAAGAAATACATGTTCTAGTCTATAAAATGATCAAAAATCATTCAAAGTTTTTAATCCATCTTTATGCTTCACAATTTCTTTATTTCTCTATCCCTGTACATTGAACTAGTTCCCTGAATTTGCTGCTACTTTACCTCTCTTCCAATGAAGCCATTTTGATAGATTTTAGTATTTAAAATAATCTACAGTGGTAAAAATGCCAAGCATGATAAGCCTCCTCATTGTGCTCCATAGAACTTTGTTCCTACTTACTTTCTTTACTTTTGTCACATTCCACCTTCATTATAGATATTTCCTTCACTTGCATTTGCATTTCTACTCAATTCCTGAATGCAGGGTGTAGAACTTAGCCTTCCTGACCATTTCAATATTTTAAGAGCTTATTGAAGGTGTATTGACTGAATGTCTGCAGGGATCCTGGAGAAGGTTTGCTCTGGCATTTTGAGTCATAAGCAGCAGGAAATTCCTAATTATCATTTGAGCACATACAAATTTCCTTATCTTAAATTAACTAAAGTTTGTTAAAGTCTAGGATTTATTTGATGCTTACTCATCAAAAGTGAACTAATATCAATTTCGCTTTAGTGTTAATAGTAAGGTAAGAAAAAAAGAAAGAGAGGTAAAACTGGAAGGAAAAAAACATGGGCAGAGACACCAACAATGGGCTCAAAGAGATTTGTGTTAATTTGCAAAAATTATTTTCCAACAAGTTTTATTTTAATGTCTTACATGGAAGACTAATGAACAGAGTGGTTAGAAATAGAGTTGATCTAGCAAGAACAATTTTTTTTCCTAAGAATATTCTTTGCCTTTCTACAGTTCTGCTGTGCATTGTTGGAAACCAGCTGATGGAGTCTCCAATGGAAGAACACTGTCACTTTGCTCCTATACCTATCCCTCTTCTAATAACAAAATGGATAATTTGATATATTGGAAAAAAATGTTTAATTTTTAGTTCTCAATTATTTCATGTTCAAATTAAAACACTTGAGTAAAATAAATTCTAAAATGTATTCCAAATTGATTGCAAAGTAATTACTTTTAATAGTAAGATCTCAATAAATATATGCATATATAAATAATAAATATATACATATATATTATGATGGAGACTATGGTTATTCCACATATTTTAATCTGCTAGTTATTTCAGTGAGAAATGCTATTGATTAGATAAGGCAGATCCTTAAAGAAATGTATATTATTTTGCATTTAAGGATGAAGGAAGACAGGATATTGTGTTAATATAAGGTCATCAACTACTCCAATAAAGATAAAATAAAATAAGGTTTGCCTCATTGCTTTGTTGATGCATATTTAAAACAATGTATAGTGCTAATCAAAAAATAGACTCTGGATTATTAATTGAATGAAATTTGGTGAAGCAACTACCTACTCAAATATGGATTTTCAAGTAACTACTTTTCTATGTATCTATTTCCTTATAATATAATAAGAATTGGGGACACAAAATAACAATAATTTTATTAAGCTTGTGAGTTACATAAACAAAGAATCTGGACAAATCATGGAGAGGATGGCTTTTCTAAGCCTGATGATATCTTGGTCCTCAGCATTAGAGATCCTATCAGCTAGGGGTTATTTGAATGGCAAGGACCAGTGTGTTGATGAAGTGCTAGGAGGTTGTGTTCAGCTGACTTGATCACACACATGATGCTACAGTAGAGTGAAATTTTTATATCAACCTTTCCACATAGCAGTTCAGAACAAGAGTGAATGTTCTATTACAAAGTTGGAAGCCACCTGGTCTTTTATAATGTGGACACAGCATCATGTCCATAACCCTGTGTTTTTTGTGCAGACACAAGACCATCCTACTTTAAGGGTAAGGACAGAGACTGCACCTTTTTATGGCAAGACTGTTGAAAGATTTGCAGCCATATTGTAAATCTGGAAGCATAAAAGGAGAGCTTGGTTAATGACATTTACAATCATGCTTTCCTGCTTTGATCGCAAACCTAATCTGAGGTAAATTTTACATGATCCAGTTTATTCTTTCCCTTTGGTAAGGAGACAGTGATATCCATTCTTAACTAGAAAAGTGAAAAGATACATTTGTTCTGTTCATCACTAAGGTCAAATAAGTCATATTGAAATGACCAATTTATTTTGCCTAAGGAAACAACTGGCTTTGATGTGTATTACACAAATTAGAATAAAGTGGGATTGCAGAGTTGTGACTCCACTCCTCTGCAGGAAAGTGGTGTTGATCCACTTTAGGAGAATCTGAATCCAACCTTGATGAGCAAATCTTTAGTTCATTTGCATGTGAACCCATCTCTCTGAGATCACCTAACCTCCTCCTACTGATAAGACAGGTCCTCTGAGTGATTTGTCTTCTAGCTCCATAGGAAAACACAGGTAATAAACCTGAAAGTAAATAAATTACTTTGATAGGGAAGTGTAGAATGCTTGTTTTGTGCTTTAAATTTTCAATTTCATGGAAAAATAGAAAGTTTCATTTAGGGTTGACTAAATGGAATCCTTTTTAGTGTTTTTTTTTAAATTTATTCTTTTTAGATAAATGACAGTGAAGTGTATTTTGATATTATACTTACACGGAATATAACTTATTCTAATAAGAATCCTATTCTTGTGATTGTACATGGATGTGAAGTTTCACTAATTGTGTATTCATATATGAACATAAGAAAGTTATGTTCTATTCATTCTACTGTCTTTCCCATTCCCACCCCTCTCCATTCCCTTAATTCCTCTTTATCTAATCCATTGAACTTCTATTCTTCCCTCCCTCACCTTTATTATATGTTAGTATTCACACATCAAAGAGAACATTCAGCCTTTGTTTTGGGGGGGATTGGTTTATTTCACTTAGCATGATAGTCTCCCATTCATGGGCAAATGCCATAATCTCATTCTTTTTTATGAATGAGCAATATTCCATTGTGTAAACATTCCATAATTTCTTTATCCATTCATCTGTTGAAGGGCAGGTATGTTGGTTCCATAGTTTTGCTATTGTGAAATGAGCTGCTATAAACATTGATGTGGCTGTGTCATTATAGTATGCTAATTTTAAGCCCTTTGAGTATACACTAAGTGGGTCAAAAGGTGTTTCCATTCCAAGTTTTAAAGAAATCTCCATACTACTTTCCATAGTGGTTGCACCGTTTGAGCAAATGGAACTTAAACTGTTTTTAAATGTGTGCAGCTTGCTGTGCATATTTGATAGCTCTACAGTAATTACTGATTTTCCCTGTGAGAAATTTAGGTTGAGTGCAGGGGACACAGTTGGCATGTACACACCAAACTGCTTGAATTCTTTGGGCTCTCCTTTAATGTAGCAAATAGTATACATGTGAGGGTCAACTAACAGTGGAGGCACTGGGTGGGGATGAGCCCTAGATGTCTCTAGTCTTCTTTCCCACCACTTAATAGAGCTCCTGGTTCTAATATTATAAGTAAGGATGTGTTATTTTGCACATCTAACACAATGAGTCAATACAATGAAAATTAAGACATGGAGAGCTCAGGGAATATATTGGCAATTTAATTTAATGGATTTTAGGTATCAGTTTTAATATCTTGTCATTCATGACAACATGCACGAACCTGGAGGACATTATGTTAGTGAAAGTAGCCAGACACAGAAAGACAAGCACTGCAGGAACTCACTTGTGTGGCATCTAAAACAGTTAAACTCAGAAGCAGTGGATAAAACAGTGGATATCAGGGTGAAGAAAGGGAAGGAAGGAAGGAAGGAAGGAAGGAAGGAAGGAAGGAAGGAAGGAAGGAAGGAAGGAAGGAAGGAGAGATGGAGAGGGGGGAGAAAGGAACTGAAAAGGAGAACAAAAAGCCAATGGGCTTAATGATGATGTTACATGTTTTAGTCTATTTTCTGTTGCTAGATCTGAGTATCAAATTGAGTAATTTAAAAAGCACAAAGGTTTATTTGGTTGATGATTATAGAATGGTGGGGCCAGCATATGGCAAGGGCTTTGTATTGAAATATCCTATTGCAGAAGGACAGACAGGAGATGAGCATGTGCAGAAGAGAGGACTCAGGAGGGCCAGGCTCACTGCATAACTACCCACTGTCCCCACCCCCGTGGTGACAACATTGATCCTTTCCTTGGCTGAGCCTTCATGACTTAATCACTTTTTAAAGGGCCATCTCTTAATAATATCACAGTGGCAAGTTTCAATTGGAGTTTTAGAGGGGACATTAAAACTGTAGCAGATGTAAAGCAAGTAGGTTAAAATAAGGGAATTTCACAGAAGAGCACCTGACAACATGTTCAATAAATCTTAAAACTGTTATTACCACTTCTATGACACTACTGTAATTGCTGCTGCTCATCCAAGTTCTCTTATTTCTATGGGTTCAATTTTTTTTATTGTGCCTTCCCCCAAACTGGAGTTCAATGATAGCCTCTTTAGTTTAAAAACAAATTTATCATCTTGTGTGTGATTCACACCCTGGAATTTTCAGTTATTAAGGTAGTATAATGAGATCTTTTCCTTTCAAGAAGCACCAAAAATATGCCTCACCTTTGATTTCTTTAATAGGTACATACAAAGTTTCATCTGGTTCTATTTTTCTGTCTTGTCCTTTGGATGCTTCTAGTAATTTTATTTGTAATTTTGTACAGAAGCCTAGAGGAGAAGAAAATAATATTGATAAAACTTCAGCACTCTTTAAAGTCCCAGTTTGCTACAGTTTTATACCAGTATATATATGTATTAAAATTTACTTTGTCTCTAATCCCTTTCAATTAAAAAGATAGGGTTGCCTTCAGCTTTATGAAATTTATGTTATGAAACACCTTAGATGTGCTATAACTGTTAAACTGAATTTTATTTAGTATTTTGATTATAAATTAGAGGAATGGTACATTAACTCCTTTCTGAGGCTAAGATAAAAAAGGCTCCATTTATTTGCTGTTGTAGTGTTTTGCAACATATGTTATATTTATAATTGCCTTATTAAATCTTATACATTGTAAGTGATAATCATATTGCCTAGAGCTATAAAATCATCAAAAATATATAATGGCATTTTAAGTTGTTGTATCTACAAATGGAAATTTTTATTTTTAGCTTTTTAATAACGTTTTCAACTGAGTGTTGGAAAGAGTCATGAGCTATTCAGAAGAGAGATATTATTTCCACTAAGTATTTGGTAAGTGATAATAACAAGAAATCTTAGTCAAATCTCTTCCAGAGCAGGATGGACATTACCAAATAATTTCACAGAATGCAAGAACCATGGCACATAGAGAAGACACATAGACACAAACAGGTTTAGAGGTCTAGCTCAGTGATGCTCCCACTGCTGGCAGCCTCTCCTTCCTAACCCTACCTAGTTATGCCCATGAATGTAAACTGTGCTATTCCAGCTGACTCTGAGCACCAATAGACCTCACCTCCTTTTTCTTCTGTTTCTTTTCCATTGTTTAATGCCTTAGATAACAAATTTAATTCCAATTACTGGTTCATTTCATTTCTGTTTTGATGTAGCTTTATGCATTCCATATTGAGTTTTGTAATTACCATTATTTCTAAACTAATAGCTCAGGAGAGAGGGTACGATTTCTTCCCTCAATCCCTTTGTAGTGAAAAATAGCTATAAAGTCTCATACCTGTAAAATCCACGAAAGGGAGGCCAGCAGCTAATAAGTGTCTCTGCTCCAACAGTGTTGCAAATTATAAAAGTGGAAAGCTAAATATAATTTGGAATCAGTAAGAAATTTGATAATATAAATGCAATAATAATATTTTACAAATATTTTTAGACATTTTAAAACATCATTTAATTTAGTTCTGTAATTTTCCAGAATAACAGATTTTTTAAGGCAAATGATGGTCCTCATTAAATTGACAAAATGTTTGTTTGTTTTAGCAGCCTTTAGACAGTTGTAATGGAGGCAGAGAATAAAATAAGAATGAATCTTCCACTTACAGATTAGGCATTTACAGAGTAGCAGTTTTAGGAGGTAGGTGAAATTTTAATCTCTACCTATAAGCACTAAATGGTACAGATTTTAGACAAATATTCCTGATAGAGATGCAAGTGGTGTTAAGAGTCCTAGATTGGTTAAATAAACTGTGGCCCATCCACATGGTAATGCAGAAAAATATGAGGGAAATCCCTATGCTATAGCACAGACTCCAAGATATAATACTAAATCAATATAACAAAGTGCAGGAGAATATGCAGTGTGTTATTATTATTGAAAGAGAGTAAAACAGTGTGTGTGTGTGTATATATATATATATATATATATATACACATATATATGTGTGTGTGTGTGTGTGTGTGTGTGTGTGTGTATTTAGTAATATTTTCAAAGTGAAATGATAGGAAGGTAAACTAAAAACTAATAAAATAGAATTTAGAGTTCTTTGGATTGAATATTTATACTTTCAGTTTGGAACTATATAAATATTTTGCATGTTTATAAAATACATATTTTTTAGACAGAAATATAAATTATCTCCAAAAATTAAAAACAAACTGGAACAAACAATTATAGTTTAAGTTTGAACATTGGTATATACATAAAAGTTTCACTTAAGCTATTTTAAAAGATAAAAATTTGCCTATCTCCAGGTCTACACATGTGCATATTCATACATAGTAATCCTAAAATGCAGTTGTTCAATTACTATAACTGTAATTATATTTTATGTTAGTACAGTATAGTTGATTTTACTCTTAATTTTCTTTCAAACCCTAAGCAAATGTTTATTAGTCATTAGCTAGTGAGCAACATCTGAGGAATGTTTGAAAATTTAATAGAAATAAATACTATAACCATCATTTTTTACATACATACTTTGTATCAGATACTATTCTCTTTTCTAAGCATTCTTCTGTTAAATACTTCTAGCAGTTTTAGGAAGTAAGTGAAATTTTAATCTCCACCTCTAAGCACTAAACTGCATAGATTTTAGGCAAATTTTGATGTTGCAAAGCAGAAGAATGAAAGTTAATACAAAAGTAACAGTATGATTTAAAAAAAAAACTGTGGAATCTGACTTGCCAGGGTTTGAAACTAATTTTATTTGCAAACATTAATTTAGTTATGCTACTTAGTACTCCATAACTTTGGTTACAAGAATAATGTACAACCAGAAGAAAGAGAAATTATAGTTGATGGATGATGTGTCAAAGTACATTCTACTGCCATGTGTAACTAGTTAGAACAAATAAAAAAATCACTTACTAATTATCTTACATTTTAAAAAAAGACAAGAATGGGTATGTTAATATCTACAAGAGTTAACCCAGGAATCTGGGATGACTGGTTTCCCTTCTTTTAGGTTGATAGTACAGTATATTAATAAAAAGACATCACAAGAATAACAAAGAAAAACATTTACCTATTTAATGGTTTTCCTCCCATGTAGACCCTGAAGCAAAGTTCCTGTAGTGGCTTTAAAGATCTTCCTACTTAGAAATTACTAATGCACTGGAGAAATCCGGATCTCAATATCATATATAAATGCACTGATATGATCAAATGAAGGGGAAAATAGCTGATATATGTGGGGAAAAATCAGCCCCTTTCTTCAAAAAGATATTTGACTAACACTGCACAAACAACCCTGAGATTTCTTCCTTCCTTCTTCACAAATCTGTGGATGCTTTCTCATTTTAATCTTCATAAAGAGTGGGCTTGTGTGGTTCCTTCTTTTTGCTACTTCATTCTTGTCCTTTCTTTATTAAATTATTTCTATCAGTGTAAAAACCATGAGCTATTATCTACTGCCTTAAAGTCACCTTTTTATGTCACACTTTCTAGTAGCCACTGTCCTATTTCTCTGTCCTCTTTCACAGCAGAACTAATTAAATCATCTACCTGTTTTCTGCTTTTCCTTAGCTGCAAAATTCATCCTTTTCTCATCTTTTCCAATGAGACTTCTGAGCAGACCTATGAAATTCCTCTTAAGAAGGTCACCAACAATATGAAAATCAATAAATTAAATACTCATGCTTCGTCCCTCTCTGTATTCCATCTTTTATCATCATTACACACATTTATTAAATTTTTGCCAAACCCTGGCTCCTTTTGTAGGGAAAGCCCATTTGGGAAGAAATTGCTTTTATTTCATTAGCTCTGAGTTATCCTATAAGATAATGGCTGCCCTATGCTCCCCATTTTCCATCTTCCCAACCACCCATTCCCATGGCCCAGACATATACTCTCCATTATCTAAAGCCCTATTTTTCTTTTAAGGACTGTTTTGACCCCACAACCATTATGACAACATTTGAGTGGTGATATTTTTGACACTACTATTTAGTTAGCATTTTGTATATGCTATGATGCAATGAAGTGTTTGAAAGCACTCTTTATTCATCTATCTCTATCATTTATCCATCATCACCATCATCAAACATTTTCTCTCTCTCTCCACCCAACTATTCTGATACACATATGCTTTTTTGTACAGAATTTTTATTCTTAACCTTTCAGTTTTTGTTCCATGTGGCTATGCATTTGACATCAAATCGTCTACTGGAAAAATAACCATTCCAGATAATATTTGTAATAAACTGGGTGATTGAATTTGAATTGGTGCATTTTTGGATTGCTCAATTTGTTCTGCTGTTAATTAGTCTGTCTTGCATGAGATTATTTTGACTCATTGAGTAATAAAGAATAAACATGCTACATTGATAGAGAAATAGGAAGAAGATTCTACTTGCCTCAGATTTAATTCGTAGGAAGAGATAACAAGCTCAATCCTTGCAATTATGATCATGGAAGGAAGGGGACACACTGCCTTTTTTCATTCCAGATGCACATCTCTCCTTCATGCCCTAAAAGTGACTATATTGTGACTGAGCTGTGGAAAATGGGTTTCCATCTTACACCAAAACTCCACAGTCCTATACTATGAATTGAAACTTCAGAATAAACACAGAGCACACAGTGATTGTAATCTGCAAGATGTCCTTTGTCAGAAAAGTAACTTTTGGTCTTACTTTGTTGTTCTACGAACTCCAAAAATACTAGAGGAATTTTCCTATATATTTTAATAACATAATTAAAGAGATGAAAAGGGAAGGGTTGGATTGTGCAACTCCTTAGTCATTTTACTAAATATTTTGCACAGTTTGGATTTCATGATAATGTTGACTAATAGATAATAGTGTCCATGTTACACATGAGAAAACTGAGGCACAAAGAAAATGGAGCTTTCTGGTACTAGGGCAAGATGGCATAGATACACTTTCCTCTGCTACCTTCCATTTTAAGACAACTATACCTTAGAAATAGTTCAAGAGGCATCATAAAATGTTGCAAAAATGAAAAGGAAAAGAAGACAGACTAGAGAGCTTGAGACTTTGACACTACACTGAGTCCCTAGGTTTTCTTGTTTATTTCCATAAGTCTCCCAGAGAAGCCTGTAATTCAGAACATATGAGATATAAATATAACAAAGAAAAGAGTATCAAGAAAAGCCAGTTTCTCTAGTTAGAGGATTGGGAAAGCAGAAACCAAAAAGAGACCTTGCATAGCCTTCTAACTGGAGACCAAAACCTGATAGCATCTGCAAAGCAGGTAGTGCCAACACCTATAAGTGCTGGGATCTCCTAGTGCTCCTCACAACGGCAAAAGGATATCTAGGCCCAGTCTTTCCTAAACTTCCAATCTAAGGGCACCAAGCAGTCTAGATGGCTCACAAAGAATTGTGCAGCAGTCTCAGAGGTCACAGAGAAAGTAAGGCCAGAGTAGCATTGTAAGGGATCTGGAAACTAAAATGTGATTAAAATTACAGCTGAAAACATAGGCTAGTACTATACACTAACCCAAGATGACTATCTGTTGAAACATAATGTGTAAATAGGATGAAGAGTTTTCTAACATAAAAGGTACAGAAAAAAATTAAAAACACTCATAATATTCAAAATCAAGAAAACTATAACTCAAATGATAAAAGCAAATCAACTGAAGAAGATCAAAATGGAGCAGATGTTAAAATTATCTAACAAGAACTTTAAAGCAGCCATAATACGTAAAATTATATGATTTACCTTAATAATTGAAATAATAGAAAAATCTTAATGAATAAGTAGAATTTATTTTAAAAATATCAAATGGAAATTATAGAAAGTAAAAATACAATAACATCAAAAAATCTTTAGACAAGACTCAGTGGTATATAGTTCATAAAGAGTTGATTCAGTGAATTTGGGGCAGAGCAGAATTTAATCAATTTGAATAAAAGAGAGAAGAATTAATGAAAATAAATGAACCTGTACAGACTCAAAAGCTTATGGGCCAAAACCAACAAATTTAACACTGATATCACTAGACTCATAGAAGTAGAAAAGAAAAAGGGTAAGAATTGAAAATGTATAGATGATCTTCAACTAAAGCAGTATGCATTCAGTAGAAACCTCAATTTAACTTTTGAATTTTGATCTTTACCTAGGCTAGAGATATACTGTACAATAATATCTTATGGTGCTACAGTAGCAGCAAGCTAAAGTCCCTGGTCAGCCACAAAATCACAAGGGCTAATAACCACTATGTTATGGCGTACTGTATTGCTTATCCATGAAGCTCATAGATTATCACATTAAATACTAAATTTTCACCATTATGATGATTGTCATGATAGAAGTTTGTTATAATTCAATGAACAACTGTGTAAGAAATACTGGCTGAAAATTTCCAAAATTTGGTTAAAAAAATACTAGCATGCACATTCATGAGATGAGTAAACATGAATAGGATAAACCCAAGAAATTCATACCAAGTCACGTCATAGTTAAATTTCTGTGAAAACTAGTGAAAGAGTTAGATAGAATCAGAAAGGAATGAGGCACTACCTGTAGAATACCAATTTGAAGGACAATGAATTTTCCATCCAAAATCACAGAGGCCAGAGAAGGAACCAAATTTGTCAAGTGTTGAAAAATAAGAATGTCAACCATCAAACTTATATCTAGCAAAAATATCCTTCATAAAGGAAGAAGAAATAAAGACATTCTTAGAAGAAACAGAATGAAGAGAACTTGTCTCCTCCAGAACTAGCCTTAAAGAATGCTTTAAAGTTTTCAGAACAGAAAGAAAAGAATAACAGGAAAAGACTTGAAACTTTACACGCAAAAGAAGAATAAAATAAATAAAAGTATCAGTAAAAATATTAGACTAATTTTTACCTAACAAGTTTCTAAAATTACATTTGATGATTGAAATTAAAATTTAACACTGTTTGATGTGGTGTTCAATATATAAAAAACAGGTTTAAGATCATATATTAAAGTAGGGAAGATAAAATATCTTAAGTGTAGGTAAGGTTTCAGTGTTCACTTGAAGTAGTAAAATGTTAACACCAATAAGTCGTGAGAAATGAAATATTACATATTGCAATACTCAGAGCAACCGCTAAAAAAGAAACTACAGAAAACAACATATTCTAAAACATGATGAGTTAATCTAAATGTAAATCTAAAACATGCTCAAGTAACTTGCAAGAAGGTAAGAGAAACTTAGAAATGAGAAACAGAAAAATCAACCAGAAAACAAACCAAAAAAGGTCTGAGAACTAACTTGTCAATATTTACTTTAATGAGAGATGAAATTATATAAATTAAATATACATTAAAATTCAGAGATGGCATAATAGATTAATAATACACAAATTCTATAACGCAACTATATGCTGTCTACAAGGTACTTCAAATATGATGATACAAGTAGATTAAATGAAAAAAGGGTAAGAAAAGTTGTATCATGCAAACATTAACTTTTTAAGAAATGAGAGTAATTTTACCAAGTAAACCACAGAGCAAAGAAACTTTTGAAGTATAAAGAGTGATATTCCATCATAAAAGAAAGATCAAGTCATCAAGTAAATACAGTCATCTCGAATATGTATGCAGTTAATACTCAGAATTTCAAAATTATGCAGCCTAATCTGGAAGTCTGAAAGATATAAACAAATCTTTCATTGGAATTATATATTTTAATTCCTCACTCTGCACAGTTGATGGGACTAATGGAGCAAAAAACAAGCAACAATATAGAACTGAACAACACTATGGACAGACTTCCAGAGTATGAGAGAGCCTTGTGGTAGTAATCTAACTCTGCATGTTGATTATAGTTAGTCATGCAAAGTATGTATAACTGCACAGAACCACACACACACACACACACACACACATGCACACACATTAGTACACAAATAGTGGGCTATTGAAATTTGAATAAGTTCTATGAACTGTACCATTGTCAATATCCAGGCATTAATATTAGTTTATAAGCAAGACATTCATTTGGGGGAAGGATAGGTGAAGGATTTGGTTTATACCATGTCCCTAGATCTTTGAAACTTCTGTAAATCTAGATTTATTTTTTTTAAAAAAGTTATTTTTAATATACAGGTGAAAAGTGAAGAAGTGTGTGCAGAACAATGCCAGAATTAAAATCCAACTCATTGCCTCCCCAGGTGATACTCAGTAGCCTTAACTTGACTGAAAACAAATTGAAGCACATTGAAGCCAATTCTACTGGTGGAAGATTGGGTTATTATTCAAATATCTACATGACATAGAAAGGGAGAAGCTCTAAAGTAATTTTTCATTATTTATACAAATACATTTTACAAAGACATATCAATTTTCTACCCCCTCTGCCACTGAAGATATTCATTTACAATTAACAACTTCTAGAGCCAGTCATAATAATTCAAAATACTATAAATGAAGTAAAATCACCTTATCGATACTGTGAACATTGATAAAGTCCCCTGAGATTTGTCTCTAGAATTTTGCAGCAATT
This sequence comes from Callospermophilus lateralis, assembly GCF_048772815.1. Lineage (NCBI taxonomy): Eukaryota > Metazoa > Chordata > Mammalia > Rodentia > Sciuridae > Callospermophilus > Callospermophilus lateralis. Next base: position 105,342,723 of record NC_135310.1, on the reverse strand, counting down.
TTCAACTTTTGGATCCCACAACAGAAATAGATTATTGTAACACTTGCAGAATAATGTGTAGCTTTAGCCACGAGCTGAACAGAAAATATGTTCATATCCTTTAATTTAAAAATTAATAAGATAACCATGACTTTCCATACTTCATATTTCTCTAGTCATCTTTTATAGAGGAAATTTAATTCACTTATTTAACTTATTGTTAATTATTTGCATTGCATATGATTTTTTTCTAACACAAAGATGTGGTGACTACACATATTCAGTCTTTCTTATATTTTTAATTTTAGAAAATGAGTCATTTAGTGAGCCATTCAGCTCAAAAGATTTTTTAAAAGGACTTGATCTTAAAACACTGCAAGAGTAAATGCTAAACTATAATTTCTGGAAATTTATTCACCCAATAATCCAGAAATCTACACAGAAGTACCATACAGTTTCATGAGCTATGTAAAAACTGTTGATTTGATGTTACAAAGTTTTTCTTTCTCAACAGTATTTATTTTCTATAGTCAAGCTAAGCAGAATTCCATAATTTCATAAATTATCAAGCTATTAAAGATGCATAATTAATTGGATTGTACTGTGCCATATTTATGAGGGTTATTCTGCACAGTAGGAGATAATCATAAATTATTTTGTTAATAAAATCTCTTGAGAGACATTTTAAAGAGTCTTCCCTTGAGTAACTTCCCTTGGTGTGACTGCTGTAGGATATTTTTCTGTTGTTTAAATCAAGAATGAGTTATTTATTACTTGATAATTATATGTCTCATATGTAAAATTCCAAAGCAATCTGCAGAGGAGGTAGGTGGAACAATATTGGGATTCAGAATTAATTTAATGTTTAAAACAGTTTGGGGGGAAAAAAGGAGAAAAACGGCATTTGGAAATTTGATTTCTACATTGACATTGAAGTTTATCTGTGAGTTATAGGTCTACATTTCCTGATATAAAATGTATAAAAACTCTTAGGTTTTTATAATTTTCTGGAGCATTTTTTTTTCAAACAGGTCTAAGCAGAGTTCATGACCATTGACATAGGAAGAAAAAGACAAGTATTCCCTAAAAAAAGATAAGTCTAAAACACATCAAATAATATTTAATTGGGACTGGAAATATTCCAAGTTTGACTTAAAAAAAAAAAAAGCTTTGATTACAATAGTTCATGTTGGGCTCCTGTTGAGTCTGCCAAAAATCCAAGCTAGATCAGAGCCTTTTTTGAAATAAACACAGGCTTAATCTGATGTAGATATTTCAAAACCCCCACTGCTTTAGTTATAACATCATCTGTTACTGAATGATTTATAAATCTCCCTCTAAAGACAAATTTCTACAAGATGGAGGGTGAGATATTTTAACCCGAGGACATAAGGACATGTCTAACTCATGTATGAAAGCCATAGAATAGTACTTCTTACTGAACAAAGATATGTCCTGCCCACACTTTCTTGAGACCATGGTTGTGCCTAAAATGTTCAATACATGGGGATTACTATTATTACTGCCATAAGAGGGCATTTTGCTAGGAGTATGCTGCATGCCAGGTACTCAATTGTGTGCTTTCAATTGAGATTGGGAGCTCTCAAGTCAAATAGGAGGGCTTGCACCCCAGGTTCCCCATTCACTTGCTGTGGATCTCAGGCATGTTATGTAACCTCTATGTGTTAAAATGAAAATAATACTAGTGCCTGCTTCTGAGGGTTGCTATAAAGAAGAAATGAATTTAATGCACATAATTTCCTAAGCAATGTCTGTCATGGAAGTGTTTATTGTTAGTGATTATTGTCATTTTTGCTATCATTTTAGAGAGGATGACCTGAAATTAAGTAACTTTCCCAATGTTACATGATATTTGAATACTGGCTTATCTGACATCATGAACCTCTTGTTTAGTCATAACCCTGCATCGCCACTGCAACATTGGTCCTTACTTCACATGAGGACAAATTATAATTTTAAAAATTAAGAGATTTTTACTGCAATATTCTCTGGTATTATCTCTTCATTAAGTTTTTAATTCAGCAGATCCAGAAAAACAGTTGTATCTATTAACACTATTGGGAGAATCTCCTCAATAATCTGCATTATTGTTCAGGGAATCATTGAAAATAAACATTAGTTTATAAATTTATCTGCTTTTATAGAAGCAGATGATTCTCCTGGTCTTTTGGAAGTATCTGTGCAATGTTAGTGCATCTAAATGAAAAATGCACTTAAAGCCTGAGTACTTAAAGCTTTGTCAACTCAAAGTGAAGATTTCTTATGGATACCAATCTGAGCTCTTTATGTTCACAAAGGAAAGCCTACTGATTTTCATTTGAAGACAAACCATTCTTATAGAAGTTTTAAGTTCAAACTTCATTCTACTTGTATGACCTTAGATAAGTATTCAACAAAGTCTTACATCTTACCTACTCAAATACATAATGCTTATAAAGTACTTAACACAGAGTTAGGGATATTTGTAAAAGCTCAATAACTATCAGATATTACTGTCAGTTATAGTTAGTTTGCACTTTATTTTTGCTATTTATTACAGTATCCAAAATAGTTTTAAGTCAGATTGCTCCTCTAAGACCACTGCAAACAGATCCATAAGAAATAGAAAATGCATTGCATATTATTAAAAAAAAAGATAAAAGGATTTTGAATATTCTCAACATGAAGAAACAATAAATGTTTGAGGAGATAAATATACTTACCTTGATATGAATATTACACAATGTGTGCATGTGCTAAAACATCACATGATACCTTGTGCATGAGTATGATTATTATATATTAATCAAAAAATTTAGAAGATAAAAAATTGAAAGATAAGAACTGTCACAGTTATTGAGAGGGATAATTAATACATTCTTTATTCAGGTATGTGGTTAGAATTCCAGAGATTTTTCTACTCTCTTGTTGAAGCAACAAGAAATGACTATTTCTTGTCATAAAGCAGAGCTATTTTCATCAATGTACAATTCAGCCCAGAGAACCTGGGCAGCTAATTCCATTGTGGTTTCTGAGCCAGCCTGTAGTATCTAACCAACTACTTCAGGGAGGAGGATCTCAGCAGTTTTGCAGCCCTCTAGGAGTTCTATGATATCAGTGCAGTTAGAGAAAGCCCTGTAGAAACAGGCAGGGTAAATGTCCCAAGACAAAATATGAAAAGTCTTTAAGAAAGGAATGCAAAACAATTAAATTATTTTGCTATCTTGGTGGCAATTGTTCTGTGTGATAATGGACTCAAACCTAATTATTATTATCATTAAGCAATTATATAGCACTTTATTTTTGAAAGCATTTTACAACAATTTTTATTAGATAATCATCACAATAACCCTGTGAAGGAGGTCAAAATATCTCCAAGGAAGAAAAGATGAAGCTATTTTGTTTTCTGAAACATTTTACAATAAAATGCTCCAATTTCCCTAATGCTAAATATAAAAAGTTTTATGTTGTGAATTGTTTGGTCTTCTAGCATATGACCTGGCTTAATAATGTGCTATTTGGAATCACCCTATTTGCTGCCTAATGTAACAGCTGAGAAAGTCCTAAATCCTTGCAGACAATACAGATGATCAAGAAAGTTTTAAATGTGAGGAGAAGATAATTAGCAGAACAGAAATTCAGGAATGGAAGTAATTAACGAAACATTGTGAATTGTTCACTCAGAAGAAATAATAACAAGTATATATGCACTGGTTTACAGTTCTCTGAACATTGCTAATCGATGTATTTAGTAAACAATTTCTTGTTTAATTATCAGTTTCCCTAAGAAGTAAGAATTTAAAACAAAGCCAAAAATAAAATCACCCATTTTTAAAGAAACAAAATGAAGTTCAAAGAAGTGAATAACCAGTTCAAGGTAACACAACTAATGATTGATAATTTGCATGGTTTGTCATAGATCTTCCTAGTCTAGACCACACCAGCCCTATTTATCTTCTTAGATTATTGTAAGTGGTAAAATCAATTTACCTATTAATGATGACAGATTGCAGAGAAGAATGGAATTACCTATTTGCAAAATTGCCGATGTAAACTATCTTACTGCATCATCTTATCTGCTCTCAAAGTTTGGGTCACTTGAGTTTCTGAGGCTATGCATTCATGCTATCCTGAATGAAAAGTGATAACCTTTTTGGAGTCCTAATTTTGCCACCTCTAAAGATTATACTGTCTTTGCACTTTCAGCACCTCTATATATTTGCTGGACAGTGCTTAGAAGAACATAGAAATCCACCACCAAGAAGAGAATTGTCTTCTGGTACTAAGTAACACTATTAAAAGGGAGCAAAAATTACAGTAACAATTTAGACAAGCACTTTTTACTTTTTTTAAAAAGTCAGAGTCTACCGCCCCAAGATGACTGGAGAAAATGGAGTTGTAGGAAGATAAAGTGCCTCACTAGAGAAGCGTTTAGTTCTAGTAACTTAGAGGCAACATGGAGGCTTCTCCCTGAGAAAATACACTGCTGGCAGCATCAGGTAGAGATTCTTGGACTTCTTTTATTGCTGTGATATGTTTATAAAGTGCTGCAGAACCCTAGTATATACACATGGGAGACTTAGCCAGACAGTGCTGTAGACAGATGGATTCCAGACAACAGGGAGCAGGTGTGGAACAAACAGAAGAAGTGGGAAATCCTGTCAGCACCCAGAGGGAGAAAGATATTCTGTAACCTAGCCGCTAGGATCCAAACCACATCCAAAGGGCAAGTCAATGGAAAAAGGTAAAGACCTGGGGCCAGGACCCAGCTCCGAGTCAAATACTGGGCTACTGCTTTTCCTGTTTCCATTATCCACAGGGCGGCCTTTTAATTTTCTTTTCATTTCCTTCTGGTGCTGCCGTTCAATGCAAGTGTACTTCCTGTTGTCAAGTTCCAAGGGCAGGATCTGATTAAAATATCCATTTGAGAAAAGATTTCTAAAGAAATCATTTGGAAATTTACACATTAAGATGATAAAATCCTATTGGATATAGAAGTCAGCAAATGTGAACTTCTTCCACTTCATGAACATGACTCAGACTTTCCCATAATAGACACTAGGAGGAAAATGATTAATGAAGACTTGTTTGTGACTTGAACACAGACTTCAAGAAGCAGCAGTGCTAACAAATGTTGCCAAATGTATTATCTTTGTAAGCTTTTCAGAATTACTTTTTAAAACAGATGCTAAAAGCAACAAAATGTAGAAATTATTGAATATTGAAAGCCTGAATTCCTTTGTGATATACAGAAGTACTTATTTTATGCACAGATGTTTACTTACTGAAAGCTTAATTTTATAAGCAACTCAGCAAAGAGAGTTGTGTGGAAATAAGTTTAGAAAATACATTAGTAGAAATATTTTCTTCTATCTCCCTTGAACAGCATCTGATCATTCATATTATACATATTATCTGAATTCACATAATGCTGCAGAGCCAAATCATAAATGGGGAAATGAAGTTTTGTTTGTTTCTGTTACTTGAAGGAAAGTATAGCAAACTACACATACCAAAAGTTAATTTAGGGAACTGCAGTTAGAAATGACATTTACTATTGATTTCTGAATGGTTATTAAAAGTATTTTACAGTGATCTTTCTGAAAAAAAAAAACCTGAAACAGTGTTTTTCTATATTAAAATGTGCTAATACTAATGATGATTAAAGAGAAATAATCATATAAAATAATTACCATGACTATGTAAAGTAGATTTGCCCCAGGGCAGATTCACGTTCCAAGAGGCCCTCTTTTCCCTAAAGACTGTCAGGTTTTCCAATTTCTCTATTAAGAGCTTTGTCCATCTTTGTGGAGGAGATTCAGTCTTGTTGGGGGAGTGAAAGGATGGGGGTGGTCGCCAGGCTCTTTATTTTCTTGGTGAGGTTGTAGCACCTTCCCCCTTGTGCATTTTCTTTGTGGGGACTGGCGATTACACCCTCTGTTCCCTGGAGTCTAGGGGCAGCTGTCTTGAGCACAGCCCACCGCATGCCTCAGAGCCTCATTTTGATTTTGCAGATGAAGGGAAAGGACTCAGAGACTTTCAGGAGTGGGGGACTCTGGGGTGGGGACTGGCTGATTTGCAGATTTTTCCTATAGGCTTTATAATTTATCAAATCAAACCACAACTTTGCTTCCTGTCTACCATCCAAAATAAGAGAAATTCAATTCAACAAGAAAAAATTGTCTATCAGAACCTAGAACATGTAGTTACATAATCAATTTAATTAAATGTTATTTGATATTATATAGAGGATGCTTTCAGATATATCAACTGTGTACATATGTATATGAAAATGAAGATAGATAAGTAGATATATAATCATTTCTGTCTATATGAGTATATATAACACATATACAGTTTTTAGACTATTATTTTTCAAGATTCATTATATACATATGTAAAACATAAAAAATGCCAGAAAAATTAAGTGTAAATACTTTTCAGAAAATATTATTTTATCCTATCATAATAATGAGAATAATTTTGGGCATTTTCAAACAACATAAAAAGTTGCCATTAAATTTAGCCTTTCAGCATTAATATTGATTATTCTAAGCTAACATTTTAGTGTCCTGAAAATTTATATTCTGTTTTTATTTCTTTGCATTCTTTTTTTTTAAGAGAGAGAGAGAGAGAGAGAGAGAGAGAATTTTTTAATATTTATTTTTTAGTTTTCGGCAGACACAACATCTTTGTTTTGTATGTGGTGCTGAGAATGGAACCCGGGCCGCATGCATGCCAGGCGAGCGCGCTACAGCTTGAGCCACATCCCCAGCCCTCTTTGCATTCTTAAATAAATTACATTCACAAATGTGCAGTTAAAGTGCTTAATTTGGATTTACAAAGAAATATTCCTATATGTATCTTAGCAAATATTGCTAGTCTGAATGAACAAAGGTGCTCATTGCTAATCTTATAAATGGACAATTCTTCTAAAAACAGTGCAATTCTCCCAGTGACTCACAATGCTGAGGCAGAAAGACTGTGAGTTCAATCCCAGTCTCAGCAATTTAGAGAGGCCCTGGCAACTCAGCAAGACCCTGTCTCTAATAAAATATAAGAAACAGCTATGGATGTGGCTTGGTGGTTAAGCACCCCTGGGTTCAGTTCCTGGTGCAAAAATTAATTAATTATTAATAATAATTTTAAAAAGAACAAAAACAGTGCAACTCTCTGGATCCACAAAAAGACATATAGTGCTTTCACAAGATTTGATGTACCCATATCTTCTGCTCCTTCTCACTTCTCTTGGTGATGTCTTTCACTACAAGAGGTTGGCGAAATAATTAGATTGGATTTTGATAAATTGAGATTTAAAAAAACACATATTTAGTAAGAACTCTTAGAATACCCCATGTGCTGAAGTTTTCCTTAGTGAACACACATTTCAGATGGGGTTAACCAAAGCACGTGATTTTAGAATTGTAGCTTCTGTCTGCTGAAAAAAATAATAAGAAGTTGTGTCAAAGGTCTTATTTCCGTCAGATTACTCTTCTGGGATACCATTATAATGAGTATGCTTGTTTGGAGAAATAAACATTTAATTGAATCAAATTTCAAAAAGCAAAGCCATGTGTTTAAATGCAATTGTTAAACTATTTTGGTGATTTTTACACTGGGTAATTAAAAATCAGGAAAATATAGGTAGTGAGTTCTAAACTACATTCTCTCTCAAGTACCTGCATCAGGATACCTTTAACTACTCCCATGCTTCTGAAACACAGAGAACAAAAAAGCAACCTGAGAAATTGGAAAGGAAATGGCTGCCCAAGTGGTTCTGCAGCTGCCTTATCTATGCGCCTTCACTTCCAAGTATTGTCAGAATGAGAGGTGCCAAAGACACTCCTGATTTTCCTTACAGCAATTTTCTTCACCTTACTCTACTACCAAAATGCCTCAAAAACTGATCAGCAAATTAAATACACTTTTAAAAAAATATATTTTAGTTGTAGTTGGACACAATACCTTTATTTTATTTATTTATGTGGTACTGAGGATCGAACCCAGGGCCTTGCATGTGCTAGGTGACCGCTCTACTGCTGAGCCACAACTCCAGCCCCATAAATAGACTTTTTTCTTTAAAACTCTTTTATTAATTAAAGGGCTATACTGTTGACTTACTTTTCACTGTCCATTGTTTTAATTAGTAGAATGTGCTCTGTAAGTGATGCAGCGATACTTTTTATGATATACTCGGTTTGCCCCAAAATATAGGCAGCTAAAGAAATTGAAACTAACATTATATATTTACCTTTGCATGTTGGATCTACTAAGAAATGTGCAGTTTTATCTGAGCTCCCACTTTGAGTACTTACCAAATGAGGCAATGGGAATCTCACAGTGTTTCCCTGACAGCTACCCAGCTGATAAGGGTTAAGAAAGTCATAAAGCCAACGATTCCTAGTGATGCTGGAAAGTCAAGGACCTTACAAAGGAAAACTGAAGATCCTAATGGTTGTCAGCATCAGACACTCTGTTTTGGCAATGGCAAGCCAATCTTCTGCCAGGTGGATGTTCACAAGGCCACACAGGGAAACTGTTAGTTGGACTATCTTAAACATATGAAAGACATGTAATATAATTTGTAATTTTCTGGGTTTTTCCTTCCTTTTTCTAGACCTCAGGGTTAAAGAGTAAAAACACATGTCTGCCTTAGATGCCTAGAGACCCAACAGGGAGGTTGTGAGACAGAGGCAAAGGACAGGTAGCTGGTTATCAACAGATTGCTAACACCCTCCAGGGAAGGGTAAGGATTACACTTTCCAACACAAGCAATCACCTTTTGGTTGGCTCTCTTCCTGCCTTTTGGTTGCTTTTGGTCATGTAGGCATGAGAAGAAAGGAAACCTAAAATCAATAAGGGGCAACATACTCACTCCCTCAAGCAACAGTTTTGTGGGTCCCCTCCTCTCTGGAGGAGTCTTTCTCACAGTCTCTCTCACCCCCTCTCTTTTTCTCTCTCTCCGCATCTGTATTTAAATAAAATTTACTTTTTGCTTTTACCTGGGAGTTTCTTGAGAGTTTAATCTTTAGCACAGGGGAAACAAGGACCTGATCCTGATTTTCAAGACCAGTATCAGTTGGAATAGTTGGATAGTGGAAAGAGGCTGAACTTTGGCATTGAAGAAATTTGGATTGGTATTCAAACTCATTACTTGCAAGCTATATGCTTCTTATACATTTATATAACTTCTGCCTCCCTCATCTGAAAAATGAGGAAAATGATCATTGAGGGGAATCTGCTTGGTATCAGTGGTCTCCTTTGTAATCCTTGGTTTGAACTTTAATCTTCAAATTAACATTTATTATACTTTGGGATTAAATTGTCCCATAGTCCTCATTTTGACATTAGGCATTTCCTTAAATAAAGATAGAAACGACTCATTTAAGATGAACCCACTTCTGTTAGAACAATCTGGTGCCACATTTTCCTTATGGATTGATGCAATTTCATGAATCATCTAATCTTTCTAAGGATGATGTTTTGGATGAGGACCAAATACAGGGTTGTTGAGCTAAATGTTGTAACAAAGTTCTACAAAAAGAGAAAAGGAGAGAGAGAGAACAAGTTTCTATTGTGTTAAACAGAAGGCTCTTGGTGACAAGCTGGGAGAAGAGGTCCCCTCTTATAGTTTAAAATGTCCACTCCAAAACAGTCAGGAGATAACTGTATGTTTATAAATTGTGCTTGGAACTGTGAACTCATTATCTTCTACCATTCGATAAGTTAGATGTTCTCTTGTTCTTCCATAATTTAGCCCACATTCCTAAATCACTTCTGTCCCCTGTAAAGTGACCTACTCCTTTAGATTTTGATGATGTTTTAACTGGCACAGTAGTGATAAGGGCAGCTAGTAGAATTATCAGCACATAAGAAAGCTTAATGCTTGTTAGTACATATTTTTCTTTTTTTTCCACCTCTCTTTCTTTCATCATTTCATTAGCTTCATAAAGTGGATGAATGTGAGGCATGCTGGGATCAAGACCTCTGAGTGCTCACATGACACCAACCCTTACTAGGCTCTAACAACAGTGCATCCTGAATTCCTTGGCATTTGGAGCAGCTTATTCCCAGCTAGCTGCAGTTTTGAGTAAAGTTATAAGCAGGTGAACTTTGAGGGCAGAGTCTGCTCACTGAAAGTGATTGAAATGCCATTCCAGCCATGACTAATTTATTTAGTATTCAAAAATCAGTAAAGATTCTTCTGTCACATCATTCTCCCAAATAAAAGGGAATAAAAATAAAATAGAAACCTGTTTGATGCCTCAGGCATGTTCAGTGTGTTGTTCAGGTCAGTTCATTTCAAAACTTAATTTGTGGCACTTCATTTAATGGAATCATTTAACACTCAAAATGTAATTACAAAAATGAACAAATTTGGTTTCCTGGGGTTGGTATTTGACATCTCAGAACACTGAAATCCCTACTGTTGGCTTTAAACTATGTTTGTCATTCAGTAAGTAATTAAACTAAATTAATTCTGAATATAGGTTATGGATGAGTTCTCATCTACCTCAATCTTGACATATTTATATTTTAATTGAATTTGGTAATAGATAAAGGAATGATCCTACATCATTATTTATGATTAAATAACAGCAAAATATTACCTTATATCTCTTCCATTAAATTATATAGTTTATGGTTCATTTTTGAAATATGTTAATAGAGAAATTGTCAACCAACTGCTCCAAATATCTTGTCATATAGCGCAAGATATTTGCCTAATGGCATTATCCCAGCTCCTATACACATGACCAAGAAGGTTGACATAAGGAAGAGCATGAGTTTCTGCGAGCTTATAACCCCATGAGTCCCAAGGTCAGCATTTCTCTGACAACTGCTGTTTGAGCATGTAACCCACAAATCATCTAATATTTCAAGATTGTAGAACTACTAAGTGGAAAGGCCAGGATTCAAACTTGTGTCAATTCCAAGGATCCTGCATTTAAGAACTATACATTCCCCTGCCCCTATTAATAATTTGATTAAATGTTTTCCTTTGATATTCTGTTTCTAAAAATTAATTTCATTTTCAAATGTCTATTGCCCAAATAGTCACTTTAAAATTGTCTAAAAGTTATTAAGAACTGGTAATTCATCATTTGGGTTTACCTTGGGGACAATTTAAGGTTTTCTTTTATAAGTTCTTACATTACAAAAGAATGCTTAAGAGAATATATCCAAAACTCTTTAATTTATGTCAATTGCTTAGGGGTCAAGCAACACCTCAAAAGTTTTCATGAGACACAGAATATCTATGATTTTAAAGGTTTTGAGGACAAGTAGTTTTATTTAAATTATTTTTATTATACTGTTTATTAAATTATTGCAAATATAATAGTAATAAAAAGTATAATAGCCACTAAAGAAAAATAACATACACATTGTTTATATGTATATGTATCCAAATATTATATACCAATTATTTTTTTAAAGAATAAAATATAACCACAAAAAAATTCTGAAACATAAAAATTAAGTATTATCAAAACTACTTCTGAAATAACATTTATTTTAATTATATAAATTAATTGGATAGATTATGTAACTGAAGCTAAATCAATGGTAGCTTTGTAAATATGCTTCCTACCGTGGGAGCATAAAAACATTTATTTACTCTCAACACCACCGATGCTACCTATAGTAACAAATATCCTAAGGAAAATTGATTCACCCACACTCTTCAGTGTTTAAATAACTTTGGAAATTTCCCTTGTACTTGATGGCATATCACCAATTGACTTTCAAATGAATATGCATTATTTATGGTCAAGATTTACCCCAATTCTTTCTTCATTCTTCCAATACAAATCCAATACTGTATTTGAATATCACATTGCAATTTGACTGAGCCCAAAGTTATTTTTCTTATACATCTTAAATTAACTATTAAAATCAGAACAGAGTTCTGATATCAATACTGAATTTGCTTTGATAGACTCCTGAAAACACAAGATTTATACCAAAAATGTATTACAACTAAGGTCATGAAACAAATACCTATGAAAGAGAGTTAATTCTCCTTCTAGACGTTTTGGTAACTGACAGTCATGTTATAAGGGCGGTCAAAAACTGCTCTAGCCAAAAATAATTGGGTCACTAGTGTAACTTTGCATGAAATTCTCAAATTGTGTCACTACTACAGACTTAATCATTTCTAGAAAATATAGCTTATATGTCACTCTATTGTTCCAAAGTGTTGTGATTTTGATTTGGAATGCCCTCCCCCGTCTCACGTGTATGAAGAAGTGGGGCTTTTAAGCAATTATTAAATTATGAGGGCTTTGACCTCATTAGTGGATTAACCCATTGTTAGCTGAATAGACTACAGGAGGTAGGACCTTGGTTAAGGAGGTAGGCATGACCTGGAAAGGTTTATCATCTTCTTCCCAGTACCTTTTTCTTCTCTTATCTCTCTTCTCTCCCTCTTCCTCTCCCTCTCTCCCTCTCTCTATCTCTCCCCACCCCCTGAGCCTTCTCTCCACTTGTCATGGACTAAGCAGTGTTCCTCTGCTACACCCTTCCACCATTATGGTCTTACCTCAGACCCAGAGCAATGGAGTTGGCTGAACATGAACTGAATTCTCTGAAACCATGAACCAAACTAAATCATTCCCCCGATAATTTGTTCTTGTCAGGTATATTGGCCACAGTGACAGAAAACTGACTTACACACAAACTTTGCTAGATAGTCCTTCAGAGAATGGGCGTCACACTTTGCAGATCATTTCAATCCATACATTTCAGAACACACTCCCTGAGAAGTCACTCTCTTAGTGCATGTATTCTCTTACTATTTCTATGCTTTAGGAATTCAAGAAATATATATTCCTCAAGAAATATCTTTCCTCATTTAAGAAATATATGGGCTTCATGGGCTATGACACTACCATCTATTTATTTTGAAGGAGAACCATATTAAGCATTGAAGTACAAAAGGAAAATTGGGTTAGCTCATATCAATTTCTAGGCTATTAGCAACTGAACACATTAGTTAACTCTGGATCCATTGCCTTAGACAAATCATAGCAGACTGCAACTATTGGAAAAATCGCAATGCCAAGATTAGTTCATCCTTCAACATCTCCTTTCTCATTACGTCAGACCATTTTATATGTAGTTTCCCAAATCTAGTAAAAAAGACTTCTCCTTTCTTTCTTCTTTTCCCTACTACATGAATCTCATGATCTCTTTTGAGCATACCATTTGAATCACTCTGAAAGTCATGTATTCTTTTAATGCACCACTACCACAACTCAGGTCTATTCCACCATAATCTCACACATGTTTATAGTAATGGCTTTCCTATAGTATCTATATTACTGACTTATCCCACTCCTTACACAAGCCATTCTCCAAACTGCCACCAGAAAATATTCCTGAGCTCATGACACGCCTGCTTCCAGTCCTTAAGTGGACACATTGATCATAGGTTAGATATAGTTAATGTACCTTGTATAGCACTCTATAAATTGGTATCTGTATACCACATGAGCCTCCCTTCTTGACACTTCTATCTCCTATGTTAATGCTTCCTTCAAACACACTTTCTTACCTCTAAAGCAACAGACTTTCCATTTTCTGCTGGAGATAGTCTTCCTTGCCTCTGCTTCTCCTCATTTTCATGTCTAGCTTTACCTAGCTCTATTACTTCATGAGTGGGCAATAAAAAAATGCCAGGATTTCTAATAAGATTGAACTGAGATCAGATTTTCACTAACCCATGACCTGGAGAACGTTTTCATCTTATATATGCCTACATCAGTAAAAAAGAGTTCTTGTATGGATTGAATTGGGCTAGCATGGAGCTGCAGTCGTACTAAGAAAGCAGTACTTGTTAATGTAATTCAAGCAACATAAATTCAGGGCATTTCTTCTCTATAGAGCCTTTCCTGGCATGTCCTCCTGGTTCCAAGTGTGGTTTGCTTACTGTCCTATAAGCTCTTCTAATGCTCTACAATTAATTTATGAAAACATTTATTACACTTTGTCTTAAATACTATGTTAATTTCATGCATATTCTAACAAACCATATGCTGCCTATCAGTCTTGTCCACTGGGTAAGCATAACATCATCTCTGTTGAAAGAAAAACAATGTTAAATTTAGATTATTTATTTCTTTGCTTTTCCATGAAAACTATTCCTTTTTAGAGCTGTGCTTCACTTTAATACAGAGCTGTGCTTCACTTTAATATAAGTCAAGTGGCATTCTCTCCAAACTTCATCTCTTTTTTACCTATACCAGTAGCTGAGCTGGTAAGCAGCTTCTTAAGGCTTGACATATATATATATTTTCCACATATTCACATTTATTACTTATCTATTATAGTGAATTGCATTTTTAAGTCTGTTGGGGATAATAATAATAATAAAAAGGACATTCTTTACCGTTCCTTCAGGACCTGCAATTTAGTTGAAAAGATAAAATATATAAGAAAATAATATATATTTTTATTTATCTATTTATTTATTTATTTATTTTTATGTGGTGCTGAGGATTGAACCCAGGGCCTTGCACCTGCTAGGCAAGAGCTCTACTGCTGAGCCATAACCCCAGCCCAAACTTATCCTGTTTCTTAGATTATCTTTCTCACTTGGACAGAAGCCTCTCATAGTTGATAATTCATTTAAAAGGAACAGTAGCATAAGGTTTACTTAACACATTTATACTATTAGAAAAGCAACTCAGATATAAGAAGTTTAGGTCATACTGATCATGTATCAGTCCTGTCATCTTCATAATGTGGAATAAGATCATCTTTGTTGAAAGCAAAACAATGTTAAATTTAGATTATTTATTTCTTTGCTTTGCTATGACAACTATTCCTTTTTAGAGCATTGTCTATCTTTACAACTCTTGGACATTAGTAGCTATGATAACTATTGTGATTATTTTCTTACATATTTTATCTTTTCAACTAAATTGCAGGTCCTGAAGGAATGGTAAAGAATGTCCTTTTTATTATTATTATTATTCCCCACAGACTTAAAAAATGTGATTCGCTGTAATAGATAAGTAATAAATTTGAAATGACTGGTGCTGGTTTTCATCTTTCACAGACTTGTTGCATTTCAATTTCATAAGATATTCTATTAGTCTGGCACTGAGTCAGATGAAACTGGTGTAGTTATGTTCATGTTTCAATGGGTTGGTGAGAGGTGTTGAGTGTGAGGACTGGGAGGGACCTATTTCTATGGTCCCTATTTCACCTCTATCCTATCCAGGATTGGTAAATCTCATGTCTAAGTATACAATGGCATTTTTAGTTGGGGTTTCCCATAGGAAGCATTATGCCTTCAAGAGAGGAAAGTAAAAATCATCATGGCATGCCAGGCAGGATGTCACTTACACTCGATTGGCCACATCGTCAAGGTTCATTTCCATTAAGCTTTGTGTCAGTTCAGGAACTTTACACATGAGGCTGTGTGTAGCAGTCTACCACTGCTGACTGCCCTGGGGCTAGCCCAGAGTCCCAATCTTGTCACTGGTTTTCCAGAATGCCTCTGTGAGAATTAGTTGCATATGCTGGCCAGCCTCACCATTTGAGACAGGACTGTGGTTTGGTTGTATTTTTATAAATCACTCTCTTACTGAACACTTACGATCTTTGACATATTTAAATAGTGAAAAGATAAGAACAAGAAGGAAGTGAAAATAGTCATAGATTATGATAGATAGGTGGAGAGGTAGATGGATATTAATGGAATGGATGAATGACTCCTGACATTAATAATAGAAAACAAGTGTGAGAAGGATATTGTTTTCAATTTCTGTCCAGTGCTTCTTAAATGTGTCATGGAATGTGTATAAGAGAGATATTCACACTCTGTTTTTTAATAGTGTTCATATTCAACTCCCTGCATCAACTTAAAACCAAACCAAACAAAAAACCCTGAGCTCAGATTAATATTACATAAAGATGGGGCACAATGGGTGTAGGTGAAAGAGGGTAAAGAGATAAGAAGAGTAGGCTGTGTTCTATTGCTTTCGGTTGATATAAACTATCTGCACATCTCCAACCACTAAACTCCTTAAGACCAATCTTATATACAACTTACTATCTGCATGATGCTATATGATAGTATTTTAACATTCCCCTGTCGAAAACTATCTCAACTATACTAGTTTGCACGTGACTAAATGTACACTATTTATGGTAGACTCCCTATATACCTACCATTCCTAATTCAAAAATCCAAAATACAAATTGTTCCAAAATCCAAAATTTTTTCGAGTGCTGACATGATGCTACAAGTAGGAAAATCCCACAACTTTTCTCTTGTGACAGGTCACAATCAAAATGCAGATGAACTAAATATATCACATAAAATAGTCTTCAGGCTATGAATATAAAATGCATATGAAACATCACTGAATTTTATTTATATACTTGAGTCCAATTCTAAAGATATCTCATTAAGTATATGCAAACATTCCAAATCCTGAAAAAAAAACTTAAGACACTTATGGAGCCAAGTATTTTGAATAAGGGTTACTCAACCTGTATCATAAAAACTGCCAAGAAGTTTTCATGATATTATAGATCATAAAAATTTCAAAGAGCAATGCATTAATTTAATATGGGTCAATACCAAAAGGCTTTGAATTTGTTATTTAACTGAGGGGAATTTATGATGTAACGCAAACCAGTTTTGATAGAAACTGGTAGAGAATATGGAGCTTATGCATAGATTTGTACATCTTAAGTAATTTTCCTTCTCTTTCTTCTTCTGTCTTCTGAAGGATTTTATGAGAGTTCTCTTGGCTGAGTTAACTTTACAATTTTCTCCATAGTTTACACAATATCAAGACAGGTTTATGAACCAGAAGAAGGAATGACACCCAAAACTAAATGCAATAATTGTTGAGATTTTTGACCATTCATGGGAGGAAAATGTGAGCACACTTTCTGTATGCACAAAAATTTGTCTGTTTACATTTTGAAATGTAGGAGTACTTTGTGTTACTATGTAAATGAGACGAATATTCAAGAAAGTATAAAGAATTAGATGATGGTAGTTTGAGACTGCCCAGAATATATATTTCTTTTCTTTTTTTAAATTAAATTATTTATTCTAATTTGTTATACACAATGGCAGAATGCAATTCATTTCATATTATACATATAGAGCACAATTTTTCAAGTCACTGATTGTACACAAAGTATTTTCACACCATTCGTGTCTTCATACATGTACTTAGGGTAATGATGTCTAACTCATTCCACCATCATTCCTACCCTTTTGCCCCCTCCGTTCCTCTTCCTCCCCTTTCCCTATCTAAAGTTCCTCCATTCCTCCCATGCCCCACCTCTTGCATTATGAGTCAGCATTCTCATATCAAAGAAAATATTTGGCCTTTGTTTTTTGGGGATTGTTTCATCCACTTAGCATTATATTCTTTAGCTCCATCCATTTATGCAAATGCCATAATTTTATTCTCTCTTAATGCTGAGTAATGTTCCATGTGTATATATACACCAAAGTTTCCTATCTATTCATCTACTGAAGGGCATCTGGGTTGATTCCACAATTTAGCTATTGTGAATTGTGCTGTTATAAACATTGATGTAGCTGTGTCCCTGTAGTATGCTGTTTTTAAGTCCTTTGGGTATAAACCAAGGAGTGGGATAGCTGGGTCAAATGGTGTTTCCATTCCAAGTTTTCCAAGGAATTTCCATATCGCTTTCAATATTGGCTGCCCCAATTTGCAGTCCTACCAGGAATGTATTAGTGTGCCTTTCTCCCCACATCCTTGGCAACACTTGTTGTTTGCATTCTTGATAACTGCCATCTGACTGAAGTGAGATGAAATCTTAGTTTTGATTTGAATTTTTCTAATTGCTAGAGATGCTGAACATTTTTTCATATGCCTGTTGTTCAATTGTATATCCTCTTCTGAGAAGTGTCTGTTCAGTTCCTTGGCCCATTTATTGATTGGGTTATTTGTTTTTGTTGTTGTTGTTGTTGTTTTTGGGGGGGTGTTAAGGTTTTGAGCACTTTATATATCATCAGTGCTTGTGGTAAAGATTTTCCACCATTCTGTAGGCTCTCTATTCACCTCACTGATTGTTTCTTTTGCTGAGAAGAAGCTTTTTAGTTTGAATCCATCCCAATTATTGATTCTTGGTTTTAATTCTTACGGTATAGGAGTCTTATTAAAGAAGTTGGGGCTTAATCCGACATAATGGAGATTTGGGCCTACTTTTTCTCGGTTAGGAGTAAAGTCTCTGGTTTAATTCCTAGGTCCTTGATCCACTTTGAGTTGAGTTTTGTGCATTATGAGAGTTCGGGGTTTAATTTCATTTTGTTGCATACAGATTTCCATTTCTCCCAGCACCATTTGTTGAAGAGGCTATCTTTTCTCCAATGTACATTTTTAGTGCCTTTGACTAATAAAACTGTAATTATATGGGTTAGTCTCTTTGTCCTCTATTCTGTACCATTGGTCTACAGGTCTATTTTGGTGCCAATACCATGCTGTTTTTTTTTGTTGTTTGTTTGTTTGTTTGTTTTTGCTTTTTAACTATTGCTCTGTAGTATAGTTTAAGGTCTGGTGAGGTCTGGAATAGTAATGTCACCAGCTTCACTCCTCTTGCTAAGAGTTGCTTTGGCTATTCTGGGTCTCTTATTTTTCCAGATGAATTTCATGATTGCCTTTTCTATTTCTAAGAGAAATGTCATTGGGATTTTGATTGGGATTGCATTGAATCTGTCTAGTTCTTTGAGTAGTATGGTCATTTTGACAATATTAATTCTGCCTATTCAAGAACAAGGTAGACCTTTCCATCTTCTAAGGTATTTTTTAATTTCTTTCTTTAGTGTTCTGTAGTTTTCATTGTAGAGGTCTTTCACCTCTTTCATTAAGTTTATTACAAGTATTTTATTTTATTTTATTTGAGGCTATTTTAAATGGGGTGGTTTTCCTAGTTTCTCTTTCACAGGATTTGTCGCTGATGTTCAGAAATGCCTTTGATTTATGGGTGTTGATTTTATATCCAGCTACTTCTTTTATTATGGAGAAGCATAAATGAGCTCAGTGTAATATGCTCATCCTAAAAGCTCAAGGGGACTGGTATACTTCACCCTGATTCTAACATGGCTATAATAGTGATCTGACTCGACCCAGCCGACTGAATGTTCCTAGTAGGTCTTTCACTTGAGGATGGTAATGGAAAAGTTTGGGTTCATCAAAACTTATTGGTGAAGACTATTAGCAGTCATTAGCCAGTAGGATGGTATTAGGGTTTGGATATGAGTTGTCCCCGAAAAGCTCATGTGTGAGACAATGCAAGAAGGTTTATAGGATAAATGATTGGGTTATGAGAGCCTTAACCCAATCAGTGAAGTAATCCTCTGATAGGATTAACAGATTGGGTATTGAATGCAGGTAGGGTATACATGGAGGAGGTCGGTCATTGGAGGTATGCTTACGTTTTGCATATATTTGTATATATTTTGTATCTGATGAGTGAAGTCTCCATGTCTCCTTTCTTATCATCATGTGAGCTACTTCCTGCTGCCACACTCTTCTGCCATGATGTTCAGCCTCCCTTCCATCCTTAAGGAATGGATCCCATGTTCTATGGACTGGGACCTCTAAACTGTGAGCCCCCAAATAAAATTTTCATTCTCTAAAATTATTCTTGTCAGTTTTTTTAGTCACAGAAGTGAAAAAGTTGACTAAAACAGGTGACAATAAGTACATGGTGGCTCAGATTGGATATGAGTTTATGAACTGAAATTTTAATCCCATTGTAAGATCTCAGGAGGGCAGAAACCCAGTTAGAATATGCTGTTTGAAGTGAAGTCTTTGGGGGATGTGTTTAGGATTAGATAAAGTCATTAGGATGGGGCACCCAGGATTGAATACTGGTGACTTTATAAGAAGAAAGGAAGACCAGAATACACACACACACACACACACACACACACACACACACGCTCCTCATCTCTTGCCATATGATACCTTGCACTGCCTTGGACTCTGCCAATAATAATGCCATTGCTGGGTGCATTTTATAGACCATGGACCAAAACCATGAACCAATATAAACCTCTTTTCTTTATAAGTACTCAGGCTCAGGTATTTTGCTGTGGTAAAGAAAAATGGACTAAGACAGTGACATAATCTTGGTTTTATCATTCCTTTAGTTTCTACCTGTTGTCTTTGGCATGTTCTGAAGCTGAACCATGAATTCTCAGAGCTATTCAATGTTAATCAAATATATTACATTTTGCTTCAAAATATATTCAATTTTGCTTCAACGTGATACTTTTATTTGCAACTATATATTTGACAAATACATACAGGTTATATTTTCTTATTTTTTTGTTATAATTATGTTTAACTTTCATTCCAGGAGAATTTAATAAGTAGTGTTTAATTTCCAGAAAAATTGTCAGAAAATAATCAGTTGCTTCACCTATATGATTTTAAATATCCATTTTTTATTGATTATTCAAAGCAAGGAATGGACTTTTCCTGCAGCTCCAGTTAGACAGCCTCTCTTTATACCAAATTGAAGAACAGTCTTCTGGTAGCCATTTATATAAGTATAGTATGAATTTAGCAGTGCTCTGACTTGCTTTGAATGTTAACATTCCACATTCATTTAGTTGAATCAGATTTTTCAAAGAACTTTCATAAATGTTAATCTTTATAGGATGTGCTATATTTGAATGAATATGAAAAGTTCATGTTATCCTGATATAGTTGATGAAAGGAATTACTGACGAATAAATAAATACACAAACTGGAACATGTAGAGATATTTGAACCATAAAGTATTCATCCATTTAGTGGTATTTTTTTATAAGTGAGATACATTTTCATAGAAGGTAGAAGAGATGGGTTTCTCTGCTAACGAGATGGTGAGGCACTTCACCAGAGGGAGTGCTGAGAACTAAACTGTAGCTTGTGAGTCCTTGAGAATGCATAGGCTAATGGAGAATGTGTGGTTCTGGATAAAGTTTCTTGTGAAGAATGCTTTGTTCTAGGTGTTATAAAATAAGGCTTCTATTTCTAGACTTGCTTATAGAGTTCAATTTTGTTGAGGGAGTCTTTCAAAGGAATACAAAATTGGATGTTCAGTTTTGGGGTTTTTTATTGCTGTTGTTGTTTGTTTTCATTTTTAGTTTCCTTAAGCTGTGAGATCTCATGGTTCATTCTGTTGAAAGCATGGTTGGTAATTACTGTAACATTCTGATGGTCTTTTCCATTAACTAGAACTACATAATAAAAATGTGCATCACTTCTTCTTAAACGTTCCATCTTAATCTTTCCCTAAAACAACAGGTAGCATTTGTGATTTTTAAGTCTATTTCCTTCACCTATAAATGCTAGACATGGAAGACAATGCAGGTGATATGTTGGTGTCAATTTCCCAAGGTGTCTGATTCCATTTAGAAAACCATTGGTGTTTAGTATGAGTTCTTTGTGTATTAATATTTGGATATTAACACACACACACACACACACACACACACACACAAAATGATTGAAGCTTTTGTAACATGCTGGATGAGATTGTCTCAGTTTCTTGCTTCACCACATTTGCCCTAGGGACCAAAAAGATTATAACTACTCAAAGTAGAGAGGATAGTTCCAACTAGGGTTATAAAATTTATAAATGTTTTAAAATATAGAACATTTTTTATCTGAATATCCAGGTCAAAGCACACTACATACATTAGAATTTTGATTTGTGCTAATTTGAGCATTGCTTTGAAAATAAAACACAAAACACAAGATATTATTCCTATTTTTCTGTTTTCAATGAAAACAAATAAGTCTAGTATATGTTTCCCTGGGGGAGAAAAACCTATGTGTGATTGTGTATAACTGAAAAAAGCTGAAATAAGGAAAACAAACAAAACATTATTTTAGTTTCAGCATATGTTAACTTTAACAAAACTATTTCATTCTATTATTGAAGTATTTAATAGTCTGATTAAAAATAGTCTTTATCTCTTCATTGCACTAACATTATATGAAACAATTTTGGGTGCCAAATTCTTATCATATGATATTGTCCAGCTGAAATGGAGTCCATGTGGCTTCTAGTTCTACCATCTGTTGCTGGGGGTGTACGCCTGTGTCTCTGTGAATATGGCGTGGAAGACAAAGCTCTTTATCAGTGGAAGACCTACATTTATCCTACCCATTTTCTATTGTCACCTTGCAGACCACTTAGGTTCTCTTAAAATACTTTAAAGGATTTCTTATCACCTGGTCTATTGCCTTCAAAATGCATATTTCTAATTATGATGGCATTTTGAAGCTTATTGATCATCTTCCTCACAGGACAGTACACTTATTGAGGAACGAACATTCTATGTTTAGTGATGTACAATCAGTATTTAGCAACAAAGTGAGTATTCAGTAAATATTCCTTCTTAAAACTGATACAAAGTCAGGTGTGGTGGTGTATGCCTGTAGTTATAGCTATTCAAGTGAGAGATGCAGGAGGACCCTGAAATTTGAGATGAACTTGGCAAGAGAGAGAGAGAGAGAGAGAGAGAGAGAGAGAGAGAGAGAGACTTGAGAGACTTGGTACTGTCAGCCATTATTTTCCCCAGGGAAGACACTGAACAACTATTTTTGTAGGCTAAATCCAGCCAGCTTCTGAGTCAATTCAGGATGCATATTGGTAATATACTTTTTGACACTGACTAGAGTGCAATCAGTCTTCCTGTCATGAGACCTATATCCAGGGAGTGTGTGGTAATGAGTTTCCACTGAGCCTCAGTCACCCCTCTATCCTCTGGCAGTCTTCATGCTTTCTGCTTTATAGGATCTCAATTCTCAGTTGAAAATGAATCTATTACTTTTGGTATTCCTTTTTCTTTGGATTCTGTTATTTTTCCCCCCATTCAAAAGAAGGATTGTGAAAATCAAATTATTTTGTCTTTCCGGAATTATGCCCCAGAAATAAAGTTAGAGATTACTGAATCTAAGAAATACTTTTGGAGCCTTAAGAGGAATAAAATTTTGGAGCATTATCAAGCAAAGAAAAAGAATTGTTAGTCATCATTAAGTATCAATTTTAGGTATGCACTTCCCAGCATCTTAGGTAGGAAAGATCTGTGTATTGAGTGCTGAATTTATCTAGTCACTGCCTCCAGAATAATGGGGAAGAAATACTTATTAGGTTAATATTTTGGAAACTGCTATGGTAAGCTCACAAAATAAATTATGGGTTTTTATTTTAGAAAGTCATGAATGTTTTTTTTCCTAATATTGATGAGAATGCTTTTCTGTTCACTCATGCTTCTCAATAAAATAAATCTTATAAGATATGACTTTCTTCATAATAAACTACATATTTCTTGGTAACAGAGAACAGAAGCCCTCTTTGTCAATCATCCTGTTTCTTATATCTTAAGACATATTAATACATACACCCAGAAGCTCTGCTCCTAGCTATGCAATTACCAACTGGATGGTCTTATCTCAGCATTAATATCAACAGCCTGAATTCTTGCCATCCCCACCTGCCTCTGCCTCTTGGTTGGCGGTAAAAGGGAGTATACAGGAAAGCAAGAGGAGGTTTGTTTGTAACCACTCTCCACTTCCAGAATAAAGGCCGGCTTTTTTATCTAATTTTAATTTTGTCATTTTTTCCTTGTAATTTTCATTAGCATATAATAAGTGTATGCATATTAAATGTGTACATAATACAGTGTAACTCGTGAATGGCATTCAATTATCAAATCATGGTAATGAGCATTTTATCTTCTTATCATTTCTTTATTGTTGGTATCTTTGAGTTTCTCTCTTTCAGCTTTTCACAAACTATATCATGAACCTTAATCACCCTACTGTGCCATGGAGCACAGAATTTATTTCTTCTATCTAACTGTGTTTGGGTACTCACTATCTGGCCTCCCTTCACTGTCCTCCCCCATTCTGCCCAAGCTGTACTAATTACTGCTCCACATTCAAATAAAAAAAGCATTCACATATGAGGGAGAGCATGTGTTATTGGTCTTCCTGCATCTGCCTATTTCACTTAACCTAGTGTATTACAGTTCCATCCATTTTGCTGCAAATGGCAGGATTTCAATATTTGAGGGCTGAATAATATTCCTCTGTTTTATAAATGTGCCATATTTTATTTATCAATTCCTTTGTTGATAGGCATCTAGGTGTGTTGGTTATTGTGAACAGGGCTGAGATAAACATCTGAATACAGGTGCTACTTTGCTATGCTGTTCTCTTTTCAATAAAGGCAGGTCTGAATAAGCACAGCATTTTTTTCCATTGAGACTCAGAAATGTCCTAGCATGGCAATCTCTAATTAACTGGATTTCTAATTTGGGATGAAAATATGCATTTATCCCTGAAATATGTACAGTGTATTTCTCCAGATTCCTCACCATATAGACCTCCTTGCTATGGGGGGATGAGACCAAAAGGGAAAAAAAGCATCAATTAATATGGTTCTATGCTTGACTGTATCTACATTATACTAAAGTAACAAAATACACCACAAAAGAAAATGTTCATTTATTTGGGCTTCTGTACTGTTTAACTAGTCAAACTAATTGGTGTATAAATTCCTCTGACAGTGTTTTTATCACAAAACACTAATTGAAATTTATGAATTGTAGCTTCTACCTCACTATTTTCCAGCAAGAATGAATATTAATATATTAGGGAATTTGAAGTGGCATTAAATTTACTGAAAGGATTATAAATATTGACATATGTCATTTAAAACTGATTCAATTCTTCCAGTGCAGCTTATTTGCAGTACCAAATTTATTAGGATTGAGTGAACATTTAAAGCAAAATGATACCAATGAACACACATTTATAAAGAGAATCAATTCATGTAAAGTATATGTGACTGTTGTATACCCCTGACAGAGCTTTACTAACCCCTACAAAAGTTGTAGATATCATGCTGGATTCTGTCAATGGTAACACTCACCTGCTAATATACTGAGGCATAGTAGTTTCATTTGAAAGAAGAGTGGGAATCTCCATTTATGTGGATATATACCAATACACATAGACACAGACCACAAAATAAAAGGCTCAACATTTAGACATGGAAGGGACTTATAGAGCCTGTCCTTCTTATGAAGCTAAAGATCCTAGGAATGATCTGGTCCAACATCATATACCTCTGTTCTAGCAAATAAAGACAATCTCCCACACTGCCATATTTTTGTTCCTAAATTTCTGTACCAGAATTTTCTCAATTTATATTTACAAACAATTTTTTAGGACCCACTATTAACCTGACACTCCACTAAATATTTTCATGTATCTAACATGGATAAAAATGTTCATGTGTGTGTGTGTGTGTGTGTGTGTGTGTGTGTGTGTAATATGTTATACATAATTATTTATATATGGAATCTATAATTATTTCAACTTTGAATATTTAAAGTAATGTATTTGTTTAAACTGACTGAACAGCTTTGTGAATATTGTAATATGTCATACTTTGCCAATCACAGAGTATATCAATATCATAAATATAAAGACAAGCAGGGTTTGGTGGTGCACACCTATAATCCCAGTGACTTGGAGGAAAAAGGATTACATGTTCAAGGCCAACTTAGTGAGGCTCCAAGCAACTTAATGAGACCTTGTATCAAAACAAAAAAATAAAAAGGCCTAGGGATATAGTTCAGTGGTAAAGCACCCCCGGGATTAGATCCCCAGTACTAAAAAACAAACAAACAAACAAAACACACATGTATGCACAAAAAAATTAGAAATAGACTATTTTCTCTGTCAACAAATAATAAAGATATATAACAGAAGAGATATATAAAAATATAACCAAAATATGAGGTGATAAGTTTAATGGCATAAATATATAGTGGATATGGACATGGCAATTCACATTGGCCTAAAGGCTCATTGCCACATCAAGAAAGAGAATAATTCCTGAGTTGAGTCTTATAAAATAATCCAAATTCAGTGTGAGATATATATATCTCACACTGAATTTCGTTTATTTGTACACACACACACACACACACACACACACACATGGCA
Organism: Callospermophilus lateralis; assembly: GCF_048772815.1. Lineage (NCBI taxonomy): Eukaryota > Metazoa > Chordata > Mammalia > Rodentia > Sciuridae > Callospermophilus > Callospermophilus lateralis. Next base: position 105,316,720 of record NC_135310.1, on the reverse strand, counting down.
TGATTTGAAAGACTAGATGGCAATATCATTAACTAATACTTAGGACAAAAGAGGAAGTGTATACATATGGTAAAATTGCAATGAGGCTGGTGAGATGATTTGAGAAAACAATGGATTAATTTGTGGATTTGTTGAGTTTAAGGTGCTTGTGAACTATAAAATTTATTAGGTTCAGCAGATATATGGCTGAACAAGACTAATCTTAAAAGATAATTTTGAATTAGATATATAAGTTAGGAAAGCAAAATAAATGCAGGAATTATACCCATAGGCATAAATCTTGAAAGACACTAATTTGATTTTAATCCAAAGTATATAGTTTTGAAGTTCAAAATCTTCCCCGCCCCAAAAAAAGGAGATGCGAAACAGTAACGTCTATCCCATTTTAATAAATCTGATTTATACAAAAATTCTAGTTTAAGTAGACGTGTGGATTTCGATATATAGTAGGACTCTGGATATGTGCATTTATTTCTAGTTGTCTTTTTTCAAAGAATTCCTTGCTCAATATTATAAAACACTGTATTGCATGAGGTTTACCTGGCCATATTTATAGACAATTTTTTTGCCATATTTTATAGAAAATAGTGCACTGAGAAAATACAGAAATCCATATAAGAGTTTCCATATCACTTTGTTGAATCTCTAGATTCATTTGGCACGTGTCTCATCTTTCACATTTTCTTGTTGCTAATTTTTCAACAAGACTACTTCTGAAAATCTCCAAGTAACCAGAGAGACATTCCTTCTTTTTTTATTTGTTGTTTTTAGATTTACATGACAGAAGGTTGTATTTTGAAATATTATACATACATAGAGTGCAACCCATTCCAAACAGGATCCCATTCTTGTGGTTTTATACAATGTGGGTTATACTGGTCATGTATTCATATATGAGCATAGGAAAGTTATGTCCATTTCGTTTTACTGTCTTTCTTTTTCCCAATCCTCCTCCCTTCCCTTAATTCCCCTTTGCCAATGAACTTCTATACTTCATCTCCCTACCCTCCCTGTTATGGGTTAGCATCCACATATCAGAGAGAACATTTGATCTTTGGTTTAGGGGACTGACTTCTTTCACTTAGCATGATATTCTCCAGCTTAATCCATTTACCAGCAAATGCCATAATTCATTCTTCTTTATTAAATAGGACCACTTTATCTTTGTTGAGCTTTGGTCAGTATGTAATTATTCATTGTTTATTCAGTGTGTTTCTATTGAGTATATACTACACACTGAGCTCAGTGTTAGGTACAAGAAATAAAGTATTAAGCAAGTCAGACATAGTTCTGCCTGTATAGTGACATTCTATTGTCATGACAAAATACCTAAGGAAAACTACTTAAAGGAGGAAAGATTTATTTTGACTCAGAGTTTCAGAGCTTTCATTTCGTGGCCAGCCAGCTTCATTCCTTGTTTCTTTCAAGATTTGGGCCTGAGGTGAGGCAAAATGTCAAGATGATAAGAACATATGGCAAACATATGCAAATCACTAAATGTATTTCACCACATAAATAGAGCTAAGGGCATGAATTACATGATTATCTCAATAGATGCAGAAAAACCATTTGGCAAAGTCTGGCAATTCATTCATGTTTAAAGCACGAGAGAAATTATGGATAGAAGGAACTTGCCTCCACATTGTAAAGGCTACATATGGAATAGCCAAGGATAACTTCATACTTAATGGAGAAAACCTGAGATATTTTCTCTAAAAATAGGAATAAGATAAAGATATTCTCTCTCACCACTCCTAACCAACATAGTTCTTGAAACTCTAGCAGGAGAAATCAGGCAAGAGAAGGAAATTAAAGGAATACAAGTAGGACAAGAAGAAGTAAATTTGTCTCAGCTTATGATACCATCAGACGACCCAAAAAACCCTGCCAGAAGACTTTTAGGGGTTATAGACAAATTTAGTTAAGTAGCAGGGTACAAGATCAACATACATAAATAAGTCAATTTTCTATACTCTAATAATGATCCCCTGAAAAAGAAATTATGAAAACTATCCCATTCAGAATAATCTCATTAAAAAATAAAATACTTAGGAAGAAGTCTAATCAAGGAGTTGAAAGACCTCTAAGATATCTTTATTATTTGTTCTTTATCTTTATTATATATATTTATTATTTGTGTGTGTATAACATGTTATACATAATTATTTATATATGGAATCTATAATTATTTCAACTTTGAATATTTAAAGTAATATATTTGTTTAAACTGACTGAACAGCTTTGTGAATATTGTAATATGTCATACTTTGACACTGAAGAAAGAAATTGAGGAAGACCTCCCATATTCTTGGATAGGCAGAATTAATATCAAAATGGCCATACTACAAAAAGAATTAAACAGGTTCAATATAATCCCCATCAAAATACCAAATACATTCTTCAAAGAATTTTAAAAAATAGTTCTAAAATTCTTTTGGAAGAATAAGAGACTAAGAATAGCTAAAGCAAGAAGAGTGATACTGGAAACATCATAATACTAGATCTCAAATAACACCACAGAAATGTAGTAACAAAAAAAGCATATTACTGGCACCCAAACAGACATGAAGACCAATGGAATAAAACAGAAGAAACAGATAAACTCACATAGATAAAGTCCTCTGATACTTGACGAAGATGACAAAAACATACACTGAAGAAATAATAGTCTTTTAAACAAATAGTGCTAGGAAAATTGGATATTCATATGTAGAAAAATGAAACTTGATCTCTATATCTCACCCTGCACAAAAGTCAACTCAAAGTGGATCAAAGACCTAGGAAACAGACCATAGATTGCAACTGCTAGAAGAAAATGTAGGCCCAGTACTCCAACATATTGGTACAGGTATCAACTTCCTTAACCAGATCCCTAAAACACAAGTAATAAAACAGAATCAATAAGTGTAATGGCATCAAATTAAAAACATATGCACAGCAAAGAAAACAACTTAGAGCATGAAAAGAGAGTCTACAGGATGGGAAAAGATCTTTGCCATCCACACTTTAGATAATATATAAAGAACTCAAAAAAAACTTAACAATAAAAATATAAATAACCCAATTAATAAATGAAGAAATTTATTATTGCTAAAGAGACACTTCACAAAAGAAATACAAATGGCCAGCAAATATATGAAAAAAAAAAATGTTCAACATCTCTAGCAATCAGGAGTATGCAAATAAAAACTACTTTGAGATTTCATTTCACTACAGTCAACTCAAAGTGGCAGTCAGAATGAGATTTATCAAGAATACAAATAATAATATGTTGGTGGGAATGTGGGGGAAAAGATACACTCATACATTGTTGGTGAGATTGCAAATTAGTGCAACCTACTCTGGAAAGCAATATGGTGATTCCTCAAAAAAGAAAAATGGAACCACCATATGACCAAGCTTTCCCCTTTCCTTGGTATATATCCAAAAGTTCTAAAATCAATATACCATAGGCATGCAGCCACATCAATATTTATAGCAGTATAATTCACAATACCCAATCTGTGGAATCAGCCTAGGTGACTATCAACAGACAAATGGATAACAAAAATGTGGTATATGTTGTGACCCTCTCATCTCAAATGCCCATGGCTGCTAATTAAGAAGATACCAGACATGGAGGGGCAATGGGGGATGAAGAAAAGACAAACATACACATATGGAGAGAAAAAGCTGGGGTGCAGTGGGTTGCCAACCCCTGGTGAGGCTTGACTGACCTCCAGAGTTAGCTAGCTCAGCATGTTTATTATATAGGTTTCATCATCAAAAGGTTAACTGTGAAAAAGTTTCAGCAAAGCAGGGAATCTGAGGGATGCAGGACTGGTGAGACTTTATGGTCATCTTGTTTTGCTCAGAATTCCCTATCCCTTGGAGAAGGTGCTGAACTCAAGGCCTCCACTGATAGAGCCATGTGCCTTCCAACACAGCTACCCCTTGCCAACATTAGCATAGCAACTGGGGCATCTTGACCGCACCTTCTTACAGGCAGCTCCTAGCACAAATGCAGCCACAAGAGTTAGGCCATTATTGAAATCACTGCGCCCCCAGGTATATATACACAATGGAGTTTTACTTAATCATAAAGGACAATGAAATTATAACATTTGCTGATAAATAGATAGAATTGAAGAACATCATGCTAAGTGATATAAACTAGACCTAAAAATGTCAACAGTCAAAAATGTTTTATCTCACATGCAGAAGGTAGACAAAAATAAAGGAAAAAAATAAAAACAGGAGGGGTGAGATTCCATAAAAATAGAAGAGGGATCAGTGGAGTAGAGGAAGGAGATTGAGGGGGTGAAAGGAGGCAACCAGAAAATGGAAGAATGATGGAATTAATCTAACCAAATCTTTTTATGTATATTTATGAATATATTACAGTTAATTTCATCTTTATCCATATCCCTAATGCACAAGTTTAAAAAATATAAATAGAAGAAATATCAGTAGAGTAGAAAAAACGGGAACAGGGGCAGGAGGAGGGGAGGGAAAAGGAAAGTACTGAATTCCAGGCTTATGTAATTATGTCAAAATGAACTCAAACATTATGTGTATCTATTAAAAAGTTAAAAAAAATCTTTAAAGAATAATGCATGGCAGAAGAGGTTTCTCATCTAATGGAATCCAGGAATTATGGGAAGTAGAGAGAAAGAGGGAGGGGGAGGGAAAAAGGAAAAAAAATACACCCTTTGAAGCTACTCTTCAGTGACATACTGGTTGCGATTGGGCGTCACCTCCTACAGTTTCCAATAGTTCATTCAATTTTGAGAACATCAGTGGATGAATTCATTGACGAGATTGAAGCCCTCTTAATCTAATTGCCTAACCAAAGCCCCCAAGCCTTCTACACATGAGCTTTTGGAGAACATTCCAGATCCAAACCATAGCACTGCCTTTATGAATTTCAGCCTTATGAAAGATATATGCTAGAAATAAACAGATAAATTAATGAATATAATTGTATTATTTATTCACTGTTATACAGTAACTTATTCTCAGATTTAACAGCTTAAATATTTGTTATTTTTATTTCATGTGTTAGTTTAATCTTTGTTATAGAATAAAGAATTTTAAATAACTTGATACTTAAAAAATATAATTAAGCTGAGGGTAAGGTGGTATACTCCCACTCCCTATAAAAGCTTGTTACAATGATTCTGTTTCCAGAGGGGGTAAAAAGAGCATCATTGATGTGTGGAAGATGTCCTTCATTACTATACAGATCTGCTATGAGAAAATGAAAAGGAAAAAAATATCTTCTGTCATAGAGTACATTCTCAATAGAGCACAAGAAATATTTTGTGACACAAAATCAGTCTAATACACTAAAGAAACAGGGTAAGGTTTAGAGACTATAAGAAATATATTGTCTGTTTGATTCATCTAAAATTTGCTCTATTGGGAGATGCATGGTATGAATGTAACTTGTTTTCTGCAGTGAGAGCAGGATGCACTGAGACAGACTCCCTTCAACTGCTAGCTCTTTCCAATTTCTTCAGCTGCAAAAAGATGCCTTGACCAAGCATTCCCTCTTCTTACACTGAATGGTATGATAGCAGGTGGGTAGAATGCTGAACAGAGCCTGATTTATTATCAGGCTGGTCTATTATAGGATAGTGACTCTATCAGTCCTCCCTAGGTAATACTCCATACCTTCCTATGGAATAGGTTCAGGCTTTGTTAGAATTTAATGGCATTTTTTCTATTTTTTTTCCAATTCTTTTCTCTACCCTATGCCCTTCCCCAACTGACACTATCTTTTCAAATAATTTCCATCACAGCATCTGCTTTTAGAGAGCTATACCATGATATTTGGTACCTGGAATATTCAAAGACAGTGTTATAACGTGGTTAAAGATAAATCACTCACCATCCATCTGCCAATGAAGACTCCATTATGATAGAAAGTATAACACAGAAAGTTCTTGGTTTCAGGAGTTGACCTTATGAATTGGGATAATATACCAGGGGAGGGAAAACCACTAGTTATTGCAATGTATCAAATGTATAAAAAGTATGGAAAAGGAAACACTATTACCAAGCACCATTACTACCATAAAAAAGAAAATAATGTTAATAATTAAAGAAAATAATGTTAATAATTACATATTCTGTAACAGAATATGAAAGACTATAGAATATATTTCTGCATATTCTACACAAGATAAAATTTTAGAACAAAGGTCAGTACTTATCAGCATGCTTATTTCTATAGAAGGTTTAATGTCCAACCAAGTCAGTTCAATTATGCAAACTCTCAGCCCTCACTAAAAAATAAATTGCACCTTTACCCTTTGGATATACACATCTGGGTATATGCCCTTGGATATTCAGAGTTCTTTGAAACCTCTTGGGCCAGGTGCAGTGGCACACACCTGTAATTCCAGCAAATTAGGAGGCTGACACAGAAGAATTCCAAGTTCAAAACTAGTGAGACTCTGTCTCAAAATAAAACAAAACAAAAACAAACAAACAAACACAAACAACCAAAAAACGATGAGGACTGGGGATTTGGCACAATGGTTAAGTGCCCCTGAGTTTTATCCCTGGTACAGAAAAGAAGAAAGAAAGAAAGCAGGGAAGGGAGGGGAGGGAGAGAAAGAGAAAGAAAAACTATTTCTTGGTCTGCAGAAACATTAAGAATTGACACAAATCATTGGATTTTTCATCTCCTATCTTGATGAATAAAGCAAACACATGATTGACAGCCAGCTTCAAGTGGGATCCTTCAAGAGAAGAAAAGGGCACTCTACTGGGTTCAGGCTTTAAGGCTAGCAGCACTGCCACTCAGGTTGCATGGATGCATGGATATTTAGATGAATGGGTTAAGATGCATTAGTGATAGGAAGAATTTTAGAGAAGAATCACGACACAGGCCCCTGGAATTCTGAAGATGAGCTTTTTCATCAGCAGTGGAATACTTAAGATAAAGTATTAAGACAATATCTAGTATGCTATTGGGCCTGGTAGGGATGAAGCATCTACCCATGAGACACAAATTGAATATCCATCAGAAATAGTCCATCTTGAGACAAGTTTAGCTTTTTTAAGCAATGAACTGGTACACCCAAATCAAGTATTAGCATATATTTTGAGCTGAATTGTGTCCCTCCAGATTTATGTTAAAACCTTCAGAATTTCAGAATGTGACTGCATATAGATGTAATTGAGGTAAATGAAGTCTAATTTTACCAATCATGATGACTGGTATTCTCCTAAGATTCTTCTAACACACACGTGTGCACGCGTGCACACATACACACACAAACACACAGACAGTCACCCCAAGTGTAAATTCACATTAAAAAACATTGCATTTGTGACATAAATTTCATCTTGTGAAATGGTAAAATTAGCTCAATTTTCTAGCCTGTCAAGATTATTTTGACTCAAAATTCTGTCATCTAAAAAGGTTCTAAATGCATGTAAATCCAAATTTGATAAGTGTATTATCTTAACCCTAGAAAGAACAAATGATTATTTGGTAGGCATACCAATGTCCATTTATTTTTCCATCTATTTCATTTTCCAAATATAAGTTGCTAAAATTTTTATTATAAAAGTTCAATGTTAATAGGAATAAGTTTTTTTAAAAAATAAATATATTTGAATTCATGTTATTTCTTTCATTCATATTTATTCTCCCTCTTCTCAAATATCCAAGAAGCATTTTATTTCTACATGCCAAGTTTCAACATTATATGAAAGAATATTGCAGTGAACTCTGGACATGTTCTTCAGGCATGCTATAGACTATTGTATATAATATTTAAAAATCCATCCTTAGTTTTTAGTCTACTTTTTAAATGGCAGGTGACAAATATTCTGTGAGAAGACATAGTAGTGAAATTATAACATTTTTTCTTATTCTTAAATTATCAAGGGAATTAAAATAGAACTATTTGGGCATAATTCTATGTCCAAAACATATTGAAAAGTAAGTAGTGACACAAATCAAAAGAATGTCAAGAAGTGCAAAAGCTACTGACAACCCCCTTACATTTAGAGGATTTCTGTGCATTTGGCCCTGTCTGTGGATCTGTTAAGTCACCCCAGCTTCACTCTGAAGTCAGAGTTGTGATTTCTTAGACAATAAATGCCAAATAGTTGAGAAAAGCATTTGCATCACAAAATGCTTCCAAAAAAGTATGATGATTCACATACAGATGAGAGAATAAATGAGACCTGCAATGATTATGTTTTGAGATATTTTGAAACTATATCTACAACACAAAAATGTTTATTTTTAAGTCTGAAAACTCTTGGGGGTCCAGGAAAGCAGGGATTAGTCACATAAGAATGTCTGAAGCCTAAAGTGAACCTGCATATCGTGCTGCTTCTGCATTTTATGAAGAATTTAGGTCACAGTTATATTTATTTGTTGGAAGCAGCAAAGGATTTTGTCAACTATAGCATTTAGCACAGAAACAAATGGGATATTTTCTCTGCTTTTTGGTAGCCTTATAAGATTTTCCCCCCAGAAATCATCTAGATGCAAGACGATTATAATTTTGCTTGCTGTCATCAGACTTTTAACCACAATTGAGACTACCACTAAAAAAATTTCAGGAAACACAATTTTAGTGATTAATTATTAACCAAATTAAATGTATTCTGTCTATGTCACTTTGGCTCATACTTGATCACTGCCTGTTTATTTATCATGAATTTGTTTAGCTATAAGTTCTAAAATCATAAATCAGGCCATCTTAGACCAAAAGGAAAATTTTTGACAGGAAACTAGAATGGTTCAGAGAATCAAGAGGTGAAACCTTTAAATAAAAGTTAGGGAAGAGCATCCAATTCTGATCAAGATGAAATAACAAAGCCTGGATTCTATACCCTGCCTGAAAGCGAACAGCAAAATGGCACATTTTATAAATAAAGAGAGAGAGAGAGAGAGAGAGAGAGAGAGAGAGAGAGAGATAGATATCAAGGCAATGGGCACCAGGCAACTTAGAATAGGGATTCTGAGAGATGGATAACAAATATGAGCCTTGTAATTGCCCCAGAAAACTACCTTGACAAAGTTTCCAGGCTACCATGTGGCCAAGGGATCTGAGGCAGTACTGACAGACAGCTGACTTCCTTGTTGGAGACCTGAATCTCTGGGAAGAATCAAGCTATTAGACTTTGCAGGACAAAGTACTGGAGAAGAGAGAGTTAAAAAATGAAAGCACACTGAAGATGAACAAAGCATCTGTCTTCTATGTTTAGCAGAGTACTTACTAACTGTGACGTATGTAAAAATCTATCGAAGGTTTTGTAAAGAATCATCCAAGAGGATTAGCAGAGACAGGGCCTGGAACTCACAGAGGGTCAGGAGTAATAAATGTACCCATCAGATGAAATGAAACTTTTAATGACCATTTCATAGGGTACTCAAGAAGAATCTTGCCTCAATATTAAGAAATAATTAGACAGACCAAATGCTCTTCTAGACTCATTTAATAATTCACAAAATCAGGACCCCAAAGAACCAAACTATTTCAAGTAATTTAACACAGTCCCAGATCAAAGTTCCATAAAACGCAAAAACAAAAAATTAATCCTCCCGATAAGGAAAAATCTACAATGTCTAGCATCCCCTCAAAGATTATCAAGCTTCAAATAAGCAGGAAAATATGACCCATGATAAAGAATAAAATTAATAATTCAATAAAAATTAAACTAAAACTGACATAGATATTAGAATTATTAGACCATAAAGTTAAAACATGACTATATTCCACTGGTTCAAATATTAAATAGAAACACATAAATTATATACTAATACAAGTCAAATTTTTTAAATAAAACTAATATGAAAATTAGACATTGAAGAAGGAAAATATTAGTGAAATCAAAAACACAATAATAGCAATTATTTAAAATAAAATACTGGAAAAAAGGTTTAAAAGAATAAAAAGTATCAGTGATTGGTAGGGCAATATGCAATAGCAAAATATACAAATAAGTGAATTCCATTAGGTTGGGTATAGAAAGAGGAAAATGCTTTTAATTTTTTTTCAATTTGATGAAAACTATAAAAGCAAAGGTCCAATGTTCTTTTTTTTCTTTTTTTAAAGAGAGAGAGAGAGAGAGAGAGAGAGAGAGAGAGAGAGAGAGAATTTTTAATATTTATTTATTTTTCGGTGGATACAACATCTTTGTTTGTTTGTGGTGCTGAGGATCAAACCCGGGCTGCACGCATGCCAGGCAAGCGCGCTACTGCTTGAGCCACATCCCCAGCCGGGTCCAATGTTCTTAATAAACTTCAATCATAATATATATGAAGAGACTATGTCTGCCATTTGGCTACTGTAAATATTGTTGGCTTTAACATGTACTTTTACCTGAATACCTGTTTTCATGTACACATGTGTTCACAGCAGCACTATTCATAGTAGCCAAAACATGGAAATAGCCCAAATGTTTCCTCAAGTGATGATTACATATATATGTACATTGTTATATATATAAGCATATTGTGTTATATATATACATGAATTATATGTATTTTAATATATAATATATGAATATTATTTTCACCCATAAGAAAATATGAAGTTTTGATACATAGATGAACCTCCCATACATTAATGGTACATGAAACACACCAAACACAAAAGGACAAATAGCGTATGATTGCACTCATATAAAAGGATACGATAGGCAAGTTCATGACTGTAATTAAGACAGGGTTACCAGAGGAAAGGAGAATGGCTGTAAAATGGATAAGAGATTGTACTTTGGAGTGATGGGAATGTTTTGACACTAGATAGAGGTGACGATTGCATATTCTGAATGTACTAAATGCCACCAATGGTTCTCTTTAAAATGATTAATTCTATGTCACATGAGTTTCACTTCAATACATTTTTAATGAAAGTAAAATTAACATTTTAAAAACAAAGACACACGAAAGCTAAAAGAATGTATCACCAGAACATCTTCACTACTAAAAGAAATCATTCAGGCAGAACAAAAATGATAGTTGATAGAAATATGAATCTACAAAAAGGATTAAAGAGCTTCAGATATGGTAACTATCACATGGGTAAATATATAAAACATTTTTTTCTAATTATAAATAGTGGGAAAGACAGAGATAGAGTTGCATAGTAGGGACACTCCAAACAGTTACTTGAATGCCCACTGATTTGCACCCCTCCACTCTGCTTCTCTCAAGTTTGTTAGCTTTACCTTTCATCATTGATATCATAATAATTATCAGGAGGATCTATTATATTGTTATAAGAGAACTATTATATTGTTACTTTATAGAATATAAATAAATTAATAGTATCTCATTTACCCAGTAACATCATGAAATGAGGTGTTCTACAAAAATGTACTTTCTAGTTAACTGAAGCTTAAGCGCTTTTAAAATTTTCATCATTTTATATCTTAATCGTTAGAGATGGAAATCACCTAAGCATTTATTTTCAATTGTTTTTTGTTCCACAGTAATGTTCCAGTATGAATCCAGGAATGCAATAAAAGCAACTCATGATTATGGTCATCATTAATATATTATTGGAAGAACAAAAGGAATAATCCATTCTGAAGATCTATTTTCTCCACTCTAAGTGCTCCCAAACTGACTTGTTTTAGGTCCTCAGATCCATCTTTATTATCTCGTGTTTTGTGACATGACATCAGGCTCCCATGCATTTCAACTTGCTCATCTCTAAGTACATATTGTGGCCATATACTTCTTTCATTCATTTGCTTGTTGGCTGGGGTAAAGATTACTTCTAATTTGCTTTGGATTTTAGCCCTAGGTAAAAGAGCAGGTAGATAGAAAACCAAAAATATTAAAACTAATTTTCTCAAAGTTTCTAACAGAAGAAAACTGACTTTTGATTGATTTTGTGTCAAAGAACTGGCTAATGATGGCAAATCTAGTTGGTATTTGAGTTTAACACAGTTATATCCGAATGCTAGAATTAACTAAGTCTCCCCTCTTCTTTTTCTTCTCTCGTTTTCTACTATGTCTTTTTCTCTTCCTATATATCATGCTCTCCAGAGGATTACAATTACCCAGTAAGAATGAGTCAGGGGTACAATGATGGTTTATTTATTCATTCCTTCTTTAGGTAACACCACATTCCTCTGAAAAGCAAAAAATCCTTTACCTATTCCTAACATAGAACATGGGGTTCTATGAGGACTAGGGAAGGCATGGTTCTAGATGGTAAGCAGATCTCAAAGTCAAGAAGAAAAAGATACAGATTGGAGGAGATTGAGAAACTGGAACACCCAGGACTTCACATCTAACTAGGCAAAGACTTTCAGAGAGTGAAAGACACCACATCAACTTCTATTTATTGAGTGATAAGTCTGGACCATACAGAGAGGGGAATTATAAAAAACACAATTCCTAACTAAACCAAGTTGATATACAAACCAACACACATGACACATCACAGTGCTTATACTTTTTTGTCCAGATGGTCTTCTTGCATAGAGAATGTTTTATTCATTCCATGAAACAAAATGATCATTTGGAAGCACTATAGTATTATAGTAAACAAATATTATTACTGAATTTGGTAGAGAATTTAGACTTTTACCTTATCATCAAAACAAAAACCAAACCAAACCAAAAGGAAACACATACACACATACACACACACACACACACACACACACACACACACACAAAATCAGCATATTAGGTCCTACTCAATTTCTCAGAAAGTTATTTTTAACCATCTATCACTTGAAAAACTAAAGCCACAAAACCACAAATCACTCATGTTTTGATTATATTTGTTTCAATCAGTTTATATATTATTATTTTTTATTTTTGGTATCATGATTGAAATCAGAGGGGCTTTACCACCCATACACATCCACAGCCCTTTTATTTAGTTTTTTTTTTTTTAATTGTGAGACAGGGTATTGCTAAATTTCTAAGAGCCTTGCTAAATTGCTAAGGCTAGCTTTGAACTTGTAATCCTCCTGCCTCATCCTCCCAAGTCACTGGGATTACAGGCATCAATCAATTTATTGAATGAACAGCAACTACAGACTCTAATTTCTGAAAGTAAATGGAGATGAGGAAAAAAATGGAGGTGAGGAAGGCTTCCATTAACTCAGTTCTTCTAATCAGTGAAGGAACTGTGCACATCCCACAACTACACTTCCTGCAACATGCCAGTTCATTTCTACCAAGTGCTTCCTTTAAACAGTTTGTTTTTCTAATACATTGCATACTTACATGCCCCTTCATTTGTCCTATGCTACTTATAATAAAGGTGAGGTGGGATCTACTTTTCCTAAGTGAGTCATAGTAAACAACAGTGTCAATGCATGAGTTATGAGTAGTTTAGAAGACTGGACCACATGGATATCACAGAAAGGAGATGAAGAAAAAGGAAATGTACCTGTGAGAGTAATGATGACCATAGATTCTGTTTCCTGTTGAGTTAGGTGACTTAGAAACTGTTGATCTGATCATAACAGGGAATTTTGGTGAGGATGGACCTGAGATTTGGATATGTATTATTAAAGAATTCCTCTCCTTCATTTCCAGTTGTCTGCTTTCCCAAGTTCCTCTCTGAACTCTGGGCTATAAGCCTCTTCACCTGGGATTCTTAGGGCATGGTTTTCTTCTCCTTCTCCTCCCCTTCTTTCTCCTCCTCTTTTCCTATTAGTAAGCATTTATTTTTTTGGAGGTAGAGCAAGATAAATCTGCACCCTGTATATCAGTAGCAACACATTATAGAGCATCAGTTTTTTAAGTTGCACAATATTTCAAAGTCCCTTGGGAAAGAATTGCTGTCAACCTACTATAATTGTTATTGAGACAAGTATAGACATGCCTGACAAACTGAGTAAGGGAGAGTTGGGAGACTTAGAAGTTTAGAAGTCAAATACTAACACCCATTTCCAGATAAGGTAGGAATCTTCCTAACAACAGCAGACTGATATATAAATTCCCTAGTGTTGCATATAGCCACATTCCAAGTATACTGTTTTATTTGACAATCTCTTGACATAGTGTCATCCCATTTTGAGTCTCAATGAATCCAAAAAAAGTAAAATAAAAGGAGAGGTCTATGGATAAAAACTTTCAAAACTTTAATAACCAAAAGCTAAGCAACAGTGTTGTGAAACATTTTAAACACAAATTTGACAAAGAAAAAGATTTTTTAGTATTACCCCCCAAAAAAAAGGAATCAGGGAGTACGGAGACATCTAGAATAATGTCAGTTTTAGGGAATCCATAGGTCAAACACAGTAAGCATCATTCATAGGAAATGTAAATCAAGTAATGGTGCTCCAGAGCTATAATGCATGATCAATAGTATTGCAAATCTATGTATATGGGCCATAAAAAAAACAATCTGTCAACGACAGCAGCAGGTGATACAGGACCTCAGGACAAGCAAAGAACATGGAGCCAACATAGCTAAGCAATAATAAAAGCAACAAGATGCATCAGGGAAATGTTCAGAGAAGCAGACAATGCAAAACAGAAAGCAGAATCTCACATAGAAATAATTGTGTATGACACATCCAAGTTATCTCTGATCATGAATATTTAGAGAAAAAGCGGGAATAAAAAGGTATATAGTTTTCTCATTTGGGTAAGAGAATACATTATTAATACAACAAACTTTGGGATAAATTGTATACTTGTTCTATCTTGTTATCTGACTTGCATATAAGCAAGAAAGAGAATTTGCTATTTTAGTGTGATTGCAAGAAAGTCTCACAAGGTAATGATGCCTAGAATACAATGATTATATTTGTGAGGAAAGAGAAATATCTTCATTTATTATTTGAATCCTGGTATGCTACATGTTTGTATTGAACACTCTTTTGTAACTAAATCTTGAGCAAGGCAATTTTGGAAAAATATACAAGACAGTATGAGGAAACCTTTGTACCAGCCACAGAGCAACATATTTGGATTCAGAGAGGGTCTCTTTAGTTCTGGATTCAATCAGTGCAGTCCAGTGATATTGAAAATCACATCCTCTAGTAGGCTCCTTTGAATCCCAATAAAGATAAAGCTAGAAAATAAATGCAATCTTAGCTTGATATGATGATTATCATCAGCATCATTATGTGAACATGGTCACCTAGGAAGTAATGTTTAATTCTTCTAACCTGAACATCTAAGGCATTCTCAAAAACCAGAAGTATACTGTGTTCACTATGAAACAGATTTCATGTGAAAATGTCTCTATAACATTAAATATCAGGATGCTTCCAGGTTCTCTAGAAGTCTGTTCACCAGGTTAGGATGTGCATACATGAGTTACTATATTAGAAAGATTACTCAAATTCTAAAGGCAAGAAGTGGCCCTAAAGAGGCAAAAACATTTTACAGGATATTGAGGCAGCCCCAAAGGGGGAGACTTTGTAACCTAAGAAAAACATGTCAATAACATGCTAAAAAGATTTAAAACTTATGTATGTGCATATATTTTTATGCACATATGTATATTAGTGTGGCTAAATGAAGTGGTTAGTGGAAAGCCTGTGTGAATTCATCATGAGCCCTGGAAAGACAAGTCCTCCTTAAATTGTGAAAGATTTATTAGAATATTTTAATACAAGTTCAAAAATGGAGGAATTCTGAACCACAAATAATAAATTTCCTAAGATCTGTCAGAGGAAAAAAAATTCCTTCTCCAGAAAGCCTTAGAGTGTCAAAGCTAAAAGGATGTCAGGCTAGGCTCACCCTTAATTAAGCACTTCCATTTATTTTTAGGCTGCAATAAAAACCAAGAATGGTTGATGGTGCTCTGATAAAAATACCTAATGAAGGAAGAGGCAAAGGACAAGTAACTTTTAAGCCTAAGAAGGAGAAACAACACACAGTTATCAGAGAAACCTGGAGCTCAATGCAACAAACCTAAAATTCTGACTCTAAATCCCAGAATTTTTAGGGAACATCAAAGGACACTAAGTCCAGAGGTAGCACCACACAAATATGAAGGGAGAAAGTCTCTATTGAAATACTTTGAAAATCCACAAATTATACCATTTTTGTAATGCTGAACCCACATTTTTTTTTGAGAAATAGAAGTTTTCAAAGCTAATATTAATCTAGAAACTTGCTTGGAAAACATACTACATGACCTCACCTTTGGTAACCTCTTGATTTCAAGAGCTGGTGGGAGTCTTCAAGTGCCATATGACTGACCTAGGCAGTGGACACATGAGCAGAACCCAAGAGGATAGGACTAGACAATAGGAGAGGCAGTCTACATTAATGTTGAAATCCTTCACTCAATTTTCAGAAAATAATGAAATAATTAATGTCCCTGACATGAGGTCCTATTAAAGACAAGGTAAAATTTGGAGAGAAGTTGTTGAATAGCTTTTCTAATCCTCTGATTTGGGGCTCCAATCTGTGGACACAGATACTAACCCATTGGTATAAATAAATTGCAACATCTCAACATTACTTTTAAACAAAATGCATCAATCTGCTAGTACCTGAGATATATGAACTCCCAAGTGACTTGTTCCAGTATCACCAGGAGTATTGAATGTGAGAACAGTATTGAACAGATGAGTGGTAAGGAAAAAGCAATTTTGGAATAGAATTAGCACCCTCAAAAGCATTCAAGTCCCCTAAGTCTTGTCTCTTTTTAAAAAATTTTGCCATGCTTGATTATTACTATTTGACTTGTGGAAATAAAGTCTTGGCTCTAGAAATATAGCAGGTGTTTTAACTAAAGCACAATATTTTCCTTGCTCGTGGCCATGATTATAATGGTACAGAATTTTGAAAGAGACTATAAAGTTTTCATGTTGGGTGAAGGGAAGAGAGCATATTGACTAGGCTGGAACTAAGACTTAAGAGTTTTATGGCATATGGAGCAGGCAACATTCTCCACCCACAGTGTAGTGTGTGTGTATATATGTCAGTTCACACATAAAAGAGTAAAGCATAACTTAAATGTTATGGAAAGCTCAAAGAAAAGTTGAAACACACAGACATTTAAATGTTATACAAAGTTCAAAGAGCCTTTATGACTGTTCATGTAATATAGGTTTCCTACCACATTCTCTGATTTATACATAAGCCAGTAAGCATATAAAAAAATTCCATTCATTTATTCCATACTACAATAAAGCACCTTCTGTGGAATGAATTGTTTCCCCTCTCCAAATTCTTTTGAAGACCTAATCTACAATGTGACTCTACTTGGAATTAGTGGTTTTAGGAGGTAATTTAGGTCCGATAAGATCATAAATATGGGCTACTAATTCAAAAGAATTGGTGATCTTATAATAAGAGGAAGAGAGATTTCATGTTCTACACATATTCCAAGGAAAGGCCATGTGACCATTTACAAAGTTGCTGCTATGGTTTAGATATGAGGTGTCTCCCAAAAGCTCATGATTGAGATAATATTAGAATGTTCAGAGGCAAAACAATTAGATTATGAAAGTTGTGACCTCATCAGAGGATTAATCCACTAATATGAATTTAGTGGGTGTTACTTATAGGCAGATAGGGTGTGCTGGAGGAAGTAGGTCACTGGGGCTATAAGTTGGGAGTTTGTATTTTGTTGGCAGTGAGCAGTTTCCTCTCTGCTTTCCTCCCCCATGCCCTTCACCATAATGTTCTACTTCATCTTGGACCCAGAGCTATGAAATCAGCAGACCATGGACTGTACATCTGAAACAATGAGCCAGAATAAACTTTCTCCTCTATGTGGTTTTTGTCAGGTCATTTGGCCACAGTGATGAAAAAGCTAACTAAAACAGCAGCCATCTCCAAGCCAGAAAGTTTGTCCTCATTAGAATTCAACCATACCAGCACTATAATTTCAGACTGTAATCTCAGACTGTCCCAATCACTGTAAGAAAATAAGCTTCTGTCACGTAATTCATGCCATTCATGGTAATTATTATTGACCAAACTGATTAAGACATTTCCTGTCTTCAATAAGCTTATATTTCAGACACAGAGGACACGAAATTATCCAGAAGCTCATTAAATGTACACACAATGTGTCACATGGTAATGAGTGCTTTCAGGGACAATAAAGAAAAAGGTAAAAAATAACGGAACATTTTTTTCATAAAGTATGCAGGCTGGAATGTCCCTCAGTGGTACAACACTTGCCTACCATGTGCAAGGCTTTGGGTTCAAGCCCCAGTAATGTCAGTAGATCACACACACACACACACACACACACACACACACCCCTAAAGGATAGTCAAAGGAAGAGAATGGAAGAGAACATAAAAAAAAAAAAATTCCTTGTTGATGCTGATGTCTGGGGCAGAACATTGCAGAGGTAAGGTAAAAGGGCAAAGGCCCTTAAAGGATAAAGGAGACCATGATACTTTTAAGAGCAGCAGAGAGGAGAGTAGGGAGAGTGAGATGCTACACATCCTGAGCAGAAGGTCCCAGTAAACTTGGATAATATTAATGAGTCCCTCATATCCCTGCCCCCATTCTTGAGGACTTTTATGGAGCATAGAAATTGGTGAGAGTTGAATATCTGACATTTTAACAAGGAATTTCTCAAACCTATGGAAAAAAGGCAAATGCAAAGACAGTTATACCTAGGAGTTATAAATTGGTGGGACTCAAGGACATTTAAGAAAAATCTGAGTATGATTTCAGGGATTTTTCTGAAATATTTATAAAGAAGTTTCCTAGAAATGGTGGAATTTCTTCTCATCCAGCTTGTAAAGGAGAAATCACAGCTTTTGATGTATGATTTAATCTCATTTGGAGAAAAGAAGAAAAAGATACCCACTAAGCGGTTGGATGGATCGATGGGATAAATAGGTGGGTGGGTAGTAGATGAGCAAAGGGATAGATACTCAGAAGATGGTCAGATCAACATAGTGATGGTGGTGTATGGGAGAGAGAGAGTCATAAGAGAGAGGTGATATTATACCACAAATAGAGATCGTTAGATTTTCTTCTTTTTTTCAATTTTACACCTACTGTTTTATTGAACACTTTGGGTAAAAAAAAAAAAAAAAATGGGCTATTTCACGGGCAAGTTTAGATCATGAGAGGAAAAGGGAGATTAGCCGATGGATATAAATTCCCGTGGCTGAGGAAAGCATGTGAACCTGAATGCGTGTTTATGAGGGTGCATAGACTGGCTGCTTTTTTAGTTGCATTGTTCTATTTTTCCTCACTACTCAGGTCTCTCAACCCTAAAGACTTGCTTTTCTGAATTGATAAATTCTGTACTTAACAGCATAGGCAATTACTTTGCTCACTCAGGGTTTATAAAGAGGGTGGGGCGATCATTTACATCTGCTTTCAATGGCATATTTGTAAGTCCTTTTTCTCCTGTACCATCACAGGTGCACTAGCTCTAAAACAAATTCTCTAAGATAACTGCTTTATTTTATTCAGAATTTCTTTCATTTTAGGATCCTAAAGGAAGTGAAAAAGGTCTTTAAAAAAAAGAGTAAAATGAGGGAGACGTTCCCTCAAAATAAAGAATGTACACACACACACAAAAAAAAAAAAAAGAAGATATGAAATTAATGAAGATAAAGAAAAGAAGTATAAGTTTTAAAAAAACTTGCCAATACACTATTATCAGAGGGAAAGGCATTTAAAAATGGAATCCAGGGGTTAGGCATTAAAATAATTGTTCTTAAGCTTCAGAAGTAGTCTGCCATGACGTTTGACTGCAGAAGAACAAAAATCTAGACTTTCTTGGCATGTCCTCATTAGTCCAAATTCACTGAAAGGGACACTGAGAACCCTTGTAAAAAAATGAAATACTGTCTTCGAGTTGAGACTAATGAGGGGCAATATACATTTATAGGATCTTGAGTTTCTAACACAGCTTCTGTTGATGATGAAGAATTAGAACAAGAAGACAGTCTATTCTGAAACTCTTTGCAAACAGAGAATTAGAAACCTTTCCTGAATCCTGAATTTATGATGTATTCAAGTGCTGACATCCTGTTGAAAAGCAGAAAGTAAGAGAAGTGGATATTCATCTTAGATGGTAAAAAAAGCAATAAATCATAATGTTTGCATTTACTTGGGTTTCATTTTAGTGGTTTTTTGGTGAGTTTAACATGCTTTTACATGACAGCGGGCAGCAGGCATTCAGAAGCCCATAATGTTTCATATTTTGAGGAGTTGATTTACGAGTTCATTTTGGTTTTATTCCATGAGGTATTTAGCACTTTAAATTTTTGAAATGTTAACTTGTCTAAGTCCTCAGCATGCTGAAGAATTTAGCTCTAAAGAAATAGTGGGTTTGTTTTCTACATAATTTTTGGCAAGTGGAATTTTCATGGTTTTTTTCCTACATAATTTTTGGCAAGTGAAATTTTTGTCTCCATGATATCAAGCTTTTGTGTCTTTGTTTTCCAGAACTTTTCCTCAATGTAAGGGGACTAGGTAAACTTAGGTTTAGCACTGGCTTTCTTGATTGGCTTCAATTTTTTAAACAACCAAAGCTCTAAAGAGTAATTTTTAGTTAAGGTAGAAAAGTCTATGGTCACTATTATTTCACTGGGGGCCTTTTAGGTAAATATCATGGATAATTGATAGATTAATCACTATTGTTACAAAATGATTAGGTGCTAACCCAATCCAAAATCACAGGAATAAAATTGCATAAGAAGATTGGCAGGGGGCCCTGGCCATAATCTTTTAGTCAAAGTTTACACAATCTGTGCCCAGGCTGTGATGACATAACTATTATTTTCTCTAGAAGGCCACAATGGGTTCGTTTCTTGGATATTAGTTGGACAGAACAAGTGGATGATTAGAGATTTCTCCTCATCACTTGCTTACTCTCTTTCAAGATACTATGTCTCATATGTTGTGGACATGTAGAGTAGTTAAGAATTATAAAGGTACAATTTTAAAACAGCTTCCTCAAGCAGTTTAACACCCTAACGTCTTAATTCTGTAAACATGGTTTTGTTATCTAAATTTAACATTTATCTCTTTGTAATAGTCACTATAACTTGATGACTAATGCCCAAGAATTTGATGCAATTGGACAGAAAAACACAGTAATATTCATACCATAAATATGACTTTAGAAACCAACAAACCATGTCAGAGTACTTGGAACTTGGGGTCTGGTGAAAGGATGATCACCCCTTGTTCAAAACATGACAATCTACACACTTTCTAATCTCCTTTTTAGGTTTCCTTCCTTCTATTCTTTCAGGAGATACAGAACTTTAAAACTTAGGTAAATTCCACTAGAAACCTTTAATTTGGGGTCCCCAGTGTGCTTGATCTCTCTCTCTCACACCCTGTTCATAGAGAAGACACTGTGAAAACCTGCTAGTCTAATGACTCATTTTATACTTCTTCATTTCAGAGTTCTGTCCTATCCATTGAGGAAGAACAAATTACACATAGCTTGAAAGTTTTCTTTTAAGATCCTCTTGTTTTTTTGTTTTTTTTTTTTTTAATTTTGGCAGGTATGGGGACTTCATGATCAGCATGTTACTGTCTACACATGGGCTGCAGGGACCTAATCCTTGAGACAATGAATATTCGGAGAATTACTGATGATGAGAATGATAGTAATCACTCTCTGCCTTGACTTCATTTGGCTTTCTCTACAGGGTTTACTCTGTTGCTTTCAAGTCACACCTGTGGAGAAAGCCGCATAGAGCATGAGCTGACAGGACCACTTTGCCAATCCAGTCTACCAAAGCCATCCTGAATCCTATCCCTCTCTCTTTCTCCTTGTTCCTATCCTGTCATTCCCTCAATCCAACCTGAGTCCTCATGCTATCTTTGCTCACAACTTGAAGAAAAGTTTTTAAAAGTATACGCACATTCACTTTAAGAGTCTAAGTTTACAATACTAACCCAAGCAAGCAAACATTTCTCAGATTTGACTGCTCATCTTTCCACAAAGGAAAGTTCTCCATGAGTTATCACACAAAAGTGATTGTGAAAAACTTTCTGCAGAGACTCTGGATGGGCAAAGGAGAGATGGAGTAGTCCTTTTGAACTAATATCAACATGCAGTATGTAAGGAAAGATCAATGTTGCACCACAGAGACCTTCCCCTTTCCAGTCTCCCTTCTGTTCCATTATTACACTAAAAACTGTCTAATTTTATGTATATTACCAAATGCATTCTGAAATTAGTTGTTATCAGTAAGGAGAAGGAGAAGAGATAAGGAAAGAGAAGAAGAAAAACCCTCCATTTGTCTTATGTAATATTATGTAATATTCCTTCTTAAAACTTTATAACTATTCATGATTTAAGCATTTTGTTTCTTAGTACATTAATTATGTTGCTATGGCTCTTAAGCTTTCTATTAATTATTTTATGTCATGCTACTAACTTTTTATCAATTTGTTTCAGTACTTCTTTCAATGAGATTTACCAGAACAGAAAGCCACTAGATACTTTTCTCCTATATTCTTTAAAAAGTAAGTTGTAAATGACAGCACAATCTGTTTTTCTACTGTCTTTTGACTAGTGTCCTGTCTAATCTTGCTTTTTTGATGGAGATGTGAGGGATATGGTACCATTCTGCTTTTTTGCACGCTGGTATTTGTGCCAACTGTGCTGTTCAACTGAGTTGCTCTATTTCTGCACAAATGAACTATCAACTATCTTTCTGGTGACTCTAATAATATATATCTGTCACTCTAAATTGTGTTATGTGAAGTCTGGAGGGTGTAAGAAAATTCCAGAATTTTCTACAGCATTTAGTTATTGAGCTGGGCATGGTGGCTCATGTCTGTAACCCCAGCAACTTGGGAGGCTGAGGCAGGAGGATTACAAGCTCAAGACCAACCACAGAAAGAGCCTGCCTAAAAATAAAAAGTGTTGGTTGGGTAGCTCAATGATAAAGTGCCTCTGGATTCAATCCTTAGTAAAAAAGAAAATAAAAGAACAAAACAAAACAAAACAAAAACATAAAAATACCCAGTGATTGTAATGCCAAAAAGAATGAGGGGGAAGTATAAAAATTAACATGAAAACATAATTTCTGCCATGCTATTGTGCCGTTTGTAAAAGTAAATAAATACATTAACATATAGCCTAATTTAAATAGGCAATGGGAAAGAAAGGGAGGAGCAGAAAAGAAAGATTAAGGGGAAGGATCAAAAAGATAGACTAATGAGTGCATGAAGGAGAAGGGGAAAAGACAAATAGGAAGGAATTATGGAAGAGAGCAGAAGGATGGAAAAGAAGGATAGGGAGTAAGAGAAGAAGATAGGATGAAAGGGAACAAGGCAGAGTGAGCTTCTTTTTGGGGGGGAAACATTCATAACTCTTCCTTGCTTGAGGTGATGAGGGGGGTTCCCTGCACTGTGCCCACCTCTACCTCTCTCCAGCCTCCGCTGCACACCTCCAATGATCCTTGCCATCAGTCAATTCCTGTTGTCTGTTCAATGTGCTCTGTGGTCTCCTGCTCCATGTCTCCATACAAGTGGTGTGTTTTTTATTGCCTTTCTCCTAACCATAATGGATTATCACTGATGGTTTTTCCTGAATATTTGGCACTAAATTTGATGGTATTCATAGTAATAACAAATAATTTTTAAAATAGTTATCTTTATGTAGAGATAGAAGTTTCTTCACATATCACCATGATCAAGGTCAAAATTCCATGTTATTATTTATTAAAGTCAAAACAAAAAGAAGAGAACAAACATACCATATTTTCTCACTACTTGAAAAAAATTTAAGCATACGTATACATTAATTAGGTAAGTTTTATAATGCTATTCTAATCAAATAAACATTTCTCAGATTTAACTGCTCATCTCTTAATAGGGGAAACAGAAATTGACAGGAATAATTCATTGCCAATAATTCTTTAAAGGAACAACAACCAACCCATACATTTTCCTCAGAAATTTTCATGGGACATTAATTCTGAAGTTAGGTACTAATGAAAAACTAAAAGAGCATATGACAGAAGGAATATATAGCAGATGATGGCAACTACTCTAAATAGGAAGAGAAAGTGGAAGGATAATAGAGCTTGGGGACCTGACCCAGTGGAATGACATCAGGTAGTTAGTTACCTGTACTCATTGAAGCTTCACTGCTCAGAAATGATTTTTTTTATCATGGCCAGATATTTGTATTTATATTTGTAGAATTTGGGTCAGTGTAACAAGTTAAGACAAATGCCACTTTGAGAAAATAATGTACTACATTTCATAACCTAATATCATTTAGCATAATTAAGTTAAAAATCCCCTTTATTCCAATTGCTCTGCCTCCCAAAGATATCCTAATTTTGATGTGGCATTCAATGTAAATGTAGGCACATGAAAAAAATATGCTGGCCTCCCAAGCACAAGCATTTACACCTGCACTACAGTTACATGACTACATGAACATGTGTCAAAATCTAATAATCTTAGTTATGAGTTCATACCCAAAGTATATACTCATTGTACTATAAAGTTGTCTTTAAAGTGTGGCAAATTTCCAAATGTGCCACTTACACAAGTTTCTTAGGACATAGCCAAGGGACTTCACCTGCTGACATCGGTCTATTTGACCTGTGTTAGGGATTTTCATTAATATTTTTAAAAATCTATACCTATAGAAATTGATTATATACATCTCAGGATAGATTACCACCCACAAATGCTACAATACCGACAAATTCAGAGAAGAAATACATTAAGACAATAAGATATTTGTTCACATAAGAGGTGAAGCAGAGAACAGTGAAAAGTTCTGATAAATTATTAGAATGAGAAGGGCTTTGGATGAGGAGAACCCTCAAGAGCAAGAAGATACTGTCCCAATAAGTTGTACAAAACATGAAATGCAAATGTGAAATCGGAGGTGGAATAGTTTCAAAGACAACGTCAGCTTCTTCAAAATAGCCCAGGGATGATCCTTACTGAACAGTAAATGTAAGTTACTTACCACATTTCCCCTGCTCTCTTCCTCCTTTTTATTCCTCCCCCATTTTCTGCTTGGCTTTATCTTCCCTGAAGTAAATATTCTGTCTTTTGATTTTAACACTTTACTCTTTCAGGCATATTTGAGAACTTCAACATAGTGCTACAAAATACGTTTCTATTTAGAATTCTGCAAACACTTCAAATTTAATCCTGCATGTTTAAAATAGAACTAGCTCACTTATGTGACCCTCAATCACTACTGATGGCCCTTTGCTTTGTCCTGTGTGGTGTTGATCTATGGTGTTCATTCCATTCAATAGTCCAAGGTAGAAAACTCACATTCATTCATGCTTTTTTGTATCTTTTCTCTCAGAAGTGCCAGTCAACAGTCTCTCCAGATTTGTTGACCTTCCTCCCTAATTATCTCCTGTATCTCCTTCTCTCATCATCCTCACTGTTCCTATATTGGGGCAAGTGTTCATCACCCCTTGTTTGAAGCATCTGAATCTGAAATCAATCCAGTACATCAATTCAAGGAGATTAATTTAAATTTAAGGTGCAAAGAATATCCAACATGCACAGAATGTATAATAAAAAGTTGACCTGTAGTTTTATTTATTCATTCAGTTAGCAAATATATCTTAATTCCTCATTTGAATAGACTTGATGGTGGGCAATGGAGTATATAAAACTAAAGAAAATAGGTAACTTCTTTGCCCTGAGGGAGTTTGATAATCAAATAAAATGCTTACAGATGGTGATAAGTACTAATTAAAAATAATCTGGTGCCATAATTGAAAATGGAGATAAGAGAAAAGGTAGAAACAAGTGATGAAGTTTCTCTCATTGATTAAACTCTGAAGTTTCCAAACATGATTCCTTCAATTAAGCCTGTGTTTTGGACTTCCATATTCTTCTCTGTGTTGTTCCATGTTAACAAGAAGCCTCCTGAATCAGTTCAATAAGAACTCTCACCTACTATATTTAACACCCTCCAAGCATAATTGGGTTCCTCACTCTTCACCATCCCCTAGGTGATAGCAAATTACCCTCGCTCGCCTTTACCAAGCATCCCATTAGGTCAGTTCAACAAGAATCCTGCTTTCCATGGGGTATTTTCTCCTAGTCATTTTTCATCCACTGACAATCCCCACCTGTCCCTACTTGCTCCTGCTGTATTCTCTCCCCTTATGCAAAATCCTATTAAAGTTGTCCCTATATCTATCACAATATTTTCCTCCTTGAACAAAATCTTCTTTACTTCTTTAACTAAGGTCATGAGTAATTTTTTTCCCCTTAACACAAGGTACTATTCATAATTTGGGGACATAATTTGAACAAGGCTCTTTGCTACTTCACTGAGTTCCCTGGGTCTCTTGACTGCTCAAATATCATTCTCTTAAGACACATGGAGGGAGTTCAATCCATAGATGCTTTCTGCTGCATAAGGACACCTCTGGCCTGGCACCATAACATCTTAGAAGTAATTACCTTACTCTTTCACACACAGTCTATGGAATGTGTGCTTTATATTTTATATATATATATATATATATATATATATATATATATATATATATATATACCTAGATTAATTTAGCACATAGGGATTTTCATATAATATGCAAATGCCAAAAAAAATTCATAATTATGAATTTCATGGTCAAGCACACCCTTAGGCATGTGGGAGAATAAAGCATTAATTGCTTTAAGGTTAATAACTGCTCTTAAAAAACTTTGTATTGACCAACCTTTGATCCAGTTTTGTAGAACAACATATTTGGGTTCTAAGTTTTTATTATTAAACAATATATTCAAAATAAGATCATAAGTTTAGGAAATCATTTTAATGGTTGATTATTAAAACTCAGAGACAAGGGCTGGGGTCATAACTCAGTTGCCAGAATGCTTGCCTTGCATATACAAGGCCCTGGGTACAATCCCCAGCACAACAACAACAACAACAACAAGTCACAGACAAATATAAAGATTTGCCCTCTAAAACAAGAAGGATAAAGATAAATTATTAACTAAAGAGGGCAAGGCTTTTGTAACTTTTAAAATATCAGTTACTGCTCAAGTTCAGTACAAGTTTGAATTTAAGTGCAAGGTATTGGAGATTCAATTATCTGAAAGATCAAAACAGATTTCCAAAATACAATATGCAAGAGGTTAAAAAAAAATGTTCTACTTTCATTGTAGTCTTTTCCTAATGTTAAAGAAAAGGTAATATTTGACCAACGAAGTTCAAGGGCCAAATTCATGTTAGACTGACTGGCTGATAGAAGTTAACATCATCCCCTTTAATGTCTAAGTGGCTCTTTAACACTCAGAGATTTAAGTGCTGGATTTAGAAAAAGAAAGGAAAGAACTTTAAAAGGTGTTAACTTCATCTTGTGCCATAAAAGAGGAGATGTTTAATTAAGCCACTGGTAGTTCTTGGGTGGCTTTCAGTTTAGTTTTATACTTTTGAGATGAAAGGGAACATGCAAAATTATGTACAAAGTACCTTTTAGAAACTTTGGAAAGGTCAAGGAGAAAATAGCTGGATTTCAAAAGCTGAACTTTTCAAGGTTTTTCTCTGATTTTTCTAAAACAAGATAGCCTCCTCCTCCTCTTAATAGTTCTTCAAGGCCCTTTTGGTAGCCAAAATCTTTGTTCTTTTTTTTTTAAGCAGCTTTGTAACAGAAGAACTAAAAATTAATTATGGCTATGGAACTTTTACACAGAAGAGTTTAAAAAGCACAGACGTAAAGAAGGGAAAAGATGAGGGCCCATTTATCTTATATTGACAGGACTAGCTTCAAACGATGACCTTGAATCATAATCATCCTAATGAGCTCAAAATATTTCACTTTAACAAGTGAAACTATAATCAAATCAGTTTCTGAAAGCTCTACTAATGAGCATTTCCTTTGATGAAAACATGGTTAACTGTCTTAGTCTGCAGGAGGTGCACTACAGTAAGGGGCCAGCTCCTGACAACTCATTAGCTGACCTGGGGAGAGAGTAATTTGAATGCTTTTGATAAAAATTTCAAGGCTTTTTTTAACTTAAATTACAATTTATGCACTTTTATAAATAGTCTAATTTTTCTAAGTTGGGGGAAACTAGCGAGAAGACTTCAAAGCTGTGAAACAAAGTTTGTTTACCACTTTTGGTCTGTTGGATTGCCAGAACTAGGAAGGGAAAATATGTTTAATTAGCAACTGCTAACTCGGGGCCAATCCCTATATTGTGTTTATACAGGCTGTTTTTTTTGGCTGGTTGATGTGATAATAAATAAACTTTGTAGAGCTTCATTTTATGAAATTTAAGGTTCAAAATTGGAAGTCACTATTATTTAGCATTAGTCTGAAGAAAGTCTTCTAAAACTACTTTTTTCATCAAAGCAAATGACCCAATTTACCTAATGCAGCAAATTAAGCTTAAATGAAAACCAACGGCGGAAATGTGGTTTCCTTTGTTTTTTTTTTTTTTTGTTGTTGTTGTTAATTATTATTATTACTCTTCCAAAATCTACCCCCATTAGAATTATTCAACATTTTAGCTACTGTTCTGCTCTGTGCTGCATCAAGAAATGATCTCTCTCCCTCTCCCTCTCTCTCCTCTCTGCAGAGCCGACTTGCTGTCAAAGCAGAATATAAAACAGAAGAACAGTTCATCTGTTTTAAGTATCACTGGAAGACAGATCTCAGTTGCTTCAGAGGGCCCATTCCTTGTCTCCTCCCTCCCCCCAAGCTTTGCTTTGCTTTGCTTTGCTTTTGAGGGGTGTTCTACTTTCTTTCTATTTGTCATATTTTCTTCCTGTGTTCTGCAAGACAAAACCACTGAGAGGTTTGTGTCATAGGCACGTAAGACACTGTTATCAACTTGTCAAGTGTTTAATCTCAATCCTTCTTTCTCTCTCTCTCTCTCCCTCTATTCCCTATTCCTTTCCTCTCCCTCCCTGACTCCCTGGGTTTAGGTTCAGAAATAAAAATATTTCCAATATTTTAGATGACAAACTATCAGATGGAGATTGGACATCAACAAAGAGAAGAGAATTTTATTTTATTTATTTATTTAGCAGTGCTGGACATTGAACCCAGGCCCTTGGATATGCTTTGTAAGTCTCTGCCATTGACCTATATCCCCAGGCTAAGGGTTTTACTGTATTTCCCCCAAATCCTCCCCCCTCTTTCTCCAAATAGCATTAGTAAGATCTGTAGCCATTAAAAAGCTAAATATTAAGTTCATTTCCAGTTGCTATGTGTGCACGTGTAACATATACAGTAGATTCTTTTAATTCAGAGAAGATCTGTTCTCTAAAGTCACTGTGTACACTAAATTAGCAAACACTGAATACTGAATTGCTCTAAGGGAAAACACGGGCTTAGTTTCTTGCAAGCCTCAGGTCACAACACTTTTGTCAGCTAATTAGTACATAACATTGTTTTATATGTGTTTCTTTTTAAATGCATCTCATTTAATACACATTGTGCTCCATTAACATTTAACTCATGGCCATGTTAAAGAAAAAAATTCTCTGATGCCTGCTGAAATAGTAAGGACTACTTTGCTCAAGAAATAAGGGAGAGAGATTAGACTCAACTCTAAGGACAGTAAAGACAAGTAGAAATTTATAGCCAAAGAGGAGGGTGAAGGAGTCAATGGATGGAAAATAAAAGTGGGGGGGGGGGATGCTTGCTAAACTGACCCCACAGGACACCTGCTAAAGGAAGGCCGAGGAAACAGATATTAAAAGTGGAAGATGAGGAACCTGATCAGATATCAAGGGTGGGGAGATGGGAGGGTGGAGGATTCTGTTAAACAGACTTAGCAAACTTCTTTACTAAGACTTGTCTGGGCAGGACAAAGACAGGACTGGGGACATTCAGGTTGAGAGCTGGTCTTAAAGAAAGCTCTTAAGAGCCTGACTAAATTTTTGCCAAAGAAAGAATCTTGGTCAGTAAGCAGATAGCTCATGCCTGAATGAATCTCAGCTAATATTTGTATTTTCCCCACAAGGGACATCATATCCTTCTTGTACTGGGGAGTACTAGAAAATTCTTCAGTATAAAACATAAGGGTGGAGCTTCATTTTATGAAATTTAAGGTTGAAAATTGGAAGTCACTATTATTTAGCATTAGTCTGAAGAAAGTCTTCTAGAACTACTTTCCTCATTAAAGCAAATGACCCAATTTACCTAATGCAGCAAAATAAGCTTAAATGAAAACCAATGGTTCCTTCAAATTGCAAAATAGCCAACAAAAAACCATATAAATATGAAAAAGGTTGTGTTTCATCATGAAGACACATTTTTAATATGAGAGTCCAGGAAAAGAAAGTAGGACGCTATTTGTGACTTACAAGTATTTTACTATTCTACACAAATTGTGCATGAAAGTACTTGAATGTGGATTTGAGGTGACCAATGTTAGCTAGTAAGGTACTTCGCTAATGATGAGGATTGACAGCCTATATACACATACACGCACATCTATATCTCTCTATAATCTGTATCTAAATCTATATTCATGTATCTGAAGAATATTAGTCTTTCTAATTAAAAAGGTTTTTAAAACAGTTAAGGTTTTATTTCTGCATGACTTTTATTTAACAAGGGGGAATATCATTTGAAAATTCTAGAATATTGAATCCATTTTCAGTAATACATTAAATTTCAGTGCTAGCCTGATGAATTCAAAATTGACATAAGAATATCCTAAGTTTGACAAACATCTAACTTCCTAAATAAAAATATATCTAATTATTTTGACTAATAAGTTCCTATAATTATATTCAATGCTACCAACTCAGCAAAGTAAAATTTAATACATGCCTTAAAGGCAAGCTGGATATTTAAAGATTCTACCCAATGTGATACTGTCACTAATTGTGACAATTTGAGATTAGATTGTACCCCAGAACTGGAAAGAGCATTCCCGCCCACCTAGATCCCTGGATCATTTCTAAGCAAGACTATCCCATTTTTCATCTTATGGGTAAATCTTCCTTTATAGTCTCCTTCTATCTGTCATGGGCAGGAGCTATATTCTCTGTTAACCTGAAGACATGATGTTCAGTTCCAAAGACTAAGTAGCCAAGTCAGGCAGAAGACATTTCTTTCCAACAGATCTGCAACACAACTTCTGGAGAAGCAGACATGGCAGCAGATGGTTCCACACTAGGTATACTCCTTTGTCTTCTAAAAGCAAGATCTACCATGAGGCACAAGACTGTAAATTATTTCCAGTTGGTCCAGTAAAGCTTGTACCTAAAGCATCTGCTTCTTTACATATAATTAGAGTATCTTTGCTAGTCCACACATTCCTCTAATTTACTCCAGTTTTTGACTGCATTCACTCAATCACATGCAAGAGATTTTACCAGGACCCCAAACAGTTTATGAAATTTTAGAAAAGATCTGGGCACAGCAGCACACATCTGCAATCTCAGCGATCCAGCAGGATGAGACAGGAGGACTGCAAGTTTGAAGCCAATCTTGGCAACTCAGAGTGATTATATCCCAAAATAAAGGAGGTACTCACTTGTAAGCTGCCCCTGCATCAAATCCCCAGTACCAAAAAACAAAAATAAATTCAAAATGAAAATTTAGAAAAGGCAGAATTCTACATCTCCCTCTGTCCTTGCAGAATATTCCCTAAGTTAGCAAAGGAAATACTATCTAAACATATTCTGTAGAGATGAGTAGAGGTAATTTAAGTACAAAGGTTTCTGGACAGAAGAGTAGAATGGAACAGGAATATTGTAAAGACTATGGTCACCACCTTGGTGTTGTCATCCAGATCTGCCTATTGCCTAACCAGGCTGGGTAGGAAATTCAATTCTGTGGGTGAAGAAATAAAGGAAAAGCGAGGTTGGACAAAGACTTTCCTTTGTGCTTTGCATGACTTGTAAAAAACTAGGGAAGTCAGGGTTTGAAGACTGTAAGACGTGTTCCGCCTTTTGGGATGTCTGATGATTTTGCTAATAGTTTATAAAAATCTAAAATAAAGGACTCATGCTTGTCTTAGACATTTTTAATTGATCTTCTTTCTTTCTTTTTTTATTTAATAAAATCCTCCTGTTGCTACTATAATGATTTTTTGAAAGAGCTTCAAATAAGATGATTTACATACTCACTAATATCAATACAAATAAATATCACTGATTATGTGATTAAAAGTTTCATGTGTCATGAGAAGATAAATTGCTATACAGAAGTAAACTTTAGACCATTTTACATTTCACATATATCTTTGCATAGTTATATAAAATGTTTTGGTAAAATAAATTTGTTTTTTATTATTGCTGGCCCAAAGTTGTACATATATTAAATGATGGTAATTTTTCCAGAGACTTTTTCAATGTGGTTGTACCAGTTTACAGATTGATGAACATGTACAAATTGAAGGTTCTCTATATCCTTGCAAACACTGGATGTCACCAGATGTTGCAGCAATCGCCAAGCTGCTAACTGAAAAATGTTCCTTC
The DNA here is from genome assembly GCF_048772815.1 of Callospermophilus lateralis. Taxonomy (NCBI): domain Eukaryota; kingdom Metazoa; phylum Chordata; class Mammalia; order Rodentia; family Sciuridae; genus Callospermophilus; species Callospermophilus lateralis. Next base: position 105,284,420 of record NC_135310.1, on the reverse strand, counting down.
ACTACTATTACGATTTTCATTTAACTATTGTGAGTAAAGGTAAAAGGTAATTTTGCACTTTCTGAAAAAATTGGGACTACACCCACAGAAGGAGCTCACTAAAATAAAAATTGAGGGTTTAGCAATATCCAAATTTTAGTCTCTGAAAAAACAGTTTAAGAGGAAAAAAAATTGCTTTTATTCTTTATAATTCTCCATGAAAGAGTTTAGATATCCTTTTTCCAAACTCCTAACCCTAAATTCAGAATAATCCAGTTTCACTGTTTGTCAGATTTTCTAAGTAGTGGTGACAGTCAGATGAATTTAGATAAATTTCCTTTTGTTCTAAGCTCATTTAAAGGAGAAATTTAGTGTCACTGGTTTGTATGATTTTATGTTTTATAGACTTTTTAGTACTAACCATATTATTATAATATCAAACTGACAGTGACAATGGCAAATTGTGAAAATTCATCTTCAGTGGAAATTTACTTATTAAAAACTCATAAAGTCCTGGGCACAGTGGCACATGGCTATAATCCCCTAAGCTCATGAGGTTGAAGCAGGAGAATCGCAAGTTGGAAGCCAGACTGAGCAACTTAGCAAGACCCTCAACAACTTAGTGAGACCCTGTCTCACAATTAAAAATAAAAAGAACTGGGCTGGAGATGTGGCTCAAGCGGTAGCGCACTCGCCTGGCATGCGTGCGGCCCGGGTTTGATCTTCAGCACCACATACAAACAAAGATGTTGCGTCCATGGAAAACTAAAAAATAAATATTAAAAAATTTTAAAAAAATAAATAAAAAATAAAAAGAACTGGGGATGTAGCTCAGTGATAGAGTGCTTATGGGCTCAATCCCCAGTACAACAAATTAAAAAAAAAAAAAAAAAAGGTTACAAGATAACATCATTTATTGACATTTTTGATTACTTTCTTAGTTACAGCAACAATATAGAGAATGGAGAACATATTGTTATCATTCTGTTCCTTAAGAGTTTAATGACATTCTTGCAGTTTACCTAGGATTCTTTGACCAGATACTTCAGGTATATAAATTAGCCATCAGTAACACAAGAAGGCTGACATTTACTCAGTCCCCTGATGTTTTCACATGCAACAGGTATGAATCCAGAGGTATATGAAAAGATAGGCAAAATAACTTAAAATTCATATGCTTAAGCTGATAACGCACTACATATTGCCCATGAAAATTACTAATATAGATTTTAAACCAAAAAAATTAACTCACCTTTTTGTTTTGATTTGATACATTATCAAAGCTATGATTTTAAAATAAGTATGTAGATGGTGTTTAATGAATGAAGTATTGATAATAGTTGTTAATTTTTAGAAATAAATTAGAAACAGATTCTTTTTATAAAGTTTTCTTTTATATCTAGAAAAATTTTCAAGAAATTTTATTAAAATTGGAATCACTTTGTTTTATAAGAAGTTGCATTTCATTTTCTTACACTTTGATACCCATGAAAGCATGTGTATTATTGAGAATGGATGTCTGTGTCTTCCTCAATCAGTTTTTTTTTCCTTAATAGAATATTATTTTTGGCTTTTCTTCCTTTTTGCTGATAATCAAAATGAACATAGAGAATTGGGGTCACTAAACATCTAAACATATATAAATTGGAAGTCAAGTATTACAAAAGAAAACCTACCTATGTGCATCATTTACAGGTGTGTTATTTTTTTTTCTTTCCTTTCTTTCTTTTTTTTTTTTTTTTTTTTTTGTGGTGCTGGGGATTAAACCCAGGGCCTTGTGCATGTGAGGCAAGCACTCTACCAACTGAACTATGTCCCCAGTCCTATGTGTTACATTTCTTAATATTAAAGAAATTATATTCAATATTTGAAAAAAAAATCTATTAGAAAACTGATAAAGGACATAAATTTTGTAATACAAGAAAGAACAACTACAAAAAGAACCAATAAAATGAATGACATATTCTCTAAATTATTTAAAATTTATTATAAGTAGAAATCAAAATACCTGTTTCACCCATCAGATTGGTAAACAGCAAAAGTAATCATATAACTCAGTTTTGATCTGGTGGAGGTAAATGGACTTACTTACAGTGTTCTTAGAAGTATCAATTTACAATTTTTTTGAGATTAATTTTATAACATTTAGTACTAGACTTAAAATATTGATACCTACATGTACCAGTTCTAGCAACAAGAACCAAAGAAATAAATAATAGATGTACAAAACCAGATATTATATGGGAGCTTTTAAAAACTGATGTAAAATAAAAACACCTAAATGTTTATCACTGTGGGTCTGGGTAACAGAAATGCTCAGGAATTTAAAAGAGGAAGCTAGATCTCATTTCAATGACATGAAAAGTTATATTCTAAACACAAAATATCATGTGCAAGCTGAGCCCTGGAGTGTTAAAAATGGCATACAATCATAAATGCACATCCCTTTTGTCTATATACTTCTGTGATCTTGCATATGCACAGACATTTCTAGGAAAATATGTAAGAACATGCTAGTACTGTTAGGTCAGCAATGTAGTGACTGTTGGGAAGAAATTCTGAGAGCAGAGTTCTAACTTTTTGCTGATACCCTCCAAATTGACAATTCTAAGTTGAGCTCTATTAAACACATAACAGAAGCCAACATTTAAAATAACCAGTTTTTATTATAATGAAACATAGAAATAACTACTTACTTGATTTCATTCCATGTTATTATTCAAATGCCTTATTCTACCTTGTTTCAGTTACAATGGTGTAGTATTATCATCTCTCTTTAAACATACACCTATATACACACATTTTAAAATGTAGGCTTTTACCAGGTCTCATCATTTTCTTCTCCAGGTTAGACATACCCAATTTCTAAAACACCATGTTTTCCAATCTTAAACATTCCAATCACCCTCTAGGTGTAATCTACCTTTTCAACAACTTTTAAAATGCAGCCTACAAAACTGGATATAATATTCAAGACACGGTCTAAGCAGTTCAGATTATAGTGAAACTATTACAACCCTTGAACCTGACTCTGCCTCTATTAATGTGGTTTAGGAATGCATTATCTTTTTAAAGCATCTGTTAACACCATATTGGCTTATATTGAGCAGGTAGTCATATAAAACCACAGGAATTTTGTCATAAATTTCTCTATTCTGCAACTGTGCAATAAACAAGAGTTTATAATAGCCCAGTAAAAATTCTTTTTATTAGTTTTAACTCATAGTTCTAACCTGGAAAGACCTTTTAAGCCATTTAAACGAAGTCATCTTTCTAACTTTGTATCACAGGGCTAAGTGTTTCTTCTTTCATCATTCTAACCACTGGTCAATTTGCTAAACAGAAAGTCAAACAGAGAGTCCCAGAACAGAGATCCACATAGAGTTTGCAATCAATCCTGTGGTAAACATTCTCTGGATAGTTGTTCAATTAGATTTTTTCCCATATTGTCTTGAAGAATATTAAAAAGAACAGGGGTAGAAAGGAGGAGAGGGAAAGAAGTAGTACTGGAAATTAAAGAGGAGCAAATTATATTCCATGCATATATGATTATGTCAAAATGAATCCAAATATTATGTATAGCCATAAGCCATTGATGAAAAGGAACCAAATAATCAACAATAATTCATAAAACAGAAAAAAATAATATAAAGGAATTCATTGGGAATGTCTTACATAAATATAAACACACATTTCTCTGGCTTTTCATGGCTTTTGCTGTTGAACTATATGATGTAATAATAGGCACAAAGGAATGCAATACAGTACCACTTGGGCTGTCTTCTAGAAATATAAATCCCAGACCCTGTGAACCAGAACTTCAAACTCCTATTTGTTGATGTAACTGCAATGGGAACTTTTACTATCTTCTCAATTCCATTTAAATAAGCCAACCTCAGTTATGTGCATCTCCCATTTAAAGTTTACAAAGAATAATCACAGTATTTAGTAGTTAAAAACAAACCCTAGAACCAAGGCTGCCCAAATTCAAAACCCAGCTTCACCACTTAATATTATGTAACCTGAAGCAATCACTCAAACAGGCTGTTTCTTTGTTACTTTATATATAAAATAGCGATAAGCTTCTCCTTCAAATGAATTAAATGGTTAGTATATGTAAAACACTAAGAAGAATTATTGGCACCCAATAAGTACAACTTAAGTATTACTAATGTTATTATGACATTTTCAAGGGGAAAATAATTCATTGAGCAAATGGTAAAGCAATAATTCTGACATGTTGGCATTGTTCTTAAATTAAATTGCTCTTTGCCTAACAAACAATGCATACCTTAATTCCTTCTAGACACACTTATGTCACAACATTTCAATACTCCTATCAATTCAATGAAGCAGTATGTAAATGCATTATCACTATTGTTATTATTAAGCTGGACTACCCTTTATATGCTCACATACAATGAGAACTATTGGTAGGTGATGATAACATCTATGTGGAGCTCTGAACATTAAAGATCAGGTAGAACCTACACACTATTAAACTCTCCATAGCCAGGACCCTGCAGACTTCCATATCACTGGTAATAAAATTCAGGACTGGAAAACAAAGCAGGGGTCAGATCTCTACAGGATGATTGATGGTCTCCCCACTGGACTATTTCCTTGGGAAACTGTATCTGTACCATGTTCTCTAACACATCTGCTTTCTTGGCCTAAGTTTCATGGCTCTATTTCCTGGTATTTTCTTTTATTCATTCTACTCCAAATACTTAGAAGTTTTTTTTTTTCTTTTCCTCATCACTAATGTGGATCCAATCTAGGTGTTCTTATGTGCTCGGTGAGCATCTTATCACTGAGCTGCATCCCCAGCCTCACACTAAGAATTTCTAACAACTCTTTCATTTTCATATACTGGGATATAAAATGTTGTTGTCTTTCCCCTCTTTTTATAAATAATGCCAATCCCTTCACCTCATATGAAAACCAACACTAATTTTGTTCAACTTTCAACATTTCACTCCTCGGAAAGGCAAGCTGAATTTAGAAAATTCAACAGCCATGTGTCGGCAAAAGACTCCTTCCTACCTTTTAGTTAGCTTTTACACTGCTGTGACTAAAAGACCTGACAGGAACAATTTTAGAGGAGGCAACATTTATTTGGGGGCTCATGGTTTCAGAGATCTCAGTCTATACATAGCCAACTCCATTTCTAGGACCCAAGGTAAGGCAAAACATCATGGTGAAAGAACGTGGCAGAGAAAAGCAGCTAGGAATGTGGCACCAGGAAGCACAGGGAGAGCTCTGCTCAACAATGACAAAATACATGACCCAAAGGCACACTCCCAGGGACCCTCCTCCTCCAGCCACCCCCTACCTGCCTGTCATTACCACTCAGTTGATCCCTATCATGGGATTAATGTGCGGATTAGGTTAAGGCCCTCATAGCCTAATCATTTCACTATACCTTCTTGCATTGTCTCACAGATGAGCTTTTGAGGGATGCTTCATATCTAACACATAACACTACCTTTAGGGAAAAAGGAAAAATAATCAAGGTAAAACTAGGTGTTACTCTGACTGTGTTAATTATTCCTACACTTATTCATCATAGATTTACTGAACAACAAACATGATGATGGTAGAAAGGTAGAAACCCAAACCAAAATAGAATTCAATTCTACTTTTCAAGAAAATTAAATATAGTAAGGGAGATCCATGTAATGCATGCAATTAATGATATTACAGTGTGATAAAGACCATAAAAACAAAGTAAATCCACAATTGCAGGACTAATGTGTGTATGTCTTATCAAAGTTACCTTTATTTATAAAATGAAATGCTTTGATTCTGAGGGTGTACAGATAAGTCAATTAAAGGAACCAGATTTATTATCTAATCTAAAAACCTTGTTCCTCAGTGTGATCTTCAAGCCAACCTTATCTGCATCAACTTATTAGAAATGCAAAACCTCAGGTCCTACTTGACATCTCCTATATCAAAATCTGATGTTAACTAGATCCCTGATGTTTCCTGGGCATATTAAAATTTGGAATATACAGTTCTAAACTAAACCTTGGCTCATCAAACGCAGTGGTTCCTACAAAAATTCGGAGTCACTTCCTATCTAAAAGGTGATACAAGAGAGTGAGTAGGTCACTGTGTAATAGGAGGGAACATTTCTCCCCTAATATTTGCAATCAGTAGATTCTCAATAAGTGTGTGTTGGCAGGGTATGTGACTGAATGACTAAATTAATTAATTAAAACACCAATGAATAATATTTCTAATACTTTTTTAAGTACGAAAGAGAAAATGGAAAAGAGAAAAATAAAGCAGTAATTTTAAACAATATTTTGAGTAGTTTTCATTCAATAAGGAAAAAGAAAAAATACCAAGACATCTGATGTTGTTGACTTGCATTGAAATTTTAGCTTAATTCTATTTGTGTGTGTAGTAAAAAATAAAATTTGTATAATGCTTTCAAGTTTTATCATCTTTACACATAACTACTTTAAAACTATATGTTCATATTGGAAGACTTGGCTGTTGCTAATTTCCTAGTCACATGAATCACCAGTATGGGATTTAAGGGATAAAAATGAAAAAAAAGACACATAATTTGTCCTAATATCACATACTGACAAGTATACATGCATCAGAAAACAGTGCCATTTCATTTTTTCTGAAATTATTATTTTTTTATTTTTAATTGACACATTAGAACTTTACATATTTTGGGAGTACAGTGCTAATTTTACACATGCATACTATGTGAAATGATAAAATGTTCTAGATATTTATAAAATATAAATTGTTGCAAACTATAGTCACCCCCACTGTGCTGTAGAACACTAGACCTTATTCCTCCTGTTTAATTGGATTGGTACCTGTTATCCAAATTCCCCCTATCTCTTCCACTATCCTTCCTAACCTGTAGTGACCACTATTCTACTCTTTACTTCTATGAAATCAACTTTTGAATTATATTCAAATAAACCCTGAGTCATATTATTTCATTAGAACACACTCTACTATGTATCTTTAGCAAAGTTTTTTTTTTTTAATTGTTGGCTCTCTTTAGTTAAATGGAAGAGCAGAATCCATTTTAATATAATTATACAAGCATAGAATATATCAAATAGATATTATTCTAATTATAATTCTATTCTTATGGATATACATGATACTGGGATTCACTGTGTTGTTTTCATAAATGGACATGGGAAAATTATGTCAGATACATTCCACTGTCTTTCCTTTGCTTATCCCCCTTCCTCTCTTCCATTCCTCATTGTCTAATCTATTGCACTTATATTCTTCCCCTCACACCCCCATTATTTTGGGTTAGATTCCACATATCAGAGAAGACAATTGACCTTTGGATTTATGGGATTGACTTACTTCACTTGGCATGATAGTCTCCAGATCCATCTATTTTCTGGTAAAATGTTCAACATCTCTAGCAATTAGAAAAATACAAATCCAAACTATACTGAGCTTCCATCTCACTCTAGTCAGAATGACAATCATCAAACATACAAGCAACAATAAATGTCTGTGAGGATGTGGGGGAAAAAGTTTCACTCACACATTGCTGGTGGGACTGTAAATTGGTGTAACCACTCTGGAAAGCAGTATGGAGATTCCTCAGAAAACTTGGAAGCAAACCACTTTTTGAACCAGTTATCCCACTTCTCAGTATATACCCAAAGAATTTTAAATTAACATACTAAAGTGAAGCAGCCACATCAATATTTATAGTAGCTCAATTTCCAATAGCTAAGCTATGGAACCAACCTTGGTGCTCTTCAACAGATAAATGGATAAAGAAAATATGGCATATATACACAATGGAGTATTCCTCAGCCATAAAGAAAGCTGTACTGTTTCAAAGAGCTACGTTGAATTGATCAATGCCAGGAGAGAAACAATTAATTTCACTATGAATAAAAGCATAAGTCTTAATTATTTCATATGCTAAAACATAGAATGGGAAGAAATATAAAGCTTTTGGCAAAGAAGAAAACTGCTTCCAGAAAAACATAGGGAAACTTTTTAAAATTAATTGCTTGACACTAATTAGAAGAATATAACCTTTAGGGGCACAGGAGCTACTAAAACTCTGATTTTATTTCCATAAATTAGTAAGAACACGACAACTGAATCTCTACACAAAGATTATTTCATGTTTCTAAAATATAATCTAAAACTTTCCCTCAAATGTGAAGTGCTTAATTACCTAGTCCATAAATTTTAAGTTGTGTCCTTACTATTGCAGTCAAACAAAAATTACCAGGACACTTATTGTGATTAACATCAAAAACACCTCAAAGTAAAAATATGAAAACCCTGAAGAAGGTACAATCATTTCTATTTTTTTCAGTAAAATGCCATATTAACATATTGTCCCCACTGGCACCTGCATCTTTTGATCCTTAGACATGACATAAGAAGAATGTTGTAGTATGACTAAAGAAAAGGAAAAGTTTATATTTTTAAAGTGAAAGTTAGATAAAGTGAAAGATTACCTAATTTGGTGTAGATTTAGCTGCAGAAGGAGTATTTCTCCCAGAAACCAATGTGATGCTTTTAAATGTAATCAAACATTAACTTTGAACAAAATAAACTTCTGAGATTTTCCTATCATGGAGTTAGCTTTACATTTTGTTATGATTTGGATAAACTGTGAGCCCCAAATAAACTTTTTTTTCTCTATGTTGTTCTTGTCAGGTCTTATGGTCACAGCAATAAAATAGCTGACTAAAACACATCTGGACTATGAAACTAAAGATTATGTACATATTTTCTAGTTACAAAAACCATAATTTCCCCCTCTCTTCCTGTGCCACACATAAGCAATATATTTCCTTTTATTTATTTTTTGTTAATTTATTCTTGTTAGTAGTATGCAAGACTATATCACTGTGACAAATGTATGGAATTCAACCTGCTCCAATTCAGTCCCAGGCACTGGCCCCCAATCTCCTCACTTTACCAATCTCATCAATTCATTTACAGTTTACTTTTTTTTTTAATTAGTGTCCTATGGATACACCAAATGCCAGGACCCATCATACCACAGCCACACATGCACACACAAAAGTTCAGTCAGATTCATTCCACTGATCTTCCCTCTTCCTCTTCCGATTTCCTCAAAAACTACAACAACAAAAATAACCAATCATTAAATGGGCAACAAAACCTAACAGACACTACTCAAAAGAAGAAATATATTTGTATTTGACCAACAAATATATAAATAAATGTTCAACATCTATAGCAATTAGGGAAATGAAAATCAAAACTACACTGAGATTTTACCTCACTCCAGTCAGAATTACAATCATCAAGAATACAAATAATAAATGTTGACAAGAATGGGGAAGAGTCCATTCATACATTGTTGGTGGGACTGCCAATTAGCGCAATCACTCTGGAAAGCAGTATGTAGATTCCTTAAAAAACTAAAAACAATATGACCCAACTTTCCTACTCCTCGGTATATATGCAAAGGATTTAAAATCAGCATACTTCAGTGACTCAGCCACATCAATGTTTATAGCAGCACAATTCACAATATTCAAGCTATGCAACCAACTTAACTATCCTTCAACAGACACATGGATAAAGAAAATGTGGCATATATACACAATAGAGTATTACTCAGCCATAAAGAAGAATGACATTATGACATTTGCCAGAAAGTGGATGGAATTGGATACTAAGTACTATTATTATTCGTGATAGATCATATTATTTTTGTGTTCTCCGGCTTCATGGTTTCTTTTGATTACAAAGAAACTTAGCATGATATATCATGGGCAACTACTTCATTGAACTTTATTTTTCTCTCCTTGTCCCAATTGTGAATCAAAGCCAGTACTTCACAAGCCAAATGCATCACTTCATATTTAGCAGATGGTTTAGAAAGTTTATGAAAATGTACATTCACTATTTTTTTCCCAGTTGAGTTCTAAAATACTCTCCAGAATAAGGGACCAGGGAGCCCATTTTAATCACTGAGTATGAGGACTGAGTGAAACATTTCCATTATAAATCTTTCGAAATGATTGATTTCTAGACCTATACAATTCAGCAATTCTCAGATGAGTAGTGTGCCTTTATAGATTATAGAAAATAAGAATGCTTTCCTACTTATCATCCTTCTTACTCCTTCTCTTGACGTCTTCCTTATTTTTGGAAAGTGGTTGCTGAAAAGAGAGAGAAAATAGAGATCTCTCTCTTCCTCATTCTGGCTTTTAAAACATTTACTTCTAGATAACAAATATTGCTGTTTACTATGAAGTTAATGAGGCAAAAAAAAAGAGAGAGAGATTTGTAATTGCATAGAACTTAATTTGGCTTTGAGAGTTTCAGCACCATATGAACCTTATGTCAAGGTTCCAGTGGATCTAAGGTATGTAGTTTATGTGGTGTTAGCAAACTTTTCCAGTTGCCATAATTGGTGATATTAAACATCTTGAATCTACTAATATACCATATTTTCACTGGATTTTATGAAACATACAGCACTTTTTCAATTTCCATGTGATTTTAAAACCCTTCAATCATAAAAGGACATTAATATTTTCTCAAGAACAATCAGTGAAACATTCTCGCTTTCACATACCTGATGCTGCTTCTTCCAGCTTCTCATAAACACATCAGTTTAGAATCTAGTTATTTAAGTTGTATTTTGAAGTTTACAGAAAACTCAAATCAGAATTTTAAAAACCCTTCCTTAACCACTCTGGATTTCCTATGCAAGTACTAAAAATATTTTAAGAAAACTTCCATTTTCAATTTTAAATGTACCTTGAGGACCCAAACATCTATTGTCAGACTTGCAAATGTTTGTGAAGCTTATAATATAAATGCATAGCACAGTCTAAATTTTATAAGTTATAGATGGCATTTATGATGATGGGTCCCAAAGGAATCCATCTCTAAATTACAAAACTGCCAGAGACATGGGAATATATAGATAAAATCCAACCACTGGCCTTATGTGGACACATATGACTTTAATCCCAACTACTCTAGAGGCTGAGGCAGGAGGATTACACATCTGAAGTCAGCCTGGGCAATTTATAAAGACTGTTTCAAAATAAAATTTAAAAAGAGTCTGGGATGCAGCTCTGTCGTAGAGAATTGCTTAGCATATGCTAGACTCCGGGTTCAATCCCCAGTATGGAAATTAAATAAACAAGCACCATTAATGCCAGTATTTTTTTCAATCCCCAAGTTCTTATTATTAACATTGAATAATAATATTCTGTATTCTTAATTTTTACTGCCCCTTAGGAATTAATAAAAATGATCAAAATATGCATCAACCAAAGGTAGAAAGTGAAAAGAGAAAAACATTAGTAAATATTAATGCAGTTGCTTTCAAATAAATATATTTGAATAAAATATGCTGAACTTTAAGAAAAATTAAGGGAATATAGATTCCTCACTCTGTTTAAGAAGTCTCTGAAACTTTATCTAAAGACTATAGTAGTCTTATATAAAGACTATTATTATATTCAGACCTTTACATCAGTCAAGCTACATTGGAGGAGGGGCAATTAAGTGGGGGAAATGACTTTAAATGGTTAATAAGACCAAAACCGCACTGAAGCAGAAGGTAATTTTACAAATGATGCTCTCATTGTCAGAGCTTTTACTTTCTCAGAATACCTTGTCCCCTACTTTTATCTTGTCTTCCCCTTGAGGGAAATTCACCTCCTAGCTATTGCAATTGGTTATTTTCAATAGCTTTAGTTGATTTTAACCTTCTCATAGTAGGAATCAACCTAAAGGTGTGTTAGAAAATATCATATGCTGGAATATTCAGACTCTCAGCCACTACCATATTTATGCAAGAGTAAAATTTATGCAAATATGAATGTATGCTCTCTATTTCCCTTGAAAAGTTTAAAGGGGGGAGAAGTATAGTGCAAAGGATTTCTTCTAATTAAAACATAACATTAAAAGAAATCCATCAGCAATTATAGTGACATAATTGACAGTGGTCATTAATTGACAGTCCTCCTGAAGTTGGTGGTGATTGGTAATTCCACCAGCAATTAGTGCTCCTTGATAATACAAAGTTACACATGTGAAGTACAGATATTTTTCAGAATATGCAGCTTTCCTGAAGTCACTCAGATACTGAAAGAAAAAAATACAGAAATTGCAATAAAAATATAAAAAATACAGAAATTTCAATAAAAATGTAAAATTGCAATAAAAATAAAAATTGCAATAAAAATATAATTCTTTGGACATATTCAAAATAATATGTTTCAAATTAGGGGCTTTTGGGATCAAATTTGTAATTATACACTTATTAGCTAATATGTATAGGACATACAGGAGATAATGCAGGTTCAACTCTTCAAAGCCTAGGAAATAGAAATTATAAATTCATTTACCTATTCAATAGGACTTTTGAGGAAAAGGATTAAATATTCGTTTTTTTTCCCCCCTGGTGAACTTAAACTAAAATAATCCTTGGCTCTGTGCCCAAATTTTTAAACAACATACTCTAATTTCTGTAAGAATATTTGGTTTATACATAACAAGCTTCATGTGACATGATTAATAGGTTCTCCTAGAAAATATCTAAATTCTAAAATTTAGGAGGCTAACTTTTATCAGGCTCTATATTTTAGAGATGTAGCATTTATGATCTAACTTGCTGATGAAGAAAGTCAAAATAGGAGCTTAACTGGAACCCATATGCTCAATCATCAACTATAATCAGAAATAAAAGTAGCATATTTTGTGCAATATCTTTAGTTACAACAAAATGAACCTTTGTGCTTTTACAAACACAGTTCTTCTACTACATTTAAAAAAAGAAATCAGGGTCTGGGATTAGCTTTCCTTCTATTAAAATGTGTTACATTTGTAAACTGCAGTATACTACTGAGAAAATGGTACAATTTAATAAAAATGTGATGGAAGTACCAGGTTATCTCACTATTATCATCACATTTGGTTTTCTGTAATATTTTGTGCAATCATTAAAAGCAAGGTAACAGCAATATTTTAGCCATCTCAATACCTAAAAGATTTCTATTACTTTGGCTAGGAACGTTTTCCTTGGATGATTGGTTGACAATATCCAAAGGATAATTTTAGGTCCTGAAGAATTAAACACAGGTCTATTTTTATGAGGTGGGACAGATTGGAAACCATTCTTTCTGCTTGTTCCAGTGAAATTGGAAATGAAAAGAATGTGTGTCATATGAGGGACAAGTGTCATGAAGCCCATCTGAATTATACTTCATACCCCTCTTTATAGCCTAATGTTCAACTATATCCATTTTCCTTGGCAGTATTGCACCCATCAAAAACAAGTTATTGACACTTATATCTCATACATAAATCAAATCAGGCAGACAAAGCAAAGACACTGGTTTCAGAGAGACTGGATGATGGAGTAGAATAATGCATTTGTTTTTCACCTCTAGGATATTACTTTAATACTATTCTGAAACAATGGCACAAAATCATTCCAATTAAATGGTCTTAAAATAAGATATAAAGCAAATTCAGGTGATCTCATTCTGTCTTGTGTGTCAAGAGTTGACAGCACAAAATTGAGCAGAAATAGTTTAAATTTAGCATTCTTCACATATGTGTACAAGGACTGAGAGCAGAAATTGGATTTGCTTCAGTGGAGTCAATTAAGAAAGACTCAACAAGGAAGGGCTGAAGTACATTGACAGGGCACTGGGAATTCTGTGAGTATTGACTGGCACTGGCTTGAGTACAAATTAAGTAATGTATTCTGTTTCTGACATTAATTTTCTTCAACTGAGAAATTACAATAATAAATGACTATCATGATAATAATAATAAAAGACACATGTAATGAAGAGACACAATCACCAGTGATTAGACAGTCAGGTCGGATTCACTCTTATTTTTAAGGTCTCTGGTCATGTACTTTATTTCACACAGCTCCTCTGCTGGGATGCCAGTTATCATACCTCATTCCTTTTCTTGGTACTGTTCACATAATATTCTCTCTGCTCTAAAGAACTGAGAAGCAGCTAAGAAGAAAGCAAAGTTTTTCCTTTATCATTTATATGGAAAATTATTTAGCCTGCTCTGACTTACACAGAATGTCATTCTTCTTCTTGCCTTGCCTAATAGCTAGGGACTGGAAATGTTAGACAGGAGTCATTTATATCATTAGCAAATGTTTGCCACAAACTGAAAAGCAGGGAGAAGTTGTAGTGGGGAGGATACAGAAGTCAAAATAAATCACAGCCATGTCTACTGTTTGATGCTTATTTTATTAAATGCTACTAAATGAAGAAAATCTCCCCCCCAAATAAAAATATAAATAAATGTGCACTTTAAATGGTTATAGGAATTTAGAATGCCTACAAATTCTACTATCTTTGGAAGTAAACAAATAAAAACAAAGCTTAAAGCAAAAGAACCACTTTATAATCTCCCTACCCTCTGTTTTTCTGCATAAAGAACATACTTTAAATGAACATAATGGCAATAATTGTGAAATAGATCATTCAGAAGCATATTTAATGAAAAATATAAATAAACTTTCATTGAAGTAATTGATATTTTGTTAGCAAAATATTATTCCCATATTTTGTTTTGCTTTTTCTTTGATACAAATGAAATCCATGCCATGGTATCATAAAGATGAACATTCTTCCAATTCACTTTAGCAAATAAATAAATAAGAGATGCAGGCTGATGAAAAAATTAACCTGAAGCTAAGTAAATAGGAAGTAGCTGGACAAAATAAAGAGTTTAGTAATGTTAGAATATAAATATAACTGTAAATATACAATCTAGCAAATTTCTAGTACCACCCCCACCCCAAATATTTTTATTTATCTATAAGGAAACATTTAAAAATATTTAAATTTTAGGATTTTGTTTATGGAATTTATAAAATCATAAAAGATGATTATAATACTTTTTCTACATTCATGGCTTTGTCCTAACCCTTCACTCCAATAATGAAAAGCGAATTCTCCACTAAACCCTGGGAGTCCCTTATGGGTTCTGAAGCCCTTATGTTTTCCATTGGTCTTCTCAGGAGGGTTTATTTTGTTTCTGGACAGATTGCTACTAGAAACTAGAAACTTAGTCAAACGCCTTTTTACTCTACCTCTGGGGTAATTTATGTGTTCTAATCCATACTCTTCTATGCCAGCTTTAACATTTCTTCCTTCTGCTTCCTAATATCAGAAAAGAATGACCTTCTCTGGCTCTAAATTCAAATAGCCAATCCAATGAACAAGAGCAGGGGTGGCACTCTCAAATGACTACAGATATCAAACAGGTGACACAGTCAGTATAACAGATGAAGAGCATCTGGCCACAAATCAAATGATCCCAACTGCTTTTCATCATATGATAATGGAGTATTCTGTACTGCCAAACTTTTATTTTCAAAGAGAAGTCCAAATTTCTAGATTTTAAAAGTCGAATCACCCGAATAAAAAAAATGTAAGCAATTTTTAAATAACACAGTTCAAACTAAACTCACTACACAGGTACAAAAACCAACAGACATTAATTGAGACCTGGGACTATGGAGGAAGGGCCATATGGCAAAAGCAGTAGTCATAGAAGAATGCAACTACTGCCAAAGACAAAATACCAAAATGGGAATAAGGGGAGAAACAATATCTGACCCCTCCTCTCCTCTACTATCTCATGACCTGTTGGTACTTTTCACTTTTAAATCTAACATGCAAATTATCTAACCAGGTTTCCTTTGATGGATAACCCGGTGAGATAATTTGCATGTTTTGGCCTTCTAGGACATAGGCACAGGAAAGAAGGAAGAATAATGGTTCTGGAAGGGCAGACAGAAAATAAGAAGCACATGCTAGTAGAATGTATACTATTCCTTCCAGAGCAGTACCCTTTCATAGGTAAATGGATGGATAAGTGGATGAATAAATGGAATTATGGCAGCATGAACTGATTAAGAACTTGGATAGTTCATGCAATTAACATTAGAGCTACACCACTTTATAATGTATCATGGATCAGTTATCAATTTCAGATTGTATATTTGTAAAAAAGAGAACAATAATTTCAACTAATGTATAGGATTGTTTTAAAGATCAAATTATATAATACATATAAACTTATTGAACATATACTTGACAGATAATAAGCATTTATTATTATAATTGCTTTTTCCACTTCACTTTTCCAAATGCTTCTGCTAGGCTGGTTTACTGTTCCAGCATGATACAAACCTTTTTAAAAATGTAAAACAGAATTGGAATTACTAACCAGATGAGCTTGCTGTGAGTGAGACATAAAAGTAAAAGACATGAGATACTTCTGTTATAATACTCATCTTCAATCAACAGAATAAAAGGCCATCAGGGAGAGGGAAGAGAGAGGGAAGGCAGAAGTACTGGCGAATGAAATGGAGCAAACTATACTATATTACATTTGTGAATATGTCAAAAGGAATCCCATTATTATATATAACTTCAATACAAATAATAATAATAATAACAACAACAACAATAACGGTAATTTTAAAGTAATTCCTATCTTTATTATTGCCAGAAAATTTTGACACATTTGAAAGGCAACATATGATTATGTTCTCATAATTCAAATTCTAAGTTCAAGATACCTTCCAGAATATTTAGTTAAGCTGATTGAAAACAGAATTATATTTTAAAGAATCATTAAAACCTTAGCTAAGGTTAAGGCAGTTTTTAAAGATATAGTTATGTGAACACAAATGGTCAGAAACAAAATATAGCCATTGAAATAAAAAGACCTTGTGGCTAAGATTAGCTAAAATAAAATGAGGTACTAAGAAGCATGGAGTCTTTGCAGACACTGGAGGCTGAAAAGAAAGTGCAGCAAATGGTGTCCAGGTCGTGACTCAATACTGCAGATTATCACTGTGTATCTAGAATACAAGAAATGCAAGAGATTCCCACTCAAAAGCATTATCCAAGGTATGACGGTGCTAACATAATGATACCAAAAAATTGAAAATGAAATAGTAGCAGGAACAGAATTAACAGAATGCCATGGCAGGGATCCGATGACTGCATTTATCTGTTGAAAAATAGTAATAATTTTACTTACCGTGTTGATTTAAGTCTCCTCAATTCCTTTATTATGGATTAAATAATTCTGCTTAGGTGTGTTAAAATAGAAAAAGAAGGCCTGAATGGACTTGCTACTTCAACTAAGTATGAAGAATCTTCTTTCGTAAGAATCTCAGACCTTAATTTATTCTTCCTACTTTTTTTTTGTTTTACATATTTCCAATGCAAAATTTTAAAATCAACACAGTGGCTTTATATTTTTTAGGGCAGAAGGGATACTGTATTATTCTATTCATCTTGGTTATGCTGGAGACTACCTTTCCCAGAACCTCTGTTACTAAGTGATTCTGATTAGAAGAAGCCAGAAGGGACAATGTTGAAGGCTGCAGTGAAGTAGCAGACATTACTCTGGGGATACTGGAGTCAGATGTGGTGATAGACGGATGCCTAAGTGCTAGAATATTCCACTTCATTCTCCTTGTTCTTATTTCACATCCAGCTTTACTCCTATCTTCTGGCCCTGTTGACCATCACCAACCACAGGCCTATCACCACTGTCAGCTCAGAGAGGTTACAAGAAGCCACCAGAATTTTGTGGATTCCCATCACCCCAAAACCCACCTCCAACCAATTGATTTCACTCTAGATATAAGCTCTTACTTGCCTACCCATACTGGGAATATCAGGAGTGTTGGTTAAAAGATGTTTCTATGATCATCCAATTTCTCTTTGTGAATACTTGCATCTTTAGTATATTCACAAAGGCATAGGGTCCTATTATAAATCCTTTATTCTCTTACTCTCATCTAGTTCCTACTTTCACGAGTGAGCCCTCTCAGATATGAGGGAAAGGGGTAACACAGTAGTACTTTATACTTCTATGGTGTGGCTATAAACCCAAGGTGATGGTGATTATATTCTTCCTTAAAATGCTCTAAATTTACAAAATGGTTCTTTATAGTTGCTAATTAATTCCTGTTCCATAAAGAAAAAAGGCATGTTCAATTCCGAAATAAAGCAGCCTCAATTCACAGAAACGAAGGCGACTTTACCAAGTCACTGCTGCCTAGGGCTTCCACCCCAGGCTCCTCTGACACCCCTGCAGACAGTCCTCACATGAATGCTGACACTGTTGTGAAATTCTGCTAATTATACAAGTCACTTCTGAAATATTCATTTGGGTTACTTTATAGAGATGGATATTAATGGCTTGCTAGCTTTGAAAAAAAAAAGAAATATTTTCTTTGATCTTAGAAAGTTGGGTACTATGCTTTGGTAAAGGAAAATGGACTGTAAAGAAAGAAGTCTGAGTATTTCCTGTCCATCCAAGTAATTATGGCAAAGTGAGTTTTCTTTGATTTTTTTGTGGTTAGGTTTAAAGACACAGAGTGAGAAGTTGTAATCATTTCAGAAGTCATTCTGAAAATCACATTAAGCCACAAATATGTAAATCTGACCAATTCAATGTGGTTTGATTCACAAAAATTTAGATCAAGAAACACAGAACAATTATGATAAACAAAATTCAAGAAGTCTTTGTAATGGAAACATCAAAGAGAAATTGACACTATTCACATGTTAAAGAATCAGGGATTTAGTAGTGAACTAATGAAGAATGTAACTCTACAGTTATTTGGAGCTTAGAAGCACTATTAACAACATGGTTCTCCAGTTTTAGTCTGCAAAGTTATTATCATTGCCTTTAAAATTTATTCTTTTTATATATACATTACAATAGAGTGCATTTTGACTTAAAATTTTGCATTGGAAAAAGGTACCTGTCCCAGACTTAACAGTATCAATAAACCATTTATAGTTTCACACTATTTCCAAGGTCACAAATTTAGATGAGACATGGCAGAATGGTTCTAGCTTGTGGTCTCTTAGGAGGATGTAATTAAGCTGCCTCCTGGGGCTTTAATTGCTTAACTAAAATAATAATTTAATAAGTCATTAAATTACTTTAATGATTAATTAAATTATTATTTTAGTTAATCAATTAATGCCCCAGGAGGCAGCTTGATTGATTGATAATTTGATTAATAAATTAAAGTCATTGGAAGACTTAAGGGGAACTGATGAGATAGTTTCAAGATGTCTCACATGTGTGTTTGTTGGTAGGTGTCCTCAGTCTTCAATAATTTTTAACATAGAGGCTCAGTTCCTTGCCAGAGGGCTTTTCCACAGAGCTTACCCCCAAGGACACTCTTTTCTACCAAGGAGATCATCCAAGAGACAGAGAACTTAAGTGATCAAGGTGGATGTTGTGTATCTTTTACGTGATATTCTCAGAAGGGGACTAAAATCACTTCTGCAGTATCCTAGTACCCATACAGACCAAGGCTGGCAATATAGGAAAGGGAATTACAGGACAGTGGGAATACCAGGAGACAGGGGTCATTGTGGTCCATCTTTGAGATTGCCTTCCACAAGTTACTTTAACAAATGAGTGCCTATGAGGATTCATTTGCATGTGGCCTGTATACAACAACTGGAGAAAAGAATGGTCTGTAGTGCAAGCTAGTTTAATAAAAGTGCACAACTCATTAATCCATTCATTCAATGAACAAATGTATGTAACTGTCTAAGATTACCCATAGGGAATGCTGTTTGTCTTTGGCATAAGAAACATGAAATCTGGCTGAACATTACTGAATATTCTGACAAAGGCAGGGATGGAAATGACAGAAAGACACTAAAGCTGACATAAACTCTTATCAAGAACTTTGAAACATTCTCCAGGCAAGCAATGATTCTGTAATTGCTTGAAAGATTGAAGACTTTCAAGCAAGTATTTGTTAGTACTACATGTAATAGGGCTGCCAACCATCAGAAAGTAGAGCACTGATGATGAAGGCCTTATAGGAAAGGTAATGAATAGGAGATCCTAAAGTGCTTCGCTTAAGCAATGACTGCCATGTGAGGCAAATGCACACAACATATTCCAGTTAATAAAATCCAAGGCTGTGAAAATAAAGACACTTCTAACACTGGCAGAAAAAGGAGATCTGGAGCTATGGTAAAAACACCCACCAGCTCTTGGGGAACTAGAAGAGGTAGGAACTTAAGCATCAGATTGACCTGTCCTGTCAGATAAAGAAGGGTGGCTGCCTCCTGAAAGTCTCTAGTGCAGAACTCAATTTAAAGATTTCAGCACTTCTCTCAGTTCTGATCTGCATGCTGACATGGGTGATCTCTTCAGATGCTCCATATTAACATTCCTAACAGAAATTAGAAACTCTAGTCTAATGAAGAGATGCAGGAAAGGGAAATTTTAGCTTTTGCCAAAAGATGTATACTCAGAAGTGCACCACTTTCCAATGTAAATAGGCCAGTCAGAGGTAAGTTCCAGCATTGCATATTTAGTTTGGGGTGGGGGAATAAAAACCCAACAGCATGCTGGTCAACACTGAATTAGGGAGAACAGTGAACAACAGTCAAAGATTTTATATTTTTTTTCTATGACTTTTAGGTTTACTATATGTCCAAAATAATCAAGCAACAAGGATGTTGATATCTTTTAAAATATCTTTAAACCCAGGCCTTTGTAAGAGGTTCTTAATAAGTAAATCAGGGACATATTAGAGTTCCAGAATTCGAAACACAGGGGCATGGTGTTACAATTAAATTTTGTGACAATTCACTCAGAAAAGCATGTCTGCAGTTGTTATAGACAATCTTCATAGCACCTCAGGGTAGTTGTTGAACACATGGGCAAAACACAGTGGGAAGACTCTAAGGTTAAGGAATTAACAAATAAAAACATCTCTAGTTGTGGGGATCAAAATGTCTTCCTCAAGAGAACTTTGGTCTAAGCCAAAGCTAGTTAATATTGCTATGGAGAGGGAAAATAAATGACCAGGTTTGCGGGTAATGGAACAAGCAATTCTTGCCCCATGAATACAGAGGCTTCACTCTGAGAGCACCACTAGAACCAGAACTATTTGGGAAAAAAGAAAAAAGCCAAAAAAGGTGTATGAATCTGAAGTAGAGCAATGAAGACGGAAAAGGTTTCTATAAAATATGTAAAAAAAAAAGTGATTAAATATCAGAGGTTAACAATATTTCCCCAGATAATGCACTATTCACACAGTAAGCATACATTGGTCAAATTCAGAATAATCACATAACAGGACATCAGGAAATGGTTGTCAAGCATGTGTTAATCTTCAGAGACTTGAATATGTGTGTTGAAATTGTTCTTAATCTTGGCCCACTGTCTGCATAAATGAGAAAGAGTCCCCTTTTCCTCATGTCCAGAGTCATAATTGTTGCAGGATGATTGAAGATCACAGTTAACACATGAAAAATATCACTTGTGATAATGCCTCCCCAATGACCAAGGGGATCTTCCATATGTTATTCTAAAGCAATCCGTATTTGCTCACATTCTAAATCCTTTTTTAATGATATTTCTCAGCATTTATGAAATTATAGTGACAAATTAAGTTTGACAGTCTTCAAGATCACCCTCTATCAACTTCAGATAAAACTGTTTTTAAAAATTGTCTCTAAAAACAGAATTTCAAAAATGTAGTAGCTTAAAAGTGAAGAAAGCTTGATGTCATAAAGTACAATGAGGCTTCTCATCACTGAATCTCATTCTTGTCATCTGGAGATCCATAAAGATCAAAATGGGTCTCACTGAAGAATCAGGTTTTCCAAAGAAGAAGGTTTCACCTTTCAAAGATTTCTTACTAAGACAAAAAGTTTTCCTGGAACACTGTAACATCATTTTTAAAAAAATCATTGAAACTGTATAAAAGTTTAACTTTCTTATATTTAATGTTATCCATTGCATTTTCATTGCTTCTTAATTTACCCAATCTAGTCATTTATAACCCCTTTGAGTAATTAATTTTAATTCTTTTCTGAATCTAGCCAGTCTCCTTATGTTGCAGGTTTTCTCTTTTAACCCTAATGCTAATTCCCTGGTATAGAGTGACTCTTATGGATTAGAAGGAACCTTTTCTTAATTGAAACAACTTACCTCTGAGTTTATAAGCCTTGATAACAGCATATCAATTGCTTATTCCAAGCTTATTATCTTATAAAACCCTTAAGCCTATCTTTAAAATGAGTGCTTCTGCTTCTTCACCTGCTTCCCATGCATGTGAATGCATTGCCAGTAACACAATTGTTACATAACCATTACTCAAATGTGTCTAAATATTTTTACTCCTGATTCCATCTTGCACTCTGTTAATTATTCCTATTTCATGCACTCATACATGGTGGGTACCTCTTCTTGTAACTGGGCTTTACCAGAACATTGACGGAGGCTTCCAGTGGGCTATCAGTGTTGCTCTTTAATCTTACCACACGTCTCTGATGCACTGGAGATACTAGCATCTTCTTTATTTGATCCTTCAAGCTATCTTTGAGAAAGAGATTATTATTTTACAGAAAGGAGAAAACAGTCATACGTCTATTGGAGTCTGGGGTGAGGTAGAGCTGTCTCCTGCAGGGTTGTGAGAACTGTGCACGTTTCTCAGTTCCACCTTCAGTGATATTATGTTGTGAGTTTGAAATTAGCCATGGTAGAATTTAAATACCAAAGAAATCAAACATTTGAATTTTTTTCCTAAAGATTCAGTCATCAGATCATTAAGAGCCCACCATGGGTAAAAGGGCAGTAAGAAGAAATCATGTTTTGAACATCTTCCTTAAAGTCAAATTTTCAGAACTTTTCTAATATATATACTGCATTTCTGAACTCTGATCTTGATGGTGAGTAAATGACAGAGATGATGGATTTCATGGGAAGCTGAGTTTGTTGAGGTGGTGCTAGAGGGGAAGATTTTGAAGAATAAACATGCAGGGAGCCACTGAACAAAACCTCACTTATTTCATTCTTTGATTTTGCTTTTCTACTAAAGGAACATCATATTGATGTTATCTTGATTCATTATCAACTATTGTTCTTGAAATACTTTCACATTTTTATTTATTAGGCTTTTCTTAAACTGTAGTTTATTGAGCTGCCCTTATTAAGGTTGCCATGTCCTTGCACCCATTGAATCACAATTTATTTTGTAGAACCAATACAAAGTCCAAATATTTCTCTTTTTCTTTTTGGTTATCTCAGAACTAAATTGCATTTGTCATACTCCACAAAGTTGTGAAGATTTGCCCAGTGGAAAATAAAGTAGAAAGTTCTTATAATCAATTGGCGTGGTATGAAAAGCATTGATGCTGACTCTTTTGGACAAGGTGTTCTCCACGGTATGTCTTATAGAAGTGAAAATGTGGCATGAGGCACTACAAAGAGGTGTTTTACATGCTGGGAAGAAATTCTGACAAGTAAAACTTTTTTAAGGTAATCATAGCTCTAATTTTCTAACTTGACAACAGAGCGTCTACATTTTGTAAAGCCTGGGGAGAGAGGGACTGAAAAATAAGATACTTTCTTTTTGTTGTCTTGAAAAAAAAAATATATCTTCCAGGGAAAAAAAAGGTAGTGCTCACCTTTGAATGCCTATTTTCTCCTTCCTCCTCCCACTCTTCCCTCCTGTGCTGTGGAGATATTCTCCATTTGACAGATATCAGCCATATGACAACACTGTTTTTCTTAGCAATGTGCAATCTTTGTTTCCACTGGAGAGGCCCAGTAGGAACAATTTTGGACTTGTTACTAAAGGCAAACAAACATCCCCCAAAGATTTTCAAAACATTTGTCACCAGAATGTGGTATTTTAAAGCATTCCCATTTCCCATAATTGAATGCATGTGGCATAGCAAGAGAAAGAACATTTCAGCAAATGCAAGAATTAATATGAATTAGTACACTTTATTCTGGGAGTCTCACAGGATACCTATGGATTTTATGCATAATATTATAGATAATAAGACTGTGCAAACTATTCAGAACTCAGCTTAAGACCACTGACCCAAGAAGGAGAGTAAAATAGGGACGGAATTTGAAAGGGAACAAAGCATCTTATTAATATTCATTTTGTATTTAAATTGAGCACAATTTTCATCATTGGGAATATGTGCCCTATTGTTATAATTTCTTGGGATGTTTCATCAAATCATTAGTAAGATTCTGTCAGATTTCTGCATAAAATGGAAATAATACTCCCTTCAAATAAGTTTTCAAATGCTGAATACACATTGTGTACATGTCATCGATAGTGCACACAATCTTTAAATGGTTATGATTATCTCAAAAAATCAAAAGTTTTCTTAAGAGATCACCATGAAAATCACATTCAAAATTACCTCATCTAATTATTTATATCTGTATATAAGTTAGCACCCAGCAGCATTTCAGATTTCAAATTTTTAACACTGAAAGGCAAGAAAAATCCAGCAATGAGATCAATAATATTGATGTAAACATTCTCAGAATTCACCTGAGTGTTTCAAATAGGACTTACTTTTTAAAGAGGCTTTCACTACAATATTCCTTTTCCATTTATTCCCTATATCAAAACTAACTAATTTCTGCTTCTGTGTCCTCAGTACTTGTGTTTATAAAAAGGTTTCTCATTTATCTTAGCTGATAACTGCACAGTAGTAAGCTAAGAAAAACGAAGATAATTCTGGCATTTTAAAACTGACAAAAACATTGATATGGCGATGTACAATTTTACATAAAAATAATAGTTTCTGAATTTTTTATTTCATTTCACCTTTTTGCATGAATTTGTGATTTACTCTGATATTCTTGGATAGAGGCTATCCGTATCATGAGCCAAACTGGCCATCTTAAAACTCTGATTAAAAAAAAATGATGGGAACTATATTATACATTCTGAAATTGGAAGGGTTAGAGGAAATTCAGGTAAAAAGATGCTGCTGACAATTCTTTCTTCTCCTTACACCAGCTAACTTTTCTTCTCATTGGTGGCAAAATGGACCACCAATTTATTTACAATGGTAGGTTATTAAAGTCACTACCTGCCAATTAAATTTGAGTTTTGTTCTTTGCAAGCAATATTTAATAAAAGTACACTAACCAGTTATCTGCCAGGAAAAAAAAATATTTCATTAGAATCCCACAAGTTGTCAAACATGCAAGCTTAGATTCACAAATTTATTAAAAAACAAAATTTTGTCATTTTTCCCCCAGTCCTTTCCCCTACCCTTCCCTCATAGCTCTAAAGAGCAGTCTACGTCAGGGTTCAAGTTCTGTTTAGAAAGTTACTTCCTAAATGGATAAAGAAAATGTGATATATATATATATGCACAATGAAGCATTACTGAGGCATAAAGAAGAATGACTTTATGACATATTCCAGCAAATGGATGGATCTAGACACTATCAAGATAAGTGAAGTAAGCTAGTCCCACAAAATCAAAGATCAAATGCTTTCTCTGAGGGGAACCTAACCCACAATAAGGAGGTGGGTGAGGGGAAGAATAGAAGTGCAATAGATTAGATATTGGGGATTGGAGAGGAAGGGAGGAGAGACAGGAAAAGGGAAGACAGTGGAATGAATCTGACATAATTTTCCCATGTACCTACATGAAAATAACACTGTGAATCCCACCACTATGTACATCCATAAGAATGGGACTCTAACTAGAATAACATATATTCTATGCTTGTATAATTATATCAGAATGGATTCTGCTGTCATGTATAACTAAAAGAACAAATTTTTTTAATTGAAAAAACGTTACGTCCTTACATAGCCCAGAATCTATGATGTGGAGTCCTAGATAACCCTCTTTATTGCCTGAATTGCTTTATTTTATTGGTTTTTGTTTCAAATTATTGAAAACCTTATTTTTCTTGTGCATAAATTTTTAAACAAATCTCACTTATTTTCATTGAATCTTTTTTTCATTTTTTAAAAATTTAATTGTAGATGGACACCATACCTTTATTTTATTTATTTTTTTAATGTGGTGCCTCTCTCATGCTAGGCAAGTGCTACCACTGAGGTACAACCCCAGCCCTGTTGTTCATTGAATCTTAAAGACTACTTTAAATTAAAACATCCTATGTGGACATTTAGCTTTTCACAGTTTGTTGTTTGTAGTTTTTTGCTTTTTCTTTATTTGGTTGTTTGATTTTTTTTTTTACCTTAGATTCTGGTTTTCATGCAACCCCTTTTTCCTCAGATGGTTGTCTATTTCTAAAACACTGTTCAAGTTCGACATAGTAATATGTGTTAGAATCAACTCCACAGTGCCTGTCTTTACTCCCTAACCATATAGAAGGGAAATAAAGAGAATTAAAATGGGAAAAAGGAGAACTGGGGTTGTAGCTCAGTGGTAGACTGTTTGCCTAGCACATGTGAGGCCTTGGGTTCAATCCTCACCACCACATAAAAATAAATAAACAAAATAAAGGTACTGTATCCATCTAGAACTATCAAAAAAAAAAAAAAAAGTGGAGAACCAGTTTCAGTGGAATCCAAAGTCACTCAATTGGTTCTATTTGGGGAATAATGAAAGAACAATGTTCACTAATTACAAATAGTTTATTTCTACACCCAATGGAGTATTTTACTTTTTGAGAGGGCATTTGTCACACAGGCATCAGAAAACCTTAGTTTCTACTATTATTCAATTGAGTATTTGATCTTGAGAAAATGACTTATTGTCTATATCCTCAATTTCCTCAACTATAATATAAGTGGAGCATAAGGTTTATAAGGTCTTTGCAACTCTGAAATTCAGGGGGTGTTTGGTTTTTGTTTTGTAATTCCTTGTTATTACTGTTACATATCATTTGCTGAGACTATGTAAGGAAGAGTCAAATTCCGTTGCTAGGTTCTAGGAGCTCACCATATCCCAAGGAGGTATTTAAGATACACATGTAGACCATTTGTGTATGTGTACCCTTAAGTGTGTATAAAGTACTGCATGACTAGTTCTATGTTAATTCTGTTATATCTCTTTGTGCCTTACTGTGATCATTGAGCTGTAAGGAAAAATATATATAGTCATTTACTATAACCATGGTTATGGACAGATCATTTGGCTGAAGAATGCGGAGAAGTGATACTGGGAAATAGATGACGTACAAGTGCTAAGACCCTTGTATGATATAGTCGTGTGAGCATTGGAGGGTTCTTGTGTCACACACCTGAAGAAGGAACAATGCAGGCAATGGAGGGTAAGAATTCAGTAGCAGGTTTATTAGAAGCAAGAAAGGAAAGCTCCCATGGCATTGGAGGGTCTCAAAGACAGTGCCATTGGTGGCTCTCTGTCGAGGGTTTTTTATATTCTTTTGGTGATAAACTAACCTTTTATTGGAACGTCTCTCTTGATTGTTCTTTTGCTAACTCATTCAAAGGTGTAAAATTTTAATTCCTTATTCCCATAATGGGAAGGTTTAATGTGTTTGTTAACCTGAGTTTGTTCTATACTTGTACCTTAAAACAACAGAATTGCTTGGGTTCAAAACACATCTCTGAGGTTGACTAATGTTAGGGTAGTCAAGGAAATACCATTACCACTGTGGCCCTGCCTTGCTGGAGCAACAGAATGTATACTATGCAAGCATGAGTGGGCCTTCCACTCAGGCAGTGAAAAACAAAAAATAGAAGCAAAACAAAACAAAAAATCAAGTGTTAGTCTAGGAGTTTAATCTGGAGTGGTAGGATCCCATTCTCCAGGTTCCCCATTTCTATCTCATTTCTATCTACCTATGGATAACCTATCCTCTGCCTTACTTGTAACATTTTAAATAACCGTACCAGTAGCACAAAGAAAATCTCTACTGTATATTCATTTTACAGAAACATGAGCTCTATTGGGTAATTTAATGACCCTCAGTTCTTTCTTGCATAAATGTAAGCATAATAGGGAAATTTAATTCATAGGCAATGCCATAATTATTTCTTTTATATGATCCTATATTTTTTTATTTTTCAAGTCATCTGTCTTTATTTCTATTTCATTAAATTCCGTCATTGCTAAAAAAAGTGAAAGAAGATCACAAGAAACTTGGGAAATGAATATGTAAAAAGTAAAATAGGTAATACCATACTTCACTCTTCAGGAACTGCTCAACAGTTTAATGCATTTTGTCCCAATATTCTTATTCTATGAATGTGAATATTTATCTGCAATTAATACTACTCCATATATATAGTTTTGAATGCCCTTTTACATTAAATATTATTATAAACATTTTTCCTTATCACAATGTCATCAACTATATATAATAACTGTACAGTATTATAATTTATGTGTATAATATAAATGTGCCAACTCTTCTATTTTGGGATAAATAATTTGACTCACATTTGCCACTTTACCAAAAAAAATATTATATTTGAAATAGGAATATATTTTCCTTTAAGTTCCTTTAAGTTCCCAGCACACTCACAATCCATCCTATGGAAATCAAATCATGTGGTCCTCCTCAGAATTCCACCTGTTCTGTGTAACATGTGGTACCAGACAAAAAAGCAACCAATCTATGGATTAGAAAATGATCCATCTGGCAAGAAATATGTTTTTGACAAGGAATAATCAAGGCATTCAGAGAAGATCATAGTTTCTTTGTGAGGTCAGAAAGAAAAATACAGAAATAAAGCAATCAACAGAAACTAGGGGTAATAGTCATGAGGCAGTAAAAAAAAAATAGGCAACAGTGGGAAAAGCAATACAACAACTAAAACAAAGTGATACACAAGAAGAGGAAGCAATGGCACAATGCTGCTGCTAAGATAAACAAGATGATGCTCTTTGAAGAACTTCAGCATATCTTGAATGCCCATTCCTAAACCCTTAATGCAAAATCAAATGCCATTCTCACTTTAGCCCAGCTGGACAAGTCTTTATCTGATTTCTTCATTTGCCTTGTAGCTTTGCGATAATACCCAAGGATAAACTTGCAACTGTTCCTTATAAACTAAAACATCCTGTTATACACACTGGTAAAACAAAACTTGACTATATATGCTTGCTATATATGTGATTATAACCTTCAGATGGTTCTGGAAGTAGCATGTAGTGGTCAAAGAGTGTGTTTTAAGATTCCTATAATGTCAAATTGCTCTCCAGAAATAACTTACCAATGTGCATGCCATCAATGGTGTATAAAGTGACAATTTCATCATCATTGTTTATACTAATTTTTAAAACATCTACAAATTTAAAAGTCTAGAAACAGTGTATCATTGTAAGATTATTATGAATTTCTTTGATGACAATGGACACTAATCCTTTTTAATGTCTATTGGATATTTGCATTTCTTTTGCTGTGAAATAAGATTTTCTATTGGTCCAGACTCAATTATTAATTATTCCTAACTAGTGATAGAATTATTTCCCTCTGACAGAATCAACCAGATTATATTTGAAACTTAAAGTGTTTGTTCTTGAGGATTGTCATATATATGATAGATTTATTTTCTCCCTTTTCTTTTATCTGAATAGTTTTGGGGATAAAGAAAAGCATGAATAAGTCTGTTATCATGGATTTGATCCCCAAGTGAACTAATTAGTGTCTTTATGTTCTATGGCCACTTAATGCACTTATTTTCAGGTCAGTTCATTATAACAGTACCAGGGGAGGGAGTGAGGATGATTTAATGCAAATCCTCCTTCACAGATAAAAGAGAAGAAGCAGAGTGATCCTAGTTGGTGGAAAGGTGAGAGTCCTACAACCCTGCTTGGCTTCCCTTCTCTTTTCCTCCATATTTCCTTCTGTCATACCTCTGCAAAATCTTAAGATTTTTATGGAACACTATATGAAAACCAGTATGAAATTAACAATATTTAGGAAGGATACAGTCATTTTACACAGAGGAATTTTTGAGACTGAGAAGTATAAAGCAGTAATAACTACTCAATTCTTACTATATCCTTGCTACTTTGAACAGTTAGAATAATATATAAGAAAGTTCTTTGCAAACTAAAGGAAAGAACTACTTATATAAATTATATTTATGTCAGAAAATGTAAAAGCAATATTCATCATGATCCCCTCTTTCAAGTGCAAAGGGAAAAGGCAATGATAACCAACAACCATTCATTCCCTACAGAGCTCACTCAATTTACCATAAGGATGACACACAGCCACTTTCAGACTTGGTTATGGGCTCTCATTCTGTACCTTTTTACTTGATAAGGAAGAATAATCAAACATTCTCATAAGAACACCAATTTTCCTCTGTCATTAAAATGCAAGTGCATTGACTAAGTAATTTATTTAGATTGATAGGAAAAAGCTGCCTACCTGTGCCCAATAAACAAAATGACTTCCAACCTTAAAGGGTCATGGATTTTGAATATGATATGTTAAACAACTGCTTTTAATAAGCCAGCTGGCCCTAGGCAAAATGACATAGTATTGTCTATTCAACAACTCCCATCCCTTCAGTTTCTGTTTCTCCTCTCCTCAAACCCCTCCCCATTTCCATTCCTCCTGGGTTTTTGAGCCTCAGCTATGCTGTACAAGCAGGCCTATCTTCCAGGGATAAGGCTGCAAGACATAGTTCTTTCCTGACCCCCACAAACATGTCTAAAACTTATTTTCTACTGACTCCTTTTCTTGGGATATAGGAAATAGTTAATAGCTAATCTCAACAATTGAAACTATTTGGTCTGGGGATGTGGCTCAGTGATAGAGTTCTTGCCTATCATGTGGGAGGCCCCAAGTTTGATCTCACCAGCACTGAAAAAACAAATTGAAGTCATTCACTAATAAAGACCAATGTAAGAATTATTTGTGTCATCTTATCAAGATATTATTTCTTTATTCATTTATTCAGTGAACATTTATTGATGCCTTTCGTACTCTAGATATTATTGGTATTGTTTACCAAGACAATAGTGTTTGTTCTCCAGAGTCTACAGTCAGAGAAGAATGCAGACAAATAAACAGGTCATTTTAATATGGAGTAATTTGTTTAATTCTGAAAGAGTCTAGGTGTTCTTAAAGCAAAATTTGGAGATGAGTAAAAATCATTACAGAGAAGTGGATATCTAAGATAGGCACTAATAAATGATGGCAAACAGTTCAAAAGCTGAATCTAGACCCCTTGAGTTCAAATTCAAGCCTGCCACCTGTTCCTCATGGGATCTCCAACTAGTGATTCAATGTATTTAAGCTTCATTACATTTCTGTCAAATAAATAGTAGCACTAAAGACAGAGTTGTTGTAAAGATTAGATGAAATACTGTATATAATTACTTAAAAGAATACCTGGCATAAGGCTCCTTCTCAGTAAGTGTTGCCTATTATTATCAAATTAAGACCATCAAGATGAGTCAGAGTTTGATGAATCCAAGAAAGTGAGGTGATGGAGATGAAAAAAGACAATAATATGTTCCAGTCCTGGAAACAGTAAGTAGGATTTACTGACAAAATAAAGTAGATCCGTATGGTGACTTCTGCTTCTAACAGAATTCTCCCTCCTACCCTAAACAATTAGAAACCTGAAAAAAATATACTAAAAAAAAACACTTTGCAGTCATTAGACTATAGGCCCAGGAAGAAGAATAAATGAGGTAATGTCAGCCCTCCACTGCTCCAGGCTTACTGCCTGAAGACCCTATAAGTTGTAGTACTTGGAGGAGCAAGTTAACTAGTCTTGTTGTTCTCCCTGAGTTGAGGAAGCATTTTAAGAAGTTCTGGGAGGTCAAGGTGGCTAGAATTTTGTAAAACCAAGTAGTATAGAAGATCAGGTTGCAGAAAAACATAAATTTGCAATTCAGAGGGACACCTGAGTCTTCAGCTGAGGACTTAATCTCATACATACACCAATATGAGGGAACTACTGAGGCTGGAGAAGGTATCCCCTGGAGTTCTGTGAAGAGTGAATGGAAAAATTCATGCATGCTCCAGCCACAGAGCGAGAGCTCGTCACACAGCTGCACTCTTCAGAAGTGTACTGCCTTGGGAGTGAAACTAAAACAGGCTGTCTTGTCCCTCCTAAAAAAGCTTTCAAATAAGCCTCAAAAGGATCACACTCAGTTGCATCTCAGAACAAAGTCATAAATATTAAAGGAATTAAAGGAAAAATCCAACACTCAACAATGTAAGATTGGCAATCCAGGGCTTCAGAGAAGTAAAAAATATGAGACAACCCAATTAAAAGAACAGTCCTAGAAAGATTTAGGAAAGGAATAGAAGCCAGCTCATAGAGGAACTAATATGCCCATTAATAAGCTTACAATTAATGTGTTTAACTACAGGAAATTTTTTGATAAGACATTTTACTCAGGATACAGAGTTCTGAAAAAGAGTGTTTTTGGACAGAAGAATTCCTTTGGAGCCCTTCAGAAATTATCACTTCAAAACTCACAAATGCCCATGAAGAGTTAAAAGAATCAGTAAATCATGGCATATTCATATGAAATATAGCAATAAAGATAAAGCAATCTATAACTATGTGCAGCAATATAGACAAACATACCAACATAATATTGAGCAAAAGAAGCCAGGTACAAAAAGCACAAATTGTTTGATTCCATAAAGAGCAAAAACAGACAGATCTCATCTATAGTGTTAATATTGAGGCCAGGATACAAGAAAACTTCAAGAGGCTTGGTAATGTCTTGTTGCTTGACTTTAATGATGGTTCATGGTTTAGTCAACATTTTCACTTCTGTAAAAAGATCAGACAAGAACATCTTTAGAGGAGGAAAAGTTTATTTGAGGGCTTACAGTTTTAGAGGTTTCAGTCCATAGATAGCTGGCTCCATTCCTTGAGGCTCAAGGTGAGGCTGAACATCATGGCAGAAGAGTGTGGCAGAGGAAAGTGGCTCACAGGATGATCAGAAAGCAGAGAGAGAAACTGCACTTGCCAGATACAAAGTATATACCCCAAAGGTACACTCCCAATGACTCACCTCCTCAAGCCATCCCCTACCCTTTACTTACCACTCAGTTAATCCCATCAGGGGATTGATTCACTGATTGGGTTAAGACTCTTATAACACAATCATTCCTCCACTAACCCTTTTTGCGTTGTCCCACACTTGAGACTTTGGGGGATACCTCACATCCAAACTATAACAGTTTGCTTTATGAAAACTGACTCACATATACCCATGATATATGATACGTGTGTAGGTGTATTACTCTTCAATCAGCTGTTTAGGAAGTTAGACGATGAGGTGGCCCTAAGTAGGAGCAACTAGCAAGAAGAAAAGAGAAGAGCAAATGAATAATTCAAGACCGAATAGTGTTTAGATTGTCAAGGCAGTGTTGACAGTAGTAGTAGTGGGGTTTTTGCTTTTTACCAATCAGAATATGTAAATTTCAGAAACAGAGCTATAGAAATTATACTGCAATTGGTCCCAATTGCCACAGGTCAGGCAGGTCCCTGCAGCGTGTTCTCCAGGGCTCTGGTGAGCTCTGTTTTTACTCACTCTGTTGACAGAATTCTCAGAGCCCAGGACACAAAGAGGCTTCAAGTGAATGGTAGCTCCAGCAAATGCTTCATCTCTTATTCCTTTCTTCCCATTCTGCTTGCAGTCAGGCATATCCTAAAGGTATGTGAACTTCCTTTTACAGAGCATTTACTGTGTGTCATAGAGCACAGTCCCCAGGTATGGAAAAGGAATAACTGACTTATTTATTAGCATTTAAAGGAAACTTTTGACAGTTATTTGAAACTTGATTGTAAATGCTACTGAATTATGGCTATTTTTCCTTTTCTTTCTAGCAATAAACTTTATATTGTCAAAATATATTTGGAGTTAAATATTAGCAATGTAACAGTTGAAAGTCCCCCTCCGTTTTAGAAAGGATAAACTTTTCTTTACATTCTCTCTCCTCAGGATACCATTTTCCTAGGATGCATTGATTATTTTGAAGAAGAAGAATAACCAAAAACAGAAACATATACATAAATATTAGACATTGGTAAGAAGATGATGGTTAGAAGTTCATAGATAGTTTAGGTAAGTAGACAATAAAAAGATAGAGAGATGAATAAGTGGATACATAGATCCATAGATCTCTAGTTTCCAAATAAATGGATAGGTAGCCACTCTTTGGATATGCAAAGAATGGTTTGTTTATTTTTCACTAGTAGAAATGTTCCAACAGTTGTGTTTTTATGCATCTTGTGACCAAATGGCAGTTTTCTTTAAAAGGGTTAGATTTTATTCAAACTTATGCAATGAAAGAATAATTTAGGTATTACACATGCTGATGCTAAACTCCACAGGTGGGACAAAATTATCATAACTCTTATCAGTGGCTATATCCTTAAGAGGTTTTGGTGACTTGGGTGCTTTAAACTTTCAAATAACTTATTGCTATGAAAATTTATATATTTGAATTTATGCCCATAAAAACTATAGTAAAAGGCAAATATCGTTTTGCTCTATATCTGACTTGAAAGGAATATTTACATAAGTGTTATATAAGACCACATTCTCTCAAGTTGCCTGTTGGCACACACTGTGTGAGCCATTCAAATTCTGTTTAAAAACTGTGCACCAGTTGGACTTGGTGGCACAGGCATGTAATCCTAGCAATTTGGGAGGCTGAAGCAAGAGGATTGCAGGTTCAAAGACCCTCTGGGCAACTTACTGAGATCCTGTCTCAAAATAAAAAAATAGAAGTCTAGGAAAGTAGCTCAGTAGAAAATTGCACTCTGAGTCAATCAGGAGAAAAAAAATTAAATTGTGCTTCAATTTCCTTCAAAAGTCTCATTTCCTAAATTATACCCAAGGTAGTTTCTAGAATCACTTCTACTATTTAGTATATACATTATGAAAGGTCCAGCCTCAGTTTCTTTGTTCCCCTTACCCTAAGAAACAATTGTTAGCTAATTCACTCCTCTGAATTCATAGTATCTCCAAATTTTAGAGTTAGCATAAATAAAGAACCTAACAAAATGCCTGAGGCAGAGTAGATATTCCATAAGTGATTGTTGAGTGACTATTAATTCAATCATCTTATGCATTCTCCTCATTTCATAAGTAGTCTGATTGACTTGCTGAAGTTCAGTTAGGCAAAGATGGATCTTGAAAATCAGATTTCCAGATTCTTAAGCCACAGTTGTTTCAACCTAGCCTGAGTCATTTCTACCCCTCAACAGTTATTGACTTTTCTAGTACTTGCCCATTTATAAATGTCTTAAATGAATGTTGTCAGATTTATAATCTCATTTGCTACTCCTAATAGGCTATAATCTTCCAGAGGACAAAACTATATCCATATATCTGTGATACAATTGGGGCATTTCTGGCTATCATTCTTGTGCTTACATATGTTTAGTAACCAAGGACAAAATTTAATTTGGGGTGGGAATATATGAACAGTTATCACAGTAAATTTTGTTTTCTGGACAGCCCAGAAAAATCTTCCTAAAGAGCTAGGGAGTTTATTGATTATTACTCCTTCTTAAAATGATTAACAAGAGGTAAAAATTAGGAACACTGACATACATGTATAAAAATGAGAAAAAATGTATTTATGAAGCTTACATTAGTTAAAACTACCAAGTTAACTGACAGTTCATGAACAAAGAACACTGGTAAGAGAAAAATGGCAGAAGGTAAATTTAACTCAGTCACAAAAATATATAAAATTATAATAGTATGATTGTGCCACCACATTATTGGACTTGTTCATACCTCATTGGACATCTAGGCCCCTCCTCAATATCCATTATATTTTATCATATAATTTATCTTTCTTAATAACAAAGGCACTATAAATAGACTCCCTACCACTAGAGCTAACTATATATTTCCTTAGCCCCAAAATTATTCCCTAAGAAAAGATCACCAACAGCTCCAGAATTTTCAGTTTTCTGGGTACCAACATAACATTTTTGGGGGAAAAAGAAAAAGAAAGAAAAGCACCAAGGATACTAGGAGACCTCATTGTCTCACTTGCAGTTCAGACTTTTCAGACTAGGGTAACATGGGAAACATGAAAACAATGTGCAACAGTACTCAAACATGCCTTTTCTTTCTTTCTCAGAAATCAAAACCATTGCAAGCCAAATGGCAATTTAAAAAATTCAAATCTTCTAAGACAGTGATGTTAAAAATGCATTCTTTTTCTTTCCTTTTCTTTTTTAACGCATGGGCAAGAAGACATTCCTGCCAGCACAGGGCTACCTCTATGACTTCCTCCCTGACACAGTTTGATCATTTGAGCATGATTAGAAGCTGAGAATCTATTCTATTTCCCAGAAAAAAAGGGTGGTTAAACTTCCAGCTATATTTTTGTGAACTGTACAGGTCTTGAGTGAAAAAGTCATGAAGTTGTCCAGACCTTAACCTGAAAGCTGATCCAGCCCTTGGAGTCATTTGCCACTTGGTAAGGCTGCACAAGGAAAAACAAGACATTAAAAAGAAGAGCTGAAATCTCTTGGCACCTATACTATAGTAAACTGGATGAACCACTGGTTGACTAAATCTTTTCAGCATACAGTTTAGCTTTAAAGCAGTCCAATCCATTGTCAGAGTAAGGTGATCAGGCGTGACTATAACTGCCCAGCAATGGAAAGTAAAACTTCTTTCCGAAGGAAGATAATAATCCCTGTAGCTTTTAAAACACAAGGTCTGGATTCAATAAAAATCTGTAGGCATTCAAAAAAAAAAAAAAAAAAAAAAAGGAAAATATGACAGATAGCCAAGATAATAATAGATAATAAAATATATACACAATTTGATGCAGTTATTGGAATTAGCAGACAAGGAATTTTTTTAACAAACAAATTCTCCTGTTTATGAAAACTGTGGACAAAATAGACAAATATTATAAAATCTCAAGTCATAATTTATTAAAACAATCAAATGTGTACAACGGAATTAAAAGTATAACATCAGAAATGAGAATCTAACAGCAGATTGTATTCCACAAATTGAAATAAGTTCAAAGAAAATCAAACCTAAACACATAACAAACTGCTGAAAACTAATTAAAATCTTAAATGCAGCTACAGTGAAAAGATTCATTATTTTAAGATGATTAACAGTAAGACTGCCAGTTGACTTCTCAATGGGAGTCCTAGAACCCAGAAAACAATAAAACATCTTTAAAATGTTCACTTTCACTTTAAGTTCATATACTTCACTAATTATCAAGATAATTATTGTCACTCAGGTCCCCACCTTCCTTTATACACTTGACTGTATGATGCTAGGGCTGGAAGTCTGCAGAACAGAGATGAAATCAGCTCTGCCAGCTGGCTTTCTCTTAAGGGCTGTTAAATTCTTCCAACAGGGAAGCATTCAATGGAGATAACAAGGTGAGCAGAGGACTGTCCTGTTCTTTCTGGCTATGTCTACTGCCAGCATTACTGCTGTGAAAGATCTCCCCAGAAGTGGAAGTTCATTCCATTTCCCAACTAAGCCTTATCTGCCCTCCTAGTGAGGGACTTCACACCCTTCTTAGACATCTGAGCTTCAGCTTCACAGCATCACTTAGCCAGACTTCTGAATGCTGACAACTCCAGTCTTTCCACAAACAAGCTACACTTTCATAGACACACACATGTGCAAGCAACTGACTTTATTCACAAAAAGAATTATGTGACAATCATTTTTTTCCAAGTGGATATAAAATCACAATAAGACATAATTGTGCCTTGGCCATGGTTTTGGTGTTTAAAATGTCCTTTTAAAACACAAAAAAAATGATTCACCTGTGTACTTTTTTGTTAATGTGTAGGCATGAGCAAAACTGTCAGTAACGTAAAAGTAAAAGTAAAATTACCTGTTTTGGAAACAAAATTCAGGACACAAATCTTAATAGATAGTGGTCATCTTTGGGAAACAGAATTGTAATAGTGTTTTTTTAAATATGTTTTTCATAAGTTTTTAAATGATACAATCATGAAACAATGCACCTTTAAACTATTTTGATTATACTGTTAATTTGGTAGTTATCAATATCTGAGAATCTTTAAAATTTAATGATTCCCTATAAGACATCACTACCTTCACTTCTTCCTCTGTCTTTTTTGTTTTTTAGGAAACAAATAGAACTGGGACTTTCAGACAGAAGCCAAATAAAACATGTTGCATTCAAACCTGTGCAGCACTATCTCCACACTAATGGTATGTAGTCCATGTCCATCTGGTCAGTTAATAATTTAATGTCACTACTATTCAGCAATTTGAGCCTTTGTTCCTTTTGTTTCTCTCACTGGCAAAAAGCACAGATGTCATTGCTAGAACGTTTTTGCCTTGTGACTATTGAGATTTGATGTTGGATTTTGTTTATAAAATATTTTCCTTTGTCAACTGTGCTTATAAGTTATTAATATTATCTATAAAATTTCTATTGTCATCTTACTACTAGAGTAATAAGTATGATAAAAATTGAGTATACATAGAGAGAGTTTCCCAAGATAAGAAAGAGAACAGAGTGCTGACTGCCTAAGTCAGTATTCTTTTGTCCGTTCTTCTACACCAATTTTTACCCAGTCACCCCACTATACTTGCTTTTAGAAAATGATTCCACAGAATCATACACAAAAAGGTATGCACAGCTGCTATGATCTCATTCTTTTTCTCAAACAAGATTACAAATTTCTCCAGAATCAAAATTAATTTACTGAAAACTTTGGAACTTTTGTATTGCTTCTCTTGACTTTTTCCTCATTCTATTTTAAGCCTGATGTAATAATTTATGATTGTTAAATCATTTATGTTTAAATAATGAGTTTGAGGCATAATTTGGACTTTGGGGATGATTTTTCAGCTTTGGTGTCTACTTTACATGCTGATTTTTCTGGTTACTCTTCATGATGTGCTCTAGGTATAGGAGGAAGAGTTATGTGACCTCATGACATTGGGATAAAAGAAAAGTCGGTAAGAGTTGAAGGATATTTGTTTCCATTTCTGTGCCTTCTTCCAGTATGAGCAGCCACTCTATGTGGATTATAGAGTTCATCATATAATCTCTCTTTGGGTTTTGGAAGCTGCCAGTAGTACAACCATCTGCATTGTCTTGTGTTCTAAATTAGCCTACTCCAGTCCCTGCTTTGACACTTAGGCATTATCTCATCTTGATGACATCTTTTGCCACACAGCACAATTTACCCACATAAGAACTGGCAGAACCCTTGGAATTTCAAATTTGAACTCTCAATTCTTGGCAATGCCAATCCATACTCTCATCTATATGGGAATGTCACCTATCAGTGATGGACCATTCTGTGTAATTACTTCCAGAAGAGTTCAAGGCAGGAGGATAATGCCCTTTGCATCTGTTGTTGGTCAGTTTTTAATTACTGTGACCAAATTACCTGATAAGAATAGCTTAAAGGAGGAAAGATTTTTAACTCACAGTTTCAGAGGTTCAGTCCATGGCCAAGGAAGAAAGATAATGGCAGAAGAAATCTGCTTAGCTCATGACAGCCAGGAAGCAGAGAGAGGGAGAGAGAAAGGAGGCAAGAAGAAGATAAATACTTCCAGAGCATGCCCTCAGTGACCTACTTCTATCAACTAAGTCCCACCTCCCAGTAGTTCAGTTAGTTACTGAACATCACATGGAGTAATCCACTGATATGGTCAGAACCCTCATGACCCAAATATCGCATAAAAACCCACCTCTAAACCTTGTTGCATTGGGGATCTTGCTTTCAGTATGAAATTTTGGGGGACATTCCAGATGCAAACCATAAAATCATCTTTGCTTCAACATATACCTTCTCATTCCAGGTAGGGATTAGCTACATATTTGACCATCTAATATTTTCTGCAGTTTTTTTTTCTTGTTTCCTCAATCTGTGGTATACAAGGATTCAACTTCTCTCCTATACTTTTTTTTTAATATTTAATTTTTAGTTATAGGTGGACACAATGTCTTTATTTTGCTTTATGTGGTGCTGAGGCTCGAACCCAGTGCCTCACTTATGCTAGGCGAATGCTCTACCTCTAAGCCACAACCCCATCCCTGTCCTTTACTTCTTATTTTCCCTTTTTTATAATTTTGTCTTCATATAATATTAAAAATCTTTTGACTAGAATCCAAACTGACTCTTTTTAAATATGTTCTTTTTAGACATATATGACAATAGAGTGTATTTGGATATATTATACATACATGGAGTATAAACTATTATTCGAATTAGGATCTTGTTCTTATGGTTGTACGTGGGGTTATACTGATCACAAACATAGAAAGCTATGTCTGATTCATTCTACTGTCTTTCCTATTCACATCCCCTTTCCCTTCCCTTCATTACCCTTTGTCTGATCCACAAACTGGCTCTTGATGTGCTAAAGGAGATCTTATTACCCAATCCTACACTCAATGTCAGAAAATGAAGAAGTCTCAGTATTTCTGTTTGAATTTTTGCTGTAACATTATGAATCTTATCCTTGAGAAGTAAGGCAGAGGGCTGACTTGAGCTGACTGAATGTGCTATGAGAAAAGGTACAAATGATAAAATTACATTAATATTTTGTGAAACATTGCTCCTCCCCAGAATACTAAAGAATAGGGTTGGAGGAAGTTCTTATTTAGAGAGCAAGATGAGCATATTCTCCCATGTCTCCAAAGTCTTCTTCTAAACTGAATGGTATATTCAACGTATAGAAATTGGGCAGTATGTCACATTAGGTAAACTCAATCAAGTTCCTGTTTCTACACTGTAATCACTTCTGTTGTATTATAAGAACTGAAACATGCCTGGGTTAGGAATTAAAAAACAAATTTCTCTTGCAAATTCCAAACTGAGTACTTCCTAAAACTCTCCTCTGGCAACCAACAAGTCAAAGATAAGTATATCAATAGGGAGAGCTTAATTATTTTTGTAGTATCTAATTTTCTACATCTAGAGTGTGGAATTAGGCTGCTGATTGATTAGGAAGTAAATAATAAGGCAGTTTACATGGATCTTTGGTGAAGATGCTGATAACAACAAATGTTTATGGAGACCAGCCAGTGGACTAACTTTCTTTTAGCATTTTTACTCTGTGCCTCTCTATACCTTGTCTTTCCTTATTCTGCATGGTTCTTCTGGTTTTTGTTCCTACACTACCTTTCACATTTCTTTCTCCTGGGAGTTTTTCTTTCAGCTTTATAGCAATCCAATAAACTTGTACAAATAGGAAAGAAAATAAAAACCTGTACCAATCTTCAGCAAGTAGTTGTTCAGAAAAGGCCTCTAAAATTGCATGCTATGACAGTAGGTATAATGAAGTCCCATAAGTAAATAGAAGGGTTGTATGTAAACATAGCCATAACCTCTCCTCTTACCTGTGTTGTGTTGTTGGTGTGGAAGAACTCCAGGGTAGAAGCAATGTATTACACACGGGGTTAGCCTTGGAGACATTAATGATTCTCAGGCAGTACAGAATACCCCCAGTTTGTGTTCACTGAACCGCAGGGCAAAGATGATAGTGTTTGTCCATCAATGGTTTCTAAAGTAGCCACTCAAAGTGCCACTGAGATATCCTCTGCCTAGGAGTCTTCAAGGCAGAGAGCTGACAGTTATCTGAAAGTCCGACTCCTAACAAGCTCTGGGAAAGCACTTGAAATAAAATTCACACAAAAAGTAGTCTTAGAAGTGATTTCTGAATGTTTTCTCGAGAAAATATAATACAGGACATTGGAGGGGAGTTATAAGAATTGAAATGCGGTGTATATACAGTCTTGTAACATGATTCATTACTTCAGCACCTACATTGAAACCAACCCAAATATACATCCAAATTAATCAAAATCTGATATGGAATTGGTAGCAACTATAGAGGTTCTACCCTCTCCCCCAGTCATCTTAACCATATATGTGCTTCAAAGATACTACGTTAGATTTTACCCATGGCCTAAACTGAAAAAGATATAAAAGCTAATCTGTTTAGAAAGTCACACAGTCCATACTGTATGCACCTAATTTAAAGACACATTTTAATAAAGCCTTTTGAAGTAGACAGTTACAGAGTTAAGACCAGGTTTATAGACCTGGGTACATTCCTGCTCATCAAGTTACTAGAAGAGAATCTCTAACTTCAGGTTTCCAATCTTCCAATTCCAGGAATAAACTGGATGTGGTGGTGCATGCCTGTGATCCCAGTGGCTCGGGAAGCTGAAGCAGGAGGATCACAAGTTCAAAGCCAGCCTCAGGGGGAAAAAAAATGAGGCTCTAAGCAACTCAGTGAGACCCTGTATCTAAATAAA
The DNA here is from genome assembly GCF_048772815.1 of Callospermophilus lateralis. Taxonomy (NCBI): domain Eukaryota; kingdom Metazoa; phylum Chordata; class Mammalia; order Rodentia; family Sciuridae; genus Callospermophilus; species Callospermophilus lateralis. The sequence goes on along the minus strand of NC_135310.1, from coordinate 105,242,390 downwards.
ATACAAAATAGGACTTGGGATGTGGCTCAGTGATTGAGTACCCCAGGTTCAATCCCCAGTACCAAAAAAAGAAAAAAAGAGGCATAGAGTATCTACTCTAAAACACCATTTTGAATATGAAATCAATTTTATAAGAAGCACCTAGCACATTGTTTCCCCCGCAGTAAAAGAGATGTTATCATGTTGTTGTTGTTGTTTTTCTTCCAGGGTTAAACAACATAAGTCACTAAATTCATTCTGTAGTTTTAAAACTAATAAATTACTATCATCTGTCAGTTTTGATGTGGCAGGTACTCAACATAAAAAAAAAACTGGCTCAAATGTATAAAAATAACAACATAATAACATAGATCTCATTTCACATGAAACCCATTTATTTATCCTTCAAAAGACCTCCACAATTCAAATCCAAATTAGATCATATCCATTTGCTGTTGCTCTGTGGATATTTAGATAAATGTGGTTTTGCAGCCCACAGCCTTTTGAACTGAGTCTACAGCCATATTCTACACAGGTTAAAATCCCACTGGGAAATGCAACTGCAAACTTTGCTCCGCTCAACTTAGTCAGAGTTAAAATGAGATCCGCGTGGGAGGCAGTGCAGTTTGGAACATTCACATACAATACAGGATGCATCTTTAATGCAAGGAAAGGGCTCACTGGGAGCACAAGGCATGAAAGCTTGAAATACCAGAACTGATGTTAGGAGCAAAGCTTCCCAGTGAAAGTAGAGCTGAATTACTTTTGCAGAAAGCTACCCAGGGAAGAGTACATCCCAATTTGCCCTTGAATTGGAAAACACGTTGATGGTTGCACTCAGTGCTAGCTCTTAAATTCATTATAGGTTAGATTTGGGACTACCTTAGAAAGACTCTCTGACAGATTGTAACAATTGGACCCATCATTGTTTCATTAAACCTATATTAATTAAATGTTTCCACCTTTTAGTAGGGCTTAAAAGATCCTGATTAGTCATGACAGATCATTATTTTCAGCAGAACATGGTCAAGATCCAGCAATGAGCACTGAGATGTAATCAGGCACCAATGTATGCTGGAATTAATAATTATACTAAATTGGGTGTAATGAATAATTTATGGTGTAAATTCTTATGCAATTTGCTATGGTAACCCACAAGAAGAGATCTGCTGCTGTATTTTAACAAAGCATGAGTTACCAGGAGTAAAATAATGGATATAATAATAGAGAACCCACTTCAGGAGGAAAACATGTAGAGATGGGTAAAGTGCAGTAAGGTGAAAACATGAAATGCTACTGTCATTGTCATTACTAATTAACATCCATTATTCATCCAGAGGTGCAAGGACCTCAAACAAAACCATTACAGGTTGTAAAAAATTAACTTCTTGCCCTTCAAATGTTAACAAAGACAAAACCAGCAGGCAAAGGCTGTTCTTTATTGTATAAGGTACCGAACAGTCTGTTGTTTGCATTGGATTCTGGTTATTTTCTGAAAACATATTCAAACTCTTACTTAGTCTATTCTATCCTAATTGAAAAGACAAAATTGAGAAGTCTTTTAAAGGTAGAAAGTGCTACTAAGCAGACTTTGTTAAGCCTGAGTACTCTGAACAAACTGTATTTTGTGTATAGCCTCTTCCCAGTTATCATCACTCTCACCATGAATTATGTCCCTGTATCTAGTACCTTATACAAAATCTCCTTTTATCTAAGACAGTATTATAAAAAAAACAAATAAGGAAACTGAGGCTCTAAGAAGTAAGGCAGGTTTACTAAGCTAGAAAATCAGTAAAACGGTGATTCTAGAGAACTACAACATCGAGTTTGCAGAATATTCCATTGCTTCAGTATTTTGAAGAAACAAATGTTGAGTTTAATTAAAACTATTAGTCTGCAATATATGTACCACAATTATGTGGCACATAGTCTTGGATTTTAAAGGTCATATTGTTAGAGTCTAATCATTTAAAAGTTTTCTTAGTTTCTTCAATTTTGAACTAGCAAGCTTTGCTGGGACATTTTACTAAATAAAAATCAAATAATTGCACATTTGTAATAATTGTTATTTGTAAGTACATCTAAAATATCTTATCTTTAGATAATTTTAACATTAATTTCTGTATACATTTGTAATATTACCTTTAATTCATCATCCAGTATTCAAGCCTAAAAATAAAAAGAAATAATTATTTCATTTTAGTGGGAAGTACTCAAACAAATCAATGGAGTTTGCAGATTCAGTTAGTGTAATTTTGTAGTGCTGTCTTACAGGCATGCTGTCATCTATTTCAGATGAATAATAAACATATAAGATACTGAGGCTGACATTTCTAATGCATTGTTATCTATGTTAGAGACCTGAAAATGTGTAAACTATTTTAATTTCCATGTTAATAGAAATTAGTTTTTAGAAAGTTTGAGAAATCGTTCAGTATTAACACAGCAAATAAATTGTAAAGCTGAGTTTAAATTCAGTCTGTCTTCAGAGTTGATAATTATGCTACCCTTTCCAAACTCAGTCAGAATGAGGCACTGCCTTATCTTCACTCTCTCTTCATACAAAGCAAACTCTTTCCCATGGGATAACTAATGTCCTCAATTTAGAATGCTATTTATTTGACAGGCAGTTTACATCTAATGGAGACCAATTACCTCTGGGAGCTGTTATCACTCATTTTTCACTTTACTGTGAGTGCAGAGGTGAAGGCAACATTTGATATGATAAAGAAATTGAGAATAAAGTAAAATAAAAATAAGATGTTTGGTCGCTTGAAACAAGAGAGAAGTTTCCTAATTACAACTGTCCATACTCCAGTCTTTATTTTGGGACTAGTTTGGGTGATAGTGGAGTGAGTAAATCCCAAGCCCCCTTAACCCAGCAGCTACCTAGGGAGACCCTAATCTTCCTCTGAAATGATCATTGTAATATCTACATTTCAAACCAATGGTTCAGCTAACTGGACATTGTGGCCCAATAAATGGCAAAAACTCTAGTTTTATTACTACTCTGTGAAGTCAGACAAAGAAGGCGGAAAACAAGTAGAACTCTCAAATTCTTTCCTATTTGAAGGAGTCGGTTTTGTGTATCTTCAGAGTCTCTGCTTTCTAAATTTTCCTTCTTTTAATGAAATGCTCTGCACATAATGATTGTTCAGTAAGACTCAATAGTGATGGCAATGGCAATGATTATGTCAACCTCTAGAACCCTATTGTCCTAAGAAAGTGAAAGGAGAAGAGCAAATTTCAGATTTCAAAATACTAGAATCCTAACTAAAATACTGTTCCTTTTCTTAACCATGTAAGTGTACCCTCTTTCAAAAAGAAAACATTTTCTGAAACAGTCATAGGAAATTCTATAGAAACAAACAATGGGAAAGAACACTTTCTCCTCTTCCAACATGTTTGGCTTGGCAGGGCTATGACTTTCAAAGAAGATTAGTAATCCCAATAAATCACCACACTGGCAGATGCAGAGCAAGATAGAACAGGGTCTGCCCAGGCATATATTATGACAATAGATGCCTTACCAACAGTTTTAACTGTTCTGCAACAGATTGTGCCCTAAAGCAGTAAATACCCTGTGCACAGGAGGTTATTTAGCTTTTGTTTTTTCTAAGTAAATATGTAAACAGACAGACACACACACAGGGCTTTGTCATCATCTTTCTATATTCTTGGGTGTGTGGAAAATAGAGTTTGTGCACAGGTTACATAACATGAAGCTCTTAAAACTGATACAGATCCAAAAGCTGTCATATTTCCCTTATCATTCAGACAGAGTATACCAAACAAAAGACACCCTCACTGAAGCACAAGTGGCGCTGGGGACACAAGAAGTAGTACTCTAAATCTTCCAAGACCTGTGAATATGCGTGTGTGTGTTGGGGGGGAGTGTAATAAAATATTCTTATATTTTGTGCCATGTTCTGTCATTGGGTGAATACCAATTCACCAGATATGCATAGCCAGCATTTACCATTTCTACCCAGAAACTAAGATAAATGTACATGAATTGAAAACAGCCCCAGGTAGAGCCATTTCAATTTGAAATAAAAAGCCCAAGAAAACATCAAGTTGCATTAGGATTTGGGAGGAAAACTCATTTTTAATATCCCAAGATTGTGTTCTTGCTACATATTTTTGTTACATTCCTGAATGCAGAGTGACAAAGGCCCTGTCCGTTTATACTTTTCCAGGCAACCAGGAGCAATATGCCTGATGTAGGATGATTCCCTCAAAAGCTTTCCCTTCACACTGTAAGAAATATCTCTCTATTCTTATCACTGATGACCCACAGACCACATGGATATTTTATCTGCTTAGGTAGCCTAAGTCAAGCTTGTGAGGTTGAGGAGTTCACCTCTGACTTCAGTGGAACTTTTATCCTATTAACTTTTCTCTCTCTCTCCAGTGAAAATCTAGTGCCCGACTATTCAATGGGAATGATCTACATTATAAGTTTATTGTGAGAAGTAAATAGGTTTAACCCTGAAAATTACATTCAAAGTGAAAAAAAAAAAAAAAAACAGAGAGACAGTTATGCTGTCAGGACACTTATCCTGAGAAAAGCTGGTGTACTGTTCCTTCTAAAAAAGATTTTTAAAAAAAGAAAACAATGAAATCCTGGCGCAAGGACCAATAGGCATACTTTCTTTCCTTGAATTTTTCTGTTCTTGCCTTTTTTTTTTTCTCAATGGGCTAGCCCTCTACTCATCAACATGAAGGAAATTTCTAAAATTTGAATATTAGCTCAAATGCAGAAAAGAAAATCCATCCCTTCTCCATTGTGTTCTTTAACCTTAAGCCTGTTTCTGGCCAAGGTATAAGGAATATTTCCCATAAACAAGATGTTTTGGGATCCCAGGCCAAGTGTGAGGTTCTCTCACCTTTTCCTTTCTGCACAGTTCCCTAAGTGACATGTGGTTGTCCTAGGGCAAATTCCCATGTTCAAGTGACCCAGCATCTTAACTACAGATCTGAATGCCAACTTTTTTCCATCTTCAATAATCAACATGATCTTGGTAGGCTGAGGATGCATGTAGGGATCTGGCTGTGAGGGGAGAATGTTTTTGCATCAAAAAGTGAAGGCTCTCATACGGAGAGATTTTGAGAAAGGTAATAGGATTCTCTGAGGAGGACAGCAATAGGCTTGTGTGGCAGAATGTATTTTTGGAGACAATGGTAATCTGCCTTTGTCTTCAGGAAAGAGCATGTCCATCTCAAGTAAATCCAGTGATGACAGAGAGCCTGTGGGAGTTATTAGAAAGAAAAGCAAACATAAATGTGAAAACGAAAAACAAGAAATGTGGCTAGTGGAGGATGAAGGGGAGTCAGAATCTAAACCACATGTTAAGGAATTCCAACCTGTTTCAGAGAAACAATCATTCACTACTACACACTTATAGGATGCTGGGGTATGTGGGACATCCTAGGGATAGGCATCACTTTGGTTCAGCATAGAACTGGTTCCAAAGATGCTTGGTCTTCTCCCAGAGGAACAGAGACCTGGATTTTACTCCTTGAATCTCAGGATTTGTGCTTCTAATTTGTATTATGGCATAAAAATGAATATGTATCAACTTAGAGATTATTTGCTTTTAATATAGGACATTACAGATATTTTAAGAAGATCAGAAGCTAAAATTCAACTCTACCCAATTGCCAAGTAGTCTTTCAAGTCTCTTTTATCAAAACTGGAAAGCCAGCAAGTTTAAGGAAGAACTTGGAAGTATTTTTAGCAAAATTCATTGCCTTTATTTGTAGTGAATTTTAATAATTGAGGTTGTCATTCTGATTGACCCATAAAGAATAACCTTGACGGTTATTTGTTATGTATTCAGTTTTGTCTGCCTTAGCTTAAGCTTAAATATTAATGGAAAAAAAGAAAACCTACAAAATCCCTCAAGCTGCACTGTAGGAGTCCAATGCTTTTTAGCTGGTGGCAATGAATATAATCATCATTTCTGTGCTAATTTTTAAAGACAGCAACAAACATTGAAGCAAATAGTTTAAAGAATGTTGGACAGAATATCTGAAAATTTGCATATGCAAAACATACAGCTTAGATTCTAGGAATCTCTTTTCCAAAATAAACATATTTAAGACTGTGGTTGACGATAATCTGTGAAACATGGGAAGGGGTTTCTTTATTGTGTTGTGGGCAGTTAGAGTGTGATATAAAGGGGGACTGACTACAAAGATGTTGAGAGCTCCGTTTTCTCAGGATCCCATAAGCCAGTTTGTTTTAGTGTCCATGGGTCTTATTGGTTAAGAATCTAATTTTCTTTAGCAGACTTTCTAAATTTAGGTCTTAGTTCCACCAATTACTGTGTGACTTTGAACAAGTTAAAGTCTATGTGCCTCAACTGTTCTGTGGGAGTGAAAATGATAGCCATACTATAAAATTGTGGTGATCACAATTTATATAAACCTTTAAAAGTGCTTTGGAACATAATGAGTGTTCAGTTTATGCAGCAAATATTACTATTTAATTATAATGTAGGGCTAATCAGCATCCCATTGACCATTTAAGTCCCTACAGATGTGTTTCTTTACTTCTAGAAAAATTAAATTGTAAAATAGAAAATCAGTTTTAAAAATTCAAAAGTTACTTCAAGCATTCAACCAATGGTTATTAAACAAATAACCTCAGATTATGATAGGGAATCTGTGACAGGGAATATCAAGGAGCTTTAAAAGAGTTTGAGGGTGTGTATAAATTCGTAAGATATTTATTGAGTAACAATTAATGACAAGCACATAGCCATTGGTGTGTGAGTATTTTTTTTTTATGATCATTCCTCTCTTCTTGACCTTAAAACTAGTATTCTTTAACGTCATGACTTAGTGTGTGAGTAAGCTAACATACAATTACAATATGGCATGATTATATAGTAACAAGTCATGTGAAAGACACAGTGGTGATATGAAATGAGAAGTGACTATTTTGATGGATTGGATTAGGTAGACTTTGGAAAATTACAATCCTCGTGATACTCAAGGAATGACTAGGCTGACCAGGAAGCACTATGTACAAAGTCCTAGGCTGTAAAACTTCATGGTGCAATGCTATCCTTAAACTAGAATCTCTAGGACCAACAAGGGGAGAATACACCCAAAATGGAAAACTAAAGTTCTTTTAAACACAATGTAGGCCACAGAAGATCCTGCTTGGGTTGTTGAGCATCTGAAAATATCAGAATTGAATTCTAAAAAGATGATTGAAAGAATTTTTACAAACAAAAACCCCATAGATGGCAAAAATATTGGGTTTATTTATGAAGTTTCAAAATTTAAAAATATACCTAAAATGTCTTATTGAAGGTTACAGGCAGTTCCATTGCTGACAGAACATTAACCTGATCAGGAAAAGAGAAAAGAGTGACAAAACCAAAGAGCAACTTCATATAGGCGGTATGACTTGCTGGCATAATTGTATTTCTCACCTTTTACTAATCTTCTCTGTATTTTTACCTATCTTCTTCCTTATCAGTTTTCCGGTTAGCTTTTATATTATGCCTACCAAAGTGGATGTTGGATGTAATCATTTTAATATCTTACTTATGTTTATTATGTGTAACCATGAAAGTAAGTAGTCTTAGTTTTGAAATAATAACAAGCCATAAAGAACTTTTGTCAATGTGGGCTTTATGTTTGTTTCAGTATTGGGGATGGAACTCAGGGGTTCTGTACTAATAAACTACATTCCCAGCACATCCAACTTTTATTTTGAGAGAGGGTCATACTTTGTTGCTGAAACTGGCCTCGAACTGTCTCCTGCCTTAGCCTCCTGAGTAGCTAGAATGATAGGTGTGTGCTGCTGAACCTGAACTTTAATATATATATATAATTTTTAAAAAAATATGAAGACCCTGAAGTGTATTAAGTGATTTCCCCCCACAGTGAGTGTGGATGAGAGTTCATGTCTCTTATTTGGATGAGAGCTCATGTCTCTCATTCTGTGGCTCAGCTTGTGAACTCTATGCCATGCATTCATTCTCAGATGCTCTCAGATTCAAACTCTTCCTCCTGAAAATCCCTGAAGCATCTGTAATGATCCCATGTGTAGGCTGTGATGCCCTTCTTCTGAATGCACAAAGGACAAACAAAATGTATTGGCAACCTCCCACTAGATAGCCACATCTCTCATAACCTCTAAATCGTGCCAACTGATTGATGATTCTTTAGATTCAGATATACCTGAACAAGAACTGGGAAGAACAGAAACAGGCTGTATAGTATAGAAAACTAGAGCCACTGGAGGGAGATGATCAAATGAAGGTGACACAATACTCCAAGCATTTTGCAGGGTTATTTTGTTTGCTTTGGTTTTTCTTATGCTTATTTCCATTGTTTGGCAAACACAAAGCTTAATCAGGCATTTATGAAAACCAAGCTTCCAACACTTAAAATAAGACCTTACATTGATTTCATCAACTTCGGAAACATTAAGATGTGCAATTAAAAGTGTTTCTAATTCTTCTCATATTCCTCCTGCTCTAACCTCTCTTAAAAGAATAATACTCCAAATCTGAAAAGAGGAGAGCATAGCATATTTCATGAGTAAATATATTTTGTAAAATAATATTTACATGAAAATATTTTCTTTGTCTTTGCCATCCTACACAAGAGTTTCAAGAGCCTCATCAAAAGTTCCACATGACAGGTATATGGGCAGGCAATAATCTGTAAATATTGCAATATCTTAATAAAGATTAAAAATGAATTTTGGTCTTTAAACTTTAAATTGCATCTATTTAAATTGCCTTTTACTTGTATCAATTATTGCCTCTTTCATTGTGTATTTATGTACTATAAATTTGAAGCCTAGTCTCTTGTGTTCTATGTAGGATCAGATTATACAGTTGTCCACAGTCTTGATACCTGATTTTTTTCTCATTAACCATTTTTTTTTTAAATCTGGTCAGCTTTGGATTTATCCTCATACTTATTTTCAAATTAGACTGAGTCTGAAAACAGATTATATTTAGTTGATTTTTTTTTTTAAAATGTAATCCTCCAATCACAGAAAGAATTTAGGGTGGCTAAAGACCTTCAAATAATTTTAATAATCATACTACTTATTGGAAAACTGCTCTGTCTCCTCTGCATGCATTAGTCATTAGTCAACTGCATGATTTCATTTGCTGATATTTTACACATAGGCCAGGAAAAGAAATACAGATATATCCAACAAAAAGGATAGAGAAAAAAGAAAAGAAAGAAAACCAGCAGCTGATTTTAACTATATTGGGTCTTTGTAAAGGTAAAACAATTTTATCTCACAGGTAGAAAATCTGACTTTTAAAATGTAAGTAGAAAATAGAATTTGAAGACGATTGTATTTATTACGAGCTCCAAAAGCTTCAATGACACCCACAAACAACTCCTTTTTTCTTATTTCAGAAGAATTCTACAAAGACCTTCACCACTATGGCCTCAGTGGGGTCCTACTTAAGTCATTCTTTTCTTCACATGTTAATTTTGTTATCCAAAGGGAAAGAGTGAACAGTAACTGCTTTAGTCACCTCAGAGGACCTAGAGTGTGAATTAGATAGTTCTTTAAAGTAGTTTCTTGTTCCTAGATAAAATCTATCACACACAAAAAAAAGATAACTTGAAAAGTAGGGGATAGATACTATATATAACACTGTTGCCGGGCTGGCTCAGCAGTAGAGTGCTTGCCTAGCATGTGCAAGCCCTGGGTTTGACCCTCAGCACCACATGAAAATAAATAAATAAATAAAATAAAGGTGTAAACCAAACAAACAAACAAATAAAAACCACTGTTGCAGAATTTGAAATCAGTCTATAATAAAAAATCAATGCCATCTACATAATGGGTCAATAGCCTTTGAGAAGGAGACAAAAAAAAAAAAAAGAGGGAGGGGAAAAAGGATGCTTTTTAATTCAATTATGTTGAAAAGTTGACTATGATTTCTTCCTGTCTGTCACAGGACAAAAATGTGGAAGACTGAGAATTACATGCAAAACTGAAAAGAATTGAATCTGAGGTGTCTGGTTTTGATTTGGCTAGCCCATGCTGCTGTACAAAAATAGCCCTGGGCATTAATCTGTCAGGTCCATTATTATGCCTATTTCTGAGATTTATACATTGGTTTATAGTAGCAATAGACATTTATTGAGTGCTGATCACCTGCCAAGCTCAGTGCTGCACACCTTAGTAGCAATGATCCCAACCCAGTGGGTTTTCAATCTAATAAGACAGGCAAGGCAATTAAGACACAGACTCAGAGGACAAAAAATGACTAATGCATGCAGAGGAGACAGAACAGTTTTCCTTTCCTTTGCTACACCTTGTGTAGCCCTCTATGGTGTCTTTGTTCAAGAAAGCTAAAGAAGTATTTTATAGACCAAGAGGGTGTGAAGATGGATGTCAGCAGCATGCTCAGATCACCTGTTCACTTCGAATTTTTTGACATTGATGCAAGTAGTGGATTTTCAGATGTTATACTAGTCCAATTCAATTCCTCATATAAGTTATTTTCTTATCCTCTTTGTTTCCTCATATCTCATTTTACTCTCTTGCATGTATAGCATCCTTTCCATCTTCCTCCACCATAATTATTTAATGTGTCCCTTTGAAATGCTTTACTTTCCCTCTTCACTCATTCTAGGTGGCAGCAGCATCCTTCTCTTCAAAGGCATTTATGAAGACTCCCCATGTACTTGATAATGAACTTAGTGAATTAAGCAGGTATGGTGGCTGGCCCGAAGTCACATAAAATTTAACCAAGAAAATACTGAACTATTCACAGATTTGTAGAGCCCTAACAATTATCAGTGAACAAGTGTGTTCATTAAAAATTGCATGCTAATAAAATTTTGAGTAATTGAAATGAGCTATGATTGGAAAGAGAGCTACTGGAATTACATATTTTGTGTTATTGGGTGTAGCTAATTATAGCCCTATATGTACTTCTGAAGCCAGATTTTTCATGGTGCTTTTGTCCCTGTAACCCAGGGCTCTCTTTTTATTTTTTCTTCAGCTAGAAGTTTTTCTTCTTGCTCTTCACACAGAAGGTGATGTGGGTTTGAACTTGCATTCACTTAAGGAGAAAGCCATTCTATTGTGAGAGGTGAGCAACTCAAGGGCTAATGTGAGATGCACGTTTTGCTGATACTAGTTCAAGTCTGCCACAGCCTCCTGAGGCCTGTCCCATGTGGTGGTAATTAACTTTTAATGTAAGCCTGGAGGGCAAAACACTTAAGAGTTATCCAGTTTTCTCCAACAGAATGAATAGGTAAATGCTGACATATGTTTATCAATAGCTGATGTACCTAGAATAGCTAAGTATTATGACAAGAAGAAAAGCCTTGACTTTCCATTATGTCTGGTCTATTTCTCTCACTAGAGCATTATGAAGAATTGGGGGGCTAATCTTCAGAAATGTATAGTGAGGTCATAAATTCATGGGTATTAGATGAATACCAGAAAGTATAAGTCATGCCTACTGCCACTCCTATTTTTATGATCAATTTTGATTGGAATTGTTTATTTCTTATAAAATTACTTTTTCCAGTTTCTAGATTCTGTCATAGAAGTCACCTTAGTGTAGCATTTGTAGTAGAAACTCACTCAATGTAATAAATTTGTTTTGTGAGCATTAGATTATAAATTCCCTAAGCACAGGGCCGATGGCTTTCTTGCCTCATTTATTAGTTTATTCCCAATCTCAATGAAAGCTCATCTCAATGAAGGTAATATCAGTGATGTGTTTTGCACAAATAAAATACAAGAGGTCTCAAGAAGCAGTTCAGGAAAATAGCCTTCACATATTAAATAATGTTTCCCAAATTTGGAGGTAATTTGGGAAATCAATCTCCTATTCCAGGATATTCCTTGTATCAAAGTATATGGAAATAAAAACTTTATCAAATTAAAGAGGAGGATATTTCTACTTAATTTACTGATGATCTTTTCTATACCATACATCATTAATATGATTTCAATTTGTATACATTCATGGAAATAAATACATATATTACATAATAACTAAAACTCTAAATTTCCAAAATTCACGACCAAATGAATATTTGTAATTTCTAAGCATCTTATGCATGGCCTTTTTAAAAAATTTAGCAAAATATTATTTCACATAAATTGTTAGCATTATGAAGCAATTAATAACCAAAAATTGTCTCACACTTAAGCAATTTCTATACTATAGTGCCCTTAGATCATTAGGGGAAAAAAATGAGTGACAGAACTCTCTGTCCAAATCAACTTTCAAAGTGTACAAAGAAAGTGAGTGCTATATGAATGAAATGTGTAGATATATAAATGAGTATGCAAATATACCCTAACTCTGCTAGGACATTCTGGTGTGATCAACTACTATAACACTTGTCACATTTGACACTTCTCAAAAGGTCTTGAAGCCTCCATGTTTACCTCAAAGTGGTTATAAATCTACTTTCTATTAGAAGCCAAGTGCCTGAGTTCATGAACAAAAACTTCAAGGTCTGCTTCTCTTTGAAAGGCACAGACATATGCTGCTTCTCTTATCTTAGAGGGCAAGAAGAAACTTTACCAAATAATCACATTTCTAGCTGAAATATTAAAATCTGTATGAGGAATGCTATTGTGCATGAGTTCTTGCATAGTATTCAATTTGATAGATGGTCTCTAGAAATAATGTCTTTTTTTTCTCTTTCAATATGATTAGATCAGGAAAGAATAGCCAAGTTAGTAAGAAAAACATAGCTCACATTCATGTGTCTCAATTCCAAATCTTGACTTTTACATCAAGAAGCTCAAAGTCCATTAGATAAGATAGGGAGGAAAATGACTGGTTGGAAGTAAAACTGACAATAATATAAAATAGTGTAATACTTCATATTTTGAAAATAGGTAGACTTAAAAATTATTGAAGTTTATTCCCTGTGTTTTCTTCTAGCAGTTGCAATGTTTCTGGTCTAATTCCTATGTCTTAGATCGATTTTCAGTTGATTTTTGTGAAGGATGAGAGTAGGGGGTCTGGATTATTCTTCTACTTATGGTTACCCAGTTTTTTTCCCCACCAACGTTTGTGGAAAAAGCTATCTTGCTGAATGCAGTGGAACAAGCCTGTAAGGAGGCAGACAGGAGACTCACATTTGAGACCAGTCCAGGTAACTTGCAAGATCCCGTCTTGCAAAAATAAAAAGGACTGGGAGTTAGTTCAGCCATTACTGGCTTCAATCTTCAGTAAAATACACACACACACACACACACACACACACACACACACACACACCTGTCTTATGTCTAATGCATGTTTCTTGCACCTTTGTCAAGGATCAGATCTGTATGAACTTATCTCTATTCCATTTGTCTATGTGTCTTTTTCTTTAACACCAATACTATGCTGTTTTTGTTATTGTAGCTCTGTAGAATAATTTGAAATCCAATACTGAGATGCATTAGTATTTTTTGCTCAAAATTGCTTTGGCTATTCTGACTGTTTTTTTTTTTCCCCACATGAATTCTAGGATTGTTTTTTTCAAGTTCTGTAAAGAATTTCTTTGGTATTTCATACATATTGCACTGAATTTGTAGATCACTTCTGGTAATATGGACATTTTAACAATATTAATTTTACCTATCCATGAACTTGAGAGGTCTTTACATCTTCCAGTGTCTTCTTCTATTTCTTTCTTCAGTTTTCTGTAACTTTCCTTATAGAGGTTTTTCACCTCTTTGGATCTATTTATTTCTAAGTATTTTTGCATTTCAGCATATAAGTGCAAACAATAACTACCTCAATGGAGTTTATATAGTTCAAGAAATAATGCCAAGAATCAATAAATGAGATGGGATCAAATTTAAAAACTTCTACAGAGCAAAGGAAACAGCTGCATGAAGAAAAAGCCTACAGGATAGGGGAAAATCTTTGTCAGTTACTCTAATGACAGAAAATTAATATCCAGAATATATAAACATCTAAAAAAACAAAAACTTAATATAAAAAAAAACCCGACCACCAACCAATAAATGGACAATGGAGCAAATATACACCTCTGAAAAGAAAAAATGCAAATGGCCAACAAATATATGAAAAATGTTCAACATCCTTAGAAATAAAAAAAAATGAAAATCAAAATCACACTTAGATTACATCTCACTCCAGTTGAAATGATAGCCATCAGGAATACAAATAAATTCTGGCAAGGATGCAAGGAAAAGAGAACACTTAGTACAATGCTCTTGGGAATCTAAATTAGTACAGCCACTGTGGAAATCAGTATGGAGATTTCACAAAAGACTAGGAATATAACTTCTATACCCAGAAATACCCCTCCTCAGTATTTGTCATTAAGAATTAAAGTCAGCATACTGTAGAGATATTTACATCCATTTTATAGCATCAAAATAATCCAGATTTAGAAAGTCAAGGTTTGTACATTTTATGTCAAGCATGAGAAGAAAAAATATGTTTTCTCTCATGTGTAGAAACTAAAGGGTGAAAGGAAAAAGGGAGGATGTAATGAAAATAGAAGGAAGACTACAGGAGAGAGGAGGGAAAGAAGAGAGGAGGTACTAGGGAATGAAAATGTTCAAAGTATATTATATGTGTGTATAAAAGATGTCAGTACAAAATACACTACTCTGTAAAACTGTTATGCTCCAATAAAAAATCATAATACAAAAATAGGCAAAATTGTCTTACATCAAGAAAAATAAATATATTGGGAAGAATCCCAGTTAAAATGCCATTGTTATTTATAAGAAATACTAAAAAGTAACATCAGATTCTTTAAATAATTTAGAAACTAACATGGTTTTCATGCTCTTGGGGATACTACCATCAAGAAAGTATTATTAGTACTAAACCAGTTAGTTTGAAATATCAAAATACTCCTTTTATTACTATGCCTACAGCAATAAAAGGTGGGAGATATGAGCTGAGTTTTGACATGGAGTAGTTTCTGCCATGTACCGCATACTGACCAGAGAGGAAATAAAAATAGGAACATTTAGATTTTGTATAACTAAACTCAACACATTTGTCAAGCTATGTCCATAGAACCAGATTTGCTTAGGTCAGAGAACCTCTTTTATATTATTTAGCTAAGGTTGAAACAGTGGACAACGAAGACAGAGTTTTTCTCTCCTACTATTCTTTTTGAATTTGTTTTCAAAATTCTTTTGTTTAGGTCATTTTCTTAATTTTAAGAATCTTTAATATATTTTCGTAATCTTTAAGAGACAGGTTTCCACCCAAAGTAGGAGCAGAACAGAGAGTTTTTGAATGCAACCTTTATGAAATTTAAATCTTCATACTCCAAATTCTTTTTAAAGAAGAATATCAAATGGTAACATCAGCAAGATGGCAGGATAAGAGGCTCTTGACTTTCTTTCTTTTAAAAAGCACACAAAATAAACATCTATGTGTAGATCAATTATTTCTGAGAGAAAGCAAGAAACTAGGTCAGGAACTACTAAAAACTAAACAGCTGAGAAAATATCTACATTGAAATAGGGAAGAAAAACTAAAACACACTCATGAACAAACCCCTTCTTAGGGCTAGAACCTTACAATCAGGAAAAAAATCCTAACTCTGAGATTCTCTCTGAGGAGTAAAGGGTTGGATCAAATATAACAAAAGTTGTATCACTAAAACTTTCATGGTTCTTCATCAATGGTTTAGCTCATAAATCACCTAGATTTAGGAATAGAAGTGATTAAGCATTCAAGTCTCTCTAGGCCACAAGGAATAAAGAGGTGGTTCTAAATGGGCATGTAAGTATGTGCAGCATCAATACAACCTCAGAATCAATGCAGAAAATGAACTAAAATACTGATTTCCATGTTTGTCTACACATTTTTTCTAGCTGTTGCCTGAGAATCAAGCTTCTAACTAGCCTGCATCTGGGAGCCAATGTAGTAATTTAAACAATGTGCATCTGTGAACCTGAACAGGAGTGTGGTAATTTCCTGTAACTTCTCATTCCTGTTCAATTAATTCAATTATTAGTACAAGTCTTTAGGTTTGCCCTTAAACAAAAGTCTTTGTTCATGCATCCTGAACCTCAAATTCTATAGTTTTTATTTTATTTTTTTTTTTAACAAGGGATTTGTTCCTTAATTACCTAACTCTGGAATTTGACAGAGCTCTGCATTTGTGTCTCTGTAGACCATAGGTACAAAAAGGTAGTTTTTCTTAAAAAAAAAAAAAAAAAAAATTTGTGCTTTTAGTAGTGATTTAGCTTTTTCATCACTATGACCAAAAGATCTGACAAAAACATTATAGAGGAGAAAGTTCATTTTGGTTAATGATTTCAGAGATTCAGTCTATGGTTGACTGACTCCATAGCTCTGGATCTAAGGTGAGGCAGTCAGAAGACATAGTGGATGAGCACGGTGGAGAAAAGCAGCTTGGGATGTGCCAGCCAAGAAGCAGAAAGAGATCTCTGCTTACTAGGGATAAAATATAAACTCCAGAGGCACACCCTTAGTGACCTACTTCTTCCAGCCACATTCTACCTGCCTGGAATTACCACCCAGTAAATCCATATCAGTGGATTAATACATTGACTTGGTTACATCTCTGAATATTCTTGCATTGCCTTCTACATGAGCTTTTGGAACACCTCGTGTTTCAATCAGCTTTCACTGCTGTGACCAAAACACCTAACAAAAACAATTTTGTAGCAAGAGACTTTTATTTGGGGTTTATAGATTCAGAGGTCTCAGTCCATAGACAATTACTCGGGTACTAAAGTAAGGTAGAATATCATGGCAGAAGGATGTGGAGGAGGAAAATAGTTTAGGACACGGCAATCAGGAAGAAATGAAAGCATTTCACTAACTAGGGACAAAACACATTCCCCAAAGACGTATTCTCAATGACCCACTTCTTCTACCATATTCTACCTGCCACAGTTACCGCCCAGTCAATCCCTATGAGGAGATTAATTAATGCACTGATCAAGTTAAGGCTAATATAACTTAATCATTTCACCTCTAAACTTTCTTTCATTGTATCACACATAAGCTTCTGGGGACACCTAATATCTAAACCATAATACCTCATATCTAAACTGTCATAAGCTTGAGGTGTAGAGTGTACAATCTGAACATGAGGGCAGGCATTTACACAGTTCCTCCTCTTGGTCTAGTGGCAAGTGAATGATAAACTCTAGTTCTCAGCATCTTCCTAAGGAAGAACAAATTGGGAAACATATTCAATGCTCTAATTATTCCTGTTGCAACTCAAATAAACTGACTTCTGTCTCACCTGTCTTTGGGCACTGACAGGACTAAACATACCCTAATTCCTGAGAGCCAAAATATACAGACAACAGTTTGGATGACTCAAAGTTTTAAAAAGAATCAACAATCTATGATCAGACTGATTTGTGAGGTCCATACAAGGCCAGTCTGATAAGGCTGAAAGAGAGCAGTTGTCTTATACTGAATGAAGAAACCCAACAAAGAGGGTCAGGGACAATTAATAAATATGGAATATTTTCCAAGTAAAAGAACAAGATATAGTTACAGAAACCAATTCTATGCAATGGAGATACGTGATATAACCAGTAGAGAACTTAAAAGATCAGTCATAAGAGACTTACCTATGTCAGGAGAGCATTGGATAAAAAAAAAATGAAGCTTTCAATAAAGAGAGAGAAAATATAGAGAGCATAGATCTGAGGAATAATATAATTGAATTGAAGAATTCAATCTAGAGATTCAACAAATAAAAGATCAGCACACTTGAGGGCAGACGTATCATTTAAAATCATCTAATGAAAGGGATGAAAAGAAAAAGAAACTTTAAAAAAAGAATGAAAATAGCTTAAAGGATTTTTAGGACACCATCAATAACAATAATATACTAAATACGTGAATTTTTGGAGGAAATAGAAAGTGACAAAAAGCTTATTTAAAGAAATAACTTCTGAAAATTTCCAAACCTGGAGAAAGAAATAGATGTCTGAATCCAGGAAGGCCAAAAGGATAACAAATAATACATATGAATCCAGAGACTCACAGAGATACATTATATTCAAATTGTCAAAGGTTATTATAAGCAAAAAAGAAAAAATGAGGAGTTCTGGAGTGCATGCCTGTGATCCCAGTAGCAGGGAGGCTGAGGCAGGAGGATCACAAGTTCATAGCCAGCCTTAGCAACTTAGTTAGGCACTAAGCAACTCATAGAGACCCCTGTCCCTAAACTAAATATAAAAAGGGCTGGGGATGTGACTCAGTGGTTAAGTGCATCTGGGTTCAATTCCCGATACCAAAAACCAAAAACAAAAGACAAAAAACAAAAAAACTAACAAACAAAAAACTGAAAGAAATCTGACTGTGATTTAACAGGCAGCTATCATGACTATAAGCATATTTTCCAGCAAAAACATCACAGGCTAAAAGTGAGTAGAATGATACATTTAAAGTGATAAGATAAAAAATAAATAAAAGCCAAAAATACTACAGTAGACTCAGCAAAACTGCTCTTCAGAAATAAGGAGATAATGGCGCTCTTATACAAACAACAGTGAAAAGTTTTTATCATGTTGCATCTGCCTTACAATAATTGCTAAAAGGAGTTTTTCAAGTTGAAAGATAAACAGTAACGTAAGAGCATAAAAATGCAAAATTCTTTCATAATGATAAATATATAAACAAAAATGATATTTTATTATTTAAACAATGGTAGGTAAATTTATGTTAGTCCCACCAAAAAAGTTAAAAATATTTAAAATGAATGTAAATAATGTTAAAATATGCATAAAATAAGTAACTATAAATTATGAGAAGTCAATTGGAAATAATATGAAGCTATAAAGGGCTAAAACAGTTTTTATATAGAAGGAATCTTAAGTTATCAGGTTAAAGTATACTTTTACAACTATTAGATATTTTATCTAAATTTCCTTATAATCACAAAGAAAACACCTATGAAATTTACATGAAAGAAAAAGGAAAAGCAATCAAAACCAAACAATACAAAAAGAAACACACACACACACAAAAGCAGACAGGATGTTTGTACAGAAAATCAATAGAAATAACAAACTTCAAATGGACTTAGTTGATATATACAGAATTTACCAACTGCAGAAAAATTCACACTCTTCTTAAGCAAGCACAGAATAGTCTCAAGGATAGGTCATATATTAGCTCACAAAACAAGACTTGATCAATTGAGTAGTAATGATCATATCAAATATCTGCTTTCTAAAAATTTTGAGATAGGATTTTGCTACATTACACAGGTTGACCCCAAACTCATGATCTTTTTGCCTCAGATTCCCAAATATTTGTAACTATGGACATGTAACATTGCACCCAACTCCATGTATATTTTCTCACTACAATGGATGAAACTAGATATTAATCGTAGTAAAAAATATAATCAATTTCACAAATATATGAAACTAAATAGCACACAATTGAATAACCATTGATAGGTCAAAAAGAAAACCAAAATGGAATTTTAAATACATATGAAGATTAATGAGAACTAAAATACAGCTTATCATAACATACAGAATACAGCAAAAGCAAATCTTAGAGTAAAGTTTGTAGGAATAAACGTACATAAAAAAAGAAGAAAGATCTCAAATAATTGACAACTCTACATCTCAAGGAAGAAATCAGAAAAATGAGGGGAAAAAATCTAAACCAAAAGTTAATAAAGGAAGGGAATAAAAAAAATATTAGAATAGGAATAGAAATATATCAGATCACAAATGGGGAAAATATAGAAAAAGGTAACAAAATTAATAGTTTTTTGAAAATATAAACAAAATTGGCAAGTAAAATCAGAATAAGATAAAAGAAAAAGACTCAAAACAAAAAAAAAAAATGAAAGTGGTGACATTACAATTAATGCCTAAGCAATAAAAAGGATTATGAGCTACTATGAACAATCATATATCAATAAATTAAATAATTTAGAGGAAATGAATAAATTTCTAGAAACATACAACCTATCAAAACCAAACTAAGATGAAAAGCCTTAACTGATTAAAAATAAAGATAAATAAATCCACAATTTACTAACAAAAGAGACCAGGACCAAATGACATTATAGCTGAATTCTACCAACTATTCATATAAAAATTAATCCTGATTGTTTCTAAAATTCTTCCCAAGTACTGAAAAGGATGAAATATTTCCAAATTGATTTCATGAAGTTAGTATTACCCTGTCAAAACAGATAAAGAAATCACAAGAAAAGAAAATTGCAGGGCAATATTTCAAATAAATCTTAAATAAAATACTAGTAAACTGAGTTCAACAATACAACAACAAAAAAGTTATATGGGGTGACTGAGGAGTGTTTATCCCTAGGATGTAATAAGAAGACATTTTTTTAAAAAAGGAAAGATATTCCATGTTCATGGCAATGCACCATAGTGGGAGGGCATAGTAAAACTGTTCACCATATGACTAGGATGCAAAGAGAAAGGAAGAGGAAAGGCCTGGGATCATAATACCCACTTCACAGAAATACTACCAGTGACTTAAAGTTACTCCCACAAGCCCTCGCCTTTTAAAAGTTCCATCACCTCCCAAGAGTGCCAAGAGGCTTTGGTGGACATTTAAGATCCAAACCCATAGTGGTTACATTAATCAAAACAGAATGCTACTGGCATAAATTTATACACTAGACCAATAAAGCAGAGAAGAGAGCCCAGAAATAAACCCCAGCATATACGCTCACAATAATATTTAACAAGGCTACCAAGAAAACCGAACATGGAAAAGTTGTCTCTTCAATAAGTCTCAGTGGGAAATCTGTGCACACGATAAGATTTGAAACTGATCCATCATATAAAATATCAACTCAAAATGTATTATAAACCTAACATGAGGCCTGAAATTATAAAAGTTCTAAAAGAAAATGGGGGTGGGGGGGACTCAAGAATAAATAATAAAATTGTATAGCAAGGGAAACAATCAACAAAATAAAAAGACTATAGATTGGGAGAGAATATTTACAAACCATATGTCTAATAAGGAGTTAATATCCAAAACATATAAGGAACTCATAACTCAATAACAAAGAAAGTCCCATTAAAATATGATTGAAGATCTTGAAAAGATATTTTTCCAAAACAAGCATTAAAATGGCCTGTAAACATACAAAGTTTCTCAATATCACTAATCACCAAACTTGCAATTATGTAGGATGACTAAATCTAGAGACCTAATGTATAACACAAGTACTATAATTACAACTATTGTATTAGTGAAAATTTTCCAAGAGAATAGATTTTAGGTACTCCAATAATCTATACACACAAATTTTAGCTAAGTCATTGATGGATATTAATTTGCTTGAATAGTAATCACTTCATTATTTATATGTATATACAGCATCTTATTGCACACTTTGAATGTACAGAATAAAAAAGAAACCATCATTTAGTTATTTTTTTCTTAAATTCATTCTTACAACATGAATTTCATCTCCTATCCATCATAAAGTAGCTACTCTGTTCGATGGGCATAGACAGGGTAATTGTTCATAATGCTTGCTATGATGCAGAATCATGGCTATCAAGAAGAGAAATAATCAAAATATGTAAGAATCAGTTAAGCATGAAGCCTTTACATTAAATACTTGATAATTATTATGTTTACAAAATGATATATAGTGACAGAATAGGGGAAGTATTACAGTCTTAATAGATGAAAAAACAGACCTACAGAGGTTAAACGTTTTTCCAGCGTAACATAACCATTAAATGACAGACCCATAAGTTAATCACAGGCTATCTTCATATCAATACATTAAACTGCTACATTTTGGTGCTTTGCCTGAGATATGGGTTCTATAAAACAACTATCACAAAAACTTCTTCAATATTATAATACATGTTATTATACAAAAGACCTAGCATTCAGCAGGAAATATAAGATGGTAAAAAAACAACAGTAATATAACACTATAAGAATTATAAGCACTACAGAAATATAATGAGATACGAGAGGATGGACCCTAATAATAAATGTATTAAGTAGTGTCCACTGGGTCTACTGTGTGCCAGATACATGCATATAATAACTTTTCTGCAATTTGAAATTTCAAAAAGCTCTGAGAATCATACTTTTTAAATAATTAATTCAGCAATGAAACCTGAACTGAAATGATGTAAGGCAATTTATAGTCTTTATTTATCCCCGCTGATATTTCTTTCACTGCAGAAATATGACTGTTTTGAATTTGAGATGGTGTCCTAGATCCCACTATAGATAGAGCTGTTAAATATTACATAGTGTATGTGCCATCCCATCTTTTTAAAAGACAAAGTTATCTGTATTCCAGGACTTACCTCATTCCAAGTTTTTTGGATAATAGGCTTTGGACCTGTAGAACTCCTAACTGAGAAAATCACATGTATTTCTTCAGGTCAATCAGACAAACACAGACATCATAAATTCAAATGAATAAAGGAATTATTACAAGAATTAGATCTTACACAGTTGTGAATATTGTTGGGAAAACAAAGGTCTGGATGGTGGAGTTAAGAGTTTCAGAAAAAGAGGAACTATTCCACCCTCGTATTTTGAGAAAGGGGAGCTACAGAGAGGCCTATAGGAAATGGCTGCCCCTGTGAGCATGTAGAAAAATATCTGGGGCTACTAGTAGAATGCAGAATTGCTCAGAGTAGAGGAAAGAAATAGGCAACAGAACATCAGACCTCTTTGAATCTGAGAGCGAAAACTTAGTGGGACTGATGACTATTGCTTCCCTTTGGCCATAAATCTCGAGCAAGTCCTCAAATCATAAAGGAAAAAGACTTTGGAAACAGAGTTCCCAGTTTTTCCAAACTGGTAACAGACAACCCATCCCCAAGTTGGCTTGAAACAGGAACTGACAAGGCTGGGATCAGAATAAAACAAGTGAGGTTTTATTCTGATCCTATCTTTATAAGTTCCTATCTTTATTTAAAATTCTGATATGTCTTTATTATGGAATTTTTTTTATTTAAAAATTGACTAAATATTTATCTTGAGTCCTGAATTTTTTAGTGCTTCCTTAAATTTTATGTCTGAGGCAGGTCCCTCATGTACTTTATCTGGTTCTGACAGGATCAACTGGTCATGGTTCCTTAACAGGTTAGGTGATCCTTATCTTTAATTCCTGTACCATTAACACTCCAGTCTGCATTGTGATATTATATTATCTGTTAACTTTCATCACAGAATGCATGGATATTAAGAAAGGTTTTATAGGAACATTCACAATTCTTGTTTGTTTCTATTTGCCCCCCTTGTGTACTGGTAACTACTTCCCCAATGACAGGTCTACTAATCACTCCATTCTTTAAAGCAACCCCTTCTTTGAATACTGAATCATTACTCTGAGGTCAGATAGTGATCTTAGCTTCCAGGTTAATGAAACCTTTGTAGTATACTTCCATGGAATTTAAGACCACTAAGCAAGAAAAAACCCAGGATCATAGAGAAAGGAAGCAATATTTGTTCTATTGGACCATTAGAGTAACAATGAGCTCTGCTAGTTCCATTTCTACACCTATACCTTACAGCAATGAATTCTAGTTTTGAGAGAAAGAGTGCCACATATCAGTTGCTGGACTCAGAGTGTATAACTCATTTTGGTCATTTCCATAGTCCTGCCATATGTTGCCAACCATCTGGTACTATAATCAAAACTTAAGAAATCTATTCTACTGTTTTTATAAAGGTACTGAGAAACATATTATATGGCCAGTGAATTCAAGGAACAAAGTTTATTACCTTACTTCATCAATTGTACTATCAGTTCCTATTGAAAAGCAATTTTGTGTGAAATTTTATGATGGCAAAGAAGTCATGTGTTGTCCATGTATGGTGTTTTGGCAGAGGCTTATAGTCAAAGATGGCAAATTCAAATAAATAGCAAGTCTGTTCCAGTGATAACAAATCACTTGTCCCAAATCAGCATGGTTTCAAGTGGCTGGATGTCAAAATTGCATTTTTCTCTCGTTATTTTTGCTGAGTGCAAAGACTTTCAGAGCAATGATGCCGTTTCACTTCTGCCTCCCAAAGCTCACTAGTTCCTATAGTTAACTCTAACCTGGGATTCTACAGGGAAGTACATTTTGGAAAATATTCCCAGTTTGACCACCTCACCAAGAAAATAATATACACCCTCAGGGAAGATACTTGGAACAATCTTAACTAAGAAAGACAGTCAGGACTTAAAAAGTGAGGTTGAAAAAAAGGTCATTTCAGTAAAGCAGTATCATATTGACAAAAATGCAAAAACTGAAAAATAGATTGTTTAGGAAATGGCAGACATTAGTTAAAACTTCAGAGATATTTGGAATGGGTAAGAACAATAGCTAAAACAGAAATTGTCTGGTCACAGCCTGAGAATCTTAAACTTCAAGCTAAAGTAATTGTTTTTTTTTTCCTTAAATGTAGTTGAAAAAATTGAAGCAGAATATTTAAACAATGAAAGGAGTGCTTTAGAAGAATCCCACTGTGACATTTCTGGGTGTACAGCACGAGTTTGAGAAGGTCAAATCTACAGAGAAAAACAGACTAGGGAAATCTCTGCAATATTTCAGTCTTAACATATTAACTGTCTGAGATAGAGGGTGAAGTTCCATTTTCTCCTCTATTCATAAATGAAGTTATGAAACTGAAGTCACAATCTTTTTTATTCTTAACATAGCTTTCATATAATTTTATTCATGAAATAGAATTCTAATACTATTAGATTTGATAGTAATGAATTCTAATTCATTAAGCTACTGTCAAAATTTATCATCAATTAGTTTCAGCTAATATATAGATGGACAACATTTCAACACCTGAAGTAGCTGAAGACTAAAAACATATTAGCAATTTCTAAATAAATTTGTAAATAAAGAAATAAAAATGAAGATAAATTTACTCTCTAATAAATTCTTAAATGTTCTCAAGACTTGACCCCAGCCAAGTCACATGGCAAGGGTGTAAGGGAGACAAGAGGAGGAGAATGTGAATGCCTTTTGTATGGAAGGGGTCCCATGAGACTGCTTGTTGTGATTTACTCCATAGTATCACAGGGCCAGTGACCTACCTCTAGCAAAGAACACACTGAACTGTTCTCAGAAATAGGAATGGAGCAGTGAAGATCAACAGGTCTATCCTTTGACTCAATACATTTGAGTTGTGGCTGAGCAAGATTTGAGTACAATGCTATCATGAGGCAGAGGATTATTATACAACTATATTCTATAATAAATTATATAATATATATTGTTTCAAAGGTCTATGTGACTTTACTAGCACAGAACTCTGGTATAGGCATATATAGCAGCAGACCTTTCCTAGCCAATGGCAATCCCCCTTTATGAGAGCTACTTCATAACATTTAATTGAAATATTAATGTTACGAAAATATTAATGTTAAAGAATGAGCCACTTGGTGAATACTCAGGAAGGAGAGAAAAGATTGCATAATCTTTTTAAAATGACTACTGTATTATTTAGGATTATGCTACTTAATGTATAATCCTTGGACCAGCAGCATCAGCATCACATAAGAACCTATTACAAATTCAGAACCTTGATGCCCCCAAACATAAATAATTACAACTTGAACTTTAACTAGATCATCTGGTGATGTCAAATTAGAATATAGCCTAAACTGTTCCAACAAGATTAAAAACACAGCCGTTTAAACATCACAGATATTCAGGCTTTTTCTACTGAACAGTTCATTGGAGGAGGAAGTCAAGAGTGGGTGAGGAGTTTCTACAACATCGAAAATCACACTTTCCAGACCATTATCTGCTTAGCATCTGATAGACACTTTACATATTTGCTAAGTGAATGAAAGGCATGTACTTGAGTTATTCTGTGACAATGGTTCAGTCATTAACCAATATTGTTACTACCAAGAGAGCATATTAAAACATAGTTTCAGATTCAGTAGATCCTGGGTAAGGCCCCAAAATTTGCATTTCTAAGTTATTAATTGATGCTGCTGCTGCTATTCCAGGAACCATGCTTTGGAAACCATAATTGCAGGATTAATTAATTAGAATTCATCCTATCATCACAGAGGTCTGTTGACAGATAAAACAAAGATATGTTCTTTATATAATAGGCCCATACTTAAATACTGCCTTAGTGTTATGAAATTTCCCTTAAATATCTCATCATTATATAATAATAATAATATCTTGCTTTTAAGATTGATCTGAGAGTTAAGTATAATTGACACAATTATTGTAGCTATCATAAGTATCACAAGTGTTTATACAAACTATTAGAAGAGCACATCATCTGAATTGAGATTCAGCAGAAAACCTTATTTCAAGGTATAATTTATTTATTATTCATTCTCACTGAAACTTCAAGTACATAATTTCTTCCAAAATTATGTTCTACAAGACATAAAAACTTGTTCCCTTCTACCATCTACATAAAAGTCACTATGTAACATGACACTATTATTTTATTTTAAATGTTATTAAAAAATCTGATGAGCTAAGCTACAGAATATATATTATATTCTTCGCTAAGTTAATTTAAGATCCACCAATCCAGATGATTAAGAAGGTGAAAACAAAGGTTTGAGAATGAGCCCTTTTGCCTTTCTCAATTGCCATAAATCAATTTTCAAAACTATTCAAGTTCAAATTCTAAAATTTAAAATGTTCTACATATAGAAATGGAGGTTTAAGTAAAATTCATGAACTATGCCAGAATATTTTTACATATGATATCACTTGCAAGGTGCTTTATAACCACTTTTCATCAGTACCTCTTAATAAAAGTTCTATAAAATAGGTCAGTAATATGTTCATAATTTTGCAAATGCAGACGACAAGGGAGCTGCCTGAGGTTATACTGTGCACTGGTAGCTGCATATAGATCTGAGTTTTCAGACCCTGACATTCTGTTCTTCCACACCTACCCACACCACCTGACTACACTGTAAATTATTGATTTGAAACCACACTACTACCTTAATGAGCAAAGAGGGTGTTATAAAACTTTATGGATTTACTGATTCTAACCTAGTTTATATTAATAATGCCTCACATTTTATAGCACTTTATTATGTTAAAAGCCATTACATATAATTTGCTCATTTGAGCCTAACACCCGTGCAGAAGATACTTGATTCACTAAAGAGAATCTGTCTCCAGTATAACCATTTGCAAACATGAAACCACATTCCAGTTACCACAAATCACTCTTTCCAGCATTTCTATGTATTAAATCACATACAGAAAAATGATACAATTTCAAATTAAAGTAAAAATACTGTTAATATTTTAATCATTATTACTTCACTTACCAATTTTATGAATTTGAGATTACAAAAATTTCTATCTCATAATGTCAATGAGAGTACAAATGGGCTAATGTGAATACTTCAAAATATTGGCAGTACATAGTAAATGCTTAGCACGCTGACTTTAATACACAGCTCTGACCTACACTGCATTCTAAACCTTGGGGAAGTATTTAAGATACCTATGTCTTCAGATTTCTAAACTGTAAAATAAGAAAAATGATTTCATATGATTTTCATGAGAATAAATACTAAATGAGACGTGTAGAGCAATTGTATCATGCATATTATATACTATTTACTTATTAAATATATTGCTTTTCTTGGTCTCTCAATTATGAAGTATGTGAAATAATAAGAAATTATAAACTCACACAAATACATTATAAAATGTGTCTCTTCATCTGGCTATTCATCTATATCATAATCCTTATTGTATAATAAACTGATATGAGAGTAAGAAGTATTTCTCTAAATTCTGTGAACTGTTTTAACAAATTATCATTTTAATATTTTTTAATTGTACATATTTGTGGAATATAGTGTAGTAATTCAATACATCAGGGTAGTTATCATTTGCATCATATTAAATGTTACTGTTTTATATTAACATGTAAAAATTGTACATATTTGTGGGGTACAGTCTGATATTTTAGTACATATATGTAGATAACAAATATTGATCCAGTCAGGGTAAGTAACAATTCTATCTCTTTGACATTACTTTGTGTTTAAAGACATTCTCTATTATATGTGGATGCTTAAAAAAATAAATATAAATGCAGACTAGTGATTACTAGACACTGGGAAAGATAGTGAAGTTGGATAATAGTAGCAAAACACAGAATATGTTCTAGTTTTCTGTAGCACAGTGGAGTGACTATAGTTCACACTAACTTATTACATATATTATGAGTAACTAACAAATTATTGAATATGAGAAAGTATTCATGGGAATCCCCAGCTCATGGCCAGTTTTTAAGAAGTGTAGATGGATAGCCTGGGACTTGCAGCTGCTATATGAAATGAGACAGTCTTGTAGAATTCAGCCTATAATTTGTGGGATCTGTCACCACCTCCACATGGGTAGTCTCAGAACTTAGTTGGAATGCTATCACTATCAAAGGAGTTGGAGAAGTATGAGAAGACCCACACCTTGTTAGGAACTATCAGCATAAACCAGAGACCAGAGCAATAGTAGTCACCTTGTATAGTTCTGAAGGGTCTGTACAGGAAAGGAGAGGGCTAACCACCCACTTCCCAGTTTTTCTAAAGTTGGGTCTTGCTAAAGGCATTGGTACGCTTTATTTCTCAGCAAATTCATTGTCACTACTGACCTTTCCTTTTTTTACAGTTTTTTTTTCTGAAAATATAATTCAAATACTATACAATTCATCCATTTAAGTGTAAAATTCAATAATTTTACTTCATTCCATAGAAAAATTAACCCATGACACCACCTAAATTTAGAATATTTTCAATACCCCTTTTAAAAACTTTGTGATCACTTGCAATGCCCATTATCCTTCACACTTTTCTTCCCCAAACTCTGGATAATCACTAATCTACTTTCTGCCTCTATTCATTTGTTTATCATGTAAATACATATAATTATATGAATGAATGCACATACAATAGGTGGTATTTTGTGTTGGGTTATTATTACTTAGCATAAAATTTCTTAAGGTTCATCTATGTCAGGACTTTATTTCTTTAATTTCATGGATGAAAATTGCAAAATTTCATTGCATTGATGTTCCACTCTTTCTTTAACCACTTCTCAGTTGATGGATATTTGTATGTTTTCAATTTTTTTATTTTTATGAATAATACAGCCATGAAAATGTTTTTGCAGGTTTGTGTGTGAATGTGTTTTCATACCTATTGGGTATATACTAAGAAATAAAATTGTTGGATCATATAGTAACTCTGTATTTAACGTTCTGAGTAAGTTTCAAATGGTTTTCCAAAGCATCTGTATCATTTCAAATTCCCACCAATGATATGAGAGTTGGAATTTCTCCACATGATTTCCATCAGAAGTCATTGTCTGGTTTTTATTTTATTTTTATCATCCTAGTGAGTATAGACTGGTATTTTGTAATTTTGATTTGTATTCCTACATGATAATAATAAACATTGTCATGTACTCATTGACCACTTGGATATCTTCTTTAGAGAAGTATCTATTTAGGTGCTTTGACTATTTTTAATTGGGTTGTTTACCTTTTTATTATTTAATTATTACATTTTCCTTTATATTTTTGATAAAAGTACTTTATTAGAATATTATTGAAACTAATTTATTTCATTCTGTGGGTTGCCTGACACTTTTCTGATAATGATTTTATTGCAATGAACACTATCATTTTAATAAAATACAATTTACTTATTTTTTCTTTTATTACTTGTGTTTTTGCTATGATATCTTAGAAATCATTCCCTAACTTGAAGTCATGAAAGCTTACAGTTGTGTTTTCTTCTAAGTGTTATATAGTTTAAGCTCTTACAATTAATTAGGACTCTAGTTCTGTTGTGAATAGCATTTGGTGTATTGTATAAGTAGATATAGAGGTCAAACCTATGCATGTTGATATCCAGGCTCTATACATTTATCTTTAGTTTCTTTTGTCTGCATTCTTTACACAGAATTATGACAATTGATATAAATTTAAATTCACTAATTCTTCTGTAACTTCAAATCTATTTTTGCACATTTTATTGACTTTCATTTCAGTTATTGGAACTTTGCAATTCCATGATTTCCATTTCTTAAATTTCTCTTTATTGATAGTCTATTTGATGAAACATTGTCATCTTTCCTTCCTGTAATTCATTATAATTGTTTCCTTAGTTCATTCAGCATATTTATAATAGCTGCTATGAAGTTTTTGTCCAATCAAGCCTAAAGCTGGGCTTCTACAGCCTTTTTTAAATGTCATTTCAATGTGTCAGGCTTTCATATTGATTTATTCATCTCATCATTTTGGTAATATGTTTTTAATATGTTTAGTAATAATAGTAAGTTTAAGTGAATTGTTTTAGAAACTCCAGATACAAATCCCCACATATTGTTGTTTGCTCTCATCCCAGAAGGGCTCATTTTAGCTACACTTTCCCTCACTCTCTCTGTTAAACTTCTAGCTGGTCAAATGGTTGGCTTGTTCTTATAAGTATCATGGACACACCAGCCTCCTCTTTATCATTCACCACCATGACCTTCATCACTTTTGACAATGCCCTTAGGCATATACTTCCCTAGGGTCTCCGCCAATAAAATCACTTCCCTTAGGGAGAGCTGAAGAGCCTGCTGCTCTTCCTGCACACCTCTCCCTTTTCAATATCTCTGTGAAACTGCACCATAGCTTACAGAAGGAGGAAATACTTTATCTAGAAACACATTCCTGTTCCAGGGATTGGATTCTCAGTGAGGATGGCAGGACCTGGTCTTCCTCAGCTTACCCCTACTAGTATAAAACTTCCACCATATGATCGTTCTGTAGAGGGTCTATTAGGGCCAAAAAATTCTTGATCTGCTGTGCATAAGGCAGACCTTCTGCCCTACGAGTGCAGCATTAGGGAAGGGAGTCCCAGTCCTTTCATCTGTACTTACATGGAATAGAGTCTGAAATATGAAGTTGTGGAGGAAGAGGATATAAGATTCTCTGGCTTCTCCTAAGGTGAAATAATTGCCCTTATCTAGGAGCTGGAAGCAGAGTTCTGTTGGTGTCTGCTTCTATCCAGAATAGAGCTTCTGTGACACAGAAGAGTGCTTGACTCACATGCATAAGGCCCTAGGTTCGATCCCCAGTACCACACACACACACACACACAAAATTTTGCTTGAATAAGTATTTTCCCATATATAATATGTCCTTAAGACAATTTTGAGAGACACTGAATTATTGTCTGTGACATTTTCTATTATACTTGAAATCAATTAAATGGTTCTTTCATTGGTGAAAGGAGCCACTGGATTTTTTTTTATTATGGGATGAGTTTATTATTATCATAATGCAATTAGCAAATACTAATTTTCTCTGTATGAGAGTTGACACCTTTAATTTCAATTAAGTTCAAATTTTACCTAAAATTTGATCTTCAAGTAAGAGAATCATAAAGCATTTTTTTCACTTCATTTTAACTGGGAGTGATGTCTTTACATGCAGCTGTTAGTTCTCTGATCTCTCTTCTCTCAGTGTTTCAGCCCACTGTGGCTCCTGCTGATGGCCTTTCTGACTAGGAATGATACCACTGGGCTAAAGTCCAAATTTCACCACTCCTTTCTGGGACAAAGAGGAACTGAAGTCTACTCCCAAGGCTTAGCTTATCCCATATCCTTACCACTTATTTATTCAAATATGTCAATAAACCAGTGGCATGTATGTATGGCTTATTAATATCATGAAAATTCCATGTGTCAGTTTCTAGGT
Organism: Callospermophilus lateralis; assembly: GCF_048772815.1. Classification (NCBI taxonomy): domain Eukaryota; kingdom Metazoa; phylum Chordata; class Mammalia; order Rodentia; family Sciuridae; genus Callospermophilus; species Callospermophilus lateralis. The sequence continues at coordinate 105,210,708 of NC_135310.1, read as the reverse complement.
AACTAAAAGGAGATGGTCAGAAAAGATATATATTTTTTAAAAGACTGAAAATATGCTACAGACAGAAGGGATATTAAGGTTAGTAACTGATCAATGGAAATCAAATGGAACAACCAATATGGAGTGCTATATTCTGTCATTAAACTCATTATGTTTCCCATTCAACACGAACCCTTTTGCATCCACAAATAACACACCATAATCATGTAAGATCTATGTGTTTATATTAAAACTCTTTGCTGACATCATTTCTCTGAAATTAAGATTTATTGTTATTTCTATCAAAAACACATTACTATTCTATTTTCTCTGGCCATTAAGATACTATGTTTTTATAAGTATAGCTAATAGGAAACATTATTGGGAGGATCCTAATAGAAGCTAGGTTCTTCTGTTTATTAAAAATACAAACTTTGTATTTTTAATAAACACCACCTCTTATTTAAAATATTCCAGTTTTGAATTCTTTTTTATTGGATTTCTATGATAGTTTATTTTAGGGTGCATTAGGCCATTGATCCTTTCACCAATTATTAGAAAATAAACTTTCTAATAATTTCCTGTGTGCCAATAATAGAAACAAATTTTACTATCAATAAATTGGATTGAAATTCACATTTGAACAAGCACTTGCCATGATATTTCAAGATTATTTATTGTATGTGAGACTTCAGAAGGTTAATACAGGGAAAAAAATATAATTATGGATTTCATATTCACTTTGTGTCAAATTTCCTTGAAGTATTTACATAGATTATAAATATAAATATATAAAACATATTCAGAAGATATATGTATACATACAGTATATATTATTGAGCTCAGGGCCTCGCACATGCGAGGTAAGTACTTTACCACTGAATAACATCTCCCAACCTTTTTATTTTTTATTTTCAGACAGGGTCCCATTTAGTTGACCAGGCTGGCCCCAAAGTTGTGATCCTCCTAATTTATACACACTACACACAGAGACACACACACATTTCTCTCTCTCTCTCTCTCTCTCTCTCTCTCTTTCTCTCTCTCTCTCTCTCTCTCTCTCTCTCTATATATATATATATATATATATATATATATATATATATATACACTCTCTCTCTTGTTTTATATATATATTATAAATATATATATATAATATATTATATATATTGGCACAATCAATAGCTAAAATGGCCAAGACTGGTGGAGCCACCAGTGTTGGCCATTTTAGCTATTGATTGTTCCAAAATATAAATGGGCATATTTGAAAATTACAGGAAAGTGGTTACAAAATTATATTTAGAAAACCTCTAGGATGAGCATAAAATTCACATAGTATTTTTAGTGTTCTTTGAATATACATTTTTAAATTTTTCCTTTAAATTGGTAGGTGATGTGTGTTTAGTTCAAAGTCCCATATTGAATCACCCAATTAGAAAATAACTGGATGTAAGCTGTTTTTTCAATATCAAATAATCTTTATGTGAAATAATAACAAGTATATGGAATCAATACTTTATAAATATCATTAAGATATTTATACAATATTGACTAATTTTTCAATCTGTTTTAAATAAGACTAGAAATATTTTATAATGTGCTTCATACATATAAAAGAGTGTGTTATACCTCAAAGAAGACTTCTTATGACTTTGCACTTGTTTCCCTGATCTAAAATGCCATTGGCTCCTTCTGCACCCTCAGATCCTTCATCACAGAAATAGATGCTACCTTTTCTGCCCCATCTCCTCTTCTCCAGGTATAATATATCTTTACTTGTCCTTAGGCATGCAACTTTGGTTTTAAAATAAAGTCTTACTCTATGATTTTTTACACTATACTTTTTATATATTTGTACACTATACTTTTATATATGTTTTACACTATTTTATATATTTTTACACCATACTCTATATATTTTACACTTTACTTTTTTCTCTAAGTTTACAGATTGATCTTTGCCTTTAGGCCACAAATTCCTATGAGTTTCGTGTTACATTTTGTTTCAGACCCCTGATTATCCCCAATGCCGACATAATGTGCACGTTGAATATTTGTGGAATGACCACTTTCTCCATGAATTGTATTTAAATATTGCTAATATTTTCTATCTAGTTAAAAGAGTTTTTTGAATTAAATCCAGTTATTTAACTAATTTGAAATTTACAGATAATTTTTTGCCTGAGGACTTCACTAATGCTGTTTAAAAAAATAGTTTCTCTATTAACTTTGTTTATATTTTTAATAAACACCTCTTATTTTAACAAACTAAGAATTTGGCAGTGTGAGGAATTACTCCCATTATCATTCTTAATTTACCTCTAGGATCTCCTTAATATGCTACTTTCCTTTGTGTCCATGTTCCTGCATTAACTTGGTTCTCTCTCTGTCATTGATCACTCCATGATTGCCTCTTTAGGATTTTTAAAAATTTTTGTCCATTCTATTAAAGCTTTATCATACAATTTTACTCATCTTTCCTTGAACCCTTAGAGTTTTTTCCTACATATTCTCCATTGATGTGTTCAATTACTTCTATAAATTGAGTTTGAAATATTAATTATAAATGACCCATTACTCTTTTAAATTGCCCATACCTTCAGCTGACAAGTCACTGTGAGTCTACTTTTCAAGTATTTGTTATTTATCATCCTTCATTATCTTCTCTTGAATCTATTAACTTCCTAAATTGTCTCTTGCTTTTTAGTCTCTAACTCCATCCTATAAAATGTTGCCAAATTCTCTTCCCAAAGGACAACTAGACTATGATACTCCTATACAACCCTAAAACCTATGGGGAGAAAGAGAAGAAGGGAAGGGAGGGAGGGAGAGAGAGAAAGAAAGAAAGGAAGAGCAGAAGGGAGCAAAGAAAGGATGAAGTCTATATTCTGCAACTTTGCACTTCCAGTTATCTTGATCTTCTGATTCAAAAGAGCCCATTCTCTGTGTATACTCCATCAGGTACAAAATATGTGTTCCACTATCATGCTTCTGTTTACAATGCACCCTCTATCTAGCAATATTTGCCTATGATACCCTACCTACCGAAATTTTCTCTATTATTCAAGGAAAATCATGGATTGATAAAGCAGCTCCTTATACATAAAGCTGCAATTGACTTCTCCCTCTAAACATTAATAACACTTGTTCATGTCATTCACATATCATAAATAATACATTTTAAGGATACTAGTACACATTTCCTTTCCTTTCCTAGGTTGTTAGCTTATTGAAAGTAGAGACCATTTTATTCATATCATGATTTCTAACTAAGCATTTAATATTATATATATAAATGTTAACTTATTAAAGAAGATCTCAAATAGTGAAGATGATTATTATACTACCAATGAGAATTTATGAATCTGAATAAATTTTAACACCTTCACAGCAGCATTTGGGAACTTCTACATTTCTTCTAGCAATTTAACCACTATTACAATATCTTTGAATAATGTAACATCAAGAAAAATCTTTTATTTGTATGTACCTATGATAGGTAATGCAATGCCTGGCATATAGTAGGCTAATAAGTAACATAAATTATCAAAGAAAGGTATTTTTGGTGCTTTTCTCTTAAACTGTGTTCTTATAAATGTGTTTGAAATGGTAAATATTTATTTTTCTTATGGTGGCTTTCCCTTTCTTGAAGATAGTCAATAGGTGTAATCTATAGTAGTCTAACTAATTAAAGCAATAATAGAGAAGAAATAATAGAGGGAAATAATTGAGTTTTACACCAATTCCAATTTTTTTGGCTATATACCATGTTAGCTATATTAGTTCTCTTTAGAAATGGTCTATAGTTGCGTATTTTGTATTTTGCTGATTTGTTGTTTCAACAAATAATTACCTCTCTGTCTACTTTAAATGTTATCTCTCAATATTTGAACCACATTAGTTAAAAGGCATATGCATTTAAATCAATACATATGCAGTTGGGATTGGAACTGATGATTATTCAGATTCTTTGAGTGAACCAGGGCCTACAAGTGGGAATTGCATGTATATGACTGGATTGAAATTTAGAGAAACACTTTTCTTCATATAACATGCATAATTAGGGAAAATGTCACAACAAATTGAAGTATTACATGTTTATAAGGATCAGATTTGAAGAAGGGTCTTCCTTACATTGTACCCAACAAAATAAATGACAAAATGTTGGGGAAAATAACTAACTATAATAAAAGTGAAATTCTAGATTACATAGGGAAAAGACAAGTTAATGAGTGTTAGATTCAGCAGATGTTTGGGATGGTTTACATGCAGCCCTCTTTGTAAGGAGGGTGAAAGAATAAGTGCCCTCTCTAATTTATAGGGATGTAATGTTCCTCTTAAATTCTTTTGTGGTTACATTATTCTAAAATGATAGCTAGAAGCAGAAAAAATTATATAATTTGGAGGATATTTGTTTGGCTCCAAAAATATTCAATGTCCTGCTACAACATTAGATAATTATCTGTATTGGCAGAATGTATACTGTGTTATTTTTCCATCTTCAAATCTGTGATGTAATCTTTAACATAATACCTTACATGTAGTTTATATGCAAATTCACATTTGCTGAAATAAGCATATTAACTAAAAATATTGGGGAGAGACATACATTTTATTTTGGCAATTATAGATAAAATATTATATGATGCTTCTTTTCATAGTCTAATATTCCTAAAGTATTTCCCAAGTGTATCCCAAGAAATAATTTATGCCCATTCCTCAAAAAGGGGGGTTCTGTACATAAATAATAAAATGTCTGTATCTCTCTTAGATATTTATAGACTGAAATAGAGAAATTCTCTTAGGTATTTATATCACTGAAGTAGAGAAACTAATTGTTTTATCCAAGCCTCTCCAAACATTATATTGATCACAGAAACCTTTTTTTTAATTATTTTTTTGGCAAGGAATTCCTAAAAACATTACACATTTATTGAGAAAGGTTATATTAAACATCCATTTTTGAAATTCGTGACTGGGTTATTTAACATAACCTTGTATGATTTAGAAGAATGTAGAGAGGTATGAAGAATTTCTGGCTCATAATTTGCAAAGCATATGCTTGTGATGTCAAAGCATTCCCCTTCAAGGACTCCAAATGGATCACACACTCCTGGTTTGGTGGCCTGATGGTAGAAATCACACCACAGATTGCCGTGCTGCATGAAGGCAATTCTCTCTCTTCTCCTCCTATAGTTAGGAAGACTTGTTGGCTTTTTTCCACATTCTGCTCCCATTCACAGATGAGCATTAGAGAGAATTTGGAAATGGAAGGCCTTTATGTCTGCCGTGAACAGGGTCAATTCAGTGTGGCAGCTGTGAGCTGGTGACATAGACTTATATTGACACAACCCACTTTTTTGCTGCAGAATCACAAAGTGAAAGCACCCGGGGCTCTTCTGCCGTTTTCAATAAGATACGAATTTTTCTCTTCCTTGTATTAAGCAGAGATCTGTCATCTTGACTTGTACACTAAATGGTCCATTCTGACTGCCTTGTTTGTGTCCAATCCCAGCCAGAATCCAGAAACATGTGTTAACATTCGGCATGTTTGGGGGCTGGTTGGAAGGGCCTGAGGCAAGACTCGCTGATGCCTGCTGGAGGCTAGTCAATAATCATTAGCCCTTCAAGTGGTGGATGCCCAACATAAACTGTATTTATTTATTTAAAAAATCTTTACTTTAAGCCACAGGGAAAGGCATTTTAGAGAACGCAGTTTCCCAGCAGATACTAGATTGTAATAAAGATACAGTTATGAGGAAGTTGGAAGCTGACAGAGGGGGCGCTGTTCTCAACGGAAAGAATAGGAAACCATCAAAGGCACTTAATTAGCCTGTGTCCAGCAATACCATTCAGTCTTTGCAGTTATTTTTTCATAGATAACAATCGTAAGATAATCACTCAGGCCATGAAAGATCTCTTTGTAAAGGAGTGAACTCAATGCAAAATGCATCAAACTCTTGTGTAGAACAAAACATTGCCTTGGTTAAATTAACAAATTAAGTATAATCCCTGACTTCTTATTGCTTTTACTCTGAAAGAGGCAAACTGAGGATGTTGCAGTTGATAAAAGGAACACAAAAATAATAGAAACATAGGAAGCTTTTTAAATATTGGCTACACCCAGGTCAAATAAGGTATTTTGTATGGAGCACATTTTTTTTTCTTTATTTCAATGATGGAATAGGAAATGAAGGATTTATTTGTGTGTTTATTTATTTTCTTTAAAAGCTTAAATTTATCTCCAAATTCTAATGCCTAAAGCTAGAGTCCATAATCTAGAGGACAGTAAAGTCCACCTAGTAAGTTCAGGACACATGCACATGCATTCATCCTTTAAAGACAAACTTTGCAGTTCTCTGTGTTGAACCTGGCTTCTTGCCCCCAAACATGAAGGACACCACTTCCAGCTAATGAAGACAATAAGCCATGCAACTAAGTAGAGATAAAATTAGTTGCATAGCTCTGTTTTCCCAAAGAATAGATGAATATTAGGAAGTTCAAATCTAAACCCTTTAATCTGTTGGCACATGTGTGTGTATATGTAATTTATTTATAATATTGGTATTAATTTTATACCCAAGGTTACAAATTATTAGGCATTTCTTCTGTTGTGTTTTTTGGTCCTTATGCAGATGATATTTCCCCTTGAAATTCTGCTTAAAAAGCATGCATCTGTGTAATTCAGTTTCTACTTGTCTTGAGTTGAGAAGGAGCCAATAGGAAGGAAATAAAGCAAGGGAGATGAAATTAAAGGATTCAGGAAAGAGCTACCAACACCACATGGGAGCAGGGAGAATTAGAAGGCTGTAGCCAGGGTGCAACCAAGCATCATCCAAAATATTGCTTTTGTGAGACATAAATGAAAAATCATAAATCCAAATAAAGACCCCATGAAGCATCAATCCAAATGGCAAAATAATGGAAGACAGATGCAAATGAAGAGAGAAACGAGTTATCTAAACAAGTAGGTGGGACCTGGAAGTAAAGGAAGTAGGCAGAACACAAAATAAACAGAGACGTTGGAGTAAGGCTCCCACATCATTCTAGTGGTGGCACTAGAGTGCCAATCTGGTAAAAAATAAGAAAAGTGATATCAGAAATAGAAATAACAGTATATGCATGGAAGGCAGAAAAATTGGACTGAAGTTTTACTTCCAATCTACTAATCACTACTTAGGCTTAGGCAAATTGCTTAATTTCTCTCAAGGTTCTTAGTTTCTTTATCTGGAAAATTGTGATAGTACGACTTATCTTGCTGCCTATGACATTATTAAATAAGACAATGTATGTAAAATGCAGAACAGAATGATGAGGATATAATAATAAATGGTTATCTAACATTGGCAATATTATTAATTTGATACTATCTTGGGAGACATTTACATCCTACATACAGATAGCTATCACAGAGTAAGAAGAAAAATAATTATTCCAAAACTCAGAGCTTAATCAGAGTTAAGTATAACTTTGGATATCATTTACACACATCTTCTGTTTTCTCCATATTTGCAAAAATAAATAACAGTAGTCAGGGGCAACATAGAATGGAGACAGCTCTGTATAAATGCCTAAGAGTCATCAAAGCACACCACGAGAAAATGTATTGGGAATAAGGTAAAACCACACCCTAGATCTGAGGGTTTTGATACTAAAATATCAAAAATCTAAGCCCCAACCAATAATCTACAAGTCCATGATATAATCTATAATACTTATAGTTCTCAGTATATGTCAATGACTAATGCTGAGGCTTATAATATCCAAACTTGATACTCGAATGACAAATTATTTGAGAAAACTGATTAAAACATTCTATTCTCTACTGGTGTCACTTTGACTTAGTTGAACTCTAGGTGTACATTTCACTTTTCTTATGGATATCACAGATTTGCCATGCCACGTGTGGTTTTATGTACCCCTGCATGTCTTAAGATGTACCTCAATTAATTTTGAAGTAGAATTAGAGTTCTTTCAGGAAGAAGGAAGCAGTGTAGCTGGCATAGAATAATTAGTCAAATTTGGTTGAATACATTAATTAATGAATAAATGAATAGTAGTTTTGTAGCGTAAGTATCCGTCTCTGACTCTTTTATAACACTTTTGGAGCCTTGCATATGAAAAAGTATTGAACTACATGATGAGGAAATTGCTACTCATTGTACTTTCTGGTGCTGTAACTTTTGATTTTATTTTCACATGTGAGGTTCTTCATTTCTACCCTCACACTTGAGTTGCTCTTCCAGACAAATTTAAATCTATTATGGTCTTTCCTATTTTGGTGACAAGTTCCAAATATATCAGAAAAGCATAACTAAACGTTTCCCTATTCAGAAACTATGACATAACTTTCAAACCAATCAGTATTTCCAAGTTTAAACAAATAGCTCTTCCACAGTTCTAAAAGTGACTTTTTTTCCTTCCGTTTTAAACACATAAACACACACACCACATATACCCATGTATGCACAGCATATTATATGAACTGTGGGGCAAGAAGTCATAACCTTAAATCACCCTGGCCCAATTAGAGTACAGATAAGGTAGAAACATTTTGTTGGTATACTCTCTCATGGAATTTCCTAGGAAAGACTAATTGTAGCACATTAATAATTTATTATTATTTTCTCAGATTACTATCACTTTCCCCAGACATCCAGATGAAATTGCTAACAGTAGAGAAAAACAATTTAAGCACCCAGAGAAACTCTTTCTCATGCACACCACACAGATGCTCTGCTGCAGACAGACTCAGTTGAAATCTGCAGCATCAGTCTGAGGAAAACACCTCCACAAAACTGTTTCTAGAGGTCAGGATGAGCTGAGAGAAAACCACTGAAGGAAAAAAAGAAAAAAAAAACTATTTGCAACCATGTCAAAACATAAAACAATGGTTCTGTTTAGACAGATGAGGAACTCTCTTAGTTTGTCATATAAATTCCCAAACCTGTCATGCTGATTAAATTAAAATTCACTGGCAAATAACAAAAGTAGAGGCAATGTTAATGCCCAAGTAGTACCCAAAGATCCTTCAGAATATGGGCTTTTTTGGAAAGGTTGAGGGAAAAGGGCAAGGAGTGCCATCAAGGTGACAGCATAGGTGTCCCATGCACAATGTTCTAAGGCAGTGTGTATAACTAGAAATTTCAACTATTCCCTAAAAAAAAAAAAAAAAAAAAAAAAAAAAAAAGGAGGCTTTTTTGGAGGCTTTCAACATCCATGGTAGAATACAGAGGTCTCCAGATTTCTAAAACCTCAAGCTAGATTCACATTTTCTGCCCTTTCCCTAGAGAGTTATCCTTTTATCTTTGCTTGTATCTGACTTTCTTTTTCTGCTTTGCTACTTCAGTTCTACATTCAAGCAGTTTTTCTCACTATAATCCACTCATTAGTTCAACTCTCTACTCCTGTCTTTCCTAAGAAAAGCTTAATTATTGGGGAAAATAATATAGAAAAATATTTCAAGAGAACTGCTCTCTGGAATGTTTGCCATCTGGTTTATGAGAACCTATTTTACTTTTCAAAGCTCTCATTTTTAGCACAGTTGAGGCAACCCCCTTTATGTTGATTTTCCTACCTTGCTCTGATATGGGATAGAACCACAAATTAAACAGCCAAACATTCTAAATACCTCTTCCTCTAAGCAAGTTCATAGAGCCAAATCAGGTAATTATATGAATTAGAATGAATAAAGATATGTATGTCCCTGTTCTTATCTGAAGCTATTCACTCAATAAGTAAATAAATTTCTCTCATTGTGGTGATGTTGTTCTGGTTTCTTTATCATAAGAATTTTTCTTCCTGACCCCTAGTAGGAAGCCAGAGAATCAACATTGTGACTGGCTGGGTATTTCCAAGAAGGTTCAGATAAACTACTATCTCATTAAAGATTATTCACTTAGTTTGAGGGACACTCTGGGACAATCTCCCCTTCAATAATTTTTCCCCTATGTTCTTTTCTAAAGCAGAGTTTGGCCAACCTTTTCTGTAGAGTCAAATAAATATTTTTGGCTTTTCATACCATGTTTTTTTTTTTATTGTAATGACGCAAATCTTCTGTTGAAGAATGAAAATAGCCATAGAAAATACACAAGAAAATGTGAGTCATTCTATTCCAATACAACTTTACAAAAAGAATATGTTGACTGAATGTGGTCTTTGATCTATTATTTGCCAAACCCTGCTATGAAGAGTTTGTTTATAAATTCTTTAATATTTTATGAGCATTCCCATCTCTTTGTACTTTCATGTGGTTGCTAATCCACTTATGACCCTCCTCTGAGACAGTAATGTAGACCAAAACCAGTCTGTCATGTGAATGAGTTAGAAAAGGTACCCCTTTTAGATAGAAGAATTAGGAAACTATTGTACCTCTGGACTGGAAAAGAACATGAGTGTGGGGCTTGGTTACATTCATTTTGTTAGTATTTTAGAGACAGGATCCAGGCTGGATTTCAACTGCCAGCTGCCCCATTTGCAGGGGACAGAAAGCAGAGCCATGAGAGGGAATCATTTCTTAGAATGCACCTCCCTTCCAGATTATAATGAAGAGCCTCCTTTCTGATATTAGTACCAGAATGTTATAGGATTATTGACTATGGAATGTATTAATTAGTGTGTGTGTATTAGATAAAGAGTGTGAGCATTATGTCCATGATGTAGTGTAAACTGCAAAACTTAGATATAACTGTAGAACTTAGATAGAATTAAGATAGTAACATAAGAGTCTACATCTGGGCATAGACCCTGGAGCTCACCAGTTATCAGCTGCGAGCACAATAGAGCTAGGACTTAAAAACCCAGCCTTTGGGACCCGCAACCTCCCTAGCTGTTGACCCCCCCTATATCAGACAACTCCAGTCTGGATCGAGTTCCAGAAACCTGGACTTAAGACACACCACTGGTGAGTGTCTGGGACATAGTATAAACTCAGTTAGGACTTAGAATTTGGATATTTTTTTGTGCCTAAAGTGTGATAAGCATCAATAAAATAGATTTAGTTGAATCTAACTGTGCTGAGACTGATTTTGTAGAAACCACTGGTGACACTTTCCACTTCAGCTATCATATACTATCCATCCACGGTTCAATTTTAATCACAGTTCTCTATAAAAATTCCCACAGTGACTTCACACTTCAGTGTACCCATTGTTCTACTTTACTTAGTGATTTTGCTGCATTGTTAACACATGACATTGCTGTGTTAGTATCATATTCCATATTATATATATATTTTTTTAATTTTAAGAGCCTCTTATTCAATCCAAATTCTGGAAATGTCCACCTAGAGTAAGAATTGATCCCCAGAATAAGGCCAGCCATAAGGTGACAGCTATGTCAAGAGCACACAGTCCACCAGGGAGTTGGAAATATTCATTCAGGAAGCTTTCACACTGTTTAGAAACTTCATCTGTGTCTTCATCATAATGGATATTCTCTGTTGGTTGGAGAAGAATCTTTATATTCTAAAAAGTCTTGCATATGAAAAAGCAGCTCAGTGAACTTCCTATGACCTTATCACTGGGACTGTTCTGTTTGAAATTATAATCTTGAAGGTCAATAATTTGTTTTACTACAGTTTGAGATGTAAAGCAGGATACATGCAACAAGCAAGCTTTAACCAACATAGAAAATTTCCTTGTTATATACGATATTCTTTCATAGTGGAGCACATTTGGGGATGAAGTTCCTCAGTGCAATAATGTTATTTGTGAAAATATTTTCTTTCTGGCTTTATTGCATTATTTGGCTGGGCGAGGAGTTAAAGAAATATGAAAAGTGAATATGATTTAGTGTTGTCAGATTTCATTCACAAACTAGTATGAATTCAGTAGTGATAATAGCTATCTGTACAGAAGGAAACACTTAGGCAAAAAAAAATTACCCCCAAAACTTAGTAAAGAGAGTTCATTGTGTTAATTTGTTGGAGATAAAATTACAAAACTATGTAGAATCCTAAATCTGAACTGTTGCTGGAAAAGTAGTTTTTACTGTAATATTCCAATACTAAGAAATCAGTTTACTATATGATCTCAAGAAAAGGAAGGTATTTCCAAAGGTAATTCAAGAATCTACCTGAATAAAGTTACAAATATATTCAGGAGAAAAACAATAATATTAAGTAATCTTTTACAACTTTGAATTAGAGCAGAATTAAACTTGGCAGCTTCATCTGGGATATTTCAGATGAGGAGGTACATGTCCTACAATAAACCCAAGACCCTGATTGGCAGGTCAAAGAGTGTTTTTATTTAATTAAACCCATGGAGGGAAGTCCTTTTGGGTTCACGTTGGGCTGTTGAGAAGGAAAATAAAAGAAGGATGAGACCGTCTTCATTCATTGTGGTTGTGTGAAGGGCTGCCTTAGATCCACTGCATTGAGTTATGCCCACTTCCCCACCCGCAGGCAGGCATATACTCCTCCTGAGGGCTGGATCTGGAGAGAGTCTGGCAGAAGGCATTGTTTGAGTCTGTTTCTGTTACCCTGATAATTTGTTTTTTTGCAATACTTGTAAAGCATCAGTTTTAAGTTTCAAGCATACAGCCCACCCACTGAGGCAAAGTGTTCATTTCTTAACTAAGCATATGCCTGTTTCTTAGAGAGAATGTGAGGAGAGGTGAAAAAGGCTCCGCACTGGGGGAAATAAAGAACTCTTTAATGTTGAAAGAAAAAACTGAGGCTTCTGAACACCAGAAGTTAAACTACATCGACATGATACCCAAAGATGGATGCCTCATAGTTTCTTCCACTTTTCCACAGATTCATTTATTCAGTCCTTTCAGTGTACAGACATCTAATTTTGTTGTTCACTTACTAAATGTCCAGCCAGCTTTGGGTTTGGGTGTTAAATGATGAAGAGAGGGGGGAAAAAATCTAGCTTTCATGGATCCTTTATCTGTGAAAGGCTTACAAATGAAAAGCCTCTAGGTCAGGAAACCAAAATTTTGTGTAAGCTATAGAGCATCTATGACCTGTCTATAGATGTTTAATATATGGAGTCCAGGCATTTGACTCCGCCTTCCTAGCTTTTTTGAAATTCTCACCCATTCGCTGTGAAGGCATACAATAGGTGCTCAGTAGCCATGCACATTTCTGCACCTGATTATGTTGGCCCTAAATTGTTAGATTGGAGTCATTATCCTCGAAGGATACACATACCTGCCACAACTGCTTCCAAACATCACACCCCTGCTGAGTGATTTCTACTGTATTTCTTAAATACCACATTCTCTAATTTAGAAAATAAAGGGAAAAGAATGAAATAAAATGTGAAGATAATGTCAGTTAAGGTGTTAAAAGAATAATGGATAACAGGGTGGAGATTAAAGGTACAGAACTGGTAGAGTAAGCAAAATGGCCTCTCAGAAAAGATGGCAGCTAGTCTGAAACTTGCCAAGGATGATAATAACCGGAACATGAGAGGAGCCAGGGGGCAGATTATTTCACTTAGGGGAAATATCAAGTGAAAAGTACAAGAGAAGGAACGAGTGAAGGGGTCCTAGAAAGAGAGAGTAGGCTGGAGTGGTAAAGGGAAGGTACAAGGGAAGGGCTTGGAGCACCAAGCAAGGATGAGAGCACACAAAGCCTTATAGGCTCTGATAGCATGATCCTGCAACTTTATCTTCCAGTTTCTTATTTATAGCTATTCAGATGGAGAACAGTAAGTTGAAATTTTAAAGGACAAGATGAATCAAGTCAAACTTAACACAAATTAGACTAAACAGAAATTAAAATGTGTAGTAAGTTTTTAAATAGCAGCTAAGTCACTTAGAGTTACTCTCCTGAGAATTACCCTTATTATAGCACAGATGTGAGGATTATTGAATTCTGTGAGGTATCTTATAAAGAAAAAATTATAGATCCATGTTAAGGTTTTAACAATTTAGTGAGTACAATTAAATGAATTAAATTGAATTTCTATGATTATTTTTACTGCTACTTAATAAAAAAAATATAAGAAATTGATTTAGTTGTGTGTCAACCATAGTCATTGCATAAAATAATATACTGTGTTTGGTTTCTAGAAGTTTTCGTTCTTCATTGAGCCAGGCTTAATATGGAGTTCACAGGTGGAAAATGTGTTTTGCTCTGAAAACCAGATATCCAATGTCAACATTTTTCTGTTAAACTATTAAAACTAAAAGAAGCCTGCAATGAAATAAAAGAGGCAACATTTGATGTAACAGAAGCAATTAAAATGGGCCTTTCTGCCAAAGGCTGTCAGAGAAATTTTGTGAGGCCACTGAATGAAAGGGAAGAGGAAGATTTTCATACAGTAAGAATGAGGAAATGCTTCAAGTTCTGCATTGAAGAATAGATGGTTAAGAATACATTTAACTATATTCGTGAACTCATTATTATTCTGTGGGAAGAAGTTACATTTATAGGATCTCAGATAGCACTTGTAGGATCAGCTCATTAAATTCCTGCTTGAAAATTAACCATCTTCTAGGTTATCTGTAACCAATCCTTTAACAGACATGTGCTGGTCTGGACGTACTCTACTTGCAATCACTTAGCTGGTGGTCAGGGAATGAAGATTAATTTTAATATTTGCCTTAGGCAAACAATTCAGAAGGCAGATCTCCTGTTAAAATGTTATGTATTGCTAAACCAATTATGAAATATAAATGATTTCTGGATTATCTCAGACCAAAAACTTAACTATAGAAACTTCCCATCTAAAAGTAATTTCTTGAAAGAAATTATTTACTTTTTCTCATTTTATAAGGTCATCATATCTTTGAGATGCAACTGAAGCATTTAAAATTACAACATGTGCAGCTTTTGTCTCCTCATAATACTTAATAAATACATTCTTGTTCATTTTCTTCAAGCTCTAAGTTCCAAGTTTTTTGATTTCTTGGCAATTTGTTTTCTGTGTAGATGTGCCATAAGACAGATGGTATCGACTGACAATTTGTTACACACAAGTTTCAATAGAGGAAAGTATCAGAGAACTTGGTTGGAAGTTGTTTGACTTACAAAACGTATCTCATTGACACAGACAACATAGTAAGGGCAAGTGAAAAAACTGGATATCTCCCAATATTGCAAAGAAAAATATATTTCCGAAACTTAAAGTATATTAAACACAGTTCTATTATAAATTTGAAGTTATTTTTAAACTATGTGGGAACTACTTAATATTTTGTATTCTGTTGTGATCCCAAAGTGAGATAATAATATTCCAGGTCATTCAAATTATTTTTCAATAGAAAATACAGAGAAAATGCTGACAATGATTGACAATTAGACATTTAAAAAGAAAGCCCTTGTCTTTCATTTAAAATACTCAATTTTTACTTAGATTTTTGGTTTTAGTTTAACAGTCATTGTAGACAACGTGATTGTCCCAGAAAAAAAAAATCTTTAGACAATTTAATCACTCAATTTACCATATTACTCTTTAGTATGATGAAACAAGTAGCTTGTGTTTGGGGACCCTGTCAGTTACAGATTAGCATTACTAGAAGTGGTATAGATCCCCCAAATGGGCTTGAAGAGAATGCACACAGAAGACACTTTCTTTTTAGTTTTCAAAGAATATTCTTCCAGATGTAAATCAAACAAGGAGACTTGTAAAGCAAATGAAAGCCTTAGATGTTGAACTTTTAGATTTCTTAATAAGGAAGACAGCAATGTTATTTAATATAGGAGGAATGTTGCCTCAACATTGTTGAGGGCAAGAGATGTCATAAAAATTAAGATGTTCAGATTTAAAATGAGAGGTTAGAGGAGCCCGGAACAGAACCCAAAGTGCCCCACACAGCCAGGAATACCTGGCTGTGGTTCCTTATTCACCAACATGTGACTGCACCCAAACCACCTCCATCTTGGGACACTGCAGCCACCAACATAGCCCTTCCCATGTGGTAATCTCCACTGTGGGGCAACAGACAGGTGGCAGCTGTCCCTTGCAGCACCACACGCCACAGTATGCCATCACTAAATAGGTCACCTAACACCATCCTTCACACAGCCCATTCTTCCAGCCCCATCTCTGAAAGTGGTTGCCTCCATCTTGGAACACCTCCACTGCCATCTTGAGTCACTTCTGCTGCCACCTCTGCCACCTTCAGTTGGAGCAGATTCCATCTTGGGACACCAACTGAGGCCTGGAAGCCCAACCATAAGGTACCTACAGGTTTGACACTAATGCCTCCACCAACAAGGGATGTGGCCACTTTCATCTAGGGACAACAACCAGGACCTGGAAGACTGTCACCAACGTCCTTGTGGGCTGGGTTGTTCCATCCCTACTAGGTGTGCTAAAGTCCCCATCCTGTTGCAGAGGCACTAGTGAACCTTGCATAGGGTTGCCTCTCTTTTTTTTTTCTTCCTGCTAACAGCCAACTTCTGTTGATTCCCCTTTAACCAGTCCTATAATCTAATACCTCTATATTCCCATATCCTATCTCATAAACATCATATCCTATGCCTCTTCTCTCTTTGTACACTACTAGAACCTGTAAAACCTTATGCAAACCTACTGGCTGTATGGTAGAAGATAACCATACTTGTAATTTCTGTTTATAGCAACAAAACTGTAATGGTCTAAATAGAAGCTAATTGATTTATGGCTACATATTAGTTGCAATGGGTGCTGTAAACATTGATCTCCCCCTTAACTGGCAGGGACACTACAAGATTATAGAATAGAAACTGTAATACCTCAGATCCACACTGCAAGAGAGGAAGACACATAGAAGAACATGAAGAAATAATGGAGGAAAATGCCCCACACAAACCAAGATACTATAACAATAGAATTCATTGACAGTGCAATAGATGAAATGACAGAGAAGGACTTCATAATGTACACAATTAAAATTATCTGGGAATTAAAGAATGACCTAAGTGAGCAAATACAGAAAAAAAAAAAAGATCATTCCAATAAAGAGATAAAAGAGCAAATACAGGCAACTATTGATCCTGCCAATAAAGAGATTAGACAGCAAATACATTTAGCAAAAGATTATTTGAAGAAATAAATATTTGGGGGAAAACAAACAAACAAACAGAAATCCTTAAAATGAAGGAAAAATAATATAAATAAAAACTCAATAGAAAGCATCATCAACAGATTAGATCACTTGGAAGACAGGATCTCAGACAATTAAGACAAAATATACAATAAGGAAAATAAAGTTGACCACACAGTGGAGATGTTAAGAAACCATGAATAGAACTTCCAAGAATTATGGGATAACATTAAAAGACCAAATCTAAGATTTAGCAGGAGAGAGGAAGGCGCGGAGTTTCAAACAAAAGGAATGCAAATCTTCAATAAAATAATGTCATAAAATTTCCCAAACATGAAGAATGAATTGGAAAATCAAATACAAGGGTCTTATAGGATACCAAATGTACAAAATTACAACAGATCTACATTATAATGAAATGACTAGCATACAGAATAAGGATAGAATTTTTAGAGCCACAAGAGAGAAGAATCAGATTACATATGAGACCAATTCAGATCTCAGCAGATTTTTCAGCCCAGATCCTCAAGGCCAGGAAATCTGGAACAACATACATCAAGCTCTGAAAGAAAATGGATGCCAACCAAGAATCTTGTATACAGCAAAACTAAGCTTCAGATTTTATGATGAAATAAAAACCTTCCATGATAAACAAAAGTTAAAAATTAAAATGAATTTTAAACAAAAGAAACTATGAAAGCAGATCTGTTTCATATTCAAAAAATTAACAAAACAAAAAGCTGCTTTTAATTCTAGAAGTATTTGGATCCTCTAAGTATAGAATCATGTCATCAGCAAATAATGATAGTTTGAGTTCTTCTTTTCCTATTCATATCCCTTTAATTTCTTTCATCCATCTAATTGCTCTGGCTAGAGTTTCAAGAATTATGTTGAACAGAAGTGGTGAAAAAGGGCCTCCCTTTCTTGTTTCAGTTTTTAGTGGAAATGGTTCCAATTGTTCTCCATTTAGAATGATGTTGGCCTTGGGTTTAGCATAGATAACTTTTACAATGTTCTTAAGATTTTGGCTTGGCTACCCCCTCTCAACAATCAAAAAAGGGTAATAGTGGTTAAGATTCAGAACTCTAAAACCTAAGAAAAATCATGCATTATTTCTGGCTTAATTATTTACTAATTTTATGAAACTGGGTGAGATGCTTCATCTTAAAAAGCCAATTTTTTTTTTCCTTAGAAAACATAAATTATTAGAGCTGCCTTACAGGATGATGAAAAGGTTCTAATAAGCTAAGGGATAAACTTTAGTAATATGCCCCTCTCATTTTAAATGATCAATGAAAACTCATTAAAAATGATGAACAGAAAAGCATTATTCAACAGGTTATCCAACAGGAAAGTCACATTTATCTTGGGCTTTGCTTGAATCTCTTTTATATTCAAGAAGGTTTTTTTTTAAGTTTTAACATATTAAAGGTCTGTTTTCATACACATAGGACAATTAATATCACTGTCATATAATGGTAGCTAGATATCTTCTAACAAACCAAATGCTTTATTTTTTAATGTTTGAGGGAACATAATATAGTTGATGCTACCAACAATAAAGACATAAAGTCAATCCATTTGCTTAATCATGGCTTTATTTCCACATGAACCTGTGACGTATACATTACCCAAGCAAACTACAAGAACTTCTAAATAGTTTTATAATACCTACTTGGAGATTTTCTTCATTTTGCCAGAAGTAGGTGTGAATGATTCAGTTTTCATTAAGTGATGTCTACGGCAAATATCTCTAAATAGCCACCAAAATAAAATACTGATACTGGTCATGTTATAAGCCAGTAAAGGTGTGTAGCAATGATTCTGCTCTAAGATGATAAATGAGTTGAGGTCTGTTTCAGGGTCTTCTTTATGCCATGTATCCTGGCTAAAGTAACAGTTATTTTTTGTGTCAGAGGGAAAAGACAAAAATAACTGAGAGAAAACTGAAGATAACTCTTAATTCTTCTGTATATATATGACCATTAGCCAACTATGTCATATGGCCAAGCACAATGTCAGAGAGGTCCTACATTCTTCCTACACATATTGTAGTACAATGGTTAGGAATCTATAATTGATTTGTCACAAGAAAAGTATGTTGGATCAGTATTAATAAATGTGGCAGTCAAGATCCAGAATTTCACTGCCTACATGCATAATCTAAACAAATCACAAATCAAGTGCTTGTTTCTTCAAAAGTGTGGGGGAAAGATTTGAAAAAAGTTTTCTGATTGAAAGCGAATGGTAAGGTCTTGATCTCTTTGACCATGTTCTAGGAAAGCATATCTGATAGAAGAATCAATCCATAAATCTTCCTTTTCTAATAGAAAAAAAAAAGATGAGGAGAGCATTAAGCACACAAGTGGATGAAGCCACAGATATCACTAATTCATTTGGTCTTTCTGATAAGATCTTCCCTTTATAGAGGGAAATTGCTTTAGAAAAGAAGATGAAAACCAATCAAACATAAAGCCATATTTAAATCCAATCAAAGAAACTAATCTCCCAGGAAGGATGGTATTATGGTTTAGATACTAGGTGTCTTCCAAACACTCATAGGTGAGACATTGTAAGGTTTAGAGTAGAAATTATTGGGTTATGATTGCCTTCACCCAATTAGTGAATTAGTCCTCTGATTGGATTAACTGAGTGGTCACTGAAAGCAGGTAGAGATGGCTGGAATGGGTGGGTCACTGGGGACATATCTTTGGGATATGTTTTCTATCTGGCAAATGGAATTTCTCTATATACTTTCCAATCAACATGTGAGCGCCTTTCCTCTACCACACTCTTCCAACATGATGTTCTGCCTCACTTCAAGCCTCAAGGAATTCAGTCAGCTGTTTACAGACTGAGATTTCTAAAGCTAGGAGCCCTCAAATAAACTTTTCCTACTTTTCAATTGTTCTGGTTGGGTCTTTAATTTGCAACAGCCAAAAACAAACAAACAAACAACAACAACAACAAAAAAAAAAAACACTGACTAAAACAAATGGTGAACCGCTAAACTGGAAAGATGAATCAAACAACATTTGAACCTGAGAACCAACCCTGAGATTTAAAAGTCAATGAATCAGTGAACTCCTAATCAGTCTGTTTCTTCAGAATACCATGACCTAAAAGCAAATTGATAGCCATCAATCATATGATGATCTTGCTAAAATGATAAATGATGAATGGAGACCTGCCAGGTGAAAACTCACAGTAAGATTGCTTTGGGTAACAAAATGTAGGTCCAAGAGTGCGTTCATGACATTGGTAATGCAGAAAACACAGGCACCCTCAGATAGATAGCATGTCTAATATTGAAGGATGTCTGATGAGAACACTTTACTATGAATTTCAGGTCATTTTGCTGACTAGAAAGAGGTGATGCATATCAGAGACATCCACAAATGAGCAAATTTCAGAGTTTCTCATGTTGTAAAAATTCATGTGTTCTTTCCTCAGAAAGTCTCAGCAGCCTAACAAAAGAAAGTCAATCTAGAGATGATCCAGTGCCTCAAGATCTAACTCAGCAATTAGGAATCTTAAGGAGAGCATTGACTGCTGATAAGATACAGGGCAACATGGAAGTGGGCAATAGCTCTCCTCTCTTAAGATAGAAAGGAAGGAGAAAAAAGAAGGAGGGAGAGAGTTATGATGTGTATGACAGCTATAAATACAGTTATTTTAAAGAAATAAATTCATGACTCAATGGAGATAGGGAGTAGTATATATATTATGAATTTCACCTCCTTTTTCTCTGATTCTATTCTAATTAAAAGTAACCTTTTGATTAGTCCTCAGCTTTCTAGTTACCATATTACATACTAGAAAAACATTGTTCTAAAGAACAAGTAAAAAAAAAACAGTTTGGTTCTGAAAAAGTGACCCAATTTCTCTTGGATTAAGGCATTAAGTCAAATATTTGGGGATCACTTGTTTTTCACAATATAGATTCATGCTGTCTATAAAATTGACTTTCCAAATTCCAACAAGATAAATGGAAACATTTATAACTAGTGCCTCGAGGAAACTGGAACAATTATGATGTCCTCCCCTGAGGAGAGGAGAATAGATAAATAGATCTCATGTGTCTGTGTGTATGTGTGTACATATTTGTGGGTGTGCATGTGCGTATGTTTATAATGTGACTAGGTTCATTTCACATAAATGTTTAGCAACAGATGTGAAGTGTAAACTTTTGCTCTTTTCCATGCATTGTCTGCAAGTTAATTCTGAGGAAGGGGCATGATTCATGTATGTGTACTGGGAAAACATAATGAAACTAAAATTTAAAAGCATCTAGGTTTTCTAGTGCTTCAACGCTTCTTTTTCTCTCTATGGAGTGCTATGTTTCTTGAATTATTATCTTAAAGGGGATTCAATAAAACAGGGGCATACTTTTGGTTTCAAGTAATAGCTGTGTCCCACGCTTCCAGCCCAATATGTCCCCATCCAAATTCTCTTTAGAAACAGAAGCAATGGCATGCAAAGATACAGTTGGCAACAAAAAAGTACAACACACCATGTGCAATTCACTTTCCCTGGTAAAAGAAAGAGTTGTTTGCTGGCACAGGACACTGGCTAAAAGTCATCCTCAAGTCATTTCATGTGGCTGAAGATTGCAACAATCATTTATCTCCAAAATGGTGCCTGGTGAATGGAATATGATTTGGTCAGGGACCATATTCAAGAACTTTTGTCTACATAAAGCCTAAACAGACAATTTTTAATCTCTGCTTTGTTTTTTGTTAATCTTAAATTAAAGCAAAGCAAAATCGTACTTAATTTTGGGGTTTTGATGAAAGTGAAAGTACAAAGAGAAGGGAACAGCACTGTGACAGCTTTGTAAAAGTGAAAATATTATATTGTCTCTCTCTCCAAATCCCACCCTTGCCCCAAATCTAGCCCAACACTAGAAACTGTAATACTAAACAACATAGTAACAAAATATCATTTCCACATAGAATGTGCTTTCACCAAAAAAAACTTTCAATTAAAATCTTCTAATTGCAATGTAGCAATTTTTTGTCTATGATATTAAAATGAGTCAATCAAGGAAAAAATCTTCACTGTGTCCTTGGAATGGAAAAAATTTTAAAGAAAATGATCATTGATAAACACTTGTTTTTACAACCCATAGCATTTAATTTTTGCTAAAAATTTTTAAAAAAACCAAGGTAATTTATTTCAAGTCAACAAAATCAATTAAATGATGTTTGTCAACATAGAATCTATTATTAAAAGGTCACAGAATAATTAATAGTTGATTATCCATGAATTAACAAATGTCTTCTTTTTCTTTCCTTTTTCCTAATTTAACTCTGACCCCTGATTCAGCCTTAATATAATCTAATCTTATCTACATTTTGATCGTATTCAGCTATGATTACATATTATCAAAAATATCTAAAGAAAAGATTATAGGTATACATATCTTCCTTATGAAACACAAATATACAAAGAGCTTTGGATTCACACTTTGAATTAAAGACTTACTCAACTCCAGAACAAGTATTTATCCTAATATAAATAATAATCTTCCCCATTTATTGATTATTGATTTACCTCAAGCTAAGTTCTTTAACTCATAATGTATAATCATTATGAAAATTCCACCATTTGGCTAATATGACTTTAATTTGTATATTAGCAAACCAAAGTTAATATGTTTATTCATGGCAAAATATCTATGGGCTGCCAAGCATTTACTTTCTCACATGTAATTAACAAACTCATCTTTAATTTTTCAGTTTTCATATTTTATATTTTGTTAAAAATATAGACCCAACTTTTCTGCTCTACAGGAAAAGTTACATTTTCACAACCATTGTGTTTTTAAAACAGTGTTTTAAAATGAAAACATAGCAAAGGTGAAATTATTAGGTAAATTAATTTATCACAGGAATCAACATCTGAATGGGTGTTCTATCTTTGCCTTCATTACCTTTCCCTGCCTTGATCCCTACACTTAGATAATTTAGAGTTTATAGGGATAAACGTCTTAATATATCCCCTTCTAATATCCAGCATTCTCTACCTACACTCCATGAGACTATGTTTAATTCTTTTTTTTTTGAAGTAATTTTATTTTTTTATTGTTGGTTGTTCAAAACATTACATAGTTCTTGATATATCATATTTCACACTTTGATTCAAGTGGGATATGAACTCCCATTTTTACCCCGTATACAGATTGCAGAATCACATCAGTTACACATCCATTGATTTACAAATTGCCATACTAGTGTCTGTTGTATTCTGCTGCCTTTCCTATCCTCTACTATCCCTCCTCCCCCCCCCTTCTGTAATTTATTTCTCCCCCTTATATTTTTTTCCCTTTCCCCTCACTTTGTATGTAATTTTGTATACCCCTGAGGGTCTCCTTCCATTTCTATGCAATTTCCCTTCTCTCTCCCTTTCCCTCCCACCTCTCATCCCTGTTTAATGTTGATCTTCTTCTCATGCTCTTCCTCCCTACTCTGTTCTTAGTTACTCTCCTTATATCAAAGAAGACATTTGGCATTTGTTTTTAAGGAATTGGCTAGCTTCACTTAGCATAATCTGCTCTAATGCCATCCATTTCCCTGCAAATTCTATGATTTTGTCATTTTTTAATGCAGAGTAATACTCCATTGTGTATAAATGCCACATTTTTTTTTATCCATTTGTCTATTGAAGGACATCTAGGTTGGTTCCACAGTCTTGCTATTGTGAATTGTGCTGCTATGAACATCGATGTAGCAGTGTCCCTGTAGTATGCTCTTTTTAGGTCTTTAGGGAATAGACCAAGAAGGGGAATAGCTGGGTCAAATGGTGGTTCCATTCCCAGCTTTCCAAGAAATCTCCATACTGCTTTCCAAATTGGCTGCACCAATTTGCAGTCCCACCAGCAATGTACAAGTGAACCCTTTTCCCCACATCCTCGCCAGCACTTGTTGTTGTTTGACTTCCTAATGACTGCCAATCTGACTGGAGTGAGATGGTATCTTAGGGTGGTTTTGATGTTTAATTCTTTATGCTGTTAATGTCTAACAACATTTGGTAAATTTGGTCTTCTACTCAGCATATAACTTCATTGAGACCATCCATCATTTTAACCCTTCCTTGTGTTGGAGGCAGTTTTTCTGAGGAAGTATCAATAGCTAGCTCCCTTTATTTTCCTACTGCAGGTCTGAAATTGATGATATATAATGACTATTCTTACTGATAATAACAAAGTTACAAGATGAAAATTAGCAAGAACACAAAGGGCCTCATAACTGAATCCCAAAATCATTAACTGCAAGACACTAGCAAGGCTGGGCTCAAGCTGACTTCACATTCCCCAGAACTACCTGGGAACAGATTTTCTAAAGGGGCAGTGAGCAAGAGAACAGAGAAAGGCGGGGCTAAGCCACACATGCCCAGCTCTTATCCTCAATGTTAACAGCCAAGGAAGTTTCTTCACCTTCTCAAGAATGAAATGAATATACCTTTTCCCTACTCATACATTGCTGATGGGACTGCAAATTGGTACAACCATTATGGAAAGCGATATGGAGATTCTTCAGAAAACTTGGATTGGAACCACCATTTGACCCAGCTATCCCACTCCTCAGCCTATACCCAAAGGACTTAAAGTCAGCACATTACAATGATGCAGCCATATCAATATGTATTGCGCTCAATTCACAATAGTTAAACTATGGAACCAACCTAGGTGCCCTTCAACAGATGAGTGGTCAAGAAAATGATGGGATTTTACTCAGCCTTAGAGAAGAATGAAATTGTGGCATTTGCTAGTAAATGGATAGAGCTAGAGAATATCATGCTAAGCAAAATAAGATAATCCAAAGAAACCAAAGGCCAAATGTTTTCTCTAATATGTGGATGCTAATTCACAATAAGGTGGGGGTGGCTCGGGAATAATAGAGTTACTTTATTTTTAAAAAAATATGCCACTTCATTTTCCCAGGTGTTTTAATTAAGTTAATTAATTTAGACTTCCTCAGGAGGTAAATAGCATAATTATTACCATACAGACAAGAAACTGAAGCACAGAGGGATTGAGGATCTTCCCTAGGTTGGCACAGTTCATTGTTGGTGGTTGGATTCAAACCCAAGCCGTGGGTCTCCAGGATGTTCTTCCCCGCTAAATGGTGCTGCTTGTAATGACAATCACATAGCACTTAATTTTGACAGGAAGTTATAAGTGAGAATTCACTGAGGCCTGTTCTTCACTCACATATGAACTGGAGTAGTGTAGATAGATAGAGTTGCTGAGCAGAGTGGAGCTCACTTAGGCCCAGAGATGTCTTGCAGCTCATTAGTGAGAGGACAAGTGTTCAAAATATGGGCCTCCTTTCTTCTTGTCCAGGACCTCATCCTTCATACCCTGAGTGACTAATTAGAGTGTGTTTCACTGAAAAATACAGGTAGAGAGGAGTGAAGAGAGGGAAGGGGGTATGGAATTAGGAAGGATACTAGAATGAATTCAATATTATCACTCTATGTACATATATGACTGTACATCTGTTCATCATGTACAACCAGAAGAATGAGAAATTATACTCCATCTATGTATAATGTATCAAATTGCATTCTACTGTCATATATAACTAATTAGAACAAATTAAAAAAATGAAATATATAATGCGATATACTATTAAAAACCTCATTTGCAGAAAAGAAAATAATCAGAAATTGGAAAGAAGAATTCCCATTAAGACTTTAATCATTGCCTTAAAATTCAATTTTTAAATTAATGATGTAAATTAAAAGATAAATTGCAGGATCAGTTTTATTTACTAATTTCAATAGAGAGCTCCCCATAGGAAGAGTAAGCTAAACACAGAATACAATATTTAATGGAAAGAGCAACTGAGAAAGAGCAAGAAGATCATTTCTCAGTTTACAATTAAGGACACATACATAATTAAAACCCTGAAACCAAAATGGGTGATGTGGGTGGGAGGTGAAGAAAAATCAAAATGATGAAAGTCTTACGAATCATCTCCCTTAGGGTAACTGTAGGGGCTCCCTGGAAAAATTGCCACAATAGCTGAGTGAGGTTTGGGTACCTTATGTTAGAAGTTTGCGGAATGATAAGAACTGATCTGGAAGCTTGCAAATAATGCCGAAAATCAGGACACTGTATATTGCATTAACAGAAAAAAAACTCAGGAGGTGACGGTACCTTTACAGAAATATTTAGAGTACATGATTAGGGAAAAACAAATTTTAAAGATAACATGCATTATTCTTGGTTTTAAATCAGTATTTCAGCTATTTTATAGCAAGTAGTGTTAATTCGTTGTGACTCTTGATCCAATCTCAAATCTTGAAGGCAATTTTCCAAAAATGTGAATTAACTTTACAAAAGTGGATATTATGATGTAAGAAAAGAAGAGACTCCAGAATGTCAGTCAGAGATTCAGATACCAGTTACTCCATCAATCACCTCTGTAACTCTGGCTGATTTCCACTTTTTAGAGTGCATTGTAAAGGGATGAAATAGAAAAGAATAATTTTCAGTGTTCACTTGTACTCACCTTTCAGAAGACATATCTGATACTTTAGGAGAAACAGTTTTCCTAGAGATGTGTAGTCTGTCAATAGCACAACTAAGATTAGAATCCATATATTCGTTTCCTCTAAATAATCTCTGTGGTTCCATTTAGTTCTAAAATTCAGCACTTTTCATCCTTAAAATGTGTTTAAAGCATATTGTATAGTTTAGCCCTACTGAAAACAATGTTCGATTGTTTATAATTCTCTGCTTTACTTATACACCTAAGAGGGAATGATTCTTAGAATTGCAAGAAGAGCCAACCTCTTATGAATGATCTCTGCATTCATATACCTAGCCTCTTACCAATACACCTCTTATCAAGATAAACCACCCACTTGAGTCAAATGTATGAAAGATGATATATCATGAGCTTTGTAATGTTTTGAACACCAATTTAAAAAAAAGATAAACCAAAAGGAGAATCATGTGACTTTCTCTGAGAGATGCCTATGTGGCTTTCCTTTAAAGAGAAAAGAAGATACTTCAAGAGAGACAGTTTTATAAATATTTGGATTTCCAGCATCTGGCCTTCTGTCTGACAAATGAATATTAGTGAATTCATATAAATTCCTGAGCATAATTTCGCAAAGTCCCTTTTGCATGTGTTATCTGTATATTACAATCCATTTTCAAATCTTGGACAACTGCAATGTGTGTTTATCCATCTTATAAAAAGCTGTCAATAGTGCTACAACATTGCTCTCTAGATATTGACTTTAATGCCCATCCATTCATGCTCAAAGTGTATTCATGACAACTAGTCATTTTCTAATCTGAAGAACAACATAGTGATCCCTGAATTAAACCTTATATATCTATATTACTTCATTGCAGTCAAAGAATGTGAATGAACATCAGTACTTGGGAGTACTTTTTGGTTTTGTTTCCTCCCAAAACAATGGCTAAGTACCAGGAATATTCATTTATACTCAATGAGTATTCCATAAGAAATAGGAGGCTAAAAGGTACAGGGACATCTACATATGCTCATTCACAATACCATTATCCTTATTTTGTCTTCTAGTACAAAGAAGCAGCAGATGAAGGAGATGGTCATCTACTCCTCACCTGTGCAAGATCTCCCTGCCTCTTCTAATCTTAGGCACAGGCTCAAAAGTTACACACTGGCATATAACTTCTTAAGACATGAAGCTGAATTATCCAGTGTCTTCCTGCCTCCCGGTGGGGTCAGGGTTCCCCTTTCCCCTTTCAGTTCAGCTCTCCTTGTTATCTTTGTAACACTTAGCAAAAGATAACAGATTAAGCCAAGTGTAGAGATAATGAAATATAAATTAGTAGGTTTTCTAGCCTTTATCCACAGCCCTGTCAGAGTATATTATCTGATAGATGGAGTTCAGAGCAAGTCAGTTAAATTTTCCCTTATCAGAAACTGAGTGTGAAGTGTGGTAATGTTGCTAAGTGCAGAACAAAAATCTCTCTCTTTTGCATCCCATGACTGCTCCAGGCAACATTCTTGGAAACCCCTGACTAGGAAGGAAGAGAAGACCCTGAGATATATACAGTGTGACAAGCCAGGAGGCTATGCTTCTCCGGTAACCATCCTATGAACGGCAGTCGCCTGTGGCTGTGACATTACCACACTTTGCTCAGCTTCAGAAAGGAAAATTTAACTGACGACTGCTATGAACAGAAGCCACAGCCTAAACCAGATAATACACCCTGACAATACTGTCAGGCAAAAAAGGCTGTGTTCCCATTGATTTCATCGCATTAGAGACATATTACCCTGAGCAGTGTGTGTTTGAGGGAATATTGTGCACACTGTGGGAATATCAAAAGGAATGCACACTGATTTAGGCAGAAGCAGGCCTCCAAGAGAAGAATCTCTGGAGTGGCCTGCCTGAAACACGTAGCATTTGGCAAAGTGGAGAAGGCGATGCTATTGATGGTAATTATCACTTGGATTTCCATCTGCATCAACTGTTACCTGCTGGGTTTATTTGAAAGAGGAAATCAAGTTCAAATGCACCAAGAGGAAAACTCAACCTCCTCCTTTTTTTTCTGGATAGGTAGCATATGTACTATGAAACATGCAGGCAATGGAGTGTGTGAAAACTAAGTACTCAAATCACCCCAAAGTCTAGTAAATTCTTCCCTTTCATTTCAGAAAGAATTTAGTAGACTTCATTTAACTTGGAGCTCTAAAGCTCTTTTGAAACTTTTCTTTCTTACTGTTTTCACCATCATACATCATCAGCACCTTGTACAAAACAATGTTGTTTCATGTCCACTCAAATAAAGTAATTTTCCTATTTCAATTAATTTGAAAAAATCTACAAATTCACACAATAATGCAATGATTAAAGAAATAGAGGAAGAATCACTTGTAATTTATATTTTTGGAAATCATATATCAGATACCTAAAAGTTTTTAAAATGTTTTAAATATCATTTTTTGTGTGTGTGCACATAGATGGATCAGAAAGGCAAAGAAAGAAATGCACCAGAAAAGGCTATTTTTTCTTCCTGTAAACTCAAAAAAAAAAATGACTAAATTCTAACAACAACTTGAGACTCAGGCTTAAAAAATCAATTCATTTTCATTTTTTAAAAAGTTAAGTAATCCATAATTCAGATTTCCTAATCACTCCTTTCTAAGTGCTTTCAAGAGCATTGTCTCTTCCATCACTATGATCATAATGCCTTCCGCTTCAGAAATATTTTTTCATTTATATACAGTCTAAACATTGAACTTCCACTGCTCACCTTTTTTTAAAATTATGACCTATTCACTTGTAAGTGGTGAATAGGTCATAATTTAAAAAGTCATGGTCTTCCTCACCATTAGTTGGGTTTAGTACTATTCATCCAGGGACTGTTTCTACCTAAGTGATCTACATGATGAGTTAATAATTCCCTGTTATCATTGGTTACATGTGAATATATAAAAAATGCACAAAATGCCTAACTTTTTCCCACACAGTTAAATAATAACATCAAAACTGGAAAATAAAGTGACCACCATTGCCTTAATTAAAGACCAGAATGACTGGCTGCTTAGGGAAGCAGGGACCCTGCAAGAACTAGATTCGGGTTGCTTCTCCACCTCTGCTCTGCAGCTCTCCTGCCATATTCCTGCCATCTCTGCTGCCTTTATCCTCAGTCCCCATTTCTATGACTGAGCCCTTTGGTTTTTGATATAAAAATTTATAACTAAGCATATTCAATGAATATAGAGATTAATTATCAGTATCATAAAGATTTTTAATAACATTATCTTAAATAAAATTCAATAGTTAACATAAATATTCAGTTTTCACATCATGGTAAGTTTTGTCATTAATAACATAAACTTCTGTCAAAATTTCAATTTTCTCCCGTTTTCCATGCTAAATATTAAAGCTTCAATATTTGTTTTCTTTTTCTTATTATTGCCTTTTTTTCTTTATTCCCCTTTATTTCTCAATTTTACTGTCAATTTGGTGTGTCTATAGTGAATATTATAGAGCTAGGTCTTTCTTGAACACATTTTGTCTTCTCTTAAATATTTCATACTGCTTTATTTGAATTTACCTTGTTAATCCCTTTTTCTCTGCTTTCCTATTATTTTTTCTCCTGGCTTTTCATTCTTTAGTCATACTGACAGATTTTGTTTTCCTTAAATGGTATAGAAATTTGCTTTTTTACAAGCTAGGATGATTACTACTAAATTTTGAGCAAATGTTAAAATGTTAACATCTAGGTAATATCAATAATCCCCCTCTCCCTCATCCCAAGGAAGCTGATGGCTGTACCTTCTGACACAAACACATTCCAGATATAGATATTGAATTTTATTTTCCTGGTTTTCTTTTGATATTTGGATATTTACGTTGGCATGGGGAAAAGGCATTGTGTGTGGCGGGGGGTGTTGTGGTGTGTTCACAGTCACTTCGAATTAGTAAAGAGAACACCCCAGTCATCTTTTTAAAAAGAACATACAAATAAACTTTTGTAATTTATTGATTTTAAAAAAAATATCTCTTTTTCTCAAAACTGAATACGATTTTAGGATTCCATGTTTAATTTTTTTTCTTAGAAGACTTTTGATATATTGTGCCATTAACTCTAGTATCTAGTATCTAGGATGTTCAGGAATAAATCTGCTGCTAATCACACTTTTTGTCCCTTGGTAGACTCCTTCAAAATTCTCTCTGGGAGAAGTTATAATTTTCTAAATTTTCATATTTAAGTAAGAATTCTTGTTACAAATCCAGGTCAAAGTAATGAGTTGACTGCTAAGCATATTTTTGGAAATAATTTATAGATTCAACAAGTATTTAATAAATGCATATTATTTGCCCAATAGGTATATACTGCTTTTTGAGAAGAGAGACCTCTCAGAGGTGATTACACCAACAGGGCTCTACCCTTGTGAATGGATCAACGCCTCCATCGTGGGAATGGGTTACTTATCACAGGAGTGGATCTTCATGAAAGGGTGAGTTTGGCAAGTTTCCTGTCTCTGTCTCCCACCTGCTTGCTTGTCCATCCATCATATTAAGATGCAGCAGGAAGGCCTGCACCAGACACCAGCACCATGCTCTGGGACTTCCTAGCCTCTAGAACTGTGAGAAATACATGTATTTTCTTTATAAGTTACCTAGTCTATTGAATCCTTAGTTCAGAAAACAGACAAGAGAAGAACCAAGGAGGAAGAAAAATGTATGATCTGGTGTTTTCAGCCATCTTAACTGCTAAATTATAACACAGTTGGCTCAGTGGTTTATACTGTATTTAAACAAAAACAAAAACAAACTCTTCTCACACCTCATCTTTCACTGACTGCATTGGGTAAGAGCCTGGAGGATGGAATACTATTAATGTCCCTTGCCCAATTGTTAGACTGGTGAATTCAAAGGCAGCTCTATTTAAAATTGAATATTTTTTAAAAGAAATAAAGAAAGACCAAAAAAAAAAAATCTTACTCTCATGCACAAAGATAGGGGGTTAGCCAGGCATGGTGGCTCACACCTGTAATCCCAGTAGCACAGGAGGCCAAGGCAGGAGAATCATTAGTCCAAAGCCAGCCTCAACAAAAATGAGGTACTAAGCAACTCAGTAAGACCCTGTCTCTAAACAAAATAGGACTGGGGATGTGGCTCAGCGGTTGAGTGCCTCTTAGATTAATTCCCAGTAGCCCCCCAATTAAAGATGGGAGGTTAGGTTAGATAACTTTATGAGAATTATTTTTATTCTACAATTTAAACACCTGGAGCTGAGAGCCAGCAGAGAGCCAGTCTGAAATAAGCTTTACCTGTGTTCTTCTTTTCTCTTACCTTGAAGCCATGGTCTAGAAAAGTGATGCATGGTATTGGAACGTTGACAATGGGGGGCATTTAATGAGGTAACTGTGTGCAATTCCAGGATTCCCCAACCATGTCTGTATTCAATTCAAATTTCACAGCTTAAACATAGTACACAGTCCAAGCACAGAGAGTCAATTATTTTCTTTGCTCTATCCCTGTGGTTTTCTCAATATAGTAGACTAGAAAAGGTTGAAATTAGGGGAATGGGTAAATTTATATTTCTACTCCCTCACTGGGCACAAGGCAAATCAATGGCAAATTGTGACACAATCTATTCAGTATAAATAGGCAACATATGAGGGATGTTAGAGTTTTAAGGCATACATTATTTTCATAAAGCAAATAAAGATAATGATGTGTGTTCCATTGAAAAACAATTTTCCTTTCTTATTTTAATGAGGAGAAAAGTGGTAGAAGCAAACCCTTCAGTTTGTTCCATCTGTTATATTCATGTGACGTTTTCTTTTTTCCTTTTTTTTTTTTTTCTTCTTCTTTCCACAGATCAACAAGATGAACCTAACTGCTTCGCTGCAAAGAGGGATGAAAGGGTCTCCACTGTGAACCGAAGTTTCAGCTGAGATGCCTTATCCTGGCCGATGTTCTGAAATTAGCATGAAACGGCACTAGAGGAAACAGAGGGATTCTTCCCTGTTGTACAAAGGACCCTGTGAACTCTCCAAAAGCCTGAGATCTCATTACTGACAACATTTTTTGCCCTCCAAGTTTTCACATGGTGACCTATGGTTTCCATTGGAGCGCGGATGCAGATTTCCTCTACAGTGAAATAGCATGAAGAGAGGGAGAAGCACATTCTTTAAGGAGGCAAGCTGTGCACCACCAACATAATTAGGAAAGCTTCTTGGGAGGAGAGCAGTGGACATCTAATGAGCTAGCAAGGATAAGGTGGAAAATGAGAGTGTGGTTATTTAGTGGAAACACGGTTTGAGTTTTCCTTTAGGTAGGCAGAAAAACAAAAATATTAAGCCTGCTGAAACCCTTCTAGAGTATGGGGATTAAAAGCTCTAAGGAAGCTTAGGCCACTGCAGAAAGGAAAAAGAGAATATTCTGCCTTCAGTAGCTGTTTCTGATTACTACACTTTTAACCCAAATTCACTTCAGAGGATAGAATCCATTTCAGCAGGAAAGATACCCAGAAAATGTTTTTTAATGATTTTAGTAGAAAACACAGGATTTCAGGCAGGTCATGTGATATAGTCAACTAAAGTTCAAGAAAGATTTTGAAAAGAAGAATCTGATTTTAAAAGAGTAAACATCTCAAAATCAAAGACTCTGTTAAGTCTCTTTATATAAAAACCTCTATTAGAATGCATGAATCTAAAGAAACTGTCAATTTGGACACATTGCCAAACTTCTCTGACTCTCTAGCTCTTCATCTACATAAAGACAATAATAGCAGCACCTGTTTCAATAAATTTTTGGTGAAAATTAGCTACAATAATGCATGTGGAACAAAAGAGTACTGTCCCATAGCAGACATCTTTTTCAGAGATGATAAGGGCTTCAGTTGAGGCACTGGCAGTAGCAATGGAAAGAATGACAGTGTTTGAGAAATATGTAAAATAAGAAATGTCTTGAGATTCATTGGATATACATGTAGGAAGGAAGGAATGGGGGAATCAATGATAATTCCCAGAATTTATCATGGACAGTTGATAAAATGTCAACAAGTGAAATGGATACTATGAAAGAGAATGATAATTAAATTGAGAAAGGTGACAAAGATCTTGAGCTGGGAAATCCTGAGGTCTTCATTGATTATTCCAGGACAGGAAAACAAAGTGCTGGCTTTAGAAGACAAATAGCCCTTGCAGGAGACAAGAAGGATTTGGTGCCAGAAGCATGTGGGAAATCTGAGTTTAGTGATATGGAAACCAAAGATTAGAGATGGTCCAAAAGGAAACTATTTAGTGTCATTAAATATTACAAACAAAAGGAGAAAACAATACTCCTGAGAAAGGGAACAAGAAGTCTTAGATACACAGAAGCTGAACATCTACAGAGAGAAAAGGTTTTGTGGATAATACTAGGGAATGATAAAAAATAAGAGAAAGGGTCTAAAGATGAAATCAGTCCTATAATGAAGGGCCTATAATACTTTTTATTTTGCTTGAGGATAATAGAAGAACAATGGATGATTTTAGGCAACAGCATGGGATCATCAAATTTGGTAATTAGGAAGACTATATAAAAACAGAGACAAAAAGTAGAAGTGTAGCAAACTTGGAGTCAGAATTCTGAGTGTTCTGAAGGCCATAAAAAGAATCCAGGGGGAAGTTATGGGGGCCAGGACAAGGCTGGGGGCCTGAGGTAGCTAAGCAGAGAGACCAAGAACATATTTTAGAAGACTGGGGATACAGAAGCAGTAAGGATAAAAGCTCCATTTGAGATCAGACATCTGGGTAGATGGTAGTAAGCACTGGAGAAGAAGGAAGTTTGTTGGTGAAGATTAATATGCATTTTGATTTTTCATTCCTTTTAGACATCGGATTAGAGATGCTGATAGATGTGTTTATAGGTTTGGTCTCTTATTTCCAAAGTATTGGAAATAAGATCTAGAAGTTGTTGGGCTATGTATTAAATTTGAAGTTTAATACTTCAAATTTGTATTTGAAGTGGGGAATTAGAGAATGCTAAAAGAAAATGGGCCAGAAAAGAACCTGAAGAGAACCAACATAGAGAGCAGAAGAGGAGGAGCCTGAAAAGAAGACTTTGACAAAATGACTACTAACACAGGAAAAAAAGCCTCAATAAGTTATATCACGGTGACATCAACAAAGGAGTACTGCTGGAAGGAAATCACTAGGTGATAAGCAGGATCAAATAGTTCAAAGAGGTCAATCAAGTCAAATACTAGAAAGATCCATGGGCTGTAGAAACAAAGTCTTCAATGATCTTGAGAAGGAGGAACTGGTGAAGTAAAGGGAAGATTCTAACTGGGTCTGTATCGATTTCACATCTTTATTTCACAATCTGAGTGATCTGCTGGCAACAATTTTAGATAGAGACTACTCTTCAACAAGACATCCATACCCAGAAGTTAAATTCATGTGGGATCTTAAGAGATGAGAAATGACATGACCTTAAAAAAAAAAAAAAGTTGGGGGGGACTATAAGTCAAAGGATACCAGGGAGAGGGAACACTGTAAGAAAGCCTTATAAGTCTTTTATAGAGGTGTTGGAGGAGACTTTTACACGTTGTGTTGTAATCTCTGTGAATATTACTTGTTCCTTGAATGTGGATACCATTTCCTCAGGGTTTTAGTCATCTACCTGATTGTACTCAGGAGTGTCCTTCCCATTTTTCTGAACTCTTCAGAGTTTTATCTTGGTCAAGATGAAATAAATACTCTATCACATTCCTTCAATAACAATAGCTAATATTTGTATTTGTTTCTCATATGTCAAGAAGTTTCTATGTGCATTATATGCATTGATTCATTTAACCTTAAAAAACATCTAGGCTAGATACAGAGAATTTAGGTAACTTGTCAAGTACTGAAGCCTCCAGATTGTGTTCTTAACAACGATAAATAATATGCCTCTTTATAGAAATCATTCATGCATATTTATTTATCAATTTGTAATTCTACCTGATATGCTTTACTAACTATGCTTATATGCATGCATGCATGCATGTATGTGCATATGCATTTATTATGCATTTTCTTTTGACTTAATTGAGAGCTCCCTAAAGAAAGAAAAGGTAGTAGACATTTGTTGGGTTTTGATCATGAATCCTCTAATATTTTTTTTTCTTATAAAAGTACATAAATTTCTTTTGGGGAAATACTCTGTGGTTTTGCCCTCCATACCTTTCTATGCCTGTACCAGATGGCTTGGGTCATGTCAGTTAGCAGAGCACACTCCTGAGTACTGGTCAGCTTAAGAGTAGACACTAGATAATTTTAATCAGAATAAATCCTTGAACTTTGGGGAACACATGTTCACATAGATTTTCCCCTGGACTTAAAATTTGAAGGACATGAGTCTGAGAGGCTCTCAAATGAGCCTAAGAACAACAACAAAAAAGGAGACAAGGAAAAAGAAAAGAGGTGAAGATATTGAAAGGATAAAAAGAAAGAATTAAAAGTCCTAGTTCTGCTTCTAATGATTGTTTTATTTACAACCTTATACATTTTCTCATATGCCCTAGAAAGCAATAAAATATCTTAAGCTTTTTAAATAAATATGTATTCAGAAGACAAAAAATGGTTGATATTTGCTATTATTTGAATATTTAATGCCCCACAGGCCATGGTACTGAAGAGTAGTAGTGAAAGTTTTCAGAGTTGGGACTTAGTGGAAGTCAGGTTATTGAGGAGTGTGTCCTTGAAGGGGTTAATGTGATCTGTGCTTCTTCTTTCCCTTTTCTTTTTCTGTACTATAGGCAAAGGAATCCTCTACCTTGAGTTCCTCAAATGACGTACCACCATGCCACAGGCCTAGAAGCAACAGGACCAACCTATTGTGGAGTGAGATCTCCAAGTCTGTGAACCAAGTAAACCCTACCTCATTTTAACTTGATTATGTGAGGTGTTTTGTTATGGTATCACAAAGTAGACTAACACAATATTGATAATAATGATGATGTACTGATACAAGTCATACTTGTAAATATGGTATTGTGAAATTTTATTCTGAAAATATCCAGTTGAATTTATTGAAAATAAAATGATTAAACTTTAAGATATCCAAGATTAGAATAAATTTTACACACTTATGATCTTTAATTATAATAATTATTACCATATCCTCCTCTTAATTCAACTAAACCTAAAGAACAGTTGACCTAAGGAACTCTCTTAAAAGGTTTTAGTTTTGACATTAGTTTGAAAGAGATTTCTACTTGAATAGATTCCTGAATTATAAATTGGTATAAAAAATTGCACGTTCTAAAAGAAACTCAGGTCTCAATTCAGTTTCAAAAGACATTTAAGAATTCTTGTTTGCTTCTTAAATAATTAAAGAATATATCTACATGACAGCAAAATTTTGAAAAATGTAACAAATTGTAAATGCAACATTTTTGTTCAATTATTATGTCATTAAACTTGACTTTCCCCAAAGTCCACTTTGCTACCAAAATGAGATCTTCTTGGCTTACATATTCCTTATTGTGATTAAGAAATTGGAGATGGGCTCAGTGGCACATGCCTATAATCCCAATGGGCTCAGGAGGCTGAGGCAGGAAGATTGCTAGTTCAAACCAGCCTCGGCAATTTAGTGAGGCCCTAAGCAACTCAGTGAGATTCTGTCTCTAAATAAAATACAAAAAAGGGCTAAGGATATAGGTCAGTGGTTAAGTGCCCCTAAGTTCAATCCCTGGTACAAAAAAAAAAAAAAAAAGATTAAGAAAAAGGAGCCACCCAACTTTAATGGTGTGTATTATCTCAAACAAATGCAATAAACTTGGCAAGAGTAAGATTTCTGAAGGAGCAAGTAATTCTGTTTTTGCTTTCAGGAAAACTTCTAAATTCCTCACTGTTTAAATTAGGTCTTAATATTTAAGCTATGATACCATAGAAGATATCTCAATGTCAATTGAATTAAGTTAGCATGAATCGAGACTTAATTATGTGTTATAACCTAAGATTAAGAAACTACTTAGTGGTAGAGCACTTGCCTAGCATGTGTGAGGCACTGGGTTCGATTCCCAGTGCCACATATAAATAAATGAACAAAATAAAAGTTTATCAACATCTAAAA
Organism: Callospermophilus lateralis; assembly: GCF_048772815.1. Classification (NCBI taxonomy): domain Eukaryota; kingdom Metazoa; phylum Chordata; class Mammalia; order Rodentia; family Sciuridae; genus Callospermophilus; species Callospermophilus lateralis. The sequence goes on along the minus strand of NC_135310.1, from coordinate 105,173,166 downwards.
AAATATTTTAAAAAATAAACTAATTAAAAGAGTCTATAAATGCAAAACACTTGTATTCTAATGTGGGGTACAGATATATATTATAAATTATACATTTATATATTATAAGTTATATATTTACAATATAGTGTAATAGATTTGACAGAAATATGCATGGTAGAAATGAGGGGATAATCACCTTTCTTTAGGAGAAATAGAGAAGGATGAACCAAAGTGAAATTTATATTCAGAAGAAATTCACCAGGGAGCAGTGTTCCTGGCAGAGGAAAGAGGATGTACAAAGGCCTAAAGTCATGACATAGCATGATTTGAGTTTTAAATAGGTTGTCATTGCCACAGTGTGGTGCGGATTGAAAACTAACTGGTGATAAACCTGGAAAGGTTGCCAGGATTCAGGCCAAAAAGAATGTTAAATGTATTATTTTGGAATTTTGTTCTTGGGGAAACAAAAAATGAGACCGAAAATAGTGTAGAAGGCTATCCTATTCATCATTGACCATTAAAAATAGACAACACCCTACCTATTCATCAAAACAACATTAATCAAAGCTTTATGGTTTATCCACATGATGATATACTACAGTCTTACATTAACTAATCATCCTATAAATAAAGCATAGAAAAATACACTTAATAACAGAAAAAAGAAAAAGAGTGAAAATTTTCAACACATTCTGCATTAAATCCCAGTGTGGCTTTAGTTAGTAATATTTTAGGTAATATATTTTACCCTTTCCTGCAATTTTTAACATTATAAAATATAATCAATTATTATTATTATGAAGAGAGAAAAATAATAAAGCCATTATTATTTCATATTTAAAAACCTTTAGAAGTGGATTCTCCTCTCAACAGCTTAGATGGTCTGGTGTAGAAAAATAAATAATATGTTAATGAAAAGGTAACACTACAATGTATTCAGGGATTCATGAGTGTTATCCAAAATATGCTCAGTTGCTATTACCACTAGTATATCTAGTCACCAAAGCCAGAAGTGTCTGGGAATATTTCTTGAAGCTCAGAATTATTCTCCTTCCCACATTCAATCATCTACTCAGGTCAGTCAATTATATCTACAAAATATTTTTAGTAACCCCTTTCTAACCATTACCATCATTTAGGTCTAAACATGCAGTATCTTATCACTGAATAAGATCCTAATAGTTTTCTTTCTAACATTTTTGTCTAAGTCAAAGATATCCCTCACAGTGTTGCTAAACTGGATGACATAAAACACAAAACTAACTATTTCTTCATGGCATAGAAAGCTGATTGTTAGATGAGATATAAAATCCTTCAAATCTTTTCTGAACCTTTCTCTGTAATTGTCCACCATTCCCTTCCTGATCCTTCAATGTATCAAGACCCTCTCTGCTAGTCACTTCCAATTGCACCAGGTTGCTTCCTACAACCAGGCCTTTGTTTACATACTTGATCCCCATTTCTAGAAGTCTCTGTCCATACAATCTGAAGTATCTTGTTCACAGTTCTAGTTCTATATTATCTGTATATCCCACTAATCTTTTTGAGAAGATGTGCCATGTCTTAATTTACTTTGTATTCCAGAACCTAGCACAATCCCTATGTGTTAGTTAGCTTTTGTTCACTATGTACAAAAGAAGAAAAAGAAAGAAAGAAAGAAAAAGAAAAAAAAGAAGAAAAAAGGAGGAAAAATTCATTTTGGCTCATTGTTTCAGAGGTTTAGTCCATGATGGGTCAACTACATTGCTCTGGGCTTCATGTAAAGCAGAACATCATGGTAGAAGAGCATGGTGGAGGAATACTACTCTGTTCATGGTGGCCAGGAAGCAGAGAGAGTAAAGGGAAGGAGTTGGAGGGAAGATGAACCCTAAAGGACACACCCCCAACCAGTGACTTACCTCCTCTAGCCATGCCATGCCTGACCACTCAGTCAGTCCATTTCAAACTTAGATGGACTGATTTTGTTACTGCATTCATAATCTAATGATTTCACCTCTGAATATTTCTGCATTAACACATGAACCTTTGAGAGATACCTCATTGTAAAGAAAGCAACAGGAGACAGAACCAAGGTGTGGAGACAAAGTAGCAGAATAGAGCAGAATGGCAGATTGCTCCTTGTCCAAGCTTCTAGCTTTATTTATATCAGTAGGTTACATTAGGTCACTGGCATCAGTAGTATATTATTGTTCATTGTGTCATTAGGCAGGTTACAGAGTTAGCTGCGTTATATACCTTATCCCTCAGTCATATACTAGAGTTGCAATGTGCAATGTTAGGAGTTTTGTGTAGCTCTCAAGAAAGTGCATTGTTTAAAGTTACTGTTATGTGGACAGGTTCAGGCATGGAGCTTGGTGAAACATTGTGATTGTCTAACAAGTGCATTCCTTTATTCCTAGAAATTGAGTGCCTGAGATCAAGTTGGAAGCTGATAAGACTCTAGCATACAGCCTCCTCATCTAGGGCATTGTCAGAGCAGGTAGACATAGCACATGTATGAGTTATCTTACAGTTCCTGGAAGAAACTGAAGAATATTTCAAGTGTATAAAACAGAGTGCCTGTTACCACAACCCTCACCCTGCACCCCCATGGGGAGATTGCGCACCAGAGGAATGCTGCCTTGTATGTTTCCACAGCCAGAATCCTTACACCTCATATCCAAATCATAACAGCCTGAATCATAGAGTTTTCAAACAATTAAGTGGAAGAACAATTTGTAAGAGCTAATAGTAATTTCAGCAATTAGTACACTGTACATTCAGAAAGTGAGACTTCAATTGCTTTTAAGGATTGGCAAAAGGGAAGACAGGAAAAACAAGATAATTCCAAATAAAATAAATGCTGTACAATTTACTAAAGCTCTCAATCTGAAATGCAGAAACATGTTCTAAGGAATCTGAGTTTGACCAGAGTCAGAGTTTCTTCAGAGAAAAAAAGCTGGTTTTTAGAATATCTACAAAGATATTTAAAAAACTAACTCTCTGTTGAAGATGGCATAGGAATATTAAATAATCTTGAGTTTTGAATGGATATTACAAATAAAAACCCTACAAACTATCACATTATGATAGTTCCAATTAGCGAGAGTAACAAAAACAAAATACAACTACTGAAAGTTTCTAATATTATTTAGGACTGAATTGCAGTAATAAGCATAGGAAGAAATCTACTCAAGAAAAATGACAACACGTCTGCACAGAGGCTTAAATATTCACAGCAGCATTGTCCAAAACAAAGGAAAATTAGAAAATTGCAATGTCAGTGAACTGGTTGATGGATAAACCAAGTGTAGCATACATATGTAATGAAATACTATTCAGTAAGGAAGAGGATTTTTCTAACCATACATGAATGAAAATCTAACATATCCTGCTAATGAAGGAAAACAAATGTGAGACTGTATATTACCAGGTTCCACTTACTAGACATGTCCAACAAAAACAAATCTATAGAATATAATCACACCTAGAGATATAATATAGTTCCCTAATTATTCTAATAACATATAATCGAAATGCTAAATAAAACTTAAAGTCTCAAAAACAAAATTAGTTTTCCAGAAAAAAATACAATACTACTACAACAAAGCTGAAGAAAAGAAGTAAACAGACAATTGCCATATAAAGTAGGAAAACCATTTTTTAATTGCCTATAAAAGTATTATAGGTCAAGGTAATTTCCTTCAGAATATTTGACCATTTCTCCACAAAGACACTGTGTAACCTTGAGCCACTTACTTAAATTCCTGAAACCTCAATTTATTCATTTCTAAAATTAAGATAAAGTGATACTCAAAGGAGTTATTGGAAGTTTTTGATAAATACACATAAAGGGGTTAATCTTTTAAGATCAGGAAGAAAATCAGGCATCAGGACTATGTAGTCCTCTAAGGTTCACACAAAGATACTGAGTATGACATGAATAAGTATGTTTTAGAGGATCAGTGGTAGAACTGGTAGATCAACACTTGGGCTGGAGTCAAATAAAAATAATTTTCTTAACTTTAAGAAAATATTCTTATATCAAAGTTTCAATATTATAAACGTGTATTTTGTGAGAATTTCAATATCTACAAAGAGCAAATTTAAAATGAGAAATTCAGCACCAAGTTGTCACGTTTTTTTAAATAAATAGAAACTTCCATTATTTTTACTGTAATTTCTATATGTCTTGCACAGAATAGTGATCAGAACAAATGAATTTAGTCTGAGAAAGCTATACTCAATCACCATCTATACCACTTAATAATTTTGTAACCTTAAACTAGTTATATAAGTTATAAATGCTAAGTTCCTTATTTGTAAATAAAGAGTTTTGTCTGGTTGGGTGTTTTAATAGCAAATAAACAAATTATATGCAAAAATTTAGTAAGAATTACTGATTCCTAAAGTCAGCAAAGTTGTGAAAAAATTTCCTAAATGAGTTTTAATACGGATTAAAATATTTTAATGTATAAGAGCTCTCTATTATTATTAACATTACTAGAATCAATTTTAGACAAATATTTTCAGTACCCAAGGTCAGAAAGCTTCTAGGAAAACAAAGTTTCGCAGACAGGGCCCAAAATGATTAATTCAAGGGAACATAGAACCTAGAATATAAGTTAAAATAATAATTCCTGTAGAATTTGGAGGAAACAAAAGATTTATGTATAACTTCATCAGTGGTTTTAAGTAAAATAAGATGTTTACTGGGGTTTTTTAATTTTATTTTTAATTATGTGAAATGTTTTTTATGCTTCCAGGGAGTTTCAAAAAGAGTAACAATGTTTACAGTAAAGCAGGACTGGTTTGAGTTCACTTCAGACAAATTCTTTCATAATGATTGCTAGAATGCAATAATGAATGACTAAGGGAAATTAAAGAAGCTCATATCCAGCCATCTTCAAAAAGAGAAGTTGTGCAGGATTTTGCTATAGGCTAGCTTTCATTTCAGGGAGATAAAGGTTAGAGTAAAATAGGGCTTGCTTTAGATGAGATTTTAGGTCTTAAGAAAGGATGCTCTCTAGAAATTCCTATAAGTTACTGAATTTCCTCAAGGTGCAGTTTCCATATATGCAAAATGAGGACAATAATACTTTTCTTATGACACTATTGTTAGATCAATGATTTCTATAGAGATCCACACACATACATACAAAAAGTTTTCCAGATAGTCACTACATGAACATTGGTATCTGTCTGAGTTTGCTCCTTGAAAATAAATCAAAACACATAAAGTATCCATGGATTTGACAATGAAAGTGTTCCTGAAAGCTTTATCAAGAAATTTATAAACTTTATACCCTAATCTGTCATGCATGTTAAAGAACCTTACTATCTGGATTTAAAACAAAAATTGTGTATGCACGTGTGTACATGTATTAAGGAGATTGAGAGAGTGTGTGTATATGTATTAAAAATGATAAATGTTTATATTTGGGGAATTACTTTTACAACTTTTCTTTAAGTCTAGAACATATTTCAAAAAGTAATTATATACAGCTGAGAGCATATTCCACATTGGCTTTTAAATCACCACAATTTATATAATATCACACATAACAGAGCATTTTAATTTCACAATTCCATGAGGTAGGCATTATTGCCCTAATTATTCCCATGAGGAAACCATAACTCAAGGAAACCTAGAGATTTGCCAAAGTTCACATGGCTAATAAAGGCATTGCTAGGCCTAGAAAACACAACCTTTAATCTTTTCCAAAATGTTTTCAACCCTAATATTTTCAGTTTGGGTATAGGGTTCTTGCTTTTACTCAAGGGAAACATAGAGTACCTATACATAAAAACAGATTTTTCATATGATTTCCCTTAAAGAATATATGGTACATGTCTCTCAAATATCAAAGGAGTTAGGCAAACAAATATTTTGAATTTTGAGTAATAGCTAGCATTGGCTAAGCTACTGAATTCTTTTGGTCAAAGACCATAGGTCCTCTGCAGCTCTGAGGAAATTCAGCTTCTATCCTCATATGAAAATCTTGCAGAAACCCTACAGGCCAACAACTATGCTGTGGGTCAGGTGGTCTTTGGGTCAAATTCCCTAGAGTGAAAATTTCAGAGAATGAGTCCCGAAAGTCCCTTTTGTCTCCCTACATCCCAAACAATCACAGTAATTGGCTCTTTAGAATAAAATGGGAAAGGAAAAACACAGCTGAAGAGAAGTCCAAGAAGACCCTTTCCTGAGGCTTTTCCGTCCCTTTCCACTTACCTCTTGCTCTCTGTAGCTTGCTCATTTGAATGCAGCCTCAACTCAACCATTGCCATGTATTACTATTTAGACCATTTGCAAGGTTTTCAGTGCATCAATTGGTTTCCTTTGCTTTTGCCTCAAAATCAGACTAAGATTGAAGATCAACCTAGAATTAGTGATGATTAAAAGATGCCAATGCAATCAAATACAGAAAGAGAGATGAAGCTGATGAAATTTGACAATATTTATAAATAGAAAGAAGTGGGAAAACAGCAGAGAAATGAGAACGACAGATAAATTATGTCTGTCTCATCACATCCATTGCTCTTCCATATGTTGTGCATCACCTCTAGCAGTTTACCACATTCTAGCTCCAAGACAGTGGGAAGCTAAGGATTTCCTCAGAGGCTGCAGCTCTGCGGTGCTTCTCACCTCTTCTTCGTGGACCCACATTTAGAAAAACAGAAATACTCAACAAACCAGAAGCTTGCATCAGACTGTTCCTCCTCCAGGCCTGATTCTAGGCAGATTTTTTTTCTAGCCTATGGAAATGTTTCAGCATTAATTTGATCATGGCTTCTTTCACACTCTCCTACTAAGCACTAAAAAGGGAATTCACAGAAATTCAAGGGGTGCTATCAGTGACATTTTCACAAGTGTTAAAAGAAATGAATATTGTAATGGATCTCAGACTAAGTTTTCAACTTATTTAGCTCACAGAGTGTTACAGTCCAAGTATGTCAAATAAAAAAAATTCAAATCTTGGCATGTAAACTCAAACCTTTACATTGATACTGTAGCCAGGAACCCCCATCCCATTTTTTTTCCACAAGCAACTCCCTTCCCAACTCCCAGCCCCTGATACCAATATAATTGTGGCTTTTCAAGATGTGTGTATATTACATTTCATGCCTTAGAATACTATTTTTTATTAACTTTAAATAGCACCAATGTGCTTACCAACACATATTAGTCTTGCACATTTAGATCAATCTGTTTGTTCTGATTTGTACTCTTCTAAAAATCTCTGTTCTCATTTCTGGAATTTTAGGACAAGCTTGGCACTTAATGACCATTTGTGGATCTCTTGGTGGTTCACTATCTTATCTGAAAATATATTTAAAGCTAAAATATACCATATAAATGTAATTAGTACTGTAAAGAAATGAAGATCCAAGTATCCTAATCAGGATAAGTTTATTAGCTCTCAGTGCCATAACAAAACACCATAGACCAGGGGGTTTTAGACAACAGAAATTTATTTCCTCATAGCTCTGAAGGCTAGAAATCTGAGATCAGAGTGCCAACATAGTTGGGTTCAGGTGAGTTCTCTTTCTGGCTTACAGGCAACCACTTTTATTCTGTCGCTACATGGCAGAGAATTGAAAGGGGGGCTATCAAGAAAGGGCTTTTTTGTATCCATTTTATAAGGGCAATAATCCCATCATAAGGCCCCTACCTTTATGACTTCATTTAAACTAATTATCTTCCATTGCCCAATCATCCTGAGGGTGATAGTTTCAACATGTGATTCTCAGGGGGACACAGTTCAGTCCATAGCAAGCAATGAGAACTTTATGTGTTTAGTACCCACATTATGCTGATAGCTCATCTCAAACTCAGTGAAACCTAGGAGCTTCACGTCTTTTCACATTTCCCACTGCTGAACCTCTCTCTCTCTCCATGATTTTTGGAACAGTTGGCCTGAGGTCAATAGGGTAGGCCACTATAACTTTCAATATTCAACTTTATCTTTTTGTGTCTTCTCCACTAGACTAAGATTTTCAGACATTTTGATAGATGAGGTCTCTCAGATCTGAATTACTTTCACATTTAATAACCTCACTTTTCAAATGTCCATCTCAATCAATAACCAAAATGGTAAATAGAAAAATGAAGAGGGGAAAATCCTATCCACTACCTGCCTGTGAAACTTTCCCTATGAGTTAAATAAACCCATTATTCTTTGGCTTTTCTCATTTTTAATCTTGAATCCAACAAGCTATAACCATGCACATTTTGTATTTTATCTTGTCCCAGGCAAGTTTTAAAATATCTTCTTACTTCCAAGACCACCATGTCTACTTTATTTTTTGAAACTCTCATTCCAGAAACCCTAACAACAATTTTGAAATCAAATAGACAAAATTTTCTCTAGTTATATTAATGTTGATTCCTACTTTTTTTCCTTTCTAACTGTATGAATTCTAGTTCACAACGAGTCTTATATCACTTTGGATTTCTACAACATTCAGGATTCAATGAAGGAATGATTGAATATGAATTAAATCTATGATGGACATGTTTTGTGTGTGTATGTGTGTGTATATACACACTCACACACATAATTTATTTATTTCCACAATACGATTTTGTAGATCCCTCGGAATTACTTGAAACTGGACTGATTCCATGAGAAGCTCTCACAAAGTACTCTTTGAAAGAATGCATTAATTAGCATTCTCTGACACAGCTGCTGTGCAGGTAGCTGTAGTTGTGAGAGAAGCATTAGGGAAGACACCTGCATAAGAATTGTATGTATTCAGGGAGGCAGTATAAACTAAGAATAGAGGATCTAGCTCAAACAAACTAAAAAACAGAGAGATCCACAAGGGAGGGATTCAGAAGAGAATCAGACAACATCAGGGCAGTACCTCCTTTGGAAGTGTTAGAAGGCTAGGTGGGAAACAATGGGAAGAAAGGGAACAAATTAAATTGCGTGTAAAATATATTTTTAAACATTCCTGATAATAAGTAAAAAGTCAATATTCGCTTGTGTTTATGTGTGTCAAATGCCTCAAGCAGGCCAGCTAGACTTGGAGATGGTATAAGGACTCTGATGCTATGTAGTTTTTTCCTCCTATCCTGCAGTATTATTTGACAAAACTTAACACACAGATTGGCCACCTGTCCTCTCCTTCAGCAACACTTAAAAAGTAAAAGATGCTTGAAGCATAATTCTATATAAAAGAAACTTCAAATCTGAGTGAGTGTGTATATTTTATCTGTCTGGGCTTCACTAAATGTTACTACTGTAAATGTCAAAGAATTCACTCGTTGCATGAAACATTTTTAAGGATTTCTATATGTAAGATAGTCACTTTTCTTAGAGGTACTCAGAAACTGAATATCCTCTCTCCTGCTGCAGTTAACCTATCGTTCGAATTTGCAATAAGAAGGCATACACCCAACTTATTAATTTATTGAGATGATTCTGTCTTGTGTTATTATCTTTTGCTGCTTGATCCTATGTCAATGAAATGTTTTGTTTTACTTGAAATGGTTCCTCTTCTGCTTTAATTCAAATCAGATGGAACACTCTCCTGAGTCCTTCTTCCATTTCTCCAAATTATGCCTTACCAAGACTGTGTAACTTGAAAACTTTTTGTACTCAAAGTTTTGGGTAATCAAGAGTAAAAATTTTACCTCATAACACACAAAAAGTAAAAATTGGTAAAAACTATTGGATATTTCTTGCCAAGAGTAACCTCCCCTTCGACATGGCCTGCTTTGGATCCAATTTTCTGTGTTTTCTGCCCCTACCAGATAGCCTCCAACTACCCTTTACTGTTCTTGGGCAGAGCAGCTCAGTTCTCCTTTCCTTACCCCAAATAATATTTATGTTTGCATGCTCAGAAATTCAAGAAGATGATTTACTGAATAAAGGATTGTCAACTTTAAATTTCGTGGCATTTAGTAGCAAAGCCCCTGAGGGTTCATTGACCAGGGTTCATACTGTAAGAAAGGTTCTATCCTGCTGTTTACAGTAAGACCCTTAAGTCCCGCATCTTATATTTCTCATACATTGATTCAATAACAACTACACATAAAATATCATAGAGCTGTTCCCCAGTCATCAAAAAATCAGTTCATTTTTTGAAAAACCTTACTAATTCTCAGCTCTACTATATATAATGAAAATGAATAGAACCCAGAATTAAAATGAAGATAGATCACTTTCAATCACCTTGCTAAAGATAGGAGTTTATATAACTCAGAATTAGAAAAGAAATAGGAGGAAAGAAAAAGAACCTTTCATTCCCTTAGAGGGAAAAATCCACTGGCTTAATCTCTAGTCAAAGACAGAACAGGATTCTCTTCTCTCTCTGTGGACCTGTGTTGGCACTGGGACTGTATGTTGGCACTGTGACAATATCTCCTGGGTCTCTAGAATTATGCCTGAGCCTGAAGTTGCACAGGCAACCACTTACATTTCTTTAGAAGACTTCTTAACTCTGTAGCTCTAACAACTGCTTTTGAGCAAAGGGAAATTAGAAAACTTTGAAGATCAAAGCCTTGCATTTTTTGTTTCTTCTTTACCATTGCTATACTATGTGTAGCTGATACAGCCTGAAGATAGAGCAGGGCGCCCCATATGTATTTAAGATTAACTGACAGTCACCTTCAAGACACCAATTTGTGTATGGCTATTGATATTTTTTTTCTTTTCTTCAGAGCCAGAAGGTGGCATCTGACTACTTACTTGTAATATTTGGGTTAATTATACTAAACTATATTTTAAACAGATGGAGGATTTAAAATTCCTTTCACTATTAAGTATAGAATTACACACAGTGAATGAATCCTCTGGAGAGGAAAAAAAGAGTGATCCAAAGGAATATATGTAAAAATGCAATAAGGCTACCCATCCCCAGATCCAGAGAAGATCAGAATTGTCTTCAAATCATTATGACCTAAATATTTTATAAAAACATTTTATAATGACTTCAACAGTATGATTATTAAAGTAGAAGTAAAAAAAAATACATTATCTATCAAATTGCTGACTTGGGCTTAAGAAAACTCTCTAGATCATAGATTCAAAAATGGGAAGAAATGAACCCTCAAATTAGAAGGTCAAGTTTTCTTTTTCTCCTAGTCAGCTTATGATTTTGTTTATTGTGACTTATTGATCAAAATATTATGAAAAAGGAGAAATAACCAATGGTAGTTACAGGCCTAGTAATACTTTTAGTAGCTTCTTTTATAATTTCTTGGTACTTCCACATACTCAGTCATTGAAAACATGTTGTTTCAGGTGTATCAAGTTTTCCACACTGAGCAAGTTTGACATGATCCATATCCTCGAGTCACTCATCACATAGCCTGGGAAGCTGCCACACAGAGATAATCAAAATGCACCACAGTGAGAGCAATAAGAGACATTTGCAAAGCTATTCCAAGTAGTCAAGCAAGGCACCTCTATAGGTGCACAATGAGTAAATGTGAAAGTCAGGGAAGGCTCCTAAAGAAGGTGACCTGGTCTGAATTTCACAGCATTGGCAGGAATTTATCAAAGTGTGATGGGTTAAGAAGACGGCAGAATGTCACTCCAGTCAATAAGCAGCACGAAAAAATATGTAATTATGAAGTTCACAGGTGCCAGATATGGAATTCCTTATATATTAGGCTAAAGAGTTTGATATAATATGACATAATAGGAAGTCAGAGAAAGAGACCCTGGGGTCCCACACTAACTTAAGAATTTCCTTTTAAAGGGTCTACCAACTCCTAATAGTGACATCCATCCCAAGAACCAAACTTGTAATTGGCATGGACATCACACCCAAACTATGACAACCCTGAGAGTTAGGATTCCTTTGTAAGACTGTATACCAATAGTGATATGTTTTTAGTTGTGAAGAGATCACTTTAGAGGCAGGATTGAGGATTAACCAAGACCAGATGAGACTGGAGGCAGTCAGACAAGCCAGGAGCCTCTTCCATGAGATGAAAGTAATCTAATGACAAAGAGAAGAGCTTCACAAATAGAAAACTAGCAATATTTATACGGTATAGTACAGAAAAAAGTGAGTTCAGTGTGACTACCTGGTGTCTTGTATATCTGCTGCAGGGAAACTGATATCATACAATAAAATAGAGAACATAGGAGGAAGAAAAAGAAGAGGAAACATATGTGCTCACATTTAGAATCACTGAGATTCTTTTTGGACAACCAGCAGAGAGGTTTAATTGGCAGATGAATATCAGACAAGAGGACAGAGGGATGGACTGGAAACACGGACTTGGAAATCTTTATTTCGTAAAGTTTAGAGATGAGAGAGTGGCCAAGATCTACTCACACAGAACAAGAAAGACAGTGAATCACTGGTGGATTCCAACTTTTAAAAGATGGTTAGCAGAGGTTCCCAAGACAAAAACTGAGAAGTTTCATCCACTTTTTAGAACTGTCCAAACAATTTAAAGAGAATATCTGTTATAATCCCAATGCAATGCATTTTCCTTTTAAAAATGATAGTGAGGCAAAATAAAGTCGGAGTTAGTTATTAATCTCTCCAAAACAGGGCACTGAGCTAAAGCCATGTGATGGGATCTTCTCTGGACCTCTGTTTTGCCTGTCTTTGTGATGGCTCTGATTTCTGCTGATCTACACTGAACTCAGGATGAACTGCGTCTTCTCTCACCAGCCACTCTCTTGATCACAGCTGATGTTAACATTGCTAAGAGTTCAAGGCATTGACATGATAGGAGGGGGACTGGGGACATTTTAATGCAAATAGCAATCTTATAGTCAATCAGCTTATTGTGCTGAGTGGAAACAGAAAATATGTTAGTGATGGTTGCAGATACTGAAGTGTGGAAGAGGTAAACCCCACAAAGTAGACCTGGTAATTACCCCTGAAGGTTTCTTTCCTTGAATATCTAAGTGTGAAATTTGATAAATAACTCTTAATATTCCTCTTCCAAATAAATATTTTTCTTTTCTAACATTTACAAGAGTTGCTTGTTTGAAATATTATAAAGAATTTCTTAAAGAGCAGCAGTGATGAATTAGAAGATCTGAAAAGAGGAGAACTTTGAGAATTTGGCTGCAAAGAAGGAAATTTCAACAACAGGTTTATTACCAGATGAACAAAAATAATAAGTAGCTGTCTACTTTATTGCTGAGGATTAGTTGGGTATAAAAGACCATATTGTGAAATTCTACACACAAAGGCAAATTGAACAGTTTTTCTTTGGAAAATCAGTTAAACATTTCTAGTGCTTATTTCTCCCCCCACAGTTAAATATCTGCTCCTGTCCTTGTCATTTCACATCTGGTATTCCAAAACCCATTCCTTACCACCTGTCTTAGCTGTCTCTTCAATCTGTCCAAAATGTTATAGCTAAAATCATCCTTAAAAATCTCTTCTTTAACAATATGCATTTCTTTCTTAAGATCACTTTTCAATATAATCATTATGTCTTTAATCGATATATTCTATGAGATATTGGGGACATTCTAGTAACTTCTTACCCTCAAATGAAATAACTGGATATAATTTAAACAAATACATTTTTAAAAAACTGTAACAAATGAAAATTTATTGTTCCATGCTCAATTAAAAAAATAAAAATTGTAAATTTTATGTCCGTAGTTATTACAAAATTTCAAAGGCCTTTCACCTTACTAATTTTATTGCTTTCTCTCTTTTTGATAGATATTGCTCTTATATTATGATGGAAGAAATTGAAAGCCAGAGAGTTTGAGAGTTCTATACAAATTAATTCAAGGTTAAAATGAATACCAAAATTTTGCGTTCTCAACTATCACACCACTAAGGTAAAACGGTAAATTTAATACTCCATGGCATTCAAGAGAGAGTGTTCCCCTTCTTTACACTTCTTTACAGTGTTCCCCTTATTTGTAGGTGATGCCTTCCAAGACTCACAGTGAATGTCTGAAACCACAAATAGTACCAAAATCATATACAAACACTGAGACCCTGCCAAAACCCATCTGATAACAAAAATAGGCATTAAGTGACTGACAGGTGGCATAGATAATGTGGATGTGCTGGACATAGGATAGGACAGAGTGGGATCTCTGAGATCTCATTATGCTATTTAGTGTAGTATGCAATTCCAAAAATAAAAATGAATTGTTTATTTCTGGCATTTTCCATTTAATATTTTCAGACCCGAGTTGACTACAAGAATCTGAAACATGGGAGAGAAAATGAAAAATGAGGGGGAATTGTTGCAAATAGGAGCAATTTAAAACTAGGTTTCTGAACCTGAAAGTTTGAGCTTTTTCCATGTAATTCCCCTTTTACACCTTACTGCTCTGTCTCACACAGTAAGAGCTTCTCTGTTATATTTACTCAATATCAAGTGGCTGCAGTATTACATATATATTCCAGACAGGGTGATATTGTTAGAGAAAGAAAAAACTATCAGCCCTAATCTTGAGAAGCTCCCACTCTGGGAGAAGATATAGAAATGTAAAATCAGTAGAAATACAATTTTTTCTTTTGGGTACAATGGGGAATGGATTAGGAATGAAGAAACTATTGTTAAAAAGAATATGAAAGAAAATAAAAATGTAAAAAGTGGATGATTGTTCCTTAACAAAACTCTCAAACCAGTCATTCCCAAATTTTATTTTGTTTTATTTTACCTTAGGATATTTTACTATAAACACATGCAACTTATGTTTCTCAAATATACTAAGGAAAGATTTTAATTCACATAAAAATTGATAGGTGGTAAATGAAGAATGATGAAGTCAAATCAATAATGGGATTTCCCCTATAAGCAGTCAGGATGTGAAAATCTTCAAGAGATGAATTTCAGTGTTTTTGATGCACACTTTGAATGCATTCCGTAATAAGGTAACTTGAATATATGCCAGTTTGGAAAATGATTATTGAATGTGTCAATATGAAGAAAGTGTTATGCACTTGAACATAAACTTTGAGAAGTTAAACAGCTAAAAAGTGGACATAGACTTGGACTTTGTTTAAAATATCTACCAATCATCACTTAAATTGTACAACAGAATTATATGGCTCAAATATCATTTTTACTGCTGTTGACCACCTCCTCACCCCAACCCCACCACTAAATTCTTCCATCTTTGTAAGGTGTAAGAATTATACTTAAGCAATCTCATAAAAATCACCTATTCTTGTTGAATTCAACTATTAATAAATGTTTATTAATGATCTTTTGTGATTCAGGCACTTGATGAAAGTTCACTTAAGAAATGGACAAAATTTTACAATGACTGCCTCACTGATTATAAAAACTATGTCCTGTTCACTTTTCATTACTTAAACACATATTAAATAAAGTGACATGTATAACAATTTTAGATACGTTATCTATCAAGTGTGGATTTGAGGAGTCTTATTCTCAATAAATTCAAAATCCATTTGAAACATATGGGTTCATTATTTTAATCCAAATTCATCTTTTTCAAGTTTAAATAAATTGGCTTTGAAACATGAATTTAGAAAGGCAAAAAGACTAATCAAAGCAGATCCTATGACTTCTCGCCCCTGGAGAAACATATGGATGTTATTTAAAATCAATTCAGAAAAAAAGACAGGTTGAAATTTCTTATTTAAATCAAAGCTTGTTTTTGCAGTACTACATACTGAATAATTATTAGAAGTCATCTATCAAATGGAGTTTGAGTTAGAAACCAATACAGAATGACTGATATAAGCAAATAAATGGAGTCTCTGAAAAGATGTTGAATTGTTCCCGGATTTGAACTACCAGGAAAACTGGAGAATAGAAAGAATCAAACAGCAACAACATATTAAAATTGGAGTAAAAGCTAACCAGAGGCTTTCTACAGCAAAAATCCCATTGCTGCCACTGCTAACTGCTCCATCCCAGGAGAATGCCTCTCACCTCATTGGCTAATGTGGTCTGAATGCTTGTGTCCTCCTGTTTTAGTAAGCTTTTTCACTGCTGTAACTAAAGGACCTGACCAGAACAATTTTGGAGGAGGAAAGGTTTATTTAAGGGCTCACAGTTTCAGAGGTCTTAGTCCATAGAATGGCGGCTCCATTCCTCAAGGCTGGAGCTGAGGCTGAACATCACAGTGGGAGAGTGCAGCCAAGGGAAGCAGCTCACATCATGGTGATCAAGAGACACTCCACTTTCCAGATACAAATATATACACCAAAGTCACACCCTACCATATCAGTTATATTCCATCAGGGATTAACCCTCTGATTAGGCAAAGGCTGTAACCCAACCTTTTCTCCTCCAAACCTTCTAGCATTGTCTCACTTGTGAGATTTTGGGGGATACCTCACATCCAAACGATAACACCTCCCAAAATTCATTTGTTGAACCCCACTCTTCAAGATGATAGTGCCAAAGATGTGAGGACTTCTGGAGTAGATGGTCATAAGGCCAGCACTGTTAAGGATGGGACTAATGCCCTTATAATAGAGGACAAAGGGACCCATCTATCTCTCTGCCATGTAGGTTACAATGAGAAGACATCTGTTTGTGAAGGAAGTAGGCAAAGAATCTGCCACATCTTGAACTTCGATTTCCCAGCTTTTGTAACTTGGAAAATAAAATTTATTTTGCTCATAAAACACTAGTCTACTGTATTTGGTCATAAAGACTCAGAAATTGGCACTGGATCCTGAATGACATCTCTTTCTACAGCCACATCCAGGAAGGACTTTCTTTTGCTGATAACCATTGGTTTTGATTTAGGGTTCTTGGTGAGTGGCATAATTGCTTGAACGTAGGCCACAATATGCTGTGTTCACATAAAGAATTAGTCTCAGCTACTATAAGAAAGTTTTAAAGATAAATACCAACAAGGAGATATGAATGTTTGATTCTGTTATATGTTTCTCTTAATTTCTTTGCCTCTGCCTCCCTGGTTCAATTGTTCATTTCCATTTTCTTTCGTAAGCTTATAAGCTGAATCTTCCCAAATCATTTAAAGCCACCATTTCATACTTAGTATTAAATACGGAAATATTTAAGTACTACTATGTTCATTTGCATTGAACAAATAGTGTCCAAAATAGCCTGAATTAAGTAAGATATCCCTCACAAACTAATTTTGGAAATAGGCTGCCTAAAATTGGTATGGCAGCTCCATAATCATGAAACCCAGTGTCTCTCTTTCCATTACACCATTAAGGGTACATCATGGCCTAAGATGGCTATTGGAACTCCAACATCATGTCTGTGTTTCAGATCAAAAAACTAAAAATGTAGAAAGGTCAAACAATTCTTCTTTCCTTTTAGGGAACTGTATTAGAATTCATACACAAAACTTTTTTTAATATGTTTTAGTTACAGGTAGACACATTTATTTATTTTTATGTGGTGCTGAGGATCAAACCCGATGCCTCAAGCATGCTAGGCAAGCACTCTACCTCTGAGCCACAACCCCAGCAACCCCATACACAAAACTTTTGTTTATATTTAATTGGCCATAATTTAGTCACCTAGTTATCTTACTGCTAAAGAATTAGGAAATGTGTAAGTAACTTGGAAAGCAATATGCCCAGGTTAAAAACTGAGATTCTTATAATGAAAAAGAGGTGAATGACTAATGGAGAAATAGAAGGTGAACATTGCATCGTCTCAGTTTTCTTTTTGTTTTGCCAATATTCCATACATGTCATTTTTTCCTCACAAATAAAATTGGCTGAAGTAAATAAATATTATATTTTCTATTGTACATAATTCATTAGAAGTAGGACTCTCTGGGCTGGGGTTGTGGCTCAGTGGTAGAACACTTGTCTATCACATATGAGGCATTCGGTTTGATATCCCAGCACCACATAAAAATGAATAAAGTAAAAAAAAAACAAAAACAAAAAAACACCACACCTTCCTAGGCTATGTGCATGTCTTTGATTTTGTTTTTGTTTTTAAGAAGTAGGACTCTTTGCTGTATATTCATTGTTTTCCTCCTCTGTCTTTGTTCTGCAATCAAAGTGACTTTTCATCTCTGGGGGAAGAAAAACTAAATGATCAACCCTCTGTTAAAATTATTTATAGTCAAATCCTGGAAAGCAATATTAGCAGACCACAAAATTGTGGTCTGAGCTGGGTGCTGTGACACATACCTGTAATCCTAGTGGATCAGGTGGCTGAGGCAGAAAGATCCTGAGTGTAAAGCCAGCCTCGGCAAAAGTGAGGTGCTAAGCAACTCAGCGAGACCCTGTCTCTAAATAAAAATACAAAATAGGGCTGAGGGGGTATGGTTTAGTGATTATGTGCTGGAATTCATTCCCTGCCATCGTCCCCCTCTCAAAAAAAAAAAAATACAAATATTACAGCCTGAGGGAAGTTCTTTTTTTAATTATTTATTTTAAATAGGTATATATGAGAGAATTTTGATTCATTGTACACAACTGCAGCACAACTTTATATTTCTATGCACATGATTTAAACTCACACCATATGTGTAGTCATACATGTACCTAGGGTAATGATGTCAACTTCACTCCACCATATTTCCCACCCTCATGCATCCTCCCTACCCTTTGCCCAATCAAAGTTCCTCCATTTTCCTTATGCCTCCCCCCTCCTCATTATGGATCAGCATTTACTTATCAGAGAGAACATTCGGCCCTTGTTTTTTGGGGATTGGCTTACTTCACTTAGCATAGTATTCTCCAACTCCATCCAATTATCTGCAAATGCCATAATATTATTCCTTTAATATATCCATTCATCTATTGAACGACATCTAGGTTGCTTCCACGGTTTAACTATTGTGATTTGAACCATTATGAGCATTGATGTGGTTGTGATATAATAGTAGGCTGATTTTAAGTCCTTTGAGTATAGATCAAGGAGTGGGATAGTTGGGTCAAATAGTGGCTCCATTTCTAAGGAATCTCCATACTTCTTTCCAAATTGGTGGGACTGCAGATTAGTACAACCAACAATATATGAGCATGCTTTTCCCCCACATCCTCACCAATATTTATTGTTGTTTGTATTCTTGATAGCTGCCATTCTGACTGGTGTGAGATGAAATTTTAGAGAAATGCAAATCAAATGTACTGTAATACTAGAGATGTTGAACATTTTTACATATATTTGTTGATTGACTGTATATCATCTTCTGAGAAGTGTCTCTTCAGGTCCTTGGACCATTTGTTGATTGGGTTATTTGTTTTCTTAGGCACTTTCCAAGTGTGCTTATTTTGCACTCACTACATTATTTATTTTAATTAGGTTTATATGACACTAAATAAAATACAGACTAGTCCTTCTGGCTGCAGGGGCAGATGAGTGGTCTCCATCCATGTATCAACTTATTGCCCCACATTGTTCCCAAGAAAAGAACAAGGTGGTGGCCACTATACCAATACCTATTTCTGAGAAACAAATTTCTTAAGCCAGGTTAGAAATTCAAAGATTGTCTAGTAACATCTTTAGTTTTGGTTACTATCACTTGAAGTATAACAATCTGAAATAAAAGTGAATATTAAAGAAATAATTTTAGGGCAAAACCCCCAATTCAGAGGAACTAGAGAAGAATGAAGGTTGCTGAAGTGTTCTTCAACCCCCCACAGCAATTCTTAAGTCTCTTTAAGAAGTAGTAGTGAGCCCTGTGAGACTCTGAAGGTTGATACCATCCAAATTCCTATCTGAGATATAGTCACAGTGTCAATGGGCAGGTGAGATATCACCAGTGGGAAGTAGAAGAACCAGATTTGCTGATGGAACTCACTCTACTATCAGAGTAAGGAGTTCATTTTAACTGGTGCAGGGAGAAGCAATCTGTACTACGAACCAATGATTAATAAATTTTCAGAGTACCGCTACTGTGGTACTCTGGAAGAACTTAAACTTGGTCAGATAACCATGCCACAAGAAGCTAGATCTGGACAGAGCCAAGACTATGGATCATTACCTGAGCAAGGTCCAACAAACTACAGTATGTGACTCAAATCCTTCCATTGCCATGACTGCATTTATAATTAGTTGTACTGACACACAGCCACATCCTTCTGTTTATATGTAGTGTAAGGCTTCTTTAACACTAGCTTTCGACAGCTAGCAGAGCTGAGTAATTGCTACAGAGACAGTCTGATTCACAAAACCTAAAGAATTTGAGATTTGGTTTCCTGACCCCTAAACCAGAGAATCCTGGTTTGTGATCTGGAAGCTGCAGTATTGTTGCTTGAGGAATCATAAAACCACAATCACACACAAGTCTGATGATTTTCTTGAAATATTCACAGGTCTCAGAAGCAGTTATACTCAGGCTAATGTTTGTTACAGCAAAAGTATACAAAACAGGATTAGTGAGAGGAAAAAGGTCTAGAACCTGGCAAGTGTTTCTAATGTCCTTCCTTAAGTAAGTCACACAAAATATGTTCTTCCTCCAACAGCAAACTGTAGCATATGCAAAATGTCTTTCCAGGGAAACCACTTGAATCTCAGAGTACAACAATTTTGGGAGAACTGGTCAGGTAGGTACATTGACCTACATGACTAGTCATGATTACTGGAAACTACAGAAGGAAGTCACTGTCCCTAGAAACACATTGAATGCCTAAACTGTCTTGACAAACTGGTACAGCACAGTTCAGTGCCTAAGGTATACAAAACAACCTTATTAATCCCACAGAAGAGAAGTAGAGGTAAAAGCCAAGCACCATAGTTCCACGAGTTGACTAAGGGCCAACCACACAGGCAGGCCCTCCTGGAGATATTCTAGCATTAAATGACCAGGCCATGTGTGTGAACTCTCCCACTCAGTGATGCAGTTGTACATGGCCTTCTTCTTGGAGGGAGATGGGATGAACATACCTTAACATGACTTTATGGGAAGAAGACATGTGGACAGGAGTAATCAAATGGTAGCAAGCAGATGTTTGCCCCCCAAGCTCCCCGCAGCATCTTTTTTGCCCTAAACCAAACCTGGATGTTTTTGGAGAACCACACCTCAGTCACAATTGTTTTCAGTATAGATTGGGCATCTGTCTTTGAGGTGTACCCTAAATGGCCTAAGCCCAGCAGCTTATACTACTTGTCTGGCCATAGTGATTGTTTCAGACATAGTCATGTGATCAAATGCATAGCAAGAAGTATTTTATAGGAAATTGCTAGGTAATGTTTCCTTCTCTTCTGTGGAAGCTATTTTTTTAAAAATACACTCTTCTCTTTCTGCTTGGATTACTGTATAAATATATGTCCTGGAAGTTTTCTAGTCAATTTTGTTAGTATCAAGACAATTTGTGCAATGTCAAAGCATCACGAGTAGATAACATCCAAACTGTTGAGAAATGCCGAGAGGGAGAATGGGAACATTAAAGAGCATGACCCTAAATCAAACAGCTCCTATTAGGAGGGCCAAAATAAAAATAATTTTTAAATTCTGTTTAAACCAAGATGAGTTGGGGGTCACTGTCACTGACAATAAACATTTTCAACTGTTAAAATACCATCATTCCTGTTTTACAAATGAGAAAAATCAAGACATGACAAAGTTACATAACTTGCCTATGGTCACCACAAAACTAAATGGCAGAGTCAGGATTCAATGGCAGTTCTCGTTGTGTCCAAAACATAGAATTCTTTTTCTAGAACTCATACAGCTTCTGGATTAAAAGTTTCTTTCTGAACTGTCTGTGCAATTTCCCACCAAAATCAGCTGTATTCCTGACTTCCCACACATTCTGACAACACATGGGGATTTGTTGTGGCATAATAGGCTCTGTCACGCTTCCATTCCTACAAACCGGAGACTGGTGACTATGGTGTAAAAGTGGAGTAGAGATCAAATTGACCATCCCTTAGGTTTTGTGTTATTTTCCTCTGTGGCCACTTCATACATAGTCCATTTTTTTTTTCAGAACCATAAAGGAATGAAACATATCTTCATCATTCTGGGATTCTTGACGAACTCTAGAATTTAGCTTCAAAAGCGAGGTCTGAATAAAAGCACTTAGTTGGATTTAGATTCTTGTAGAACCCATCTCAAATGATTTTATCAAGCTGTCTACGATTGTATTTTATCAAATATTCATGCTTATGTACCATCTCAATTATATTCATACAGAAAAAAATCTACTATGTATGTTGCCAGAAAAGAAAAGGTGAAGTATAACTGTGGGGAAAACATCTTTTATAATATTCTCATACTGTGAGTCTATTACAAGTGCAAAAAGATTAAAGATACAGTATAAAGGTGTGTATTTAAATGACTACAAATAACTGTTTAACCGGAGCTACCTAGGGTACATCACTAGCCCTTAAACAATCAAAGGCTATTGCTGCAGGCAAGGTCCAAAACCACCTGCTTGTATAAAAACTTCAGATGACAGCATTGATACTATGCATGTATGTTGATATTTCTTGAAACAACGATTTTTTTTAAAAAAATTATCTCTCCAAAACTGACAGAAGGCAAACAGATTGAGACTTAAGGCTGTAATTCTGCAACCAACTCATCCTTTTGCCTTGTGAAGAAATGTGACAATTTCTTAGGATGTCTCACAAACCCTCTACCCTGTTATCTACAAGAATTCAATGTCGGGAATTTATACGGTCATACTTTCATTCATAATGAATAACCCCAAGCAAAATGTCCACATTTTGCAGTTACACTATTATTTTAGATTTTTTCAGCAACCAGAGGAAGAAATACATATTACAGAAGAATTATTAATTCATATAAATATATCTTGATAGCTAAAAATCATTATTGATTTCAATATTTATCAATGAGTTATGACTCCAAAATTAAGGAGAAATAATTTACACCCAAGGGATAAATATCTGTCAACTTTCTAAATACCTATTTCTATAATTTGCATGGCAATTTATAAGAACCGATTGAAAAAAGCTTAATTATAGAATATAAGACACCAGTGAGAACACAAGGAATAATGATGTAAAAAATCTCCCTGAATTTGGCACATTCTTCCACCATGAGAGATTTTCTTCTGGCAAGGCTCTCAGTAATACCACTTACCCCAGACAATGTGTTGTCATATATGGTCACTGTGTAAGTAATGTACATCATATCCAAGCCTAGTCATAGATCTTCCCATGCATCATTCCCCACCTTCATCCCTGCAACTTGAGGCCAGTTAGTATATAGGTCTTGAAAGCCAAACATTGAATATGACAAAAACATTTCCATGAAATACCTTAATGACGGCTCAAAAAGGAGCCACCCATCAATTATGAACAACAGTTTTAGACTTTACATGACAGGTAAAGCCATTTCTATTGGGTTAAGTATCAAAGTTTGGGGGTTTGTTAGAACAATTAGCAGAACTTCAGTTTATTCATCGGTATCATTTCAGAAATTACTAACATTCTTTTAACAGGAGAAAAAAAGAATGTGGTCTTCTTCAAGAACCGACACTCTGAAGCATCCTTGATCATTTCTTGATCAGAGTTAATAAATGCAAATTCTACCCAGACTCCTTCCTATGTTCGGGTCTTCTTAGTCAACTCTCCAGCTTTTCCTTTATGGTATATTTTCCAAAACTTTATTTTATATCCCTATATAAACTTCACAAACCTAGATCCCTATCCCAGGCCTTCTTCCATATAAATCCAAACTCCTTTCACCCTTGAACAATGATAAATGAACAATGATAAATAGATGTAAATGAAATGACAAAAGCAAATGGAAATGAGAGGAATAAGAAAGCCCAGATTGTCAACTCTAGCACTGACTGAGTGTGCCCAGATGAAATGTGCATTTGTCTGATGCAGAGCTCCATCTTTGTCTCTCTCCAGATCGGATCTCACACATTCATTAAGCAAACCACTATTGTATTGGAATTTCTTTCTTCCTGAATGGGAAGAAAGTACATTGACCAGCATTTCTTACTTCAGCATTAAGGTAGGGTTCTGTTTTTTTGTTACTGATATTCTGCCTTAAGTGTCTTGGGACTCATGAGTCAGTTTTCCCAGTGCCTGACAATTTTGGAGTAAACAAATGTTAGCAGGGAGAACAAACATGTAGGACGAGGGGACATTTTAGCTCCTTTTATCAAACTTACATTACCTACTTCGTAGCATACACCGCCCCGCTACCAAAAAAAAATAATAATCTGAAACCCATTGTGAGCTGTAAGGAAAAACAAAACAAAAAAGAAAAGCATGTGCTATAGCTTCATTAGCCGTGGAAATACTTTGTCTGATGTACAAAGGCAGTGGCACTTTCAAGAGTCTTCATGCAAAAGTAAACATGGTGGAAAGGGACTGGTCTAAAGAATATTAATTATAGATCATTGATGACAATATTGGAAACACTTATATCCTTCAAGGCAGCTATTATCTAGAGTGCTTAAATGATAAGACTATATGTGTGTACATTTTCTAGCAAACAGTATGCACTTGTTTCATACTGTCCCTTGTTGATAAGAACAATTAGTGGAGTAAAAGTTTATTTGGCTCACAGTTTCAGAGGTCTCAGTCCATAGATGGTGGACTCCATTGCTCTGGGGCCGAAGAACATCACAGCAGAAGTGTGGAGGGGGAAAGTGGCTCAGGACACAGCAACAAGGAAGCAGAGAAAGAGAGCTCCATTCACCAGGGTCAAAATATAAAACCTCCAGTCCCATCTCACCTGGCTACAATTACCACCCACTTAATCCATTCAAGTGGATTATGCACTACTTAAGAATCTCATAACACAATCATTTCACACCTAAAATTTCTTGCATTGTCTCACACATCAGCTTTTAGGGGATACTTCAAATCTAAATCATAACAGTATTTAATAAATAAATCAATTATTAAAAACATGAAACCACTGTCATAACTAATGTGGAACAGGCATTTTCTACTATTTATTCTATGTTAATATTTTGGCAGAAACAAATACATGGAATGAGTACAGGGCCTGCATTGTTTTTATATTTATATTTACAGAAAAATTTCCAAAGGCTAAAATGTTTAAGGAATACAACGCTACAAATAATTTCTACTTAATTCCAGATTAACAAGTTGTTTTTTTCAACACTTGGAAAAAAAATTTTTAAAGAATAGTTGTTCAAATTTTTATTACAGGAAGAACAGAATGGGCATAAGGATTTTTTTTTTTATTTTCCTAAGGACTGAGGTTTTGCATGACTCAGAATCATCATTTTAAAAATGTAAATGATATCACTTTACAAAATCTGGAATTCCAATATGGGCAGTAGTTGTGGACTTTGGAGACAATAAATATTTGGCTGAATATGTTCAAACCAAGGATCACCTCCTAGAAATTGGTTTATCTGGGATATAAATATTTAACATTGTGAGTTCTTGGGATTTATTTCCTTGTCTTTAGAAATAATTTCAAATATACACAAGTCTCATATGCAACATGTTGATTTAAAACCTTAATACTTTGCAATTTTTAATAAAATATTGCATGGTGATTTTAACCAGCTCATCTCTCCTTACATGTAATTAACAATTGGAAGATGTGTTTCCTTCCAATCATACCTAAATACTTTACAACATACTGAGGTAGCCATACATCATATATACAATTGTTTATTTTAAAGTTTTAAAATTACATATGGATTTTTTGTCTGAAAATTTCTATTGTGAAAGTGGTTTCCTCTGACTTTTCTGATAACTTTGATGAACTTATATGTACTATTTTATATTTTAGGCTTTTGTTCTGATTTTCTCTTATTTTTTCCTCCTTATATTAATCATATTTATTTCCTACTTTTTTCTCTGCTAATTAGGGGTATATACTTGGCATTTCTATGTTCAAGAGGTTTCACTCAATATTTAACAGATTCTTCTACCTTAAAGTTAACCAGCATCACTACCAAGGTCCTGTCTTCTTTTTGATTTCCCTTATGCAGAAGTATCTTTTAGCATATCATTCACTGAGAATCAGTATACAGAAAATCATTTTAGCTTTTGTTTAGCATATTTCCACTTCTCTCCTAAATGATAACATGAAGGTTTTATCCTGCAATGCTATCCAATTATTTTAAATATAATACTGATTTGTGTTTTGACCATTAGTTTTGTAGGAAAGAAGTTTTCATTTAATATGGGGGCTTTGGGGGAGGGGAGGGGATAAATCATATCTTATTTCTTTTGGCCTCTACATTTTCTTTGGTGTTTTTTAGATTCCCAATGATTCATCCAGCTGTCTTTAAATACATTGCTTTAAACATGTGTTTATTCTGAGATTCTTGTATTTCAACACTCATGAAAATTATCAGCTATTTTATTTACATACTATCTCTCCCATTTTCTATCCTTATCTCTGGAAAATGTATTAGATGTGATGGAATTCATCATTCTACTGTTTCTTAATATTATTTTTTTCCATTTCTTAATCACCTTTTCTACAATCCTATGAGTTCATCAAATCTATCTTTCAATTCATTAATAGTTCTTGATATTTACCTAGTTCTGTTAGTCAGTTTTTTCACTGCTATAACCAAAGGACAATTTTAGAGGAAAAGTTTACTTTGAGGCTCAGTTTCAGAGGTCTCAGTCCATATAGATGGCTGGACTCTATTCCTCGGGGCTCAAGGGGAAGCACAGCATCTGGGAACATGGCACCAAGAAATAGAGAAGCTCCTTTCCAGGAACAAAACATATACCCCAAGCCATGACCCCAATGCTTACCTCCTCAAGCCACATTCTTCCTGCCTTCAGTTAACCACTCAGTTAATCCCTATTAGAGGATTAATTCACTGATTGGGTTAAGGTTCTCAAAACCAATCATTTCACTTCTAAACATTCTTGCATTGTCTCACACATGAGCCACTGGGGAATACCTAATATCTAAACCATAACAACTAGTACATTGCACTTCTCGGTATCGTTTAGTCTGACGGAAGTTTGTACTATTCTGCTATTTCATTATGGCTTATGTGTATGGTTTGTTTACATATCATTTGCACGTTTTATCATTTTTAAATACATAATCAATACTTAACTCTCATTTTCCTACTGTCTTAAATTTCTAATGTTTAGTAAAATACAATTCCCCTTTAGTATGCCTGTTTACTGTTTCTCCTATGGAATATTTCCTGATGCATTTGATAAATTTTTGTTTTGAGATCATCTGCAATGAGATGGTTGTTTCCTTTTATATTTGGTCTTGGTGTTGTTCTTGTTAGGACTGTGCAGTCCTATTTTAAGTGTCCTCTACAGAGACATTTTGCATTTACTTTTGTCATCTGGCAAATATCCACGGGCATTACTGATAGAGCTAGTTTCTATATTAACTTCTCAGCTTAGATTTATGTTTGGAAGAGCTAATGCTTGAACAAAATAACACTTTTTCTTTATGCATCCTTTTTCTTCCATCAGAGTTCCATATAGGGCCAAGTTTCAGAGGGGTCGTTTACATTTACCCAGCATTTTCAAAGGTATATAGGCAACTTGGTTTCACTCATGACCTTGTAGGGGCCATGTCACTTCCTACAACCAGGGCTTCCCCATCCCAGCCTCTCCATGAAAACCAGTGTCACAGTCCACTGAATGCTCCTCACCCATCCTTTGCTCATCTATCATTAAATCAATTTGAATTCCTACTATTCTCACTTCAGGTGGGTTTTTCCCCCCTTCTCCTAAATTTTCACAAAATTAATGTTTTGTTTGTTTTATCCAACATTGCTATGAGTTGTGGCAATGACTCCATGTAAATTTAGGCTACCATGACACCAGGAACATAAGTTTACTGTCCTCTTTTCCCTAGTGTAGTATTATAAAAAGTTTTATCAGCAATTTACTCATTTCTGTTTGTTTGGGACAATGTTACAACAGGCAACTTTTCTTTTAGAATTTGATCCAAAATTCAAGAAAAATAAATAAGTGGTGCTCTCTATTATGTTAGTACACAATATAAACCAAAGAAATACATTAGCATTTACCATGAGATCATTTAAATGTGTTTGCAAATGATCTGATAATGGAAATGTGATTTACAATACAAAGAACTTCTATTAAAAACCACAGATTTAAATGCAGTGTACTGTAGGTCACCTAGACTAGGTCAGAAAGAAAGAGCAAAGTGGTAGGTCTTCATCAGATGGAGACTTTGGTAATTATGGTTAAAAAAAAAATCAACTCCTAATCTTCATTATGTTGGTCATTTTGTCCATGTTTCTCCTGTGATGAGTCTATTTTAAGTACTTCAGTTATTTGAAGACACTCCAAATTCACAGAACAGCAGACTCTCCCATTCTTGCATTTCCAGGCTGTGCAAGGAGATTCAGCATTTGTCCATATTGCAACACTAAGTCTAGAAACTCTGGAGCTGTCCAGGCAAGTTCTCCTGACATCACAGGCAAAGTTATCATCCAGGCAGGGGTCCTTGACACAGTGAGGACAGCACTCCCCTTCCAGCACAGCTTTGTAATTCTTATATAGACAATAATGTGCATGCCAAGCACAGTAGTGCACACCTGTAATTCCAGCAGCTAGGGATGAGGAGAAAGGAGGATCATGAGTTCAAAGTCAGCCTCAGCAACTTAGCCAGATCCTAAGTAATTCTACTGTCATGTATAACTAACTATAACAAATCAAAAACAAAGTTTTAAGAAGTTTGCACCCCAAAAAATTAAAATTAAAAAAAATTAAGCCTGCCTCTGATGCAAAGATAAAAGTGGTTTTTGTTTTGATTTGTTTGTACAATGTCTCATTACATCAAATAAAAGAAAAATAAAAGTGAAAAATAGGGCATCCCTCTTTTCTCTCCCCTAATAGCGTTCAGCAGTCTTTGTCCATTTCCAAGTCAGAAGTCAATGGTACAAAATGAACAGAGGTGCATCCATGCCCCGTCTCCTTGGGGTGATGTTACCTTCATTTATTTCTCCCATTACTGCCTTAGTGTTGGTCACCTTTAAATCTCACCTGAAAATGCCTGCCACTTGTCTTTCTTTTGCAAGGTTTTGTACCTCCCAATGCATTTGCTATTCAGCACTCAAGACATAATGTTGTACACTGCCACTTGCTTACAAACACCCACTGAAAACTTCTGATTGCTGAGGCTCCTGTGTAAGTCCCTATGAACTTAACACACACTATTCTGCCAATCTTCCTTTAAACAAAAATGCTAAGATCAAGAGTATTGAGATTAAGTGGGTATCTTTTGATAGTAGAAGAAGTGCCCTTTTCTGAAGTATTTAGGAGTGACTGATTTGGGCCAATAAGCAAATGATAAAGTCCCTTGGAGAATCTCTTGGCAATCTTGTCCTTCTTGAATTGAAGAATATGGAGAAGGAACAGGAGGAGGATGAGGAAGAAGGTGAAAGAAAGAAAAGAAGGAATAAGAGGAGGGCAAGGAGAGGAGAGTCAGGAAAAGAAAATGTTAAAGCTTCGTCCCAGGGTTTCATAAACTGACTTCCAGACCACTCAGGTATAATCGAATCAAGCCTTTATTGAAGCACACCAGTGGCGGCTGACCAGAACATAAAGCTGTTCCCCTGATCAGCCCTGAACAATTGCAAGGGCACTCCTTATAAGCCTGAAAACCACAAAAGGGATGCAAGCAAGCCAGGTCATAGAAGCGGGAGAGTGCAGTCAAGCGGAGGGAAGCCTAACCAATCACAGTTAGCCCAGTCACCCCAGTTACAGAAACAGAGCCCTGTTACCCTAGTTACAGGAACAATACCCCATTAGGTAGTTTTGTGTTCTTAAAGATTTCTATAGCAAAAGGAAAAGAACATTTTGCCCCAGTCATGACTCTTCTACTTGGCATGGTTGTTTTATAGAATGAAGTCATAAAACAAAATGGAGTCACATTTGCTCCTACTATCACAAAAAAAGGGAATGGAAGTTGACAGTAGGAAGGAGGAAAAGAAAATCAAATAATTTTTTAAAAATGTATTGCTCCTCCAAGTGAGAAATTATATCCCATCTGATTCAAATGTAAAAAAATAATAAATTAATTAATAAAACATTTTTAAAAATATATTGCCCCACTATCCCAACTTCTTGCTTTTGAAGTAAACTGTCAATGTGTAGTAGGTGGAGATTTTGCAGCTAACCTGCATCTTTAGTGTGGGGTAGAAGGAAATGTGGAAGTGCATCTCAATGTTTTGACCTTGCCAACTTGGTGGAGAAAGCTGCATGACTCTGATGCCTCCCTGTCTCTCCAGGATACTGAAGAGTCTCCAGGACCATGTGACACTTTTTGTTTTGCAGTACTGGGGATTCACCCAAATCCTTGCATATGCAGGACAAACACTGTACCACTAAGCTACAGCCCCAGTCCTCATGAGCTAAATTTTACTTCAACATATACGTGAACTTCTGGGCTGGGGTTGTGGCTCAGCAGTAGAGCACTTGCCTAACACATGTGAGGCACTGTGTTCAATCCTCAGCACCACATAAAAATAAAGGTATCATCTACAGCTAAATATATATATATATATTAAAATTTATATATATGAACTTCTTTTCTACCTCAGGGTCTCTGCCTGGCTGCAGTATAAAACAGTACACGGTACACATTGACCACATAAGAGCATTAACTCTCCTTTGGATTCTTCACATATTCATATACTTATTACATTAACATTCCAGCAGTATCTTGAGAAAGAACCATCATTTTCTACATCACACAAAGTGCCATTTGGACTACAGTGGCCTTTGCATTTGCTCTTCTCTTGATGGAAACACTTTCGCTGGAATGCACTTAGTTTTTTTTTTTTTTTTTTTTTTTAATCCTTCGGCCTTCAACTGAAATATCACTTCCTCAGAGAATCTGGGAATGCTATTTTCTCACAGCTTAGTGTGACATTTTCTCATAATCCTCATCAATTACTAAAATTATTTTATTTAATAGCTCTCTTTCTTGCTTGTAAGAGCCATAAGAAAATAAACTATAGCTATCTTTTTAACTCTTGAATCACCAGTGCCTTGCTCAAAGTCTGGCCAGGCACTCAATGTTTGTAAATGAATGAATGAAAGGAATGCTGAAGGAAGGCAGGAAGGCAAAAAGACAGGTGGGCAGATAGGGAGTTGGGAAGGAGGGCTTGTTGAACCAAGGTACCCCAGTGTTTTGCAAAAACCACTTTGGTTGTGTAACATTGCAATGGCAGAAATAATTTCAGGAAGGTCTCAGAGCACTGAGGTTTTTACCAAGAGTAAATCAGTGTGTGTTTATGCATTGTTTAAATTAAGTAAAATAAATAAATAAATAAATAAAAGAAAAAAGGAAGCATAGAAATCATATCTTAAGCTATGGCAAGAAAGTTAGTAAACTATATCCAACTGGTAAATTCAAACATCTAGAAGCTCTTTTCCCATGGTATTAATAAGCATTCCTACCTTTTCAATCTTCTCTATGAATCTGAATATTTGCTTCCCATCTCCCATAGTTCATAAAATATGCAACAATATTCTTCCTAAATTCGATTTCTAATCTTACCAAAGCTAAGGATGTCCTGATTAGTCAGTGGTTTCAGCAATCAATAGATTCATGTCCTCTAAAGACCTTTATGTGCAAATGCCAGGGCCTGACTTGGTGTGTATTTTTTGAATGACAAGGCAAATGTTTATTCTTAAAGTTCCTCTTTTAATTGTTCAAAAAGCATTAGATATTTTATGTAAACTGATACAGCTGTGTTTTTTGTTTTTTTGGTTTTTATTTTCTTTTGGTACAGAGCATTGAACACAGGGGCACTTAATCATTAAC
Organism: Callospermophilus lateralis; assembly: GCF_048772815.1. Lineage (NCBI taxonomy): Eukaryota > Metazoa > Chordata > Mammalia > Rodentia > Sciuridae > Callospermophilus > Callospermophilus lateralis. The sequence goes on along the minus strand of NC_135310.1, from coordinate 105,141,616 downwards.
CCACATCCCCAGTTCTTTTTTTTGAGACAAGTCCTCACTAAGTTGCTTAGAGCCTTATTAAGTTGCTGAGACTGGCTTCAAACTTGTGATCCTTTTGCCTCAGCCTACTGAGTCCCTGGGATGACAGGCACGTGCCACCATGCCCAGAGGGTTGAAACTTCAAGCCTTTTACTCAGAGAACCCAGAAGGTTCAGTGTGATATTGTCTATCCTTCTAAATTAAATACACTCCATAAGAATGTTTTTCTCACCTCCACATCTGCACCATTTTCTGACCACAAAATACATACTGAATTGATCATCAATGCTGACCCTAACCCTAACCCTACTCCATGTCCACTGCACACTTACACACAACTATAGCCCATTCATTCTCCACAAAGTAATAGTGAAGATGGCAAATATGTCATCCTGCTGTGTAAAATATCACAACTTCCCAAGATCTTTAGAAAAGTAAAGAAGTCTACCTGAACTGGCCTAACTGGCCCCTGGCCACCCCCAGCCTTTTTCTGTGTCCTCTTTGCCTCACCCACTGATCTGCTTTCAGTTCTAAGGTTAAGCACTTCCAGCCCTGGCCTTTGGGGAAGGTGTAAGACTCAACTCTATCCAAGGAAATCATCTTTAAAAAGCCTCTCCCCCAATCTTCAGTGCCCCAGTTATTTTATTATTCTTAAGTTTTGGGACAGATTCAAGATTCATTGAGGATTTAGGACCATTCATGTATGCTATGTCTCAAAACTCCCTTTGACACAATAATATCACTTTACTGACTAAACTGAAGCTCCCATTGTAGCATCTTATCTCATTACTAAACCTGTCTATATAGAAGCTACTTCATTTGTCACATAGGAATAATAGTCCCTGCAATTTAGGTTTATTATAAGGCTTAAATGAATGTGCATATTTGCATACGTGTGTGTTTACATACAAAATCTTATTAGGCATAATGCCTAGCAAAAAGTAAACAACCAATGAGAATCCATACTGACCTGTCAATACAATAATATTTTATTGCTTCTTCTGTATTTTTATAATTACTGTCTAGGCTATCTTCAGCCCTTTCTCAGCCATCCATATCTGAATGCTATTCAGATCCCTGATTCAGTGTATCTGAGGGAAATAAAAGAAAATTAAGGGACTGAAAAATTAAAAGACAATGAATAAAAACATTTCCAAAAACCAACAAATTAGCTACCTTTTTTTTCCATTTTTTGAAAAACATTTTTCCAAAATATATTTCCAAAATACATTCCAAAAATATTTTGGGGAAAATATATATGTGATGGGTTTATGCTTTATCTTTCCTCCATGGTCTGCTAATTGGTTTCAGGCAATTGGTTTGAGATATTTTTTGGTTGTGTTTTGTTTTTTCTTTGATCAAAATATGGTAATTAGCCTGAACCATTGGTTTGAGATGTATTTAGTGTTGAATTAATTCCTATAGCCAACATTTTATTTATTAGTAACCTCATGTCCTCACAGGACCAGGACATTTGTATCCTTGGCCTCAAAAAATGCCTGACGTCATGAATCACAAAAAGAAGGGCTGCTGAGGGAAACAAAACAAAACCTTGATTAAAATTGTTAATAGCTATGTAAACTAGTCTAACAAAATCTTCCTCTTTATTCTACTTGCCTTTATCATAAGATCTTTTTTTCCTCTCAGTGCTGGGGATTGAACCCATGGTCTCATACCTGTCAGGTAAACACTTGACACTGAGCTACATCCTCAACCCCTATACATTATATACATTACACATACATACATATACACACACATGTATATATATGTATACATGTATGTGTATATATATATAAGTATATATAAAACATACACATACATATACATATAATAAAACAGTGTCTCACTAAATTGCACAGGCTGGACTTGTAATCCTACTGCCTCAACCTTCCTAGTTGCTGGGATTAGAGGTGTATTCCATCACATCCAGGTACCTTGCATTTTTTCAAATACTTTAATGATTTTTATATCATATCAAGGAATTATATTTACTCTCACAAACACATCATTCACTTTTTTTCTAGTTGTCTGAAATCATTCTTGAAATGACATAGGAACAAAAAGTAATAAATGCAATTTTGGTTTTTTGGTACTGGAGATTGAATTCAGGGGTGTTAACCACTGAGGCACATCCCCAGCACTTTTATATATTTTATTTTGAGACAGGGTCTCCCTGAGTTGCTTAGGGCCTCACTAAACTGCTGAGACTGGCTTTGAACTCACAATCCTCCTACCTCAGCCTGCTGAGCCACTGGCATTACAGGCATGCGCCACCATACTCAGCAATAAATCCAATCTTGTAAGAGCATGAATTATTTCCATTCTCAGTGCTTTTATCCATACAAAAATATATTGTAGACCTGTCAGGGCTGCTACTTTTGGATTTGGAGAAGTTGGGAAAGCCCTAACAAATCCTAGGTCTTGTTTTTAAAAACTTGCTCAAGGACCTAGGGAAGATGGCCGCGAAGGGAGTGCAGTAACTCCGTGTACTGCGTCACTGTGAGGGAAAATGACGAGTTAGAACGGCTAAAAGCTATCTTGTTAGGAATTTCCAGCAAAATTGGGGTGCTCTAAAACCTAGTGGAAGGATTTTCATTGCAGGAGGATCAGCTTCAGGGGCTCAAACGCGAGCGATCTGTCCGTACGGAGTGCTGCTTGTTCGACAGATCGCCCCGTGGCTGGAGTCTGCGGCGCGCACTGGAAAACGACGGGCTGGTGGCGCAGAGATACAGCGATGCTGATTCTGCGGGCTCCTGCCAGCTAGGCATTTGCTGAGCTCGGAGCTGAATTCTGGGTTGGAGACGGGGGAAGGAAACGGTCCAGTACGGTTCTCCACAACGGTCAGACCACGGAGGAAGCCAGCGGCCACCATCTTGGAGAGCTGACGTCACCATCCTTGTTTTCGACTGATTGCAGCTCTTTCAGCTATAGAACAGGTAATTTCAGGCTGACAACTGTCTGCGTCTCGCAGACAAATTGCTCAGACTTAGTGCTAAATAACACGAAACTGCTTCTTGGAGCCTGCTCCTATCAGAACACGCACTGAGCCCGGAGCGGCGGAGCTCCGGCTCCCGGAGCTGCTCTGGCCCAGGGCTACAGAACCCGCGGAAACTGCTTCTTGGAGCCTGCTCCTGTCGGAGCATGCACCAAGTCCGGAGAGGCCGAATTCTGGCTCCCGGAACTGCTCTGGCCCAGGGATAAAGAACCCGCGGAAACTGTTTCTCGGTCCGGGTCCTGCTGAATACTGTGGAGCAGAGCCACCGCCGGAGCCCGGAACAGGCCCAGCAACCCGCCGGCGTGGTGTCGCGTCGCCCCAGCTAGAGGAGGGGCTGAACAGAGCCGCCGCCCGCGCCTGGAACAGGTCCAGCGACCTGCCGGCGTGGTTGTCAAGAAACCCCAATTGGAGTAGGGGGAAAGCAGATCCTCCACCCGTGTCCGCAAGGTAGGCAGGCCTGTGACAGACTGGCAGAACAGCCCCAGCGGCCTGCCGGCGTGGTAGACACATCACACCACTTGGGGGAGGGGCAGAGCAGAGCCACTCCCCGAACCCGGATCAGGCCCAGCGGCCCGCCAGCGTGGCAGTCACATCACTCCATTTGGAGTAGGGACAGAGCAGAGCCGCCGCCCGAGCCTGCAAGGTAGACAGACTTGCGACCGACCGGCAGAACAGGCCCAGCGGTCTACTGGTGTGGTAGACACGTCACACAAATTGGAGGAGGGGCAGAGCAGAGCTGCCTGCCGAGTCCGCAAGGTAGGCAGACCCGCGTCCGACCGGCGGATCAGGCCCAGGGGCCTGCTGGTGTGGTAGACACGTCACCCGTCATCCCAATTGGAGTAGGGTCAGAGCAGAGCCTTCGCCTGCGGTCGGAGCAGGCCCAGCGGCCCGACAGCGTCGTAGTCACGTCAACCCAATTGGAGCAGGGACAGAGCAGAGCCACCACCCGCGCCCAGAACAGGTCCAGCGACCAGCCGGCGTAGTAGTCAAGACACCCCAATTGGAGTAGGGGCAAAGCAGATCCTCCACCCGCGCCCACAAGGTAGGCAGGCCTGTGACAGACTGGCGGAACAGGCCCAGCAGCCTGCCGGCATGGTAGACACGTCACACCACTTGGGGGAGGGGCAGAGCAGAGCAGAGCCGCTCCCCGAGCCCGCATCAGGCCCAGCGGCCCACCGGCGTGGCAGCCACATCACCCCATTTGGAGTAGGGGCAGAGCAGAGCCGCCGCTCGAGCCTGCAAGGTACACAGACTTGTGACCGACCGGCGGAACAGGCCCAGCGGTCTACTGGTGTGGTAGACACGTCACACCAATTGGAGGAGGGGCAGAGCAGAGCCACCTCCTGAGCCCGCAAGGTAGGCAGACCTGCGACCTACCGGCGGATCAGGCCCAGCGGCCTGCTGGTATGGTAGACACGCCACCCGTCACCCCAATTGGAGTAGGGGCAGAGCAGAGCCTTCGCCCGCGGTCGGAGCAGGCCCAGCGGCCTGACAGCGTTGTAGTCACGTCAACCCAATTGGAGCAGGGACAGAGCAGAGCCGCCACCCGCACCCAGAACAGGTCCAGCGACCTGCCAGCGTAGTAGTCACGACACCCCAATTGGAGTAGGGGCAGAGCAGATCCTCCACCCGAGCCCGCATGATAGGCAGGCCTGTGACAGACTGGCGGAACAGGCCCAGCGGCCTACCGGCGTGGTAGACACGTCACACCACTTGGGGGAGGGGCAGAGCAGAGCCGCAGCCCGCGCCAAAAAAAGGCCCAGCGACCTGCCGGCGTGGTAGTCACGACAACCCAATTGGAGAAGGAGCAGAGCAGAGCCGCCGCCCGCGCCTGCAAGGTAGTCAGATCTGCGACTGACCGGCAGAACAGGCCCAGGGGTTTGCGGACGTGGCAGACACGTCACCCTAACTGAAGTAGGGGCAGAGCAGAGCCGCTGCCTGCGCCTGGAACAGGCCCAGAGGCCTGCCAGCATGGTAGTTACATCACCCCAATTGGAGTAGGGGTAGAGCAGAGCTGCCGCCCACGCCCGGAACAGGCCCAGCGACCCGCCGGCGTGGTATCACGTCACCCCAATTGGAGAAGGGGCAGAGCAGAGCCACCTCCCGTGCCTGGAACAGGCCCAGCGACCCGCAGGCATGGTAGTCATGACACCCCAATTGGAGTAGGGGCAGAACAGAGCCGCCGCCCGCGCCTGCAAGGTAGTCAGATCCGCGACTAACTGGCAGAACAGGCCCAGGGGTTCACGGACGTGGTAGACACGTCACACCAATTGGAGGAAGGGCAGAGCAGAGCCGCTGCCCGCGCCTCCAAGGTAGGCAGACCTGCGACTGACCGGCAGAACAGTCCCAGCGGCCCGCCAGCATGGTAGACAGATCACCCCAATTGGAGGAGGAGCAGAGCTGCCGCCCGCCCCTGCAAGGGAGACTTTTCAACTATACAAGAGCAATATAAATATATAGGGGGAAAATTTCAAAAACACAACAGTTTCACCAAGCAGAAAGAAACACGAGCAATATGAAAAGACAAGGAAAGAAAGGACCACAAGCAATGGAGGTCAACTCAACTTTAGAAGAGGTAATAGCTGCAGCAGATGGAATGTCAGATAAAGAATTCAGGATATACATGCTGCAGATGATCTGGAGTCTCAAGGAAGACATTAGACAGCAAAATCAGACAATGAAAGATCACTTCGACCACTTCGACAATGTATTACATAAACAAATCCAAGAAGCAAAAGATCAACTATACAGGGAGATAGAGGTAATAAAAAAACAAACAAACAGAAATCCTAGAAATGCAGGAAGCAATAAACCAACTTAAAAACTCAATTGAGAATACTACCAGCAGAGTAGAACACTTAGAAGATAGAACATCAGACAATGAAGACAAAGTATTTCAACTTGAAAAGAACATAGACAGCTCAGCAAAACTGTTAAGAAACCATGAGCAGAACATCCAAGAAATATGGGATAATATAAAGAGACCAAACTTACGAGTCATTGGGATACAGGAAGGTATAGAGGTCCAAACCAAAGGAATGAGCCACCTATTCAATGAAATAATACGAGAAAACTTCCCATACTTGAAGAATGAGACAGAATCCCAAATCCTAGAAGCATACAGGACGCCGAATGTGCAAAATCATAAGAGATCCACACCTAGACACATTATAATGAAGATGCCCAACATACAGAATAAGGAGAGAATTTTAAAAGCTACAAGAGAAAGGAAGCAGATTACATTTAGGGGTAAACCAATCAGGATAACAGCTGATCTTTCAACACAGACTCTGAAAGTTAGAAGATCCTGGAATAACATATTTCAAAAACTGAAAGAAAATGGGTTCCAACCAAGAATCATGTATCCAGCGAAATTAAGCTTCAGGATGGAAGATGAAATTAAAACCTTCCACGATAAACAAAAGTTAAAAGAATTTGCAGCTAGAAAACCATGTCTTCAAAACATCCTCGGCAAAACATTACAGGAAGAGGAAATGGAAAATAACAATGAAAACCAACAGTGGGAGGTAGGACAGTAAAGGGGGGAAAAATAATCAAAAAGGAAAACAAACCATGTTTAGTAACATAAATAAACAAATATGGCTGGAAGAACAACCCATATCTCAATAATAACCCTAAATGTTAATGGCTTAAACTCACCAATCAAGAGACACAGGCTAGTAGAATGGATCACAAAACAAGACCCAACAATATGCTGCCTACAGGAGACGCATTTGATAGGAAAAGACATACATAGACTGAAGGTGAAAGGTTGGGAAAAATCATATCACTCATATGGACTTCGGAAACAAGCAGGAGTGTCCATACTCATATCAAATAAAATAGATTTCAAGCCAAAGTTAATCAAAAGGGATAAAGAGGGACACTACATACTGCTCAAGGGAACCATACACCAACAAGACATAACTATCATAAATATATATGCCCCAAACAATGGTGCAGGGCTGGGGATGTGGCTCAAGCGGTAGCGCGCTCGCCTGGCATGCGTGTGGCCCGGGTTCGATCCTCAGCACCACATACAAACAAAGATGTTGTATCCGCCGATAACTAAAAAATAAATATTAAAAATTCTCTCTCTCTCTCTCTCTCTCTCCCCTCTCTCACTCTCTCTAAAAAAAAAAAAAAAAAAAAAAAAAAAAAAAAAAAAAAAACAATGGTGCACCTATGTTCATCAAACAAACTCTTCTCAAGTTTAAGAGTCTAATAGACCAACATACAATAATCATGGGAGACTTCAACACACCTCTCTCACCACTAGACAGATCTTCCAAACAAAAGTTGAATAAGGAAACTATAGAACTCAATAACACAATTAATAACCTAGACTTAATTGATATATATAGAATGTACCACCCAACATCAAGCAGTTACACTTTTTTCTCAGCAGCACATGGATCCTTCTCAAAAATAGATCATATATTATGTCACACGGCAACTCTTAGACAATATAAAGGAGTGGAGATAATACCATGCATCTTATCTGATCATAATGGAATGAAACTGAAAATCAACGATAAAAGAAGGAAGGAAAAAACATGCATCACTTGGAGAATGAACAATTGGTTACTAAATGATCGATGGGTTATAAAAGACATCAAGGAGGAAATTAAAAAATTCTTAGAGATAAATGAAAGCACAGACACAACATATCAGAATCTATGGGACACATTAAAAGCAGTTCTAAGAGGAAAATTCATTGCTTGGAGTTCATTCCTTAAAAAAAGAAAAAACCAACAAATAAATGATCTCATACTCCATCTCAAAATCCTAGAAAAAGAAGAGCAAAACAACAGCAAAAGAAGTAGAAGGCAAGAAATTATTAAAATCAGAGCTGAAATTAATGAAATCGAAACAAAAGAAACAATTGAAAAGATTGACAAAACTAAAAGTTGGTTCTTTGAAAAAATAAATAAAATCGACAGACCCTTAGCCATGCTAACGAAGAGAAGAAGAGAGAGAAATCAAATTACTAGCATACGGGATGAAAAAGGCAATATCACAACAGACACTTCAGAAATACAGAAGATAATCAGAAACTATTTTGAATCCTTATACTCCAATAAAATAGAAGATAGTGAAGGCATCCATAAATTTCTTAAGTCATATGACCTGCCCAGATTAAGGCAGGAGGATATAGACAACCTAAACAGACCAATATCAATTGAGGAAATAGAAGAAACCATCAAAAGACTACCAACTAAGAAAAGCCCAGGACCGGAAGGGTATACAGCAGAGTTTTACAAAACCTTTAAAGAGGAACTAATACCAATACTTTTCAAGCTATTTCAGGAAATAGAAAAAGAGGGAGAACTTCCAAATTCATTCTACGAGGCCAACATCACCCTGATTCCTAAACCAGACAAAGACACTTCAAAGAAAGAAAACTACAGACCAATATCTCTAATGAACCTAGATGCAAAGATCCTCAATAAAATTCTGGCAAATCGGATTCAAAAAGATATCAAAAAAATTGTGCACCATGATCAAGTAGGATTCATCCCTGGGATGTAAGGCTGGTTCAATATACGGAAATCAATTAATGTTATTCACCACATCAATAGACTTAAAAATAAGAACCATATGATCATCTCGATAGATGCAGAAAAAGCATTCGACAAAGTACAGCATCCCTTTATGTTCAAAACGCTAGAAAAACTAGGGATAACAGGAACTTACCTCAACATTGTAAAAGCAATCTATGCTAAGCCTCAGGCTAGCATCATTCTGAATGGAGAAAAATTGAAGGCATTCCCTCTAAAATCTGGAACAAGACAGGGATGCCCTCTCTCACCACTTCTGTTCAACATAGTTCTCGAAACACTGGCCAGAGCAATTAGACAGACGAAAGAAATTAAAGGTATAAAAATAGGAAAAGAAGAACTTAAATTATCACTATTTGCAGATGACATGATTCTATACCTAGCAGACCCAAAAGGGTCTACAAAGAAACTATTAGAGCTAATAAATGAATTCAGCAAAGTGGCAGGATATAAAATCAACACGTATAAATCAAAGGTATTCCTGTATATCAGCGACAAATCCTCTGAAATGGAAATGAGGACAACCACTCCATTCACAATATCCCCCCCAAAAATAAAATACTTAGGAATCAACCTAACAAAAGAGGTGAAAGACTTATACAATGAAAACTACAGAACCCTAAAGAGAGAAATAGAAGAAGATCTTAGAAGATGGAAAAATATACCCTGTTCATGGATAGGCAGAACTAACATCATCAAAATGACAATATTACCAAAAGTTCTCTATAGGTTTAATGCAATGCCAATCAAAATCCCAATGGCATTTCTTATAGAAATAGAGAAAGCAATCATGAAATTCATATGGAAAAATAAAAGACCCAGAATAGCAAAAACAATGCTAAGCAGGAAGGGTGAATCAGGCGGTATAGCGATACCAGACTTCAAACTATACTACAGAGCAATAGTAACAAAAACAGCATGGTACTGGTACCAAAACAGGCGGGTGGACCAATGGTACAGAATAGAGGACACAGAAACCAATCCACAAAACTACAACTATCTTATATTTGATAAAGGGGCTAAAAGCATGCAATGGAGGAAGGATAGCATCTTCAACAAATGGTGCTGGGAAAACTGGAAATCCATATGCAACAAAATGAAACTGAATCCCTTTCTCTCGCCATGCACAAAAGTTAACTCAAAATGGATCAGGGAGCTTGATATCAAATCAGAGACACGGCGTCTGATAGAAGAAAAAGTCGGCTACGATCTACATACTGTGGGGTCGGGCTCCAAATTCCTCAATAGGACACCCATAGCACAACAGTTAATAACTAGAATCAACAAATGGGACTTACTCAAACTAAAAAGTTTTTTCTCAGCAAAAGAAACAATAAGAGAGGTAAATAGGGAGCCTACATCCTGGGAACAAATCTTTACTCCTCACACTTCAGATAGAGCCCTAATATCCAGAGTACACAAAGAACTCAAAAAATTAGACAACAAGATAACAAATAACCCAATCAACAAATGGGCCAAAGACATGAACAGACACTTCTCAGAGGAGGACATACAATCAATCAACAAGTACATGAAAAAATGCTCACCATCTCTAGCAGTCAGAGAAATGCAAATCAAAACCACCCTAAGATACCATCTCACTCCAGTAAGATTGGCAGCCATTATGAAGTCAAACAACAACAAGTGCTGGCGAGGATGTGGGGAAAAGGGTACACTTGTTCATTGTTGGTGGGACTGCAAATTGGTGCAGCCAATCTGGAAAGCAGTATGGAGATTTCTTGGAAAGCTGGGAATGGAACCACCATTTGACCCAGCTATTCCCCTTCTCGGTCTATTCCCTAAAGACCTAAATAGAGCATGCTACAGGGACACTGCTACATCGATGTTCATAGCAGCACAATTCACAATAGCAAGACTGTGGAACCAACCTAGATGCCCTTCAATAGACGAATGGATAAAAAAATGTGGCATTTATACACAATGGAGTATTACTCTGCATTAAGAAATGACAAAATCATAGAATTTGGAGGGAAATGGATGGCATTAGAGCAGATTATGCTAAGTGAAGCCAGCCAATCCCTAAAAAACAAATGCCAAATGTCTTCTTTGATATAAGGAGAGTAACTAAGAACAGAGTAGGGACGAAGAGCATGAGAAGAAGATTAACATTAAACAGGGATGAGAGGTGGGAGGGAAAGGGAGGGAGAAGGGAAATTGCATGGAAATGGAAGGAGACCCTCAGGGTTATACAAAATTACATACAAGAGGTAGCGAGGGGAAAGGGAAAAATAATACAAGGGGGAGATATGAACTGCAGTAGAGGGGGTAGAGAGAGAAGAGGGGAGGGGAGGGGAGGTGAGGGGGATAGTAAAGGATAGGAAAGGCAGCAGAATACAACAGACCCTAGTATGGCAATATATAAATCAATGGAAGTGTAACTGATGTGATTCTGCAATTTGTATATGGGGTAAAAATGGGAGTTCATAACCCACTTGAATCAAAGTGTGAAATATTATATATCAAGAACTATGTAATGTTTTGAACAACCAACAATAAAAAAAATAAAAATAAATAAAAATAAAAAAAAATATTGTAGGATTCAAAGTATTTCTCTCTACATTCCCCTTTTGTATTTAAGTGAAAGTTCTATGCTTAAATATACACCATGTAATAATTTAACCATTTCACTAAACAAAAATATAAATCTCAGGCACATAGTATCACCCCAAAAAAATCTGTCCATCTTACAGATGGACATGATAATAAAAGTGAATTTTTCCAGTTTATCTATCTGTACATTCAAGGTTTGAATTCCTGTCTAATATAAATTTTTATTTTCACTGTCCTGAAAAATATTATTTAAATATCTTCATCATCTTGAACATTTCCTGACTCTGTGAAAAGATGTGAATCAGAACTCCCATAAATATTTCTCTTCCATTTTAGTACTTCACAAACTTCCTTGTATTACATTTATGGAATGATCTTACCTTTTCCCTACACTCCACCCAAACTAAGTCACCCAAAATTCAGGGAATTTTGACATCTGATTTTGATATTATCTTTCACGGGATCTTAAATTATACCCTAAACTATTAAATTATCAGTAATTGAATTGTATAAGACATATATTTTTCTATCCAGCTGCAGGACTACAAGTTTTTATAAAATCTGTCATGAAAATAATCTTGTAATCAAGTAAAGAAAAATATTTGTTAAATGTAGTACCCATCTGATAAGACAGAAAATAATAAGCAGTACTGGCTACTATCTACACTTTTCAATCCATGATTTGTGTCTCCTCTTTTTCAACAAGCATCTGTATCTACCACAAACCTTTGAGATGAGAATATGGGAGACAAAAGCAAATATCTGTTGTCAATACCTCAAACTGCAAACACCACCTATGGTGTTTGACTGACATGACATATACCTTTAACAAGAACTGTCTTACAGAGACTACAGAAAAGTGAAAGGCAGACAGACTTCAGACAGCAACTTAAAATGACTGACATTATTCTTCTGACAGTTTCATTTGACTCTAGCTCAAGTCAACTTATCTTCCTACTGCATAGGTTTCTAATTTATGATTGACTAGCATTTTAGGAAAGGAGGAGGGAAGAAGGGAAACACTAGTAGTGTTTATGGAAGCAGAACAGTAGAGTTCAGCACTTCAGGATTTTCTGGAAATAAAACGTAATGTTTCATTTTAACTTTGGATCCATATAAGAATAGTGGAGTATGTGATGCCAAGTGAGACTGATTTCCCCTTTGGATTTTTTTTTTTTAAGTTTTTTTGCCTAGACTGTGTGAGTTAAGACTTCAACCAACATATACCCTGTCTCTGGAAGTGAGTACTTACATGATCACCATTTAGCCAATCAATTTGCTCCCTTCTCCATCAGTGAGGACACATTCAGTACAGGGGAAAACACAATAAATGATTATGACCAAGTTCCAAGTTATTTTAGCAGCTCCATAGTTTGTGTTGTGGAAGTATCTTTAATATTTTCTTAGGTTTCACTCATAGCCGTATGACTACACTCAAGGACAGAAGGAGGAAGACGTTTTCTTTAGTCATCTCACTTTTTATCAGGGAGACAAAACTCTTCCACAAATTTCTCAGATTTTTGTTTATGTTTTGAGAGTTTCTTCTGGTACATATCTAACCTTGGTTTAAGAAATAGAAAACCAAACATATGGTCTATTCAGCTTCTATAATGAAAAGAAGATTAAGAAGTCAAAGAAAATAGAGATTGTTGAAAATGACTGTTGGAGAACCATGCAATATTATCTGCTAAATAGTCATGGTGACTATGTCAAATATTAGATTGGAAGCCAAGCCAGGCCAATGGAACACAGGTCCAGATTTTTATTAGAGATATGGTGTAAATTCTCTTAACTGATATGCAAGTAACCATTTTCTGATTTAACTCTCATGACTAAGTAAAACATAATGACTGAGAACCACCCACACTGTATAATGTTTATCAATATTAATGTAAATTCATTATTGCTTCTCAAATTTATCACAATTATAAAATTCTACTAAATATTAAATACAGTAATGAAATGTAGGGGGAGAGATGTGTTACTTTTATGAAAATTCGAATGTTTTGAAAAGGCTGACTAAAGAGTATCTTGAAGAATTAGATATGGATGAGATATTAAAATTGTGAGGGGAAATTATAAAAATGCATAAAGTTTCTTTAGTCTGGCTGCTTTACAACTTTATGTTCACTTTAAATATAAATTAAAATTGAAATTATAGATGTTTCATACATTGGAGAAAGATGAGCTTTTAATGAATGATGCTAAGAAAACTGGATATCCATAGTGGAAAAAAGAAACTAGACATCTGTCTCTCACCCTAAACAAAAGCCAACTCAAGATTGAGTAAAAACCTAGGAAAAAGACCAGAAACTTTACAACTGTTATATAAACCAGAGAAAACACTACAACATTCTAGGAAAAGGCAACAACTTCCTCAATAGGACTCCTAAAGCTCAGGGAATAAAACCAAGAATTAATAAGTGTGTCATCAAATCAGAAAACATCTCCACAGCTAAGAAAACTATTGACAGTATGAAGCAAGAGCCTATAGAACAGGGGAAAAAAATCTTTGGTAGCTACTTTTCCAGCACAGGATTAATACCCAGAATATATAAAGAACTCAAAAAACTATATACCAAAAAAATGCATAAATAACCCAATCAATAAATGGACAAATGAACTAAACAGACACTTTTCAAAAGAAGAGGTAGCAATGGCCAAAAAATATGAAAAAAAATGTTGAACATTTTTAGCAATCAGAGAAATGCAAATCAAAACTGCACTGAGATTTTATTTTACTCCAGATACAATGGCAATTATCAAAAATAAAAAAAAAAACAATAAATATTGGCAAAAATGTGGGGCAAAAGGAACTCTCATACAATGTTCATGAGAACGTAAATTAGTATAGCCAAAATGGAATTCAGCATGGAGGTTCCCCAAAAGACTAGGAATAGGAAACACCATGTGATCCAGCTGTACCATCCCTTGGTATTTATCCCAATTAAATATATATTATATATGCATATCCATGTTTTTATCTCTAAACATACCCTTCAGTTTGAAGATATACAGGCATACCAATGTTTACAGCAGCACAATTCACAATAGTCAAGTTATAAAACCAGCTTATCCGTCCATCAAAAGAATAATTATGTTTACATATACACACACATTAACATATATACATATATAATAAAATCAAATACCATAATATAAATTCCATTGTGTGTATGGGCATATACACACAATGGAGTTTCATTAAGTCATAAAGAAGAAACAAATATGTCACTTGCAGGAAAATGAATGGAACTAGAGAGTATGATGTTAAGTGAAATAAGTCAGAAAGTGAAAGGTCTTATGTTTTCTTTCTACAAAGAAAAAAAAAGGAAAACAAAGGGTTTTGTGAAATTTGACAGGGATATGGGCTAGAGAATAGGATTGTAAGAAGCAGTTTTTGGTAGTGAAATTGTATTATGTGCATGTAGAAATATGCCACAATGGGATCTACCATTCTATATAATCATTATGTGTGCATAAAAAATTTGAAATTATAAATGAGAATGTATTTCCTATTTATCATATTACTTGTATCATAAGACTTGTACAAGAATAAAAATGTGGAGTTCTATTCAGGAACTCAGGGAAAAAATAGATTAGGTTTAGTTTCTCCTGAACATATATAAATAAATAATGTATTTGGTTCCTTCCTGTTGTTGTAACACATTAACATAGTTTAGCAGCTTAAAGCAATGCAAATAAACTCCCTCATAGATCCAGAGGTCAAAATGTTAACTCAAGATGTTGCCAGGACTGCACTTTTTAAAAAGCTTTCTGGGAGAATCATTTTCTATGTCGTCTTTGGCTTCTAAAACTTGCCCACATTTCTTTGCTTGGGTCCCTTCCTTACTTCATGCAACCTATTTTAATCATCACAATTGCTATTTCTGACTGACATCTTTCTCTTACAGGGACCATTGTGATTGCATCAGGCATACCTGGATGATTTAGAATTATCTTCCCATCTCAAAATTCTTAATTTAATCACACTTGCCAAGTCCTTTTTATCATATTCATGAATCCTGGAGATTACAATATAGACATCTTCAAAGAGGTCAGCATTCATCCTACCACATTCTCTTTGTTTAAATCAGTTTCAACTAACTTTTCATCTCTTTCATTCACAAGATTTCTGAAGAACACAGCATAGAAGTTCAAATGGATGATTCAGGAGGCAACAGAGTAAGGATTGCTGAAGGTGCTGGAAAATATTTGAGAATATATTTCCTATTTATCATATTTCTTGTATCTCCATCTTTACACATGGTGAGCAGCAAATTAATAATCTGTCATGTGTCTTCCATGTTGTGCCTGCATATGTGTGCACATGCACATACATATATCACATTTTTCTTCAGTATTTATCATTTTTCTTTGGTATCATACTTGAGAAGCTTAATCTCATACTTTAATTTAGACTGGAAATTAAGAAAAAATGAAGGTCAAATCAGATGATTGGTGGGTATGTTTTTCAACCCATTAAATTATTTCTTTCTTAATGTTGTCTATCTACAATCTTGAAACTAGCAAGCAGAGCAGTTCTTGGACAAGGGAGCAGTTTGTCCTCCATTCTGGTTCAGATGCTAGTTTGCAATAATTTCCTGAAATCCACAGAGGATGTTTTGGAGAGAAGCTGTGAGACACCTAATCAGAAAAAAAAATAATAATAATGGTTAGTTATATTACAGTATAGCAGAAACTCCTGGGGGATATTGCAGAAGCCCCATTGGTTGATTCATTTACACAGGGTTGAATAAAGCAGAGAGAACAGGTATCAGAGGAAATCTCACATTAGAAATTCTTGAAATAAGCTCAAAATGTGTTTCTAATTTCTGTGATTTTTATTTTTTTAAAGTATTCAATTATTTTACTTTCTCTACTTCTTACATTCTTTAGTTTTATATTCCATGTCCACCAGCATCTAAGATTTAATTATTTTTTACTATAAGAACTGAGTCATGGACCTAGGTAACAAACATTTACAAAATGCAAGTGGAAAGTATTTCAGGTTCCTTAATGAATCCTGTTTACTTGCTAGGTGTAAATCGATGCCATGTATACACTAGGCCCCGTTTTGGAACATTATGAGCCAGAAAGTTGCCATAGCAACCTCAGTTGCTGATAACCTCCATGAGAAATGAATTCCCAAAGGTGTGGAGTCCTTGGCAGTTCACACAGCACTTTTAAGCTGCAAAAGCACTAATTATTTATTACAATCATGTAATTAAATAGGGATACTAATATTATCCTTATTTCCAATTATAAAATCTTCTTATAAAATCTTTTAACAAGGTTAAAAGGCATGTTCAGGGTCACATTAACAGGTAAGTCTCAGATTCAGAACTGAAAGTCATGTCTTCTGATTCTAAGAGTCTCACATTTCAAGAGTCAGCCTACTATGTTTACACTAATATGTTTTAAAGGTGAAATTTGAATAATGATCTGGCTAAATATTTGCTTACTATCTTAAGGTAAACTTGTCTAGAGCTGGTGATTTGTGGGGCGCATATGCTTCCTTGATAATTTTCATCCTACCAATTAGCCACATGACACATGAATAGATAACCCCTTAAGATCCAGTGATCTAAGCCTTGAACACTTCAAATACTCCAGCCCCATGCCTGAATTAAGGCTTTCTCTAAAAGAAAGCAAATACAATTTTCAATGGAATCTTGAAAAGAAGAAACATTAAAGAGATCTGAACACTGAAGAGTTGATAAATGTTCCATATGTGAATTAAGAACCATCATACACAGTATCAACGTACAACCATTCCCTATGAATCCAGGGTTCTCAACTGAAGGTCAGTTAGTCTTCTCAGGTGCTATTTGGTCATGTCCGGAAATACTTCTTTCAACTGGGGTGGTATAACTGGCAAAAGGTGGGTAGAGTCCAAGGATGATATTAAATATAGCACAGTACATAGGATAGAGCCTAAAATAAAGACTCATTGGGCTCAAGATATCTATAATAAAGCTGTTGAGAAACCCTACTATAAATAATGCAGAAATTTTTGTTTTATTGCATTTTCTTTTATTATAAAAGTGATTCTTGAAATTAGTCTAAAATTTTAGATTATGTAAGTGATATTGAGTAATTAAAAATAATCATAGAAACAAATACAGTTAAACATAAATACAGAAATACAGAAAATACAGTTAAGCAGAAGAAAAAAATAGCACCAAGTCACTTTTGATCCCTAAAAGCTAGTGACAAAGTATAATTATATTATACTTTCCTGTAATTTGCCAGTAGAGTGTTAGTAAATCAAGACTTGGCTCATGGTTTTTAATGGTTGACTAGTATTCCATTTATAAATGTAAAAATTACATTAGTCTCTTATGAGATATTTAAGCTTATTACTCTTAGTTATGAATAGTTTTGTCATGAATATCTTGTATATAAATTCTGCTTGAAATGTCTAATTATCTTTGGTGTATTCCTCAAGTAAAATCTTCAAGTTAAGATATGTGCAATTTATTTGATATAGTTTGCTAAATTTCATAATGAACTGTTAATGATTGTTTTTAATTTCTGAGAAAAAAATTCATGATCCTTAAGTTGTATATAGAGATGAATGGTCTGATCTCAGGGAGAATAATAATCCTCAATTTGTGGAGCTAATGAACAAGTTGTTAAATTGCTGTTATCCCCACTTGTAGTACTTCAAGTTAATAAAGTCAAAAGGATGAACTTCATTATGTATGGCCATTTAGGTCCTTCATAAAAGGGGAGAAATGAATGAGAACAAGTGCTCAGCAGAAGTACACATTGAATATGAATGTAATCCTCTCAAAAAAATATTGAAAACATTGGGTACTATGCCAATTTTCCTGTTTTCAGGATGGGAATTTGAGATTTTTTTAATATAAATTTTAAGTGAAGCATATCCCTATAATACCGGATGATGTGAGAATACCCAGACCCCTAATATCTGGGTTACACATTTGAAAAAAAAATCAAGGAAAGAATCCAAGGAAAATGTCAAGGCTTGTGCATTACTTTTATTTTCCAAAGCCAGAAGGAAAATGTCACTATGGCAGCAAGTAAAAATATTTCGCATTTTTCCCCTATTTGATGCCTGTTTCATTGAATATTAGAAACATACTTATGAAATGAATTTTAATGCATTTGCTAAAAATTAGCAGAGAGATTGGGTTAATTAGCTGAAAACCTTTCTTTAAAAAAAGGCAATAGGGAAATGCTTGTTAATGTTTAAGCCATAAGATACACAAAAACGTAGGCAATATTTTATCATGACACCCAGGAGACCCATGTGTGACACAATATAGAGTCTATGTGTATCTCACTCTCCACAGGAACTAATTTTGAAGCACCAGAATGCTGTGAATTGGCTGTAAAACAATGTTGAAGAAACTCAACATAGAACAGAAGGCACACTTTCCTTAGGAAGAATGCTGATAAAATTTTAATGAACTAACATGTTGTCATGGGGATTTGTTGCTATTCATTAATTCATTGTGCTGTTCCTCTATAGTTTTGCTGAAGTTGAGTGACAAATTGTCAAGTAGATGCTCTGGTGGTTTACATTGCCTCATTGATACCCTAAATTTAGGGGGTAAATTCTTCTGGAAACTTACCCCATTGCATGTGGGGTAACATTTTTCAGCACCATGTGCACTCGATTGTATTTCAAATGAAACTCCATCTCTAGGGCAGGCCTTTGACTCTGCAAACAGTAGAAATAATCACAGAATGATTGACAGCTCTGGTCACAGATGGGGACTACCACAGAGCCAGAGCTGGGGAAGGCTCTACTATACAAAATAGTGAACCAGTCGCCTCTGAATTAGGATAAAATTCTCAGTGGAAAAGAATGATTCAATCATAAAATTATAGAATGCCAGAGCTCAGAGGGACCTCAAAATAAGTCTTTCATTTTGCAAATAGGAAAACGGACAAGACCAGGAAGGAAAAAGAGTCATAAAGATTGCAAGTGGCAGAGTAAGAATCAGAAACTACATATTTTGGCTTAAGTCAATATTGTCATCTTAACCCCTCCCTCAATTTCTTCCCTTCCTTTTCCATTTCCAATGGGTTTTATATTTTCCCCTGAAATTAGCCCTAACAGCAAAATAACCATATCCATGTGGTACAGGATCATAGCCAGAGAAGAACTATGATAAACTGATACTTTTTAAATGCAAAAAAAATTATGGCATGCATCATCCATATGTGTATTAATTCAATTTTCCAAGTCTTTGATATGATGCTGTAGGAAGATTTGGCAAACCTGTCCAACACTTTATATATTCTCAGGCACGGCTCCACACCCAGATTGTGATAAGCAGATGAGGATCACTGGCAAAAAGCACAGACTAAGATTTTGACTTGAGATGTGTATCCTTATGATGGTCACAACTGAAGAATCTTGATGGGATTTGGTCCCCACTTCTGTGCCCCCACTTGTGCCTCAGCTGAAAGGAGGAACACAGAGTGTTCTGTACTGCAGTGACTGTGTCATTGAAAAGCAATCTGGCACAAAATGTTCATGTCATATTTGCAGAAGCAGTCAGAAATCAGGAGATGGAGAAGTTTGTTTGGTTGTTTGATTTTTCTTTTAATCATATTTTCCTACCACCTGTTTCATGTTTGAGGACATTAGTTTTACATAAATGTATTAAGTTTTCATTTTGCAGAACACTGAGGAGACTCAAATCTGTAATATGCAAATACACTAACTATCCAAAGCAAAGTGTTAAACAGAGAAAAAAATAAACAATTCACCATTTAAGCTCCAATAGTTCTATTGTCTGTAACAAATCATTGCTACTCAAAAGTGCAGCCATTGAACCATCACCTTGAATCTGATAGAAATGGGGACTCTCAGGCCCCACTCTAGACTTAACAGATCAGAGTCTGCCTTTTAATAAGATCCCCAGATGATACATATGTACATGAAAGAGTGAGAAGCTCTAGGCTACACCACATAATACCAACATAGTACCCTACATTTATAGCTAATATATACATAACACAGCCCAAACAGACACTTACTAGTTCTTTACCTTTCTGTGGTTCCCTGCAGACAAAAGTAATTATTACTATATTGTGTTTTTTTAATTCTATTGATACATCTAAAAGCTTGTTTAATCATGTAGATAACAAAAATAATTGCTTTGCTCGTCTTCTTACAGAAAATTCCAAGCTAGTATAATTCCAATACATTTTTATTTACTAATGGCTATGCTATATTCAAGTAATAATAACAGGTATCCTTCACTGGGAGCTCCAGATATGCCAGGCATGGTACTATGTAGACCATGCACATTATCTAATTGAATCCCCTTTATAGTCCAAAGATGTGGATCGCTTTATGGACAGAGAAATTAAAACACAGAAGTTAACTACTCTGAGAATATACCATTAGTGTGAACTAAAAGTAGAATCTGAACCCATAGAAGAGATATGTAACTCACATTCGTTTTTGGTGAAGGTATTAACACTGGAAAACATTGCCCAGACCAAAACCAATATTTATTATTAAAAAATTAGTCTTGCGTCCGGCCCGGGTTCGATCCTCAGCACCACATACAAAGAAAGATGTTATGTTCGCCGAAAACTAAAAAATAAAATATTAAAATTCTTTCTCTCCCTCTCTCACTCTCTTTAAAAAAAAAAAAAAACAATTAGTCTTCAGGTAGGGCATACTTCTTTATTTATAAAAATCAAAAATTTACATGACTGCTATGTCTGTAACTGTTATTTTTAAAAGCAATTCCTAATACCAATTACCAATTTTAAATAAGATTTAAAGTCCTCAGTGATTTAAAATTTATATCCTTTGATTTAGTAATTTTACTTTAAAGAATCCATTTTAAATGAAAACGTCTTAAATCAGAAATGAGTCATTATAGTCTACTTATGTCTTTTCAAAATTAATATGAAAATCAGCAGTAGAGTATTACTTAAGCAAAGTATAGTATATACTTATCCTTATATTAAAATGTCATGTCATTAAAATTATGTTTACAAGGAATTTTCCATGTTGTGAAAACATTCACTAAATAAACAAAACAAAATTACATATAGACAATATACTCATGTATATGTGTGTATATATGTAGAAAATGTAATATGCCTCCAGAATGTCAGAATATGTACACCAAAGAAAATACACCACATTCTAAAAGTCTCTGAATATTTATATATTTTTTTCATTTTTATATTTTATGGTATTGCTCAAATATGCATTATTTCACAAGTAACAATTTCTCAAACCAGAAATAGATAAGTTCTGTATTCATTAAACTTCACAAGCCAGATCATTGAGATTTCACAAAGTACCCTTAAATTTCAATTTAAATTGAAATGCATTTACAAAGTAGGAATTTTGGATCATTCAGCATTTTCCCAAGTACTACATGTAAATATGTAAACAGTCTTATTTGTATGAAACCAACAAGTGTTTATTTGGAGACCCAGACTCAACTTGTTAACTATGGGTTACCATTTAATGTGTGTACATATGTATATACATATAATCAATATACATATATACATGTAATCTATATACACACACATACATATGGTCTGCTTCAGATGATAGCATATATTTGAATTAGTACACATTTGAAACAGGTTGTGAACTAGGTCAAAGTGAAAGTATAGAGTTTAGCTGATGTCACTGGAGAGCTCCTCTGAGTCCTATTCAACAATAGGACAGACTTTGCATCTCCTTATGATTTATTCACTTTAAGATGGTTGCCACTGTCACTTAAAAGTCATTTAATTTCTTCCCCCCAAATCTATTAACAACTGTGAATTGTTCAGAAGCAAATATTCATTGAAATTCTGGATTCCAATAGTATATTTTTTCCTCCTTAAAACACAATTCCACCATGTTAATTTCTCCAAGATTCCTAGTAACTTTAAAAATTATTCTATAAGCACACACATAGGAAAAAAAATAATGCACTTAGGGACTAACAATCTATCTGTAAACATGAGGCAGGCAAAACAAACAAACAAACAAAAAAAAAAAAAACACTAGCAAATTAAGTTCAGGTGATCTGGCTATTTTCAGCATCCAGTTAAACTCCAGAATCTTATGTTAGCATAACTTACAAAAACAGTCAAATCCTTGCTTTTTAAATTTAGACCAAAAATAATGTCCAAAGGAATGGATGGCATCTCATTATGTGATTCCAGTAATTAATTTGTTACAAGTCTCCATAAATAAAATAAATGCTGAATGATACACAGACTTCTGTTGTCTAAAGCATTCCCCCTCCCCCCCGCCCACCCCCGCTCCTGCTTCTCTGGATCCTGACATTATTTCTTGGTTATTGGTTGACAGTTCAGTGCCTTGAGTGTTGCTCTCGCTGTAGGGTTAGCAGGATAATTGACAAACCACAGGGATCGGATCCCTGGATTAGGATGGCCAGACTGTCAAAACAACCATGACAAACTCTCACATCAACTTCCACTGCAAGTCAAGGCTGTGAGGAAAAAATTCACCCTGGCAGGGCCAGATGGGAAGTCTTTAGTTTAAAATATTTCCTACTGCAAAGTAGACTTCAGCAAGGAACAGAAACAATATAATTTTAAAATAACATTCATAGAAAAATACTTCACCTTGGTCACAATTAGAACATTTATTTTAAATAAACATCCCAGAATCTTATTTCACTCACTTAATGTGTCTTTCGAAGTTCATAAAATGTTGTTAATTTTTCTTAGAAGATTGACATAGATTTAGGAGAATTCTATCTGTACTGATAGACTGTGTTTATATATAATATGTACATATGTAATATTTCATAAACAGAAATGAGTTAATCCAATTTTATGCTGTGTGTATAATTTTGTTTAAAAATGTCTTGTAAATTTTAAATCAAATTGATGCATATATGTAATTCATATTAATAAGCAACATGACAAGTTGTGATTACCAATTAGAAGGCTATATACATTTTCATCTTAAGAAGAACAGTTTTGAAATGTTTCAAAAACTCTAACTAAATTTGCCACTTTAAACATTATCTCTAGACTTTCAGATTCCTATCATAGATCTTTGAAATGACAGCTCAAGTGACATCTATTTATAATGCAGGCATATTCTCTGTATGAAAACATAGATTGCAAACCGTTAAAGGGAAATTAAAATGCAAATACAAAAAAGGGTTATTTACTTAGTTCTGTGCCAGCTAACACATGGGATATGGACACCTAGGATTAGAAGGATCCAATTATTTTTAAAATATAAAACTTAAAGAACTTATTCATGCACCACTTGGGTCTTGGAATATGATCAAAATAGTTTTGGAATAGTTAATCAGTATTTTTCCATCAGAGTCAAATTTTCAAAACATTAAAAAGAGCAAGAAGCATGAGCGCATATTATTTACTGACAGACACTTCAGTTTAACAAATACTGAGCTGTTCAAAAACAAGGACTGGAATAGGATGGTATTAAACTCTCAATTTTTATCTTAGAAAACTGACATTTTTTGAAAGTTTCATTAACAGTTGTGAAGAAGAGAAAATAAAAAACAACAAAATTTGGTAGTCCCAACAAATTCCATCTTGTTTTTCTAGTCATGTTTCTAAATGTCATTCTGGAACAAAGAGTAAATGTCTTTGTACCTTTTATGTACATTTTGCTTACTCAAAAGAAAAAAAGAATTTGGGTGTAGAGCTGGAAGATACAAAGCAAGTGGTGTATTCCAAATACTACCAGAAATTTTCTGAAAAGTCATAAGAATGTGATGATAAATGCCATATTTATATTACAAATATAAATATGAATTGCTTCACATTATACAGCAAGCAACAGTCACTTGCAGAGACAGTTGTCAACTTATGATGGCATGACTTAATTTTTCACCTGTATAACTGCAAAAGCAATATGCATTTGGAGGAAATTGTATTTCAAATTTTGATCTTTTCCTGGGAAAGTGATATGTGGTAAAACATTCTTGCTATGCTGGATAGTGGCAGCCAGATTCAGCTACCAGTTAGCCACAAGATCACAAGGGTAAACAATAAACACCCTAAAGCCTTGTGGTATGCTGTGTTGCCAGTGAGGGGGTTTTTAAAATATTTTGGGGGGGATTCATATATTCAATATATTACATGAGATATTAAACATTTCATGTTCAGAACACCTGTTTGAGATAGGCTAAGCTAAGCCATGATGTTCAGTGTAATAAATGTATTTTCAACTCAATATTTTCAGCTAATGATGGGTTTATTGAGACATAACACCATTATAAGTTGAGAAGCATCAGTACTTCCAAATGATTTTGTCCAGAGTTAGTTAAAAAGAAAATACTGAATGTAAATTAGTTTAATCTTAATGAATGTAAATTAGTTTAATCTTAATGATATCATGATAATTAGAAAGGGCAGATATCACACTATTGCCTTAAAGTGTGGAAATTGTTAAATGACATCTCTATGTCAGAGAGCCGGAATTTGAACCTATTCGAGTAACCTCCTTAGCTCCTTCCCCAAATACAATTAGGGAATGTTCCCTCACATTTGAAAGGCATAAGTAAATTCTTTCATACTGAAATTTTTCTGGATACAATTATGGCTTTGTTCTTGATGTGTGGGCCATATCTGTAACAGTAATCTACAGTAAGTTACCACAGAGCCACATCCTCTGCTCTACTGGGGAGAGAGACGTAACGCAGAATATCTGGTGGTAATAATAGTGAATCTGAAGTCTGTCCCAACAATTACTTGTTACCATGATCTTTGTTATGCAAGTAAGAAAACAATTAATATATAATTTCACTCTGCATAATTCTGCCTCCTCATATTACATACAGATAAGAAATAGATGCTTCAAACTTACTTACCCCATATCATTAGAATTGAAAAAAAATGCCATAAAGAATCTTCGTTCCATTAAATCAAACTTCTCCTCTATGAAATTCCCAATTTCCACCATTATCAGATGACCCTGGATTACCATTATTCTATTGCTGTCTAAGATGGAGTTCAAAATGTTTAAAAATGTTGGTCCCATAGAGATTCAAACCTTTGTGCTACAAGAGGATTGCATTATAACTATTAAAGAATAGTTAATACTCAATTAAGGAGTATTAGAATTAGAATTAAGGAGTTATTCAGTTTGTCACATTCTTCAATACTGACTCAAGGTTAGTGTTCTCACTTGCTCCTTTCCAGCAAATCACACAGAAGATGGTCAGCAAGGGATATTTTACTTCTTTGCTTTTCTGAATTTCATGGCTGAGAAGTTATTTGCTCTATGAAAACCTTCTTAATGAGTAAGGTTTTGTAATTAAATAAATCACAGCCTAGTAAAGAATATTGAAATCTAGATATAATAATTTTAAAATCCATGATGATTCAGTTATATTCTCTGGGCAGCAAATAACATATTTCATTAGAAAAGAGCTTTTGACATTTGTAAGTAAACAAAATTCTTGTTACTCTGACAAAAATTACCTTTGCAAAAAGACAAGTACAAGAAACATTGACAAAATGATGATTCAGATTAGGACATCATGAACACGGCACTAATAAAGAAAACAGCATTCTGAAATGTCTGGGTAATATAAAAGGAAACTTCTCTCCTTTATTGCTGGTACACAAAACAAAATTTTTGAACTCCTTGTATGGCCCTGATCCTGATCTCAATGGCACTACTTTCAGAGAGAATATTAGATAGAAGGGCATAAATCTGATATAGGTAACGATGAAGGGGAAGAGGTGCAAAGATGTCCATTACAGAGAGAAAGTGAGAAGCAACAGCAGATTTAAATCTAGAAAATCACCCTAAAAATGAGATTAAATTCTTAATTTAAAGCTGAAATAACAAAGTTTGAAAGAGATTGAATAAATTCCAATAACTGAGCTAGTAGGATCCAGGTGTCTGGATTTGTTTCTCAGTGTCTTGGCAAAAAAAGTTGTAAAATATAAATGGAGAAATACACACATAGTAGAAAATACAAGCTTCAAGGTTGTAAGAGTGACCTACGTAAACTCCTATCTCCTTCATTCATATCCCTCTTCCCTATAAAACTATATACCACATATGCATAAGCATATATATATATGTATATATAAACATATATACACACACATTTGTATGTATACACACATACCCCTTTCATTTAGACAAAATATTTCACTCAGCATTACTATTATCACTATGAGCATATGTCCTCTTCAATTGGAACAAATCTTATATTGCCAAAGCAGGTATATATACATTAGAATTTTTCAAGTTGATTTCTCATGAATTTTTTTTCCAAATAATCCTAGGCAAAAAATTCAAATAAGTTTTGACTTTTAAAGCCTTGGAACCAATATAGAGTCAGAAAGTTAGCTCTAAAATGCCTGATGGGAGCAAACAGTTGTTTAATGAGGACAGATGAAATAAAATTAAAATGTAGCCTAATAAAATAACTTCCAAATGCAATGTTAGCTCAGTCATGTGGCTCAAATAATATTTTTGCTCAAAGGTACATAAATGTAGTCTCAGTAAAATAAAAATACCAAATGAAAGTGAAGAAGAAAAGCAGCAAACAACCCCTAGCCATTGCAATACAGAAATAAGGAGAAGGTAGAAAAACAGATACTATTATGATAAGATTTTTATTGTGATATGACCTTCAACCCCAATAAAAATTTGTTAAGCAAACTCTTAATGCTCAAGATTCAGAGAGGGTTTAGGTAGAAGCCTTTCTCGGGAAAAAATACAACTCTCATTTGTGAAGAAAGTTTCAATACAGTTTTTTTTTAAGTGGTTCATTAGCTTCAGGCTGATTAAAATTCTACAGATCAAGTTCCTACAATTATTATTTGATTTTAATCAGTTGAGATACGCACAAGCTGGCCCCAGAAGTTTTTAAATGTCACTGAGTTTCCCAGAAGGCCAAGAGTATCTTACAATTTTCTCGTTCTGCCTAAATTGGCCTCTGGGAAAACAAGAAAAAGTCTCCAAAATCAAAGATTTCAAGAAATCCTGGTCACTCACATTAATCAACATTTAAGTTAAATCTGAGTATCTTTTTAACTCATTAACCATCCACTTTAAAGAAACACGCTAATAGCTCCATAACTAGCCATTACAATGTGGGACATTCCATCTGGGAGCTAAAGCCAACTCTCTGGTCCAGCTAAGGAGAAAATTTTAGGCCCTCCTCTAATCCTCTCCACACATATTTACTAGGGTAAATGCCCCCTTGGAGACTTTCAGACAGGGACAGACATGTACTACTGATTCTGCACATTCATTTTATAGCCCAGTTGTGGTGATGCCATTGTCCTGTTTCAGAATAGGGTCTATGGGTAGTGTCTAGGCTCTCTCCTAGATCTTCCAGTCACAGATTCTCTTTCTCCAAGTAACTCCTAATGAACACCATATTATCAAATAACAAATGTTAGACCTATTTCCTGAGAAGATGGCATGTATATAACCCGCTTCTGAGACAAGTGTTATCCAAGCATTGAATAGTTTCTTATTCGGTCTTCCAAACTTTAAACAACCACCAATCTGAATAAAACTACATTTCATATCTTAACATGGTTAGAATTAAAAAAAAAAAAAAAAACACCTTTTTTGAGCATAAAAATCAAGTTACAAAGTCGCATTAGTATAATTACATAATAAATAATTATACAAGTTATACAAATAAAAAATATAAGAAAAAAAGAGATATGGTAAGAGGAAAAATATAAAAGGAAAAATGCAAAAATACATCTGCAAAGAAATCTTAAAGAAGAAAAAAGGAAAGAAATCAAATGTGTGCTTCTGGGAAGATGGAATAAACACACTTTTCCTAATACCTCCAAAGAAGTCCAACTAAAACTTCTGCCCTCTTCATATAAAATAAACACAAACAGACTTTGAAATATGGAAATCAGAAGGCATACTAGAGAAGGATGTCAGGATCCAAAAAATGATAGTAAGATTTCTATGCTTTTTTCAACTTTATTTTATTTTTACGTGGTGCTGAGTATCAAACCCAGGGCCTTGCACACATACTAGGCGAGCACTCTACCGCTGAGCCACAACCACAGGCCAAGCCACAACCACAGCCCCTCCATGCTTTCTTTTAACTGTATATATGCCAGACATGGTGCTAAACACGTTGGTAACTGAGAAATATCAAAGACTGAAGACCAAAAAAAAAAAAAAGGCACAACAATAATCAACTCTCAACAAATAAACCAGGAAAAGGGCAGCCTAGTGAAAGAGAATATGTTTTCATTAACCACTTCTATGGTATCAGAACACCACAGACAAAAGTGTGGATTCCTCATCACTTATACCAGTGAAGGTCAAGCAGAGAGAGTGGACATTCATGTTCACCAGCTATAATGGGGTGGGCAATGCCTTCACCCCAAACTCAGTCACAGCAGGATAGAGTCAGGGAAAGCTGAATAGAGAGCAAGGACTTCAATCTACCCTGTGCAGTAAGGAAGTTTCTCACTTCTTTTTTAAAAGAGAAAAAAAAGGCGGGCGTGGGGATCCTGCACTTCCATCTTTGCCTGATAATAATCTGACACCCATACTCACTGTTAGAACAGTGACAGAAGAGGCCTAGTAAAGAGTCAAGACTTTTGCCACACTCCATGGTGTTAACTGAAACACTAAGTAAGTCATAGGAGACTGCCCTTGGTCAAATGCTAACAATGGAGACCTATTGAGGTGTCAGGCCCAGAATGAGGAGGCCCTATTCCCTCCTCCCACCTCATTTTGTCAAAACAGACCTAGTGGGAAAACTAGACTTCCATTCTTAAAGACAGAGAGGAGAAGCTCCCACCCTTGACAGAATAGTGTCAGTGAAAGCCACCTAAAATGAAAGGTTTAAACAAGATCCAAAAGCTTTAAGCCACAAATGTTTCAAAAAAAAAAAAAGAAAAAAAAATAATTCATCATAATCAAGAAGTTCTCAACCTTGAATGAAAAAAATAAAATAAAACTCAAAACTAAGATGATAGAAATAAGAGTTGCTGGTCAAAAAATTTTGAACAGTCATCATAAAAATATTTCAACCAGCAATTGCCCAATATGAAGAACAGAAAAAATGAACTTACAAGAAGAAAAAAAAAAAAAGAAACAGAGCCTCAGACACTGATAAGATTTAGAAAAACCTCCTATTCATGTTATTTAAAGTACAAAAATGGGCAAAAATTCAGGTAGAGAAATAGTCAAAGAAATAATTACAGTAAAACTACACAATTTAAGAAAAGACACAAACCTATAATCCAACTGAGCAAATCCCAAGCAGAAAAAAAAAATAAATCCACAAATCCACAGTAAGTCACACCCTTCTTTTCTTTCCCCCACCTCCTATGCTAGGGATTGAACCCAGGGACTTACACTAATGAGCTGCATACACAACTACTTAGAGAACATAGGATGGTCAAACTCCCTTTCCCTTACCCTCTCTGCCTCCCTATACTTCATCTCCTTGTTTAATCTACTGCTCTCCCTTCTGTTATTATTATTGTATTGATTGCATTATAATTTTATATAAAAGTGGGATTCACTGGTATAATTCTACAAAGGACATCATATAATTTGCTAGATTTTATTCCCTTTCCCTCCCTTGATCTCACTCCTCTGGTGTACTAGTCTCCCTTCTTCTTTGTGACATCGGCCCCCTATTGCCTTCCATTTTTCTTAGACACTTTCTAAAAAAACTTTTCAAAAATCAAAGAAAAAAAATATTTCTTAATTTTACCTGATAGGATAACATAAAATTTGTACATATTAATGTGATACAATAAATACATTGCATAAGGTTTAAATTAAGTATATTTATCTCCTCCAAGAAAAAAAATTCTTCAAAGTAGCAAGACAGAAGTTACAACTTTAAGGGGGAAATCACTTAAAAAACAGTGAATTTCTCATCAGACACCATAAAGGTCAGAAGAAAATGGCACAACATTTTTTAAATGCTAGAGGAAAAGAACTGGGAACTCAGAATTTTATAGATGAAGAAAATATCTGTCAGGAATAAAGTGAAATCAAGAAATATTTAGATTAAGGATAATTTTTACTTTTCCTTTAAGAATGGGTAAAATAAAGTCTTTAAACAGAATGGAAATTTCTAAAAATGAAATATTGGACCATCAGGGAAGAAAAAAAATGAAATAAAATATAAGCAAGCATAATACCCTCTTTGAGTTTTCTAAGTTGGACTGAATATTTAAACAAAAATAACACTGTCTTATTTGATGTTTAGCATATATAGATAAAATATTGGAAGAACGTAAATTGTAAACCAGATGAAGTAAATGGAATTAAGGTTCACATTTCACTAGAATTGGCACCAAGTTTCTTCAAAACACTGATATGGAATGCAGACTAATACCTAGAGCAAAAAGGTAGTGAAACACAGTAGATAACTTAAAGTGGAATTTTAGCAAATGTTCAGGTATATAGCTTAAGAAGGCAAGCACTATGCAATAGAGAAAAGAGAAACATGACAAAAGAGGAAAAAAGGATAAAATGCAGACTTACATCCCAACATATTGACAAGTACTGTATATTAAATGTAAGTGATTGGAATGTATCAAATAAGAGAGATTGGCAAAATGGGTTTAAATATGACCAAAATACATTGAATACCAGATGCATACTAAATATAATGACATAAAAAAGACAAATCATGCAAACATTGATCCAAATAAAACATAGTGGCTTCCCCACAGCAAAGAATGATCTGGCCCATGATATCTATAGTTACAAGGGTGAGAAAACTGGAATGACTGATGAAATTTAAGCACAGACTGCTTAGTGTCAATGTTAAATTTCTTGAATTGGATAATTTCTTGTGATTTAATTTAAAAATATCCTTGTTTCTAGGAAGTAAATATCAAAATATTTAGGCAAAAAAAAAGTCTCAACTCATGTCTCAACTTGCTCATAAATGGTTCAGAAAAATACAATAAATATGAGAGAAAGAATGAATAATTAAGCAATGTTGCAAAATGATGGCAATTGACGAATTTGAGTAAGGGCCTGCAGTTTTTTTATTATTATTATTTCAAAATTTGAAGTTATGTCAAAACAGGACCTCAGACAATGAAACAAAAATACATAATCTTGAAAAGAATGTTGACCACACAGTGAAGATAGTAAGAAACCATGAGCAGACCATTTAAGAATTCTGAGATAACATTAAAAGACCAAATTTAAGTATTACTAGGATAGAGAAAGGCATAGAGTTCTAAACCAATGGAATGAACAATCTAGTAAATTAAATAATATTAGAAAATTTTCCAAACATGAAGACTGAACTGAAAAATTAAATACAAGTGGCATACAGGACACAAAATGTACAAAATTACAACAGAGCCACTACAAGGCGCATTATAATAAAATTCCTAACATACAAAATAAGGAGAGATTTTTAAAAGGTACAAACAAAGGAATCAGATTACATATAATGGGAAACCAATTAGGATATCTGCAGATTTTTCAGACCCTAAAGGCTAGAAGATCCTGGAACAACATATACCAAGCTCTGAAAGAAAATGGATGTCAACCAAAAATCTTATATCCAGCAAAATTAAGCTTGAGATTTGATGATGAAATAGACACCTTCCATGATAAACAAAAGTTAAAAGAATTTATAATTAGAAAGCCTGCACTACAGAACATCCTTGGCAAAATTTTCCATGAGGAAGAAATGAAAATCAGCAGAGGGAGGGATTACACTAAAGGAAAACAATTAAAAGGAGAAGCCAAGTCAAATTAAATACAAAAATAAGCAAATATGACTGGGAATAAAAATCAAGTCTCAATAATATCACTGAATGTTAATGGCCTAAACTCACCAATAAAAAGACACAGGCTGGCAGACTGGATTTTACAAAAAAGACCCAACAATATGCTGTCTTCAAGAGACTCATCTCATAGGAAAAGAAATCCACAGAACAAAGGTGAAAGGTTTAGAAAAAACATACCACTCACATGGAATGCAGAAACAAGAAGGGGCTTCCATCCTCATATCAAATAAAGTAGACTTCCAGCCAAAGTTAATAAAAAGGGATAAAGGACACATTGTACAGCTCAAGGGAACCATACACCAAAAAGACATAACAATTATAAATACATAAGTCCCAAACAATGGAGCATCTATGTTCAAACAAACAAATTATTCTCAAGTTCACGAGTCTAATAAAATACAACAAAATAATTTTAGGTGACTTTAACACACCTTTTTCACTGCTGGATAGATCTTCCAAAGCTAAAAAAAAGAAAGTATATAACACAATAGTACAATAAGTAATGTAGACATAACATATAAAGAATATTTCATCCATCAATGAGTGAATACACTTTCTTCTCAGCAGCACATGGATCCTTCTCTAAAACAGACCATATATTAGCCACAAAGCAACTCTTAACAAATCCAAAAAAATAGAGACACTACCCTGCATTCCATCAGATCATAATGGAATGAAATAAGAAATCAATGATAAAATAAACAATAGAAGTCACTCCCAAAAACTGGAGACTAAATAACCTATTATTAAATGAACAATGGGTTGCAGAAGACAACAAAGAGGAGATTAAAAAATTCTTAGAGGTAAATGAGAACACCGTCACAACACACCAAAATCTCTGGGACACTAGGAAGGCAGTAGTAAGAGGAAAGATCATTGCATGAATTTCATTTCTTAAATGAAAAAGTCAAAGAATAAATGACCTAACATTACATGTCAAAACCCCAGAAAGAGAAGAACAAATCAACACCAAAAGCAGTAGAAGACAGGAAATAATTAAAATCAGAACTGAAATCAATGAAATTGAAACAAAAGAAACAATTGAAAAATTGACAAAACAAATTAGTTTCATTGAAAAAATAAATAAAACTGAGAAACCCTTAGCTATGCTAATGAAGAGAAGCAGAGAGAGAACTGAAATTACTAACATCTGTGATGAAAAAGGAAGTATCACAGTAGATACCTCAGAAATACAGAAGATATTTTCAAAATGATTTCTAACTATGTACTCCAATAAAATAGAAAATATCAAAGGCACCAAAAAGTTTCTGGAGGCATATGAGTAGTACAAATTGAATCAGGATGATATACATAATTTAAACAGATAATTTGAGTCAATGAAATAGAAGATACCATCAGAAGCCTTCCAACCAAGAAAAGCCCAGGACCAGGTGGATACACAGCTGAATTCTACAAGACCTTCAAAGAAGAACTAATACCAATACTTCTCAAATTATTTCATGAAATAGAAAAAGAGTGAACACATCAAAACTCATTGTATGAGGCCAATATCACCATTATTTCAAAGCCAGACTAAGACACATTAAAGAATGAAAATTTCAGACCAATATTTTTAATGAACATAGATGTAAAAATTCAATAAAATTCTGGAAAATCAAAAACAAAGATATCCACAAGATAGTGCAGCATGCTCAAGTGGGGGATGGAAGGTTGGTTCAACATACAGAAATCAATAAATGTAATTCATCACATCCATAGACTTCAAGATAAGAATCATTTGATCATCTCCATAGATGCATAAAAAGCACTGGATAAAATATAGCAATACTTCATGTTCAAAACACTAGAAAAACTAGGGATAACAGGAACATCAACATTGTAAAAGCTATCTATGGTAAGCTCCAGGCCAATATCATTTTAAAAGGAGAAAATTTGAAAAAAATTCCTCTAAAAACTGGAACAAGACAGGGATGCCCTTTTTCCCCCACTTCTATTTAACGTAGTTCTTGAAACACTGGCTAGGGCAATTAAATTAAACAAATTAAAGGGATACAGATTGGAAAAGAACTACTGAAGTTATCACTATTTGCTGATGATATGACCCTATACCTTAAAAAATTCCACCAGAATTTTTTAGAACTAAAAAGTCAATTCATCAAAGTAGCAGAATATAAAATCAACACCCATAAAACAAAGGCATTTCTGTACATCAGTAACAAATTCTCTAAAAGAGAAACTAGGAAAACTATTCCATTTACAATAGCCTCAAAAAAATAAAATAAAATACTTCGTAATCACCTTAACAAAAGAGGTCAAAGTCCTCTACAATGAAACTTACTGAACGCTAAAGAAAGAAATTAAAGAAGACCTTAGAAGATGAAAAGATCTCCCTTGTTCTTGGATAGGCACAGTTAATATTATCAAAATGACCATACTACCAAAATCACTATACAGAATCAATGCAATCCCAGTCAAAATCCCAATGACATTCTTCATAGAAATAGAAAAAGCAATCATGAAATTCATCTGGAAAAAATAAGAGACCCAGAGCAGATATCATCACTATACCAGACCTTAAACTGTACTACAGAGCAATCATAACAAAAACATCATGGCATTGGCACCAAAACAGACTTGTAGAACAATGGCACAGAACAGAGGACACAGAGACAAACCTACATAAATACAGTTATTTCATATTAGACAAAGGATCCAAAAGCCTATATTGGAAAAAGGATAGCCTCTTCAACAAATGGTGCTGGGAAAACTGGAAATTCTTATGCAACAAAATAAAATTAAACACCTCTCACCATACACAAAACACAACCCAAAATGGATCAGGGACCTAGGAATTGAACCAGAGATCCTGCACCTAAAAGAAGAAAAAGTAGGCCCAAATCATCATTATGTTGAATTATGTCCTGACTTCCTTAAAAAGACTCTGATTGTGTCAGAAATAAAACCAAGAATCAATAAATGGGATGGATTCAAACAAAAACCCTTCTTCTCAGCAAAAGAAGCAATCAGTGAGGTAAATAAAGAGTCTATATTTTGGGAGCAAATTTTTGCCACACACACGTCAGAGCACTAATCTCTAGGATATATAAAGAACACAAAAACCTTAACACTAACCCCCCCCCAATAACCCAATCAATAAATGGGCCAAGAAACTGAAGAGACACTTCTCAGAAGATGATATACAATCAACAAATATATGAAAAAATGTTTGTCATCTCTAGCAATTAGAGAATGCAAATAAAAACTAAGATATCATCTCACTCCAGTCAGAATGGCAGCTATTATGAAGGCAAACAACAATAAGTGTTGGTGAGGATGTGGGGGAAAAGAGCACATTCACACATTGCACCAATCTGTAGTCCCACCAGCAATCAATCTGGAAAGCAGTATGGAGATTCCTTGGAAAACTTGGAATGATACATTATTTGACCCAGATATCCCACTTTTCAGTTTAAAGGACTTAAAAAACAACATACTATAATAACACAGCCACATCAATGTTTACAGCATCACAATTCACAATAGCTAAATTGTGGAAGCAACCTAGATGCCCTTCAGTAGATGAATGGATAAAGAAAATGTGGTATGTATACACAGGGAATGTTATTCAGCATTAAAAGAGAAAAACATCATGGCATTTGCATGTAAGTGGATAGAGTTGGAGAATATTATGCTAAGTGAAGTAAGCCAATCCCAAAAACTCAAATGCCAAATGTTCTGATATGAGGATGCTGATCCATATGGGGATGAGGAGATGGAGCATGGGAGGAATGGAGGCACTCTAGATAGGGCAAAGTGGAGGGAGGAGTAGGGAGTGTCCATGGGGAGAGGAAAGATGATGGAATGAGATGTACATCATTACCCCAAATACATGTATGAAGACATGAATGGTGTGACTCTACTTTGTGTACAACCAGAGACATGAAAAACTGTGCTCTAGATGTGTACTATGAATTGAAATGCATTCTGCTGTCATATACAACAAATTAGAATAAATAAATTTTTAAAAAATATTATGCAAAAAGTAGGATTAACTATATAAGAAAGATTTTATCTTAGAGTTTTATCAGAGATAAAAAGAATTTTACCAGAGATAAAAAGAGGAATTATGTAATGATGTAAGGATCAATCTACCAGGAAGATGTAGCTATTCTAATATGAATGCATGAGAAAAGAGAAATGACGCAAAAACAGAAAAAAACTGAAATATTAAACAGAAAAATCTCCAAATTTACTTGAACACTTTAACACTTCTCCCTGAATAATTGATACATCAGCTGGTCAGAAAATCAGCAAGGACATAGAACTGAACAATACTGTCTACCAAGAAGATATCTAATCACATTTACAGAATGGTCAACCCAACAATTGCAGAATTCTTTTCAAAATCCTAATCATCATATACTATAATTGACCATATCCTAGGACATAAAACAATCCAAGAAATTTAAAAGAATTGACATCATATAGAAAGTGTTTTATGACCATAGAACAAGCAAACAAAAAAAATCACTTGTAAAAGGGTAACAGAAAACATCTTCAAGCACTCGGACACTAAACATAACACTCGTAAATAACCAGTGTGTCATAAACAAAGGCTAACAGCAAATAAAGACTATACTGAGCTGACTGAAATTAAAAACACAACATACAAAATGAGTGGGTCATGGGCGGAGCTGTGTTGATAGCAAAATTTAAAACAGTAAATTCCTTTTTTTTTTTTTTAACGAGAGAGAATTTTTTTAATATTCATTTTTTTAGTTCTCAGCGGACACACCATCTTTTGTTTGTGTGTGGTGCTGAGGATCGAACTCGGGCCGCACACATGCCAGGCGAGCATGCTACCACTTGAGCCACATCCCCAGCCCAGTAAATTCCTTTATAAGGAAAGAAAAAACCTGAGTAGTCCAAGATCTCACAGCAAGAACAGAGAAAAATCCAAAGCAAGGAGGAGGAAGGAAGCAATAAAAAGCAGATCAAGAAATTTTAAAATAAAAGCAATAGAGAATGTCAAGTAAATGCAGACCCAGTTCTTTGGTTCTTCGAATAGATCAATAAAATTAACAAACCTCTCAAAAGATAAAGAAAAGAGAGGACAAAGATCACCAAGAAGAAGAATGAAGCAGTCTCTGCAGACAACAGGGCAGGGAAGCAAAGCAGACCATGCTCCCCACATGACGTCAAAGCTCAGATGAAAGGGACCAGTAATCAGGCACTAAGACAACTCCCTCAACATGAACAAGATGGTTTTATTGCCTTATAACTATTAAGAAAATTGAAATCTTAAATACTTCCCCACAAAAGCTCTCCAGGTACAGATGTTTTCACTGGAGAAATCTACCAAGCATTTAAAGACTTAACACTAAATTCCACATAATCTCTCCCAGAAAACAGAAAAGGAGGGAATGCTTCAGATTTTGTTAATGAAGCTAGTATTAAATTTTCATGATGCCATTTTCGGGCAAAGATGTAAGATTTTTTAAAAAAGGAGAGGACAGGGGTGAAGAGGACAGGGCATAGGGAGTGAAGGAGGAAGGAAGACTACGGACCAATATTGCTCACAAGCATAAATGTAGAAGTCCTTAGCAAATGTTTCCAAATAGAATTCAGCAATCTGTTTTTCAAAAAATCACACATTGTCTATTTTATTCTGCTGTCCTTCCTATATTGCTGTATGTATATACGTGACTGTATGACCAATGTGATTCTACAATCTGTACACTCAGAATAATGAGAAATTATACCCCATTTGATTCAAATGTATGATATGTCAAGATTATTGTACTGTCATGTGTAACTAATTAAAACAAATAAAAAAATAAACCTAAAAAAAAATCACACATTGTGACCAAGTGCATTTGATTTCAAGTATTCCAGATAGTTCAGTGTTTAAAAACAGATCCTGCAAATCCATCATCTTAACAAACTGAAGAAAAATCACATTTATAACAATTGATGTAGAAAAGCACTTGACAAAATTCAGTACCCTTTCATAATTCAAAAAAAAAAACTTTTAGAAAATAAAAATAAAGGAAGGAAATTCCTCAACTTGATAAGAAGCATCTACAATAAGTCTGTATTTCACATTATATTTAATGATGAAAAGCTACATTACTTCCCACTAAGTTCTGAAATAGACCAAGGGTGCTCACCTTCATCAATGTGATGCACAAGATGTAAATACAAAAGTTTTTATAAATACAAACTTTTAAACAGTAAATAATGTGTCCAAACAGATGACTCTGAACCATTCCTAATCTATAACTACTTATTATCCACCAAATAACTCAAAGGCCAAATGCACTTAATTTCCTCTTGAAATCCAAAACAATCACTTTATTTAACATTGCCACTCAAGTGTCTTTTAAGCATCTCAGATTTAATATGTTCAAAATATTTTATCCTTCTCCTAAAGATCTCCAAATTACCTTCCCTGGTATTCTGTCTCTGGTCATCAACTAGCAAACAATGTCACCAACAACCCAGGAATCATATTTGACCCCATCCTCTGCTTCCTGCTCATATTCATTATCAATTTCATAATCCAGTTAAATATTAAACCACCTGTTCTCTCTACGCCCATTACCACCATCCTGGTCTAATCCACAATTTTCATCTGATCCTTTACTAGTTTCATATCCTTTCTCTCTAATGTCCACATTAGGTCTGCCAACCCATTCTCTGTAACTACTAAAGAATCTTTTAGAACCACTATCACCCTACTACTCAAACTTCTGAAGGAATTCTCCTAGAGAGGGCCTAAGCTCCTTATCATTGCCTTTAAGAACTTTCAGGAGCTGGCCCCTCTAACCTGTCACCTCCAAAAGGACTTTGTTCAGCCAAGCTGCCCTTCCCTAGGGGGCTCAGTGATCCAGACACTTCCCCTCTCAGGACCTCTGTGCAGAGACTGCTCTTCTCCCACTCTTCACTGGATTAGTCAACCTTAATCACAAGGTCACTTTTAAATTCTCCTTTATAAAGTGGGTCTTCCCTGACACCGTGTTCTGAAACAACTTGACCATTGTACTTTCTTAATACTAATATTTCTTTCTCTATAAAAGTTTTACTCAATGTGCAATTATTTGCTTGTATGATTATTTGTCTCCTTCACTAGCTTTAAATCTTACGAGGCAGGAACAATGTTTTGTACAGTTTTAATTCCAGAATAAAGCCCTAAGAAGTTTCTTAATAAGTGTTTAATGAATAAATGAATATAAAATAAAGAGTGTTAGCTACCTGAGATAGGTAGTAGCATCATTCTAAAAGGATAAGCTAAACAAATATAAACAGATTATAAAGTAAAAGTTTTCTATCCTACAAAAGCATAACTAGCTCTTGTTCAACCTGGGGTAAGCCCAATCAATGAACCTCAGTGAGTAAATAAATGATCAATGACACCCTTACAAAATGTCAAAATATATGCATGTATTAGGAAACTATTTTTCATAATCATAAAAATTAGTCAACTTGCTGACCAATGTTAACATATTGTAGTAAAATATTAAATGACACTTCGAAGAATATATTTTCTTTTGTAAGAGCATATTAAATACATGTAAAAAATAAATTTTAAAGTGACCTTTTGTGGATCCCCTGGCAGAGGTCCCATAGGGGGAAAAAATGAAATACATATTTGAATACCAAGATATTTTTCCAAAGATACAAGTAGCTCTAATATAATGTCCTCACATAAATTATAGGCAGAACTTTATAAAGAAGAGGAAGAGGAGGAGGAGGAAGAGGAGGAGGAGGAGGGAGTTGAAACACTGGTGAGAATAATAAAATCTTAGACCAGAATTCATATTTCACTATTATGAATACTGATATTAAAAAGAGTGCTAAGGGGATAAAATAATTTTAAAACTGAAATAATTGGAAAGCTATGGATCATTTAATTTAAAAAGGAAACAGTTTTTATTTAGAGAATCATTTCTATTAGAAGGAACAGAATCAACATTTTAGCACACACAATGATAATAATTTTGCCTTAATCCCACTATTTAGCCAATTTAAGTCTCCTCTGATTAAAGATAATTCCAGCATTTTAAAGATCAAAGCTTCTCAGTTGGTTGATTAGTTTCTTGGTCTTAATTTTACATTCTCAGTCAAACCATAAACTCGTTTTAAAAAAAAAAAAATCTAAATTTTAGAAAACAGGAATGCTTTTTACCAACACTCAGAAATTAACAATTGTCCTTATAAAGGTCATATTTCTAGTAAATGAAAAATACTAGTCAAGTTATGATTAATTATCACCCTATCCTGTGTGGTGGAATCCCCTGGTTTTCTTAAGTTGCAAGAACCCTCACATTGAATAACAAGGTCTGAAAATGCCAGTTTCCATGGGAGATTTCACACCCCAGAATATATCGTAAATATCTACCTTCATACTGCCCCACCTTTTAAAATATATAATCCTTTGATAGGGTGGATTATATCAAAATAGCTCTTCAAAATCCATTATTCTACAAATGAGAAAACATTACTTTCTTTCAATCATAGTTATCTTTTTTTCTTGTTACTAACAAATACAGAAACAGACTCAAGGTTAGTAAATCTCTCAGGACCACTGTACTGGAAATTCTATTTGACTCCAAAATGCATTCATAATTTTTCTCTATCACTAGATGCCTCCTGAAATATTATTTTGACCTTTGCTTTTCCAGTTCCAAAAATCCTACTTCTACTTTTCCACATGGAACTAGCACACCTTCTTTAATTGATTCAATTTCTTCTTTACTATATTCTCTTCAACTCTTTCAGAAATTTTTTTTTAAATCATGGAGTTAACACCAAGATATAGATAGTCTACAGAGGCCAGTGGCATCCACTCACAAAATTCATGTTACTAACCTTGCACAGCATCCAGGACAAAGAGGTTGAAACTCACCAAACACTTTGATGTGATTGACGATTCTAAGACCTCCTAGAAGATTTAAGAAAGACTCAGCATTTGGCACTTCCACAAATTCTGACATGTGAGGGGATTCATAGGCTCCAAACCAATTCTGAAACTCCATGATATCAATTCAATTTCTTACAATGTGAATATTCTCAAGTTTCTTTCTTTTTTCTTTATAGTGAAAGTTTTAGGAAGTTTATATGAATTAATAAAAATCCTGGGCTCTATGAAGCCAATCTAGCTTTGAACATGCTTTTATTGATCTTTCAGGTAAATCTACTGTGAATGTTATGAGCCAAGCCCAGATCACCAACTTCAAACAGAATTACAGGTACCTGTAGAGAGTTATGCTGGCAGACAGGCTTTTACTAAAGCCAGCAGAGCAAAGGTGAGGATAAAAAAAAAAAAGTTACTTAATTAACATTTTAGATGTGTTGTAGGTTGAGTGATTTAAGGCAGCTTATTAAACTCTCCCTGTTGCCTCCTGGAGGGTAAAATTTTTCTTTCTTTTCTATTTCACAGATGTAATCAATTTGTTTCTAATATCTGAACACATTAGCATAGGGAAGATTTTAAATATGCTGGGTTTCTTGTTATATTTATCCTTATGAGTCAGTTAACTTATTCAAAGATACCAAACCATGTTACTATAGACGATGCAATGGACAAACATATCCTCAATTCTCTTAGAAACAGAGAACATTTCTCAAATATGAAAGGAAGAACATTTGTTCCCTTTTGTATATGGATGAAGGGAGCATTAACTTGATTGCCCATTCCTACCATCTCCCAAATTCATAATCATAACTATGTAAAAAGTTGTCACGATTCCTGCATTTTTCCATGTACCAAAACAGGTTCGAGTCATAAATGGTGAGAACTAGAGTCAAAGTCAATTATCATCATTGTCACAAGCCTTTGTTTCTTGTCCTAGACCTATATTTGAATGTGTACTCTGAAAATAAGTCATAAAGTTACTTATAAGTTCCATATGAAAATAATTACTAATCATGCTAAGCCAAAATCTCCCAGTGAAACTCTCAGCTCAGATGCACATCAGGATGGTGAAGTGGAGGAGATATGGATCTAGAGTAACTGGGATTTGGAAACTAACTCCATCACAAACCACAATGTGTGATCTTGGGCAATTCACTTTACCCCCTCAAGTTTCCTCATCTACAAAATGCAGATGATGACAGTAAAAGAAGTATATAGCATAGCAGTTGGAGAAATGTTATTTCTTGCTAATTTCTAGAATTATGTGTGTCTAATACAAAGAAAATGAATGCCTGGGAAGATTTATATTCTCTTTCCAAGCAAAATTTCAACTACTTGACATAAAAGTAAAAAACTTTAACAATTAAATTTAATCAATAAAGAAGGTTAACTCTTGGCAATCTTTAGTTCATCGATCGTCTCTTGCTTTTCCAAATTCATGGAACATATCCCAACTATTAGATCACATAGTCTCTAACTATTTTAGTATGAATCTCTAGAAAAATAATCCTATTCTCAAAAGTGAAAGTCATTCTCTGGGGAAAAAAGAGCAAGAAGACAAAATAGAATCTTCAGGAATCATCCCCCCATAGAAACATCAATTTTCACTATTATTCAAGCCTGGAAATATCTTTACAAAATCTAAAGAAATAGGTGGGAAAAAAAATAAATAGGTGAGAGACCACAGTACATGGCCAAAGTACAAGAACAAGAAAGGGTACCTTAAAGAACAAAGGAAGGGCAATTTTATATTATCTGATCCTATCTCCACAAACATGAAAAAGGAAAACATGGAAAATGATATCATTCACTTGGGGAAAAGAAAGTAATCAGAGAACTTCTACTTGGGTCCTAAAAGTGGACTTGCTGGTAAACCCAATATTAGCCAGATCTTAATGCCCTAAGCTCCAGGGCAGGCCTCTGAACTGAACCTCCAGATCTGTCCCACAACAAGGCAGAAACTTATAGTCCCTGCAGGGCACTCTTGATCTCCAATTCACATCGTAGCAGCTGTGGGATCTGGACAACTTCGGTGGCAGGCAGACCTCAATGGCCACAGGCTTTGAGCACACCTCCGCCCTGGGCTTCAGCAGTCAAGGGATTCCATTCTGGTGCCACAAGGGCCACAGAGGTCCTGGGCTAAGTGTGCCCTCTAGTGTTGCAATAACTGCAAAAGTTTCAGGATTAGGGACCATCCCAAACAGCAAGAACAGAATCTCTGGATAGGCATTCCCAGATAAAGCCAGTCTCTGAAGACTGACATAAGTGCATACTCCTTTAAGTAACTAAACATCAACTCATTACTGAAA
Organism: Callospermophilus lateralis; assembly: GCF_048772815.1. Lineage (NCBI taxonomy): Eukaryota > Metazoa > Chordata > Mammalia > Rodentia > Sciuridae > Callospermophilus > Callospermophilus lateralis. Next base: position 105,098,533 of record NC_135310.1, on the reverse strand, counting down.
AGAGCAAGAACAAGCAAGAAGCATGGGGTCACCAAAGTACCAAAATTAAGTTCCAGTGACTGAAAGAAAATGGAGATGTATGAACTACCAAACAAAGAATACAAAATAAATGGCTTTAAAGAAGGTTAGTGTACTTTGGTAAAATAGAGAGAAAACATCCAAAGAATGAGAATTTTGTCATTCTGATCACTTATTTAACAGAGAGATTGAAGTAAAAGCAAACAAATCTTATAGTAGAAAGATATAGTGAATTAAATAAAGAAGCAATAAAGAGTATAAAACCAGAACTAATCAAGAAGATAAAAGAATCTGTGGACTTGAAGACAGATGATTTGAAAAGATGCACTCAAAGGAGATAAGAAACGTAATGAAGAAAGCTTACAGGTTTTGTGGAACAGCATCAAAAGAACACATGTATGAGCCATTGACATTCAAGAGGAAATAAAGATAGAAAGCTTATTTAAAGAAGCAATAGCAAAAAAACTTCCCAAAGTTGGAGAACATTACTAATGTCCAGATAAATAAAATGCCAAGGTCTCCAATAAGATTTAATCCCAATAAGACTACCTCAAGACAAATTTTAATCACACTATTAAAAAAATTTTAAAAAACAGGGTTCTCAAAGCTGCAAGAAAAAAACAAGCAACTAACACATAGGGAGTTCTAATATGGCTCACAGCATAAGCTTTACAGTCTGAAATCAGAGAATGGGATTCAAAGTGCTGAAGGAAAAAACTTCCAACCAAGAATATCATACCAAGTGAAAATGAAGGAGACATTGAGACTTTCAAACAAAGGCTAAAGAATTCATTGCCACAAGATCTGTCTTTAAAGTAATGCTCAAAACTGAAAGAAGGGGACACTAATGAGTAATATAAAAACATCTGAAAGCATAAAATGCACTGCTAAAGTAAATGAACAGTCAAATGGAGAATGCTCAAATACTGTAATGGTGGTGTGTGACTCATTTATATCCTTAGCATGAAGGTTAAAGTATTAGAATATTAAAATAATTACAACTAAAATACCTTTTTAGGGATATACAATATAAAAAGAGGAAACTGTAATATCAAAAATTCAAAATCTAGAGATGGGTGAAGTCAAAGTCTATTAGGATTTCTTTGAAATCTGAGTTAATTTATTGTCAGTTTGAGAAGCTTTATAGTAAACACACAAAAAGAGTCCATAGTAGATACACAAAATATATACAAGGAACCACAATATACCACTAAAGAACATTACTTATTCACATCCAAACTGCAAATGAAGAAGTTGTCTGTTTGCAGATGACATGATCTTATATATTGACTGCCCTAAAGACTCAGCCAAAAGAACTGTTAGAGTAAATGAATTCCAGACAATTTCAGGATACAAAAATCAATAACTCTATATAGTATAGCAAACTATCTGAAAAAGTTATCAAGAAAATAAGCCCATTTCCAAAAGCTACAAAAATAAAATACTTGGAAATCATTTAAACAAGGAGGCAAAAGATGTTTAAACTGAAAACCGTTGAAAGTTGATGAAAGAAATTGAGGAGGATGAAAAAAAACAGAACCTTCCTATGTTCACATATTGAAGGAAAGTGATCTTCAGATTCCATGTAATCCCTATTTTTTAAAAAAGGCATTTTTCACAAAATAGAAAAAAATTAAATTTGTATGGAGCCATAATAGTCAAAGTAATCTTGAAAAAAAACATAAAAGAATGTTAATTTTTTTATTTCAATCAAGATCCAAAAAGAGCCATAGGTACCAGCTAGACAAAAAGTCTCTTATGATCTCTCTCTCCCTCTCTATCTCATTCACATTTCATCTGTTGACAAAACCAGGTATTATTTATTCTGTAGATTTTCCCATAGTCTGGATTTTTATTATTGCATTCTGTAAAGTTTTGTTTAGTTTGTAGGTTCTAAATATTGATTAGATTCAGGATTGATTTTTTTTAAAAAATAATTCTTTAAATGTTAACATTTAAATCTTATCCTTATTTTTCACTAACATACCTCTTTCCTAGAGCAATATTGATTTTCTCTGTGTAGAAAGTAATTCTGAATTACAGGAATACTGAGTATTATTTATTCTCTCTGTAAGGAGCAGGCATTCTAATACCCCTTCACCTTCTATTTACTAACCCAGAAGTTCAGCTCTAGAGAAAAGGCAAAATAAATGATTGGTTCTAACCTTTCTTTAATAGTTCAAAATAGCCTATCCTCCAAGTATAACCAATTATTTTTCAGTGTATCACTAAGAATTCATGTATCAAATATATTTTATGTATTTAAATTTATGAAGTTACTCTTAAGTGTTCAAATTGTCCAATGCTGAGATAGAGGAAAACTTACAAATTGTCTCCTGAGTTTTTTGTTTTAAACAAAAACTTAGTAGTACCGATAGCTTCCCTGACATCTGCCTTAATAAAATGCTGAGGTTCACCTTCTACCCAGACCTAGAATCAGACATAATCACCAAAAAGTTTATGCTTCATTCAGTAGGAAATAATGTAGAATTGATAGAAAATTCTATCAGATTTTCTTTTCCTCTCCCTATGTGAGGTTGTATAAACATACAACTGTACCATTTGGTAGTTGCACATGAAATTTTATACTTAAATATTTCAGCAAATGCACTCTAAAAATAAGAACCAAGAGCAAAGTACAACTATGCCTTTAAAAATTAATAATTGTATAGTAACATTTAATACTCAGTCCATATTCAAATATCTATGGACTGAGTATTAAATGTTACTATATAATTATCTATTCCAATTATAATTGGAATTACTATGCCAATGATCCCTCCCAAGATTATCTTTTATAGGTTTCATTTTCAGTAAAATGCAATCTAGGGCTTCACATTGCATTTGTTTATGTCTGTTTAGTATTTTATAGTCTAGAACAGTTTTTCTTTCTTTTTAAAATTCTATTAGCTCTGAAGCATCCAAGACAGATTTTCTGGTGAATGTTCCACCTCTGGGAATTTTGGAGAGTTTCATCATAATATTATTTCTTTCAAATATTGACTTTCCAAAAAATTCCCACCTTGGGCTATCAAGGTTAGTCATATATCATCTAAAACCTTTCCTAGAGCAATATTGATTTTCTCTGTGTAGAAAGTATATCTGAATTACAGGAATAGTGCAGTTTACCGACACAGTATTGTTTATTCTCTTTGTAAGGGGCAGAACATTCTAAAATCTGTAATTTCATTACTTACATAATGATCCTTAAGGAAAGTCATGGAAAAATGAATATTAAACTCTTACCTATCTGGTCAAGTAGAACTCTGTGAATCTACACCTGGAAAACATCCCTCACATGAAAGGTGTCAAGGCTCTGGGTAAATGGGTTTATTTTTGCAGTCCTGGGGATTAAACTCAGTGGTGGTCACCATTGAGCTACATTTCCAGCCCTTTCTGTTTATTTTGAGACAGGTTTTTACCAAATTGTTGAGGTTGGTCTCTAACTTCTGATCCTCCTGCTTCCGCCTCCTCAGTTGCTAGGATTATAGACATGCACCACCACATCCATGTCCATGCTCTTGGCAGACATTAAATTTAAAAACGTAGAGGATAAGTTACAATGCCATCTTCAAAGTTCCCTTCGTATTATCAAATTATCTGTAATATTATTGCAGGGTTGTGGGTCAGTGGTAGAGCACTTGCATAGCATGCATGTGGCCCTGGGTTCAATCCCCCAGCACAACATAAAAATAAAATTAAAATTAAATAAAAGGTATTGTGTCCATATACACAACTAAAAAAAAAAAAAAAAAAAAGGAAAGAAATGGAGAGACTTGCTTAATTTAAGAAAATTCCTTGACAATGCTATTCCTTTTGTTTTTTTCTTCCCCAGTGCTAGATACTGACCCCAGGGCCTGCAAATGCTAGGCAAGTACTCCACCACTGAGCTACATCCCCAGCCCTCTAATCCTCCTTTTGAAGGAGCTAATAAAAAATCGATACACTTTTTTCCATAAAATTATCTGTGGAGTGTATTGAAGGGATGTGCAACATACCATTGGCAAAACAAAACACAAATGGCCTCAACTTCCTTAGGAAGGTGTACTCAGAAATGAGGGCATCATTTAAAAGCAATGTAGGAAAAAAATAGGCACTTAAAAATCCTAAATTGTTTCAATAAGAAAGAAAATGCACTAATCAGTAAACTTTATCCAAAGTACATGTATGAAGACACAAATTGGTGTGAACATATTTTATATACAACCAGAGATATGAAAAATTGTGCTCTATATGTGTAACAAGAATTGTAATGCATTCCACTGTCATTTATTTATTTTTATTTTATTTTATTTATTTATTTATTTATTTATTTTAAAGAGAGAGAGAGAGAGAATTTTTTTAATATTTGTTTTTTAGTTCTCGGCGGACACAACATCTTTGTTTGTATGTGGTGCTGAGGATTGAACCCGGGCCGCACGCATGCCAGGTGAGCGCGCTACTGCTTGAGCCACATCCCCAGCCCCTCATTTATTTTTTAAAAAATCAATTAAAAAAAAGAATAACCAAAATGTTGGATTATCATATCAAACCCTCAAGTAGCCTAGTATCAAGCTGTATTATTAATTCAAAGAACTTTAAGGACTCAGATACAGAGGGATATGAGGAAGTCCAGAACTACCTCAAATGCTTCCCCGTTTCTCCCCACAACATTAAAACACCCTTGGCCCAGAGTTGAAAAATGAGGTTTTAGAGCACTGTCTGAAGGCATGGCTGATCTAAAGGGAGCTCTTCCAGGCATGACATTTCTTCTTTCTATACTCTGATAATGACAGAGCCGACAATTTGCTACAGATGATGCCTCATAAATCTATAAATTCAAAGTTTTATGTCAAAGTGGATTCCTTTCTCCTTTCTTCCTCTCCTTCCCTTTTTCCTACCAGTTTTCCTTAAGTAATGATAGGATACAAACCAGCTGTTAACCTCTTTCTTCTGAAACTAATATTTTTTAAATACTTGTTGATTTTTCCAACTCATAAATAATCTATAACCAATTATAAAATATTTAATTGTGGTTAATAAATATAATGTAATATTATTGAGCTTGACACATAAAAATAAAGAGGACAAAGTTTGGGTTAGAAATGGAAGATAAAAGCTGAAAGAAATGTTAGAAGTGCTAATATCCTCACCTTCAAAGTACAGAATCAAGCAATACTGTCTATAATTGGCCAAATAAGAAATGAATATGTAATTATATCACTTAAGATTATAGAGGCCATGGATAGAGAAACTGAAATATATTAGGTGGGAGGTATGCTGTTATCAGTTAACAAAGACTTAGTAGATAATGTCTAACACTAATAAACTAAAGCACATAGACATACTTAAAGCGTTTTGAGATATGGATATAATTTGCTAGAAAACAGTAAAAGAAAAGCCACCCCTGAGCTATTTGAATAGCTCTACTTGGAGCCAAGGAGATTTTGATGTGTCAATTCAAGTCATTTTTTTCATTATTAAAATAGTATCTATTCGATTTTTTAAAGAGTTATACAAAAATATTTTATAACATTGATTTTAGACTGCCCCTTTAGCATATATGCAATTTCCCCAAGGTTACTTTTCACTGAATTGATATTTTTAGACTTTACAATGTCTTTAGCTTTTATTTATTTATTTACATATGACAGCAGAATGCATTACAATTCTGATCACACACAATTTTTCATATCTCTGGTTGTATACACAGTATATTCACACCAATTTGTGTCTTCATACCTGTTCTTTGGATAGTAATGATCATCACATTCCACCATCATTTCTAACCCCATGCCCCTTCCCTTCCCCTCCAACCCCTCTGCCCTATCTAGAGTTCATCTATTCTTCCTATGCTCCCTCTCATTCATGAATGAAGAGACAAAAGGTTGTTTGAACACATGGCTTGACACAAAGTCATCTGCATGGAATTCGGAGAAGTCAAACATCAAGTAATAGAAAAATTCCTCATTGAAAACTGCAAGGTAAAATTTTAAATACTCCCATGCAAAACTAGGGGTCTGGCTCAGCAATAGAGCACTTGCCCAGCATGTGCAAGGGCCTGAGTTTCATCCTCAGCAACACACACACACACACACACACACACACACACACACAAATATACCACCAGAGAGAGTATAATGAGTACTCTGTTCTCATAGCGGCAATGTAAATTAGTTGTCTAGTATCAAATCATGTTTATCTACTGTCAGAGCCAATTATAATCCTATCAGTACCCACAGATTAACTTGTATTTTCAAATGCATGTATTATGTAAGCTACCAGTTCTATTTGGTCAAGTGCCTTTTCCGATTTCTCTAGTCTTGTTAAAAGCACCATGACTTGATGAATTATATTTTTTTATTTGAAATTTTTCTTAGAACTTTAGAGTTATACATAGTAGTTGGGTTCCTCCCAACAAACTTATACATGCAATGGAAAACAAAATTGAGAAATCTTTAAGTTTGTTCTCATCAGCAAGTGTCAAATTTTAAAGACTGTTTCAATCTGAATTGGTGTTTCATCCAAATATATGGCATCCTTTGTCTTTACCTAGTTTTCTTTATTACATTCAGATAAGCTAGAACAAAACCATTACTGAAGGCTGATTTAGGTTCTAAGCAGAATACATAAACCTCAGATTTTCCAGTCAGTGTACAGGTTGCCACTTTCCCTTAGTCTTTCATGTTATGAACTTCTGGCTTTTCCGATAACAAATAATATATATACACATACATACACACACACACACACACACACACACACACACACACACACATATATATACCACTAGATGTAATATTTGTTCTAATTTAAATTTGATTAATATACGCTTCCCACCTATATTCAATATTGCCTTTTCTACTCTTGATTTCAGAATTGCCAGCTATTAGTTGAGCTTTCTTCTTTGACTAGTTTTATTATTAACATACTGAATAAAACTAGGGAATTGTCAAACCTTGAATCTTGTCTTAACTATTGAATTATTTTCCATTGCTGTAACAAAATACCTGAGGCTGATTATGTATAAAGAAAAAAAAATTACTTAGCTCAAAAGCTTGAAGGATTAAGATCATGGCACCATTTTGTGGTAAGGACCTCATAGTAGATGTCAACATAATGGCCAGAATATTGTGAGATCATATAACAAGACAGGTAACCAAAGATACCATGGTGAGGCTCTCTCTTTTCTAATAACTCAAGAACTAATAAGGGTCCCACAAGTACTACCTACAACTCTTCTAGAGGCAGTGTTCCCAGTGATGGAATTTCCTCCTTCTAGACCATGCTTCTTAAAGTTTCCACCAGTTCAACACAACCACACTGAGGACCAAGCTGCTGACATATGAACCCTAGGGGACAAACCAAATCCAAATCATCACAACTACAGAGATCTAGCCTCCTTTTCTGAGTCTTATAACATTTGCCAACTTACAAGAAATTCTGGATTGAAAGGAATTTAACCCCCAGCTGAAAATGACTCCATTGTTAGGAGCTTATTACTAATTTACATAACAAAAATATTGAGATCAAGAGTTCTAGGGTATTTGTTGATTTTTCCTTCTATGAAGGAATGAACTCTATGCAATGAACTTTCCTCTTAGGACTGCCTTCATAGTACCCCCAGATTTTGAAATGTTGCATCAATGTTCCATTTACCTCTAAGAATTTTTTAATCTCCTTCTTGATATCTTTTGCAACCCATTGTTCAAAAGCATTTTATTTAGTCTTCAGGCATTGGAGTATCTTTGATTTTTTTTTTAATCATTGATTTCTAATTCATGTAACATTACATCTCAAAACCCTAGAAAAAGAACAAATCAACACCAAAAGCAGTAGAAGATAGGAAATAATTAAAATCAGAGCTTTAAAAAAATGAAATTGAAACAAAATAAATAATTGAAAAAATAAAAAAAGTTGGTTCTTTGAAAAAATAAATTGATAAACCTTTAGTCATGCTAATGAAGACAAAGAGACAATTCAACTTACAAACATCCAAGATGAAAAAGGAAATATTATCTTTTGTATTTCTGTAGTGTCATAATAAGAAAAGATTTTGAAAATGTGTATTCTAATAAAATAGAAAATATCGAAGGCATCAACAAATTTCTAGAGGCATATGATATGCCCAAACTAAATCAGGATGAGATACATGATTTAAACAGATCAATTTCAAGCAAGGAAATAGAGGATGCCATCAGAAGCCTACCAAACAATAAAAGCCCAGGACCAGATGGATACACAACTGAGTTCTACAAGACCTTTAAAGAAAAAGTAACACCAATACTTCTCAAATATTTCATGAAATAGAAAAACAGGGAAAACTTCCAAACACATTCTATGAAGCCAATATCACCCTGATTCCAAAACCAGACAAAGATACAAAGAAAGAAAACTTTAGACCTATCTCTAATGAATATAGATGCAAAAATTCTCAAAATCCTGCAAATTGAATACAAAAACATATCAAAAAGACAGTGCATCATGATCAAGTAGGGTTTATGCCAAGGATGCAAAGTTGGTTCAACATACAGAAATCAATAAATGTAATTCATCACATCAATAGACTCAAAGGTAAGAATAATATGATCATCAATAGATGCAGAGAAATAATTTGATAAGATGCAGCATCCCTTCATGTTCAAAACACTAGAAAAACTTGGGATATCAGGAACATACCTCAACATTATAAAGGCTATCTATGCTAAGCCCAAGGCCAACATCATTCTAAGTGGAAAAAAATTGAAAGCATTCCCTCTAAAAACTGGAACAAGACACAAATGCCCTCTTTTACCACTTCTATTTAACATAATTCTTGTAACTCTAGCCAGAGCAATCAGACAGATGAAAGAAATTAAAGGAATACAAATAGGAAAAGAAGAAATCAAATTATCACTATTTGCTGATGATATGATTCTATACCTAGAAGACCCAAAGCATTCCACTAGAAATCTCCTAGAACTAATAAATGAATTCAGCAAAGTAGCTGGATATAAAATCAACATCCATAAATCAAAGGCATTTCTGTACATCAGTGACAAATCTGCTGAAAGTGAAACTAGGAAAATCACCCTATTTACGGTAGCCTCAAAAATAAATAAATAAATAAATAAACTACTTGGTAATAAACTTAACAAAACAGGTGAAAGACCTCTACAATGAAAACTACAGAAAGCTAAAGATATTAAAGAAGACCTTAGAAGATGGAAAGATCTACCTTGTTCTTGGATAGGCACAATTAATATTGCCAAAATGACCATAGAGTCCTCCTGTAGTGTGATACTGGCCAGTTTTAGTTTACCTTCCCCTCCTTACCTGAAATGAATTTAGAAAAATAAAGATATGGAATTCTCAGCCTATTTCCTAATTTTTGTTCTGGTCAATGGAAAAGCAAAGAAGGATAACACCCTAATGTCAGCCATAATAAAGAAATAACTGCTGCAAGTAGGCGAATCAGGAAGATTCAAAATAAGCCAGTGCTTTTCTTATGAACCTCTTTTCAACTTTTGTCTCAAGACCTTAAGTACATGAATTAGAGACATTTCTCCCACAAACAAAATTGTACAGCAAGCATATGGTTTCATAATATTTTATGTCAACTAGAAAAATATCCATAAAGTAATCTGAAAGAATGATTTTTATAATACTTTATAATTTCCATATGGGTCAAGACAATATTTGGTGGATTTTAAGAATAGGAATATATTACTCTCCAATTTTTGCTAATCTGATATAACTCCTCTAATATTTGAAATTCCATTTAAAATTCAATTTGGGCAGGGGGAGGAGTACCAGGGATTGAACTCAGGGGCACTCTACCACTGAGCCACATCCCCAGCCCTATTTTGTATTTTATTTAGAAACAGGATCTCACTGAGCTGCTTAGTGCTTCATCATTGCTAAGGCTGGCTTTGCACTCTTGATCCTGCTGTCTCATCCTCCCAATCTGGGATTACTGGCATGCGCCATTGCGCCCAGCTTAAAATCCAATTTTTATATGCAATTTCTAGAATCTCAAGTCTTTGTTTAAAAAATTAACATATTCCACTTAAATTCAAACAACATAATGTTAGATAAGCATATCACATTCTAAGTTGCAACAAAAAATGCACAGCATTTCAGCCATTAGTACTGAATATTGAATTCAAGAAGAAAACAGTTAACTAAGGAAATATATTAGTTAATGCATTTGCAATGCCTTCATAGGCCAGTGCTTAATTATAAAAAGTTCTGTTATATTTATTTGCAATAGTATTCAAGTTTGTGATTTAAGTAATAAATGAGAGGGGAAAGTGACAGATTAATAAAAGAATTATCATAGAGGCTCTTTTGTATAAAGTGTTATGTTCATCATCTGGAATTTAATGCTTTGCCAAAAGCTATTGTCAGACTCAACTATGAGCAGACTCTAGGAAGAAGGGTGGTGTTTCAGGGAAGAGACTGGAGGAGACACAATCTTCTCAATTGCAGTCTCCTGAGGTGCAGTGGCTGCTCTTGAGAATGACACATCCACAAGAGAAGGATACCAGCAAACCTTCCCCCCATAGCAGCTGGCAAGCAGCAGGGCTTGAATTCCTGGTAGACCAGAAAAAGCTACAGATCCTTGTGGAAATGCCACAAAGCATTCTAATTCAACTCAGAGCTTAAATTTTAAGCATTTTTTTTTTACCCTCTGAGCAGCAGGAACAGATGAACTCTCCAGAAATAAAGATCTCATTTTCATGGAAATCATCTCCCAAGAACAAGTAAGAAGAAAAATAAAGAAAATGCATGAGGTAGACTTGGGATTGCTGTAAAAGACAACAGGTGTCAGAGTTTCCCGGGAGGATAAAGCTATTCCTTGAGGTACATTTTAATGATGAACAGTTGACACAGTTTATCTTCACTTTGAAGTAAACAGAATTCTAGTAACTAGGTGCAATACAATCAGTTCTGAAAAGCAGAATTTAGCTATAAAACCACACTAAAAGCAAGACTACTTCATATCTAAGATTAACATATTGACTCTGGTCAAGTACAAAATTTTAATTGGTACATGGTTCATCATAACTGGGCCAATCTTCTAAATACTGATGAGAGACCCATATTCCTAATAAAACAGTGAACACTTAGTAAGATTTCAGAAGGTCTCAAACTATGGCACATGAGAAGCACTGGGGAGCTCTTCAAAATGTATGTAACAGGACCCTGTGTCCAGAAGTAGACATTCCTAAGGTCTGAGTACAGCACCAGACAACTATGTATTCAAACTTATTTGAGGTGATCTGATGGACCCCAAATATTTCAAATCACTGAAATAACATGGGCATGTCTGAAGAATACACATTCTAATCTTGAATTTGGGATTGATTTCAGAGTTTGAACAGTAGACAGAGTTAAAACAGTAGATATTCATGAGCTCTTATAATTCACATAGTTATTTCTCTCTGCCAGTCCCCTCCTAGACTAATCCGTGTGATCAGAAAAGACAGAGATACTGTCAGATTCACCTTTGTACCCACACAACACACTTAGTTACTAGCATAGGGTAAGCATCCTGCAAATGCTTATCAAATAAGGCATTAATTCCAGAACATATAAAGAGCTCAAAACACTCGACACCAAAAAAAATAAATAAATAAGTAGATAACCAAATCAAAGAAAGAATTCTGAATGCATGGGATTCCTTTCATATCCATCTTAGTATTTGCAAGGAAGTAAAAGGTGAATTTAGGGTACCACCAACCCATGATATGACACTGAAAGGCAACAAAGATGTAAGCATAACACTAGAATGACAATGTTTTTAACCTTGTGTGATCACATATTTTTGTCAACTCAACAAAGGTCTTTGTTAATATTCATCTTTGTGTGACTGAGTAGAACTGTCCATAAGAGTTTATGTGTTGAACACACTCACGTGACTTCTGTCAGCGGAAAGCCTTTGCAACTTAGAAAGGTGGATGCCGCAGTTGGGCCGCAGCAAAATAACCGCGGAGGTAATGAATAACTTGTGTAGATTGATACAGCAGGAGTAGGAGCCTTTTATTGTAGGACAGGAGGGGTATTTATACATTCCACACAGCTTATCTAATTAACATAAACTAGATACAGCAGTCAACCAATAAGGAATCTCCACACTTAATGGCTTGCTGGAGTTACTTCACAAACCACTCCCTCTGGCATTTTGCCAGGTGCCATCCAGACTTGTTTACAGACTCTAACAGGTGGACACATTCAACTGTCTGGTCACAGTGATGAGCATACCTTTGCCTTAGATAACCAGGAACTGAGGCAGGCACAGGCTGTTTGTTCTCATGCCCTATTTTGGCTCTGCACTTAATATATATTCTTTAGACTCCTCCACAGAATTCACCAGAATAAATACTAACTTGAATATTTATGGGCACATCAACAAAGTAGACATCCATCTGTTACAGACATGATCCTGAAGATCTAGGGAATGCTATGGGATCTGTACTGCGGCCAAACGAACATACAGAAAAATCCACCTTTCAAATCTAGAAGGTTCACAGACACTCTGAAGTCTACCCACATATCTTCCAAAGGCCCTTAAAACAGAGGTTAAAAAAAAAAAAAAAACAATGCAGATGAGTAGGCTAGTAGAATCTCAGCTTGCCAGCACTGAAGAATAATACACTAAACACAGACAGGTGTGTTAAAGGCATGCACACAGGTCAGTGCCATCCCAAATCATTGCTCCAAAAAAGCTCATCACAAAATGCTCAATTTCCACCATTAAAACTTAAGACTTTCTCTTCCTGCATTCTTCTACCTTTCCTCCTTCCCAAATGACTTAAAACAAGAAGTTTGGCACCCTAATCATCATCATTGCCAATCTATATGTATTCATTTATTAATGCCTCCAACCTGACTGCTACAAGATGCAGTCACACAAAGATTAAACCAATCAAGATGACCACTCTCAGAATCAAGTTACACCTACTGCCGTGAAAATTCTCAGCATTTGTATACAAGACTGCATTATTCACTGCATAGGAAAAAAAAAAATGAGAAAAAGATCTGTCCAGAAGAAAACTTTTTTCAATTATAATTTTACTTTCAATTTTTGTGTTTACATGAGTGAAAATAACTTGTTACTTGAACTTTAGCAGTACAACTGTTTGGGTGTTTAGGGCCCCCTCAGCTTTTCAACATGTTCTCTTCTAATTCAGATATCTGAAGCAGCCAAGCACTAAATGGAACTGAACACTGAGGATAGTCACATGGAGTTGCACCTTTAAAGTGGTAGTGGAAAGGCACAGAAGAGGTATCAAGGTGAGACCAATAAACTCACCCAAATTGTGAGGTTTGTTACTGCAGTGACTAAAAAAATGAAATATCTTTCAGGAAGATAATAAATTTTTCCAAGCTCCTGGGGTAAAATTATTGCACTGGAACAATTATTTTACAAAATGGTACTTTAATAGCTCCCAAAATTCTGTACATGGGGAAAACTTCTTCATAGCATCTGAAAATAAAATACCATATCAATAAATATTCCTAGGTAAGTTCCAATGGCTGTATGCAAAAGTGATGAAAAGTTAAGGCTATATTACAGATTGCTTTATAAAAGTTAAGCTTAAATTATCCATCACTAATTTTGCCATGTTTTATGTTGATACCATACAAACACACATTTTCTCAATCATTTGTTAATAATATGAAGTATATTTTATGCACATGGAGTGAATAAAAATAGGAACTAGCATTTTATTTTAAATGTTATTCATTCATGCATGTATTTCATTTTTAAATGAACTAATTCAGCTGGATATGTTGGTGCACACCTGTAATCCCAGTGACATGGCGGGGCAGAGGCAGGAGTATCACAGGTTCAAGGCCAGTCTCAACAAACTTAGCAAGACCTTGTCTCCAAATTTTAAAATAAGGAGAACAGGGAATGTAGCTCAGAGGTAAAATGACCAAGTTCAATTCCCAGTACCAAGAACAACAACAAAAAAAAAAAAAAAATTCAGTGGGACTACAGTCCAATGATAGAGCACTTACATAGCATTGCAAGATCCTGGGTTTAATGCCCCCTTGCCAAACAAAACAAATGGTTAAAATGAACTACTTCACATTAGAACATAGAGGAGCTCTGCTTGAATAATTTATAGTATCCCTAAATACGGGTGAAGTAGTTAGCATATTTCTCCTCCTGATAGACTATACCTTAATTAGTTCCAATATTTATCAACTACAAGCAAAATTAAATGAAATTTTCTTTATTATCCTTGAGCATTTACTTTTATACACAGGTACAAGTATATTCAAAGGTAAATTTCTAGATGTGGAATTTCAGGTCAAAGCACAAGACAGAAATTTTGATTGAAAAAGCTATTCCCAAATCACCCTCAAGGAGATGCAGCAATATAATATACCTAGGAATAATGCATCAGAGTTCCCATTTCTTCCCTCTCATGTTTGGCGTATTATCAAATATTCAGTATTTGTCAGTCTGTCAGGTGAAAAAAAAATATTTTGTCAGAGATTTAATTAGCCTCCTTTCATTAAATAAGAGGTTGAGCATCTTTTGAATTCTAGTTTTTAATTAATTTTGGGCAGCTTTTATATATTAAAGAAATTTGCCCTTAGCTTTCAAATATGTTGCAGTTTTTCCCTCCTTTGTAATTAGGATTTGGGTGTGGTTTACATGATGTTTTTGTTTGTTTCAGTCAGGCATAAGATTTCTGTATTTTATATGGCCTCTGGGTTTGTTCTTAAAAAGATATTCACTTGAAAGGAATATTCAAACTCTTAAAAGCCTAGGTTTTCTTCTAAGAGTTAAGAATGTCTTCATATTTGCCTATCTATATATAAATACAGATTATGTAAAATTTTATAGAAAAATGTCCAATTTATATTAATGATGAATGTTCTGTGATTATAGAGGTGGCAGAACTTGATAAAACAAATAATTTCTTAATATTAATTCTTCACAAGACTATGGGAGTCCAAATTAACATTTTGCCATGGATTAGTAGATCCATAGTCCAATAGGCATGCTTCATTAAGGAAATATAGTTAAGAGTTTAAGTGTTAAAACTCAATATACTTTGTGGAGTTTTAGTAACAAACTCATCCTTTAATATCTAATTGAATAATAAAAAATACATTCAGGTATGTAAATAAAGGTTTTATTGAGCAACTATTTGTCAGACTTCTTTCTAGTAACTTGGGATACAGAAATGAATAAAATGAACCAATATTCCTGTCCTCATGAAATCCAGAATAAAGGTACTATTCATTAATAAGAATTACAAAAATAACCTCTTTGAAGAACAATGTAGATAGGATTACATTTCAAATAATGTTTTAAAAGAATTATTCTCCTTTTTTAAAGAAAAAAAAAAAACTCATGTTCCTAAAATTTTAAACTTCCCAAAGAAATTTGTTTAGAGTCATCTATAATGAATCTTAGAATATTCAGACTTAATGTATGTAATATAAGTTGAAAAGGAGGATCTTTTAAGATCTTTTCTAACCCAAAATGCTAAAATTTGATAATTAGCATTTAACTCTGTCTTTAAAACATTAAAGAAACTTGCATATGAAATATAAATAAATCCCAGCACAGTGCTAGACACCCAGAGCTACTCTGTCTATACATAGATATTGCTCAGTGACGCACAGGAAATAAAGTCATATTTCCCTTTCAATCTCAAAACAGAATTCTTTTATCCAGCGACCCACATCTCCAGAGAACGGCTCCTTCCAGCCCTGTTTAGGCCCTGGTGTGGATTTGCAAATTAAATGAAAAGACCATTAGGAAACATTCCTGTTTAAAGTGCTAAATGGGCTGCAACTCTCAAAACTAACCAGCCTGCCAAATTGTGATTTAAAGTGAAATTGGCATGAGCAGACATTTCCACATCAGCCTGTAGCACATCTGGTCCAGACCAAACAAACAGAAGATTTATTCTGTCAGGGAGATCATTTAGCATTCCTTTTCATGCTTCAGAAGGAGCCTGTACCTGTCACTCACCAAAGCGCTCGGCTTTTGGTGGCTAGGCTCTGTTGCTCTCCCTGCCTAGCCTTGATCTAACACTTCTAAGGAGGCTCATGTGCACCGCTCCACCTGGGAGCCCAGTACCCATGCCAAGTTCATTTCCATAGTCTTATAGAAACCTCCTGGAGGATTTCAAACATCTGCTCATAAGTAAAGAAACATTGTCTTGAGCTCTAACAATAATATAAAGGGCAACTGAACCTTCTTTTGCAAATAAAGCAGAGCTGATAAATGATCTTATTTCATAGACTAGGGGCAAGTTTCTTTGTATTTTTTTTTTAATTCAAATCATTAAGATGAATATAGTCCATTAATCAGGGGAGAAAAAAAAATCAAATGTACCCAAAGTTTACCATTAACTTGAGAGATGTAGTATCATAAAAGAATTTTTAAAAACTGAAATATTTAGCTAAAACTAAATAAGCATATATATTAAAAAACTGTCATTATTTCTAAATTGTATTGTTATTCTCTTTCTCTCTGCTGTAGATACAGAAACCAAGCATATTGCTTTTGCTGTGTAAACCAAATAAACATGTTTTACTCAAGAATGTTGGGCTACTCTTGTTGGAGACAGTAACCCTGAGAGGATCACCTCCTGGCTTGTCCCATTCTTCCTTCATACCCCTAGAGTACTACAGATACTCAGAGGGATAGATGGACGACCATTGGGATTCGCCCGTGTCCTTATAATGTTTCTCTATGTTGATATTGTTTCACTCTAAACAAAACCCGAGAAGCTACAATGTTTGTCTGTTTATGTATATGTTCTGATTCCTAGCTAAGGTTTACCTGTTTCTTCCTTTGTGAAGTAAATTAGGCAAAATGTCTCCTAATGCCCTTCCATTCAAACATTATTATGACTTCCTTGTGATTCTTTTGTCCCTGAGGAATTTATTTAATTCATAAACACTATTAATTTACTTTCATACTGACATGTGAGTCGAGGTCTAGGCAAACAGAGAAAGTTTATTATATAAACAGAAAAGAAAAATCACCTCACTAAAAATATAACCAATGTAAATATTTTAAAATAATCTGAAAGTCTCAAAGGCAGTTTTTAAAGGGCACATAAGAAAAAGACATGTACTTTGTACAAATATTTCTATCCTATTGATTTGTTCTAGTATCAAGATAGTATGAAGAGTGAATTACATCTACACTTGTTTCATGTCTGTCCCTCCTATTGAGTCATTAATAAACATGATACCATGAGTACTGCATTGTTAATACTCAGCTTAGCCTATACATCTCAGAAAATGTTCTTCTTAAATTCATACAGAACATAAATAGGTTAGCTCCTAGCTGCCACATTTGCCAGTGAAAATGTATATAAATACCAATATCCAGCTTCTTCTGAAGGGAACAAATTCAGCCTTCCATAATAACAAAATTAGTTCCAATTAATCTTGAAATATATTCTGATGTGTGACATTGGTATTTTCTTAGTATATCTGGACATTTTACCTATACAGAAATGGTAAGTTGGAAAATGTATATAATGATATACCATACCTAAATAATTCACTTATTTAGCTGTATTCTTATTTGGAGATATAAAATTAACATTGAAAATAATGTGTGTATACCTCTATCACTCTAAGTTAGTATCATATGGAGAAACTAATATTTCCTCCTTCCATAGTGAACCTGGAAAACTTCTAAATAAGAAACAATATTTCTAATCAAAGTAGAGCTATTCTTGTAAGCAATATGCATCCAAAAGGGACATCTTATACAGAATTAGAAAACTACTTTGTTTTTCTAGCACACATTCCTTTTATACATTGAGTAAAAGAGAAGAGCAAAGCAGAAAAGAGATTACATTATTTTAATAGAACACTGGATTGATCGAGTTTAAAGAGTTGAAGAGTAAATTGACTTATAAAGATTCTTTTAGGATTTTTTGATAAATATAAAAATATGGTATCTATATACAATGAAGTACATAAAGAAGAATGAAGTCATATCATTTGGATGGAACTGGAGATCTTATGAAAAATAAGCCAGACTCATAATGATAAGCACTGCCTGTTTTTTCTTACTGTGGAATCTATGGGTGGAAAATATCATGTTAAAGTAGAAGGGAGACTATAGGAGAAGAGGTAGGAGATGGGAGAAAGGGGAGGGGAGGATAAGGAAGCATAACAAAGCTGCAGATATGATCAAAGTATGTTACATGCCACAATGAAACCCATTCATATTGTTCTGCACAATTAAAATGCTGCCGTAGTTTGGAGATGAGGTATCCCTCGAAAAGCTCATGTGTTGGACAATGCAGGAATGTTTAGAGGTGAAATGATGAGATTTAAGAACACTACCCTAATCAGTAGATTAATCTATTTGATGGATTATTAACTTTAATTAACTACTGGGTGGTAACTGTAGGCAGGTGGGAAATAACTACAGGGAGTAGGACCTATTGCCTGGAAGGGTATATCTTGTCCCTGGCTCTTCTCTCTCCCCCTCCAAACCCCTCTCTTTCTCTCTCTGCTTCCTGGTTGCTATTAGGGGAGCACTTTTCTTTCACCATGTCATTCCGCCATGATGTTCCACCTCGTCTCAGGCCCAGAGCAATGAAATCAGCAGACAATAGACTGGACTTCCAAAAACATAAGCCCCAAATAAACTCCTCTTTTTCTAGGTTGTTCTTGTCAGGTATTTTGATCATAGCAAAGAAAAGCTGAAGAACACAAATGTACCACTAAAAAATATATTCAATCCATGTAAAAATCATGGGCTATTTATGAACAGTATCTCAATTAGGCAATTTAAGGGCATATGAATGATAAGTCTTTTCTGGTAGAAGCCTATCTTATCAATAGCCAAGAAACAAAGAATTGAGAAGAAGTAACCTGTCTTAGTAATTTAATTAGGAAATGTATATAAAAAGAAAAAACAGCAAAAACAAAATTCAAAGAAAATCAGAATGTCTGCCTGAAGATAAGTTAGCTTCATAGAAAAGGGATTCTCAAAATGGGATGCTTTAAAGCTTTGAGAAGTAACCTTGTAGATTTATTCTATTATTTGAGGTTTATTTTTCTAAATATTTAATATATTCCATCTGCATCTAATTTCTATAAAGCTTTTGTGGTGGCTGTGATACTAGATACTAGATCCGGAACCTAGGAACACTGTACCGCTGAGCTATGTTAGTGACCTTTTTTATTTTGAGACAGGGTCTCTTAGTTGCCAGTCTGGGGCCTTGAACTTACAATCCTTCTGCCACAGCTTCCCATGTCACTGGGATTACAGTTGTGGCCATCATGCCCAACTAAAGCTATTTTTAATCAAAGTAATCTACTCTATGGAAGACTCAATATTTTATCATGCTTTTTAAAATAGTGCACTGTAAATCATTGATTTATGCTTTTCTGTTTTCTAAAAAAAATCTATTCTTACAAATCAAAACTTTTCCATAGTTACAGAAAACATTAGACAAGATAGTAGGACTTGCTGTCATTTATTAAACTATCTAATAAGATCAGAAAAAACTTTTCTGTACTGTATAGAAGTTGGTTTAAGCATGTATAGTTTGGTTTGACAAGTAAAACATCCATCAATGACTCAAAACATTTATAATAGGTACTTTGGCATAATATAATAGGTACTTTGGCAGATTCAATAACCTAAAGTTGCAAAACATGGTGGCATACACCTGTAATCCCAGAAACCTAGGAGTCTACAGCAGGAGGAGAATGGCAAATCCAAGGCCTGCGTCAGCAATGTAACCAGACCTTCAGCAACATAGTGAGAATGTCTCAAAATAAATAAATAAATAAAGGACTGGATATATAGCTCAATGGAAAAGTGCCTCTGAGTTCAATCCCCACTAACAAAAAAAGAAAACAATTTTAAAATCTATAAAAGCTGTGGAAATATAATGCAATCATTATTTCTAACTAAATACTAAATAGCATATACCAAAAAACTAACATAACATTTTTACATTATTCAAGGAAATATGAGTATCTTATTAAAATCTAATATATAAACATAAATTATGCTTGGAAGCAAATTAAATTTTGTCAAAAAAGAACTAGCATAGGCTATTTTGAAACTTCTAAAAACATCCCTGTTGATTTTTTGTATCATTTTGATTTTGTGTTCCAGAAGTTTAGTACATATTATGACATCTAATTACCTATCTTTATCATTCCATTAGATTCTGTATTTATGAATTCACTTACTTGCCAAAACTTATTTGGAATCCCCAAATCAATCAATGTGCACTGCCACTTTTTAGTCATCGACAGACACATGCACATTGGCATTTGAAACCCCTAATGCACATGTTAATTCATATTAAATAAAATTATATTCTGCCTGCTTGCTTTGGCTCCTACATTATAACTAGTATCCTTTTCATGGTATGTTTAGCAACCTTTTTTTGCATTTGTGTTTTGTTAGGGATTGCACTATTTAAAAATGGCCCCTGATCACCAGGCTGAAGAGCTGACGGCTGTTCCTAAACACAAGAGGCGATAACATTCCTCGTAGAGGTGATATGGTGAAACAAAGCTTATTTGACACCTATAAGTTATACAGTGCTTTTGGTCATAAAGTAATGTTCATCAATTAACAACATTAAATAAGGTGTCTCTGAGCTTGAGTTGCTTAATGTTATTGGCCATAAAGTCAATGCTAATGAATCCATATATTAAATAAGGTTTATTTTAGCAGAAACACATGTAATACAAGGTTATGTGTTAATATGCTGATGAAAATGTTTTAAAAAAAATACCCCCAGAGTTTCACAGAAATCTAACCCTTCCTTTCCCCAGAAACAAAGGTTCATTATTCATTGATTCAGAGCTCACTATGAATTTACAGAGCACATCTACCCTTAATAACAAGAATTGATTGTGTATGTTTGTATACGTATAGGCTTATGTGTGCTTTGTATATATATGTATTTGTGGGTATTTCCAGAAGTTATCAAACTTGAAAATCTTTTTAAAATGTCTGCTATCTGGGAAAATATTGTAGGGGAAAAGCAAACATAACATTGGATTTTGATCGTGTGTAATATTTTTAGCCATTGAAATTTCCATAAGGAGTTTTAGCACATGCAGTTAATTTGCATGAGAGGCAGCTGGAGCATATTGGCTCTTTCAGAGTCACTATGGTCTATCAGCTCAACAATGCATGAGTTTAGACAAAGCTAGGCAATTGTCTATATTTTTAACAAGGTGATGGAATAAGAAATTTGCTTAAGCAGCCATTCCAGAACCAGATGACAAAAAGGAGGTTAGACTATTTACACAAAACCAGAACATAATGCTACAATCCTGCTTTCCACCCCCGCCCCCATCCCCCTTGAAAATAATTTGTTTGGAAAAAGTGCCAGACTGACAAACAGACAATCTGGGAAACTGAAGTTATGTATTTCAATATGCTATTCATACAATATGGAAAGAGTCAATTAAAATCTCCACTAAAGTTTCCTCTAGAAATAGATTCAACTTCATAAGCAGCCTCTGAAGAACAGTAAAAAAAAAAAAAAAAAAAAAAAAAAAAACTATTGATTTCCACTTAGTCAATAAAATGTAATGGAATTTACTTATAAATTCCCAAATTTCAATTGGCCAAATGGTTCATAGGAAATTTCCCCTTTTTAGCATCCTTTGTTGAGAATTAAAGAAAATAAAACCAGACACCATTAAGAAGTTATTATAGCAGAGATACAGTTTACAAGAACTCACATGTAGATATTAACATCAAATGTAGCAATGTGGAGAATAGGGAGGAAAACAGAAATATAAAACATTTAAATGAAAAATATAATCAATAGGACTTAGAATTTCAATGACCATTGAAATAAAGGAGAGAAGTTCTTTGAAGAGACAAATATTTTGTGCCTAGGTGACTAAAAAGTAGCTGTATTTGTTTTATAGCTGATATAAGAAATATTTGAGCTGCTATAAAAATATAGAGCTGATATAAAAAATATTAGTCATTATAACTCATTTTAGGCATTCATGTATATAGGCTGTATACTTCAATATCTGACATCCTAACTTTACAAGATAGCAATATGTATCATATTCTACAGACTTCCCCCATTTTCCCAAGAAATGGGGGAAAGGCAATGAGAGATGAATTTCATGAGAGTCATTTGCACCCAGTCATCTTCCCTCCAGAATGTCTTGGACTGGCAGGTAGAAGCCAGGAATCCCCGCCCCCCGCCCAGCATCTCACAATTGGTGTGTGCTGATGTGGGACAAGAACTACAGAATGCTTTCCATAGTATAAGATACTGCCATAGGATGTCCAGTTATACTGATTCCACTCTAATTGCTTCTCAGGGAAAAATGAACTTAAAACCTGCCTTGAACTTTCTGAGCAAAACACTCTAAAAAGACAACTTGACTGGAGATAAAGACAGGGCCTATGATCACATAGCTAGAGCAATTCTCCAATCAGAAACTAAAATGTGCTTCGCCACACACATATGACATGACCACTCTGACATGACTGCTAAGAGATTACCCCACTTCTCAGGGTAAAGCCTTCTTAGCTTAGAGCAAAGTGTATCATCAGGAATTCTCTGAATGCAAATAAAGGTAAGATCATAGAGCTGCCTTTTTCTCAAAAAACTTAAAGAGTACTGTAACAATTATACAGTGAAACGTTAATTATCTGAAGTCTAGATAAGGAATTTAGCAGAGATAAATATACAGAAAAGTTTATTAAAAGATAGTAGAAATGAAGGAGTGAATAGGAGCAACAGAGTATCTAAATAAATAAAGCATTTATTGCTGGGCATGGTGGTGCACACCTGTAGTCCCAGCTGCTGTGGAGGCTGAAGCAGGAGAATTGTGAGTTCAAAACTAGTCTCAGCAATTTAGCAAGGTCCTGAGCAACTTGTAAGATCCTGTTTCAAAATAAAATATAAAAAAATACTGGGGATGTGGTTCAATTAGCCCCCCAGGTTCAAACCCTAGTACTAAAATTTTTCAAATTTTAAAAAGCATTTATTTTAAAACTTTTATATATATATATATATATATATATATATATATATATATATATATATACATATATATATATATATATATATATATATATTTGTAATTGTAACATACAAATCATGGTGTGTGGTACAGGGAGAGTGAAGGTAATGCTGAGAACGATAGACTTACCCTCATGGAAGTTACAGTGTTTGATATCCTAAGGATAGTAAATATATCATATTTGCGAAAGGGTGTGTGTGTATATATACACATCGGTAAATTTAAAGAAGTTTCTAAGAATAAATGCTGAAAGAGATTTAGAATATACAACAGTCTATAAAGGCAACAACAGTGGAAAATCTGGCATTCTGTAGAGTAATGATGAATTTTAATTGAAAATGTTACGGACCACCAAAGAAGGATCAATGTCTATGAGTAAAATGAAACAAAAATAGCTTAGAAACTATTGTAGATTTGATAAACTTTCAGTCATTCTAGAGGTTTTTATCTACTTGCATTATCAGAAACTGCATACTTGGCCATTAATTATTTGACCTATAGCATTGCATATTTATCCCAAACTTTGAAGACCCTAATCATTTAAATCACAAACCTTTCATTTATACTTTGAAATACATTTATGAAATCACTAAAATTGCATACAGAATCCAATTTTAAACCAACTTTTTATCAATTAAACACAATGATCTGATGGAGTAAAATGGCAAAGAATGTCACAGCATGTGCCCCTCATTTAATGGAAGTACCCTGTAAACACAAAAGTGTCTCCTGATAATATCATCAAGACAGAATTTCTTCCTGGGGTTGAAAGCTGCCAAGGCCTTCACCGTCTGTCATGTGGAAGAACTGTGATGTTGAATATATTTGCAATAGCAAGAAAGCAATTCAGCATATACCAAAAAAAAAGTTTGCAAATCAACTGTCAGAAGGAAAAATGTGCCTTATCTACCAGTCACCAAAGGACCCATCATTGTTACAAAATAGTATCAATCTATAAATGACAACATGTAAGATAAAATGGTATTTTGTACAAATGTACTGTAAGGAAGTCTGAGTATGAGAGGAAGAGAAAGAGAGAGACAGAGGAAGCAAATTAAAAGAAAGGGTGATCATGAAGGTAGCTGGTTGTCCTGGCAAGAGATTATGAAAAAAATTTTAACAATCATTCTCCATAAACACATCTCTGATCCACATGTCTACATGCTCCTGTCTCCAAGGTTAGTCCTGAAACCCAAAATGCCTCTATAGATTTCCACTGGAATTTATAGCCAGATACACACTCAATACAAACAACAACAACAACAACAAAAAAAAATTATGCTGCTTTTCCCTAAACTTCCCATGACTTTGATTCTATTACAGATACTTTAAGCATAGGTAAGACGAGTCAGTCATAGTGCATATGAATGATAACCAACATCTCTTACCATGTATTATTCTCTTTTCAAATAGTTTCAGTTGGCTCCAGTCACTATAGACTACAGTCTGAATTCCCTAACATGGCATTCCAGGGCTTTTTCAACTATCTAATGCCAACATATTTTCCTTTTTTCCCCTCTCATTGTTCTACAGAAAATTTGTGTCATGGTCAAAATTTCATTTCACTGTGTACTCAATACCCTTAAACTCCATGGTCCCATCTGTTATTTATGGCATGTTCCCTCGCCTAGAGTGTCCATCTTTTCTCTTTGCCGAGGCTTTGATTAGTAAAAACAAATACTGCAGATAAAACAAATGAAATAAAGATGAAAAATATCTAACGGCTTTAGTTATGAAAAGCAAATCAGTGGTCTTCGCCAGAATCATTTCAGTAACATTCAAAGGAAAAAGCTGGATGGTATGGGTTGAGCAGTGAGTAAAAGAAAGACTACAAACTAAAGATACTAGGCTTAGCTCAAGACCATCATGATGGTCAGGAGGGATGAAAATGGATGGGAGCTAAAGAAGGGAACAGGTAAGGAAGGATTCTCTTTTATTAAAAACAACTAAGCATGATTAAATGCTGTTTCAAAAAGAGCCAATGGAGAAGGACCTGGAGACACTGAAATGAAATTATGCATGAAACAAATACCTGAGAAGGTGGAGTGAACTGGGGCAAGAACAAAAGTGAAGTGATCAGTCTCCGGACAACATTCCTTTTCTGTATTTAAGAAGAAAAAAACATTGATGTAAGATTGATAAATTGCTGGAGGTGCAAGAAGTTAAACATCTCACTAGCTACTCTGATTTTTCTGTTGTAACATTGAGAGTGAAAGAAAAGTAGAGGGGTTAGGTACCTTTCAGAGAGCCAAAAAGTTTTCAATATTTATCCATGCGGAATTGGTTAGGCGGTGCAAGACAATATAGAAAACTTATCAGGCAGTACCAAGGGCCCAAATGATGCTGGAGACCGTGCACTTACGGGAGTAATTAGTATCTAGCAGAACTCATAAAAATTGTCACCCCAGATTTAGAAAACGAAGAGGCAGTCAGAAGAAGCCACCTAGGACTAGATTTGCTAGGATGGAAAAATAACAGAGAAAGGAAGTTGAAAATATGGCGAGAGCATTAACAGCAATTGCTCTTGAGCCAAAAACTTTAGGGTTGATAAAAAGTAAAGTAGATGTGTTCACAACCTCATAAAATTACAAATATTATGTGACCAAAAAAAAAAAAAAGCTGGAAATAACATGTGCTCAGATAATTGAAAATCTGTTACATTTTTAGAAAAAAAAAAAAAAAAAAAAGAGCAGTTCCAAGTCCTGAGAAGTTGCTTCCTGAGTTGTAATTGACAAATCTTTTTTCTGTATTCTCCATTTTTCAATAAGGACACAATGTTTGATTATGCTTTCTCCCCTGCCCTCTGAACCCCTTGTAGAATACAAAATAAGAAAATGCTTACTATGCTGCGTTCTTTCCGGTGTCCTGATGCCTCCTTGCAATCTGAGGGGAACTGCATTCTTTCATAAGGCCTGGACTTGGAAATAAAGAAAGGGATTAGTTATTGGCTTCCAGTCCCATGCCAAACCATTTATTTTCTTCTACTGCCTCAAAAATCCATTTTCCTGAGGCTTTTGTCATTGAGCTTGTATTGAGACCAGGGCAAAAGGACAGTCAGTTTATACAATGAATGATTGGGTCAGGAAGATGGGGGCTGATTCAAAGGGAAATAAAATATTAATACCTCTGGTGCAACTTTCCCCTCCTCACCTGCCTCTAGGGAATTGCTTCTCCCAACAAGGAGCTGTTAAGGAGTACCCTCTGGGTGGCTGTTCACATGCCTTTGTGGGCAGCTCCTCTCCCAGGTTTTGGTCACGGGTGGAGAGGAGGAGCGGACATGAGAAGAAATCTGAAACCTGTAAAAGGGGGACATACCCCAGTCCCTTTGGGCACCAGCTTTGGACACCCCCCACCCCCTGCCCCGTTTTATTCAGCTTTTTCAACAGCTGTGACTAAAAAATCTGACCAGAACAATTTTAGGGGAGGAAAAGTTTATTTGAGGGCTTACAGTTTCAGAGGTCCTAGTCCATAGATGGGCAGCTCAGCTCCTTAGGGCTCAAGGTGAGGCAAAACATCATGGCAGAAGAGTGTCTCAGAGGGAAGCAGCTCACACGATGATCAGAAAGCAAGAGAGAGAGGTTTCCACTCACCAAATACAAATATATACCCCATAGCCACACCCCCAATGAACCACTTCCTCGAGCCACACCCCACTGCCTCCAGTTCCCACTCAGTTAATCGCATCAGAGATTCATTCACTGATTAGGTTAATGCTATGCCCCAATCATTTCTTTTCCAAACCTTCTTGCATTGTCTCACACGTGAGCTTTCGGGGGACAACACATCTAACCCATAACCTCTTTCCAGAGGGAGTCTCTCTCACTCTCTCTGTTCTATCCTTTAAATAAAACTTTTTGTTCTTTCCCAGGTGTTTCTTTCAACAGCGGGTGGAATCAACACCAGAGGAAGGGGTGTCCTGATTTTCAATACTGGTTTCGGTATCTCCTTTGCCTTCAAACTCTCATCAATCTACAGTCCAATTTCATTCCTACTTATGTATTTAATGTCTTGGAATCTAAGATCTGAAAGCTAGACCACATCTTGAAAATATTCAGTATCCATGTGGATCCTCCAAACCACATGCTAGGCTTTTAGTTACCTAAGTTATCTATTCCTAAATATTCCACCAAATCTTGCTGGTCAAATGGAGCTTATGAATCTTGCTGCAGCTGAGACCACTACGATGAAAGAATCCTAATGGCATCCCAAAAGAGGAAAGAATTTGAAGTTTTGTAAAATTTGGGGTTCTGAGCTCAGGTAATTTCAAATAGTATTTTAAAGGCTCACCAGTTATAACCAGGCAAAGTCTGTGACCTAGTCGTTTTGTACTGGTGTAGACAAAGATGCAATGGGGCTTGATAGAAGCCTTAATAAGCTACCTGTTGTCCTGATTTTCTTTTAGTTCAGGTGAGCCCCCTTTTGCTGTGTGTAGATAATAACTATTTGCCCTGATAAGACAACATTTGCCTGAATAAATTGATGTGAAAAGTTTTCTGAACAAATAGCAAAGTTATTTATTGGTTCCAGTCTTGTCTTTCTGAATAACAATTTTTCAGAGCAAATGGTTCATTATGTTGATACGGATGGTCTGTCTCTGTTTTCACAAAATGACCAAAAGGAGAAAAGATCCCAATGAAGTAATTTCACCAGGACAAAAATCACTCCTTGAAGGAAATAATAAGTTGTAGCCTCAAATCTACAAGTTTTTTAACATGAAGAAAATATTTTCCATTATTTTGTAGTTTAGTCTTACTACTGAAGTTTTTTCTCCAATGATACAACTCTTCTCTATCGCCCAAGAAACAAAGAGAAAAGTTGGTGCATCCACAGCCACATATTAGTTATTAGTTATTCTTGCAGAGAGACTTCTCCCTACTGAAGAGACGCATTTCCAAGGTGAACTCTTCATAAGAGTTCTCTGACCATCACAATTTCTCAGCACCACCTGGACCCCACATCCCTAAATCAAGAAGACTTTTCAGCAAGCCTGCCCCTCCTCCTTCCTTCTTTGATTCAAGTTATTTGAAATTTAGTGTGACTCACCTCACTAATTCATTCCTTTCACTGAAGCCTGATTTCTAGATGTTTCTAGATGTTCACCCCTTCCTTTACACTTACTAGCCACATTTCTAAAAGTATTTCATTCTCTTGTCTTTCATAATGGAAATGTTAAGTTTTCCATGGAGGACGTGCCCTGGAGGGGAGTTTTGTTCACACCCTAGAATGGATGTCAGTTAATATTTAGACACAATTAATTAACAGTAAACCCTAAGGCAAACTTTGCTGTTAGGAAAATCAGACCATATCCCTGATTCAATAAAGGACTGCTTCCTGACCAAGACCGCAGATGTTCCACCTTCAGCAATAGCTGACACACACAAGTGTGGTAGTTAGAGACACAGGTTAATTAAGAGTATTTAAAATGTGTGCCTGAAACCTCATCAGGCATTCTCAAGTAAGCTGCCAAGGTTTCCCCAGCTCTTGAATTTCTCTTCATTCAGTTCCTCCTTTCTATACAATCCCAGGATTTAGTTCCTGATGCTCTAAAAGGTTTCAAGATATCTTTAAAAAAAAAAAACCTCTTTGAGTCACACTGAGGGCTTCTCAGATCTTTTGGTAATTAACCTGACAGTGACTTCAGACTTTTATTGCTATTATATTCATTGAGAACGCTTTAAAAATAACTTCATGTTTTTCCCTAAACAAAAACAAGAGTTTGTAACTATAGAGTAAATATAGAAGACTGGATAAGGCTGAATCTACTAATGGAAAGTTTTATCCTAACATTTTCTATTTTGTATATATAAGACAGGTACAAGATAAAATCTACTCTTAATGAAGTAGTAAATAAAGGAATTCGCAAAGTCCAAATGTGTATTTGTTCATTTTCTTTGTTTTAGACTAATTCCTGAAATAAGTTTATTTTCTGACAAATTTATCTAATAAATATTTACTGAATGCTTAGTGGTTTTTTAGCTACTCTGAAATTTTAAAAAATAAAAATTCAAAAGGGAACCCCTGGTAGAGAAACAAAGGGATTTTTAGAATAGGAACATGCATTTCCCCCTTTAAATGTGAAGGGAGCCCCACATCTGGCCTAACCTCATGCTTCTCCTTAACTCACAACCGCTTGAAAACAGAAACTGGCCCTATACAGCCCACTCTCCTCCTTGTCCCTTTGTCTCAGGACCCAGGTGCTCTCCTCTGAAAGTTTTAGGGCTTGCTGGAAGTTCATTGTCATGTTGCTCTACTCTTATCAAACCTGCTGTGTGATGGTGTTGCCCATTTTGGTGTTTTGTTGTTGTTGTGTTTTTTTACTAGTTACATTACTGTCTAATTCTGGAATTCTGTCTAAAGAGCACCACTTGCCCATAGTATCAGCTTAATCAAAATCACTGTGCTATTTGTATCTCCTCTTAAAGATGTTGTATTTGAATTGGTTCAGAAAGAGGAAGCCTACTAATGTAATTAATCAGCACTCAAACTCCAATAAAGTGGAGAAATTATAATTAAGTTCGTGGTATTTAAAAGAAATATAAAAAGGAAGAAATTATTTCGAACTGGGGAACACATAGTTGCAGCCAGAGAGAACCCTGGAAGATTTATTTAACTTATGAGCTCAAGGATGACAGGGGTCTTGTCTGTTTGGACTCATCTCCTTTTCTCAGCATAGTCACATGGTGAATGAATTAATGAAAAAGGCAGAAACTTGAACCATAAGGAGGATTAGAAATGGGATATGGAGACGAAGAGGGAACCATGGGCATATCTAGGCAAATAAGGAAAACCTGATGAAAGTGCAGGAGTGGAAAAAATGTGTTCTCCTACCAAGTCTATAGAGCAAGGATATTCAATTGACCAAAATTTATTGTCTAAAATAAAAGCATAAAAGCTATTTAAAGTAGAAAATGTAGTCCCCTTATTAGAATTTTTTTTTTGGTAGCCTGGGATATCTTTATAATTTACATAGGGAAATAAAACAATTGTGATAAAAAATAAGTCTTCATAACCTACTAAAGATTATGAAGCAAGTCAGAGATTCACTTATTCTTATTTTTTGTGAAACCTTCTGAATGTGACAGAGATCTCTAACTAGCTTTGCTGGCATTTGACAATTTTTTTAAATGAACTATAAACTTCCAGTTTATAATAGTTATACTAATATAACCACAAAAGAGTACCAGATTATAAGCAATTTTGATGTCAAACTTTGTAGATGGATTTATAAAAGAAGATATAGAAAAACACTAAATTAGCATTCTAATGAGCTAACTACCATCTTTCCCTCCTCAAGTTCTCCTAATTTCACAGTCAGCAAACTGCCTGGCCCATTCTGCCCCTGAGAAAAGTACTGAGTTAGGATATAGAACGACATGGAAATTATAGCAAGCCTTGTTTTGTTCTGCGCAGTGGTAAGCAACAAGCCTCTGAAATTGTGATCAACAAAAACTTTATTTTACAGTATTTGTTTGTTATTCTTTATTATATATATATATATATATATATATATATATATATATATATATATATATATATATATAATCTCCAGTATTTTTGAAAGAATAAGAAATGAACTCTCCAAAGAACAAAGAACCCACTGGCTCTAGATATATTTTAAGCCTAAGGAAAGTTAGAAGCCAGAAGAGAATATGAGTGGCAGGACACATAGAGTCAACCTTTAAAGGTTTGATTTCTGTTTTAAGTTTTGCAAACGCCCCCGGCTTTCCCCCACATGAAATAAAAAAAACCTGACTTATGTTCAAATGTGGCCTTCGCCCTTCACCCTAACACCAAACACCACAAGGAAAAAAATTAAGGGTGGGAAGACGACATGTCTACAAAGATATGAATATCCATCCCATTGTACCCACTGAATCAAAGATGAAGCTCTGAGATTTGAGCGTGGTGGAGAATCAACATGTAGTGTGAGGATTCCCATGCATGGGGGTCAGAATGAGACAGCACTTCACTCTGGAGCTGCTGAAGGGGCTGCCAAGCCTCCTCTTCTCAAGCCATCCTTCATGAAGCCTACCAAGATCCTGTACTTGATCCTGGACAAGTCCCCACAAGGCAAAATCACTTTGATTTCTGGTATTTGTTTCATCTGAAGGTGAAGTCCTGAGATCATTAATACTCTGGCTATCTTCATGTTAGCATAATTAGGCAATGAAAAATGTAAAAAGTTATCTGGTTAAAAAAAAATTCAGGAGACAGGCTTACTTTTGCCTAAAACATTTAGCTAGTGAAGAATAATGTCCTTGTTGCTAGCTGAAATATATTGATTCAATTATCTTTTTAAATTTTGAATGGACCAAGATTTATTCTCTGCTCATATACACACAGGTTAGTTCCTTACCATTCAAGAAAGACTTTCAAGATGTGATTCAGACCAGTTGCTGCCATGTTCAATATTATATCTCTGCTAGTGGTCATTGCAGTGAAAATAACTTAAGAACTAGGTATGAATTCTCATTCAAAATACTGATAAAAAGATTTGAAATCTGCATTAAAAAATTTAAATTTATATAGTTTGGTGGATTAGTTTATTTAATAAATAGCATTAGTTTTTAATCAATGAGAGATAGGCAATATCAATAGAAAGAAATGGTAAAAATCGGAATATGGAATGCAAAAAATAAGTGCAGTAGTCCCCCTTATTGTTGGTTTCACTTTCTGGAGTTTCAGTTATTTGCAGTCTGAAACTATTAAATGAAAATTTGCAGAGAAAACAATTTGTAAGTTTTTAACAAGATGAGATGTCACACAATTCTTGCTCCTCCGCACCTACAATGTGAATCATTCATTCTTTTGTCCACCACGTCTATGCTGTACGCACTACTTTCCTGCTATTCACTTTGTGGCTGTCTCAGTTGCAAGATCAAGTATCATGAGTTCACATGCTTGTGTTCAAGTAACCCTTATTTACTTAATAATGGTCCCAAAGTGCAAGAGTAGTAATATTGGTGATTTATATATGCCAAAGTGAAGCCATGAAATGCTTCCTCCAAGTATAAGGGTAAAAGTTCTCAATTTAGTCAGGAAATTAAGAAATTGATGTGTTGGGGTTACTAACTTGTACTATAAGAACTAATCTTCAATCCATGAAACTGTGAAGGAGACAGTATATTTATTACATTGTTCTATTTTATTATTAGTTATAGTAGCTCATCTCTCACTGTGTCATAATTCTAAATTAAATTTTACCATAGATATGTATAAACAGGTAAAATTATATAAATTTGGTACTATATACAGTTTCAGGTATCCATTGGGGAATCACTGTATTTCTCACCTGTGGATAATTAGGGAACAATGGCATACAAACAATCAGTAAGCTTACAAATATCAAGTTTGATTGAGATGTCATAGCACATTTATCAAGTTGGCAAAAGATGAAAGATAAAAAAAAGAAGAAGTAGGATAACATCAAGTGATGACAAGGCTTCCTGGGTTTCTGCACATAGCTGTCCAAAGTGAAAACAACTGCAACCTTTCTGGAAGGAAATTCAACAACCTGCAGTGGAAGTTTTAACAATGTACATACTCTTTGTGCCTATACTAGTACTTCCAAGATTAGTTCCAGATAAATTATTAAGGATGGATTAAAAATTTAGCTTTATGAATATTATTTCATTTTTTTTGTATTTTTGCAAAATTTAGAAATAAATTTATATTTAAAAAAAAATAATTGGTTAAGTAACTTGTGTTAAGCCCATCCAAGAGAATACTGTGGAACTATGAATAATGATAAATCTGTTTTCTGTAAAAATGCACTTATTAATATTGAAAGAAGATTAAACATATTGGGTGAAAAACAGAGGTCATTTTAAAAAAGAGTGCATATAAATATTTTTTTCTGTGTTTCTTGGAAGGGCATATATCACCAAAATGTTATAAAGGCTTTGCTTTGAATATTAGAATTATATTTTTTGAAATTTTTGGCAACACAACAAATACATTGAATTTATTTTCTTATTAGTTTATATTGAACAGTTTTTAAAATTCTGGGTATGTATAGATAAGCTAACATGAGGAACAGAGAAGTTATATTGGAGTCCCCATATGATTATGTTCACCAAATATTTGGTTAAAACTACATGAATATTAATTCCAAATAACTTTATAAAAATGAAGAATGAAGGCATTGTCTGTTGGTAGCACATTTCATTCTTCAATATAAAATTTAAATTGTTTTTCACTTTTTATTGAACACTTTCATGAAACCATAAATATCATGGAGTTTATCCCAAAAATTTAGAAGCAACAGTCCAAGTCTCATACATGTATTAGATATTAGTGCTAACCTTCATTGTATAGTACTTTCAAGAATATAAACATCAATGGAATTTCGTGTACTTTCCTAAGTCAAAGATATCATATAAATTCAAAAAAGATGATAATTGCATGCTGTTATAAAAGAAAAACATGTTTTTATTTAAAAATTTCTTTCCCAGTGGTATTTTCTGTACCCTAAACAGAAGTAGAAGATTTGCCTGAATTATCAGGATATTACCACACTTTCAACCTTTGCATTGCTAGTAAATATCTGACATATGGGGGTTGCCCTAGGTTGTTTAAAAATGAAGGAAATGCCATGTGGGAAATACAGACATTCTGACTAATTCAAATACACCTCTCATTATTTATTCATTCATTCACCCATCCATACCAACCCAGTTGAGTTTATAAGATCCATTCCTTCCCTACTGGGATCCCTTCTTCTTCTAATATCTGCCTATATTTCACAAGCCTGCTTCAATACATACATCTATCACCCATTTGATTACCTCAGACTTGACTTGTGTTTAATTTCACAATGTCTTTGGTTCAATAATGACAAATGGATTTCAAAACATGTTAGTTGACAGTGACCATAGACAACTGCTTGAGAAAAAGGATTTTAGGGAAATAAGAAAAAGAATTCTGATTCTATATTCCCAATTTACTAGAAAAATTTCTATGATTGATTATTTATCCATGGCCTTCATGAAATTGGGGAGAGGGGTGGAGACAGCCACACTAATTTTCATTTTCAGGACACACATTTCTCACTACATATTTACTTTCTTCTCTTCTTTTTCTACCAAAAATAGTTATTAATACTAATTTTTAAATATGTATCAAAGCCCACCTTGGAACCTCTCATCATTAACATGTCCTCCCTTTAAAAATAATCCCTTCTGGCCAGGGGTACTGGTGCATACCTATTCCCAGCTGCTAGGAAGACTGAGGCAGGAGGATAGGGAGTTCAAAACCAGCCTCAACAACTTAGCAAGGTCCTAAGCAATCCAAAGAAACTTGGTCTCTAAATATAATATTTTAAAAAGTGCTAAGGATTTGGTTCAATGGTTAAGTGCCCGTGGGTTCAATCCCTAGTGCCAAAATAAATAAATAAATTTTTAAAATAAAAATAAGCCCTTCCTAAAACTCTCCCGTTTTAGTTCTCTCCTTAATTCCTGATCCGTTCATTCCATTACATTTAGAGCATTAACTAAGTGCCAAGCATGGTACTGGGACTTTAAGAAAAAATTGTATGAACCTGAAACAGTGAGAAACTATAGCCAACCATTCTCAACACCAGACTCTAACAGAGTTCACATTGAATTTTCACAGAAGTAATGCCTTGCAGGCTCATTGTATCTCTGGTTCCTGTTTAGGAAGAAAGCCTTCCTAAACATTTAATGGGTAACAAATGACAGTGTTTCCTACACATTTTTTCCTTTATTTTTTCTTTTTGCCCTTATATTTGAAACACAGCCTAAACAACAATATAAGACAGAAAATCACCCCAGGAAGCTAGCTAAACTCCTGTCTTCAAGTCCTTGAATACAAATGAACACAAAACAGGAGTTAAGTGCCACTGAAGACTGTTAACCATCTGAACTGAGTAAGATTTTAAGCAATTGCATAATATTGCCTCCAGCTATAAACTTTACCTAATCATGTGAGTGCACACTACTTCAGTACAAATATAAACATTGCAAGAAAAAGCTACAGTCAGCCTTGAACCAAAAGCAGTAAGATGCATCCTGGAAAAAAAGCTACTTTAATGCAAAATGAAGGAGCTAAGAGTGCTAAGTTATATGAGGAAACTAGAGATTTCTAGGGACATAGAACCAAACAGGACTATGTGCTACAAATAATTAATTCTACTTCCCATAGAGGAAGATAAATCAATAAATTTCACATTTACCATTAGGGAAATATTTTAAATGTTGATTCAATATTAAACAAGGGTTTGAATGTTTGGTGCATTAATACCTGGTGGGCACTTAGAACAATGCCTCATACAGGATAAGCACTGTATGATCTGCCATTACTTTTATCATATTATGACTATTATGGATTCAAAAATGCCTGTGGCTACCCCATCATGTGGACCCAAATTTACTGAGCTCTGAAAAGTCACATGTGAGAAAGGGCACCAGGCCAAGGATCAAGAATCTCAAATTATAGCCTGCATTTACATCTATTTTCTCTGTAGCACTGATCATCTCATTTTGCTTCTCCACATCTTAGTTTACTCATTTTCAAAATAGGAAGCTTTTTATTACACCACACTATATAGAACCCTGCTTCTTCTGTGGAAAAAGACAACTGAGCTGAGATACAAAAAGATCACCAATGCTATGATTCATGGATAAAAAACATTGTGATGCAGAGGGGAAGAAGTCTTCTAACTACATAGTGTGTCTTAAAAAATTACTTCCTACAACAAAAAAAAAAATAGCTATTATCCAAATATCTTACACAGGTTTTCCACATTGCTTACAAGTTCTTTTCATCAAGAAGGCATCACTAGAAATAGACACCTGATAGTAAAGGAGTTGGAAAAACTGAACTTTCATTTCTCTGAGTCCTTACAGAATGGGGTACAGGTCACATATATTGTTAGGGAGGTACCTGTAAGAGACATTCCTCTATGCGCTGAGAGAGATGGGAACTGAAAAGAGATTAGGGGTAGCAGTTAGGGGAATTACTGCCCACTGACAGTTTTACCAACTTAAGTCATTTTGTTCAGATATAATTATGACAATAATTTTAATTCTTTTTTTTAGAACAAAATGTCTCTGGTTTATTGAAACTGATTATAATGAAGTTGTTTAACACAGTGCTTTTTGATTATGCAAAAATTTGACAAAAACATATCTTTGAATAAAGATTAAAAATAGCATTATTCAAAAGACATACACTTGTGGATTTTGTGTGTTTTCTGTTATTTTATAATATAATTAACAAAAAGAAAAGGTATGATTGACTATGCTCAATAAAATGCATTTATTGCCATTTGTGAAAGGCTTTATTTAGTTGTATTTTTTGATTTTTAATAAAAATTTTAAAAAATAAAAAAATAATAATTTTAATTCTTAACAAGGATAGCATGACCACCCACCCTGGTTTGCCTGGGTCAATCTGCCCTTTTAGTCTCAGTGTAATTACTGTATTTCATCCACTTTCTCTCTCAAAATTGCCCTAGTTTGGATCATAAGTCATATGGTCATTTTTTCTATAAGCAATGTCAAAAAAATTAAAATGTGGACAATGAGACTATTAGTCTTCTTTCTCCAGTAAAGAAATACTCAAAACATCCAATCTCCAATTTCTCTCATGCCACCCCATTTCTGATTACTTATTTCCTTACAGATACGAGAAAAATAAAATATCATTTTTTTTCTTGATACCAGGGATTGAACTCAGGGGCACTCAATCACTGAGCCACATCCCCAGCCCTATTTTTTTTTTTTTTTGTATGTTATTTAGAGACAGGGTCTCATTGAGTTGCTTAGCGCCTAGCTTTTGCTCAGGCTGGCTTTGAACTTGTGATCCTCCTGCCTCAGCCTCCCTGCTAGGATTAGAGGTGTGTGCCACGGCGCCCCACGAGAAAAATAAAATACCTATACATACAAGGTAACTTCCTTTGCAGGCTAAAAAGTAAGAATTCAAGGTTATTTTGACTTTACCTGAACCAAAAAGTTGTACATCTGAAAATCTGAGATGAACAAAGTGGAGGTTTATCCACAGAGCTCAGATCCAGGGCTCACACACACACCAGCGCTCTAATGGGAAATTGGAACAACTTTCTCTACAAAGGACCGCATTCCTTCAATCCCTGATGATCTCCTTTCACCCTCTCTGCACAGTGATTCTCCACCCCAAGTTGAGTCTCAAAAAGAACTCTGCACAGAATCAAGATCTAGAATCTTGTGACTATCAAATTGATTCTTTAAATATTTTAATAACTCATATTCATGTACAAATTTCCCAATCACTCATATATACATTCATGATTTTAGGACAGTAAATACAGTGTGCTTATGCCTAAAAGGTCAGGCTGTTAAAATTGCTGAAAATTCCCTGAGCCTCTTTTTTTCCAAATCCTTTTCAGCATTACTACATACTGAAATTCTTCCCAATGGACTTTGTGAGAAGTAAAGTAATCAACCCTAAAAAGTTCCTAGACAAAAAGGAATATTAAAGAAAAATTCACATTTATTGGATATATATTATTTATCAGGTACATTGAGTTAAATGTTTTTCTTTTGTTTATCTTGATAATTTTTGCAAAAGTCCGCAAGATAAGCCTCAATTTTTCAAATAAGGAAACTGAGCTCCAGAGAGCAAACTGTCCAATATTTCACAAATATTGGATGGTGAACCTGGGCTCCAGCTAGGGTCTACCAATTCAGAAGCCTGCTCTCTGATGCTTCTCAAATTTCTGTGCTTCATAAAGCATTTTCACAGAATGATCATCCTAAGGGACAAAGCAAGAATTCTAACCCACTATCCTTGTGATGATGATATTTTCAAATATTTGACTTGATTCCATTTCTCCTATAAAAAAGACAATAAATACTTATCATAATGCTTTGGGTTTTTTAGTATTCTATAAATTCAGAGAACCGTCTCTTCTATTAGAGTAAGCATGGTGTGCTATAGCATCTCTACACTATTTAATCCAGTCTCCTTCTTTTTTCATATTTAAAGCTGCTAAGGGACCTCGTAGTGGGAGAAGTTCCTATTACCAAATTCAACAGTTAGTCCTTTCTGCTTTATTCTGCTGTCATTTTATTTACCAACCCTATAAACTTCACAGACTTACATATAATTTCAAAGCCTAATGGATGTGAAGATTCTAGCACCTTATCATTAACACAAATATGGGGTGAATGAAAAACCTTCATATGGACTGAGAAAACTTAAGTGGGATCTTTTCATAAGACAAAATAATAAGAACATCAAAATGCTGTTTGGGAGGTAAAGAAGTGCCTCTCTTCCCAAAGCCAACTAACAGTCTTCCTCAAATATTCCTTTGGAGCCTTTTTCTGCACTAAGCAGGACACAATATTAGCTTTGGTATTTCTGTCAAAAATGTATGATCTGAATCTAATCATTAACAAATACTAGACAAACCCAAATTAAAGGACTGTCTGTTCTTTTTTTAAATATTAAGGAATGGCCTATGCTCTAAAATATTAATGCTATGAAAGGCAAAGTAGATTTGCCTTTTACTACGAAAAATAAGGAGAAACTATTTTTCCCCAGAAAAACAAAATAGAGTTAGATAGATAGATAGATAGATAGATAGATAGATACATACATACATACATACATACACACACACACACACACAAAGGGGCATGATCACAAAATGCAGTGAGACACTTTTGTATCCTGGATCTGATTTTGTTTTCTTTTCCTATAAAGCAGTTTGGCTGGTAAATTTGAATAAAAATTTATAGATTAAATAATACTATTGAATTAATGATAATTTCCTGGTTTGATCATTGAAACTTTGGTATATAAGAGAATATTTTGTTTTTAGGAATTATAACAAACTATTTAGAAGGAAAAGAACATTGATTCTTCAAATGTTTCAGAAAAAATACAGACACACACATATTGATAGAAAAAATGAGACAGAAAAAAAAAGACAAAGAGAATGAGAAAGTAAACACGGTAAGATGTTAACAGTATGTGGAAATCTTAGTGAATGATAGGGAAATCTTTGTACTACTTTTTGCAACTTTTCTTTAAGTCTGAAATTACTTCAAAATAAAAGAAAAAAATTTTTTTGTAATGTCCTCATATGGTAAACACATATGTCCTGAACAAAATTTTAGAATATTTTCCTTCTTCCTACAGTACCTATTGGGCACATATGGGTTTCTTTAATAACATTATCTGGGATAAAGATGCAACCATGTGTCTTAGTCAATTTTCTGAAAAAAAAATTATAAAGGGAGAGGATTTATTTTTGTTCATAGGTTTGAACTTCTATTAGAGTAAGCATGGTGTACTATAGCATCTCTAAACTACAAGGTTTCAGTCCATGCTCAGGTGGCAACATGTCTTGGAGAAAATTTGCTCAGCTACTGCAATCTGAGAAGCAAAAGAGAAACAAGAAGAGACTGGTTCACCTTTAAGAACAGGATCCAATGACCTATGACAGCCCAATAGGCCCCACCTCCTAAAGGTTCCACCACCTCCTACCAGTATCAAGCTGGGGACCAAATTTTAACACATGGGCCTTGAGGGATATTCTTGATCCAAATGATAGCACTTAGAACATGCAACTTAATTGAAGTTTGTTGCTCAAATTCAACTGGTAAACAAGTTTTATTTATATTCCTTGGAGAATGGCTAGTATGTTCTAATTTGGGCCTGGGGCCCTTCATGTGGCTCTCTGAGGCCCAGTCTTCCAGAGAGTGGACCTCTGTGTTCTGACATCTGAGATTTTCAGCTGATACTTTAAGATCTGGAAAGGTCACATTTTTAATCCAGATTGGGGTGTGGGGGGCAGTTCTCTTTTAAACTCAGAAAATCTGGTAATGGGATCACCTGACAAGGAGTAAAAAGCAGCCCCTTTAGGTCATGCACCTGCCAGTTCACCTGAGTACGTGCGTGCGCACACACGGCCCATTGCTTTCTCCCTGGCTGAGATCTGGCTATTTATGACCACTTGTGCACAATTCTTTGTCTGCACATAGAACAATATATCTCTCAAGCCATGTCTTTATGTTAACAGAGGCTGGAAGACTTCTTATTCTACTTCACTTCACTCATTTGGGTTACCTTCCTGAGCCCTGTGGCATTTGATTTTGAGACCCTTGACTTAACCCATGTGAGGGCCTGGACTTAGTTTTAAGAGCAGCAAGATCCTTTGCCTCAAACTGAGCCCCCTCTCATCACTGAGAATTAAAGTTAATTCCCTGTTTGAACAAGCTTGAGGGAACCTTCAATACATCGATATCCACTAGTGATGAAGCAGATGCTGACAAGGAAGACACCATAGGAAAGAATCATTAGATGGATTTCTTTTTTTCTTATTTTCTCTGATAGAAGCTGGGAGTCAAATAATAAGATAATGTGAAAGAAGACTGCAGGAACTGGAAAGATGGAAGAGGTTTATCACCTTTCCTTTGAGCCTGGAATCCATACAAATGCTGATCATAACAGTTTCTTTAATTAGCTTCTCTTCCCTGTGGGTAAAAATGAGAGAAAACAAGTTTCAGAATGATCTGACTTCTCCAATAATATTAACAAACACTTGTATAACAGTTAACTCTATGTGAGACTATTCTTTAGACTGCACATGATTAATTCATTCTGTTTTTTACAATAACCCTTTAAGGCAGGTTACTATTATTATCCCATTTATGGATAAGGAAACTGAGATAGAAAAACATTAAATAATTTATGCATAATCACACAAGGAGTTATGAAGTCATGATTCTGTCCAAATGACTATTAATCGCTACACTTTTTCTGCTCAAGTGTCTCTAATCAACTATTAACAATGAAATCTACACTGATTCTGTCAGAGACCAAAATTTTGTCTCATGCTCACCACCTGTGATGATTTCGACCAACTTGAATATTGTAAACTGGAAACAAAACAGCTACTGCTTCCTGCTAAGAACTAAAAGTATGACCTAAACATGTGACAGCTAGTTTTAGGTTACTTTGAGTTGAGCAGAGGTTTGACTGAACATTAAGGCTCCTTGGAGTATAGCTAGGATTGTATGTCCTAATTTTGTCCTAGGGTCCTTCATGTGGCTCTCTGAGGCTCCATCTTCCAGAGAGTAGCCCTCGGGCCATATTTCTACAGGTTATAGTTAGGTCTTTGGTCTGAACCAGCTTTCAGAAATGATAAATCATCGACTAGGGATGCTTTGCAGAATTAGAAGCAATGGCCTGGCTAGCATTTTGGACACACTGGTGCCCTTTCAGTAGTTTAACAATCTTCATTCCAATAGGTACCCATAGTAGGCTCACTGTGTACCTTTCGCTTTACATGAAGAAGGTGTTCATCAGAAAATGTATGTACCCATGCTTCCTAAGGAATTGCTCTCCCTTTTGAAGGGCAGAGCTCACAGAGCACAAGGTCAGGAAACTGAAAGACTGCCCTGGGCCTCAGAAGCTCGACCTGCTTCACTTGTTCCTCCTTTCTCTGAAACTCAACCCTCTGGATTCCCAAGGTTTGTTTTATTTTGTACTTTTTTGTCACTTTGCTGATTTTCCCCAGTGTTTTGGCCTGACTTCACAGTCACCAGGTGTCCTGTGTCCTCCCACCAACTGAAACTTAATGAGCAGATGGTGCAAGTGGCCTGGCAGTAATGCGATCCCAAGATGGGTGGGTGGAAAAGAGGGGAAGGAAGCAGCTTTGAGGGAAAGGCAGAATGGTTTAGCATTTGTGCCACAGAGGATCTGGAACTGAGATAATGGCTAGAGCTAATTTTTGTGTGTGTGAAAATAATATCATCTTCTTTAAAAGGAGTCAATGGATATGAGAATGAGGACTTATGTGCTTTTTTTGTGTAGGAGAAACAACTGAACCCTGATAGGACTTACCAAAAAGTTTTCTTAGATTTCAAGGTCCTGTTGGTCAAGATGGCAAGTATTTGGAGTTAGTCTGGGTAATAATAGCTTTCTTTTCATTTGTTCATTCATTCTATTACACATTTCACAATGGACACTTCACGAAGGCTTTTAAGACAAAGTCTA
Source organism: Callospermophilus lateralis (assembly GCF_048772815.1). Classification (NCBI taxonomy): domain Eukaryota; kingdom Metazoa; phylum Chordata; class Mammalia; order Rodentia; family Sciuridae; genus Callospermophilus; species Callospermophilus lateralis. Next base: position 105,056,503 of record NC_135310.1, on the reverse strand, counting down.
TGCTCATATTTATAATGTTTGTTTTAACTGGAAAGAGTCATTGAGATCCTGAAATCTAGGGCTGCTTGGACCTCAATGTTTACAGGAATCACCTGAGATATCAGAATACATATTCTGACTCTGAAGGTCTGGGTGAGGTCTGAAAATATATAGTTTGAACAAGCTTCCAGATGATACCAATACTGTTCACGATGGACCAAGTTGAAGAGGGAAGACTTAATCTACTCTGTTCTATTATAGCTGAGTAAATGAAGATCCAAATATTCAAGGATGTGTCCAGGGTCACAAAGACAGTTAGTGACAAAACCAAGCTTATAAACTCCACAATGACACATTGCTTCAGCAATGAGTGATTCAATGTTTCAGTTCTTCAATCTCCTTCCTCTCAGAAATGAGTTGATAATAACTATATCCACCATCTGTCATCAGGGTTTGTGAGGTAAAATCATTTAGGCCATTCAAACAAAAGATTATCTTTACCAATTATCCTTTGTAGTCTGACTCCAAACCATGGAAATCATGACAATCTTCCTATTGCCAGATGCTCAATCTATCTGCAAATTTTCATTGAAGCACAACTTGTTTGCAAAACGTAAAATTAGAAGTGACAGACAAATCTATTTTTATAAATCTTAGCCTGTCTATTTTGAGTCTCTGAATTTTAAAAGAAGGATTAAGGGCAGCTGTTGAACTTGACTGAAATGTTAAATGATGCTACTCTATTCATTTCTAATTTATAAGATATAGCTATGAGTTTCCCTCTGTTGATAATAATATGCAAAGTGATATAGGGCACTAGCAGGACAATTTCAGTCCTATAAGGGACTTTATTTAACCTGAGGGAATATAAGGTGAGAAACTGGTTATTCAAGATTACATAGAAACATGAGTGCCAGATTAAGCTTACCAAGTGGCCTTAAATAAAACACTGTCCTGTCTAGTCTTGAGTTTTTTTTCATCTCTTAAAAAGAGATGAAATAGATTATTTCCTGGATCACCAACTATTAAATTTGAATATCCTGTAGCTAAAAATAATGTTTTGTACTTTAAAATAGTCATCATGACAGGAAAGTTAGACTTAAAAGAGCAGTTTTAAACTTATATGGGACGTTAAGTACCGTAGGATCAACCCATCAATCAACAGATCCCCACTAAGTTACTCCTACATACAAAGGTAATGTAATCAAACATACTTAACATTTCACACAAAAAAAGTCCTATATCATTCCTATTTAAAATGTTTGTAGCATCATAGCCTAATGATAAAAATCTACATAAAAGGTCTAAATCCTACCAACTCATAATATCAAAGGTATCAACTTTCCAGTGCAATTCAATAAGAAAAACATGTACAATGAGAGGGAAAGTTCTCATGTCAACCTATTGACAGAGTTGGAGAGCACTCAAACAGGAACCTCCCCACCTTCCTAGTTTTTTTTCTTTGCTGTAACCAGGAATCTTAACATTCCTCCCCTGGAGCTAAAGGCTCTAATTTTGCATAATGACTTATTTTCCCTTTTTTTTTTAACCCAGGTATTTGACTGCTTCAAAATATTTCTCTTCTCCTGCTCATTCATTTCATTTTTTTTAGCCAATATATGCCCTTCTAATAGAAATCCACTTCATCTTCTTCCACGCATTGCAAATCTGCTTAACCTATTCTTCTAGCAATATGTAAAAATAGAGAAAATGCAGTCTTCAAAGCAGAAAGTCTAGTTTCCCTCTGGCCTTCCATGTTCGACATATATGGAAGAATTGGAAGGAGACTGAAAAGTACATTAAATGAACAGGCTAATATAAAACTGTTAAAAATGTATCTTAACAGTAAATACATGATGTCATTTAATTCTTACTGTAATCCATATTAAAAGTAATGCTCATTCCTTCCATTTTAGAGATAATGTCATATCTAGTGCATAATTGTCCTGAAGTCTCATGGTTTGAACCCAATATCTGTGACCCCAAATTTGATAATCTCCCCACTATATTACATTGACCCTAGCTCCAATTCTGCCTTTTATCTTCTTTTCCAGCATTCTTTCTATTCTTCCTCTCTTCCTTCTTATCTTCATCATCATCCTCCTAATTTAAAATAGGAGATTTATTTAATTCACTTTATCATCTTCCTTGGCAGATCTCAGCCCCAGGGCTTAGAGGGGGCTGTGATTCTTTCTACATTTAGCATCATCGATCCCTGAACCCTGAGACCAGGGAGTTTATTTGAAGACATTTTGGGCTTTGACATGTCTCTGAATAAAGGTGGTCAGAGTTGATCTTTGGGAGAGATAGGGATAAAGAGTTCACTGAATTCTTTTCTTCCTAGTTATCAAATCCTGCTCACAATTCTTTATTGTATTTTGATATGTTAACCACCTTCCCCAATCTTTTCTTGTTCACCCTAAGAACTCAGATTCTTTAATATTTTTTCTACTTTTCCTTAGCTCCTTTATGATGCAGAATTATAAAATGCATTCAGTGAAGTTCTCACTGGCCCATCTTCCTATTGCCCTTTCCCCACACAACTTAGCAAAGTAGCCAGGATATAAGAAGTGACCAATTAAATCAATTTAAAGAGTATATGGTTATTGCAAAACACAGGAGGTTTATGTTAGACATTACATGTGCAACATATTTATAATTCTATGCCGATTTTATCATTTGGATGTGGAGCAATGGTTCTTTACCGGGAGTATGTGCATACACACATAACCCAAGGACATTTGTCATTGTCTGGGGACATTTTAGGTTTTTTACAAATATGGAGGAGGTTTCTGTTGGTATCTAATTAGCAGAGGCCAAGATGCTTCTAACATCTTGAAAGCAATTCCCCTTACACACATACACAGAAAAGAATATGCAGTAAAAAATACCAATAGGGTTTATGTTGAGAAGCGCTGATATAACAGCGTTGCAGTAAAGGGACTCTAGAAAGACTTTGGTCCCATGTTTCAGTCTTGAAATTGTGTGTCCTGTGCTCTGTACTCCAGCACACTGTATCTGCTCCAGTCACTGGCTGATTCTCTTTGGGTAGTGCAGGCATCCTCACACCCACAATTATCTCAAAATCCAAATGTGACAGACACAACAGATTTTGTTAAGAGCCCACAAAAGAATATGCTTGCCAAGCCTGCCACATCTTCAGAGGTATTATAGTATATTATAAAATTGTTGGGGCTGGGGATGTGGCTCAAGCGGTAGAGCGCTCGCCTGGCATGCGTGCGGCCCAGGTTCAATCCTCAGTACCACATACAAACAAAGATGTTGTGTCCACCAAGAACTAAAAAATAAATATTAAAAAATTCTCTCTCTCTCTCTCTCTCTCTCTCTCAAAAAAATAAAATAAAATAAAATTGTGCTGTGACAGAGAGGGGCTGGAACCCTAGTGCTGCTGCTTATTTAGTGGTGGAGACTTGGGCACATCAAAGTCTCTGAGTCATGATTCCAATAAAATGGAGAGGATAACTCTAAGGCTTCAATGTTGCCATGAAAGTAAAATATGAAGGTACCAAGTGTTAGGCACACAGTAAATATCTGAAAAAAATGGCAGCTAAAATATTATTTAATTCTAACATTGAAACACACCGTCCTAAACAAATTTGTACCTGTATTCTCATGACAGTAGATTTTGGCTCTCTAAATATGTATGTAGATTTAATTTAAGTCACTGTAATTTTGTTTTGTTCAAGGTATTCATTGACCCTTTCCAAAGAAGGATTATAAATCCCACCTCACTAATGTCATGGCACATAAAGTGGTATTTGAGTGAAGAGATCACTCCCAAATTCTGCCATGTTATCACCTTCACAACAAGATAGGTAATTTCCCCTAATGGTCCTTGACTACTGTGAAGTCAAGAGGAAGTCCATAGCCACCCATAAAACATGTACTACAAGGAGAAATAAACCTTTATTGTTGTAAGCATCTGAGGTTAGGGGTTGATGTTACCACAACACTAATCCAACTGATTGATAACTACCACCAGTTGCTCAGTTGAAAACATAAAAGTCCCTTCTAGCCTAGAAATTTTAGCACTAGTTAGGTGACAGTTTACTGGGAGCCTAAATGCTGGATGCTATAAGGACTACATGTGCAATCTTCTCAGAAGTTAGAGTGAATTTTAAGCTCCATTAATGAGAATAGAAAGAATGCTTTCATACTGAAAATTTGACAATTAAAACCAGAATCTGAACCTGGCAAAGAGCCTTGTCCCTCATTGTTTGCTCAGGAAATTGATTTTCCACCTTTTCCAAGCTTAGTCTGGCCCTTAGCAAGTCCTCGTTAGTTCCAAACAGACTACACTATATAGGATAATTCAAATAAGTGCCAGTGACCAAAGCCAATATATTATGTGTATGTGTACATGCATAATGTGTCTACATCCAACTATCTGTAAGTGTACAATTCTCTAAACAACCTGATTATTGGATTTTCCTCCAAACTTCACCCATTTCTTGAAGAGATGTATTTGGTCCACCACTACTAAGCAAATCATGATTGCCTCACAGAAAATTCTATTTCTGCACATAGTTCCCTCACCAAAGTCCACAACAAGAGAAAAAATAAGTTTTTCAGATGCCTTTCCCCTACTCTCTTGAAAAAAAAATTCATTTTCCACTCTGCCAACTGATTATGCAGCCACGTTGTTTGAAAGCTTGCATAATTTACATTAGCATGCTTAAGATCTCAGGTGACTATGCCTTTGAGGCCAGCATGCTAACCCCAGTGGGCTGATTTGATATTCTTCCCAATATCTGACCCTTTTTTCCTTGTTAATTACAGGCAGACTTTCCTGGTCTGGCCCTGGATCTGCACCTGTTTCCCATCTTTGAGCAGCTGCTAATTAGGTTGAAAATGGTAGGGCTGGGCAGTGCAGGCCACACATGCCTCATCAGGCTATTGATCAGACTGGCATACCACACGTGCAGTAACAGCTATCTGCACAACCCAATTCCAAAATAAAAGCCATTCCTAGAATTGCATGTTTGAATCCAAGCATACTCCATGTTCTACATCAAGTATTAGCACATGTGAATCAAAAGTTTTAAAACAAAAATTTTATCTAAAATGCCACATATGAACCTAAATACCTTGTACTTTGTATATAAATCTTTTAATTCAGAGTAGGTAGGAAAATAATCTTCTTTTAGGGAATCACCTGTATATATAGATATGGAAATAGTTTTTTAAAAATGGAATATATAAGTATGAATTATAAGTTTGTCAATTGTCCAAGCAAAACTGCTATTCTGAATTCCTACTTGGCTTTGTACATAAAACAGTCATAAAACTCTATAGTTCATATTGCATTGTAATTATAGTTTAGGTAAAAATGAACTCTAGACTACTGTTTATCAAATAGGATATTACAGATATCTGTAAATACTACTGGAAATCAGTAAGGATATATTGTGGTTGTCACTTCTTAAGGGATGCTACTGGAGGTAGGTGAGTGCAACTATTCAAACAGTGAAAATTTGTGCAACATCTGTTACAAAGCACAAATAATAAACCAAATAAAAATCATTTTATAAGTATTTCTATCTAGAACTCAACACCACTTTACATATAAAATATTTGTTAAACTTAATATGCTTAAGTTTAATATCCTGAAATTGTAATGAACCAAAATCCAGGCAAAATTAGACTTCATTTGGTTTGAAGTCATTTAAGAGCTTCTTATTGTTTTGAAAATCAGATCAATAAAGCCATTACTATTCTAATATTTGAGTTACTAATAAATTATACTATTATCTTTTGACATTTGTACCTTTGCAAGCATTATTTTATGTAGAACTATAGGCAACTTAGTTCATTCTGTGTTTTTTAACAGAATATCTGAGATGGCATAAATATCACTAAGATTTATTTCTTAGAATTCTGGAGGCCAGGAATTTCAAGGTATAGAAGCCTATGTTTGGTGGGTGTCACTTGATGCTTTATCCCATGGTGGAAGGCAGAAATGCATAGAGAATGTACAGGAGTTAGTGTAAACAGGACTAATCTCGTTTTATCAGGAACCTGCTCCTATAATAACTAATCCACTCCCCAAATAATGACTTTAGTCCACTCATGAGAGCAGAGACATGGTGACCTAGTCACTTCTTAAAGTCCCCACCTGTCAATATTGTTGCACTGGGAATTAAATTTCCAACACATAAACTTTGGAAGACACATTCAAACATAGTAACTTTTGACCACCTTAATATATCATCTTGTATAGGTGAGCTTAAGCTTTTATGTATTTATATATATAATATATAAATATACTTTTATAAGTTGTTCTGGATATTATAGTTAGATTATTATTCTTTAATTACATGCATAGTTTGGTTAACTATGAGTTTCATTCAAGGATGTTAAAGGGCTGATTATAAATATGTATTGAAAAGGGAAGATTGGATTTGACAGAGTGACAGCCACTGTTCTAGGGTGACAGTAGTGGGTATGATTTTTATTTGTTCATGCTTAACTTTGACTTTGTACCTTTGATGTCTGGCATGTGATGTTCAATGATTTGCTTCTTAATGCTCTATTTCTCTCTTCCCCTCCTGACATTTTCATGCATTCTACTGTTATCTATGACTCAAACATATTGCCCTGCAGAACTGCCCCAACAGTCTAAATAGAGGAACGATTCAGACATCCCAAAAATGAGTTATACTTCCCTTCTAACTAGGGACAGATCTTCAGCTCACTAAATGAAAATATAGCTAGGGCCAATAAGATGGAATACTCTTCATCTGAGTATTACAATGTCTTCTCTAAGAATTCTTTTTCCATATTCAGAACCTTGAATGACCTGATAATTACATGTAATTATCATAATTATTATATGATATGTTTATATTAGCAGATGAACTATTTGTTATTAAAGATCAAACAGTACTTATCACCCATGACACTCTTAAGAAGAGTAATTTTCAACTAAAATTTGCAAATATAGTTGAAAATACAGGGAAAATGAAATTCAAATAATCACAGAAATCCAGCCTCTCTGCTCTGCTTTCTGTGGTGTAAGCCTCCTCATTGGTTCTACACAATGCTTCCAAGAGCTAGTTCTCTCTTTCACGAGAGCGAAAGAGATGCACCAATTCTAGTTCTTATGTCTTTCTGCTAAGTCTCTGTCAAGAGCTGCCTTTTTTATCACCTTTAGGAAAGAGAGGAGGGCTTTCTTTCCAAGAAAGCTCATCTAACTCTTCTTTGCAGTTTGGGTTAAATGCCCAAACCTGAACTGATCATTGCTGTCAGGGAGTCAAGCTCTATGATTATTGAATCATTTCAATTAGGGCACATTTCTAGAGTGGAATGTGGATTATTACAATCAAACCTTCCTGCTGAGGAAGGGTGGTTTCCCAAAGGAAATTTTTGCTAAACAAGGTTGTATGAATGCTGACTGGCAAAACCAACAGATGTTCATTGCAATGACTTTCCTCTAATTGGATTGATGATTGTTGTTTCATGTTTTAATAAAACCTTGGAAAAAATCAAGAAAGTACATAATTCATTCTCCAAAACACCTTTCCACATTTCAAATAAAAACAAGCTCCCATTCCTTTTGCAATTTAAATGCAGAGCAAATTCAAAGCATTTTCTCCATCTTTGACTTTTTATTAGCCTCAGATCATTAATGGCGATTCATAGGATTTTTTTTTCCCCTTCACATACATTGGCATGAAATATTTTTGTGTACCATGGCCCACATTTTTTTCTTGCCTATTTTTGAAATTTCCCTGTGAAATCAAATACTATTGAATATTTTATAAAGTCTCCTTCTTTATAATTGAACGAAAACTCTCACTGCAAAACCATATTTATTAAGGCAACATTCTTAATAAAGTGGAATAATTAAAAATTTGTGAAGTTTAATTAAATATCTACAAATACTTTGAAAAAAGTTATGCATATAAAATAAATAAGGACCTATTATTATCTCTTTTTTTTTTGGTAAAAGTGGGCTTTCAAAGCATGTTGTTGAACCTCTCACTGTTTCTCTTTTAGTTCATCTTGAATTTAGAGTAGGTGCCTAAAATAGAAACACTGCCATTTCTTTCATTGCACTAGTTTCATGCCATCTCCTCCAATGTTCTTAGTGCTTTCCTAAGTTTGGAAAACAGTGCTACAGACTTTGTCTCTGTTCCCAGGGTGGCTATCAGTATATAGTAGCTCACATCAACTGTGATTCAGGGGGAGAGAAAGCCTGTAACTACATAGATTTAGAGTCCCCAGTCCAGCCAGCTAGATCACCTGTTTGACTATCTGATGGTGCTGCTATTTACCCAAGCACCTAAGACAGAAAATATGTAATTTTCCAATATGTACTCCTCTTAAAGTCTTATTATTTACTTTATGTCTCTTTCACCTCCTTTTCTGCTACCGTGCCTTGTTCTAATATACTTGTATGTAGTTCTACAGCAGAGATTGACTTTAGCCTTGCCATGCTAAGACACCTTTCACATTTGTCTAGAGTAATTTGTAAAACACAAATGTAAGCATAATAATCCATCCTATTAAACTCTCAAAGAGTATGCCAAAGCTAGAGGATGAAGCCCACAAGTCCTCATTCATTCCAATTTCCCACTATTGCTGCCTTTCTCCTTCCAAGTATAGAAACATTTTGATTTGTAGCATTTTAGAACTACTTACAGTTTCTCCCAGAGAACAATTAATTACCTGTTTCATCTTTTTGTTTATTGCTTCTTCTGCTTGCAATGCCCTCAATCTATTATCTTAATCTCTTTACTGTTTAGTTCAAGGTGTCCAACTGGGTATAGCCTTTGTCTCAGACTGTTTGTGCTGTTATGCCAGAGAATGGATAATTTTAAAGAACAGATTTTTTTTTTTTTTGTCACAGTTCTGAAAGCTGGGAAGGCCAAGACTGAGGTCCAGCTGATGAGGGAATTTTGAATCCCCCCAGGAGGGAGCAGCACCAGGCACTTGCTAGCAGATAAAAGCAGGGCACAGAGGAAGGAATTCCCTCCTTCAAGCTCTTTCCTAAAACACCTAAATCCATTTGTGAGGGAGGATTCTTCATAGCTTAATCACCTGTTAAAGACCACTTGCTAAAACTGGCATATTGTCAACACCTGAATTTTGAAAGGGGCACATTAAAATCATAGTCACCTTCTTAACTCCTCCAGACAAATTCTGGATTTTCTTTTTTGTGTATTTTCTTGTTATGGCAGTTATGAGATTTTTTATTGTGCTTCTTATTTTGCTTATCTGTTTTCTTTGAGACTATAAACTTAAGGATAAGTCTATGTTCTGTTTTCTTCTTTTTAACATATCATCAGAACATAACAGAATAACTGCAATGTAAACACTTAATAAAAGCCATTGGGATGGATGCATATATAAATAGATATTGCATCAATTACAAATTCTTCTACTATTCTTGAATCTATTGCACTCCATCTTAACCACCACCTAGTCTTGTTTTTTTTAACCCCTCTCTGTAATACATTTGTTCAACTGACAAAACTGCAATTTTATTTTTTATCATTTTTATGGCTTAAGATTTATGTTTTATATATTGGCTTATCATGTTCTTCCAGCTTTTCATGCCTACACTCCTTAGCAATCACCCCCTTTTAAAGTAATAAGTATAAGACAGTCTTTTGTTCTTTTACACTATGGCTTTTTAATTGATTAATTTTCCCCATCTCACGTCTTTTTCAAATTCTGGCCCTTATAATTAATTTATGACATCTCAGAATTTTTGTCTTATGGTTCTTTAAATATCTTATCTTGACAGTTAATGAACATAGAACATGTTCTGCCCGGAAAATATATATTCTGGATTTCTCAAGTCAGATCATCCCAAAGACAGCTGAGGCAGCCCAAAGAGACCTATGAGAGGAACTGGACATGAAATCAGTTGAGAACTGGGAAATAAAACTGAGAAGAGACAACACGTCCCCCTACAGTTAACCTGAGAAAACATTCATATAATTCATGATGAGACGGATCCTAGAACTTGGTAAGTCGTAACTAATATTTTCTTTTTTAAAATTCTGTGAAGTTAGACTTGGAACCCAGAGACTGGACTAGGACCCATTCTGAGAAGTTAGTCCCTGGGCAGATCAGGAGGCAATATCCTTAGAAAGAAATTTCCCAGTCATTTGAAGTCTCTGTTCATTGTTGAACATACTGGGCTCTCAAGAACAAAGGGATCAAGAAAGAAAAGTGAAGGCGAAAGTTGAACTCAAACAGCCTTCTTTTCTTATCCCTAGTCTTGAGGAGATTGGTTTCTAAATTGAAAGTGCCCTGAAGGCGACTTTAACTTACCTGACCAGACTTTACCCCAGGGATTGCCTCAGGTCCTGCTGACCTAGGCAAACCTTTGAGGGTCAACTTTCCAGGATTCTTGAAGGAGCTCTCCTGTGTATTCAAGGTGGACAGCATCATTTTCCTCTTTCTCAGTCTTTCTCTCACTGTTCTTTGTTCTTTTAGGGCTACCCTCATTTTATACTCCTAGCAAAGGAGGCTCCTCCGAGGGTGAATTAAGGAAACAATTAGTGTTCAGTACTGCCCTCCTAGGGCAGTCGCAGGGGCCTCACTTTTGTTTATCATCTTCTAGGTGGTACTTTGCCAGTCTAGCTCCTTAACATGTCAAACGATCTTGTATGTTCCTTACAAACAGAATTCCAATTAATAGCACAGGTTCTATTTAACAGCCAATATTATTAAGAATGTTAAGGTGAGTTTGGTTGTTTGGTTGTTGGTTAGCAGGGAATCACAATGAAAATGGAACAAGGAAAACAGAGTTGGAAGGAGAGAAGTTACATGGAAGAGTCTGTTTTAGAATCTTCTCTCTAAAATCTAAAGACAAACCTCTTTTATGTTTTTATATCATACTAAGCACTCTGGCATGAATTTTTTCTTACATATACATTTTTGGAGGGGCAAAATTTACATCTCTAATGCTAGAGTGGGCATTCTTGAGAGTGGGAGCAGAATAATAAACAAAATGATATAGTTTACATAAAAATCTTAAAAGTGTATGTATCATGTAAGATATATATATATATTCCATAACTCAATCCACTTCAGTTTAAGCAGAAAAATGATATAGAACACTGTAAAGCTAGGATTCATTTCCTATGTGCATCAGTTATTTTAACTCGTTCTGAGGGCAGAGTCCCAACACTCAACTTAATCCAACATGTATATTCATGAAATGTGAGATGAATACAAATCCATCGCCTCTGCTAAAAATAGAAAAAAAACCAAACAAACTGTATTCCCAAATGAGTGTGGCCCACAGCAAGTTCTTTCAGTATACACAGAGTGACCATATTTCTCTGTTTTCCTGGGACAGTCTCCGCTTACTCTTATTTTCCAACATTATTATAGAAAGATCACCATTTACTCTCTAAACAGTGCAGTTTGGACAATAAGGTACAAGCACAGCTTATCAGATAGAGTATGTTGAAACCTATAGACTTCAAAACTTTCAAAAGAAATGAAGTAAAATTTTAACCCACTATCTTTGCCCTTGTGTAGTTTCTATGAATATTTAAAAAATTCTATAAGATCTAACTTCATCCTCTATCAAAATAAATCCGTATGAAGTTTTTGTACATGTAAATTATTTTTATTTGCTTTCTAAGGAAACATAAGTTTCTACCAGTCAATGGAGAAACCAGAACTTTTATACTAGTGAGGATGAAAAACTATGGAAATCCCCTGCATCTTAGATACAATATTAATCTCCAGGATATATAAAGAACTCAAAAAAACTTAATACAAAAAATAATAATAATAACCCAATCAACAAATGGGCTAAGGAATTGAACAGATACTTCACAGAAGAAGAAATACAATCGATCAACAAATATACGAGAAAGTGTTCAACATCTCTAGCAATTACAGAAATGCAAATTAAAAACTACACTGCGATTTCATCTAATTCCAGATAGAATAGCAATTATCAAGAATACAAGTAACAAAAATGTTGGCAAGGATGTGGGAGAAAAGGTACTCATACATTGCTGGTGGGACTACAATTTTGTGCAACCACTCTGGAAAGCAGTATGGAGATTTCTCAAAAAGCTTGGGATGGAACCACCATTTGACCCAGTTATCCTTCTCATTTTATACCCAAAGGACTTAAAATCAGCATACTTATGATGATGCAGCCACATATAGGTTCATAGCAGCTCAATTCACAATAGCTAAGCTATGGAACAAACCTAAGTGCTCTTCAACAAATGAATAAAAAGATAAAGAAAATGTGGTACATAGATACAATGGAATATACTCAACCATAAAGAAAAATGGAATTGTGGCATTTACCTGTAAATTGATGGAGCTGGAGATTATCATGCTAAGTGAAATCAGCCAATCCCCCAAAACAAAATGTCCAATGTTCTCTCTGATATGTGGATAGACTCTCAATAGGCCTTGGGGGGTGGGGGAGGAGTGGAGGTTCACCAGATTGGACAGGGTGGAATGGGGGTGGGATGGCTTTTTGAGACTATTTTGTTTCATTTAGCATAATGCTTACAAGGTTTATTCATGTTATATCATGTTGCATATAGCAGGTACTTTATTTTATGACTAATATTCCATTATATAGATAAACCTCATTTTATTTATCTGTTCACTAGATGATGAACATTGATCCTTCTGCCTCAGACTCCTGAGGAGCTGAGGCTACCAGAACACACCACTGTGTCCAGCTACTTTGGTCAATTTAAATGAAAACTAACAGTGGGGCAAAAGATAAGAAGACATAATGGGAGATACTGTTTCTTAAACAACTTGGAAGAAATTCAATCAAGACACTTATACTTATACACTATTAAAAGCTGACCTTAGAAACAATAATGTATGCATGTGATAAAAATAAAATCCAGCAGTAGAGATGGGTTTCAAGCAGTTAAAACAGCTGGATAATTTGGAGTGCACAAATAGGAATCTGAGGGAAGCCAAGTCACCTTGTTCTTCATGCCAGATTTGATCTCAGGAGTCTTCAATTCCTTCGGGATTTATTTCCCATACAAAGATGCAATAGATGAAATACTCTGGTACAAGAGGGATCTTAATGACTGTTCTACCAGGAATAGTAAAATAAACACAATATCCCTGGTTTTTACTCTCTGTGGAGAGTATGTGTGTCAAAGTATTTATGAGTTAAAGAGAGGAACAGAAAATAAGGATTCACTTTCTGAACACCTTTCTGCTTGGTAGGCACACAATAGTATTTAAGTTATGGATCTAATAGTGCTGTTCAGCTGAGGAAATTGTGCTTCCTCCTATAGGTAAAGATTTTCAGCAATTAAAAAAAAAGGTTAAACATAAATTTACCATGCTACCTAACAATTACCATGCCTTGGTATCTAGCAAAGGAAAGTGAATATATGCCCACTCAAGTGGTCATAGTACATTGTTTATAATACCAAAAGCTGAGAACAGCCCAATGCCCACCAGCTGGGGAATAAATAGTATATCCATACATGTGATATTACACAGCCATAAGAAGAAATGAAGTTCTGATACATGCTACAACATAAACGAACCTAAAAGGCTGATGCTAAGTGAAAGAAGCCAGTCACAAAAATGCACAAATTGTATGATTCATTTATATGAAATGTACAGAACAGCTAAATCTGCAAAGATAGAAAATAAATTAATGGTTGCCTAGGGCTAGAAATGGGAATGGGGAATTTAGACAGTGATGACGGTTGTACAACTCAATAAGTTTATTAAAATTCACTGAATTAACATTTAAAACAAGTGGATTATGTTGTATGTCATACTTCCATGAAACTTTTAGAAATTAATCAATATGGTGTCCCATGTTAGGATAATAAAAGAAAAATACCAATGGAGACAGAAAAATAGTTGATAAAAATTTAGAGTTAATAAGTGATTTTAATTTTTTCCCTATGAACCATATTCCAAGCAACTAGAAACACAGTATATTAATTGTGTTATTATGGGTAATACACCAGTGCCATCAACCCTAAAATCTCAGTAACTGAACACAACAAAAGTTCATTTTTCTCTCTATTTTAGTGTGGCCAACAGGTGTCATCATCAAGGGTTGGGGAAAATAAAGGATTATATTCATTACAGAGCTCAAAAGCCAAGTTTCAAGGAAGATACATCTGAATGCATGCTTCTGAGCTTTCCAAAGAAGGAAAAGGAACATGAAAACCATGTCCTGTTCTCATATCTTCTACATGGAAGTGAAACACATCACTCCTCACATCTTATTGGCCAAAATAAGAAATATAGCCACAACTAATTTTAAAATATAATGAGGAAATGCAATGTACGCATACATTGCTACCATATGATCAAGAGCAGGGGAAAGAGAATATTTATAATAAATAGCTCCATGGAACTGCTAGGAGGTGATAAATCTTGATCCTTCTATGTTGTTGGATATAAAACAGAAGGCAAGGTAACCCCAAACTCACTAAAAAGGAATATGATAGGTTAAGAAAAGCAGGTATGATGGGACTGGGGGCTAAAGGATCAAAATTTATATTTAACAAGTTGATACTTGAAAAGAAAATTTGAAAACTATGGTTGGATCCTAGATATTAAAAATTTAAAGCAACATTTTAAGATAGACTTACATCTTGGGCTTAAAAGTTATGCTTCAGTAGTTGTTAAGACTTTAATGGAAAAAATTCTACAATATTAATGGGAAGGATACTGCTAGAGTTAAGTAGCATGCTTTTTTGCTCAGGATGAGTCCTGGTCAGATATAAAAATTAGAGTTGTAAAAATAGCAGTGGAGTCTAGCATGTTGTGGAAACATTGAAACCATTGGATAAATGCTGAATTTTATTACACAAATGTTTCTACTCTGCTGGCATGGCTCATATGAGAGGCATGGGTATCTTTCATTGATAGAGTGCTTGCCTAGCATGCTTAAGGCCCTGGTTTCAATCCCAAGGGGGCAAAAGAAAAATAGTTCATGATTTTGCACTTTATTTTCTTAACTATTTGATAATGATGATCTATGTACTCCAAGCACCCCTTGTGGGGGGAAAAATGTTTATTTGTGGTTACTTTAGCATTCAGGGGAATAAATATGCATGTGAAAGACAAATTACTTTCCCCATCACAATGATAAATGGGAACTACGAGTAAACTATCTGAAGTCATAGGTAAAATGCAAATAAACAGAGTACAAAGTGACATCTAGCTGACATACTGTTTTGGAAGTTGATTTCCAAAGTTTTACTCTGTTAATTCTTTTGAAGCAATATTTTATATAGAGGGTGAGAGGTAGAAAATTATGAGTTAATTTATTCCTGAAATTCTTGTTAATTTTCTGAGACTACTTAGTGATTTGATGGGTTTTTAATTTTGTTTCATGAAACTTTTTCCCAAACAATAGTACGTATCCTACTGTTGTGTACTTACCTTAGAGTTCTTTCAAGGTACCATGTAAATTCTAAAAGTTTTCTTTCAGACATTTAAATTAGAGTATATTTAAAAAAAAAAAAAAAAAGACAAGACAGTGCAATTTTGAAGTCATTTGGCAAACTGATTCTGTCAAGAAAGCTTAGTTTCATTCTGCTTGCTGCAACAGCTTTTTTTTTTTTTTCATAACTCCACTCTTCTTGTTCTTGTAATGCATTTGGGAGGCCTGTCAAGGCCTATCCACTCTCTAAATAGCTTTGCAGATTAAATTTTTAACTCTCTTCTCTTCATGCAGATGTATATTTCTGACAAAGAATTGCCCTGAGATGTCAGCTTCCATCTTTCTCACTGGAGAAAAGTCGCCTAGGTGCAAGTGTGGATTCTTAAGTCTCAGCCTCTTCAGGAAGTACAGGCACACACATCCACACTCTCCAGAACCACACATGTGTATGTCATTTGCTCCTTTTGGATTTCCTAATTTTGTGGTTCTCCCTCTTTTTTCCTTTGGTGGGGCTGCAAGATAATAGTGTAAGGGACAAAAATAAGAAAATAAACCTATATTTTTGGTAAATTGATAACCATAATAATGAAGTTTAAAGCAACAAAAAATAGTTTATAGTCAAACCTGAGAGGAAGGTGTTGGTTTTGTTGGTTTCCTTTTGCAGATGATGTCTGAGAGGAACTTTAGTATTTGTAAAGAGAGGAGAGAGAGGGGAAAGGAAAGAGAGAAGTCATTTAAAGCAAAGGAAACAACTAAAGTGAAACTATGAATTCATAGAAACAGCATGGTCTACATAAGGACCTTCTAAATCAGGAGTCATGCTGAATTCCAAAGAGTGGAGTGGAAGGTGGACACATCCTGTGACATTGCACAGAGGGGAGTTGGGTTTAGCACCAGAAAGGAAGCAAAGCTCTCTTAGCCTTGCTTATCTGTTCATGAAGCTTAGGGTCCCACTTACAGAAACCATCACTGGGACCAGGATGATTTAAAGAAAGTAACTCCATTTCCCAGAGTGAGAAGTGGACAGTGAATTTTAGTGGGACCAGTCTGACTTTCACTCAAAATTAACCAAACACCAGAGAGAGAGAGAGAGAGAGAGAGAGAGAAGAGACAGAAGAGTCGTCATATTAGTACTTGATTTATTAGAAGACAGATACTTTCATCTGAGCCTAGGCAACAAGTAGTTGTAAGACCTTGAATTAATCAGTTCAATCCCATTGCCCTCAGCTTCTGTACCTGTACAATAATAGCTAGATGGCATGATTGCCTAGTCTTTCCATTCTAAAATCTGATGGCACCATGCAGGGTATAAATACTTGACTAGTGGTTATAGGAAAGAACATCTGAGAAAAAAAATTAAATATAAATGCATGAAATTAATAAATAAAATCACACATCAACAAATGCATAAATTTATAATGATTCACATCTAAAAACATCATTCCAATGATATTGTTTATGTGTTTAAAAAGACTTCCTTAAACTTGGAAATGCTTAATGAAATAGTTTTAGATTACTTAATATGAAACTGAGATTGACTGTAATAATCTAATTTGGGAAGATGAGTAATTATGGGTAGAAAAAACATGAAGCGAGTGATGATTGATTAATGATTATTTGGTTAAATAATAGGCACTAGGGAACTTGTTACTCTTGATATTCTGAGTGTGTTTTAATTTTACATAATAATGCTTTTAAAATTATCGTTTCTAGGGCTGGGGCTGAGCTCAGTGGCAAAGCACTTGCCTAGTATGTGTGAGACACTGGGTTCGATCCTCAGTACCACATAAAAATAAACAAATAAAATAAAGGTATTCTGTACCTCTACAACTACAAAAAAAATTTAAAATAAAATTATTATTTCTAAGTTATTTTTTTAATGAAAAGCACCAAGATATAAAACAGTAGCTTTTTCTTTAAAGGAAGAAGCACATACAAAAATATTTATGTTTGTTTTATTTCCATAAAGAAATATTGTAGAGGCAGAGCATGGTGGTACACACATATCTATAATTCCAGCTACTCAGGAGGCTGAGGCAGAAGAATCACCAGTTCAAGGTCAACTTAGGAAGACTCTGACTCTGCAGCTCAGTGGTAGAGTACCTATGGATTCAAACCTCAGTACTGCAAAAATGAAGAAGGAGGAAAAGGAAGAGAGGGAAAAGAGGAAGAGAAAGAGTGAAAGGAGAAGTAGGAAAAAGGAGAGGGAGAAGAAGAAGAGGAAGAGAGAGAATATCATTCTATCATTGTAGAATGATAAAAGGAGTTAACTTTGATGGTGAGGACACAAAGGACAGCTGCAGGTGTCGGGGCAGGAAGTTTCAACTTATAATATTTAATGTCATTTGTATTTTAACACATGAATATATTATCTATTGAAAAAGCTAAATTTTTGCCTCTAATATATAAGGATGTTAGAATAATATTTTCAATAAGTGGTGTATTGTCAATTAAATATCCTTCTGCAAGAACAAATTCATCTTAACCTTACCTCACACCCACACAAAAATCAAGTAAAGACAGTAGAATGAATCTGAGATAATTTTTCTATGTACATCTATGAATACATCATAGTGAATCCCACCATCATGTAAATCCATAAAAATGGGGTCCATGCTTGTATCATTATATCAAAAGGACTTCTACTATTGGGTATAACTAAAAAAAAATACAATTTAAAATTTAAAAATTTAAAAATAATAAATTCCAGATTGATGATAAATCCAAATTCAAAAAGTAAAACATATCCAGACGTGGTGGAACATGCCTATAATCCCAGCTACTCTGGAAGCTGAGGCAGGAGGATTGGAAGTTAAAAACCAGTCTGATCAGCAAATCACATACAAAAACATATTTTAAAAATACTGCACCATGATCAAGTGGTGTTCATTCCAGGGATGCAAGTTTGGCTCAATGTATGGAGATCAATAAATATAATTCATCATATCAATAGACTTAAGGATAAAATCATATGATTATATCAATTGATGCAGTCAAACATTTAACAAAATACAGCCCCCTTCATGTTCAAAACACTATAAAAACTAGGAATAGTAGGAACATACCTCAACATTGTAAAAACCATCCATGCTAAACCCAAGGCCAATATCATTCTAAATGGAGAAAAATTGGAAGTATTCCCTCTAAAAACTGGAAAAAGACAGGGAGGCCCTCTTTCACCACTTCTATTCAGCATAGTCTTTGAAACTCTAGCCAGAACAATTAGACAGACAAAAGAAATTGAGTCATATGCATAGGAAAAAGAAGAACTTAAACTATCATTATTTGCTGATGACATGATTCTATGCTTAGAGGATCCAAAAAATTCCACCAGAAAATTTCTAGAATTAATTAATGAATTCAGCAAAGTAGCAGGATATAAAATCAATACCACAAACCAAATTTATTCTTATATCTCAGTAATGAATTCTCTGAAAGAGAAATTAGGAAAACTACCTCATTCACAATAGCCTCAAAAAAAAAAAAAAAAAAAAAAAAAACCAAACTTGTGAATCAACTTAACAAAAGAGGTTAAAGACCTCTACAATGAAAACTACAGAACATTAAAGAAAGAAATTGAAGAAGACCTTAGAAGATGGAAAGATCTCCCATGCTCTTAGATAGGAAAAATTAAGATTGTCAAAATGGCCATACTACTCAAAGCGCTATACAGATTCAATGTGATTCCAATTAAAATCCCAATGTCGGGCTGGGGATGTGGCTCAAGTGGTAGTGCGCTCGCCTGGCATGTGTGTGGCCCGGGTTCAATCCTTAGCACCACATACAAACAAAGATGTTGTGTCTGCTGAAAACTAAAAAAGAAATAAATAAATATTTTTTAAAAAATTGTTCGCTCTCTCTCTCTCTTTAAAAAAAAAAATCCCAATGTCATTCCTTATAGAAATAGAAAAAACAATCATGAAATGCATTTGGAAAATTAAGAGACCCAGAATAGCCAAAGCAATCTTTAGCAAGAAGAGTGAAACAGGAGGCATCACAATACCAGATCTTAAACTATACTACAAAGCTATAATGACAAAAATGGCATGGTATTGACACCAAAATAGACATATAAATCAGTGGTATAGAATAGAAGACACAGAGACAAACCCATATAAATGCAGTTATCTCATATTAGACAAGTCACCAAAACATACAGTGGAGAAAAGAAATGCTCTTCAACAAATGGTGCTGGGACATACTACAAAATATCGTGCAGTATTCTTAAAATGGTTAAAGTCATCAAAACCATATGGAAATCCATATACAGCAAAATGAAAATAAACCCCATTCTCTCACCAAACTCAACTTAAAGTGGATCAAGGACTTAGGAATTAGTCCAGAGATTCTGTGCCTAATAGAGGAAAAAGTTGACCCAAATCTTCATCATGTCAGATTAGATCCGGACTTCCTTAACAGACTCCAAAAGCACAAGAAATAAAATCAAGAATTAATAAATGGGAAGGACTCCAACTGAAAAGCTACTTCTCAGCAAAAGAAACAATCAGTGAGGTGAATAGAGAGCCTACATTTGGGAGCAAATTTTTGCCACACACAGGTCAGGTAGAGCACTAATCTCCAGGATATATAAAAACTTAAAAAACTTAACACCAAAAACCCAAACAACCCAATGAGTAAATAGGCTAAGGAACTGAACAAACACTTCTCAGAAGAAGACATACATTAGATCAACAAATATATGAAAAAAATGTTCAACATCTCCAGTAATTAGAGAAATGCAAATCAAAACTACTCTAAAATCTCATCTCATGCCAGTCAGAATGGCAGTTTTCAAGAATACAGACAACAATAAATGTTGGCGAGGATGTGGGCAGAAAAAGCACACTCATACATTGTTGGTCAGATTGCAAATTGGTGCAACCAATCTGGAAAGCAGTATGAAGATCCTTAGAAAACTTGGAATGAAACCACCATTTGACCCAGCTATTCCACTCCTCAGTCTCTACCTAAAGGACTTAAAATCAGTATACTATAGTAACACAGCCACATCAGTGTTCATAGCAGCTCAATTCACAATAGCTAAACTGTGGAAGCCACTTAGATGCCCTTCAATAGATTAATGGATAAAGAAACTGTGATACATATACACAATAGAATATTACTCAGCATTAAAAGAGAATAAAATGGTATTTGTAGGTAAGTGGATGTTGTTGGAGAATATCATGCTAAGCAAAGTAAGCCAATCCCAATAAACCAAAGGCTGAATGTTCTCTCTGATAAGTGGATCCTGATCCATAACAGGGAGAAGGGACGCATGGGAAAAATGGAGAAACTTTAATTGGGTAAAGGGGAGGGAGGGGAGGAAGAGTGCATGGGGGAAGGAAAGATGGTGGAATGAGATGGACAACATTACCCAAGGTACATGTATGACTGTACACATGGTGTGATGCTACATCACAAACAACCATAGAAATGTAAAGTTGTACTGCAATTGTGTAGAATGAATCAAAATGAATTCTGCCATCATATTTACCTAATCAAAATAATTTAAAAAAACTATTCTGATCAGCTTAGCAAAACTGTCTCAAAATAAAAAAATAAAGAAATGTATAGGATGTAGCTCAGTGGTTGAGCACTATCCTAGCATGTGTTAGGCCCTGGGTTCAATCCCCAGTATTGGGGACTGGTGAGGGAGGAAAGAAGAAGAAAGAAAAGAGAAGAAAGAAAGTAAAACTTTTAGAAGAAAATACAGGTGTATATTTTTATGATTTGATGAATTAGAGGTGGGCAATGACTTCTTTAATCAATAAATTACAAATAATAAAAGAAAACGAATAGATCAAAACTCATTAAAATTAAGTCTGGCAGAATATATTTGCTAAATACATTACATATATATATATATATATATATATATATATATATACACACACACACACACACACACACACACACACACACACACACATAGTGAACCAAGCAATTATACCTAGGATATATATTTTAATCACATAGCTATAAAGATGGTAGACACACCAATTTAAAACATAATAGGCTTAACTCTCTAGTCCTTGCACATAGTGACTTCCTTTCAATGAGTAAGAAAAGGGAGGAAAAAAGAGTAACCTCATAGTAAGGAAGCTTGACAACACTACCTCAGCCAGATGATCAGAGTTAACATCAACAGTTATAACTTATGTTGATAGTGTGTACTCTTGATATGATAGTCTGGAAATGATATTTGCTACTGTGATCCTCCTCCTCTAAACCCTTAGCCTCAATCTAAATATGAGAAAAAATATCCAAAAACTCTCAGTTGAGGGACATTCTACAAAATATCATGCAAGTATTCTTAAAACCATTGAAGTCATCAAAACCAAAATATAAAAATCTTCCACATCCAAGAAGAGCCCAAAGAAACATGATAACTAAATGTACCACAGCATTCTGGATGGAATCTGAAACAGAATAAATAATTAATAATGAAAGAAATATCAGAACAGGCACAGCAATCCGCAGAGCGTCAGAGCCACCCCACGCACCCACCCCCGCGCCTGCAAGGTGGGTGGACCTACGACCCACCGGCAGGTCAGGACCAGCAACCCGCGGAGGGGCACAGCTGCCCCACGCGCCTGCAAGGTAGGCTGAACCGTGACCACCGACAGAACAGGCCCAGCAGCCCCCCAGACACATCGCCCCGGTTGGGGGAGGGGCAGAGCCCCCGCGCACCTGCAAGGTAGGCAGACCTGCGACTCACCAGCAGATCAGGCCCAGCAACCCTAGGAGTGGCAGAACCACCCCCGCGCCTGCAAGGTAGGTGCACCTGCCACCCACCGGCAGGTCAGGCCCAGCAACCCGCGGAGGGGCACAGCTGCTCCACGCGCCTGCAAGGTAGGCGGAACAGTGACCACCGACAGAACAGGCCCAGTGGCCAGCCAGGCACATCGCCCCGGTTGGGGGAGGGGCAGAGCCGCCACCAGCGCCTGCTAGGTAGACAGACCTGCAACCGACAGACAGAACAGGCCTAGCGGCCAGCGGAGGGGCAGAGTTGCTGCTCGCACCTGCAAGGTAGGCAGACCTGCGACCACCGAAAGAACAGGCACACCAAAAGTACAGGCCCAGCGGCCTGCCGGCATGGTAGGCACATTGCCCCAATTGGAGGAGGGGCAGAACCACCGCCAAAGCCTGCGAGGGAGACTTTGCAACTATACAAGAGCAATATAAATATATAGGGAGAAAAATCAATAACACAACAGTTTCACCAAGCAGAAAGAAACGCGATCAGTATGAAAAGACAAGGAAAGAAAGGACCACAAGCAATGCAGGTCAACTCAACTTTAGAAGAGGTAATATCTGCAGCAGATGGAATGTCAGATAAAGAATTCAGGATATACATGCTTCAGATGATCTGGAGTCTCAAGGAAGACATTAGACAGCAAAATCAGACAATGAAAGACCACTTCGACCACTTCGACAATGAATTACATAAACAAATCCAGGAAGCAAAAGATCAATTATACAGGGAGATAGAGGTTATAAAAAACAAACAAACAGAAATCCTAGAAATGCAGGAAGCAATAAACCAACTTAAAAACTCAATTGAGAATACTACCAGAAGAGTAGAACACTTAGAAGATAGAACATCAGACAATGAAGACAAAGTATTTCAACTGGAGAAGAACATAGACAGCTCAGCAAAACTGTTAAGAAACCATGAGCAGAACATTCAAGAAATATGGGATAACATAAAGAGACCAAACTTAAGAGTCATTGGGATACAGGAAGGTATAGAGGTCCAAACCAAAGGAAAGAGCAATCTATTCAATGAAATAATATGAGAAAACTTCCCAGACTTGAAGAATGAGACATAATCCCAAATCCTAGAAGCCTACAGGATGCCGAATGTGAAAAATCATAAGAGATCCACACCTATACCCATTATAATGAAGATGCCCAACATACAGAATAAGGAGAGAATTTTAAAAGCTACAAGAGAAAGGAAGCAGATTACATTTAGGGGTAAACCAATCAGGATAACAGCTGATCTTTCAACACAGACTCTGAAAGCTAGAAGATCCTGGAATAACATATTTCACACACTGAAAGAAAATGGATTCCAACCAAGAATTGTGTATCCAGCGAAATTAAGCTTCAGGATGGAAGATGAAATTAAAACCTCCCATGATAAACAAAAGTTAAAAGAATTTGCAGCTAGAAAACCATCTCTTCAAAACATCCTCGGCAAAATATTACAGGAAGAGGAAATGGAAAATATCAATGAAAACCAACAGCGGGAGGTATTACAGTAAAGGGGGGGTGGAAATAATCAAAGAGGAAAACAAACCATGTTTAGTAACATAAATAAACAAATATGGCTGGAAGAACAACCCATATCTCAATAATAACCCTAAATGTTAATGGCTTAAACTCACCAATTAAGAGACACAGGCTAGTAGAATGGATCACAAAACAAGACCCAACAATATGCTGCCTTCAGGAGATGCATTTGATAGGAAAAGACATACATAGACTGAAGGTGAAAGGTTGGGAAAAATCATATCACTCATATGGACTTCGGAAACAAGCAGGAGTGTCCATACTCATATCAAATAAAATAGATTTCAAGGCAAAGTTAATCAAAAGGGATAAAGAGGGACACTACATACTGCTCAAGGGAACCATACACCAACAAGACATAACAATCATAAATATATATGCCCCAAACAATGGTGCAGCTATTTCATCAAACAAACTCTTCTCAAGTTCAAGAGTCTAATAGACCACCATACAATAATCATGGGAGACTTCAACACACCTCTCTCACCACTGGACAGATCTTCCAAACAAAAGTTGAATAAGGAAACTATAGAACTCAATAACATAATTAATAAGCTAGACTTAATTGACATATATAGAATATACCACCCAACATTAAGCAGTTACACTTTTTTCTCAGCAGCACATGGATCCTTCTCAAAAATAGATCATATATTATGTCACAGGGCAACTCTTAGACAATATAAAGGACTAGAGATAATACCATGCATCTTATCTGATCATAATGGAATGAAATTGAAAATCAATGATAAAAGAAGTAAGGAAAAATCATGCATCACTTGGAGATTGAACAATAGGTTACTGAATGATCAATGGGTTATAGAAGACATCAAGGAGGAAATTAAAATATTCTTAGAGATAAATGAAAACACAGACACAACATATCAGAATCTATGGGACACATTGAAAGCAGGTCTAAGAGGAAAATTCATTGCTTGGAGTTCATTCCTTAAAAAAAGAAAAAACCAACAAATAAATGATCTAATACTTCATCTCAAAATCCTAGAAAAAGAAGAGCAAAACAATAGCAAAAGAAGTAGAAGGCAAGAAATAATTAAAATCAGAGCTGAAATTAATGAAATCGAAACAAAAGAAACAATTGAAAAAATTGACAAAACTAAAAGTTGGTTCTTTGAAAAAATAAATAAAATCGACAGACCCTTAGCCACCTAACGAAGAGAAGAGAGAGAACTCAAATTACTAGCATACGGGATGAAAAAGGCAATATCACAACAGACACTTCAGAAATACAGAAGATAATCAGAAACTATTTTGAATCCTTATACTCCAATAAAATAGAAGATAGTGAGGGCATCAATAAATTTCTGAAGTCATATGATCTGCCCAGATTGAGTCAGGAGGATATTGACAACCTAAACAGACCAATATCAATTGAGGAAATAGAAGAAACCATCAAAAGACTACCAACTAAGAAAAGCCCAGGACCGGATGGGTATACAGCAGAGTTTTACAAAACCTTTAAAGAGGAACTAATACCAATACTTTTCAAGCTATTTCAGGAAATAGAAAAAGAGGGAGAACTTCCAAATTCATTCTACGAGGCCAACATCACCCTGATTCCTAAACCAGACAAAGACACTTCAAAGAAAGAAAACTACAGACCAATATCTCTAATGAACCTAGATGCAAAAATCCTCAATAAAATTCTGGCGAACCGGATACAAAAACATATCAAAAAAATTGTGCACCATGATCAGGTAGGATTTATCCCTGGGATGCAAGGTTGGTTCAATATACGGAAATCAATAAATGTTATTCACCACATCAATAGGCTTAAAAATAAGAACCATATGGTCATCTCGATAGATGCGGAAAAAGCATTCGACAAAGTACAGCATCCCTTTATGTTCAAAACTCTAGAAAAAATAGGGATAACAGGAACATACCTCAATAATGTAAAAGCAATCTATGCTAAGCCTCAGGCTAGCATCATTCTGAATGGAGAAAAACTGAAGGCATTCCCTCTAAAATCTGGAACAAGACAGGGATGCCCTCTCTCACCACTTCTGTTCAACATAGTTCTCGAATCACTGGCCAGAGCAATTAGACAGACGAAAGAAATTAAAGGCATAAAAATAGGAAAAGAAGAACTCAAATTATGACTATTTGCAGATGACATGATTCTATACCTAGCAGACCCAAAAGGGTCTACAAAGAAACTATTAGAGCTAATAAATGAATTCAGCAAAGTGGCAGGATATAAAATCAACACGCATAAATCAAAGGCATTCCTGTATATCAGCGACAAATCCTCTGAAATGGAAATGAGGACAACCACTCCATTCACAATAGCCTCAAAAAAAATAAAATACTTGGGAATCAACCTAACAAAAGAGGTGACAGATTTATACAATGAAAACTACAGAACCCTAAAGAGAGAAATAGAAGAAGATCCTAGAAGATGGAAAAATATACCCTGTTCATGGATAGGTAGAACTAACATCATCAAAATGGCGATATTACCAAAAGTTCTCTATAGGTTTAATGCAATGCCAATCAAAATCCCAATGGCATTTCTTGTAGCAATAGAGAAAGCAATCATGAAATTCATATGGAAAAATAAAAGACCCAGAATAGCAAAAACAATGCTAAGCAGGAAGTGTGAATCAGGCGGTACAGCTATACCAGACTTCAAACTATACTACAGAGCAATAGTAACAAAAACAGCATGGTACTGGTACCAAAACAGGCGGGTGGACCAATGGTACAGAATAGAGGACACAGAAACCAATCCACAAAATTACAACTATCTTATATTTGATAAAGGGGCTAAAAGCATGCAATGAAGGAAGGATAGCATCTTCAACAAATGGTGCTGGAAAAACTGGAAATCCATATGCAACAAAATGAAACTGAATCCCTTTCTCTCGCCATGCACAAAAGTTAACTCAAAGTGGATCAAGGAACTGGATATCAAATCAGAGACATGGCGTCTGATAGAAGAAAAAGTTGGCTATGATCTACATACTGTGAGATCGGGCTCCAAATTCCTCAATAGGACACCCATAGCACAAGAGTTAATAACTAGAATCAACAAATGGGACTTACTCAAACTAAAAAGTTTTTTCTCAGCAAAAGAAACAATAAGAGAGGTAAATAGGGAGCCTACGTCCTGGGAACAAATCTTTACTCCTCACACTTCAGACAGAGCCCTAATATCCAGAATATACAAAGAACTAAAAAAATTAGACAATAAGATAACAAATAACCCAATCAACAAATGGGCCAAAGACATGAACAGACATTTCTCAGAGGAGGACATACAGTCAATCAACAAGTACATGAAAAAATGCTCACCATCTCTAGCAGTCAGAGAAATGCAAATCAAAACCACCCTAAGATACCATCTCACTCCAGTAAGATTGGCAGCCATTTGGAAGTCAAACAACAACAAGTGCTGGTGAGGATGTGGGGAAAAGGGTTCACTTGTACATTGCTGGTGAGACTGCAAATTGGTGCGGCCAATTTGGAAAGCAGTATGGAGATTTCTTGGAAAGCTCGGAATGGAACCACCATTTGATCCAGCTATTCCCCTACTCGGTCTATTCCCTAAAGACCTAAAAAGAGCACACTATAGGGACACTGCTACATCCATGTTCATAGCAGCACAATTCACAATAGCAAGACTGTGGAACCAACCTAGATGCCCTTCAATAGACGAATGGATAAAAAAAATGTGGCATTTATACACAATGGAGTATTACTCTGCATTAAAAAATGACAAAATCATAGAATTTGCAGGGAAATGGATGGCATTAGAGCAGATTATGCTAAATGAAGCTAGCCAATCCCTTAAAAACAAATGCCAAATGTCTTCTTTGATATAAGGAGAGTAACTAAGAACAGAGTAGGGACGAAGAGCATAAGAAGAAGATTAACATTAAACAGGGATGAGAGGTGGGAGGGAAAGGGAGAGAGAAGGGAAATTGCATGGAAATGGAAGGAGACCCTCAGGGGTATACAAAATTACATACAAGAGGAAGTGAGGGGAAAGGGGGAAAAATATAAGGGGAAGAAATGAATTACAGTAGAGGGGGTAGAGAGAGAAGAGGGGAAGGGAGGGGGGGAGGGGGGATAGTAGAGGATAGGAAAGGCAGCAGAATACAACAGACACTAGTATGGCAATATGTAAATCAATGGATGTGTAACTGATGTGATTCTGCAATCTGTATACGGGGTAAAAATGGGAGTTCATATCCCACTTGAATTAAGTGTGAAATATGATATATCAAGAACTATGTAATGTTTTGAACAACCAACAATAAAAATTGATTAAAAAAAAGAAATATGAATGAACTATGGCTTTAGTTAATAATCAATATTAATATAAACAATATCAATATTGTCTTATTAATTTCAACAAATATATAAGTTAATGTAAGAAGTTAATATTAGGGATCACTGGACGTGGAATTTATGGGAAGTGTTCGTATTCACCAAAAGAAGAACCCAGTTACAAGTCTGACTATATAGGTGCCAGGATTTCCATGAAGAAAATAAAATCCATGTCGGAGGTTCATACTATGCAGACCAGGCTAATGCTAATGGGCTGTGGTTATCCAAAGGAAGTAAAGGAAGTGGAGTCGGTGGAGGCAGGTTCAAAATATGTTTGATTGCTGGCTTCTCCCCAGCCCCTCCCCACCTTCTATCTTTCTATTTCTATATCTATCTCTGTCTCTCTCTTTCTCATTCCTTCTCTCCCTTTGTAGCCATTAACTGCCATGTTAGAAGTCCAGATGGAAAGAATACCCTAAGAAGAAGATGACACTCCTGTTGTTTCTTGATTCCTACCTACAAACCAAACATGTAAGTTAAGGAGGCTTTGGTATGAACCTCACACCCTTCCTCGCTACTACAACCTTGTGAGTGATCCTGAGCCACAAACACCTAGCTAAGGCCTTCTTAAATTCTTGACCCACAGTAATAATAATAAATAACTTGTTTAAGTACTGGTAGCTGGATTCCCTGAGACAAAAGGAGAGAGTTTCAGAGACCACAAGTTGGAGCAATCTGCAGGAATGAGGTGAAACTGTGCCCTTTCAACCTCCAGACCACCCCACACCATGGTGATACCTGAATACTCTAGTAAAGAAGGCTATCCCACAGAGGAACATTCTGAGTCCCAGCACAGCCAATCAAGACCAGCAAACACAGCCTTTCTGCCACTCGGGTAGAAGGTATATTACAAGTTGATCAGACCAGAAAGATCTGATGACAGGGGGCAAGAATACCTGGTTAAGAGGGTGAGAGCAACTCCTAGAACATTTGCTAAAACCTCGCTGAAGTATTGCAAACCTGCAGTCAGCACTCGGGCATCTACTAGGACCTTCATCCCTCCCCTATATCCTGGAGTCACTTTCCTGATCCCCCACTTGCTAACTGCTGCAGAAATTTAGAAAAGTTCCCTGTGGCCTCTGTGTCTTCATTTCTTCATGAGAGAGAGAGAGAGAGAGAGAGAGAGAGAGAGAGAGAGAGAGAGAGAGAGAGAGAGAGAAATACCTGTTTCATAAGTTAGATTGTAAGTACTTAAAATAATACATGTGAAGTATCTTGAAAGTGATTGATGTGTGATAAGGACTCAGTAAGTTTAAACTCTAATTATTATTTTTACCAGGACTTTGGGGGATAAAATTAGGTAGGTAATGTCAGGGAAAATAGATTTCCTGCCAATTATGTGAGTGTTAAAATTTGTAGTACTGTTATAAATGTGACCCTTTTGTAAAATATAAAGGACCTATCGGTGAAATCAGAGGAATGCATATTTGGAGACCAGTAAGACTTTTTGTTGCTTGTTATGTTGACAAAGATTTGTCTAACAATAACCCTCAGTGCCAGAGAAAGTGCAATGAGGTGAGTACCTATACAATACCAGTTGATACTTAAAATATAATATCCTTTCTAGAGCCAACTTAACAATGTGCAGAAAATACCACAATGACATCTCTAACCTCTACATAGTAAATACACAAAAAATGGTTCTATCCTAAGTAAATAAGTATATATTGGGGGAAATTGATATATATTAATATGATTCATATTAATAGAATAATAGAAAATTTGTAAACAGATAAATAAAATGACATTTCTGACAAAGGCAGGACCATACAGTGGAATATTACATAGGCATAAAAGAAGATAGTTTTCAGGAACACTTAATGATAGGCAGAAATGTACCTTACATAAAATCCTGCTGATGACACCCACCAACCAAAACTCACCACGAATGCATAAAGCCAAGTTTATTTAGTTGACTGCAGTAAGGGACAATGCACTGAAGGAAAAATTTAGGAGCCTTCCAGCAATGGAAATTGAGAGGCACTGTTTATAGAACTTGAGCTGGTGCTGAATGATTATAAGGAAGAGTGACAGAAGCAGGGACCGCTTCTAGATTGGATGCTGCCAACTAGCAAGGACAGTTTGCTGATCTTAATCATTTTGATCCAGGAAGTGGGAAGATTAAAGTAGGTCTAGATTTGTCACTGATAAGTAAGCAATAGTCACTCAAAACAGTGTTTTTTTTTTTAAATATCAAACTGTAGGTTTTTTTTAAATCTTTATTTTGTTATACAAAAGACAAAAATGTTATGCAAAATACTGAAATTCTACTGTAAAAATATCATTTGACTTTTATCAAGCTTTTCACTTTCTCTGGCTACCAACAAAAATAGTCTTTTAATTTTTCACTACAATGTAAATCCCATACAGAGACAACAAAAATACTGAAATAAAATAAATTAAATTTTAAAATGACAAATTATGGATAATGGAGTTATAGAAAATGTTGGGTTTTTTTCTTGTTTTGTTTCTTGGTAGTACATATCTGTATTTTTACAGTGAAAATATGTTACTTAATAATCAAAAAATGATAAATTTTAAGAAATGTACAAGCCATTTACAAGAATGAATTTGGTAGATTTTAGCAATGAGGTAAGAACAGTGAATATTATGTCACGACTGTTCTCATTAATAATATATCAAAACTGAAATGAAGTTTTCCTACAGAATAAAAAGGCAGCACCTGCTATTTGCCAATGATATTGAGTCTACCCATTTCATGCAGGGAAATGATAATTCCCTAGAGAAGTTGGCTGATTTGCCTGGACTTTATGACTTCTACAAACTAGAATGTATAAGGAAAAAATTTCCCTCTGGTATTATTCCTGATAATAATTCATATTCTCTCATGCTAGGTTTAACACAGAGAAAAATGCCAAAGTCATGACTCTTCAGATATCTTGTTTAATCTCTCCAGTTCAGAAACTTCCACCCTATCCAGAGCTACAGCTTCCTCCAGGTATTAATGAATTAGATCAGAGGCTCTCAGCTTTAGTTCCACTATAACAATGGAAGAGTTTATGTTTTTATGGACAATACATGATTTTAACAGATTTCACTGAAATAATTTTTTTATTAAAGCTTTATAGTTATACATAGTATTTGGGTTACTTACAACAAACTCATACATGCATGGAGAATGATTTCAGTTTATGATTCCCCCACTTTCCCTGACCATTTTCCCTCCTGTCTTCCTTCCCTTGCACCATTCTCCTTCTTCTACTCTTCTAGACTTCCCTTTTCTGGTCTATTTATTTATGTTTTATCTTACTTATATATAAAGGTGAAATTCTTTGTGGTATATTTATATATACACATACAAGATTTTTTAAGAATTCATTCCTCATTACTTTCCCTTTCCTATTCTTCCATTTTGCTTCTTGATCTCCTCATTCTACATTATGGATCTTTCCTTTATCTTTACAATATCCTGTCTTTCCATCCTCCTTTCTTTATTTACTCTAGTTTCTACATATGAGAGAAAACACTTGACATTTGAGTTTCTAAGTTGACATTTTCACTTAGCATGATATTCTTTATTCAATTCATTTATCTGCAATGCCATAATTTCAGTCTTTTTTATTGCTGAGTGGATCTCCATTGTATAAATATACCACAGTTTCTTAATCCATTTATCTATTGACAGGCACATGGGTTGATTCCATAAAGTAGCTGTTGTGAATTGTGCTGCTATAAACATTGAGGTGGCTGTATCACTATAGTATTCGATATTTAGGGAAAATACCAAGGATTGGGATAGCTGGGTCTTATGGTGGTTCAATCCCTACTTTTTGAGGAATCTCCATAATGTTTTCCAGAGTGATTGTACTAGTCTGCAGTATAAGTACTGCACCAACAATGTACAAGTGTACCTTATTCTCTACAACCTCATCAGCATTTATTATTGTTTGTATTCCTGGTCATTGCCATTGTGACTAGAGTAAGATGAAATCTTAGTGTACTTTTGATTTGCATTTGTCTGACTATAAGAGATCTTAAACATTTTTTCATATATTTTTTTGGCTATTTGTGATTTTTTCTTTTGAGAAGTTTCTGTTTGTTTTTTTTTTAATCAATTTATTGATTGGATTCTTTGGGTTTTCTTTGGATGTTAAGATTTTTGAGTTTTTTTTTATATTCTGGATATCTATCCCCTATTGGAGGAATAGTTGGCAAGGATTTTTTTTCCCATTCTGTAGGCTCTCTCTTCATGATTTTAATAATTTCCTTTGGTATGTAGAAGCTTTTTTGTTTAATGCTATCCCATTTATTGATTCTTGGTATTATTTCTTGTGCTTTGGGGGTCTTGTTAAGGAAGTCAGTGTCAGCACTATAAGATGGAGTGTTGACCCTATTGTTCTTTTCTAGCAGTTGCAAGGTTTCTGGTCTAATTCCTGTCTTTGATCCATTTCCATTTGAGTTCTGTGCAGAGTGAAAGAAATTTATCTAATTTTATCTTTTAATAATAGTGATCCAGTTTCCCCAGCACCATTTTTTTTTAAACGCTGTCTTTTCTCAACAATATATTTGGTACCTTTTTAAGTATCAAATGGATGTAGGTATTTAGACTTGTCTCTGTGTCTTCTGTTCTGTTTCATTGATCTTCATGTCTATTTTGATGCCAGTACCATGGTTACTGTTCTTGTTACTACAGCATGATAGTATAATTTCAGATCAGGTATAGTGTTGTCTTGCTTAGTATTGTTTTAGCTATTCTGGGACCCTTATTCCTCCAAATGAATTTGAACATTGTTTTTTTTTTTTTTTCTAATTCGGTGAAGAATGTCATTGGTATTTTGATGGGGATGCATTGAATCTGTATATCATTTTTGGTAGTATGACCATTTTAACACTATTGATTCTGCCTATCCATCTAATAAGCTCTTCTTCAATTTCTTTCCTCAGTGTTCTGTAATTTTCATTGTAGGGCTCTTGTTACCTCCCTAGTTATATTAATTCCGGGGTTCTTTTTTTTTTTTTTTTTTGAGGTTATTGTGAATGGGATGATTTTCCTTACTTCTTCTGTTGAATCACTGTTGTAGTATAGGAAAAGTATTGATTTATGGGTGTTGATTTTCTCTCCTGCTACTTTGCTAAAGTAATTTATAAACTTTAGAAATATTCTGATAGAGGTTTTTTTTGGAGGGGGCAGTTTTCTAGATACAGGATCATGTCATCAACAGAGATAGTTTGACTTCTTTTCCTATTTGTATCCCTTTGATTTCCTTTTCTTACCTGGTTGCTCCAGCTAATGTTTGAGGACTATAT
Source organism: Callospermophilus lateralis (assembly GCF_048772815.1). NCBI lineage: Eukaryota > Metazoa > Chordata > Mammalia > Rodentia > Sciuridae > Callospermophilus > Callospermophilus lateralis. Next base: position 105,023,196 of record NC_135310.1, on the reverse strand, counting down.
TATACAGGAGTGGTGAAAGTAAATAGCCTTATCTTATTTCCTATCTTAGAGGAAATGATTTTAGTTTTTCTCCACTCAGAAAGATGTTAGCTTTGGTTTTGTCATAAATGTTGAGATAAATTCCTTCTATCCATAGCTTCTCTGGCATTTTTTTTAACATGAGTGGGTACTAAATTTTATCAAAGGCCTTTTCTGCATCTATTGAGATAATCATGTGATTCTTATCCTTAATTCTGTTTAAATGGTGAATTACATTTATTGATTTGCCTATGTTGAACCAATCCCTGGAATTAAACCCATCTGTTACATTGTATTACTTTCTGATGTGTTTTTTTTAAATATTTTTTATATTTATTTATCTTTTTAAAGAACCAACTCTTCATTGCATTGATCTTGTATATTGTTTTATTATTCTCAATTTCATTAATTTCAACTGATTTTAATCATGCCTTATCTTCTACTTGTTTTGTAATTAGTCTGTTCCTTTTTTAAGCCTTGAAATGGAGCATCAGCTTCACTTAGTGCTATAAATTTTCCTCTTAGAACTGCTTTGGTACTCTCCCAGAGATTTCGATATGTTGTATCTCTGTTCTCATTTGTGAAACTATTTTTCTGATAAAGACTGAAATTAAAATAATTTATAAGCCTTGAATTATGAAACTATTAAGGAAATATATACTATAGCTCTAGTAAGTATACAAATGGCTTCAATGATTTCCCATCCATTCAAGACAACTTACAGCCATACAATTGACAATGAATTGATATGGAAAGTCTTTTGACTTCATTCTTTTCAAAAATGGGTGACTAGGGGCTGGGTGGTGGCTCAGTTGGTAGAGCAGTATGAGGCCCCAAGTTCGATCCTCAGCACCCCATAAAAACAAATAAAATAAAGGTATTGTGTCTGTCTAAAATTAAAACAACATGCCAAAAAAATAAAAGGTGACAATACCCTGAATGTTTGTGCCCACCCAAATTCAAATGTTGAAAATAAGATAACTAATGTGCTATTAGTTTTGGGGGCCTTTGGGCAGAGCTTTTATGAACAGAATTAGGACCTTATGAAAAAAGATTCCAGACACAGCAAGAAAGCACTATCTAAATTTAAAAGAAGAAGAAGACAACATCTATGAGCCAGGAAGTGGGTCTTCACCAAACATAGAATCTGCTTGTTCCCTCATCATAGTAAGTCTCTGTTGTTTATAAATCATCCAGTTTATGCTACTTTATTGTAGCAGCCCCAACAAACTGAGTCACAATGCACAGATATCAGTATTTTAACATGACACTTGTAGAAACATACTTCACAAACGATGTTGTTTCTTTAATATGATTGAAAATTATCAATTTGCTGGCTGTGCTGGCACACACCTATAATCCTAGTCACTCAGGAGGCTAAGGCAAGAGGATCACAATTTGAAAGACAGTTTCAGAAACTTAGTGAGGCCCTGTCTCAAAATAAAACACAAAAAGGACTGGGGATATGATTCGGTGTTAAAGCGTTCTTGAGTTCAATCCCGGGTACCAAAATCAATAAATAAATAAAATGAAAGAAAGAAAATGACCAATTTTATTTACAAAAGTAGAGGTATTGCCTCTCAAGAGTAATTAGATTGATTATTAATATCCCCAAAGAAAATAATATATTGAATCACAGAATATGATTCAGAGAAATGTGAATAAAAACATAGCATTTTAAGAGGAGGAAACAGAATGTACAAGATTTAAAGATGTGGATAAAGCATGCTGATTTGAGAGATATAAGAAGTCTAATGTATCCAGAGCAGGGAGGGAAGGAGCAAAATGGGAAATTCATAATTAATTCTCTAAGAATCCACTGAATTTTACAATAAGCAAAATTGATCAAAAAATATTCGAGAAGATTTTTAAAACACCCTTAAGCTTAAATAGTTAATAAATTAAATATATGAATTCAGATATAGAAAAGGTAAAAGTATGTGATGATTTTTTGGAAATTTTATTTAATGGATATACATATTATATATGCTATATGTTCCTGTAATGTACAAGTTGCATGTATGCACAAGTAAAATAAGAAAGAGAAAAGTGAAGATTCTGCATTCTTGAGATCACTATAATGGAACAGGGTAAATATTAGCTGGAGTCAGACAAAGTACGGCAGAAATATGACTTAATGCCACTGGAGGAAATGATGCTCCTGGTATCCCATTTATAGAAATTCTTGCTAATGAGATTATAATGAGAAAAATTACAAGCAAATTAAGTATGACGCTAACACCCTTCCGAATTCTTTTTTGGCCCCAAATATGAAAAGCAAGACTGCACAGAATTCATTCTAGATGTTTCTCTCATTGCATAATGTCAACCATAATAATAATAATAAAAATTAAAAACAACAATGAAGATTAACATCTACTTAGAAACTATTATCTTCCAGGCACTGCTTAAATATTTTATTCTGATTAACTGAGGAGATACTTATGTTATTCTGATTTTAGAGCTAAGCAGACTGATATTCAGAGGCATTAAGTAATTTTCCAAAGGTCATAGTTCTAACGAGTGACATAGCTGGTATTCAAACTCAGGAATTGTGATTCCATAGCAAAAATAAATAAGTTGAATCCATAAATAAACTCTTCTCATATTCACACACATCCCCTATCTTCCCAGTGGCCTTTATGAAAGGAGACCTTATATGGTGCAGGACAGAAAAGTCAGAAGATTTCTTTGCCAACACAGTACATATATCTCAGGATTCCTGCTACTCTGTAGCATTTTTTCTTGTTAATGAGCCTGATTCAGGGGCTAGACCTAGGAAACCAACTTCTATAATGGTACCTCACTATACCTGACCACAGCTGTCAAGAACAAGAATGCACAGCTATATAAAGGACAATCCAAATTACCAGAACCAGATATTCTTAGAATTAGAATAAAGGGACACCGAGCTTGTACTTAGAAAGTTAAGGGGAAAGACCATGCAAAGCTATGCATTCAGGCTGCTGGCCATGTGCAAACAGAGAAAACTAGAATGTTGATTTGTATTCTGTGATTACTATCCATAGAAAGTGACTAAAGTCAGAAAGAGAATGTATTAAAAGGGGGCTAAATAGTTCACAGACTCAAAGAAAAGAAATGTGGCAACTTTATTGTCTTGGCCCAAGGACTCAGATATTCTCTGTAAATAAGGACTCAAGTCTCTCTCTAACATTACTACCAGAGAAATTTACCTGATTTAATGACATTTTGTGTGTCACTCCACTCAAAATTAAAATTTCTGGGAAAATAGAATATTTTGGTCCAATTTGGGTCACATGGAATCCCCTGTATAGAATTGGAGGCTCTTGGCTATTTTCGGGAGAGAAAGACAGCTGCCTAAAGAGGAACTGGGGCTCTATGTTTAACATAAAGTGGCTTTGGGCAAAATAAAAGTGTGCTCTGTCCTGTGTCAGGAGAAGAGGAAAGAGGGAGAACACAAAGGTGAGAAGATTGTGTTCACCTGTCCCTTGGGAATCAGTGAGAGATGGAAAGTAATTCAGCTTCAGAGATAGAAAAGGGTTTTCATTCCAAACTCTACTCCTGTGACTTCTGAGTATATTTCCTTTCCCATTTCCATGCACTACTTGTATCTTTGCAATAAACCCCACACCACTTGATCAAGCCTGAGGAAGTTTCTATTTCTTGTATGCAAAGAATCTTGACTAGAAAAACCAGCACCATGTGAGGAAATCAGTGATCAGAGACAGAAGTCTCAATCATTGAGGGACTCACTCCTAATGGGGAAAAACTGCTGCAAGTATGAAGATTAAAGTAAATACAGAAGGTCAATGGAGCATGTTAGATATCTCTTAAACAGAAATTTACTTTTAGAGGATGGCTTGAATTGAGGGAAAATGAGGGAGATGATAGACATAAAAAAAAGACTGTGTGACTACGCAAGAGGCCTGAGATTGGCAAATGGGATGCAAGAGAAGGTCAGCATGGCTAGAGAAAGGGTGAGAAGAAAAGGGAGGTTACTATGAGAGTGGGCTGTGAAGGTGATTAAATGTTATGACAAAGAAAGTGTGGGAGCTACTAAAAAAATTTTATTTATGGTTGCATCAGACAAATGTCATGCACCACTTTCCATTTGAAGGTGCTAACTTTTGAAGGTGACTTACTCCTGGGCAGCACCATCTTGCCCTGACCAGTCTCTCATCCTGGGAGGGCAGCATCACATTTTCAGCTCTTTTTGCCATTTCTAAACTTGGATGAAAACAACACAATGCAGATGAGCTATACAAGATAAAAGAGAGGAAAAATTAAGAATTGGTAGGGAAACAGAGATCCATTTTTTTTAAGATAGAATGAATTGAAACAGTGTAATAGAGTATAAAAATACTACAGCAGATTTACACATGGATTCCTGTGGCCAAATAGAGAAGGAATACTATTTTGTCTTTCTGAAAGGGGTAAGTAGTAGTCAGGAAAAAAAAAAAAGTCTTGAGAATTAAAACTTTAGCTGAGTCACAAATATGAGTTTTTAGTTTAGAGAAGGCATTTTGGGGATTATAGGTCATATTCATGTAGTTTTAAAAAATATTATTTTAAAATAATACATGCAATAGTTAAGAAGTTATAAAAAGTAATGCATTAGAATAAGCAAGAAAATAGTAAAAGAGAAGAACAGATTTGGAAGACTGACACTATGCAATTATAAGATTTATTAAAGCAATGGTAAGTAATGAATATAGTGTTAGCATTGATGAAAGTATAGACAAATATATCAATGAAACAAAATAACATAGAAATAAAGTCCAATAAATATATGCAGCTGACCTTTGGCAAAGCAGCAAAGGCAAAACAATAAAGATCTTTATTCCTGGGCTGGGCTTGTGGCTCAGTGGTAGCGTGCTCAATTAGCATGCGTGAGGCACTGGGTTCGATCCTCAGCACCACATAAAAATAAAGACAATAAAGTCCATCAACAACTAAAAAAATATTTTTTAAAAAAGATAATCTTTTACCAAAAATGGTGCTAGAGCAACTGAACATCCATGTGTTAAAAAAATTAATCTATACACAGATTTTACACTCATCTCTAAAATTAACTCAAAATGGTCACAGAACTAAACATAAAATGCAAAATTATGAAACTCTTAGAAGATAACAGGAGAACATCTTAGATGATATAGGTTTGGTGATAACTTTTTGGGTACAACCCCAAAGAACTTGACAAGTTGGATTCATTAAAAATTGCTTCTCTGAAAAAGCCAAGAAGTAAAAGAAAAGCAACAAAGAGAAAATATTTGCAAAAGACATATCTAATATTTCATTGTTGTCCAAAATATACATAAAACTCTTAAAATTCAGAACAACAAAACTATTTTAAAATGGGCCCAAGACCTTAACTGAAACCTTACCAAAGGAGATACACTGATGTTTCCTATAATCCCAGCAGCTCAGGAGGCTGAGACAGGATGATCTCAAGTTCAAAGTCAGCCTCAGGAAAAGCCAGGCACTAAGCAACTCAGTGAGACCCTTTCTCTAGATAAAATACAAAATAGGGCTGGGGAATGGCTCAATGGTTGGGTTCTCCTGATTTCAATCCTCCACACACACAAAGAAAAGATACACTGATGGTGAATTAGCACATGCAAAGCAGTTCCACATTACATGTCAGTAGGAAAATGTAAAGGTACAATGAAGTACCTCAAAATCTAGAACAATGATAACATCAAATGCTGAAGGGGATGTGTAGCAACTGGGTCACTCTTCATTGATGATGGTAATGCAAAATGGCACAGCCATTTTAAAGATAGTTTAGTGGTTTCTTGCAAAGCTAACCATACTCCTTTACCATAAAATCCAGCAATCATACTCTTTGGTTTTTACCCAAAAAGGTTGAAAATTTACATCTAAACAACAACAACAACAAAAACTAAACATGGATTTTTAAAGCAGTTTTATTCATAATTGTCAAAACTTGGAAGCAACCAAATTGTATTTCAATAGGTGAATGGGTAAACAAACTGTAGTACATCCAAACAATGGGATATTACTCAGTACTCAAAAGAAATGAGCTCTCAAATCATGAAATGACAGGTGGGAAACTTCAGTACATATACTAGGTGAAAGAAGACAAATTTGGAAAGGTTGCTTTCTATGATTCTGATCATATAGCATTTAGGGAAAGGTAAAAAAAAATGGGAACAGTTAAAGGTAAGTGGTTGCTAGGGGGTCACTATGGGAGGTGCAGAAATGATGATTCACAGAAGATATTTAGGGAAATAAAAATACCCTGACGGGGCTGGGTACATAGCTCAGTGGTAGAGCACTTGCCTGCTTGCATAAGGCCCTGGGTTCAATCTCCAGCCCCATCAAAAACAAAAAGAAAAAAAAAGAGAAGGAAATTTTTGACTTTGAAGGATACTATAATGATGAATATATGCCATTATAATCTTGTCCAAATCTATAAAACGCACAACACCAGGCATGTGATATAATATAAACTGTGGACTTCAGGTGATAATGAAGTGTTAGTGTAGGCTCTTCACTTGTAATAAATATGTCACTCTAGTGGGAGATGTTGATAATGGGGGAGACCATGAATATGTGGGAACATGGCAGGTGAGTAAGAAATCTCTTTGCTTCTGCTCAATTTTGCTATGAAGCTAAAAATAAAAATCCACATTTTTTTTTAAAAAAGGGGCATAGAATAAAATTTCTTCTTCTAACTTCTTCTCATAAATCCTCCAGACTCCTTCTTTGTATAACAATGATTCTATCTTTTATTTATTCTATTAGAGATATTTATGCATAAACAAATACATTTTTCTTTCATCTTTTTTTTAACAAATAATACTTTGCAAACTGAGGTCACCTCCTTTTTTAACCTAACCATGTGTATATCAGCACTTAAATATCTTCCTCATTTTTGTGGCTATACAGCAGTAGACCCTCCACATAGGCGGTTGCATCCATTGCTTCAATCAATAGCATACCAAAAATGATAGGAAAAAAATCCAAAAGTTACAAAATGCAAAACTTGAATTTGCAGCATGCAGAGCACTGCATGAGTCTACAAAATTGAAAGAATGTGTGGGCTTGCCCTGTTGCATCTCGTCATTTCCCAGATCTCAGGTTTCTCCAGTAACTGGATCTGAGCGTTGTTCTCTGTGCATCTTGTTGATGCACTGAGTAGTTAGGCCTCAAATGGGCTGTGTTGAACATGTCGTCATTCCCAAAACAATGCAATTCAATAAATATTGACATAGCATTTACATAGTATTAGATATCACAAATGCTCTAAAGATGATTTCAAGTATGTAAAAGGATGTGCATAGGTTCTATGAAAATACTGTGCCATTTTATAGGAAGAACTTCAGCCTCTGTTGACATTGATATCCTGAAATCAATCCAACACGACTCTTAGGATGATGGTATGTTATTTCCTTCTGCTAATGTACCATGATTTATGGTTCCCCCATTTGTGGTCCTTTAGGTAATTCCAATCTTTTGCATTTCCTTATATATTTATAGTTTACAATTGTGTATGTAAAAAAGAATTCAGGCAAACCTCTTTCTTTGCAGAAACAGATGGACACATATGAGGGTAGGCAAGTTTATCTCCTAAAGTAGCAGCGAGAGAAACATCATTTAAGGCTAAACAATTTAGGCTTGAGTCAATGACAAGAGATATTTAATGCAGGAACCCAAGCAGAATGGCAGTAAGCTTACCTTAGACTTTTAATTCTTTTTTTTTTTTTTTTTTTTTTTTTTTAGAGAGAGAGAGAGAGAGAGAGAGAGAGAGAGAGAGAATTTTTTTTTAATTTTTTTTTTTTTAGTTTTCGGTGGACACATCTTTATTTTTATGTGATGCCGAGGATCCAACCCAACGCCCCACGCATGCCAGTCAAGCGCGCTACCACTTGAGACACATCCCTAGCCCCTAGACTTTTAATTCTATTGGCAAGAAATAGAACCAAATCTATGCTTTCAGGAATATGAATTTTTGATGTAACCCCCATTAGGAGTATTAGTGAGAAAATTTAGTTTGTAACAATGTTAACTATCATTCTAAGCAAAAACCATATTTTATGGTTTCCTATAGTTTACTCTTAGATTTTGCTGGAACACATCCACAAGTAGCAGTCTATAATAGAGTACGTGGGAGGTGTATTTTTTGACTATTGGGGATCAAAAACATACCTGTATTCTTTCCTTATCTTTCCTTATCATTATAAATGGTTTGATATAGAACTTGCTTGATTTTATATTTTAAAGTTAAAAATCATTTTCCATAGAAATTTAAAGGTTTTACTTCATTGCCTTTTAGCCTTCCATTTTATTTTGGAAAATCTGTGCCTGAGTCATGTTGCTCTATGGATGCAGAAATCACGTTCTGACATTACTTTGGGTATGGGTCTATGCTTGCTTGTGGTAGGTTGCTACCATACTGGGCAACACTAGTTCAAAGCCCCACTACCACCATGTCTGGGTAAATCTCCTCTTCTTATTTCTTTCTCTCAATTTCATTCCTTCAGAATTTTCTCCTCTCTCTTTCAGAATACATATTTCTCAGGTATTGAAATTTTAAGAAGAATCCCACATGGCTTTTATTTTCTCTTCTGCTTGCTATCTCTTTTATCTTTTTCTTCTATCTACTAACAGATTTGTCCAATCATAAATTCCAGCTTTCTTTCTGAATTTTCAACAAATGAAAACACAGAATGGTTCTGTTAATTTTTTTTTCTTTGTCACACTTTCTTGGTCCTTTCTATTGTTAGTTAGTACCTTATAGATACCTTTTACTAGAACTTCATTATATATGTTTTTCTTCTTTTAAAATATTTTCTCTTTTCATATTGATGAACTTCCTCCAGTGATTAATGATCCTTGATTAATTGTTCATAATTACAAGACACTAAACAAATGATTGGGAGCTGTGCTGAATTTTTGAGTTTTTCACTAGATTTTAGGATTATCAGTATGCCAGCCAACTTGCTATGCAAGCACAGCATCCCAGAATATGGAGTTCTTTTCCCTGAGACCATTCATTTTCTCTACAGAAGAAACCTCCATTGTCTCACTGTAATCTCTGGGGATTGGAGAAAGGAGACACCTGACTGTATTGTATATTTTGGGTGAAGGAGTGGCTGTGAGCCAGCTATCCCACATAGGAATGTTCAGCAAGTCCTCTTGTTCTTATCCACACTTCTTTTCACTGATTTCCCCTACGTCTAAGCCTCTGTAAACTTCTAAGAAGCACATTGACTCCCTTGTCCATCTTCTCCTTTATGAATATCAAAGCTGTGTCTTTCTTTGCCATGCTACATGAATTACTGCTTCCATCTGTATTTTATCTTCCAGAATTATTGAAACCTCTTTGTGCCTGAAGCATACTCTCTTGCTCTTTGAACTTTTATCTACTATTATTTATTTTTTACCTACTATTGTCTGTATTATTTTTTAACTTTGGATTTGTATGTATTATTCCTTTTATAGCATTTCAGGTTTTTTTAGAGAACAAATAAAAAACAATAGTCTTCCATCTTCAATCAGAGGCCTTTGGCTTTCCTTTTCAATCTCACAGTGTGGAGACAACTATTATTATTTTCTAGATCACTGTTAGTCAAATCTTACCTACATAACTAACATACACGTTACTAAGCACCATCTTTAAAAAGTTTAGCTGTCAAGTCAGAAAAACATAAATTAAAGCAAACAAACAAAAAAAAAACCACTATGGTTTGGAATGACTGCATTAGGTGCTAAAAATATTCACTTTTAGCAAACATCCACGTATATTCTAATAAAATAGTCCTTGGATGCATTAAGTAATACTGTCCTAGATAAACTGAAATTTGACAAAAGATAGTTTCAAATAGTTTGGTGAGCAGAGGTGGAGGCTTTCAAATGGTTGGGAGATTTTTGGTTGATTCCCAAGTTAATATGTATATCTACTTTTATTATATAAAGATAATGGTTGTTTGCAACATTTCTACTTATTGTTTTCCTTTGTGGCCTTTATGTGCTCATATTTTTAACAAATGTCTCATGAGCATGTTAAAAAGTGTGTTCTCAACAGGATAAAGAATTTTTCCGTGTCTGTCTGATTAATAATGTTAATTGTGTCAAATTATTTAAAATACCTATATTGTTACTTATAACTTGTTTAAATTTTATCAAGTAATCAAAAAATATATTAATGTGTGCTGTTATGATAATTATACATCCAAATCTTTTTATTGGTGTATTATAATTAAGCATAATAGTGGAATACATTGTGATATATTTATATATGCAGAGTGTATACTTCGATCTGAATCATTCCCCCATACCCACCGTTTCTGTCACCTCCTCCCTACCCTGACCCTCTTCCTCTACATATCTCTTTACTATTTTTATGAGGTCCTTCTTGTTTCCTTTTTCCTCTCTAGCTTCCACATAGGAGAAAAAACATACAACCCTTGACTTTCTGCATTTGGCTAATCTCACTTATCATGATCTTCTCCAGCTCCATTCAATTTCCTGCAAATGACATAATTTCATTCTTTTTTATGGCTAAATAAAACTCCATTGTGTATATAGACCACATTTTCTTTATCCATTCATCCATTGATAGACATCTAGGCTAATTCTTGTGTTTGGCTATTGTGAATTGTGCAGCTGTAAACACAGATACGCCTGTATATTCAATTCTTCAAACATCAAAACTTAACTTTTAATAGTTCTCTGCTATGCAATTAGAAAAGCATAAGTTCATTACATTTTATATAATTGTTTATTATTATACACTCTATAATTAGTTTTGAAGTGGTTGGTTCTTTTTTATTACATATTAAGCTTTGAACTTAAACTCAATTTATAATGATATTAATTTCATTACTGATTATAATCTGATTTGTTTGTATTTCTAATTTTTGGACTTACAAACTGAGTTATTTCATTTTGAATGGTAGTTGCTGTTACGTTTTCTTTTAAGTCTATGTCAAGTGATTATGTTTTTGATTTGATATTTTGCATTCTATTGCAATGGTTTATTTTTCCTCTCAATGGTCATACATCATTGCTCTTTTATTTTTCCCTTTAAAATGAAAGATATGCAATCTTTTATTGTTAATTTGTTTTTTAAAGAACATTTTTAAGTTTCAAAAATTATATTTAATTATTCCTTGTCAATTAAACTAAGAAATTAAAGAATACCCATTAATTTCTCAAAATGATATTAGCTCACTTTTCTATGAACATTTTTGTTATGATTTGATTGTTATGTATTTTGATGTTGCATATAAATCTAGATATCTGAGTTTCTGTTGTAGTATGTATCTATACTTATTTTTAGGATCAGTGTATTTCCTTGAAATCTTTTAGTTCAACTACTACTATGTATAATGCTATTTTCAGAAGAATGTCTATAAATATTCACTTGTTTCTCCATCCATCCATTGATGTAAGGTCAAGATCCTTTCTCTGAGTTTGAAGTTTTTGGTTGGAATTACTATTATTTTTTTTTAGTTGCTCATGACAATACAATGATCTTGACATATCAAACATTTGAATTGCTATTATTAATGGAAAAAACTAAAGCCATAAAGCATTGTCTATCATTTTTAGTTTAGATTGCTTTAGAATTGAATGTCTTGAGATCTATAAAGCAAAGTATACAGAATTAAAAATGTTTACTACATTATTTCTAAGAAGGTTGTATATCCTTTTCAAAATGATGCATTGAAAATTGTACATATTTAAGGGGTACCACGTGATGATGATTAGATGCAGATATACACTGTATAGTGTTCAAATCAGACTTAATGTATCCTTTGTCCTCAAACAACTCTCATTTCTTTATAGTGAATACATTTAAAATTCGTCTGGCTTTTTAAAAAGTATATCAGGCTGGTGTTGTAGCTCAGTGGAAGAGCACTTGCAGAGCATGTGTGAGACACTGGGTTAGATTCTCAGCACCACATAAAATTAAACAAAATAAAGTCCATCAATAACTAAAAAATATTCTTAAAAATGAACAAAAAGTATATCATACATTATCATTATATATAGTCACCCTTTTGTGCAGTAGAACACTAGAATTTCTTTCTTCTAACTATTGGTTAGTACATATTAATCAATCTTTCTTTATTCTTCTCTCCCTATGCTCTACTCTCCCTAGATTCTGAAAACCACCATTTGCACCTAACTTCTATAAGATCAACATTTTTAGATTTTATATATGAATGACCTCATGTAATATTTATCTTCCTGTGCTTGGCTTATTTCACTCAACATAGAGAACTTCAGTTCCATTCAAGTTGTTGCAAATGACAGGATCTCAATCTTTTCTGTGAGTGAGTAATATTTCATTTTATGTGTGTACTTCATTTTCTTTATACGTTATTTTGTGACACTTAGAATGTCTGAATATCTTTTGCTGCAACTTATTTTACCAAGACTTATTAGAGTGTTCAATAGTTTTCATGTAGAAAAAAAACTTGGTATATATTTATTAATTTATATAGCATTGGTAGCATATGAGTATGGTGAAAAATACAAATTTTTAAGAACAAGTAGAACCAACCTTTGGTAACCAAACAACTGAACTGGAAGAAGCAGATAAACATGGCTATCAGCATCCAGGTTATTAGTCGCCTTTACCAAGCAGTATGTTTTACAACAACAACAAAAAAAAAAAAAAAAAAAAATGAAGATTGGGTTAAAATAGAGGCCAACAGAGATTCACTTTTGTATCACTAGCTTAGACCTAAAATTGGAGGATAAAAATAAATCACAGAATTAAGAAAGGCATAACTCCAAGAAGAACGTATAAAAAAGGAAAATAGAAAAGACAGTGACAAAAGAACATATTAAGTCTTCATTCAAGTTTTCTTCAGCCATTAAATTCATGGGTGCATTTTTTTTTAACTGTTGCTTTGGATGTTTGTTGCTTTTCCCAACAACTTGAGCTGCTGTATATGACAGTAACAAGGGTAAGATGTCACAGAAATGTTATTTAAAGATATAATTTGTAGCCAGGTTCAGTGAGGCCTACCTATAATCCAATGACTTGGAAGGCTGAGGAAGGAGGATCCAAGTTTGAGTCCAGCCTCAGCAACTTAGTGAGACATTGTCTCAAAATTTTAAAAGAAAGAGCTGGGGATGTGATTCAGTGGTAGAGCAATCCTGGGTTCAATTCCCAGTCCGGCGGGGAGGGGGGCAAGATGTTATTTGTGAAGATAGCAACTGAGTTTGAAAGTTCACAAAACAAAAAACAAAATCACATATCCAAAAAATTGTGACAATTTTTTTTTGCTAAGATATCCACTCACATTCCTTGCATTTTGAGTTGGAGAAAAATATAAAACTCTTTAAGAAGACACATCACTTAAAAGATTTGAGAACATGTTGAGTGAAATTTCTATAATAAAACTTCCAGATTGAGTGAAAAAAATATAATTTTAATAAGAAAGTCTTCTAAATCAAACACATTTATTAGTAAACATTTATGCAGATATACCAAATTCATCAAAAGAATTTCATATTTACTTTTAAAATGACAATCAAATTTTCTCTGAATCTTTTAAGTTCCTATATATCAGCTTCCTTAAGAAGAAGAAAAAATGATTAAACACTTCTCTGAAGTTAAATAAAAGAAGTAACTTATTGTTTTTACTGATGGGATAATATTTCTGAATGTTTATTACTATTTGTATTTGAAAGTCAATATTGCTATTATCTCTAGGGGGCAGCAGGGCTATGGAGAAGTATACAGTTGCTCCAACCCTGAGTCCGCTGAGAGGCTAATATGAAGAGAGAAGCAAACACTCATAGGAATTGAAAAGCAACCCAAAATAATATAGGACAAATACCAAGTATGCAATATAAAACTGTGGTATCAAAGAACTTAATGTTGTTACCTTCTAACTTACTGAAAATATAAAATATAATTATACCTATAAAACATCAATCCACATTCTCTTAATGATTTGACAACTTAATCTCTTTGCGAGATTATTTTAGTGTTTTGCATTTTACCTATGTGACTACCGAAGACATTTACACTATCTCTGCATCAGGCACACATCAGTTTGTGAAATAGCTACGTGAAAACGTATCTGTATCGTGCCTTGTAGTTTTACAATTTATGGTCCTCATAAACTAAGCATTCAAATTGTATCTTGACATCCTTTATAATAATAAAGCAAACACAGTTACAATTGACATTTTCCTGGATTAATTTGTTCATTCCATGATCTATATTTTACTCTTATCTGTTCCATGTCAGAACCCTTTGTTCTACAAGATTTCTTTTCTTGCAGTATTGATCCTTATTGATCTTAACCTAGTACAATAGTGAATAATTAAATATTTTCTCAAAGAAACAAGTATTTCACTCTTTTCAATACGACCTTCACCTGATGTTCAAACAGTTCCAGCATTAGTGAAGAATCTTTTTGGTGCAAACTTGACCTCTGTTGTCCTACTTTGAAAATGCACTTGATTTCTAACAAGAGCTTTTAGAAATGTAACAGTGCTGATTTGTTAGATAATGAAATCCAAATTGTTCTAGAAAAAGGTGCAATTATACAGCATGTAATACACAAATAAATTGACTTAATGTTACATTATAATGAAAACTGTGCAAAATCCTCTACACAAGCACAATAAAATAATAAAAAGTAATAGAACAGGTAATAGATGTAAAATAAATGCTAAAAAAAGTAGTTCAAATCATTTTCATACCAGTCAAAAGATACTGAGGAGGGCGCATCCAATCACAATAAAACACCAGAATGAAACACTTCTAAATAGTAATATAAATTTTTGTGGACACTTCATGTCCCATGATGTGGAATTGACATATAGTTTGATTTTCTTTTTCCTAATGTAAGCCACAGTTTTACAGTCCTAGTGAAAACATTTTATTGCTGGGGATGTATTAGACATGGTTCATTTCCCTTCTCAGTATGGCTTTAATTTTCCACATCCATGGCTTGACACAGACCCAAACACCAGAAGATGGTTGTCTGCTATAAACTGTTTGGTTTTCTTTGATTGCTTTACAATTTAATCTATAGTTCATTCCATTAACCCTTTCCATTTTAATGCTGCCAAGTCTTCCAGCTCCTTAATATAAAGATAAACTTCCCCCAAACATTTATGTTTATTCTGGTTTCTCATGCCCAGTGAATTATGTGCTGTTGGGTGGGTGGGTGGGTGGGATGTGGGCAGGAAATGTTTCTATCCTAGTTAACTTTTTTTTTTTTTTGGAAGCCCTGGGTAATTGCAAAATAATTGACATTTTACAATGAGGAGGGTTTTCCCTTTGGCTTCATAATACATTCATCATTATTCATTCATTGGGTTTGGTTATATTCATACTGATCTGCTGAGCCAAGAAAGTGCCACTGTCATTCTAACTTCCTCCTCAAATCCCTGATCTTTCCGAGGGTGTGGGGTGGACAGCCGGGAGGGGGGGAATCCTTTCCTGGCTGCCGGTGTTGTCACATCCGATATCCTGTTCCTTCCGGCAGAGAAAGTGTATCTGGGAGGGTCACCGGATCAGCCTGTGCCTCGGGGCGGCTCGCCTCAAGTACAAAAGACTCGACTCAACTCACGTTAGTCTTCGAGGTGGCCTATCGGCGGTGACGGACTGCCAGCTCGGGCTGTGGGCGAGCCGTGATGACTGCCTTGAAATGCTAAGTGCTTAATTAAGGACCTTTCATATCAGTTATTGAGGCCTCCATCTCCCATAGCCCTGGGCATTGTACTCTACCAAGGGCTCCCTGGAGCCAGCGCCAACTTTATTGCAGTGACAAGTACAGAAAGAGAGAGGGAGAAACAAGTGGTTTCAGTCCTCTCACAGCGTTCCCCAAATCCAAATACAACCCGACAGCTGACTAGTCAAAGTCGGCCGCGACTCCTAAAATACATTTTTTTTTTTTTTCACATTCATGGAAATAGAGCAAACTTGTGTCTCACTGGCGGTGATGGGCCGAGGCGTCTTCCTCTGAGAACAATCTCCTTGTTGGAAGCCGCTTAGCAACTGCCCAGCCAAAGCCCTGGTCTCCCCGTGCTCACCAAGCCTGCTGCACCCTACAGAGGTCATATTTTTAAAAGATGCAAAGCTGTTTTTTTTTTTTTTTTTCTGATGCCTCCCACCCATACCATCTTCAAAAGTACTCCTATTATTTTAAAAGTCTAGCTTAAATAGCATGGGATGGTGAACCCATGCTACTAGTAGGTTTTAACTATTTTGCTCTTGTACCATAGTAATTCTAAGCTACTGGAAGGGACTTCCATAGGAATATGTGAAAGAAATATATGCCAAAGATACTTAAAGTTATTGAGTACTGTGAGGTAAGTTAAAAAAAATCTGCAAATCTGGTGACTGTCATGTTGGTTAATAGAAAAATGATTGATTGCTGACAGGTGAAATACAATTTTTTTTCCCAGCTTTATTTAGCTGTGATTGACAAAAAAAAAATGTATATATCTAAGATGTACAGTGTTATGTTTTGATGTAGATATATATTATGAAATGATTACCACTATCAAGCTAATTAACTTATCTATCACCTCATATAATGTCACCTTGTACATGTCCATGTAGTGAGAAGATTAAAATATTTCTTAGCAATTTTTGCTTAATACATTTTTATTTACTATAGTCACATGTTGTACAACAGGTCTCCAGAACTTATCAATCTTATAATTGAACTTTTATACTCTTTCAACAACATCTCCTCAATTCCCCCCAGCTCTTGGCAACTGCTAATCTAGTCTTTGCCTCGAGTTCACATTTTTTTTTTTTTTTAGATATCATATATAAGTAAGATCATACAGTTCAATATTTGTCTGTGTCTGGCTTATTTCACTTAGCATAATAGCCTTCTTCTACATAGATGGTTGTTGCAAATCCCATGATTTCCTTCTTTTTTAAGACTGAATAACATCTCCCTGTCCGCACACACACACAGTTTTTCATTGTCCATCCATCTCCTGGTGGGCACTTAGGACCTTGCTTACCCTGGCTATTGTGGATAATGCTGCAATGAATGTGAGAGTGAAATGCAAGTAGTTTTATAGCAAAGAACAGGAAGAATACAGTCTAGATGCCTGTACAGCTGACAGAGCTAACATATAAAGCCCTCTTTCATTAAAAAGAAAAAATAGACTATAGTTGACTAGCAAACATAATAGAATAACATACATGTATTTAAATTAAAATAGCCAAATTATTGACAAATGTGACTTGACTGTGGCTTGAAATGAACAGATCCTGGCAAACAGGGCATTTACACCCCGCTCCCGAAAGTGTCTGACATTACATTGTAGTTTTAATAGCTAAAATTCATGAATAATAAAAAAAAAAACTCTAAAATATTTGGGAACCAACCTCCTCTATTCTTTGTAAAGACACATGAAAATACTTTTCTTCATATCAGAATATCTCCAAATCATATGTTGGCCACCATGATCTTTTCCTAATACACACTGCATATACACATTAAATTTTAAAATTAAATTTCTTATACTTTCATTGAGAAATGAAAGTATATATACATTATTGTCATATTTATACACATATAAACCATATATAAATATTAATATCTTCAAAGTAATCGTAGACATGTATTGTGTTTCTTCAGGCAAAATAAAGTGGCCTTCATTTTGAACAACAGTTCATGAAATTCAGGCTCTGGAGACAGATGGTATTTCATTGTTGACGTTCCATTGGTTCCAAATAATCAGATTAATAGATTGAGATAAAGCTTTATAATATTAACTCTATTAGTTTCTAGGATGAATGAGAGAGTCCCCTTGGTGATTTACCATCTAAGAATTAGAAGTGTGTTTTAACTCTTAATGTATCAGCTTTTAGTGCTTTGCATACTGATCATCAAATCTCAATATTTTGATCTAGAGATACTGAGCAAAAACTATCCATTTTGAATGCAACTTTTATCACATCTCAACACTTAAACCTCAATCTCTATACCCCTATATATCTTGAGAGTATGAGGATTAGTCGTTTCATGCAAGTCAGAGCAATACCTTTATTCAAAGCCACATATTCACCCCATTCTATCTCTCCACACTAGAATTCTGGATGATTAAATTATATTATCCATAAATCTTAGCCCATAGAAATATCTATGGTTTAATATTTATAGAAAAGGGCATCAGGAAATTTATTCAAGGAAAGAAAAATCATGCAAAATATTAGAATACACTTGTTTACAGCAATTTATTTCTATACTAAAATTCTACAATGATGGAGAATCTATTTCTTTTTAAAAATTTTTTTTAGTTGTAGTTGGACACAATATCTGTTTGTTTTTTGTTTATTTATTTTTATGTGGTGCTGAAGATCGAACCCAGTGCCTCACACATGGGAGTCAAGCACTCCACCACCGAGCCACAACCCCCGCCCCCCCGACAATCTATTTCTTAAACAGTACTACCCACAGGTAATATTGCTCTGCTAGCAACCATAGGAAGTAACTGAGAACTTGAAACCATCTACCTTCTAATTTAATACAGTTGAGAAGCAATAGATTACATTAAGGGTTATTGAAAATATCAAGAAAAAGATATGTAAAAATCCCTAAGATACACACATAGTGAACTAATGTTACTTTTTTTTTCCCTCTTTCCTTTCTAATAGGGAAAATATACTAAACTATCTAAGTTATGCCAAATTGTATTTCATATATTAGAAAGATGAGTAGCTATCTCAAGAAATGTAAGAAATATAGGGGCAGAATATTTCAATGATATGGACCTTTAAAGAGGATATTTTAGAATGGAAAAACGCAAATTTATTGTCTGAATTTTTATTATAAATCAGCAGATAATGGTTCAATTTTTGGCATCTCTTTGGATAATTTTAAGGACATGGTATCTGGAACTGAACAATAAATAATGACTGGTTTGGCTATGACTTACAGTTTTATAGCAAAGAACAAAATGTTGGTCCTATTGGTCTTAATGCCCCAGTAAAATGATGGACTACATGGAGTTGAGACTGTTGGTACAGATATTAACCTTAGCAACTCATTGAAAACATTTTTATTGAATACCTTCCTAAATTCCAGACATATTTGTTTTTTTCTTTTTACCCCAGGGATAAAGAACAGGAGTTTGTACTACAGGGGTAAATGTAGGCAAGATTTTGTTCAAGATACTGGATTATTGGGAAGGGGTACAGGATAGTGAGGAAACAATTGAACTTTCCAAGAAAGGAGTAAATTTTATCATTTAAAAGTAGTTTCAAAATTCCAGCACTTATCTTAGCATTGATGTCTGACACCTTGTTCTTGTATCATTCTGAGAAACATTCAGCGTCTGGTAAAATTTACCTGCTTGTAAAATAAAGCTCCTACCACAATCTGACATTAGAAGTTAGTGAATACTAGAGAGTAATTACAGTAAATGTCATATGAAGTATTTAATTCTTAACTCAAAACTAAACAAATACAAATAAGTCAGAAATATTTAAATAATTTTAAAATACTAAATTATTAAACAAGAGTAAGTATAAAATTAAAATAATTCTACAATACAAAACATGTTGATTTTCTCTCCATTTTTAATTTGCTTTTATCTCAATTTACAGAATGACAGCTTGCTTCTTCATGTTAAAATATAAAATACTAATTATAGCTGTGTTTACTTTATTTAATATTATTTTATTTGCCTATAAAGTAATTACTCTTAAGCTAAATTGCTTGCACAGAATTTAACCTGACCCCCCTAAAATAATCTGTCTATCTGAAAGAAAGCACAATATTTTGAATCATTCATTTGTACTTAATGAGCTTTAGTAATCACTAAAAGAGAAATCAAAATCAAATACTTTTAATTCTCCTCTTAAGACTTAATTTGGCTAATAATTTGCTGAGATGTTGCAATATAGAGAATAAGTACGGACATTTTTTTGTTTGTTTCTGTTGTTTCATTTGTAAAGAAATGTTGAACACATGAAATTACACAGAATAAAATAATGAATGGAGAAATACTTTTTGAAACACATCAATTCTGGTGAATAAACAGAATTCTAAAGTAAAATTTAATTCCAGCAGAAAGACAGCAAGAGAGGGAGAGACAGAGACAGACCCAGAGATAGAGCACTAAAAAGATTATTGATAATTCAAAAACCCAGTGTCTGCACTCACTTGGCAGTGTGATACTGACAATTATTAACTACAAAACTGTGGTCACAGCGTCAGGGTAAATAAGCTATCACCATGGAGCCGAGTGGTGGGATGGTGTTCTACTGGAATGTATTTTCTTGCAGCAGGCCCTACCTGATGACAGCTACAATCAAGAGTGGCTGCAGGCAGCTGCTTTGCTCCAGGCCACATTCAATTATGTCGGACTGCATTAGTCCCTGGCGAAGCTGTCACCTTCTAGCCTGTGAAGTGATAGCGTGAAGAGGCTCCCAAAGTCTCTCCAGTCCCTTGCTTCAGGTTTCAGGGGGAGGAAGGGAAACAATGTGGAGGGAAAAAAAAAAAAGACCATTAGTACTCTGACTGCTTGCAGCATTCATTTTGCTCTCAGAGTAGGGAAGAAAAAAAATAGCTTAGGTGAGCTGGATTCAAGAAGTTGTCTGGTGTTGGATAATTGCAGGGTTATTTTTTTTTTTCCTCCAACAAGTAGCTTTTTTTCAGGATGGAGTGCCAAGAGATTGTCCTGTTTTCAGGATTTGAGAGTCACTGTGGCTCACCTTTCTCAGGAGGGAGTATTGCATTCAAATTTATTTTCTAACACATGATGTCCCCAAGGATTCTCTAGCTACCAAGATATTTTGCAGGATCTGATCTGCAAGTGTGGAATATTTGACTTCTTTCCTAAGGTTTCCAGACTTTTAGACTGGATGGATTTTGAGATTCAACTTATTTGGGGTGGATATTTGTAGACATAATATATTTTTGATGAACTATTCTGCCAGAACAGTTTCTAACTTCTATCACACTACAACCAGTGTTTGAAGGATGGTTGAGATTAGAGATTCTCAAGGTTAAGTCAGTTTTTTCACTTCTCTAAAGAAAGTATAAATTCTCAAATGGAATTGAGTTGAGTTATAGAAACTCATGGTCTTTCATTAAAATGTCTAATTAAGTACCAAGACCCAGTAAAATTAACAGGAAATTATGATTTGTACACTGAAGCACCAGATAAATTCTAGGCACTGCCATATTAAAATATGATGTCTATTCTCAAGATAGCATTTAGTTGCAGTGAAAATATAACACTGATGTTCAGTTCTAGAACATACTGGAGACATCTCTAGGACTCATTGTGTGATATTGTACAAGTCACTTCCTCTTTTTCTCAAATTTTCATGTTGGAAATGCAAACAGGAAGATGTTTCCAGACAGAGATTATGAAAGAATAGAAATCATATGCTTTATAGAACTTTCAAATAAATTCATCCAAAAGTATTGAAATCCTGAATTTTCCAGATATTTGCTTTTTTTAAAATTTCCGATTTTATTCATCCAGAAAGTTTTTTTTTAAGCTGTATTTCATGTTGGTACTTTTGAGCATTCTAAGACAATATCATTATAGCAAATAATTATTTAGTGAATATTTATTGAGTGCTGCACATCATAATTAACATGCATACAAACCTTTTAAATGTTAATATGAACTGATACCTTATACCTCCTTATACCATATACTCCTTATACCATATATCCGTCATGGTACTCAAATTAAACAGGGTAGTTTCCTGCCTTAGATTTGCAAAGAATGCTGAAATCTAACTTCTTAGTGGCTATTAAATAAACAAACAAACAAACAAATAGAAGTACTGAAATATCTTGGGCTAGGATGCCATTATCTCCCTTGCATGCTGGGAGACCTTGTACAAATGCCCCTCATCTCTCCATCAGTTGAACATCTGGCTAATGAAACTCCTTCTTGCATCTGTTCCTTCACACTTGGACGGACTTAGTCAGACGTATCCTTGCTGAAAGGAAAGAACTTCCTCATGACCCCACTTTCTCTCAAGGTCTTTGAGAAACTTCATTCAATACCTGAAAGCTATTTGGTGACTTTCAAAATCAAAATGCAACTCAGATTTTCTTAAAGCCATTTTTGGAAGAAGTAATAGAGATCCTTGACAGAGTTTCTCATCCTGCTACTTCTTATATCTCTATGTTTTTTTATATGGCTCTGTGACCTAGAATTTTGTTAGGGAACAGTGAATAGTTATTGAAAAAGAAAAAAGATAAAACAAATACAGCCTAGCCTATCTGTGACAAGAACAACTTCTGATACCGAAGGCATTAAAAACTCACACGAGGGCCTTTGGGCTAGAACCATCATCTTCTGGTAATTTGCCAAAATGAGCACACAAAAGGAAAGAGATGAAACACTACATATTCTCTAGGCCTTTTAGAAAACATAATTGTTCCTTTGGCTACATATATGGGGTCTACAAGAAGGGTGATATTGTAGACATTAAGAAACTGGATATTGTTCAAAAAAGAATGCCTAATGAATTTTTTCCATGGTAAAACTGGAAGAGTATCTACAATGTTTCCAAACATGCTGTTGTTACTATTGCAAATAATCAAGTTAAGGACAAGATTCTTGCTAAGAGAAGCAATGTGTGTAATAAGCATACTAGGCACTCTAAGAGCTTCAGAAATGACATGAAGGGAAAAGATCAGGAAAAGAAGAAAGCCAAGAGAAAGGTACCTGGGTTCAATTAAAGCACTGGCCCATTCTGCCTGGAAAAGCACACTTAGTGAGACTCTCTGGGAAAAGGCCTGAGCTGCTGGAACCTAGTCCCTATGAATTCACAGCATAGTAGGTGTAATAAATAAATAAATAAATAAATAAATAAATAATACTTCTAGATTGAAAAAAAAACCTCTCACTAGGGCTGACACATCTTTTGCAGAATTTTAGTTGATGACCCACACATTTAGATCGAGATGAGCCTCACATTCAGGGTGTGCTCTCCTCTGTCTTGCTCCCAAAGTGGTTTTTATGCACTAACTTATTCTGTTTCTAATGAATTAGGGCTAGAATTTAGTTTCAGTTTGTTGGTCTAAGGGTACTAACACCAAAAAGATGAATGTAGAAGAACTGTGTGCACAGTTAACAAAGAGATATAAATGTAACATTGGTTCAAAACCACCTCCTACAATTATCTCAGACTAGAAATCTCAGACTGGAGGAAACAGAATGCTGTGTGTGTGTGTGTGTGTGTGTGTGTGTGTGTGTACATACATGCATGTGTGTGATGGCGTAATTTCCAAGTTGCTAGGAAAAGGTGAAGTCTGTCCTTATTGTAGAAAAATAAAACTCATATTAACATTAGTAGAGTAAGATTTCACTCTGTCTCCAAAGTAACAAGTACCCAAAATATTCTGTCCTGCTAAAGGAAAAATAATCATGGTTGAAAAAAAAATATTGATTCTCTGATATTTTTTTTTAGGGTCAGACAGTAAAAATAAAAAACTGAAAAAAGTTTTTCACCCTTTGAAATAAATTCCTCTTATTTAAATGCAAAGAGTTCTATTTTATTTCTTATATCCTCATGATAACAATACACCATGAACCTCAGACACAGACCCTTTACCCCCAACTTTAGCAAAAATACATCTGTATGAATCAAGAAATTCTTAACTGAGGTTAAAGGAAGTCTACTTGTGGATTAGAAGAGAGAGACAAAGCAGGAGGGAGGTCTGGATACAGGAAGTGGTGCATTAAAGCAAAGAGAGGGAACAAACTGGGGAAGTAAAACACGAGGTCAGCTTGTCTGTTAACAGAAAGCCATGATTGGGAAAGCTGAGCGCAGGAATATTATAATGGATAGTGGGGAGAGGGGAGACAAGATGAGACTGTCAGGTGTTTAACAGACACCACGTTTTCCCTTTTGACATTCATTGAAAGCTCGTTGCTTTCTGCCTTGTTTTGCCCGTTTTTTTTTTTTTTCTTTTTTGTACCTAGAATGTTCTACCTGTTGCCAGAAATATATCAAAAGACATTCTGGAAATGAGCATGAAGCGACCAAACAGATGAACAGATGACTGGATAAATAAAAAGATACACACACACACACACACACACACACACACACAGACAGTGAGATATTATTCTGTAATAAAGAGAGTGAAATCTAATTTCCAGCAATATGGATGGAATTAGTTGTATTTCCACATGCAATGACATCTGTATGCATAAATATATACTTAAGTCATTGAATGGCCAAAAGTTAAGGACAGGATTATGTTACGTGAAAGAAACCAGACACAGAAAGACAAGTACTGCATGTTCTCTCTCATATGCCAAAGTTAAAAAAAAAGAAAAAGAAAAAAAAAGTTGACCAGAATGTAAAATAGTGATTATTAAGAACTAGTAAGAAGGAAATGTGGATAAAGAGATGAAGGATTTGATCAGTGTATAGTATATGCATGTACTGAATTATCACACAGCACCACAGTGATATGTACAATTAATATGTGTTAATCAAGAATGAAATAAAGTAGCCATGCGTGGTAACTCATACCTGTAATCCCAGCAACTTGGGAGGCTGAGGCAGGAGGATCACAAGTTCAAAGTCAGCTTCACCAACTTAGCAAGAATCTGTCTTAAGATAAAACATAAAAAGGACTGGGGATATAGTTTAGTGGTTAAGCACCCCTGGATTTAATCTCTGGCACCAAAATTAAAAAAAAAAGAAAAGAAAAGAAAAGGATTTAAAATCTTATTGCACTGACAGTAATATCTTAAATAACATAGATATGTAAATGTACATATACATGAATGTATATATATGTGTACTAATTTTATATGTATTCATAAGCACATTATATATATATATATATATATATATATATATATATATATATACACTGTATATTCTTTCATATACACTTGTATTTGTATGTACTTGCTACATATCACACCTAAAATTTTTTCATGCTAATAAATAGTTTTTTTTACAAAGTAAAAGTTCTTGTTAATATTTTTCTGAGGAGCATTTTCAAAACAATTTTAATACAAACATTAAATTCATGTTAATCAAATAATATATTAAAATATCTACATAAGGCAGATTCTTAAAGATAATGTGCAGTGCATTAATAATAATCAACAATGTGCTTTTAAATTTAAAATGTTGCTATGAGAAGTTGTATTTCTACATGCAATGACATCTGTATGCATAAAGATATACTTAAGTCATTGAATGGCCAAAAGTTAAGGACAGTGGTTTTTAGGATGAAAATTCTTATTCCTTTGGTTTCTTTAGACATATGAAGGGAAGTATAGATTGAGTATTGATATGCATCTGTAGTGAAGTATTAAGCTCAGCAGAGCACACAGAGATCAAACTCCCTGTGTTTGCCTAACTGAGCAGCAGTCAAATGTTTTCATCATTGGATTTTGTAAAGAGGCTCTTGATTAATCATGTGAAAGTTCCTATAGCCTTTGCAAGTGGCTGAAGAAATAAGCCAGGGTGATCAGAGCAATGTGTACCTTCTAGGGAATTTCAAAACATATGCTTAGTAGAAACTCCTTGAATGAAAAAGTAAATGAATTCAATAACAGTTTTTAACCTTGGACAAAAGCAATAAAATAGTAGAATTTTAAAAATAAACCAGGTATCAAAGTTTCTTAGGTTATTTGCCTAGTCTCTTTTCTTTTTAGGATGGTTCACTAACATGTGTACTGAAGGCGATTCGTCTGCTTTTCAACTTAGTTAGAACAATGCTGCATAGATGTCCTGTGTGCTATCACTTCAAATTGGTTTTACTGAGTGCATAGTAGGAAAATAAGCTTCATTTCTTTTCTGTTTCTCAATGACCACCCAAAATTTCCTTTTCTGAATGTGATTTGATCTTTTGAGATTCCAATTAAGAATCTTGTTTTACTTTAAGAACATAGTATGGGGCTGGGGATGTGGCTCAAGCGGTAGAGCGCTCGCCTGGCATGTGTGTGGCACGGGTTTGATCCTCAGCACCACATACAAACAAAGATGTTGTGTCCGCCAAAAACTAAAAAATAAATATTAAAAATTCTCTCTCTCTCTCTCTTTAAAAAAAAAAAGAACATAGTACACAGTCAGATCCATAATCCTTTACCTCAAACATATGGCCAGAGATATTTTGTATTTCAAAATTTTGCAAAATTTAAAATGTAATGTTCTATATGTTACATAGAATACTCAGTGAGGCCTGGATCATCATTGAACATATTACCATTTCTATAGTAAAATATTCATAATAACTAGGACAAATAGTAGAATATTCATAAAAACTAGGATAAATAAAGACTATCACTAGGCTACTGCTCAGGTCTATATTTTGTTTTCCTTTCATACCAAGGATTGAACTCAGGCGTACATAACCATTAAGCCACATCTCCAGCCCGTTTTTGTACTTTATTTTGAGACAGAGTCTTACTGAGTTGCTTAAGGCTGGCTTTGAATTCAGCAATCCTCCTGCCTCAGCACCCCAGAGCTTATGGGTGTGTGCCACACTGAGATTATGGGTGTGTGCCACTGTGCCCAGTTAAGGTCAATTTTTGATACCAAATTAATTTTATAAATCTTAGGTCTCACAAAGGTTTCTGGGTTTAAGGACTTAGTATAAAGAAATATGCATGCATATTTAGAAATCTCTTACTATTTTTTCTTTCAAGAGTTATTTTTTTATAAATATTATTTATGGAACTTAGCATTTGATGACTTGCTATACCATTCTCTAATTATATAATAAAGTCTCAGTAAATATTTTCTATGTAAAACGAAGAGAATAAGAGAAAAAATGAAAAGAAAAAAGAAGAAGTAGGGTGGAAGAGAAAGAGGGATAAAGGAAGAAATAAAAGAAAGGAAAAAAAAAAGACGAGAAAAACACAGCCTAGTTTCCTTCTAGGATAGTGGTGCTCTGACACCTTAGTCACAGGTCTTCATAGGACACAATGAAGAATAATGCTCTCTCAAAAACTTGCAGGTTTGGGAAACCCTGGAAAATCTCAGAAATAAGTTCCGGAGAATTTAAATGATTCCCAGATACATATGTAAAATCAAGTGGGATCTGGAACAGACATTTAGAAAGCAAAAACCACACAAATAAAAGCAGGTCAAATGCCAAGATCACAAAGCAAAGAGAAACACAGACTGAAAAACAAGGTGGGGGGGTGGTTAAAGGAGGTGCTCCTAAAGCCAGCATAGGAATCCGAAGCCAAGATGAAGGCTTTTCTCACAGAGACTCAGGTTCACAGAGATGCACAACCTGGATAACAGGTTGCTCTGTTCCCTTCCTGTGAAAAAGCCACAGGAAGAGCCAGATGGCTGGCAAGGACTCACACCAAGCATGCAGTCACATATATATGTGTGTCTGGCCAAGGTTCACAGAACATCAGGATAACAATAAATAAATAAGACAAGCAGAGTTAAGGAACATGACAGCAGCCCCCACATACGTGTTAATACCCGCTCAGCATACAAACATAACCAAATAGAATGCCTACTTGTAGGTTTAATAAAAATACCTCTGGTAGGTCTTTATTGTATCACTTTCCCCCTTCCATCCCTGTCTTAAGCCCCAAAATGACTGTAAGATGGAATAAATTTGGAAAGGAAGAGAAAAAAAATGAAAGAAGTAAGAAAGAAGGAAGGAAAGAAGGCCCCTTTGAGACACCATTTATGCACCACAAGCTCTGTTATAAATTTCCTCATACAAACCTTTCAATTACTGTGTTTTCTCTGATTCCCATAATTCCCAATGTCTTAAAAAGCAAAACAATAATAGTAATAACTATAGTACTGTTTATTCTTGGTCACTGAGTTAATTGGTTCTTATGGTGCGTGAATGTGATGGGCTGTGGACTGAGGACATTTTTCATCGGATGTTTTCATTTTTTGCCTTTGGCAAAAATTCCACCAGTAGTGATAAATAATTCCATACCCCTAAGTGATTATTATTATTATTTTCAAGTGTAAGCCACAGCTGGCTTCTAGCCTGTCAATTCTCTCAGTGTCGCAGATGCTGTGTGCATACCTGTTGACAATTCTGTGGGTGGAAACAGCTCACCATTCCCAGTTCCATTTTTTTCTGCTCTTTCATCCTAATGGTGTCCCCTGAAAAAGCAGCCAGGGAAAGAGAAAGGGACGGACTTAGGCAAAGGTGCAAATAGACAGTGTAGATTTTGCCTGCAGGGTTAGAACACACACCTACTTTTCAGTTATTTTATCTTGCAGCCAACTCAATTATACTAGAGGACTGAATGAAAACACAAGCCTTCCAGTAATTTAAGGAACTACCATAATACCTTGCACACAGTAGGTGCTAAAAACTGTAGAATAGAGGAAAAAAAGTGAATGAGGGACAGGTTTGCTGTGTTCCCTTGTTAATCTATGGGCCTCCACTTCTCTGTCTTACTGGCTTCCTAATCCCTTTTGACATACATATTTCCCCCATCCCCTTGTGCCTACTGCCTTTGCAATGTCCCCTGGCTGGCCTCGATGCAATATTCTACCTGTCCTTAGGTATTATTTTCAACCTCTTACCTCTTTTGCTCTATTAAAATGTGCTCTTCCAGCCAATCACTCAATCTGGACAATGAGTGCCAATCGCTTAATTGGATAAAAAATAGTTTCAAAAGTATTTTCCAGGAAAATAACTGGGTTATTCCTCATCTGTTTCCTTATCTTAAAATCAGCTCAGGGATTCTAAGACAATAAAATTTCTCAACACAAACTGACTGGAGACTAGCTGGACCCAACAGTTATTTAAAAGTGCTGCTAAAATCACATCGTGTACAGATTGCCATCCCCAGGTGTATAAGCCTGGCCATCTGCTAATGCCTAATGGCCCCCCCAATTGAAAACACATTATTTTTAATATAAAGCTAACTCTAATAATTAATGAAAAGTAAAACAACCATAGAAGATTAAAATGATGGAAAATAAAAGTAAAATATGCCTTATAGAAAACAGGGAAACTATTTTTTTTTGGCAAATATATATAGGCAAGGGCTTGCAAGGCAAGCACTCTATCAATGAGATTTATCCCCAGCCCAAATATATAATTTAATTTTTTTTGTCATTCCTAAGCAAATTACACAGCCCTCTAAAGAAACAGGATTATTTTGGGGGGTTAGGGTTAGGGTTAGGGTAAGGGTTAGGGTTAAGGTTAGGGAGGGCATGGGGTACTGTGAATTGAACTCAGAGGCACTCAACCACTGAGCCACATCTCCAACTCTATTTTGTATTTTATTTAGAGACAGGGTCTCACTGAGTTGCTTAGCGCCTCGGTTTTCTTTCTTTCTTTCTTTCTTTCTTTCTTTCTTTCTTTCTTTCTTTCTTTCTTTCTTTTTGTTGTTTTTTTCTGAGGCCATCTTTGAACTCAGGATCCTCTTGTCTCAGCCTCCAGGGCTGCTGGGATTACAGACGTGTGCCACAGCGCCCGGCCAGAAACAGGATATTTTTGAATAAGATTTGTTAGTGTTAATTGGGTATTTCCTCTAAAAACTAAAGAATGGTTCCAAAGAATGCAGTTTTCTGCCCACTTTGAAAATCTAAGCAAATCAAGTCAAAGACTCAGAAGTAAATTATTGGTTTAAAATTGACAACAAATGGTCAGTAGTTTTGTGGGCATAATTGTGGCTAACAGTTTATGTGACTAAAGAAAATCAAGTTTTATTCCTACTTTTCCATTGATCAATTGTGCACCCCTTATAACAGAAGAATATTTTTAAAAATATCTTGTCTAGAGAATAAACAGACAAGAGAGTGTATGTCCCTGGGCTAGTCATTTTAATCACTACCAATCTATAAAGTAAGGGAGTTGAACATGCAGTCTCCATAGTTTCTTATAGTACTCTAATTCTATGGTTCGCTAAATTACCCCAAGGGAGTCAGTAGGTATGTTCTGAAATAGAGATGGAGAAAAGTGGTTGGCCACAGGGAATTAGAGATCAAAGTAGTATCTGTGCCTTGTCTCACTCCCTGTCTTTTCTGTGCTGGAGGAAAGGGGTCAAAGGTTAGTGGTGTCAGGAAGTCTCTCCATGTTGGTGGTACTGCCCCAGGCACCAAATGCCATCACCACTCTCCATGTGCATTATACACCTGAGGTTACAGAACAGCAAAGCAGAGGAGGGAAACACTACTTCAACATCTCAGAGCTAAGTACCCTAAATGACCAGTTCCAAAGCAGTTGTGGTCCACCCATATTCATGTAATGGTTTACATGAAGCCAAGAAAGCCCTTTACTGAATAAGAATTAATAAAACAAACTGAAGGAGTTGCTAAGAGATAAATATTTTCTTACAATAGAAGCAAACATAAAAAATTCTCTCACCAAGCCACCATTATCAGAGACTGTCTTTGGAAGCAGATTTTGTCAACTCTCAAGTGAAACAATGTCTGTTAACTGCAGCATTTCACCACCTTCTATTAACTCACAGAATTTTTCTGCTTAAATTCCCCAAATCAAGTAAGAAAATGATCACTTCTACAATTTTCATTTTAAGAAATTGAAGGAGAAGACAAAAGAGACACTAGCTTCAATTATGGTTTGGGTCACAACCAGCTGTATGACCTTGGTCAGACACTTAGCTCTTCCAGACCTTAGGTCCTCTTTCGAGGCAACTGTGCTAAATAATTCCTAGGAACATATTCCAGACTGAGTGTTCTAATGACTTTGATATACAGTACATGATGGTATTTTCCTCAGAGCTATTTTTAAGTGACAATGAAATTTAGATGGCAAGGGAACTTAGACCTTAATTTTCTAAAACATACTTCTGACATTTGTAAGAAATACTGGCAGACTACCAAAAGTAAAGCATAAGAAATACCAATCCACAGAATGTTAGTATGTCAGGGTGGAAAGGATTTTTCAGCAAGAAGTAACCAGTTTTCTCCAGAAAAGCTGTGATAAGTCAAGTCAGAAAGTTTGGGATGCAAATACAACATGAAAATCTAGCAGACTATATATATTCCAAGGTTAAGGAATGAATACTTTGAATGACTATCATTTAAATGTTTCTTGCTAACTTGTATTGAACACACATTCTGCCAGCCATTGTGATAAGAATTTAGAACAGATGATTTTATTTAATTTGCTACAACAAGGCATTTCACAAATTTGACAATTAAACTTTTCATCAGAGTTATAAATTAGAGAGTAGAGAAGTTTCCAAAGGAGCCCAATTTGACGCTTTCTGGGCAGGCCTTTCCTCATGGAAGTCAAAGCTCACGAGGGCCAACAGCGCTCTGGATTTTCCGGATGCAATACTCTCTCACATCAGGTGGTACCCTGGTTATGTTAGCATTATTCCTTATGGAATTTTCATAAGTGAATGACTTAAAAAAAAACTACCAGTAATAAAATACAGGATCCAACCAGTGTCTATATTAAAGTTTATAATGCTTGGCAAACTTTGGCACTTAATGAAGATGAATCACAAACAGATGACACATTTTTCTATTAGCTTAAAAATATTTTTTTTCTATGATGAGCAATGAACTAAGTTAAGACCATGTCCATGCCTTGGGTAAATTCATTTCAACAACTAAAAACTAATTTTCATCATTCATGTATTAATATTATGATCAGAGTTGCAAAAAAAATCTCGTATGAAAAATATATTTTTTTAAAGATTTCAACTTTCAATGGTCACAAACAAACATATATAAAATTTTTGTCTATATTTAAACAAGAAAATTTGCTCTTTTGGCTGGTGTTCAGCTGCAGCACATTAACATTGAAGGTTTTTAAATAAAATTTAAAGGAAATACTTTAAAGACTTAAAGATTCTTTCCACATGGCATCTTTACTGTGTTTCTGTAACCTCCTCAAAATATTCCTGTCCAGGTATGAGTGGAAGAGGGTGAGTTATTTTCACCTCCAAGAGAAAAAAATGTATGTTTAAAATCTTGCTTCTTGTTTTACTAGTGCCCCCTCTAGTGGGATTTTCACAGTAACACAGAAAACTGGAAGGAAAAAAAAAAAAAAAAAAAAGGAGGTAGGGAGATTTAAAACACCAAGCACATATTTTGTTTGCTTTTTTACATTTCCTTTTTAGAAACATTCTAAACAAAATGATGTGAAATAAACAAACATAATAGTGCATAATAGATGTACAATAGTTTCACAAGCAATTGTAATTAAACAGGGGAGTGATAAAAATCTGTGCTATATTCAGAAAGGGAAACATTTTCAGAAGCAATGTGGCAGACAGACATGAAAACATATTTTACCAGAATTCGCTGTCACTCATTTTGTGACTTGACTTTTTTCCCTGTATCAGCCTATTTGGCATTAGCTTAAAACTTTGCTACCAGTCGCTTTCTTCTCATTTACTTCAAAACTTATTTCCCCACACCCTACTTTTTGCCACCATTCTCTTTTTTAACATCATTAGATTGATTATGTCTTTTATCTCTAACTTTTTCAATTCTGTTTTTTTTTTAATCTGGAAACTGCATTGATGCCTCAGAACCAAGACATAGAAGCAAATTCTCCTTACAATTGCAGAGTAGTCTTTTTCTAATCATTTTCTAGCATCATTTTTTCTTTCACTCAAATTGTATGTTTGTGCCAGTAGGAAAAAAAAAAAGAAAAAGAAGAAGAAAAAAAAAAAAACTACCCCCACCCCAAATGAACATTTTTAACACTGCCTCATAGGATTTTTCCTGGAGAAGTCTTGAGTTTGGTAGATGCATCTTGTTCTACAGGGATCTCTGTCAACTTCTCTTTTTATGCATTTAATGTGCTTCCCTGGTGATAGCCTAGGGGTGCTTTCACTAAACAATTAATGTGAAGCATCTCTTGGGAACCTAATGGGTATTTAGCAATAAGTTCAATTCCAGTGAATTGTATAATGTGATATTTTGACAGTGCATGTAGAGAAGTTGCAGAAAGGTGAACTTTACTCCAAAAAGGTAATAAACTACCCGCACACACTTCTCACCCCTTTGTTACTGTTTGGGGATGAAGGAGAACCAAACTGTAATTTGGAGCATTGTTCTGTGCGTCTGCTTTTGCCTTTGTGCCATAATACACACTACTGTTCACTTTTACTAATGTAATGTACAAGTCTCAATCTATTAGTGAAAGTAAAATTTGCTGTGACATTTTGATTCCAAAGCCGCAAGCAATGAAAGGGGTAGCACTGTATGGGATATTTGTATTATGTTAATAAAAAATGATGCTACCATATGATACTAATACTAAGCAGAGAACATTGATTAGTATTTTCTAGACCAAAGTTACAGTCTAATTTTAGAGTGATGGAATATAAAGTTTTGGATTTAGTCACTGCATCATTTTGATAAATATTTTTTTAAAATGTTGTTCGAATCATTTGTCTTTTGTTAGCCAGAAAAACTAAAATAGAATCAATTCCAAACATTTTGCCCTCTTCAAACTTCCTAAAAATGTAGAAAATTTATATCTAAAGTAAGTTATGTGAGAATATTATGTTTTCCTATCAGAATATCTTTAGTAAAATTACAAGCAGAGATAAACTAATACTTTAGCATATTTCATGAAAACAAGTTGATTTGGATTCAGTATACAATAAAGTGAGGATTTAGATATCATTTTAACTTTGAAATAGATTTTAAGCATTTTCTTAAAATTTTTTTTCAGCTTGCTTGAAGTGTTCAGAAAACATACCCAATTACAATCATATATGTGCTATATTTGTAGACACAGACATAATATAGATGTTTAAATGCTTATTATTTTTAATAAATCTGGCAATTTTTAATATTAATATAAAGCAGTCACCATTTCAAACTTCTATAATTTAAATCCACATAATAGAATTTTTTTCAATTTTGTTTGCTCCTCCAATGACATTTACATTCACACTTTTATTTTATATCCATATCTTTTTTAGTCAGAAAAAAATACTAGATGGAAAACCTGTGAGACAATATATGGCATGCAAATATAAAAACAGCCCCCCAAGGAAGGAGAAATTACTGTTGTATTATCATTGCTGTTATTGCTCCCATATTTTCATGCCCATAGTGATCTATGAATATTTTTGTGGCATATTTAAGAAAATGAATTCAAATTCCACATCTTCTCCATCAAAATTCAAATAATTTTATCAGCTATCCTTAAAAACTGTTATTTCCCAATGAGACCAAATGTGGGCAGTAACAATTACAAATCAATTACCATAAAAACATTTTATCATTTTTGCCCTCCTCTTCCATATCCTTGGGGCTACCAACTGATATTTTCCTATGTCGGGCAGGCTCCTTTTCCTGCCTGTTAAGCTTATTAAGCGGGTGTGCCTGTCTGAATTATTATTGAACTTATGTAGCAAACTCACATGTTGTGAGAAGAATTGCACAAACAGCTGCATCAGTCTATTAAGCATAGCAATTGCATTATGAGGTCAATAAAAGATTGTAGGCAAGATATCTGGAAAGTAATCACTTCTCTTTAATGAATATATAGCCTAGTAATTTCTGAGTGCTGTAGGCATAACAGTGCTATATGTTTTATAGTTTATAAATAAATAGTTATTACCTTACACAAAGAGTAGAAATACATCCTTTGAAAAAAGTTAATTTGTTATAAAGAGGCACATTTTGCTTAAACTACTTACATATAATGGATTATCAAGTAATTCCAATATGCTGTAATTGAGAATTACCTCTTTCAACGTGGAATATTCAATTGCATTTTGTACATCTGGGAGAAAACTGTATTTTCACCTCAGCTATTCTCTTCTACATTAAAAGCATGATTTATGGCATATATTTTATGTAGGGAATAATGGCAATACAAAGTCAACCTTATGTTATGAATAATTTAGAATTATTTCTTTAGTTTAAATATATTTGCATGCAAATTACATGATATAATTATTCTCACATAGCAGTCTGGCTTGCCTTATTTTTTTCCTAGACACCCATTTCTCAAGCTGCAACCTCTGCATTTATTGTCAATTGCCAATTTAAATATGCATATTTTGCATGCATTGTCTCTCTCACCTAAGCAGTATTAAAATTAGAATGTCATGTTATAATATTTATTAGCTGATATTATGAAAGATGACTTCAACAAATGACTGTTTAATCATTGTATTAAATAAAATCATAATAAACTCCTCTTGCTGTTTTGACAGAGAAACTAATTTAAAGGATCTAAAGGGGAAATTTACAAGTATATGGAGCACTCTGATGCCTTTGTGAGCCTTGAAATTTTGAGTATGAATCACAAAGGAAGACAGTATTTTTTTCATTAGCAGAAACTGTGAGGACACAGTAGCAATTTTTAATGCTCTATTTTTTGTATTACCTGTGTATTTCTAAGAAGCCTTAGACTCTTTAAAGTCTTCAAGCATCAACTAGGAATCACTAATGTATGGAGTTGGAATTAAGATCTTGGAAAAATGTTAACACTGTGAAGACTCACTACAGTCTTTAAACCCAAATTTCAGTGTATCTCCTTACTTTTTCCTATTTTCTACATGAAATTGAAAAAAATAAATAAAATAAAAAGCCCCATCCGGGTTTGACAATATCATCAAGTGAACAATTATGTATTCACCTAATTCACAGAACTGGGCATTTCTTGAGCCACAAAATAGGTGAGAGAGAGAGAGAGAGAGAGAGAGAGAAAACAGCTAATGACAGTATCAGAGGCATCATTATGTGTGCAAAACTCACTAGCAATTTTATAACACGCACACTATGTACCCCAGTGCCAGGAGTCATCACACTCTCCAGGGAGGCAGAAGAAAACAAGGATTCTTGTTCTAGTCTTTGCCACCCA
Organism: Callospermophilus lateralis; assembly: GCF_048772815.1. Classification (NCBI taxonomy): domain Eukaryota; kingdom Metazoa; phylum Chordata; class Mammalia; order Rodentia; family Sciuridae; genus Callospermophilus; species Callospermophilus lateralis. Next base: position 104,987,464 of record NC_135310.1, on the reverse strand, counting down.
CCCACTGGAATCCCACAGGATCTGCAAGAGCATTAGCTCCTAATTCCACTTCTGTTTCTAATTTCAGGAAACTTAGACAACATTTCTAATCTTTAGTTCCACTATGCATAAAAGTTCCCCTCAGAAGAGCCATGAGCCCCTTTAATCTTCAGTTTTATTATTTCAACTTGTAGAGGAAAGCAACAATGGCAGAGGAATGTGCAGGTAGAAAACAAAAGCCAACACTGATTAAGTGGCTGACATATTCCTGGCCCTATTTTAAGGGCTTCAAATTATCATGGAGAAGATTGAGATCAGGTATAAGCACAGAAGTAGAAAGTGGCAGAACAAGGATACCAAACTACCCCTTTTGGAGAGATACCTCACCACCACCACCACCTCGCTTCCTCTCTCTCCAGAAGTTCCAGTGGAGGATTGGTTCCATAGGATAGTGAAAAAAGAAAAGCTTTAGCCTGGTAAGCAATTGTTCCCAGAACTATCAAATAAAGACTTTGGTAACATATTGAAGGGTGTTATAAACAATTGTCTCTTGTTCATCTTGGGTCCACCCCTTTAATACCATTTCATACAACCTCACTTAACATTGTTGAACTATGGCTCCACTAATTGTTGTGATTTATATTTCATAGAAAATACCTTATTTAACTATGCAATCAACTAATTATGCTGGCATATTTAAAAAAAATAGATTGCATAAATTTCTTGCCATTAAGCTTCAAAAAAAAAAAGATATCTGAGAGATGAGAGTGAAAAGAGTGAATAATTTGAGCTTGAAATCGCAAGTTCCATTCCTGGATCCATGGCTAATAAGCTTTAAAAACTTGGGTGTCTTAATAGCAATAGGTCTAAATATTCTCATCTATAAAATGAAGCATTTACTCCAGTTTCCAATCTAGCTCTAATATTACATCACAGTTTTCTGACCTCCATTATCATCATAACAGAAAAAACTATTAATTCAAACCTGTGTTTATTTTACTTTTTAGAGCCAAAACAACACATGTTCTTTTCCAACCCATCATCATTTTGACCATTCTGTCTCCCAAGTGACTCATTGGGATGCCTTTGGTGTACCAGAAGATTAAGTTACTATTTATGTCTAATGTACTTATTGAGCACCTACTTTATATTCAAATAAATAAGATATAGCTCCTGCTCTGAAAGAGCTCCCATTCTAGTATAATTTAATATATAAATCACATTTGAAAACATGGTCCCTGTCTTGGAAAAAGCACAATACTTTGGATAATTCTATAGCCTACAACAATGTTTATCAAATTTTTGTTTGTACACAAGGGCTACAGGGGGCACTTGTTTAAAAAATTCAGAATTTGGGTTGCAGCTCATTGGTAGAGTGCTTGACTAGAATGCATGAGGCCCTAGGTTTAATCCCCAACATTGAAAAAAGAAAAGAAAAGCCTACTCTGGTTCAGGTTTAGAACTCAAATACTCCAGGTAATACTGAAGTAAATAGTCTAGGTTTGATAAAACTGATCCAAGGCCTGTCTGAAGTATGCTTAAAAGGACCTATGGAAAACCAAGGTTCATTTATCCAATATTATTCCAAATTTAAGAAAATCCAATTTTTCAGCCATGATTCTACCTAACAGGTCTAGAAATTAAAGGTAGGTTAAAGTTGTCTCCAGATCAACTGATATAAGCGATTAAACCATGTCCTCTTCAATCAGTGTAAGCATGCTAGAAGTGGGTAGAAGATTAAGCATAGAAAATAACAGCTCAGAGAAAAACAATATAGGAACTAAGTTGTTCTGAAATATAAATGATATTAAGTCAACAATGAAATCGAATTCCATGGAGTTCCAACAAATTGGAGAAAGACCAAGAAATCATGTTATGTTCCCAAGTCAAAAAAAAAAAAAAAAATTGATCACTTGTGCAATTTTTATAATTAAGTTTACAATTTGGAGAGATTTTATTTAACATTTAATCAATTAAAAGATCATTATTTTGTGAAACAGAGCAAGGGATCTCTTCCAATTTGGCTTCAATGAATGGAAATATTTTTCCTGGCAAATCTTTAATCAAGGCAAAACATACCAGCATTTAGGAATCATAGAGAATTTAATGATTGCATCTGGGTATTTTGAAGGCTAAAGAAGTATAGTATACTGCAGACATATCTACAGATACAGTATTTTCTACTCTTCACCTCTGTCACAGCCACTACAGTCCCATATGGTTTCAAAATTACAATTACTTCTATGACGGACATTCCTATAGATATTACTGCTATTATTACTGCTACTATTATATCACAACTTCTTCACATAAAAGCAATCTAAAATGTATCTGTTGTATTACATCTACCTTGTGAGATAAGTCAGACATTCTTGTCTTTGATTTACAAATAAAAAAGTAGGACTCGGATATATTAATAAACATACTCTCAGTTTGCAAGTAATCTGCAGTAGTAGTAAAATTACCAAACAAAAAGGGAAAAATAAAATACATTTCAGAAAGAGGAGGGGGTAAAAATGATTGAATATGAAAAACCTTGGTCAGGAGAAGCAACTGGTTCTTAATGTGTAGAACTTAACATGTGAGTGGAAGTTTTTCTAAGACCGACCAAAATTAAGGACACTTCCTTTCCCTAGGCCCGTTCATTCTTCAAATCTTTTCAAGATTTTGAAACAAAAGATTCAAGAATCAGAGAATGACTGGCCCCAACATTCATAAGCCCTGTACTACACCTCAAATTTATTCAATATCAAAGAATATTCCAACGTTAGGGTATTCAGCACTGCCTCCAGCCCTCTGCTCAGATCATGACTCTTCTAAAACATAAATACTTCCAAACTCAAGAGCTGGTGTGTGTGTGTGTGTGTGTGTGTGTGTGTGTGTGTGTGTGTGATTAGAGCTGATAAACCTGGATCTGGTTTCAGCTTCTAATCTAGGCCCTCATAGAGGTTCTAAGAAACAGATTTGTTTTAATATTTTTTTCAAGGGCAAAAAGTGTGAGCTTTTGCTAAAATCCAGTAATTTCCTTTCGCCTGATTTGGGATACAAGGAGACAATTTTCTCCTAATTTATTTATGAATGTTTGAATTTTCTCCAATATTTCAATTGAATGTATTAAAGAGAAACATCAAGCAGGGTCCCTAGACAACTTGTGTTTAAATGGGATGCTATGGAATGTTATTTATGCCCCCTTCATGTGAATACAAAGCATTGGTTTTAAGAAAGAATAATGGTTATATGGCATTCTCTGCTTATGAATGTTGGCCATAATCTACTAGCCCTCTCCCTTCTGGACATGAAGCTATTCAGATATGATGGTACCATGAATCTCAAACTCCCTTTGAGTACTTTTATAAGGATCTCATAGCAAGGGATACATTAATTATGCTCCCCTTTGTACCCATATCCCCTTTCTGACAGGTGCTTCAAACAAGGTTCACATAACGTACACCAGAAAATCCCCCACTCAGCCACACATTATTGGAAGCATAACCATCTAATACACAAAACCATCTAATACAAGGATCAAGATGGACTTACATAGCAGTGTATTGGATATAATGAATAAGTGTTAAAATCTTTTCAATCCTAGCCTTGAAAGATATGGAGAGAGGAAGAAATAGCAAAATGAGTGAAAAACAAATCATCTTCCTTATGATACACCATGAGTGCAATTTCTAGATTAACAGAATTTCTTGCAGTTTAAATATAAAGAAGGAATGTTATTACATAAGGGAAGCACTATGTGTGACACATCATTCCAACTTCATTAGTTTTTAGATAGGAAAACTAAGACCAAGAGAAGAGTATGTCAAACAATAGGAGTGCTCACTTCCTAGTCTGTTTGTGGAATAATATGAATTATCTATGTGAAAAATCTTTCAATACGTATTGCAAAGACATTTCTTTTATATTCAAATACATAATCATAAATCACAAGCCACACATGAGGTAGCATTTAAGATTCACCTTGGTCTAGGATGGATTTTGCTTTTACTTGAATATTTATGCATCCCTTGCAAGATCTCTTATATTCTTTGGATTTTTATATTGTACTCAAATTCCACATCCCAGCTGAGCATCTAATATATACAGTAATGTGAGAAAAAAAACATAATAAGTTGAAAATATTTTGTATTAAATGCATTTAATACACCTCACCTACCAAACATAGCTTAGCCTGGCCTACCTTAAACATGCTCAGAAACATAATCAGACTACGGTTGGACAAAACCATCTAATACGAAGCTTATTTTACAACTAAGTGTTGAATATCCCATAAAATTTATGAAATAGCATATTTAATGTGAAAAAAACAGTATGAGAATATACATACACTTTTGCACCATCATGAAGTAAAACAGCCATCAGTCAAGAACCCCCTATCTGTGGTGGAGCCCAGGCTCCATGAACTGGCAGAGTTTCAAAATCCTGGCTCTACCCACTCATTGCCTGTGTGACCTTGGGAATAATAATAGTAAAATATTTACTGGATACTTTCTAATGATGCATTTACTAAGATTCAAAAATCATATAATGTTATACTTTAATATATTAAATTTACATATCTTTTCCCAACTCATCAAGGATAATTTGCATCCAGGACATATAAGAGAGAAGGTCTAATTTGTCATACTGCCCTCTAGTGAGATAAGGTAGTGTTATATTAATAAAATCCCACCATAAGATTAGTTTTTATTCTACACATATAAATTTAGATAGAGCAGGGACCAAATTATCATCCCAGATATGACCCCAAAAATCCTTTTATTATACTTAATATACAAAATAAGTTTCTGTCATTTCCCTAACACTGGCAGAAAAAAGAATCTATATATTGTTTTTAAATACAGTGAATAAAGTTTAAAGAGATGAGAGAATTTTCAAAGTATTTGCACCAAGGTTGTGACAGAACCTGGACTAAGAGCCAGATATCTTGTCTTTATCTATTGTACAATTTCTTCAAGATGGCACCATAGACTTTTATCACCATTAAGTCACTTGTCTCTGGTGGGGGTCCTTTGGAAGGAGAGTATAAAGCTATATCAGTTATCTGATTGCTTTTAAAAATTATAATATAACTTACACACATAATAAAGATTTTCCTGTCTATAATAATTGCTATATGAGAGTCGTTTGAAACTCAAAAAGTATATTGTTTTGCATTGTTGGCTTTTGAGCACAAAAGTTTATGAAAACTTGTCCTTGTGCAGAAGAGGTCTTTCTATATATCATTTACTTTTTAAGCAAGTCCAAGAAAGGGAGAGATCTGAAGCAACTTTTGACACCATTCAAGCTCTCTATTTAAAAACAATGCATTTTTTTTTTTTTTGCTTTTCAAAGATGAATGTGGCCTCTGAGAAATGTGTGATGTTTGTTTTTTAAGGCTGCCAATATCCATGAATAGTAAGTTCAATAAGAGGTAAATATACATATTTCTAGTTTTCTGTTTCCTTTCTTTGTGTGAAGTAGATCTGCAAAACTTTACAGTATATGTCCATTGCTTACAAAATCTATCTTTCCATTAAAAAAAAACTTAACTGTTTGAATATGGATTTTGTCTAGAAATATTTAAAAAGCAAATTGCAGGATTTCAAAATTCTTTCATCAGCTGTTCTCACACTCCATTCCTAATCTCGCACCTGGTAAGGATTGCAGTATATATTTCTATCTTGGTATGTCACTCTACAAGACTGAGCTTGTCAAATGCTAAATTTAAAGTTATTCTAGGGGTGCTCATTCAGGAATCATACTCCCTAAATTACAAAATAAACAAGATCAAGTCAGGTAGTAAACTCAGTAACAGAAGATCATTCAAGAAAACACATAGGCACATCTGAATGTATCAATCCAGAAGCATAGTCCAAAGGATAGAGCCAAGTCAGAAATCACAAAATATATGGACAGGACCAATAAGACAGCTCTGGTAAATATTATTCTATCAGTCTACAGGCTTATACTTAGCATTTATTGATCTAGTCACTAGAGATAGCAGGTTTCTTCTCAGGTACTTATTAAAGAAATCGCTTGTTTTTTGAAAAGTTGATGAAGGGAGGGCAATGGATGATAATCATGTCTATGTGTTTAATCCATGAAGTGTGCATACCAGAATCAGAAGAAGAAAAGTAGTGCTTATGAGTGGATGATACCTGATACTTATTATCTAGATGCCTGAGTGTTAAACATTCTTCCAACTGAAGTTTCAAACCAGCTTCTTTTATTCTCAAAAGTAGAAGATGAAGAAATATTTCCCAATTCATTTTATGAAAATAGTATCTCCCTGAAGTCAAAACCAGAAGTTTTTTTTAAAAAAAAAAAAACAATAAACCAATGTAGACACAAAACTCCTTAATAAAATATCGTTAAAATAGAATTCAACAATATGTATAATGCATTATACACCATGACTACCTAGGGTTTATTCCAGAGATGGGAAACTATATTTACAACAAATATAATTCCCCATATTAGTAGGTAAAAGAAGAAAATGACAGAAATATGTAAGTAATGCAGAAAAAAATTGATGAAACCGTATCAAATTATGATTTTAAAACTCTCAGAAAAATAGAAATTAAATGGAATTCGCAAATTTTGCAAACTTGACAAAGAGCATGTGTGTGTGTGTGTGATAAAACTATAGGCAGCATTTTGTTTAAATAAACTAATCTAAAGCAAGCACAAAGGAAGAAAATAATAATAAAAAATGCGTTTTAAATTGAGAAGATATGAAAATATATTAGGAAACACTAGGACACATGAGAAACATTAGGAAAAAAATCATTGAAACCAAATGGTTCTTTGAAAGAATCTGTACAATTAATAAACCTCTATCTGGATTTATAAAGAAAAAAGTGGATAAGATGAAAGTTATAAAAATCTGGTATGAAAATTCTATAGACATTAAATGGATAACAAGATATTTAAGTTTTTAATCTTTGGCATTACAAATTACACACAACAATTATTTGGCATTTCAAAGTTCTGTATGCCAGAAATTCATATGGACTCACCTGGATTTTTCTTTAGGGACTCACAGGCTGAAGTCAAGACATTGGCCAAGCAGAGCTCTTATGTGAAAGCTCTGGGGAAAACTTGCCTCCAGCTCATTCACCTTGTTGGCAAAAATCAGGTCATGGATACTGTAGAATTGAGGTTCCTATTTCCTTGCTAGCTTCCGTGGAGATTTTGCTCTGCTTCTAGAGTCCACTCACATTTCTCTTCACAGGCACTCTCTCCATCTTTAAACCCTCAATGATTCATCAATGAGTCCTTCTGATGCTTCAATATCTCTGACTTTATCTAATACTATCAATAGCCAAAATCTTTCTGCATTTAAAGGATGCATCACTTAGGAATGCACCAACCAGATAATCTTACCATAAGATCCACTGCTTGGTATCTTTAAGTGCATCTGAAACATCTCTTTGGCTATGTAACACAATCTGGCTGTGGGAATAATGACCCATCATACAATTTTTGTTAATTTAAAAGCAAGTATCACTGGGGACTTTTCTTAGAATTTTGTCTACCACAAAGGAAATATTATAAACAAGTATATATCCAAATACTTGACAATTTATATCTAATTGGTAAATTCCTTAAAGGAATTTACCAATTATATATAAATATGAAATAGATAAAACTGAATATTCTAAAAATCACTAAATATAAAATAGATAAAATTGAATATTCTGGTATTTATTAAAGAAACATAAATTAGAGTTTAAAACCTTTCAAAAAAAGAAAACTCTATACTTAAAATAGTTTTTAAAAAATATTTCTTAGTTGTAGATGAACACAATATCTTTATTTTATTTATTTATTTTTCTGTGGTGCTGAGGGTTGAACCCAGTTCCTCACATGTGCTAGGCAAGTGGTCTGCCACTGAGTTACAATACCAGGCCTCAAAATATTTTTACTGACATATTTGACCAGACATTTGATGATGAAATAATATCAATTCCACAGGGTCTTTTAGAATACAAATGATGTGAAACTTTGCAATCCATTTTATGGCATTAATATTACCCTATGCCAAATTAATATTACCCTATGTGTGAGAAAATAAAAAGACTGATACTCTTTATGTGATTATACACACAAAACCCTTCAATAAAAATACTAGCAAACTAAATCTAGTAATACAGCAAAAAATATATTAGATTCCTTCCAAACGGATATTATCTGAGAATGAAAGGCTGCTTCAACTTTCAAAGAAAAAAAATCAACCAATGTAATCCATTTAACACCAGGGTAATGACTAAAAAATTCATGACCAACTCAATAATTGAAAAAAAAAAAACTTAGCAAAATCCAGCATCTACTCCTGATGAAAACTCTCACAAACTAAGAACAGAGGGGATTTTCTTCAATTTGATAAAAATGATTTTTTTTTGGTTTAGACATCTTTGTACTTACATCTAAATAACTGTACTTAATGGCAAAAGGCAAAAGATTGAATGCTTTTCCATAAGATTAGCAATAAGTCAAGAATACCCACCCTCAGTACCCATATTTCACTTCATCCTGGACATCTTTACCAGTGCAGCCAGATAAGAAAAAATAACTTAAGGCCATACATATTAGAACAGAAAATCATAAAACTTTATTTATACTTAGACAAAAAGTTTAGCTACATAGACAATCAGATGGAGTCCACCAATCTGTAAGAACTAATAAGTGAGCTTAACAAAGTCACAAGGTAATACCCTTAATATTTAAAAAGTCAACTAATTACAATCTTATATACTTGAAAAATGATGAGAGAAGGTTTTTAATATTCTCACAACATAAAGAATTAAATATGTGAGGTCACATGCTACTGTTTGGATCTGAAATTTCTCCCAAAGATCCATGTGTTAGAGGCTTGGTTTCCATTCTGAAGTGTTATTGGTAGGTGGTAAAGCTTTTAAGAGGCAAAGCCTAGTTGTAGGAGTTCACTGCGGGCATACCCTTGAAGGGGGGTATTGTGAACCCAACCTTTCCTGTCTTTCTGTATCTCCCAGCTGCCATGAAGTGAAAAGTTCCTTCCTTCTTACATCCCCACCATAATGTACTGCCTTACCATAGACCCCAAAGCAACAGAACCAAATGACATTACTTGGCTGATGCTTCTGAAACTGTGAGCCAAAATAAAACTTTCCTCTTAAGTTTATTTATCTTAGGTACTTGTCATAGTAATAGAAAGCTGACTAACACATTAAGCTTAGGTAAAATAGATTGATTAAGCCATCCCACAATGTACAAATTTTCCCTTTTCCCCAGTTCACTTTCCAGTTTTGATTACTTGTGGCCAACCTTGGTCCAACATCAAACCATCAATATCATGGCTTAAAGATGCAGGATTACTTGATGCAGATATTTTTCCTTCTAATCTATCAATACTAGTTCAGTTCTAAGTCACAGTTCCTACATCACACACCTCATTTCATCTCATCTTGTAGGCATTACATGATCTCACATCATTGCAAGAAGAGGAAAGACAAATATAAACATAAAGAATATTTGGGAGAGAGAGAGATACCACAATTATATAACTTTTATTATAGTATGATATTAAGATTATTCTATTTTATTATTAGTTATTGTTGTAAATATCTTACTATGACTAACTTATAAATTATTGATACTTTTGTAGATGAAAAAACAGTATACAGTACATAGGGTTCATTGCTATTTACAGTTTCAGGCAACCACTGGTATAGTATATCCTCCATGGATACCTGCGGACAACTGTATATATATATCAAAACATCATGTTGTACCACCTAAATGCATATAATTTGTATTTGTCAATTTACATAAATGAATAATCAATTATGTTTTTATTCATGAGCAATGGAATATCAGAAATTTTTTAATTTCCATTTTATTATACCTTCAAATTCATAAAATATTTTAAATATTACAATATATGTGAAATGTTATTATGCTAAAGCTGAAATAACACCCATCAAAAAAATTGAAGTAATCCAAAATAATAGAGCTCTGATATGTTCACTGAATGGATGACTCAATATTTTAAAGATGTCAGTTCCCACGGCGAGGCATCTAGGGCTGTAGCTAAATGGTAGAGCACTTGCCCAACATACATGAGGCATTAGGTCCAATTCTCGACACCACCAAAACAAAAACAAATCAACAAACAAGTCAGTCCTTCCCCAAATTACTTATTGGTGAAATGAAGTTCTATTCAAAAATCTTAGTAGGATATTTGTTAAAATCAGTCAATTGTTTCTATAATTTATAAGGAATAAAAAGAGACTAGATGAATCAAAAACTATTGAAAAGTAAGAACAAAATTGGATGAAGTACAGTTACTCAAGATAAGTAAGTTCTGGAGATCTAATCTAGAAAAATGTGACTATAGTTATCAATAGTGCAGTGTATGCTTAAAATGTGCTAAGAGGGCTGATGTTAATTATTCTTGCCATCATAAGTACAGAAAAAGAGAGAGAAGGGGAGGGGAGGGAATGGTATTTATGTGAGATATTTACACAACAATATGCATTTTCCAGAATTATATAGTAAAATACCTGAACTATGCTCTACTTTAATAGAACCTTAATACGAATAAAAAAACTTCATAAACATCAGCTGAAGAACAACTCCTTTGCAAAATTATGAAGTAAATCATTTTTGAGAGAGAGAGAAAGAGAGAGAGAATTTTTTAATATTTATTTTTTAGTTTTTGGTGGACACAACATCTTTATTTTATTTTTATGTGGTGCTGAGGATCAAACCCAGCGCCCTGTGCGTGCCAGGCAAGCTCGCTACTGCTTGAGCCACATCCCCAACCCTGAAGTAAATCATTTTAAAATTCATTTTATAGTTATTTATAATCTATACTATTCCATCACCCCTATGTAACATTTCTTCCAACTTCCATCTCTGGGTAAACCGGGCTTGTGAGATTTCTTTCCTCATAACTTCTCAGATATATCCTTTTAAAATCACTATGAATCCAGTTAATTCCCAGAACCATAATTCTGTCATAATTCTGTCATCATAATTCTGTCTCAAATCACTCTGAGGGCCAGGAAGAGGATTTTTCATACTTGGGCATCTTTTATTGGACTCTTCAAATTATATCATACCAGTGGGCAATTCCTCATTATATTGATGCCACATCAACTTCAAAAACCAGTGCTGCAAAGAAAAGATTGTGAGTTAAATAATTTCTAACCTGAAGCACCTCTTATCCACCCCACATTTCTCTTTTTCATAGTTCTTTTTTTTTTTCAAAAATCACATTTGCTTTTGTTCTCTGGACTCAGGCACATTGGGGTTAAAAATACCAGCTTGTTCTCATTAGCTTTTTATCTTTAGCTAAACTACTTTTCTTCTTGTTTGTTCTTTCATATTTAAAGAAAGAAGTGGATTACATCTGTGTCATAAAGACTTTACAAAGATTAAGTGAGATAATATAAATAAACGTGAGTACAGGATCTAATACACATTTAAGTGATAAATGATAAGTACTCCTGTTCTTATTACCACTAATATTACTTATTCCAATTAAGTACATCTATATATGTATTTATAATCCTTACTAAATAAAGATGGAACTACGTGCCATGTAAAAACAATTTAGAGTTACTTTTAATTTTAAAATATTTCAATTTAAGAGTTGCTTTCTAATGTATGTAAAGCACCAATAATGATTGCCTAATGTGGCTGACTTTAAGACACACATTCTTAGTAACTAAGACTTAAATGCCACACTTGTAAATGCTATATCATAGACAGGATGATATTCACTCAGTTGAATAATATTATCATTATCACATACACTTTATGATATAAATCTCTGCATATTCATCAAAATTTGTTTATTTTTAAGAAATGACAGTTATTATGGCATTTTTAACTTATTTTCTTAGGAATCCAGCACTTTGCTCTGACTCCAGACACCATAGGCTACCACTAAGAGTGACTATAGCAACTGAGTTGGTGCCCAATCCTAATAACTTAACAAGAGACATTGTGACAAGAGGTATCAGGAGGTACTGTTGCCACAGACAGCCTCAGAGAAGTTAGTGGTTGCTTAGTAACCTGCTCTACTGAATGAGGAAAGCACATGAAAACGTAAGAAAGTAACAGGGGCTAACAAGAGTTCACACTTTCTCCAGGGAGTAAGAGAGGGTGAGATACAGTTGTACTTTTCCAAGAAGGGAAAAAGCTCAAAATCCATTGTATCTTCAAAGATTACATTATATAATTCCTGCCACCATCACTTGTAAAACACACATCTGACCTTTTCTATGGAAAAGAGCAACGTATAAAATTAATTTTGACTGATAATCTTAATTTGCTAGTAAAAATTCAACAGTTAATTAAATATTTCCTTAAAATTCTCTATAGGCATATATATATATATATATATATATATATATATATATATACACACACACACACATATATATATATATGAAGCAAAAATAAAATGAAAACAAAAGAAACATTTTTTTCTTGAAAAAGTTTTATTTTGGTTTTATTGATTCTTATTTAATAATAAGCATTTTATCATAATTCTATTGATGTATACTACATAATATTTTATCATACCTACATTATTTTGGTGCTAATGAATTACTATTATATAATTATATAATTATACTATAATATAATTACTATATAGTAAATCATTAGCAGCTTCTGATATTAATTATTGACCAACTCTCTGAGGGCTGTAACTTAAATTTTATTTATAAGATCACTGAAATGGCACCAATGTGCAGGTTTAAAAAGTCTTAGATTAATGAGGAGAGGTATAATCATTACTGAACTCAGCACAGTTTTTTCCATATTAAATCCATCTTGTTGTCATATTTTGCAACACTGAAAAATTCCACTGAGGCTGGGGTTGTGGCTCAGTGATAGAGCGCTCGCCTAGCATGTGTGAGGCCCTGGGTTTGATCCTCAACACCATACAAAAATAAATAAATAAACAACAACAAAAAAGGTATTGTGTCTAACCAAAAATAAATATTAAAAAAATTCCACTGAGTCAGTCCCATGAAAAACAAGTTTTGATAAAGAGAAATTAACAAATTCTTTCAAGAGTATTAACTCTCACTAGTAACCCTGAGCATATAGATACCATAACTTCTGTAATTTTTTATAACTTGTAATACAATTCTGCTTAGGCCAGAAAAAAAATAAAGCAAAAAGAAAACTAAAACAAAAGAAACATAATTTTTTTCTTGAAAAAGTTATATTTTGGTTTTATTGATTCTTCCTTATTTAATAATAAGCATTTTTATCATAATTCTATAGATGTATACTACATAATATTTTATCATACCTACATTATTTTGGTGCTCAGGGCCTCTCTGCTTTGGCTTATGAATTTTTGAGGATAGTTTAAAAAACTTAGAGAGAGGATTTGGGTAAAGGGGGTTCATATATGGGCCCCTTCAATGTATGCACAATTGGAGTCAAACTACTTTAGAAAAGATAATCATAGGAGCAAAAGTAACGGTATTTCAAAAACAATAAGATACCAAGGCCATCACTGCAAACACTAGGAAAAAATGTGAAAATGCTGTTATAAATTAGTTTACTAGCCCATGTGCACATGGAGCTTTAAAAGGAACTAGGAAGAGTATACATTTCAGAATCAGAATACTTTAAATTGCAAATGGAAAATAGTTTTACAACCACCCATGTGGTTATTTATGAAATATTTATTGAGCTACTTCCTCGTGCCCATATGTAGATATATAGAGTTGCACATTTTAAAAATGAAGCCACTAAACTAATTACATTATTTTAATATCTTGAAATGGTTGACTTAACTTAGAAACAACGAATACATAGAAGAAAATCAATAGCGTTTTGCCTTTTAATTTTATCATATAAATTATATATATATATATATATATATATATATTCATCTAATACCTTTTTTCCTCAAATTTACTTCTCACTTGTCTCCAGTATAGTTTTATTATTTAGGGGGTCTTACTAAGAGATATACTGGGCTTTCAGGCTTCAGCAGCAGCTGGGTGTCAGTCTAGTGATACCAACAGGAAGCAATGCTGGAAAAGATGGAGGTCAGGAACAAGAGAGAAGACATATGAGCAGGCATGAGATGATGGCTACTTCTATTTAAGAAGTAAATATAACTAAGTGGAAGCTCTAGCCACACATATGTGCCTAGTAAAACCGTGACTTAATTCTTGAAAAAATTCTGTCTACCTGGACATACGTAATTATATGATTTTCTCGTGCTCTGCCAAACTACTTCTTATCACTTCTTCTGACTTAACTAAACTCAAAACCTTAGCCCACTCTCATTCTCAATTCATGATCTAATCCAGCTCAGTCACCTACATGTTCTTCAGGTCTACATGGGTATGGGGAATTTTAAATTCCTGTGATTTATAAAATGGATAACCAGGGAATCTAGAAGCTGCAATAGGTAAGATATGAAAGATGTGGACTACATGCAAGCAACACTGTTTATGTTAAGGAGCAGTCCTTAAGAATATTTGACTCTTGGGCTGGGGATGTGGCTCAAGCGGTAGCGCGCTCGCCTGGCATGCGTGTGGCTCGGGTTCGATCCTCAGTACCACATACAAAGATGTTGTGTCCGCCTATAACTAAAATAAAAAAAAATAAACATTAAAAAAATTCTCTCTCTCTCTCTCTCTCTCTCTCTCTCTCTCTCTCTTTGAAGAAAAAAAGAATATTAGACTCTTTTTGTCATGAGCTTCTATAATTTTGATGAAAAATAAACACTGCATTAAAAAGTGACAAAAAATCTACATGTCCTTTTCTTTTTTTCCATATTTTTAAAAATTTTTGTTTTAATTAGTTATACATGACAGTAGAATGCACTTATATACTTTGATATATCATACATGGATGGGATATAATTTCTCATTTTTATGATTATACGTATTGTCCAATCACATTGGTCATACAGTCACATACATAAATAAAGTAATAATGTCTGTTTCATTCTACTATCTTTATAATCCCCACATCCCGTGCCTTCCCCTCCTTTCATTTCCCTCTACCTAATCTAAGGTAATGCTATTCTTGTATATAAAGTATGTTACACCCAATTCAAGTCTTCATACATGTACTTTGTATAATGATGTCCATCACCTTCCTTTCTTATCATCCAATTTAAGTCAAAGAGAAAAATTTTAGTTCTAGCAGACAAAAAGTTACTGATCAACTGCTTTCTTTCAAACACATATAAACACACATACTCATGTGAGTTCAGTGGGGTCAATTTTGGAATGACAGTTCATAGCAAAAATTAAATAAGGGAAAGTCACTGTCATAAGTATCTAAAAGAAGCTTTAAGAGGATATTCAATCAATCAACAAATATGTGAAAAAATGCTCATCATTTCTAGCAATCAGAGAAATGCAAATCAAAACTACTCTAAGATATCATCTCACTCCAGTCAGAATGGCAGCTATTATGAAGACAAACAACAATAAGTATTGGAGAGCATGTGGGGAAAAAAGTACACTCATACATTGGGACTGCAAATTGGTGCAGCCAATATGGAAAGCACTATGGAAATTCCTTGGAAATCTGGGAGCGGAACCACCATTTGACCCAGTTATCCCTCTCCTCAGAGTATACCTAAATGACTTAAAATCAGAATACTACAGGGACACAGCCACATCAATGTTTACAGCAGCACAATTTACAACAGCTAAACTGTGGAGCCAACCTAGATGCCTTTCAGTGGATGAATGGATAAAAAAAAATGTGGAATATATACACAATGGAATTTGTATATAAAAAAGAATAAAATCATGTCATTTGCAGGTAAATGGATGGCATTGGAGAAGATAATGCTAAGTGAAGTTAACTATTCCAAAAAAACAAATGATATAAGAAGGCTGGCTCATAGTGAGGTAGGGAGGGGGAGCATGGGTGGAATAGATAAATTCTAGATAGAGCAGAGGGGTGGAAGGGAAAGGGAGCAGGCAGGGGATTAGCAAGGATGGTGGAATGTGATGAACATCATTATCCAAAGTACATGTATGAAAATACGAATTGGGTGTCAACATACTTTGTATACAAAACAGAGATATGAAAAACTGTGGTATATATGTGTAATAATAACTGTAATGCAAAAAGAACAAAGTACAAGTATGAAGACATGAATTAGCGTGAACATACTTTATATACAAAGATATGAAAATTCATGTTCTATATGTATAATAAGAATTGTAATGCATTCTGCTGTCGTGTATTTAAAAAAAATAAAATCAATTTTAAAAAACACTATGTCAAGACAAACTTACAGAATTTTGTATAATACCAAGTTTTATAAATGTTTGAAAACTGTATTTTTAGGGTTTTTTTCTTTTAAAAAAGACCACGGAGCACAATGAATTATTACTAGATTTATTGTTATTGTTCACATTTATATTTACTGATTATAGATATATAACTTAAAATTGTATAATGTTTCAAAATTATCTTCTCTTATATAAAAATATAAATTTATTCTACAAGCATTCACATCTTAAGAATACATAAAGGTATACCTACAAAACTTCAGTTTTGTAGGTATGCATTTATGTTTGGCATATCTCTCATATGAATTTTGTTTGGCATATCTCTCATATTAATCAGAGCTCTCTGGAGAAACAGAAAAAGAAGATGGTACATACATATGTAATATAACATATATAATTATTTTAAGAAATTGTGCATAAGATTGTGGAGACTTGGCAAATCCAAACTGTGATGAGATGCACAGGAAGGCTGCAAACCCAGGGAAGGGCTGAAGTTCCAGTCTGGAGGTGTTCCCTGGCAGAATTCCTTCTTGCTTGCAGGAAGTCAGTCTTTGTCCTATTAAGATCTTTCACTGACTGGATGAGTGTCACCTGCATTATGAATGATAATCTGTTTTACTTAAAGTCCACTAATTTAAGTTTTAATCTCATCTAAATATACTTCCACTGAAGCATCCAGAATAATATTTGAGCAAATATCTGGGTACCATTGCCTAGTCAAGATGATATAGAAAATTAACTATCATAGCATTAAGTTTTTAACTGACTTTGAAGATGTTAGGGAAATAACTCTTCAAGCCAGGGGTTTGTTGTTCCTCTAGACCAAACAACAAGAGAGAATGTGACAGCAGGTATGACACCAATGGGTTACAAACATTGAATGTAACACTCACATCTCTTGACAAAAGGGCCAGCCCCAGCAAAGCACTAAGAGCTAAGGTCCCTACCTGTCTGCATTTTCCCATTCGTAAGTAGCTGTTTCATCATTAAAGAAGTCTGTATAAACTGAGTCAAATGTCCCTGTCTGCCAACATGATGAGAGAGACATTAGACGTGATGTGACACTGGATGCAGAAATTTCCCATCCCCAATTCTCACAAGCACTTCACTTTTTTAGTTTTCTTTAACCATTCTTCTTTACTTTTTAGTATGGAGTCATCCACAGAGCTTTCCAAATATTTCCAAGCTATCATAGCCTGTGCTCTCCTTCCTAGTGCAGAGGAAATGACGGGTGAGGATAATCCTCAAAATTGAGAAGCAGGAAAAATGCATTAAAATAATAATTTGAGAGTGAATAAAGGTTTTGAATTAATAGACAGTAATTTCATGTTGCATACAAATTTAAATAGAATTTTATATCCCTTATATTTATACAACAAGTTTGTTTTTCTTAAGATATCATCAGAAAGCATCCAATTTGACAGAGTATCTGTGTAAGGAGATTCAGAGAGATCACAAACAAGTATGTTTATTAAACCCAGAGGAAAACTTTGGTTCTTCATTGAGGGAGAAATAAAACAATGAAATTTGTTTTATTTCCGAAATTAATTTTAATGCCATTTTGCGGAATATGTTATTTCCTTGAATGAATATGCATATTATTCTGAAAATAGAAACTTCAAACTTTGATCTTCATTAAGACGTTAGCATATGATATTAATAATGATATGGAATGATAAAATAGAAGATGAACACGAAACAAAAAGCTAGTTCAGAGAATAATTTATTCAGTGGCCAGCAAACAGGGATTTGTAGTAATCTAGCCTAGAGGAAACAGAGGTTGAGATGAGCTTCTGGGACTCTGAAGTAATGACATAGATGACCAAAGCTGAACTTTAACAGAAATAAATAATTTGCTTCTTCTCCCCAGTCAAACCCCAAGCCTACAGGTTTAGTAGCTATGAGCTTAACAGCAGGCTTCAAAACATGAAAAAGGATTCAGTGAAACATCAAAGAACAACACAGATTCTTAAAACACTACCTTAGTGACTGGTCCAACTATAGTAAAGGATACTTCATGAATGATACCCCCTAACAGCCAGTGCATGTGACACTTAAACTTCAAGTCAGAGAGCGGATACAATTGCTGAAAGTATTAACTGATAGTGAATTTGTGAGCTAATGTAAGCACACTTTCAATTCAGATATATCCTTTTAATATTCAGGAAACATTCTGTGATAATTCTATAGAATTTTCAGTTAAGCAAAAAATTTCTGCATCCATTTCCATTGTGTAAGTAGTAATGAGAGTCAGGTGCCCAGCTGGGGAGAAATTTTGTTTCCTTACATATGGAGGAGGCTATTTATATTTTTCTTTTTGTGACCAGTTCTTGTCAATGTAATATTAGCAGAGGTAGTACATGCCTCTTCCAGATGTTTAAGAGTAAACACGACTTCTCTCTATTTACCTTCCACTAAATGAAGACGACTATAATACAGTGTGCTTCATGAATGATACTGCCTAATAGCCCAGGAAGATTCTGAAGCCCAAGGAGACAGCACTGTCTAAAACGGTAGAAGACTGGATTCCTGAATCACCATGTGGAGGAACTCTCCCTTCACTAATCAGGGATACCTTTGTTATATTATTATGTATTAAAGAAAATAAGCTTTTATTGATTAAAATAATTTTCTGGAATCTTGGAGTATGTTTATTACAGGTCTCTGCCCTAACTGGTAAAGGTCCTGCCTAACTAGTAAGTTTTTGTGAACCACTAAGGCTTCTCTCGCACCATCTTAGTGAAAGCAATTATATTTTTTGAAAGTCTGTGAAATAACATTAATCCAGTAGTGTCCTGGGCCATGAAACAGGGAAGTCTTAAAGGAAAAATAAGATGTATTAACTTTATAGAAGGAACGAGGTCAGAGTCATGGAGGGATTTTTTTTTTTTTTTTTAAAGAGAGGAAGAAAGAAAGAGAGAGAGAATTTTTTTAATATTTATTTTTTAGGTTTCGGTGGACACAACATCTTTGTTTGTATGTGATGCTAAGGATCGAACCTGTGCTGCACGCATGCCAGGTGAGCGCTCTACCGCTTGAGCCACATCCCCAGCCCATGGAGGGATTCTCTTTAATGGAGGATGTGGCACTGGGCTTTTAAGCATCAGGATTCTGAAAATGAGGAGTAAACAGAGTTCTAGCATTTGTTGGGAGTGATTATTCCAAGCTAGATTAGTGTTGGATATTCATCCTAAGTTACTTAGACATTGATGAAAATTGCACTCCAAAGTATACAAAGGCAGAGAATATATGTTTTGGGTTATGCTAAGTTTTATTGTAGAATGACTCTCTGACTACATTTTTACAGTGTTGTGCCAATATTACCTCCAGGCAGAAAGGGAATCAGGGAAGGTTAAATGAGGAGCCATATTTCTAACCCACATGCATATTCAGTGCTTTCTGTAATTCTTTAAAAACAGTCATAGAAAAACTTGGAGAGGACTTCTCTCCCTGCAATTCTGAGAGAGTTGTTTTTGTCATACTGTATGCAAATCTATTTTGCCAAGATATTAGACTATCTCAGTATCTGCATGTTGTTCAAGGTATCTGACAGACAACGAATAATAGAAAAGCAAGTATAATATGATGCAGATATAGAACAAGTTGGCCATCTTAGTATACAAGAGATGCCTGACACAGCAAAACAAGAAGAAAAATAGGAACACCCAAATGATGTGAAAGTCAGAAAAAAGGCATCATCAACAGCCATTATAGTTATATTATTGTCATACAAAGGTTATGATGAAGAAACTTAAGTTTGATACAAGAAACATTTTAAATTCTTTATACTACCTGGATAATTCTCAAATCAGTTTTTAGAGCAGTATGCAGTGCATAGTAGTTATTGAATAAATATTTGCCAGATTAATGGATTTATTAAAAAAAGAGACATCATAAATGGTATTTTATGAAGTTTAAGGAAAAAGAGGTCTGTTACTAAAGAAAAAAATAAAGGAAGAGTTCGAGACTTAGTTTTAGTTTAGAACCCAAGAATTTTAAAAGGTAAAATGAAGTATTCATAGGAAAGATAAGAAATGAAATACAAACAAAGGGGGGAAATGAACAGAGTAGTTCAGAATAAAAGAGAGATGGGCTGAAAAACCAAAGGTGGGCTGTTTTTAAGAAAAGGATGCAACAGAAGAGCATGGACTAGGAGCTGATGCCAATGAGCTTTGCTGGTTTATAAGGCAAAGATGAGGAAATCGCCATCAGATGGCAGCCATTTTCTCCATAAAATTAGAGAAAGCAAAGAGGTAAACAGAAGGGATGAAGAACATTGCCGCAGTCCGGCTGCAGCAAACTAACCACGGGGTGATGAACGACTTGTGTAGATTGATACAGCAGGAGTGGGAGCCCTTTATTGTAGGACCGGATCAATATTTATACATTCCACATAGCTTATCTTAATTAGCATAAACTAGATACAGCAGTCAACCAATAAGGAATCTCCACACTTAATGGCTCGCTTTTGTTACTTCACAAACCACTTCCTCTGGCATTTTGCCAGGCGCCATCCAGACTTGTTTACAGACTCTAACATTTCTCTGGCAAAATGCCAGGCGCCATCCTGACTTGTTTACAGACTCTAACAGAACATATTCAAAAGTTTAGCAGCCTCAGAAAAGAGACATCCTAATAAGAGAGTGAGTTGGAATAGTATTATGGGTCTGTGTGGACAATCCATTTGGCATTGATTACGAGTTTAAATGAAACCAGTTTAAAATCCCTTTAGAGTTTTCCTAAGCATTTCTCAGGCTCTTGGTGCAGGTATGAAGAATTTTTCCAAAAGAATAAGAATGGGACTTTTGCAGCATCTAAGAGAGAGAGAGAGAAACACACACACACACACACACACACACACACACACACACACACACAGAGAGAGAGAGAGAGGAAATCAAATAATGAAATAATGAACAACATCACCTAGGGGGTTTTTGAGATGCCAAACTATGATAATACAAATTAAAAATGAAAGGACCTTACAAAAGAAGTTGGCTTAATGGATATGAGAAAATAGAACAGTCAATAGATTTTAGGCCAATGAGGTGCTGATACAGAATAAATTAAAAAAAAAAAAAAAAAAAAACTGATCAAGAAGGAAGAAGAAACTGTCATGGCCAAAGAGGTGAAATAGTGGTTATGAGAGAGAAGAATTTGTGTCTTTTGATAAAATCCAGGTGGTGATTTAGTGGAGATGTGGAGGTCAGTGGAGATGGAGGGTTGAGGAACAGAGAGGACATGGTATTAGATAAGCCATCCACAAAATACTCAATTCCCAGGATGATGGCTAGAAGCTTTGTGAGAGTGATTATTCTGCAAATTATAGAACTTTACATAAGAATCTACTGGATTACAGAGACTTTAGTAAACAAAGCAGAGAGTCTGAGTGGAGAGGGAAAGAGTCTGGTATGCTGAAACGAACCTCAAATTCCAGGATTATGGAAGGTGGTGGAGGAATAATATTTGAAAGAAAAAAATGAAACTCAATAGACATTAGGTACATCAACACCTCAAAAAAAGTTTCCTAGAGGATGGGTGCCTTGTAAGAGATTCCAGTAGAATCAAGGAAAGGCAAGCTCTAGATGAGGCTGAGAGTATGAGGCAGTTGCTTGGGTATAGAGTAATAAGTATAGAAGGTCACATTTGAGGACTATAAGGAATATAGAAAGAACAATGAAGTTCACAGAATTATGAGAATATCCTTGTGGTAACATAAGAAACTCAAAGTTTTCACACATTGGGGGTTGATTATTGCATATAAAATTAAAGGGTTTGGCAAATTTTTGGACAACTCTCTTTGGGTGAAGTAGGCACTAGCCCTAGTAATGATTCTAGTCATTATTTCTCCTTACAGTTGCAAAATCTTTTTTCCCTTTTATTCAAACTCAACCAGAGCAAGCTGAATAATCAGCAATATTTGCCATCCTTTTTTTATTAGATACATAAAGGATTTGACATTTTTTGATGTTAGAAAAGATAGGTGAGTAATGTTAGATTATCTTTGGTTAATCACAAAATATGACATCTTATCCTCATTAAATAAATTATGCAGATCTGCTTAAGTAGAGCAGGATCAGTCACCATACTGCCAACATAACTGTAGAGTTTTTACTACTGTTACCACTGTAATTAAATTAATATTACCTATTTTCTTGGCCTTAAACTATGGCACATGTGTATACATTTATTTAAAAGGTAAAGACAAACATGAAAGTCTTAAAAGGACTTAGCGAATAAATTATTCATCATTCAGTAATTTAATTTCACTTAAAAAAGAAGAAAAAATTGCTGTATGTTTGAAAAAAAACATGGGATATTCTTTGATGATATAAAATTTAGACAGGTAACAGTTAATTGATTTTCATTGACTCCAGTCATATCTTAGAAATAGGGGTGGGGGAGGAAGTACGTTTTCAGGGTCTTTCTGCTACACATGAGGATAGCTGCCAGTCAGATGTATTGAACAGTTCCAGGGGCGGCTTTGCCTCAGTGAGCAAAGCTATCATCAGAAACCAGCAGAGAGTAGCACACTTTCTGTGGGGCTGGGAAAACAAAGGGTAAAGCATTAAACACACACAACAAACGCTCAGAGAAGAGAAACTACAAAAAGAGCAATCAATCCCTGTGTAAAAGTGCTATTTTTTAAGGTGAACCTCCTCACCTATTTGAAGATCCAATTTGCCAAATTACAACATTTAAAAATTACCATGATCTCATTTCACAACAAAGCATTGATGTGTGCGGGCACTGCTGTGTTTTTCTGATGCCTCTGCCTTTGTCTATTGTTCTTCAAGTGACTGCCTGATAATCCTCACTCTTTATCTCCTTTAAGATCTCTTAAGGTCTAAAGAAATGAAATCCTTGGAGGTGTCATTGAGAAACATAAGATATGCAAGAGTGAATTTCTAACGTGCAAGAGCTTAGCACAGGCACCGATTCCACTTGGGTGAAAAACCCTCCTTTTGTGGTCCACCTGGAGGAGCTGGATAGTTGGCTTGGATCTGACAGTGTGATCTCAGCAAGACAGGGTCTGGCCACCGGAAGGGGCACTTCCTAATTAATGCTGCAGTGCCAGGCATCCTCTCAGATGCAGCCTCAGAACAGGATGTGGTTTTGGCAGTACTTTTTCTCTAAACAAAAACAGGAGGAAAGTTGTGCCTCTGTCTGTCTGTCATCTCTCTGGGTAACACACTGAAAGGCAGCAAGACTTGAACCTCTGTCTTAGGCGCCCATCTGACATTCAAAAAAATCAAATGCTTCCGTAGCCTGTGGCCATATTACTTTCCACTGTGTCCCCAGCAGAATTCAAACACTAATCCTTCTTAGTTAGTTCCTGTACTTTCAAATAATCTTTAAATAAGTCTCTGTTACAGTTTCTGTAATTATAATAGAGATTTCTCAGCTGTTCCCAAAAATGTTGAGAAGAACACAGAGGTGATGGAATGCCTTCCTGAACTTTGGCATGCCTAGAAGAAGGAAGTTGGTTTTTGGAGGACTGTCATTGTCTGAGTCATTTTAAGACAGAAGGGGTTGAGGCCTCTGGTTAAACAAAGAAGCAACTCTGGATGAGTTGGAGAAATTATAGTCAATTATATAGAATGCACTGAAAGATATCAGTGTGTCTGAACCATGCTTTTCTGCCCAGCATTTCTCCCCACCCCACCCCCGAAATTAAACCTCTTCTTCCTCAACCTACAAACTTAATTTGATTTGACTTCGTTTTCCAAAGATCAAGAGTCAATATTGATATTAGGCATTGGGAACATAGTCCTAATTTAAAGTCCTGCTTCAAGGCTCCTGCTAACATGATTCTGATCTGTCTCCTTGTATTTCAGCTGTGACAACAAAGTTGTGGTCACATAGTGCCTGCATGGTTTCCTGCACACCATAATTCCTCTGCCATAAATGCTAATTATTCCATTATATTATGAGCGATGATATATAAAATAACACACACAATTGCCGGAAATCGACAAGGTCAATGAGAAAACTGTCACACACCAAAGGAAGAATTTGTTTTGATAAACTAAGTCCAGGAATTTTATGGAATTTGGATTATTAAAGCTGGGGAAGATAAAGCAGAAGTAGTTTTCAATTTATTAATTTATTTATTTGTTCTAATTTGTTATACATGACAGCAGAATGCATTTCAATGCATAGTACACAAATGGAGCTCAAATTTTCATGTCTCTGGTTGTACACAAAATAGAGTCACACCATACATGTACTTAGGGTAATGATGTCCATCTCATTCCACCATCTTTTCTACTCCACTGTTCTCTCCCTTTCTTTCCCTCCCTGTTGCTCTATCCAAAGTTCCTCTATTCCTCCCATGCTTCCCCCTCCCCGACAACCTCCATTATGGATCAGCATCCACTTATCAGAAAAAAATATTTGGCCTTTGGTTTTGGGGGATTGGCTTACTACACTTAGCATTAATAATAGCCTCAAAAAAAAAAAAAAAAACTTGGAAATCAACTTAACAAAAGAGGTAAAAGACCTCTATGATGAATACTGCAGAATGCTAAAGAAAGAAATTAAATAAGACCTTAGAAGATTGAAAGATCTCCCTTCTTCTTGAATAGGCAGAATTAATATTGTCAAAATGACCATAATACCAAAAGCACTATACAGACTTAATGGAATTCCAATCAAAATCCTCATAGAAAAAGCAATCATGAAATTCATCTGGAAAAATAAGAGACCCAGAACAGCCAAAGCAATCCTAAGCAAGAAGAGTGAAGCAGATGGCATCCCTTTAACCAGACTTTAAACTATACTAAAGAGCAACAGTAACAAAAACAGCATGGTATTGACACCAAAACAGATTTGTAGACCAATGGTACAAAAAAGAAAACCCAGAAACAAATCCACATAAATGCTAGACAAAGGCACCAAAAACATATATTGGTGAAAAGAGAGCCTCTTCAACAAATGGTGATGGGAGAACTGTAAATCTATATATAGCAAAATGAAATTAATCCCCTATCTCTCACCATGCACAAAACTCAACTCAAAATGGATCAAGGATCTAGGAATTAGACCAGAGACCCTGAGCCTAATATAAGAAAAAGTAGGCCCGAATCTTCATCATGTCAGATTAGATCCTCAGTTCCTAAACAAGATTCCTAAAGCATAAGAAATAAAATCAAGAATCAAAAAATGGGATGGATTCAAACTGGAAAACTTCTTCTCAACAAAGAAAAGAGTCAGTGAGGTAAAGAATAAAAGCAAATTGTTGCCATATGCACATCAGATAAAGCAGAAGTATTAACTATGTCTTAAGTACAGAAAATCATTTTTAAAAGATAATAACCAAACGACCTTTTCATTTTTACCACTGACAAATAAATACAAGAGACAATCAGGTTAGATTTAATAATTATTTAGAATAATGGAAAAGACATCAACCAAGCACAGACATTCACTCATGCACACACACAGGTATCCCTACACACCCCAGCTGAGATGTTAGGTGAGCCATTTAATATCTATTTTCCTCTCATTTGTATCCATAGCCATAGAAAAAGAATTCATATACATAGTCTTTGATTCTGAATTTATTGTAATCTCTTAATGATAATTGCACCCTCATCCAAAATTGGATATTTTTACCCAACCCAGAGTTGTCATGTTGTGTATTATTTGCTGACACACAGTCAAAATGCCAAAATAAAATATCTATCTGACTATATTACATAGTATATTAAATTGAATTTGTATAACAGGCAAATCCACAAATAGGTGAGAAAGTCAGCTTTTCATTGAAGTAAAGCTCAATAGTTGGTGTGGAATGGGGTGTAAGCGGAGAGGAAAGAGGACAGTTCTGTTCCACTTAGGAGTCCCTGCTGTCTTCAACATGTGTCTTCCACAGTTGTCTTGGGCATTAATGATCAGTCAACATTTGCAGGAAGGAGGATAAATGGAACATTATATGCTGATGTTGTCATTAGACAGTTGGTGAGGTCATAATTGTCAATTAAGTTCAGACAGATAAATAGAAATCTTACCATTTTTATCTTTAAGTATAGACCAGGTTTAAGTGTAGAGGAGTGCTGGGATTCATTTTAGAAGCACCTGAGTATTTCTCTATTTAAAAATAAATAGGGAGGAAGCTTTTAATTATACAATATATAACCACCTCTTATTCTGTAAACATGTTGTTTTATCACTTTACAAATAAAAGCTCACAGTTGGAAACTTCAAAACATCTCTTCTTTCTTTCAACAGACGGTGCAATGTATGTACCCTGCCACCAGGTGGTGGTCCCTCTATGTGTCCTTGGAGATTCAAAGGAAAACTAGAAATGATTTTCTACTTTATTCACTGGAATATAACTTTCTATGCTGCTAATGTTTATTGGTTTCAATAATCAGATACATCTTGTGTTCAAGGATCTCTATCATCAGTCCCTAGTTTGTACAGAGAATCAAATCTTTAAGACTAGTGTATGCACTCTTTCTCACATTTTTTTTTTACACTTTTGTTTCACATTCACTTTTTTTAAACGAGTGCTGAGATATACAACCTGGTATACAGTGGGGCTAAATAAAGGTATATTACAAATCTTTGCTCTTTCATTCCTTTTATCTAAATATTTTATCACTTTCTCTTTCTACCTAAGAATTCTTCATTGAAGAAGCAACAGGGATTTCACCTCTTCCATTATTATTCCTAAGAGAAGTATTATCATTTCCTGTGATCCTATTCAAAGAATGCTGTATTTTTAGCACAAATGTAGCTCATTCACACTGCCTCAAATTGTAAGTTTTAAATATTTTTTCCTTATTCTCCATCTCCCATAGACCTTGGCACAGCTGTTGGAAATTCACTGTGTAAATTTCAATATCACATTTTAGAGAAATCTTTAAAAGAAAATCCCTACAACATGACTATTATATTTTTCTTAATCTTTGACTTTTTGTCATTTTATCTTGAATTCTAATTTTAAGTCAAATTCCCCACATTGTAGGTTACAAGTTATTGAGATTCCAAGTCTTCAAGATTTGTGTGGTCGGGTGTCAACATTCTTTAGGTATCAACACTGTCACAGGGCCAGTCTTCAAGCTCTTTCCAGGGTAGCCTAGGGATGAATTCTCTTTTGTCCCAATTACAACCTGAATCTATTAAAGAGACTCTTCTTTTCCAATTCAAGCTCCCCGTTTGCCCATGAGTATCTCTTCTGACTGCTTAAGATTACTTTTAACATCTAAAACCAGAGCCTTTAAGAAAAACATTGCCTTTTTTTCCCCTTATTTAAAGGAAACATTACAAGTACTTGCTATGTTTTTTACTTTCATTGGAATTAGGAGCTAGGTGACCTTGAACTGTATGTCCAATAGATCTTCTTTCAGAAACACTCTAGTAATAAATTGAGTTCCCAGCCTGTCCTAATACAGAGTTCCCAGAGCAGTTTCCTGAAAGAGTTTATGTTCTTCCTAAAGAAAAGAACATTTTTAAAATAAAACTATTTCAAAATGAGGTTTGGGATGGAAATTTAAAGCAGTTTCATGACAGTAACATTTATCTCTTTTGGCAGTTCTGATATTTATGTATTGGGTTTTCTCAAAGCTAGGTCACCTTTCTCTGCAATCATTTGGCCTGTTTTAAAAAGTGATTTCCTAAAGACCAAAGTCTACCCTATTATATTTAGAGTCCAGCTTCACACTGTGAGAACTTAAAATTCCCCAGACTCCTCCGGCAGAGCTGCTTTAGGTCAAAGTACAGACAGATATCACTGCCCTGGATCTAATCCTCAAAAATATCTCAGTCCTCAGAAGGGTTAACACAGCTGCTTATGACAGACTTCATAGCCACCCTCTGCTCTTGCTGTGATTGCAGACCAGTGTGCCTGAATCCCCAACTTGGTTTTCATCGGCTCTGCAAATGCTCAATTGGGTAAATATTAACTCAGCATCTAATATGTGCCACGTTACAATACAAGGCTCCAGTGATACGAAGTTAAAAAACAAATGATCACTGCCCTTTAAAGGTTTACTGTGTGTTGGTAGTTTCTTTATCAGATACTCTGCCTTCATTTCTGTTTTCACAAGTCTCTGACCTCTAGCCTAATATCATTTAAATCATTGACTTTCCAGATATCCTACATCCTAGAATGTTCCAATGTTCCTTGTCACTATAATTTATAAGCAAGATTTTTCTTATAGTCTTAATCCACTGAGATGTGCCACCCAACCAACAACATCAAAAGTCTTAATAAATATTAGGTAATCTGAGCCCACTCTGGGGCTTAAAGATTTTCCACAATAAAAGGGTCATGAAGAATCCTGTAAGACATTGTTTGAAATACATTTTTAGCTACATAACAATCACCTCCGGATCTTGTTAAAATGAAGATTCTGGTTCAGAAAACTGGTGTGGAATCTGAGACTCTATCTTTCGAACAATCACCTGTTTCTGTCAGTGCTGTTGGTCCACAAACTACACTTTCATCAGGAAGGCTCCAAGCCTTATCCCACTATTAATTGAAAACGAAGCCATGAGAGATGAGAGGATCCAGTCCATATGATCCCACACTCAGAAAATATTAAGTGAATCAGTCACACAGTATAAAATTCAGGTCATGCTTTTTAAAAAATTATTATTCAAATCTACAGTAGCTTTTGTTGAATGCCACTGGTAAGCATGGTTCTCTCAAACTAATCAGGGCATACAATTAAAGAAAGCTAAAACAGTATGTCAGTTTGTCAAAAATGAAAATAGATTTACTATATGATCTGATAATTCAACTTCTAGATATATAATCAAAAGAATTAAAAGCAGGAACTTGAAGAAATATTTGCACATTCACAATAGCCATACAAAAAGGGAAAGTGTCCACAGACATTAATGGATAAAGAAAATGTGATATATACATACAATAGGCAATACCCTTAAGAAGGAAGAAAATTATGCCCATGTTAAAATGTGGATAAAACATAAAATTATGCTAACTGAAATAAACCAGTTGCAAAATAACACATGCTGTATGATTCCACTTAATGTACATAGAATACTGGAACTCTTAGAAAGTAGGATGGTGGTTATCAGGATTGTGGGGCAGGGTGAGAGGAGGGAATGGAAAGCTGTAGTTTAATAGGTACAAAGTTTCCATTTTGCAAGACAAAAGGCGTTCTGTGAATGAATGGTGCTGATAGTAGCACAATTCGAGAAAGTACTTAACCCATTTTGTCCTGTCTTCCCTGGTGTAGAACACCTATAAAAACTTAAATATAGTATATTGTATATAATGTAATTAAGTTAATGATATAATTATATAATAATTATTAGAAAATAATGATATTAATTATTTAAAAGCTCTAAATTGTTATTTAAAATGTATTTTAAAGCACTATGTCTATTTCACTGGAATATTCACAGAATTGAAAACTTAGGACTCAATGGGTTAATGTCACTGAACAGCACATTTAAAAATAGTTAAGGTGGTAAATTTTATGTCATTAGTATTTTGCTACAATTAATTATTTTAATTAAAGAAAGTTTTAAAATATTTATAGAAGAACTATCCAGTGAAATAACATTAGGGTATCTTTGGAACCAGATTTGTTTCATGAGGACTCAAGTTTAAACCAACACTGTAGGAAATTATAGATGTTTATGTTTACTCAATTCAGGCAGAAAAAAATTGACCCATTATCCAGAATTATGGGCTAGATTACTAACCTCTTTGTAGTACATTAGGATCCTATTGTCAAAGAGACCAAAAACATCACTTAACTCACCTGGCAGTATTATAAGAATTACCTTATAGATCTGAAATTCTGTTGTTTTATGTCCTGGCAAAATTTTCTGGTCTTGGGGTTTCTGGAATTGGAAAAAACAACTTTTTCAGAAAGATAAAGTTTTTCACTTGCGTGTGTCTTTTAACTCTGAGAAATTGTTTTGAATTGAGTGGATTTATTAAGTGAATCAAAGCTATGTTAATAATTTTGTGCAAAGCTTAATGTGCAGATTTGGTGTTTAAATTCTAAAGCTAAATAAATATCTTTAAGATTTATCCTTGTGATTAATATGTAAATGAAGATATTTAATTAGATATGCAAAAATATATAATTAAAAGATTGATTTCAGCTTTCCAATTTCACTTGAAAAAGATTATAAACATTCTTGAAATGATTAAAAGAATGCAGTTTACTGTATTTTATAATTTCAATTGTTAAATATATTTTTAACAGTTCAGTACTTTGGGAAGGTTTTATTCCCAATAAAATAAATAAGTCAATGCTGAATATATTGAATTCATAAATGCAGTTTTAAATATTTTAGAAAAATTAATAAAATTTGAATATGGACTGATTACTAAGGGAATTTTTTTCTGGGTTGTAAGTTCTAAGTTGATTGACCATTGATCAAAAGTCTCCTTTAAAATGATGGATAAAATTAACAACATATGCAAATCAAGAAGCATAAGAAAGACAAACAATTGAGTTTAATATTGTAATAAATTTAATGCTAACTCAGAAGACTAAGGAAACATTGAAATTATTTTTATGGACGAGAACTGCTTTTAAAACCACCAAATATCTCACTCCCATTGGCACACCTAAATTGTCAGACATCATTTAGTCTTTTGATAGGATCAGGAAAGTAGCGTCCAAAAACTTATCTGATGATGATATCACCTTTAAATATTTTATTGTTCCCTCTGTGACAGTAGTGCAGCCAGGACACAAGGAAATCTTTAAAGAAAGACAGGGACCCCAATAGTCCTGTCTGGTAGTACCCTAGGTCTAGAGGTATTCTGGAAATTTGTCAATGCTCAGTTGGGTGACAGCAACCAGGTATGAAGCACAAAGTGGTCAAAAGTTAGAAATCAATTATTTGAATCATATTTGAGACACAGGTAATAAATGTGAGGTAGAACTTTCAGTGTGATAGAAGTAAGGCAGATGGATCAGAATCCTGAAAGAAGACAGAACTTCCCCAGAAGCAAATAAAACATTACATTTGTTCAGTGCCGTATCAACAAGCCTTCAAAAGAAAGACCATGTCTTTTTATCTCTTGTTTTGCCAATGTTTCCCATGGTTCCAAGCATGAAGCAGTTGCTTGAATACCTGCTGAATAAACTAAAGACAGATAATAAGGCTTAAAAAGACATTGTGGGTTGAGAGTGTAGCTATGAGCTAAAACACTTGCCTAGCATGTGCAAGGCCTTGAATTCTTTCCCCAGCACCACAAATAAAAAGCAATTTATAGGTAAAATAATAATAATAATGGCTAGAAGAAAGTAAACAGAATTTAATGACCAAAGAAATCAATATTCTGTCCATTGATTTGCCTATGATCATCATAATCATAGATTCAACTGGTAGTTAAAAATAACAGGGTGATTAGGAAAGTTTGTGGGCAAAAGCTGCTTCTGGTATGTAGATAATATTTCCAAACTATAAGTAAATCATCACTGAGTATCTCTACTGACCTTCAGCAGAATGGATTTCTGGAATAAGTGAGGATCACTATTCCCTTAGAACAGTGTATCTAGAGTGTGCTCTGTACACCTTAAGTCCATACTACAAATGGGATCATAATAATTGTCACTTGAGGAAGACATCCACACAGGATTGCTTCCTGCGTCTTAAGTAATTTCCAAGCCTAATGTGTTTATTCTACTTTGGTCAACTAACTTTGCAAATCCTACTAGAACAGGATGTATCCAATTGTGAATTTTAAAAATATATTTAGCAGTCATGAATGGATGTTGCCATATGCCAAAAAAACAAAGAGGAAATTTTTTTTAAATCAAATAAGTTTAAGAAATTTTGTGTTAAATAAAATAATAAAAATTTTTTTTTCTTTGCAGGACTTCTCAGAGTCAATAATATTTTTATATTCAGTGTGAGTTTTAAAAGTACACATGCAATTTTTGTTGTTGTTGTTATCTTTTGGACTCTTTTTTACAGAGTACCTTGAGAAAATAATGCTTTGTGGAACAGGCTTGGATCCTTCAAACCAAACCTTGCTCAGTTCTGAAAAATAGTTTTTCATGGACTCTAACTGAATTGATGTCTCTTTGTTTGGGTCATTTTTTTTATTCTGTTTTTATTTATGTAGTTTCATTATTTACAGAATTCCTTCTTCCCACATAGCCACAAGAGGTAAATATGCAACTTCACAGAGAATTTTTAATGTAATACTAATTTTTTAAGAACTTTACAATTATAGGCAAAACATTCATACCATTTTCACATTTTTCAAAGACCTTTTCTTAATTTGTCTGAGTCTCTTCAGAGTCCCTGTGAAATAGTCATGGCACAGTGGAAGAACCAGAGGTGTGGTTTCTTTTTGTAAGAGATATCACAGCTGCAGTTTCTTTAGTGTGACACGAGGCTGTGTGGTCTGTTTTTGAGTTGGGTTTATTTGTTTTCTGCTATGTAAATATTTATTCTCTTATTAAATATTCTATGAAAAAAATTATGAACAACTAAAATGAGCATTTAAAAATTAAATTTGTATTTTAAAATATTAGTTGTCAGAATTAACAGGACTATGATCAACCTATCAGCTTTGGATTAGAGTTTTCTTCATAAAAGTTGATATCTTATCCAGAATACACAAAGCAGGATTTTACCACATCTGTATATTTTCTAAATCAGTTCTCTAAGCTTTCATCAATTACATGATCAATCATACCAATTTCTTATGGATCCATCTCTTTAGCATTGAACTATCCATCTGATTGAGTAAAAAGTGAATACAATATGCTTTAAATGTTTTTTTCAATAATTTCCCCTTCTAAGGTTGGGTGAAATGTCAAAAAGGTTAATCTTCCTCATATAGGTTGCCAGGATCAGATCAATGATCATTCTAAATTCTCGATACCCCAGATAACCACATCTAAGCCACCCATCAACATCCCTTTATTTAGTGGATATTAAAAGAAATTTTTTGTTTCTAATGACACCAATCAAGTTGACAGTTTACCCTTTGAGTACATAAAGGAAGCTGAGAAAGAATGAATGCTGATAGAGATTTCCTAACACCAAAAATTATTGTCTGCAGTTATAAATATGAAACTTCCAATATTTACAGAGTACAAATCTTGTTTTATTTGTCTTTTATTTTTCAAGTGCTTAGTTCAGTGTATGGACCAAAATATTGGCTCAAGAAAGGTTTATTATTCTATTGACTCCTCTGCCTGACAAAAATAAGTTTCCATTAATGTATGGCCCAATTCCAAGAAGCTAAAATTGCAAAATCTGGTTCCATGATCCAGAAAATTCTTTCCCCCAAAATATTCATAGCATCAGATGAGCTGACAACATATGGCTCAGAGATGAGAGCGCCCATCAGGGTTTTGGTATTTTGGTTTTATAAAAACCTTGAGAAATTTTGTTTTGAAGCTGATATTTTCAAAAAAGTTCTTTGAATTTTTCAGAACATTTCAATGACTGCTTTTCAAGGGAAATTTTAGTAATTTTTTTTCTAACTGAATGGAAAGCTGTGCTATGCAAACAACAAAGATTTTTTTCTTTTGAAAGTTATTCATGTCCTGCTTCTAGGATTGCCAGGGGAATTGAATTAAAAAAAAATTTAACCAAGCAGACGATCAGAGTTATACTGTGCTAGAGACAACCTAAACTCTGAAGTTCAGAAGATTTATGTTTCCTTCTAAGCTTAGAGCCCATGTATTTCAGAAGGCTTCTTAAGTTAGCCAAATAAGCTTGCATGACCTACAGCCAAGTTTATTTTCTTTTAAATGAATTCCTTATTTGTTTTTACCAATTTTTCTCTTCTTCATTTATTCTCTTGTGGGTAACAAAGAAGAGGGTTTGAATTTGCCTGCATCCCTCAACAATAGGGTAAAACCACACTGTGCAAGAAGCATTTCTTCAGAAATTATTTTTTCACTGCATTTTCTCTTGTACATTAAGAAAAATTGTCCATAATTGTATGTTTTATTATCTGTACTGTCAATGCAAGAAAACTGAGATGCAGTGTCAAATAGCTTAATGGAACCACTGCAGTTCAAATCAAGGACTATTAAACTCCAAGGCCTAATTGAGTTCCACTTTTCAGTGGTTTTCAAACTTTAATATGCATTAAAGCAGCTAAATAATTACAGCAGATGCAAACTCCATACACTATATATCTGGGAATTATAACTCAATAGATATTTTTTTTTGGCCTTAGAAACATGAGTTAACAAGCATCCTAGGTGATTCTGAAGCAAGTCATTTATGTTCCCATGAATTGGATCACATTCCAATTAATATTTGACTCCTCTTGTTTTTTCTTGTCTGACTCACATCAACAGTCTCATCTCACTACAAATAACGACATGGTAGGAACAACAGAAACTCATTTTCTTATTTGAATTCTGTTTTTTTTTTAGCCTATTAAATAGAAATAATTATTTTCCTTAATTCAAAGGATTGGTATAGAGATCAAATGGCAAAAATGGGTGCTACAATGCTCATAGCAGGAGAAGGCACTTTAAAAAAAAAAGAGCATTTAAGTATATATTTTCATAGCAGATATAAAACACAAATCATATTTAGATGCTTTGATACAGGGTTATATAAGATAAAAAGATGTTTATTTTACATCCATAACTACTTCAGCCTTCTAAGTTCTCATCCATAACCACCATGCAGTGTAGAACATCTTTCATTAATGTGCACACATATGCATATGCTCCAACCCACACACATGGTTCAACTGCTATGTTAGTGGTAGATTTTCCAATATCTGCATTTCAGACAGTATAGAAACATACAAGATGACATCATTTTTTCAAGACAACACAAATGGGTCAAGACCAAATACCTATGACTGTTGCAGACACTATTACTAGCCATGTGTGAATTGCAGACACTCATGTGGTTTCTTTCTTAGGTATATGAACTTCAACTATCCTCACCAACAAGGGAAGGATTCTGAACCAATTGGCATGACAGAAGAGACTGATACACAGGCACACCACATGGAATTTTTCTAAAAATGAAGAAAATTTAGCATTTTTTGCTATTTGGGGCTACAATGCCATAAGTATTCCACCTTTCCTGTTTCAACTTTGGAAAGAGGAGACTGGCTGAAAAACAAGAGGTAATTTGCATGTGAAGAATAAACAAACAGAAGTCTGCAGTGTGCCATCTCAAAAAACTAAAGTTGAGATCTTTGTGTTAAAAAGGAAGAGCAACAGAATTTTTAGGAGAGAAGATAGCAGGCTAGCAATGTAGCATCTTTCCCCTTCTGCTCTCCTAACACATATTTTATTTTTAAATATTTATTTTTTATTCATAGTTGGGCACAATACCTTTATTTCATTTATTCATTTTCATGTGCTGATGATCGAACCCAGGGCCTCACACATGCGAGGCGAGCACTCTATCGCTGAGCCACAACCCCAGCCCTAACACATATTTTAAATAAACTGACTTACCCTCC
Source organism: Callospermophilus lateralis (assembly GCF_048772815.1). Lineage (NCBI taxonomy): Eukaryota > Metazoa > Chordata > Mammalia > Rodentia > Sciuridae > Callospermophilus > Callospermophilus lateralis. The sequence continues at coordinate 104,951,797 of NC_135310.1, read as the reverse complement.
ATATATCATCAAGAGCCTTCTTCTTGGGCATTACTGATTCAAAGCTTTTCCTCACTTTAGTATATTAATAAACAGTATCAGTCCTTTTTTTGTTTTTCAGTATCAGTTCTTTATAAATAATAATCTCGCCATCTCCCATCGCAATCCAGTCATTAAATTAGAGTGCATTTTATATCCTTAAGAATGTATTCCTCTTCATAAAAATAACAAGGCAACTAGTCATGTAGAGAAAGGGTTGGAAGGAATGAGAAGGTGAGGTGTTATGAAATGAAATCAACCAAAATATGTGCATGTTATGAAATGAAATCAACCAAAATATGTGCATGTATGAATATGTCATAATGCAGCCCACTTTTATAATGTGCCAATTTAAAAAAAAAGAATATAGTCCTACGTCTGGTGTTAACTGTCTTCTCTAAAAATTTTCTGTCAGATTTCCAGTTATTCCTTGATTTACACCATATCCTCATCCTACCACACCACCATTTCCGCAAGTATACACATTGCAAAAGTATATTCATTCCTGCACTCATGTTTTCACAAACATTCAAGTCAGTAAAAAATATATAGACTTTGTATACTTAAATGACTACAAGACTGTGTAGAAAAAGATTCCAAAATGTTAAGATTCAAGGAGCTGATCTCTAACAGGGGTGGCAAGACATTTATTCACATACACAGATATACACACATGCATACCCCCAAACAAGCACAGACACAAATGCATACATACACACATATGCATAAGAGCATACTGTATATTTTCAAAAGATGGCTTATGTAGTCACCACAATTGATTCCCTGTTGTGCCTGGATACATGCTTATATTCATCTCCCAGACTTTTTTCAGAAAAGAGTAGTCATATGTCTGAGTTCTGGCCCAGGGTGTGTAGATAGAAATAATATATATATCTCTTTCAGGCCTGGTTCATGTAAAGATTTAAATTAATTATACTCTTTCTTCTTCTGTTTTCTATGACTAGTTGCAAAAAATCTAAATCTAAGACTTGAGAACACTGCTCATAGAAATATTGCATGTCAAGTTCCAAGCTTTTTTTTTTTATTATTTTTTAATGTGTGTGTTTGTTTCTGTGTATTGAATCCATGAACCCTGGGACATTCTGCCTCTGATATATATTCAAAATTCTTTTTATTTTATTTTGAGACAGTCTTACGAAGTTGCTGAGGCTGACCTTGAACTTGTGATTCTCCTGCCATAGCCTCCTGAGTTGCTGGGAATACAAACATGTGCCACTGCACCTAGGTGAAATTTTGCTTTCTACCAAACAAGTGAAAAAAATAAAGACAGACAGTAAAATTAATTTTAATAACATAATCTGTTTAACCTAATGTATAAAAACTGTTATTTCCACAAGTAATCAATTATGAAAATTATTTATTCACTGTAATGTTTTTTATCCTAAGTCTTCAAAATTGCTATATACTTCACACTTATTGCATTTAGAACTAGCTACATTTCAAGTCCCCATTTGTTCGCTGCAGGCTGGTGACTACCATGATGGACACCACAGCTCTAAGGGAGGGTGAAGCCCATCATGAAAGGTGCCTGGCTCTCTGATCACTTTGTACAAGGCCATCCTTCAACACCTTTTTCAACTGTTATATGAGCAATCCATAGTCTTCTGCTTTGTAAATCTATTGAGATTTTAAAGTTGTTTATAACAACAGTAGACTTATCCAATCCAGCACATTCCTATCATGTAAGTACTTATGCATGACACTGTATGATGCTTCTATCATCATCAAGTCAGTGGTGTTGATCCAGAACACATCAGGATATTTGAGAAAATAAGGTCTGGAGTAGCTCTAGGGCACTTCACAAGGCAAAACAACATTTGAAATAAGAAAAAATAAATAAATAAATAAAAAGGAACAAGGGAGACAGAAATAAGTAGAGGAAAAGAGAAGTCCATATGCATATGGAATTTTAATGCACAACAAATTAATCTATAAAAGTTCACAAAGGAGAGGATTGGGGCTACAGCTCAGTGGAAGAGCGCTTGCCTTGCATGTGTGAGGAGGCACTAGGTTCGATCCTCAGCACCACATAAAAATAAATAAATAAAGATATTGTGTCCAGCTACAATTAAAAACAAATTTTAAATAGTTCACAAAGGAGAATTAATGCGTTTATGGTAGAAGACATAAATTGAGATCATATTGAGGTCAACTTAATAACATATTGAGTGGATTTCAACTTTAATCTTTCTTTAATATATTTCATAATATCACTTTGTTAGTTTTTTATCCTGTGCACAATAATAGTCCATTAAATGAATTAAAGGTGAAGTGACTTGATGTAGCAAAGTGAAGTTAAGGCAATAACATTAATTTTACTAAAAGAAAAAGATATGAAATAAAAAATTTTAGGGCAAATAAAGGGGAAAGGAAGATAAGAGAGCATTTAGAGTGTACCTATTATTTACCAAGTCCATTCACATTTTATTCTCTTTAAAAATCATATGGGGTAATAAGATGATTGTGGGGGGTACCAGAGATTGGAAATCAGGGGCACTTAATCACCAAGCCACATCCTAGAACTATTTTGTATTTTTATTAGAGACTAGGTCTCACTGAATTGCTTAGCACCTCACTTTTGCTGAGGCTGGCTTTGAACTCGAGATCCTCCTGCTGGGATTACAGGCTTGCGCCACCGCGCCTAGCTAATATGATCATTTTTTACTAAAGCAAATGTAGGCCTTAATGAAGGGAACCAACATACCCAGGCTGCCGCATATGATAGGGACTAGCCCTGGAATTTAGACTCAATTTTTGATTACTATTTTAATTCTCAGACAGTGAGCCATTGTGAACAAATAAGTTGACATTATAGTGTGTCCAAGTTTGGTCTTAGAAGAAGAGTGAAATAAGAAGTGATGAGAAAGAGAGAGAGAGAGAGAGAGAGAGAGAGAGAGAGAGAGAGAGAGAAGAAAGCTTGAAGTAAGAAGGAACAGTCAGCAGTATAAAGAAAACAGGAGAGCAAAATGTTACTGGAACCGAAGGTACGATGAAAGTACAGAAACAGAATTTCAACTAGCGGGAACCAGGGGACCAAAGTGATTCTATCTGCATAGAGAACACATATGTGCTTGTTATCAGACCAAGGAAAATCAAGCAAGAGTCAGGACAGAGCTTAGAGAGTGGAGGAAAAATCAAGCAAAATTTCTCATGTCTTGTTTAGGGGTTTTTTGTTGTTGTTGTTGTTGCTTTTTTTCTCCTATAAACAAACAAAAAACAAGCAAACAAACAAAAACTTAATATTCTAATTCTCCATACTACAATGAAAAGAATAGACAGGGATATATTATAGACATTATTTAATACTGGTAAATGGAGCTACTGATAAATGGGTAGGTGAGTTGTCAAGTGTTCTAAGTGTATTTCCTCTCTAGGGCTTAAAAAAAATATGTCAGCTTTTCTTGGAAGCACAAGGTAGAATTTTACACACTGATACCTTTGAAGTCAGGCATAATCACATGACCATCTCTAGCCAAGAAATGTGTACAACAGACACTTGAGAAACCTGGACATCATTCACATTTCCTTTCCCGCCACAGAACTTTGGTTCTTGAATGAGTTTTTTGAAAAGATATTCCTTATTCTCTACATGGAGTAAGGAGCAGGAGCAGAAGCAGCAAAATAACCTTCACTTTATGTTAAGCCACTGAGACCTGGATTTATTATTATAGGATGACCAATCTATCCTGATAGACTTAACAGGCAGTCTGATGCTCAGTTTATTTCATCCATAAAATAAGACAATTGGATAAGCTCAATCTCTTTTAACTTTTGAAAGCGAAGTGATTGTGAAAATATTACTCAATATTTGTAATGTATAAAAGTAGAGGCACATTGGTTAAGGCTGCGTCTCCAGGTGTCCAATAAGCAAAGTTTCAAAGCCACTTAAATAAATACCCTCTAAACTTCCTTCAAATTCAGGCAAGGTGATTTTCAATGAATAGCATTATTTTAGGCACTATTAGAGATTCAAAGACATATAAGACACAATATCTACTGTCAAAAGCTTAAAATCAAGTTGAAAAAACATAAAATAAGTTCACAAGTATCTAGAAGTGCAAGGCAGAATAAGTTTCATTAAGCAGAATTTTTCCAAACATATTTTGACCATAAAACAATTTTATAATTATATTGATTTCATAAGAGTGCACACAAACTAATGCATACTTACATTTTAATGACAGCCAAAATGGTCTCATAGAGAGTTTTATTGCCAAAAGAGAAGATGACAATGTAATATTTTTATTTTTATAGGTTTATACCACAATAAATAACATATTAGGGAAATTTTATGTTTTATTAATCATACTATGTAGATTAAAATTATCAAATAGACTGGAATTGTCAAAGAGACAGCATGTATCAAAGCACTAGTTAAACTGAAGTTGTTGCCTATGTGTGCCTGTGATTCATGGGCAGGATGTCTATAAATAATGACAAGTTTTCACATGTCAGTAATCACTCTGGAAGCTTTCAGTAAGTACTGGGTGTGGTAGCAAAATTCTTAAGGGAATATTCCTTTATAATTTTTAAAAGTATTTAATAAATGCACTCTTTGTTTTCCTGTACCTTTAAAATATATATTTTTAGTAGAAAATGAATATTGCTAGCACTGATTTGTTCCTTGTGTTTGGGAAATACATAATATATCTGAGGTATGTGAGTGTCCAGATGAGGGAAAGGTAAGAGATAAAACAGGTGAGTCAAGTCTGGTTGTTGCTTCATGATAAGGTGGCTTTTGCATGTGGAATTAAAGGATTATTAAATGACAAATGATTCCAGAACAAAAAGACAGCATTATCTGACATGCCGATACTCACATGGATAATAATATTTGATCAGAGTTTAGAACACATGAAATGGAGTAATGAAATTTAAACATAGTAAAGATGCCTCTACTTGAGAGCATAGAAGTTTGTGAATGTCAAGCAAGGCTTTGAACTCATTCTGTAAGCAGTAGAGAGACATTGATGATTGGTTTTGACCTGTCCACACTACTCAGACTTGGTCATGGAAATCTTCACAAGCTATTATTCCTTTGAGTCCTTCCCAACCATAAAGCCAATCAGCAGCAGGCCAGACTCATCAGCAGTAAGGTTTGACTTTAATCTCTTCCTACCTTGAAAATAGTACCTAGCTGTCTACCACAAATTTATGTTTCTGCTGCTAGATTCTGGAATTGTCACTGAGTGATTATTTTCAAGACAGACTCCACTTTCCAACCACTGTCATTTCAGATCAGGTCATAGGACAGATTTTCATCAATGGAAAGTTAGCAAAAGGAGTTGTGTCACTACACTGAAGTTGTTAAGAACAAGGGAAATCCCCTGCAACCTCCACTGGTGAAAAGCAAGGGGTGGTAGAATCTAAGGGAAAAGAAGAGAAAGAAAGAATAAGGATCTTGGGATCCCACAGAATCATTGGGAGGAACCCTGTTTCCACCACCATTCACAGGGAACACACACATTGTCCTGTTACCTGAAAGAAGAATGCACTTCTGTCTTGAACCACTGATATTTGAGAGGCTTATTTAGCATAGAAATTAGTGTTTCCCTAGTTAATATGGCAATTGGCCAAGGAAACAGAGAGCTATCATAGAAAAACATAAATATATTTTTATGGATTATCATCAGGGTGGTTATTGGCAAGAAGATTAACATCATATGCTCAATGAGGAAACCCATATTATAAGGTGGCAAAATATTTGGCAAATCTCTCATTTGTGATAACATGGTAAGCAGATCAAGTCAGTACAAGAGTCAAAAGGAAAAATATTCCAGAAAGACATAAGTCAAAGTCTTTTATAGCCTTACTTAGAATCGTCAACTTGTTGCTTTTGCTATACAGTTTTCCTTCATTGTCTGCAGGGATAAGTGTCAAGATCTCCAGTGGATGCCTGAGACTGCAGTTAGCACCAAATCCTATATATACCATGATTTTTCCTGTACAAACATACCTATGATAAAGTTTCATTTATAAACAGGCACAGTTTTGGATTAACAGCAGTAACTTCCCATAGGTCTTAGTAGCTTCAGCATACAATTGTTTTTCTTTTACTATTGAGAACTTTTACCTTTTCACTTAACAGAAGCACTTTGAGGCTCCTCTTAGACGTATCCAGATAGCCAGTGTCATTACTTTTGCACATTGGAGTAACTATTAAGTAAATATGGGTTCCTTGAATATAAGCACTGTTATATGACCAGAAATATTCATCTGAAAACCAAAAGGCCTTCTAAGCAACTTATATATTGGATAGTGTATACGGCATTGACATGCCAGGAAAGGGATGATTCACATCCCATTCAAGATGGAGCAAGATGATATGAGATTTCATTCTACCCAATTGAGACTTAATTGTGGCCCAACGTGGGCCACAATTTAAAAACATATAGATTTTTTCTTCTAGAAGTTTTCTCTTGCAATTTTCCAACACTGTCTAATATCAGATAAGTAAAACAACACAAGAAGAAATTACAGATAAGAGGAAACTCTCATATTCTAATCTTAAATCATTAGGTCCAGCACATATTCAAGGGGAGAGAATTACACAAGGATCTTTGAGAGCTGTGCTATCAGTTGCCTTAGCACAGATTAGAGAAATAATCTCAGCCTATATAATGGGATAAAATCTTTGCTAGCTACTTTTCTGACCAAGGATTAATATCCAGACTATATAAACAACTCAAAAAACTTAACAGCATAAAACAAATAACCCCATCAATAAATGGAAATATTAACTAAAAATATACTTCTCAAAATAAGAAATTTAAAGACATCCCCCCTCCAAAAAAAAAAAAAAAACACATTAAAATACGTTCAACATCTTTAGCAATCAGGAAAATGCAAATCAAAACCACACTAAGATTTCATCACTATTCAGTTAGAATAGCAATCATTAATAATACAAAAAATAATAAATGTGAAGAGGATGTCAACATTGTTGACAGGATTTTAAATTACTACAACCACTATGGAAATCAGTATGGTGGTTCATCTCAAGATTAGGCATGGAACCACCATATGACCTAGCTCTTCACTCCTCAGTATTTATCCAAAGGAATTAAAGTCAGAAAACTACAGTAATACATGCATATCCATGTCTATAGCAGCACAATTCACAGTAGCCAAGTAATGGAACCAGCCTAGGTATCTATCAACAAATGAATGGATAAAGAAGATGTATACACCCACAATGGATTTTCAGTCATAAAGAAGACTGAAACTATATCATTTGTAGGCAAATGGATGGAACTATAAAATATACTAAGTGAAATAAGACAGACTCAGAAAGACAAGGGTTGTATGTTTTCTCTTGTATATGGAAGCTACAGAGAGAAAAATAATGAAAGAAAATGGACCTTATGAAAATAAAATTGAGATCAATAGAATATAGAGGATAGAGATCAGAGAGAGAGAGGAAGGGATGGGAAGAAAATGTACTAGGGAATGAAATAGACCAAATTATGCTATGTGTATATTCGTTGGGTATAAATATATCACAATGAATCCCTGATTATGTACAATGATTATAATGCACCAATAAAATTTTCTTAAAAAATTATGAGCTCAAGCTTGTGAAACTGCATAAGTGGAGAAAAATGAAGAGCAATCCAAACCTTGAGGACTTTTTGTCTTGAGAGATAAATCTAAGAATGGCTTTGAGAAATCAGAAGTTGATCTCCAACATGTCAGCTTGGGAACGAAATTCCTCAGCAAGATTCCTGAAGTGCAAGAAGTAAGATGAAGAATCAATAAATTGGATGGTATCAAACTGAAAAGCTTCTTCACTACAAAAGAAACATTCAAGAATGTGTACACAGAGTTTCCAGGATTGGGAGAAAACCTTCTCTACCAGTACCTCAGGATATACAAAGAACTCAATAAACTTAACACCAGAAAAACATATAACCCAATCAATAAATGGGCAAAGGAATTGAATATACACTTCACAGAAGAAGAAATATAAAATGGTCAAAAATATATGAAAAATGTTCAACATCTATAGCAATTAGAGAAATGCAAATTAAAATTACACTGAGAAAAGTGGGTACAGGGGATTGAACTCAGAGGCACTCAACTACTGAGCCACATCTCCAACCGTATTTTGTACTTTTATTAAGAGACAGGGTCTCACTGAGTTGCTGAGGCTGGTTTTGAACTCATGATCCTCCAGCCTCAGCTTCCTGAGCTACTGGGATTATAGGTATGCACTACTGGGCATGGCTAAAGGCTGATGTTTTAAAATTTTCATTTTTTAATACGCCAAGCTATCGTTCTACAACTTCAAAATCTACAAGAACAAAAACATTTAAATACTGCTTTTAATTTTGGGAAGTGAAGAAATATAATTTTTTAAAAATTTTTAAATTTTTTTGTGGTGTTGAGGATTTTAGGATTGAACCCACGGCCTTGTGCATGGGAGGTAAGCACTCTACCAACTGAGCTATATCTCCAGCCCTTAGGAAATATGATTTAAATGCTTAAATTTCTGGAGTAGTAAGTACCAACCAGGGCAGCAAGAAAAAACATGCTTTTTATTTTTGGTCTGGGCTAAATGACATTATATGTATATATTTCACAGTAAAAAGGTAATCAATAGCCAAAATATTCTTTATCAAAATACATTAGTAAAACAGAACATAGTTTTTGCTCTTCTATACTCTCATCGTGAAGTATCTTCTATACTCTCAAAAATAAAAAAAATAAATAAAAATAAAAAGACATGGAGTTAAACTATAGGCCTTAAACAAAACATTAAAAAAAAAAAATCTGTACTTCAGGTCCTTGGGTAAGTCTCTTTGCCTTGCCTTGTGACTTTTACTTTTATGGTGCGTGCGTGCGTGTGTGTGTGTGTGTGTGTGTGTGTGTGTGTGTTACTGTGGATTGAACCTAGAGTCTTTCATTTGTTGGGCAAGTGCTCTACCACTTAGCTACACCCCTAACTTCCATCGTGTGGTTTTTAACAGTTTCAAGTAACAAAGAAGCACAAAGGCAATTGATATGATCAGTCACCTACCTGTCTCTGGACTCTAGGAGAGGCTGTATGAAGCAGGGAAAAGAGATCCTGAAGGAGAGTTAGTTGTTGGGTCAGATACTGTCGGCGAACATTAGAGCCACTCAATGCTAAAACCATGGAGAGCAGCTCAAAGCAATATGCATCAGAGGAGGCATCTTCATCATTTGGCTGAGAATTGGCATTTTCTTTGCTTGATATGGCATGTTCCCATTCTTCACGAACTCTGGTGGCTTCCATGCGAATAGCTTGTACTATATGAGCACACACCTACGGAGGCAATGCAGAATATGTAAAAATACATTCGTATGTCTTATTTTCTTCTAATAAAACAAAGAATAAGTTAATACTCAAAAAAAAAATTACACTGAGAATTCATCTTACTCCAGTCAGAATGGCAATTTTCAAGAATACAGACAACAATAAATGTTGACGAGGATGTGGTAAGAAAGGTTTTCTCATACATTGTTGGTGGGACTGCAAATTTGTGCGACCACTATGGAAAGCAGTATGGAGATTCCTCAGAAAACTTGAAACGGGACAGCCATTTGACCCAGTTATCCCTCCTTGGTCTATATCCAAAGGACTTAAAAATAGCATACTACAGTGATGCAGCCACATCCATGTTTATAGCAGCTCAACTTATAATAGCCAACCTATGGAAATAACCTAGGTGTCCTTCAATGGATGAATGGATAAAGAAAATGTGGTATATATACACAATGGAATATTACTCATCTATAAAGAATGAAATTATGGCATTTACTGGTAAATGGACAGAGCTAGAGAATATCATGCTTAGTGAAATAAGCCAATTCCAAAAAACTAAAAGCCAAATGTTCTCTCTGATTTGTGAATGCTAACCTCAAACAAGGATGATTGGGGAGGGGAATAATAGAAATAGACTGGACTAGACAAAGGGTAACCAAGGGAAGGGAGACGGAGAGGAATGGGAAAGACAGTAGAATTAATTGATCATAACTTTCCAAGCCTTGTATTTGTATACATGATCAGCGTCACTTCACATTATGTGCAATAACAAGAATGGGAACCTAATAAAATAGGTTATACTTTGTTTGTATGTTCTTTTTTCTTTTTAAAAAATATTTTTTGGTTGTCCATGGACCTTTATTTTATAATTTATTTATATGCAGTGCTGAGAATTGAACCCAGTGCCTCACCCATGCTAGGCAAGCGCTCTGCCACTGAGCCACAGCCTCAGCCTCTATGTATGTATATTCTACCAAAATTCATTCTACTGTCATGTATAACTAAAAATAAAAAATAAAGAAGTCAGAAGTTGACAAGATTCTGAAGAATTAAATAACCAAGTAAATCCATTAGAATTACTGAATGAAAAGAAAAAAACACCTTGAAAATTAAACAATCCATGACCTTTGAAATGTGTGCCAGGCAAGAGCTGGGTATGAATGCTGTGCATCCTGCAAGGAGGATAGGTTTCCCAATATCAGCCTTAGAAACAATTTTGGAAGATAATGGGTAAGGAAGAAACTTTCAAACAGTAAAAGCCAGAAACCATAGAAAACAGAGAAGAGAATTTCTCCCCAAGAACAGAGGAACATTTTTACCATCAAGACATGCAATCTTCACAATGTCTGCCTGGCAGGAGGATTTCATCACTGCCATGGATCACTGATGCTAAGTGTCTTCAATTATTTCCTTTTCCAGGTAGGAATTTCTATCACAGGTTTCCCACCTTTGCTGCATCATTGCTTGCTTTGTAGTTCACGGGTCACTGTTTCACACACACCTGAACAGTGCTGGCCTGAGGATTATGCATCTTCTAGAGTTCCTGGAAGAGTGACTGTAAATGACACTAAATTTTCTCTCTTGGAGATGAAGGGGATTTATTATTATTCCATAGGTAGGAGACAGGATATGAATAGCAATATCTGGGGCATTCTCCATAATCATTCAAGAATTCAGCTGTAACAAGAACCTCTACTGAAAAATATAAGTTTTATTTAAACTATTTAGAAATTACTCTAGATTGGGGAAAAAAACAGAATGCCAATATATCAAGTTTCCATGTAAAATATGAAGACAAGCAAGCCCCATGCTCATGTTAGATGATCAGTTTGAAGGCTAAGCAAACAGTAAAAGTTTTGAAAAACTGAATTTAAAAGGTTGTGTGAAAGATCAAAGATATTTCACCAAAGTAGTATTATTTTAAAACCCATACTAAAAAGAGTATTTTCTTTAAGGAAAAAAAGCCTTAAAAGTCTCCTTAATGTTATTCAGTGCAATGTTGAACAGAAGAGATGAGAGGTGACATAAATGTATAGTTTCTGATCTTAAGAAAAACACTTTGTTTTTCACAATTAAGCATGAGGTTAGCTGTACAGTTTACACAGCTAACCTTATTAAATTGGGAATACCGTTCTCTATGCCTACTATACCAATAGTTTTAAGATGTTAGATTTTATTAAATATTATTTTATATCTATTATGATATAAATGAATTTTCTTTTTCTTGATTAATAAATCACAGTACATTGATTGATTTTGTTTTGTGCCAACTTTGCATTACTGGGAGTGTACTCCCTTGCTTAAGACATATTATCTTTTTTTATGTATTGTTCACTTCAATTTGCTAAATGTTTAGATTGTTTGCATCTAGCTCCATGAAGAATGTTAGTTTGTGTTCTGCTTTGCTTATAATGTCTTTGCCTAGTTTTGGCATCAGGGAAATCTGTATTCCATGGAATGAACTGGGATATGTGTTCTTTTCAATTTTATACAAGAATTTGTGTGTAATTGTCACTACATGTTGCTACTGTTTATTGTAAAGCAATTTTTTCTTTATGGGATGGTATAATGGTTAATTTGAATTGTCAACTTGATTGGGTTAAGAGATGACTATGATTAAGAGGCTTATGGGTGTAGCAATAAGATTGTGTCTAGGAATGATGGGTATGTGGGATAGCCAACTGAAATGATAAACTTCCCTAAGCATGGGCAGAACCATCCAATAGGATGATGGCTTGTATGCAATAAAAGAACTAGAAAGCAGCAGCAGATGCAAGAGCAATTCTTCTTGAAAAGGTTCTTGATTGCTGCCCTAATTTTCTGAGGATATCATACTAGCTTCTTCACTCTTCCAAAACGGATTCTGACAGTCATTCTCCAGGAGCCTTCTGTCTCGGACTAGGGTAGCACAGTTGAGTCCTCTAGTTCTGGGGCTTCAGCCTCTTCAACTGCACATCTAGCTACTAGTTTTCAGCTCACCAGCTTGTAGATGGCCATTGTAGACTATCCAGCTTCTGGTCATGTAAGCCAACCTAATAAATCTCTTTTTTATAATTATACTTCTTGTTGATTCTCTTCCTCTATGGAACCCTGACTAATACAGGTGGTTTTTAGCTGCAAAATTCTCCCTTTAGTAGGCATAGACATAGAGAGATTTGTTTTTATCTATTTCTGCTTCAGTAAGCTTTGCTAGTGTGTGTATACCAAAGTATTAGTCTATTTCATTAAAATGTATTTTTCAGGGCTGGGGTTATGACTCAGTGGCAGAGTGCTTGCCTAGCATGTGTGAGGCACTGAGTTCAATCCTCAGCACCACATATAAATAGATAATAAAAAATAAAGGTCCATTAATAACTAAAAAATTTTTAAATGTAAATTTCATTAAATTGGCATAGACTTGATAGTATTTCCTTTATCTTCTTTGAATATCACTGTACAGCCTCAGTGATATTACTTTTTGGATTTCTAACATGGTTAACTTGTGTCTTTCTATTTTTTGCTGCTCAGTCTGACTAGGTTTTTTTTTTCAATTTTATTTATTTCCCAAAAATAGCTCTTAATTTCAATATTACCTCTATTGTGATTCTATATTGGATTTCCTGTAAATCTAATGTGATTTTCATACTGGACTTAATTTTTTTTTCTTCATTCTTTGGATTTTAATTTACTCCATCTCTTTCTAGTTTCTTGAGGTAGAAACTAAGATCATCAATGTAAAATATCTGTTATTGCCTTGGCTTGCATGATACCTTCTAGTAAGATCAGAAGAGCATTATCATAAAATTTTTTTCCAAATTCCTGACAACTGTAGTGGAATTTTCCTTTAAGAAATGCTACATCACCAAAACTCTTGATAACACAAAAGGCAGAATTGTTTGAAAAAAGACAGACACTTGGGGCTGGAGTTGTGGCTCAGCAGTAGAGTGCTTGCCTAGCACGTGTGAGGCACTGAGTTCCATCCACAGCACCACATGAAAATAAATAAAATAAAGCTATCACATCCAACTACAACTAAAAAAGCTTTTTTTAAAAAAAATACAGACACTTAAAATTCTCCATTTAAAAATTATCAAGGACAGGCATGATGGCACATGCCTGTAATCCCTGGGACTTGTGAGACTGAGGCAGGAGGATCACAAGTTTGAGGCCAGGCTCAACAATTTAGGAGGCCCTAAGAAACGTAGACCCTATCTCAAAATAAAAATAAAAGGACTAAGGATGTATTTGGTGATAAAGCACTTCTGAGTTCAATCCCCAGTACCGTCCATCCATTAATAAATAAATAAATAAATAAGATCCAGATGGATTTTGTTAAAAAAAACATTAAGAATATATTGAATATTTTATTCATTCATTTTTATAATTTTCTTTATATGCACACCCAACTCTGTTCAATTATAAAATTTGTGCCTAACTAGATCTCAAAAGCTGTTTGTAATACATATGAAATAAAAATTAAAATAATGAGAAAGCATTATGTTTTCTTCCTTATAATAATTGCCATCATTTTTTTTCCCTCTGGTGATAACTGAAAGAATGGGGATCTTACTACCAGGCATGTTAAGGCTGAGTATGCATTTCAAGCGTAGAGCACTTGCCTAGAATTTATGAGGCCTTGGGTTCCATCCCCATATATACATATATATGTGATTCAACAAAATCTGGTTATGTAAATGTTTTTGTAAAATATTAGCAGAATCAGTGGTATCCGCAAACACTACAGCCCCTGAATACTTTGTGAAAGAGGAAATGTTTTATCATAATAAAGAATCAAGATGAGCATTGGATAATATACAGGCAGCTATGAAGCATAGCAAGGGAAATGGCTTAAATAGGATCCCCAAACTTGGCCTCATTAAGATTATGTTAATCTGTGATTTAAAAATAATTATTTCCCACATAAAAACTGCTCTATCAAATTTATTGTTTTTATTTGATTCTTTCCTATTGACCTTTATAGCAGGGAGAAAACTGTAGACCAGGGTACTTAAATAATTGATAAATTGACTCCTTTGCCTTAACCAGCAAGTCTCTTAAGCATATCCACCCCACACAAAAAAGAGAAGAAAAACAAACAAACCAAATAATAGTAGTAGTAATAATAATAATAATAATAATATAAGAAGAAGAAAAGGGGAAAACTCTAAATGCAATTCTCTGAGCAAAATACTTAATGTTGAGTGAGATTAAGATAGGTTTTTATCTTTTCTCATCAAAACAGTCATTTTTTCGTTACTTAATTATCTTCCCAATGATGTACCTCAATATCTCTTGAGATATCCACTCCAGCATTTGATCTAGAGGATATATTGAGAGTGAAAGAGATGTTCCTTGGCCCTGGGTACCAGAAATAAGAAATTAGGTCATCTAAAGAAAATCTTTAAAAAAATAATAAAACCATCTAAAACTCAGACTGCTCTTCTTTTTCACCACATGCTAATGATTCTAAACAACATCTAATACAATACTCCTCCTACCATATGTATAATTTCTATACACCACTTTCCCTCAGTTCTCAACTGTATCATCAGATGTGAAAAAACAAGGGTAGTGTAAGAAAATATATGATAATATAGGTTGTTTAAAGGAAAAGCTTGTCAATAATTCCAAGAGCCCTGCATGGACATTGAGTGATTCCCGGGACATAGAACTTAAATATTCACAGAGCGAAGGCTTCATAAGGAAGCTTTAACAGTTTCCCTATCTACATCCAAACAATAAGAAATTTTTAACATCAAGCATTTGTGTAATTAATGAATCAAATTAAAATTGGCAATAACACGCTTCCTTCTTGTTCTTTTCTGTCACAAACCACACCCCAAGGCAAAAGCAGATCTCACAGATTGGCTTCCTCTGCAGCCTAGAGAATTGCTTGACACCTGGATGATGAGGCACAAACAATAAATTCAAGATTTTGAAACTATACCAATTGAAGACAACAAAATCAATGGCAGAAAATTAAGAAAACTAGAAAAGGGGTCTTTATATAATCTTTATATTTTTATCTGTGTTCTTTTTGACATTGGATGCATGCATATAGTAGGAACCAATGTTGACAAATTCTATTTTATAGACTGTGGGCTAGTTGCATAGGGATATATGTGGGCTTTATTGTTTTTCAATATATTTTTTTAATCCACCCCTATGGAACCATGTGGGTAGACAGGTGTTAGGGTTAAAAATTCATATGGTAAGTGATAGGATTTTGGTGAGGAAATGGAGCAGAAGGGATGGACATTTTAACAGCTTGTGAGGTTTTAGAAGTGAAAAGGGAAGGGGGAGAAGTATTTTGCCTATTGAAAAAAACACACAGAAAATATACAATTGTGCATACCAAGGAATCAAAAAGTTATTGCTCTAAAGTTACAGAAGAATTAATAAGTCAGAATATTTTTTAGGACTAAGAGACTATGCAAAATTGGAATTATTCTCTAGAGAATTTTCTAATTAGTACAGGGACAGATTAATTCTGATATTAATCAGTAAATCAATGTGAGACAAAAGAGAGAAAGAAGGAAGCAGGCTCCTGTTGTAATCCATTTTTTAAGAGCCTCTCTTCATCTATTCATTTATTCAACAAACATTTATTGTGTTTGCAATATGTGAAAAAAAAAATCCTGCTGGCAACTATGGGAGGATATGAATTTTTTTTAAATCAGGTTTATCCTTATTTAGATTATAAATGGGAAACAGTGTGATAATTAAAATGGTTACATTTTTTAACAGTCACACCATACATGAAGCATTTAGATAGATGTTTCATAGAATTTATGTAATTTCACCAACAATGACACAGCAGGACAAATACACTTGATGATTTCCATTATATAGAAAATTGAGACTCGTAGAGTCTCAAGTACTAAAGAGCTGTTACCTAATGGAATTAAGATTTAAACACTAATTTTTTGCACTTTATTATATGAGTAACTGCAAAAGTACATGTGGTAAGCAATATATAATAAAAAATCATTAAAAGTGAAGTCCATTTTCTGCCCTCCTACTCTGTATTCTTACATTTCTTTCAACATTATTGACATCAATAATGTTGTCCACTTATTCAGCAATATAATAAATATTGAATACCTACTATACTGTCATATTTGTGAGCGCTTTTTGTTGCTTGACAAAATACCTGAGAAAAACAGCTTAAAGGAAGAAAGATTTATGTTTAGCTCACAGTTACGGAGGTTTCAGTCTATGGCCAACTGGCTCCATTGTTTCTGGGACTGTGGTGAGCCAGTATATCATAGCAGAAGAGTGTGACAGAGCAAAGCTGTTTACCTTATGGCAGTCAGGAAGCAGAGAAAGAGCCAGAGAGGAAGGAGTTGGGGATAAGGTATAGTTCCCAAGGACAGGCCCCATGACTACTTCCTTCAACTAGGTCCACCTCTTAAATTTCCATCACTTCCCAATAAAGCTATCAAATTATGAAGCCTCCAATGGATTAATCCATGGTAAGTTTAGGGTTCTCATGATCAAATCATTTCCTAAAAGCCCCACCCCAGAACGTTGCTGCATTAGGAACCAAGTCTTCAACATATGAGACTTTGGGAAGCATTCCAAATCTAAACCATAAACTATCATAATATTATATACTACATACTTTATGTTTATTGTACTATACATAGAATATTATAAATGGTTCTTGTTATTTATATTACCTATTATATATCAGCATACCATTTACTGATGCTACTCTAGGATTGAGAAGCAGTGATAAACAAAGTCCCTACCCTCATGGACTTTATATTCTATATGGGGAGTCAAGCAATATACAAAAAAATATAATGTCAGGTAGTGAAATATACCATGATAAAAAAAAAAAGCAGACTACGGATAAAAAAAAAATCTGTGCTATTTTAGACCATTTAAAACAAAGATCCAAGGGTAGTTTCTCTAGGGACATGACATTGGAGGTGCTGTAGCACAAGGGGATGTGCAAATACTAGAAGATGGACACTTTGAGCTAAGAGAAAACTTTGGTTTGAAGGCTCTGAGGCCAAACATACTTGGAGAATTTAAGGAACAAGAGCCACTTATGTACAGGAGTGTTGAGTATGGCAACTATAGCAGAATGAGGGGTGGAAAGACTGGCCAAATATGAGGTCAGACATGGAGTCACTCATGGATTGAGTTGTGGAACTCTTTAATTTGATTGAGCATGATGGGAAGCTATTGGAGAGTTTCAAGCATGGAAATAATATAACACAATGTATAATTTTTAAAAATCACCCTGGTTGCTGCATGAAGTCTCTAGAGGCAGCAAAGCTGGAGGCAAGGAGACCATTTAGGAGAGTTAATTCAGAGGAAAAAGGATGAGGTTTTCAATACATAGCTTTGGGTCATGGGCATCAATATGAGATAAAAGGGAATCTTAACTCCTTAAATCTTAACACAAAAATATATTTTGAGGGCTCATAAATCTAAATGTGAAAACTGAAAATATAAACCTCCAGGAGTAAAACTAAGGGAATATATTTATATTTTTGAGACAGCCAAATATTTCTTTTTAAAAAAAAACTTGAAAGCACTAATTATAAAAGATGGATACGTTGGACTTCATTATGATTAAAAAAATAGCTGTTTATCAAAAGAAAAAAATTAACAGTAAAAAGGCAAGCCCTGTACAGACAGAAGATATAAGACATAGATGGATTAACAGATGGACAGCTAGAGAGATTTAGTTAGTTATACAGCCCTTTATTAATTCCTGTGTTTGTTATTAAAAGTAATGCTACAATGAATGCCCTCAAACATACATGATTTGTTCCCATTTTGTTTGCTTGTTGGTTTTGCCAGTGTATCTGTGGTTATATTTTTAGAAATAACCACTTCCTCACAGAGCCTATCCATATGTAATTTGACATTCCTTCTAGTAATATATGGGAGGGCTATTTCCTCATATCCTTTCCATCAGAGTATGTTCTCAAACTTTAGGATATCCTATCTTATCGTAGTTTATATTTCCTTTATGAACAACATGAAGTTTCTTTTCATAAATTTTAGGGTCATTTACATTTTTTTTCCTTTTTTATACTAGTCCTTTTTTTCTCTGTGTTGTTGGTCTTCTGAATTTTTATCAGCTACTTTTATATCAGGATAATTGGTATTTGTTTATGATATAAGATGCAAATATTCATACTTCCTTTTCTCCAATCCACTTGATAAAGGAACTCAGTGAACTTTTCTCCCACACTTTGTATCATTTACCTTTTACCTTTACATGTATGATATATTGGGAGTAAATCTGGGTTTAGAGTATAAATAAATGAATTAATTTTATCTTTTTCCATAAAGTTATCCAGCATGACTTCAGATGCCACAAATTGTCATTAACTTTCCATACATACCTAAATCAATTCTTTAATCCAGTTTTATTAGTTTCATCAAGCACCAATATTGCGGGGTTTAATTACTTAGAATTTTTTTAAAATGTCATTGTCTGGTAAGTTTCATATTCCTCCCCATATTGCCTTTTCTCTTTTGTGATTTTATGAGTTACTCTAGCTCATCTATTCTCCCAAATAAAGCTTATAATTGATTTGTGTACTAAAGTAAAAGAGCAACAATAAAACATGTCATTTGGGAAAGAAAGAAACTTCATATTTATAAATTAAGGATAATAAGTGTCTTCAACACTTTAAGATGCTGAGTCTTCTTTCCAGGAAGGTGCTCACCACAACTTCAAGTCTATTTTTAGGTCTTTTAGGAGTATTTGATAGTTATCCATAATACTGTTTATCTATTTCCTGTTGAGTTTATGCATATATATTTTCTTTTTGCTATTAAAAATGGCATCTGTTTTTCCCATTATTCTTCCAACTGGCTATTGTTTGAATATCTGGAGGCTAAATAATATTTTAAACCCTATTTTATTAATTTTTCTTATTGTTTATAGTAGGATTTCCATTTATTCTCTTTGCTCTTCCATAAATGATACTTATCTGCAAAAAAAAATGCATTCATCTGCATCTTTACTTACTTTATAGAGATTTATGTCTTGCAACTCATACTCATACTTAGGAAATCTAAATGTAAGAGGTATAAAGAATAAAAATACCATAATGTTAAGTAGCTAGTGGTGCTGGCTACTTTAATAAGTTGTCACAAAAAGGGAAACTCCTTAGATATCTCTCTTGAAAAGCAAGTATCTTCACTACAAAAGATTTTTTTTTTTTACTTAGAACAAGAAATCCAGGACTGATAGGTCACATTTATCATTCATTTTTCAGAATGTGCACAAGCTACTAGGAAGTTTCAAGCCAAATAAAGCACAAACAAAGTTAGATGTGAGTGGGGAGAATATGGGGAACAATAAGTTATAAAATAGGAAGAGCCAAAGAAATGGAGATACATGATCTGACAAGCGTCTTACAAACCTTCCTACAATGTGCTCCACCCTGACAAAACAATATCTATTTTATAAACACCATCCACTAAGAAGAAGCCTGGAGCAATAGCTACACTCCTGTTTTCTCCTGTGGTTCTAAGGAAAAGGCAAAGACTATAAAGCCTATGTGTAAAGTATTTGGAGGATGGGGAGAGTTCTGAAGCCAGTGGTTTAGGAAAAGAAACTGCAAAAGGAGGTAAGAGTTTGAAGGATTTGATGATCGTTGATATTCAAGGACCATGACTGGTAAAAGCACCTACAGGACGAATAGTTGATAGAGTACAAAATAAGTGTAATTAGATGGCAGTTGAACTACTTACGAGTTCTGTATTGCCAAGAAAAAAAAAAAAAAAAGGGAAGGTCCAAGTCTGGCAAACAAAGACTGCTCATTTCCTAAGCCTAGGAAATGCATGGTGTACTTGTGGGGACCCTCAAAATAATAGGAGGCTAATGCAATGAAGCTTCTAGGAGAGAAATGCTCCCCATTTACTTCAGTTATGGTCATCGAAAACCATGAGCAAGGCAGAGCCTTCCATTGTGCTCACCAAGAAAACATCTCCCCTGCCAAAGCAGGAATTCTTTGTTCTTGGTGACCAAGAATAGTTACAGACAGCTACATTTGTAATTTATCCATGGTCCAAATATTTGAAGCCATGTCTGGACCCAACCTCAAGGAAAACATAGGATCTGGAATTAGGGATATATGCAGTGGTCAGGAAGGAGATATATATATATATATATATATATTTTTTTTTTTTTTTGCTGCAACTGTGATGGTTTTTAGAATCATTAATCTGAAGCCAGACATGCATGGTAGTTCACATCAATAATTAACACTACTCTGGAAACTAAGGCAAGGGGATAGCAGGTTTGTAGCCAACATAGGCAGCTTAGTGAGACTTTGTCTCAAAACAAAATTTTTAAAGGGCTGAGGGTATATACCTTGGTGGTCGAGCCTTCATTTATGTAGCATGAGTTTAATCCCCAGTAGTGGGGGTGTGGGTAATCAATTAGAAAGACAACAGATATGCACCTGTAGGTGTGTTCTCACATGAAAGTGTTTAGGAAACTAACATCAATCATAATAGGCTGTTATTTTATCTATGGAGCAGTTAGTACCACCTGCAAAATTCCTCTTTTCTAGTGGAGAATCCATGATCTGTTGTTTAGATGAGTCCAAGTTCACCTTTTCCCTAACTTTGGTTCTGGGTACTAGGAGTAAAATAGTGAATAAAATGGACCAAAATCATTGGCCTTTTGGAGCTGTCTTTCTAATCATTAGAAAAGGGATGTATATATATATATATATAAAGTCTGTAAATGATAATTGCTAATCAAAGAAAAAAAAGTTGAAGGGAGATTGAAGTACAATGTTTCATGAGTGAATAAATGCTTTCAAAAGAGCAATTATTAAATTTTCAGGCACATTAGGTACAGAATTTTTGAAATTTGAAACACAGAAAACTACAATCACCTCTGAGTAACTGTGGAAAATATATTTTCTTCCTCTTTATCAAAAAAGTTGTTAAATTTTTTACTACATCTAAACTCTATCTAGACAATACTGAAAATATTTTGAATCTGACTTTATATAAGCATGAAAATATCCTTTTTATTTCATTTCTGAAATCTTGAAGAGATCTGAAAATATTCCAAAACCCACTTTTCTTTGCATGAACCTGTCAAAACAGAGTCAGTGACTTTTAACTTCCTTAAATTCATCTCTGCAGACTGTTTCTATTTTTTCAGAAATATAACAATCATACGTAATCATTTGACTTTAAACCATGTGCACAGGAAACAATAGGAGGACAGTATTGATATGTAATCATTTTTTTATATGTAATCATTTTTAAAGAAAATATTTTAAGCCATATTCACAGAAAATCGTGAAGCTTTAAGAAGAAAAAAAAAAGATTGTATGTCATCAGTTTAGCCCTACCAAATAAGAAAACTCATGCATTAAACATTGCCAAAAGAAGTAATACAGCTTTAGTTCAATCTGTAATTTGTGAGCTATCACAGAGATTCTGGCTTGGCACCACTCAGAAATGTTCACTGAATGTCATTGCAAAGGTTTGAGAGGACTCTCCAAGGACCAATTAAAGGAATGGAGAAGTAGGGAAGATTGTTCACCACTAAGAAAAAGAAAGAAGAATGGCACAAGATGGATGTGGTTTTCCAATTTTCTTGTTTTGTCTGTGAATAGCAAAGCATAAGCCAAAAATAAATAATAATATTAAACATCTCATCCAGTTATTTGTTTACAATCATTAAAAAAGGGTTTTGTGCATTCCATTCTGGCGTTATCCTTTAAATCCCACAGCCCTCCAGCCCCAGACATGAAACTAAGTCATCAACTATGTTGCCCCTGCCCCAGTTTATTCATATTCATATTCATAAAAATATATAAATAAAATTTTAAGAACTATTCATTACCAACAATCCATTTTCTTGTTGTCTATAGTATATATTATACATATAGTTTAGCTTCTAAAACAACTCAAGGCATATAATGGACACTTAGAGATCAACTCACTAATTAATTAATTAATTGGCTAATAGCCTTGTTAGACTATGTATTTTTAGTATGTGCTTTGGAATAAAAAATAGTTTCCTCATTTCCATATGTGTTGGTATCTAAGCATAATTAATATTTGATATTTCAGACATTTAAGCTAAGGACTAGGATCATTACCCATAGTGATTTTTTGTCACTGAGTCAGTTCTGTAAGTCTGAAATAGGAATGGAGGAGGATACTTAAAAAAGCAATGTCAGAATGAGTGGGTGAGCAATTTCTCTTCCTTGGCCCATAATTTTAATCTTTCCAAAGGTGAGGCACTCCCTCTCTCTTTACTTTTATATATTCTACATACTGCTTCATAAATGACAAATATTCACTAATTATTATCTTGTGTTTTCAAAAGGTAGGAATCTAGAGAAAGTTTAAATTCCCTATAGTGATTCTATTTTGACAATGTCCCTACATACACATACACACTTTTTTTTTTTAAGTGTTTTGTCTTTTTCTCTGTTCTGGGTTACTTTAGTTCTTTTCAGGTTTAATCTCTAAAATAAACCAGCAAGTTTTCTGTTCTCAAGCTAAGGCAGAATGGGTAACCTTTCAAATAGAAAAGTCCAGTGTCATGTCCAGCTAGAATAACAAGTAAGAATTACTCTAGAGTCTGAGTCCTGGTCAGAGACAGTGGAGTGATTAAGAAGAGAGTCCTAGCTGCAGAGTAAGCAGGTATGACCTTCAAAGAACTTGCCCCCCTTCTCAGAACCAGTTTCTACCAAATTTTATTAAGATATGTGCTCCATTCCACCTATGATTTTCCACAATTCTAACACTTTACCTAAAGCAAATACTTTGCAATCATTTACAAATACTATAGAAACATATCACACTGACATGCCAGATACCAAAGTGAACACACTATTCTCTGATGATCATGTTTTATTTCTCTGTTGATCAATTGGTATGTAAGTCTGAATTTTATTTAATAAAAAGTAAATCATAAGCTTTTTACCACTATTACAGAAATTATCAATGTATAAGTCCTTCAAATTCAGTAGAGTATAAGTTTCTTAAGGTCAAGTACTGCTGTGTCTTAGTCATTTTTATATCCACATAGTACATAGAATTTAGCATGAAAACATTAAGTAAGTTTACTAGTTTATGTAGATAAAAACACAAGGAAGAAAAGCATGCAATTGGTCTCACTTCCAAGGCTTCACCATGAACTTAAAGTGGCCCACAGTGCTGTCTGGCAATCAACCCTGAGGACCAACCTATCACCTAATAACCAAACTTATGTGTTTGTCTTCTGAACATCTCCACCCAGAAGTCCGATAGGCTTGTCAAATTCAGTGCACCCCAAAATCAAAGTCACAATTTCTTCCTCAATCTGCTCTTCCAAGCTTCACTATTATGAATGATTGTAATTCCTCAATTCCAGTTACTTAAGCTAAACCTTTGGAATAATTCTTGATCTGTCTTTCATCTCTTAATCTGTAATCAAATGCTATCAAATAAATCTTTAAAATATATGCAGGTTCTAACCAATTTTTGCCTCTCACTCTCACTATTCTGGCCCCAAGTAACCATCATCTCTCACATAATTATCTCCATAACCTCCTCACTTCTTTTTGTCCATGCTTGCCTCAAGAAAATTCTCAGCACAGCAGCCAGTATGATCTTATTATGTCAAATTGGATCAAAATCTTGCAATGTTTTATCACTTCATTCAAATAAAAAACACACGCAAGAAGCTTCATCAACTTATCAGGCCTCTTATTACATCCCTGACCTACTACATTTCCTATATATATTTTCCATCCAGCACAACGCCCCCTGGTTGCTCCTTGAAGACACCTGGTACATTCTTGTTCAGATCTTTGAACTGTTTTCTATGTGTAAATTTTCTCCCAGGTGGAATGCTCCCTTACTCCCTTTAGGTACTTCCTCAAAGGTCAACTCAATGAGATCTTCCCTGAGTTCCCTATTTAAAATTTCAACCCCTCACCACTAATTTTCCACAGCCTCTAATAACTTTTCTGCTGTGTTCTATAATACAGTAAGATTTTAATTAATGTTTGTTTAATTAATTATTTAAAAGTCATAACAATAACACAAACTCTATAATAGAGATTATTTTTTTAAACATCTTTAAAGATGTTTCCCAGGTTGGTTTTGGACTTCTGCACTTAAGAGATCCTCCTGCCTCAGTCTCCTAAGTGTTTCAGCTACAAGTGTGCACTACTAACATTTTTGACTTAGTGAAAATTTTTTAGAAATAAAATTTATTTTCAAATTTCCCAGGTTCATGAATCTAAGAGTGTTCTCCAGAGATTTTATTTAATTAATAGACAAATTATTTGTCTATTAATTAAATAAAATCTTCTAGAAACAACAGGATGTTATGAGCACACTTAAAATAGTGTGGAAAAAAATTCTCCTTAATAATAAAAACTACAAACAGAAAAAAATTCCACAAGATGAATGATTGTTTATTTTGATTATAAACTGAAACTAGAATTCATTCTTTTATCTAAGAATGCCTAGGAAAGCAGGAAGCAGTTTTAATTTAATTTCAGTTTCATCTTTACCAAATAATAAAATTGGATAATTCACCAAAACATGAGAGCCTACCTTCTACATGCACAGTAGGGTTTCAGTAAATGGAAATTCCCTTCTCTGGCTTACTTTTATTTTCTTATTATTCTCCCTTTATCTGAACCCAGGGCCTCACACAGGCTAGACAAGCACTCCAACACTGAGTTACACCCCTGGCACTTATTATTATTTTATAAAGGACTTTTCTGATTTACCATCTAAACTATATTTTTAGTTTCATTAAGTAAAATAAAACTTAAAACTTTAAGCCTCCTTATTTTCCCATTTCTTAGGAAAGAAGATAGGCTACTTAGACATTTCCTGCATGCATTATCTTACATAATTACTAGTGCACATGTGTAGTATTTTAAATATAAGAAATCTGAAAATTAAAGTCATAAACTAAATAATAGTTTAAGTTTCAAACCACACCTGGATATTAAGGAGCAAGAAACATTAGTAACTTGGTTAGTAGCTTCTTATCATATAATGTAAGTAAACATTAAATGAAAGGAAAATACGGAACTACAATCATTATTTTTTTGAGGGAAGATGATGTTTGGCCACCTTCTGATGATTTCTTAGCCTGGAGGGAAGCTTCTGAATATAAGCTGCTGGAAAGACAGTGGAGAACTGAAATTCAGCAAAGTCTGGAGAGATTTAGGAAAACAAAGAAAGAGGGTTTAAAAAAGAAGAAGAACAAGAAAAACTATGAAATTAGTTCCTAATCCAGAGGGCCAAACTCTCCTGGTTTCAAATGAGCTCTTGAACTGTAGTTAAGATGCTCAAAATGGGGGTTGCTGATTGAAATTTTTGGGAAGCAGAAAGTAACTTGCTGCGTCTGTTTCAGTGATTTCCCTTTCTCTGAACATTATATCACTTTCTTTCAAATATGCTGCTGAACTATTGTTTAGTAGACAGTTTTTCATTTACTCATCAAAGCATCCTACCTCCTTCTTTTCAGAGTATTATCCAGGGTACCTACGGATAGATAAAAAGAAGGATATAAGGTCGATGGTCACAGGCAGAAATTAGCTACCATTAGAAAACCACCAAGCAGTTATCCAATGGTTTTGACTTTCTATTCTTTGAAAGTCTCCCTGGAAAGGAAGGAAAGGGAGAAGCATGTCCCTCTAGTTCCTATAATTTTCCACATTAGTTCATCATAAACCTGAGTGACAGAGAAGCAATGATTCAAGGCCACTCTGGTCCCAGAAAAATAAATCAGTATGAGAATGCTTTCACATAACTCTGTACAAATACCATCAGTATATGTGACCCTTATTCTCACCCAAAATAAATCCTCAAAGTGACAGCAATATTAAAGATCATGTTGAAAAATCCAATCTCTGCTATACTGCCCTTTCAAATAGAAGAATACGTTTTTGTTTGTTTGTTTGTTTTTTGTTTTTTGTTTTTTTTTGGCCGGGGGAGGGTCTATTCCTGTACATTTGCATTGGTGGGTATGTTAAAGGCCTTGGACTAGTGCCCTAGCCTCTATCCCATTACAAACTGCCAGATAATGGCTGTCCCCTCACCTGTATTTTTATATAAGGCTGCAAGTCTTTCTTAAAAATATAAGATATTGAACTGGGCATAATAGTGAATGCCTTCAGTCCAGTTCTAGCACTTGAAAGGCTGAGGTTGGAGGATCACCTGAGCTCAGGAGTTAGAGACCGGACTGGGAAAAATAGCAAGACATTAAGTCAGGAAAAAAAAAGGAAAGAACAGAAAAGTAAGTGTGTGTGTGTGTGTGTGTGTGTGTGTGTGTGTGTGTGTTCATCCACATACATAATATTAAATGTAAAAGTTGTATTTGACATTAAGAGGGATAAAAATTGATTTTTATTTTTTTCTTAATAATGTGCTCTGTTTATACTGGTTGAGAAAGAGGTGGAAAAAATCTATATACAGTGATGATATTATCACAACACAGTCTTAAGCCTTGGGACCCCAAATTTCAAGCTTCTAAAACTGTGATCCAAGGGAATAAACATCTATAGTTGTGATCAAATTGGGAAGGAACACAGGCTCAGTATGTAACTGCATGTGTGCCTGTGGGTTCAGGTGCCCATGTTTGTATATTTGCTAACTTCTAGTTTTAGACCTTGGAAGATCTATTTCTTCACAATGGAGATTACTTATGACATTCCCACTGAAGCAGCAGGAAATTGGATAAATCATAATTAATTGATACTGTCCTGAACCAAATCCTCATCCCAACCAATCTATGTGTTAGTTTTTACAATGCTTTAGATTGTATAAAACTGTTTTTGATTGGTCTAATTAAACGTTAATCCCACCTGATTCCTGTCACAAATTTATGTATCTCTCTTGTTTATGTCATGGATAAAAAGTGATACTCAAATAGAAAGAAAACATATTCATTCACCACCACCACCACCAGCAGCATCACCAAACATACGCCAGCAGGGGATATACTGACCATCTTCTTATTGCATAATATTGTCAGCAGTTGCTTCAAAATCAGGTATCATATATGCAGATGCACTCTCGATATTTGCTTTGTCAAACCAGCAAAACCTTATTGCAATCTTGGCATCCTTATCAAAGAGACAACCTGTAAATATGAATCTCAGTATGCTTTCATAGGAAACATTTTAGGGAAAGCAAAGCATCATTAATGAAATGGTGACATAAGTGCAGCTATTTTAGAAGTTTAAGCTGTCCCTATGGAGAGTGCAGATAATTGAGAATAATAAGAGTCAAGGTCTATACATTCCAGATAATTCTAGAGATCTTCCAGATAGATTGTTTAAAATAAAAGTAAGAATAGATTTAACTCTGGTGTGAAGTAAGGAAAACTCCCTAAAGAGTTTGGAGGAAATTTGATGCACGATAATTAAAGTAACTAGAAAGTGAAAGAATCTAAGAAGAATGAATTTTGAGAGAGGATTAAGGTTTATAATTTATAAGAAATTCATGAATAAGGTCAAATATAATTTTTCTTCAAATCCTAAAATTTCACAACCAGGCCCTAAAACAGGAAACTTGAAAGATATTTTTAGAATGCAATCAAAAATCACCTTTGTGAGTATTAAATTTATGGTACAGAGTATACCAAGAAATGATAAGTATAGACAAGAAATGAGAAGTATAGACAGATAGATTAAAAAGGAATCAAAGTAATTAGCCTATAACTAGATAATGGAAATTGATTATAAGCTTTTTTTAATGTACAGATAAATAAAGACAATGAGTTCTTTTTCTCAAAGTACTATGTACATTCTTGTCAGTCTAAGTATTATGCATGATGGATTATCTGTCTCACCCAGAGAGGTGCTTCTTCATTCTTATTGTCAAGAGCACAGAATCTTTAGTCCACTTGCCTACGATTGAATCCTGGATCCATGATATACCAGCTAAGTAAGTGGTCAAATTACTTAGCCTTTCTAAGTGTTGTTTCTTTAGCCTTGATGTTGATAACCTGGCCTACCCCTCAGGGTAATTATGAAGATTTAAATGACATACTCCTTAATAACTGTAATGCAAAAAAATAAAAAATAAAAATAAGAAGCGGTACGTTAGATTATATAGAGAGAAGTGAAAGGAGAGGGAGGCAGGGGATGTGGGATAAGAAAGAATGAAACAGACATTATTACTGTATGTATGTATGTGACTGTATGACCAATGTGATTCTACAATATGTATAATCAGAAAAATGAAAAATCATATCCCATCTGTGTATGATACATCGAAGTATATAAGAAGTATATAAGTGCATTCTACTGTCATGTATAACTAATTAAAACAAATTTTTAAAAATGACATATTCCATGAAAAGCATTTAGCATAATGCAAAATATATAGTCATTGCTCAATTGATTTTAAGAATCATCTAAAATAACATAAAATAAGATATTTATATTCAAATTAAATAAAATGGTAGACCCCCACATCTTCTTAATGATTCAACTAGGTCCTGGACATTCTTTTTTCCGTTCTCTTGATGACCTTATCTATGCATATGGTCACTTATTCCCATAATAATGCTGCATATTTGTATATGCAAGTCACCAAGATTGTAAATATTACAGTAGTAAACCACCAAGATTAGGAAATTCATAATCTTGGTGATTTACATCAACAAATAATTTGTTTTTCACTCTCACAGGAGTTGAGATTTTGCTGAACTCAGCCAGCTTCCACTGGGCATGCTCCAGGACAAAGATGGAGTTAGGCCTACCCACTGGGTCTCATCCTGAGGTTAAGCCAAAAGGAGAGCCACCAGGAACGTATTCTCAAGACAGTGGCAGAAATACAAGAGCAAATCAAAACCGAAAAAGCTTATTTTAGGCCTTATAACATCCCATTGGCCAAAGCAAGTCAAGAGGTCAGGAGCAACGTTAAGTGGGGGCACTTTAATATGCTCCACCCTCAGTGCAGGGGGACGGAAGTGAATATATGTTAATCTACTCTCACACCAATGATACCAAAGGTAGGAGAAAGAGGTGTAGGAATGACTCCCATTGTAAAGAGAAAACCATACTCAAGATCCATTTTTCTCTTTAAAAAAATGAATAGCGTCAAATTTGACAAATATCGAGGGAAAATGCCATGACTACATCAGGGTATTATTCTCAAGCAAATCCAATAGACCCCAGAATTTAGCTCTTCTAAAAGATAATGGCATGATCACATAGTACATAATTCCACTGATAATACAAAAATGGCCACATTCTTACTCATATTTGACAGTGTGCTTATGTCCTTAAATGAATATTTATTAAGGCAATGGTTAATACTGTTCAAGTAAATGTAAAGAGTGTACAGAATGATGCCAGGACCTATTTTGTATGTGCAAAATATATAGTCATTGATCAATTGATTTTAATAAGCCTCTAAAATAACATAAAGTAAGATGTTTACATTCAAATTAAAATATTATTCTTTTTAAAAAATATTCTCATATATTGTTTTGAGACAGGGGATCAGTAAGTTGCTGAGGCTGTAAAATATTATTCTAGGGCTGGGGCTGTAGCTTAGTGGCAGAGTATTTGCCTAGCATGCATGAGGCACTGGGTTCGATCCTCAGCACCACATAAAAATAAACAAATAAAGGCATTTGTCCATTTACAACTACAAGAAATTAAAATTTAAAAAAAATTCTTGAGTTTGTGTATTAACAACACCTCACAGCAGCAATATATTCTCAGTCCCCACTCACTGTAAAAATATTGGAAAAAAAGCAAAATCCTGAAGGAGATTAAAAAATTACAGAGATCATATGTCCAGAAGCAAATGCATTGTGAGGGCTCTGGTCAATGACACCGGTTACTTTGTAAATGAATTGGAAGTCCTAATGCTTTAGCTTAGAAATCTGATTATCCTACAGCTTGTAAGAAATCAGCTTTAATCCTCTTTTAAATGTCATTCAACAGGTTCTTTGCTGTACATGGGATGCAAATTAATTTTTCTTATCAAATCCTTTCTAATTCACTTTCCTTCCACAGGACAGTCTCAGAAATAATTTAAGACGGACTCTGAAAATTATTCCAATCTTGAATAACATATGTTTGAAGCATATTGTTCCTCCAACCAGAAAATCACTTCTAAATTGCTATTCAAAGGCAGAGATTCTTGTTACTCCATATAAAAATTAAGCAAGAAAATTATCTGACATCTTATGTCCACATCTAAGCTATTCGCTATATATTTTGATGTCAATTTATAAAAATTAAACACCATCTACTACACTCATATGATTTTCTTGTTGTGTAATCAAAGGCAAGTTTGCAAGGAGCTAAAAAATGTAATTCATTTCATCTTCAGATAGAGAAAAATAATATTAGTATCTGCTCCTCAAGCAGATCAAAAAAGACATTATAAATATCAGTGTCCAAGGCCCAATTTAGTCCCAGATTTGTATGTTAAGGTGAGCAAAGCTCTATCTTCATAAATTATTCATAGTGGTAATACAAATGAAATTTTGCTTATATGTTGGTAACTAAGCCCTCTTAAGAGGCATAACTATAAAACATGTCTTCAAAATAGTATGAAATATATAAATAATGTGTGTGTATGTATGTGTGTGTGTGTGTGTGTGTGTGTGTATATATATATATATATGAAAAAAAAAAAAAATATATATATATATATATATATATATATATATATATATATATATATGTATAGTTACTGGGAACTAGGAATTTAATCCAAGGACTCTTTACCACTGAGCTTCATCCCAGCCCATTTATTTATTTATTTATTTATTTTGGGACAGAGGATCACAAAGTTGCTGAGTCTGGTCTTGAATATGCAATCTTTCTGCATTAGCCACCCATGTGGTGGAAATTACAGGTGTGTATCACTGTGCCCAGCATGTATGATAATCTGAAATTGAATACATTTTTTATTGAATTCATGATGTAGAGATTTAAAATGAAATTTAAAAGCATTATAAACCATGTATGATCCTTCTAGAAAAGTGTTGGGATATGTGATTTCAATTTCTTTGTTGTGTATAGATGCTCATATAAATGTTAGATAATTTCATTTACCTTAAGCTACCATTACCTTTTTGTTTTTTGAAGAATGTAACTTACCATTGATAGATCAATGCTACATCTAAATCTGGAAGAATATCAATCAGTAGCTATCACTGACTTTTACCTAAGAACATATTTTTAATCATTTGGACACCTTAAAATATAAATATCTA
Source organism: Callospermophilus lateralis (assembly GCF_048772815.1). Classification (NCBI taxonomy): domain Eukaryota; kingdom Metazoa; phylum Chordata; class Mammalia; order Rodentia; family Sciuridae; genus Callospermophilus; species Callospermophilus lateralis. The sequence continues at coordinate 104,920,280 of NC_135310.1, read as the reverse complement.
GGATATTGATGCAAAGTGGGCCACTCATTTAAGATTATTGTGAGACTGTCAGTATTTTAATCCTACTCCTATATTTTAGGAACACACTACCTCTTGGTAGTAAGAAGAACCTCTCTTCCTCTGTGAATCCCCCCCAAAAAAAGTATAAATTATATACTAGCAACTAGCTTTTATGGAGGGGCAGGGCTGGGGGGCTCCTTTAGAGCTTAGCACAGAGCATGAACTAGGCATGGAAAATCAGACATAACTGCCACAGGTTTGATTCTAGGCTTTGGTAGAACAAAAAGCAGGGATATTGGAGGATCCATGGTAGAAGCAGCATCAGTTATTCAGGATAGAATCCAGTGAGCAATAAGCAAGGAAAGACTCCTCATCAGGATGAGAAGGCATGATTTTATATATAAGTTTCACATTTATTGGTCTTTTTAGCTTCCTTGTTCTCCAAAACAATTTATCTAATCTTTTGGTAACTCAATAAACTATTCAAAATCATTTTAATAACTTCCCTTTGTGTAGAATAAGATAAAATATTTGGTTTGCTTTTCATAAGAAATTCTAACTAAGTACATCATTCTGTGGATGATGCAAACTTAGGACATTGCAGGAAAGATATTAAAGTATGAAATGCATTCACTGTGACATATGACAGTCTTTGAAGCAACCATGGCATATAATCTTCTAGTCAGAATTACTTTGATAAATTAGTATTGAGATTGGGTTTTAAGATTAAATAGAGAAAAATATTGAATCTTAAGGGAAACATCCAGAAGCCACAGAGCTGCAGAAAACATAGTTGTAAATCTTGGCCCAAGGCCTTTTAAAAAGAGGGAAATACAAAAGCACAGAGAAAACAAGCATGAAAGTGTGTAACTCCACCCTGGATCTACCTCCAGTCTGGCCCCTAATACAGCCTTTCTATAAATATTGAACCCTAGCGCAAGTCAGGTTTTCTTACTATAGAGATAGCCTATAGTCTCCCTTCAATATTTATCTACCTTCCTAAATAAACCTGTATCTAAGCTTTTGGCTCATGCTAAAATTCTTTACTGTCCTATATGCCCAGAACTACTGCTGGTCCTAAATTCCCCCTGTCCTCTGGGAACTCCTCAGACCCTTCTCTGGAAACATCTCTTCTCCCTTGACAGTAATATCTGGTCACCTTTAAATTAAATGCTTCCATATATTTTCTACCATGATTGACTTAACAACAGGCAACCTGGAGCCTACTACCTCTTCTATTCAGGAGTAAGCACAGATTTTATATTCACAGACTTATATTTCTAAAATTTCATTTAGTCTACCCACACGTATGGTCTGTTTACCATTTTCACCTCCCAAGAAGATTGCAAACATCTTATTAGAAACAAGATGTAAACTATAAACATCATCTAATTATTGTTATCAGCTTCCTTTGGAAAAATAAGTCATTTCCCACTGTCCTGTGATCTTCTCTGCCCCAACAGGCTTACCTGCACTTTGCTTCATTTTGGTCCCAGGGCCAATTATTTCTCCATTTGGATTTAGCAATGTATGGCAATGATGTGGTGCATTGTCTTTGGCATTAGCTGTATCTTGGTTTGACCACAGCTCTGGCTAAGTATGTGTAATTCCTGCAGCGTATGAAAGAGCAACAAAATGGGAAGAACCTGAAGTGCTGAATGCTGTCTGGGTATTGTCTTCATCTGTATGAGGAAGGCTTGGTGTTGACCACCATAGGAATGAAGAAAGAATTAATATTAAAAGTGCACAATTTCCTTTCAAGTAAAGAACATAAAATTTGCGTGTATCAATTCTGCTCATATTCAATTATAAAGAAAATAATCATGAGGCTACACCCGGCTTTTGAAAAGGCTGGAAAATGAAGTCTCCAGCTGGACAGTCATATGAAACATCAGGGTAACTATGGGGTAAGCAAGAATGCATATGAGGAACATCATGAAAGCTGTCCTGAGGATTTTTAAAAGATAACACACAGAGTGTCTTGTTCCAAAACAGCACATAAATGTTGGTTTCCTGCCTTTATCTATCTGTGTAAGTTTAGAGAATAAACTTAGAAGATTACGTGATGTTGTCAGTTTTTCTCGGTGACCAAAACACCCATCAATAAACACTTAGAGAAGCAAAAAATATATTTGGAGTTTACAGTTTCTGAGATCTCAGTTAATAAATGGCCAACTCCATCGCTCTGGGACCCAGGTGAGACAGCACATTGTGGGGGAAAGACCCAGTGGAGGAAGCCCTGTCAGCTCATGACAGGGTCAGGAATCAGAGTGGGTGGGGGAATAGGGTAGCAGAGAATATTAGCACTTCTGGGGCATTCCCCCATTGACCCATCACCTCCAGCCATGCCCCATCTGCCAGGAGTTACCTCTTAATCCATTCAAACTAGGATGGACTGATTAGGTTACAGCTCTCACAATCCAGTCATTTCTCTTCTGAACATTACTACATTAACAGAGAAGCTTTTGAGGGATACTTTATAGCAAAGTTTAACATCTGTCATTAAAAAAAAATGTATTACACATAGTTCTCTCTACCAGGCACAAAGCTCCTATTACTATTTCCTGATTAATGTGTGCCACTCAATCACTCCCTTTTACATTTGCCTACTACTATTCATGTGTAAGGACTAAAAGAGTATGGTTAGTTCATTTCTTATCTTCACTATGTTTATAGCTTATTTTTAGGAACTTAATAGAAAAATTGAAGGTGGAATGTGTACATTTAAAGTGAAAGATAAATTTTAATAAGCTGGCCCTAACTTGAGATTTATAGTGAAAACAGACTTATAATAGATTTACTCTTCTAGGCCAGTTTCAGGCCTATGAAAAATGTGGCCATAAAACATAGAGTTGTTGTATACCCGTTCCCAGATATCCCACACCCAATTCTTCCTATTATTTACATTTTATAATAGTCTGTTGCAGTTGTTGCAATTGGTGAATCAATATCCGTATGTTATTATTAACTGAATTCTGTAATTTAGATTAGGGTTCACTCTTGGTGTTGGACAATTCCATGGGTTTTGACAAATGTGTAACATTAGGGATCCACCTTACAGTATCATAAAGAATAGTTTCACTGTCAAAAAAAATGACTCATGATCCACTTATTCATCCTGCTTCCTTTTCTCTGAATCCTTAGAAACCACCATGTTTTTACATCCTTCAAAACTTGTCCTGACTACAACAAACCCATAAATCTCTATAGTCTTGGTTTTTTCCCCAGAATGTTATGAAGTTTAAATCAGATAGTATATTGCCTTTAGTATTGGCTCCTTTCACTTACTATAATGCATTATTAATATTTGAATCTATAAATGAGTTCATATGGTACTGTACCAGGCTCATTTCATTTAGTAAAAATGTTCTCCAAATTCATCTATGTTGTCACAAATGGTTGAATTAAAAACTAAATAGTATTTTATTGTGCACATATCCCACACTTTCAGACACTTAGGTTGATCCTGTGTCTTAGCTATTTTAAGTGATACTGCAATGAACCTGGGATACATGTAGCTTTGTAACATACTCATTTCATTTCAATGTGTACAGAATAGTGGGACCCTTGGATTATATGATAGTTATATTTTTTATTATTTTGAGGAAAATCCGTACTGCTTTCCACAATGACTATACTACTATATATTCATATCAATAGTGTGCATGTCTCCTTTTCTCTACATCTTCACCAACACTCATATATCTTTTGTTATTTTCATAATAGCTCTTCAAACAAGTGTAAAGTGATATCTTATTTTGATTCTGGATTGTATTATTTTGACAATGAACATTTTTATTCATATATTTCCTTTTGAAAAACGTTATCCATATCCTTTACCCACTTTTTAATTGAGTTATTTATTTTCTTGCTACTTAGTCCTGTGAATTTCTTACACATTTTGGATAGTAACATTTTATCAGATGAGTGGAAGAACAAATTCCTGTTTGAGATCTATCACTGTATTTCTCAAAGGATGGTCCTGTGATGATTATAAGTGGTATGCAAACAGATAGTACAATGATTAAGATTTGATTCTGTAATTCAGGCAGGGCAGTCAAAGTTTGAATATTAATGACATTTCTTTAATTTTTGAATCAGTTCTTGGACAAATAACTTAACCTCTCTAAAACTACTTATTCATTTTACTATATGAGTTATTATATATTTATCAAAATGCATATTAGAAAATATGACATAACTGGTTTTCAAAACCATGATTCACTACTCATGAAGGGGCTAACTTGAAAGAAATTTAAGGCAATTTTTAAAAATTCAATAAGTAAGATTAGAAAGATAGCATATAGATTTCAAAGTGCCAAATGTTAAAGGATCAATTTTAGTGTAAACCAAACTTAAAACTAGTAATCAATTACTTATTGGGATAATGTAAGTGAAAGAAACAAACACTAGTTTGTTACTATTCTTTCTTCATGAAATAATACTTGGCAAAGACAAATTGGTGGTAGGCAGCATATACGGAAGGGATTATCTCACTGCCAAGGAGCCCCATATAGAAGAGGGAAATTGAGTCCTTGACTGCAACTGCCCTCTTGCAGAAACTGCAAAACACTGGCTGTGCCTAAAATCTGGTGTGACAAGGGCAGCTTTTCCTCATATGGTCTTCTTAACAAAGCCTCTGATAGGTCGTAAAAGATCATACACAGTAATATTGTCTGAAGCTGGACTTTCCAATGGGTATAGCAAGATTTGGCAAGGTGGTACTCTAAAAATTGAAATTTTGGAAAAACCTAATAACTATTATTGAATTATTTTGAATAGCAAGATTAATACCTGAATCTTCTGTTTAAAACCATTGAATGATGTCAGTGTCTGCAACATTAATACTTAAGTTTATTTACTTGACATATTCTCAGTCTGGTTCCAACCTTTTTAGTCATGTAGTCACACTTACTTGTGCAAAAAACACACTTCATGGTAGCCCAATTAAAATATTTGGTCTCACCAAAAGTTCTCTTCATTCAATCACTTCTGAAACTTCTCCCATGTGTTTCTTAGCCTATAGTCTAGTTTATCTCTTTTCTAGTTCATATCCTCCTTGTAATTCTTAAATATTTAATTCAAATATCATCTCGTCTGTGATTTCACCTTGACTAATAATGAAATAAAAACTTTCTGATATCTTGTGAAAAGCATCAAAGGAAAAACAGAGATGTAAAAATATAAAAATAGGAAGAAAAAGAAGAAATGGCCACTTGGAAAACTTCAAAACTGCCGGGAGAATATTATAAGACTCTAGTAATCACTTAATTTTTAAAGGTGGAGGTGCTTCCTCCACCTTTAAAAATTAAGGGATATTACAATTTATTAGGCTAGAAAACAGAAGCTGTAAAAGTAAGTGTCCCTAACTCACAAGGTGAAAGCTTTTCAAGTTTTAGAAGTTATTCAGTACCATTTCCATTGCACTCTGTTTGTTAAAAAAAAAAAAAATCATTAAGGTCAGCCTAGATTCAAGGCTTGGAGCACACACACACACATACACACACACACACACACACAAACACACACATACACTTCTTTTGTTTTTATTTTTGTACTTGCAGATGGACAGAATGCGTTTTTTTTTTAAAAAAAAAAAAAAAAGAAATATTTATTTTTACGTGGTGCTAAGGATCAAACCCAATGCCTCACACATGCTAGGCAAGTGCTTTCTCAATGAGCTACAGCCTCAACCCACACATATACTCCTTATTGGAATAAGTGAACAGATTTGCATACAAGTTTTTAAACCTTCACATGATGTGCCATTATATTTTTTTTTACTAAGATCCCAACTTTGTTTGTATATAAGGTGTGTTTCTACTATTGTCATGTATGTAAGAAATATTTTTTTAAAAAGATTCCAACTTTGTATATATGTATTATGAGTTGGATATTGAGCACCACATATTTGAAGATATAAGGTTACAACTCAAGCATTATTTAAGCAAATCTACTGCATAGCATGTAGCCTATATTTTTAAAATTATAATGGCATTCTTTATGTTCTTTTTCAAAAGTTTGAAAATATGTTTCAAACATAACAGACAGAATGTATTAGCAAAAAAGTGTTTGTCATAGCACCGACTTGCTTGAAATAATTGTTAAAAATACAAATCAGATGTAAATGCTATGTATTTTTGTAGACAACAGATGATATTAAATTGTTTTGTAGATATTTTTCCCCCAAACTCCCCTCCCTACAATTACCAGTGCATTAGAAATGATGCACTTGTTAAAAAGCAGTATCCTTAGCCTAAGAGCTCATATAGTTGGTTTTATGGCTCACATATTTTAATTGTCATTATTTCAATTAGGAATCATTCATCCCACTTTATTCTTGATAAAGTCTAATTTCTGAGTCTGCTATACTCTACTAGATTATTACATTAAAAGAAATTCACTTTATTGTTCTCTGAGAAGAATATTATTCTTATTTAGAGAAGGCTTTAAATTGTAGAGCTGGTTTCAGCTACAAATAAAATCCACCAAACTTGACGGTAGCCTTATGCTTTTGGTTTGATATGCTATGACCCACACTTCTGCCCCTAATGTAACTCTCTTATCCAGTTACCATCCAAGCAGTCCCGTGGGAAGTTCAGGTTTATGCTTTGAATGTGAGTATCATTTTCTTCCTTTGCACAAAGAAAACATGAGAAGTTGCCAGGAAGAAATATTTTTTATAGACAAAATGTTAGTCATGTTCTAATATAAAAGTGGGGAAAAATTATCTGTGAAAGTTGTTATACATTGAAAATGAGAATAAATTGCTATGATTCTGCAACTTTTATTTCTAAGGTCACATCTCATGCTTAGATTAGGACCATACTCTTCTAGGATGTCCCTCTCCACTATATCCCAGGAAATTCTAATTCACACCACTGTCTGTTCTACTCGAGATACCATATTTGCCACACATCTTGTCGTTCATTATAATCTGCTTTACATTTTTTAACCTCTATCTTATATGTGAACATTATTCCCCCAACCACAGTGTAAATCCCCCTATTGGGGATTTATATGCCTTATAATACCTTCTAATATAGCATTGGATATAAATATAATAGATGTTTAATGATTACATGGTTGTTTTGATCTAATTTTAATTAAATTATTGAGAAGTAACCTATTATACTTATATCTAAAGAGTAAACAAACTAGCTGTTATTTTCTTTGCCCATTTATTAATTGGGTTTTTTAATGTGAAATTTTTTGAGTTCTTTTTATATCCTGGATATTAATGTTGTATCTGAGGAGCAGGTGGCAAAGATTTTTTTCCCCATTCTGTAGGCTCTCTATGCTTTTGATTGTTTCCTTTGCTGTGAAGGAAAATTTGATGCCATCTCATTTATTGAATTTGGATTTTACTTCTTGTACTTTAGGAGTCTTGTTAAAGAAGTCATTTCTTGAGCAGAAATGTTGGAGTATTGTTGGGTCTAAACAGACATTTCTCAAAAGAATAAATAAAAATGATCAACAAATATATAAAAAATGTTCAATAACTATAGAAATTAGATATGCAAGTTAAATACACTGAGATTTTATCTAACTCCAGTAAGAATGGCAATTATCAAGAATACAAGTAACAATCACTGTTGTCAAGGGTACACTCATATATTGCTGGTGAGACTGCAAATTTGTGCAACTGCTCTGGAAAGCAGTATGGAGATTTCTCAAAAACCTAGGAATGGAATGGAATTACCTTTTGACCCAGCTGTCCCACTCCTTGGTATATATCCAAAGAGTTTTAAATCAGAATACTACAGAGATGCAGCCACATCAATGTTTATAAAAACACAATTCATGATATCTAAGCTATGGAGACAAGCTAGGTGCCCCTCAACAGATGAATGGATAAAGAAAATTTATATATACACAATGGAGTATTACTCAGCCATAAAGAAGAATGATTTTATGGTATTTGCTGGTAAATGGATAGAAATGGAGACTATCATGCTAAGTGAAATAAACCAGGCCAAAAGGTCAAAGGTCAAATGTTTTCCCTGGAAAACATTTAGTGGAATCTAATTCAAAATAATGTAATAATGTGGGGGGTTAATAAAAAGAATAGGGGAAAGATCAGTGGACTAGATGGGGGGCAATGGGGAAGGGAGGAGGGATGTTGGAATGAATCTGACCTAACATTCTTATGTGCATGTGTGAATATACCACAGTGAATCTCACCATCATGTACATCTTCCACAAGACATTAATTTAAAAAAAATATATGGGTAGGTGGCAGAGGGATCAGTGGCGTGGAAAAGGTGAGTGGGTGTGGGGAAGTACTAGGGACTAAATTAGAACAAATAATGTCCCATGCTTTTCTAATTATGTCAAAATGAATTCTATTATGTATTACTAAAACGAACCAATCATAAAAGAGAAAAATTAGCTTTAGTACCAAATTTTCATAACTAATTTATTCAATTTAAAATGATCTTTTATGATAATAAATCAACTTATAAGCTAAATGAATATTAAGAAAGTAATAAAAATAATTTATGCTTGGACAAATGTTAATTATTGTACATCAAAACAAAATGAAAGATCTTGGGCAAGAGTAAAAATAACAGAAAATTTATAAATTATAAGAGAAAATAAATAAAAACTGAAATAATTATGATTTCAGCTTTACTTATTGACTAGAATTTTCACATTATTTGTATCGGCATTGAAACAAATAAAAACAATAACTCAAAGGGGCTGGTATCGTGGCTAAGCGGTAAAGCACTCCCCTGGCACGTGTGAGGCCCTGGGTTCGATCCTCAGCACCACATATCAATAAATAAATAAAGGCATTGTGTCAACTACAACTAAAAAATATTTTAAAAACACAATAACTCAAAGAAGAAAATTTCTGAGATAAAAATTCATGATAGGACACAGAATGAAAACTTTAAGAGTTGAAATGTTCCATTAGAATCACAGAATGTCAGAGCATGAAGCAATGTAAAGATGCCTACCTAATGTAAGATATGAGGTATCTTAGATTAAGAGAATTTCTGAGATTTGCAATATGTGTGAAAATTAGTGACTAAATCAGGAATTGATAAAAATGTCTAACTCTCTTTCCATGCCCTTTTTATGTAATGGTGTGTGAGTGTGTGTGAAATCCATTCACCTCTCAAATAATAATAGGCATTGACTAGTTTTTCAATGATGTTACTGAATACTTAAAACCATTTTCTTTTCCAAGGAATGTTTCAAATTATCCATTTATTATATATTATCATATTTTACCACTTACACCGTATGTCAGTAAAGTATTGTTAATCTTTCTGATTGGTATAGGAGACCCAATAATACTTGTAATACTACATCTTATGGACCAAGAAATAATATCTTGATTGGCATGAACTCTACCAATTTAAGACTGGTTTTCAACAAAAAACAAAATTTTTAGCAATGAACTATTGATTTGATGATAAAATAGCTCTGTGGTTTTTTAAAAAAAAAAAACTTATCTACTCAAATTAATACAAACTTTTATTTTTTAAGTGACTTTTTAATAAATGTGTGGCTTGTACTCCATGGCCAAAGAAGGCAATAATTAGCAACAGCATATTTTATTGATTTAGTATGCATCCAAAATACATAATCAACAAATGATTTCAGAAAAAAAAATACTATGAGAAAATTCAGCAGACTGCTTGCACAGCACAGGTAATCAATACACATATATTTAATGAATAAAACCATTTTTCTCAATAGTGTTGTGATTTCGATCTCTCTTTGCCTTGGGACTTACAACCAGTAAACTATGTAAAACATACACAAAAATAAGTAGGTGGACCAAAAAGTAAATGATCAGTACCAGATGCAGATGCATAATGGAGATAATATATGCTCCAGTGGTTCAGTGAAAGGAGAAATGCTTAAAGCCAGGGGTGGGGTTATATGGGGTGTGGCTCATACTGACTAAATGCTTCTGCTACAAAGGAACTTCCTCAGAAGAAAATAAGAATGGTTCTGCAATTAAATCCTTTGAAGATTGTTTCACTGTTCCCATATAGACAGCTTTTGAATGCAATGTGTAGGACAGTGTATTCAACTGAAGTGCAAAAGTCTTTTCAAATAAAAAAGCAATTTCCTTATTACCTTAGGATCAAATAATAAATAATAATAATAGATGCAGCTTGTGGAGGAAAAAGCCACACTCCCATTTATTCTCTTTTTGTGTTTCACCTTAAAAGAAGCTTTGATAGTTTTATACATCAGTCAGCATCCAGCTTATTTCCGTGCTGATGTGTTAACCTTCTCCCTCTGGACACTTGGGATATTAATATTATCCTCTGTAACAATCAGCAGACGAAATAAAGCATTTACGCAAATACTGCAAATTAGATTAAACTGCAGTTCTGATGTAACCCTGTGACATACAGTTTCTTGCGCATTAAGCCAAATGTACAAGCATTTAATGACTAATCCTTTTAGGTATTTTAATACCCACATGAAGATTTATTGAGGAGAAAGGGAAAGCATATGCGGTTTTCCGTTAGAGCCTGCCTGCGGGCGGAGGATTGAGCAGATTGGCTTTTTTTAATTAATATTTCAGTTCTTTGTGTTTTGGCGGGCAGATTGCACGTGGCCTGGTACTGAACGGACAGCTCCTTTCTCTTAGGTTGTGCGCTGGGGGCTAGCAGTCTAGAGGGCAGTGGCAGACCCGGGAGAGAGGGAAGAAGAGAAGGAGGGGGCAGGAGAGTGAGATCAAGTGCTGAATCGTGCCCCCCCCCCTTTTTTATACCCCACACAGCCATAGGCTTACCTCCTCCAGAAATTAACCTACTGATCTATATTGGTAGAATTAGTCATACTAGCAGCCTTCACAGTTCAGCCACAAAAGGGGAGGAGAAAGCTTGTCAGACCCTCCTCCATCCCCTGGGCTTACTACAAACAACTTTTCTGATGCTAGGAGGAGACCTTTGAAGATAAGAAAGGCAAGTTCGCCTGCGTTTTAGGAATCTTCCTGCAGATGGGAGGATTTTAACTAATGAAATCTCTGGGATCACACTTTGTTTTTAATGTTAGAAACCTTGTGAAATAAAGTGTATGTGTGTATGTGTGTGTGTGTGTGTGTGTGTGTGCACAGCCTGATCAACCAACTTAAAAATATCAATGATCCTTAAATGCTTTCTCTCTCTTTTTTGTTTCAGTGTTTAATCCAATTAACATGCTGTTTTCAAACAAAGTTTGAACTTTGTTTTAAAGTTCATATCAGTATGAGAAAGACTATGGACTTGTGAGTTACTGGTAACTACACATTGCCACTGTGTAGCTACAAACATTAAAAGGCTATCATAAAAATAGTAACTTGAAGATATAAGGATCTTTTTGACTATATGTTCAGCATCAGTGCTGATGTGGTCTAGGTTGAGGTTTACTAAACCAAATGCCTTATGCATCTGTCAAACATGTTTCACATTTGTATTAAAAAAGAGTCCCACGCGTGCATTTCTGCTTTATGGTAGGTTTTACTCTTGGTACTCATTTTCAGTTCTCTCCTGAGAGTAGGGGAAATTACACTTTCCTGTTTCCCTATCATTAAGTAGAGCCACATGATTAGATCTGACCACTGCATTCTGGAAATCCCTTGGCCCCAGCACCACAACCACCACCTCAAGATGATGCAGAAATAAAATGCCACTTGATCACTGTGCTGCTATGTGGAGGACAGCCTCCTGGTGAGGTCTAACTCCACACTGGCTTGCATATCACAGATAAACTTTTATATTGTTAAGCCACAGGGATTTGGGAGTTGGTTGTTACCCACAGTGGTGGATGTGGTTTCTTCATACGACTAATGAACTCCTTTAAAAGAAAAAATGTAACTTTTGCATAGTCAGAATTATCAATGATTGATTTGGGGGCGGGTATTATAAACCAATGCTGTTCAATAGAAATGAAATCCAAGCCGTGTACATAATTTAAAATTTTCTAGTAGCCACACTTTTAAAAGGAAAAAGAAATGAGAAAATTGACTTTTATAGTCAATTTTATTTATCAATACATGCAAAAATTTATCAACAATCAATATAAAAATTATGAAATATTTTACATTCTCTTTTTCATACTAAGTATTTAAAATCAAGTATGTATTTTACAATTAGAGTTCATATCAATTGGAACTATCTTCCTTTCAAATTGCCAATGCCTTCTAGCCCCAAACCACAAGGCCTATACCTATAATTGAGGAAACTGGGTTTGTAACTTGTTGCAGCAAGAGAGGAAACACACCATGAGAAACCTTGAAACCATCTCAGTAACAGAGTATGTAAAAGGACTTCTTCTAGGATTTGGAGAACTTTCCAGGCATGGTGGCAACTCCCAGTAACCTAGGCGAAGAAGACAGGAATATTGAAAGTTCAAGGCCAGCCTGGGCAACTTAATGAGACCCTGTTTCTAAGTAAAATAAAAAGGACTGGGGGGCTGGGAATGTGGCTCAAGTGGTAGCACGCTCGCCTGGCATGCATGCGGCCCGAGTTCGATCCTCAGCACCACATACAAACAAAGATGTTGTGTCTGCCAAAAACTAAAATAAATAAATAAATAAATATTAAAAAAAATTCTCTCTCTCTTCTCTTCTCTCTCTCTCTCTCTCCAAAAAAAAGGGGGGGGGGACTGGGTGTTATCTCAGTATAAACTTTTTATACGGAGTAAAGATAAGAGTAAGGCTACAGCTGTAATTAGAAAAGAAGATGCAATTCACATTAGCCCAGAGGGGAATACAGTTGATATTTTGTGACTTAGACATTATTTAAGATTAATCTGTATTCAAATGCAATTACAGTGGTCTTTTTTCATCTTGATTCTCATGGTCACAGAGTAATCTTACCTGATGTTGATATTCTGCCAGATTTTTATATTCAGTAGGAGAGAAATGAGTGTTAGACCAATTTGTGGTAACACTGAGGCCTAGTTGATAGCATTTGGCAAACTTTGGGGTGTTAAGCGCTATTGCTGTTGTTTTTCTCAAAACACTAGCATTAGCCTGGTAGGGCTGCCATAACAAAATACCACAAACTAGGTAAGTTAATAGGCATTTGCTTCTCACACACAGTTGTGGAGGCTGGAAGTCCAAGATCAAAATATCAGCATACTTGGTTTCTCCAGAGGCTTCTCTTCCCACTGTCTTCTCATATGAGCTCTCCTCTGATGTATCCTCCTCTTTTCACAAGAATACCTGTCCTACTGAATTAGAATCCACCCTTATGACCCTAATGAAACTTAATTACCCCTTATATCCAAATAGAGAGATTAGGAGATTAGGGCTTTAACATACAAATTGGGGGTGTGGATATAATTCAGCCTATAATAGTGTTCAATAGTAACCTGTGGCCAGTCATTCTATATAAAACAGCACAGTTACAGAAAATGTGATACTGATTCTATTCCCTAGAGACTTGTACTGGCAGGAGAAATTTCTCAATAGAATCAAGAAGATTTTAGAATTTTCACTTCTCATAAACAAGCTCTAAATTTTCTTTGGTCCCTATGTTATACTGACTCATAGAAATGAGTTGTGAAATTAGTGTTAAGTGTCCCTATATTGTACATTAGACTACTTTTATAAGAACAGTCAAATAAGGTAGATAAAACACCTCCCTATCTTTTAGCATTTCTTAATGTTCAATGTACCACTTTTTTATAATAAATTTATGATGTGTATAAGATACTTAATTCTGAGCCAGGCATGGTGGCACATACCTATAATCCCAGTGACTCAAGAGGCAGAGGCAAGAGGATTGAAAATCCAAGGCCAGCCTGGGAAACTTAGCAAGAACCTATCTCAAAATAAAACAAAAAAAGTTGAGGTGTAGCTCAGAGATGTAGTGCTTATGGGTTCAACTTCCAGTACTGCAAAGGAAATATTAAAAAATATACTTAACTCTGTCATTCAAAATCACTCAAATCCATCATTATACAAAATACATGTATGAAGATGTGAATTTGGTGTCAACATACCTTATATACAAACAGAGATATAATAAATTGTAGTATAAAGGTGTATTAAGAATTGTAAAGAAAAAAAAGAGAGAGCTCATGTATAATGGCATAATTTGGCGTGAACATACTTTATATACAGAGTTACAAAATATTGTGCTGTGAATGGATAATTATGAAGGTAACGGATTCCACTATTTTCATATATGTAAAAAATAAATTTTAAAAATTTTAAAAATCACTCAAATGGCATTCATGCCAAACCAGTAGAGTCAAAATACAGGCCCTGGTCTCCATGTTAGATATACCACAGTGGCAGAAAGAAGATGAACTTTCTATACCTATTTCCTATTATGCCAGTAGCTTTATTCACAAATGTTGGAAAGGATAGATCATGAAAGAGAAGCAATACTATGAGTATTGCAGGGAACTAGGAGTAGTTTCCATGTTGTCTGAAAAAAACAAAAAACAAAAAACACATTATTCAAAATAACCTTTGGTTTTCTGATTTTGAAAAGAAAAAAAAATTGTTAAAATGAGCTATTTGAAAACACTACTTCCCTTTAAAATTTGGGTAATTTGGCTACTATAATCTATATAAAGATGAAAACAAGTAAATTTCAATATCTATAGTGTTTCCAACACTATTTGAGTTGCACTTGACCTTGTCATTAAAAGCACATTAAAATGATGACTTTCTAACAGTCTATACTACCTCCCCTCCTTCACCATCAGAGTCTATCTAAGTCATGGGAGACCTTCCTCCTCTAAACCATATTTAAGTATGTGAGGAAAGAACACCAACACACACTTAGTTTTGTCACCACATAAATCTTGGCATTAAGATTAGAAAATATCCTAAAAGACTAATGCTGTTTCAATGTATTTAACTAGTGAAAGAAACCTGTTCTCTTTAACAGCTAGCATATAAATATATGAGAAGTAGTGTTCACTCATACAAAGAACCTTATGCTGTATTATTTATCAGAATGTCACCATTCATTACAGATATTTCTAATATATGGTACATATTTAATTCATCACAGTCTATGTGTTTCTAGTGTCTTATAATAGAGAGAAGTTCTAATGCTAGATTTAGTCTTTAATTTCTCAAGAAAGAAGGGCTCAGGAGGTAACATTTTTCACATCTGAAGAGAGGAATGAGCAAACCTGTACTGACCACTTCAGTGAATCTCTTAAAATGGGCATTCCATGATAGGGTCCACTCTAAGCCAGATTGCCAGGATGCCCTTAATGTAGCACTACAGAGGCATGTCTTCTTTTTGGCAATGATTTCTTAAGTAAAGTCTCTATGTCTAAAGACAAAGGAAAATGGGTGAGTATTTAAGTGGGAGAAGTTTATCAAGAAAGAGCACATTACCAAAGAATAAGAGTGGCAGTAGGTTGTTTCTGGGGTTACAGTTTTCACCAGTTGCAGAGAACATTGACAGTCAGGGAATTCAGAAGTCATCGGACTATTGGTTCCTTCAAGGCTTCCCATGATACCAGAATGTAGGGAAATTCTGAGAAAAAAAGTTTCACCTTCTGAATCTGGAATTTGGAACACAGTCCTCCAACATGGCAATCAATAGAAATGTCTATGATAAAGACTATAATTGAATGTTGGAAAGGATAAATCATGAAAGAGAAGCAATACTACTCTATTTACATTGATATCAATCCAATAAGGAGACTTTACCCACTGTAAGGAAAGAGAGTTGAAGAAATAATTCATACCTTTTTATTATTATTCTTTGGGATGTTGGAGATTGAACTCAGGGCCTCACACAGCTAAGCAAGTACTCTACCTTTGAACTCTAACTCCAGCCCCCAAATAATGTTAAAGCATAAATTATAAAGTCATTTTATACATATTGCCCCCATTTGATACAGTCTGGCTTTTAGAGTGGAACTATTAAGTGATATGTCTGAAGTTACAGAGCTCATCAGTGGCAGAATCAGTGAATACCTTACCACCCTCCACTATGCTCACAGGGAAATAAAAGAAGATAAATTTATCTTAGCTGTATTAAGATGAATTACTATATGGACTACAGTCAGAACAGGCTTGGGAGAAAGGGACATTATCAGATAAAGGCCACAAAGTAGCAGGGCCAAAGTAGGCAAATATTTTTAAAGAAAATGTCCTATTGGACAAGAGGCATAAAATAGCAGAAATGGTATAAAATTCAGTACATTATCCATGGACATTACAGGCAGCAAACAGATAGTAGGAAACAAAGGAATAAGGTAAATATGGATGGGCCAGGAGTTTCAAAACAAAACTATTCAAGGGTAAGTAAAAGACAAACGTGAGGTCTAAACAGCATGCACAGAGCGTGGAGATTCGGCAAGATTACATAATGAAGTCAAGAAAGTGTAACGACAAACACTAGCGCAGCCAAGTTGAAGAATAAAAGGGCGATTGCACCAGAGATTAAGATAAATAAAATAATAAGGCATTGTTCCAGTACATACGGAAGAAAAGGTCAATGGAAAAATAAACGGGGCCTCCGAAAGGCTACTGAGGTAATTGACAGAAGAAGCAGACAAAGCTCTTTTAGAGAAAAAAAATGTAACTGGAGGCCTTGGTTGCCTCAAAGCTCCCCAAGGCTAGTAGGAGGGAGAAGAGACTGGAGCTGGGGTCAGCAACTAGACAGATCCACAGGGGGTTGTCAGAAGGAGAAGAGAAGCTATGTATTAGGGTGACCATAATATGAAGGGCTGCAGATGGAGAAGCACCTCCACCCCTCACCTTACTGAAACCGTGTCCAAGACATTGCAACAAAAGTGAAACAGAAACCTTTGGAGATATGGGAACATTAAGTCAAAGAAGAATCCCAGAAGAGCAGAAGGGTACCCTGGAATACATTAACAGAGGATGGGTGTGTGAAGGAGAAGCTAAGGGCAAGTGTGGGAGGGGAAAGACAGGAGAGATTGATGGAGAGGGAGGGGGCAAGTATGGAGAAACAAAGGGAGGTCAGATAGAGACAGAATAAATGAAACCTTAAAATCCAAAGTTCAAACTAGTGATTAAGCCAGGAGGAAATACTAATTAGTCAAAAAAAGAATAAGAATAGAGTGTGGGGGAAAATGAACTGCTCAAGTCTGTGGATCCCAAATGAGCTTCTTTGGACTAAATGGATGCAAGCATCTGAGTTCTAACTCCAGCTCTGGCCCTGTGCCTTGACTTACAGTGTGACTTCATACTTCAGTAAAGCTTAGGATCTGGTGGCCTTTAACATCTCCTCCAGTCAGATTTTCTTTGATGCCATTTGTCTAAGGTACTACAAAATGGACAATGGGGAAGAAAAGGTCCTTATTAACAGAACATCTCTCTAGTAGCCTACCTAACAACCTCCCTTTTTGTAATAATAACAGGCAACATTTAAGTTCTTTCTACTGTCCACACTGACCTACAAGGGTATATAGCCACTACATAGATTTAACTGGTGCTAAGGATGGAACTCAGGGCCTTTAGCATGATAATCTCAGCTATAATATTAACTTAACTCTTGCAACCGCTGTTCAAGCTAAGTGTCAGTATTTTTCCCATTTTACAGATGAGAAAATTAAGCAAAGTCTTCAGATAAAATCAGGTCTGACAGCCAGGCCCTGTGGTTCCAGAGCCAAGGCTCCTGCGGTTGGGTTTCAATTCGCAACCTTAGTTGCTAAGAGGTCCCGGAGGCCAGCGCTGGATTCGCAAAGCCGAAGCTGCCCTGGTGAGTGGAAACCCCGTGCAAAAGGAGATTGGCAGGTATAGCTGGCCACCCCTGGGGCCGAAGATTCAGAAGGGGCTGACTGGAGCCTCCGGAAACAGAGGTAGAGGCGGACCAGCTTGGGAAGAGACCACCCTGGAAGCCGCGCGTCCTTCTCTGTGACTTTCTAAAACTAAAGGTAAGAGCCCCGGAGGCTTAATTTACTGCGGAGATAGTCCAGAGGACTTTGGCTGGAAGGTGTCAAAATGACACTGTAAAAGAAACTTGGACCAGGCCGTCATTGGGTGTTTTAAAGAGTTTAGAGAGCAATAGGGGAGTATACAAGGAGGAAATTGAAAATTTTGGAAAAGTTTAGACACAGCAGCGAAAGTCAGAAGATGTAGGAAAAACTTTGGAATTGAAGCCAAAATCACTGAGTTCAATGTCCCATGTAACGTTGGCGATCATTCACAGTTCTTTCAGCTTCACTTTCCGGGGCTTGCCTACCTGATCCCGTGGAGTAGAAGAGGGCGATGGACGTCTGGGGTCGTAAGTAATCAACCGCCAGGTACTTCGGTTTCCTCATCTTTGCGAAGAGAATATGTTTGCACTAATACCTACCTCATCCTATTGCTGTGAAAATAAAATAATATAAATGTTTTTTAAACGGCTGGCAACAGGGCCTGGCTCCTATGATAAGTGCTCAATAAATATTTGCTGTTACTGTTGCTTTGTTGTTATTCTTTCCTCTACAAAAAGAGGATAATAATCATACATTTCCTTCCTACTTGAGTGGTGAAGAGGCGTGTTCTCAGGTTCAAATGAGTCAATACCAATAAAAAGCGCTTGGTAAAATGAGGCTCCCCGTACAATCCGAAGGCTGGCAAACGAACTTTCAAAACCTCCTAGAACGCTGGAGGACAGAGTGCATATCTCTTTCGGAACTCAAGCATTTCTTAGTCCAAAGCGGCAAATTTCCCATGAAAGAGCTTTGAGACCTTATCGAGAGAAGAGTTAGTTTCCCGCTTAAATGATCGCGTCCAGCCAGGAGGCCTCCAGGGCATCTTGCCCTCGCGGGTCTCCCGCCTGCTGCCTGAGGGTGAAGGCCCCCTAACAGGGTAGGGCTGGCCAAGCAGGCTCTGCGCGCGCACGAGCTGCATGCACTAGGTTGGGCTAGTCCGCGATCTGCCAGTTTGGCGGCTGTTGAAGGGCTGGGAGCCTGCCCACTCAAATGAGGACCCTAGCTCTAAGTTTCACTGTCATCAAAGAGAAGACTTCAGACAATAGGGTTCTCCCATTTAATTTTCTGCTAATACGTTCGCAAGCCTTTTTAATTGCTTGCAAATGCATTTTCTCTGTACGGTTATGGAATCCGTGTTGCCTATCGGCTGCAAGGCTAAGGCGGAATAGAAATCTGTGGAAGGCTTTTGATAAACAGCTCAGAGGGCAGGGCAGGGTCGGAAAGGAGGAGGTAAAAAGGAAAAGAAAAGAAAAGAGAGAGAAGAGAGAAGTGGGAGGGAGAGAGAGAAGAGAGAAGGGGGAGGGAGAGAGAAAAAAAGAAAGAGAGAAAGAGAGAGAGAAAGGAAGAAAGAAAGAAAGAAGAGTTTAAAAAATCGATGACAAACCTTAAACTGAAATAACTGGAAAGTCTGTCAGAAATGTTAATTTCCCCTAAACATTCTAAAGCTTTTTTTATATATATATATATGTCTGCCTTTTCTCATTTGCAATTAGGTAATGGATGCAGAGAGGTCCTTTTGTTGTCAAAGGTGGATTGGGGGTGGTATACCTAGAGGAAAGGGAAAGGGAGGGATATTCAGAGACTGAAAGAAAAGTAAACACTACATTGGGAAGAAGTGGAAGAAAGGAGAAGCGCTTGAGTGTGAGCACTCACATTGTAGTTCCCTGACCTCAGCGCAGCACTTGAGTGTGAGAACTCACATTGTAATGCCCTTTGGCCCCAGCTGCCCATGTAACTGGGTCAAGTTTAGATGGCTTGCTCTTGCCCAGTATTTCCTTGATTGTTTGGAACATTTTTCTGCCCCCACTTTGTTTGTTGGGGGGTTGGTGAAAACCCAACCAATTTTTTGTCTTTCTGTCACCTGAAGGATTAGGCCCACTCCTCTACCCATCTCAACTGTGACTGGGAGAGGTTAGGTTAGAAGACACACACCACTGTAAGTGGTGAATCACTTACAGTGAAGTTTTGAGTCATTAAAATTCTGAGTAATTGAAACTCAGGCTCCCTGGGGAGAGAACCCTGAGAAGTTACTCTGTGATTAGTTTTTGGAGATCCACAGCTGAGCACCTCTTAGAAGTCTATCCAGGAGAAGGTACTCAGAGGAGGGAATTCTCCAAGGGGTAGCTGAGTACCTGAGAGTGGTCAAAACATGGACAGCCTTAGATAGGACACATATGTCCTTTGGCTGCTCTTGATTTTTTAAAGACATCCTTTTTCATACAAGATATGGAGTGTAAAAGAGAAATGCTGAAAGCAGTAGGAGAAGTACACATATTCATATCTACACCTCTTGTTTTGCTTTGTGTAAAGAGCATCACCTACTACTTTGGATCCTCAGTGCACCACTGTTCTCCTAAACAAGTATTCTTTCAAAGCCAGAGGGTAGAAATAGGATCCCTATTGTGCAAACTCATGTCTCAGTTATGGAGCTGCATGCCCCACTGGAACAGAGCATACTAATTTCATTCTTAGAAAATGTTCACACATACTTGCTTAATGGTACAAATTTGATGAATTCAATCTCATCTGTACTTCTCTCTAAAAGTGAAGGTAAGACAAAGGAAAGACATAAAAGAGGGAGAAAGGAAAGAAGGAAAAGGGAGGGTAGAATTAAGGAAGATATTCTGGTTAATTCATGTGTGTAAATATATTCAAGGAAATTCTTTTTTTGGTAGAAAATGCCCAAATAATTGCAATTATAACTCTACTTTGCTTTAGTGTTACATGGGCAGTTTTGTGAGAGAATTTACTAAAGGAATGAGAACAAATTAAATCTAATTTGCAGGAGCAAAGGAAAAACAAGTAGCCAAAAAAGAAAACAAACCTGAAGGAATACATGTTTATTAAAGTTAGGGGTAGGCACAATATGGCTGGTCTTATTCGCCAACCTCAAACAAGCCATGTGTAGCAGATCCTTTTAGTGATGATGTTTGAGATTAGGTCTAAACTTGAAGTACCAACCTAGAAGTTCAGAAAAGGGGCCTACAATTTTCAAAAATTGTCTTCCAGCCCTAGACCCTAATCTAAACAAAAATAATGCATATAAAGATTTCTTAGCAGATTCCTAAAGTAACTTCATAAGGGCAATCCCTCCTAGAGCATAAAACTAGAGCACAAAACTAGAGCACCAGGTGCTAAAGGGATACCCTTTCTGGCTTCTACCCTGCCAGGGTTGCAGGGCTTCTCCATGCTCTTGTGGGCTATTTTGAGTGGGCAAGTATTGGCCTGGCCTCTGGCTGAGGCTAGAATGCACACCACTAGTTCTCCCATGGAGGGGGCCCCAGGCACTGCCCTGTCTCCAATATGTTGTGGCTAGTTAATTCAATTACGCCACCCGCTGGAGAATGTGTGGCCAATCATTCTCCAGGAAAGGGGCAAAACAGAGAAAGAGGAATTAACTTTGCTGAAAAGCCCAGACTTTGGGTCAAGCAAGATGGCACTTATTAATTGCTCAAGACTATTAATTGGATGGGAGGGGGAGAGGTGGGAGAGCTGTCTGACAAAAACAAATCCAGCGCATGCACATCACACACAAGGCACCAAACCACACACCTGCCTCAATGAATTTCTTTACAAAAGGGGTGAGCTGAGCAACCCCAGAGCAGATGGAAGGGAACACTGACCAGTGTGTGCATATGGCATGGATGATTTCCTCAATTTTTCTTTCAGGGAGAAACAGCTTTTTTTTTTTTTTTTTTTTTTTTAAAGTTAAGATGATGTGGGAGGGAGCAGTTGGCCAAGTGAAGTTTCTTTAAGGTTTAGATGCTTGCATAGGTAGTCTGGGACATGGGAACAGGGAAACAAAGATGGGGGCCCTGATGAAGTAGATCCCCAAAGTAAAAGTGATACACATTTCCTTCCTGTTTTATATACCTTAATTGTAAATAAAAGGATTGTTCTCATTCTCTGTGATCTTTAGTTTTCTCCAAATCCAAGGATGTTCAGGGGCACAATAAAAGAAACTCTGGATTCTCTTTGCCTGAGTACCTAAAAGCCACCCAGGAAATGAGAATGAGAATGCAATGGAATGAGAATAGGGGGATGGAGTCGAGAGGTATAGTTGCCAGTAACTCAGCAATGTCCTGATGCATTCAGATGGGTGGGGGCAACTGGAGGTCACTTTGTGGTATATACTCCGCTCAGGCTAGAACTTATTACTGAGAGTATTATAAGGCCAAATCATCTGAGTGCAGGGGAGCATGTGGCTCTTCCCTGGGACAGGGAAAAAGCTCGTGGATCAAATACACTGGGACAGCAGGCGGAACAGGCAGCCAGTTTGTCCTGAGCCTCCTGGTTGTTCCCAGGGGACAGTCTCTGCTGCTTGGACTGAAGCCTGAGAAGAAAGTCCCTTTGCCTTCAATAAAGATATATCTGGCAGTTGGGGGGTGGGAGGGCAGGAAGGAGTATAGGCTGAGAAGGTGTCATCCTTTTCCATTAGAGCGTGGACTGACTGAGGAGTCAACATCATCCACTAAAGAAAGTGAATCTGACTATTCACAAGATAACTTGCATATTCTTCTGGGGAAGGTTTGAACTTTATCAAGGGCAGAGATTTTTAGGGTAAAGTAGTGGGGGCAGGCCCCAGCTACTATGGGTAAAAATTATCTATTTTCTCTCTGGGTAAACTATGAAGGGCTGACTTAGACCTGGGAAACAAAGACTCTGATGCAAGCATTTTGGGATTCAGCCCCTCAGTGTCAATAGCACCTATCTTATCCCTTCTACTTAAAGATCAAGTTGGACATTCTCCCTTATCATCGCATTGACCTGTCTCCTGACTTCATTAGACCAAAATATGGAATCCCAAGAAGGTGGAGGGAGGCTGGTGTACATTGAAATAGGGAGCAAGTGTTGGCTGCTGACCCCTGTGCAGGACTGAAGCATCTCAGATCTCCATTTCAGACAATGCATTTCAATTCTTGTCGTGTGCCTTTGTCCATTTGTATAAAGCAAAGAGCTCTGAGTGACAGCCCCAGTTAGCCTGCATGAGCAGATCCTAATAAACCCTCCCAAACCCCGACCCAAAAAAAAAAAAAAAAAAAAGCCACATGCCTGTTTGCCTTCGGCTTATTATTAAGACACCTTCTCAGCTTAAACACTTAAAAGCTAACCAAATGAAATGACAATTAAGACTGAATTACCCCTTCTATCTCTGAGATGAGTCTATGGGGCCAGCCAATTCTCTCTTAAGAAATAGGGGTGGAGAACAGACCTTGCAAAGCCTCAGTCTTGCCAGTTTATAGCCACTGCCACCCCCTGCAGGCACTAGACAACCTAGTAGGGGAAGCTAAATTTTGAACAAACTAAAGCTCAAAACTGTTTGAAAGTCAAGAAATCCACCAAAGAAATGGAGTAAGGTGTGTGCACTGCCTCCTTCCTGTTCTCTCTTTGTAAAATATAACTACAAGCACTTAAGGGTTATTTTGGGGGGTAATGGTGTTCAAATACCTGGTTCCACTGCTAAATGCTCCCCCCCCCACTTCAAACCAACACTATTTACAAGGGAAGAAGGAAAACAAAAAGAAAAGGAAAATATGTTGGGTTTGGGAGTGAAAAACAATATTTACCTAAGTGTAGAATCTTGTCACCACGTCTTTATTCTCTTGCATTTTTCCTAAATTCATTGCCAGTTACACCACTTCTTTATGATGGAAACTTGGGACTGTCCCTCATGGTTATTTATTTTAAAAGCTGCTGAAAAGTGTAAGCCACCTCCTGGTGTTGCCTTTCAAAAGGGGGAAAGAACCCAAATTCGATGTAAATATGGAAAGAGCAGTATTGTTTCCACTTGGACGAAAGCAGATACCCCAATCTAGGCAAAATTGATTCGGATGCTTGTTGGAAAAAGCCAGTTCTCAGCATGCAGGAAGTGGAGCCAATAGGAATGAGCACTTACCCATGTAAAAGGAACCTTTAATTAATATATATTTCTATCTCTAATATACACATATTGGGGCTAGATCTCTATCTTTACAATAAAATGTGTGCAAATGCTCTCCGCAGAGATGAGTCCCCACCTCAGTCGGTATAGAAAAGCATGATAAAGGTTGGAAAAAATGGATAAAAATGTTGAAAGAACCTCCAGTTCCTTATTAGGCGAAGATACAATATTTATTCCTTGTCTCCTGGGATAAATCTCTTCTGCCTATTGTCCTCCCAGTTCTCAGTGCTGATGCTTAATTTTCAAAACTTCTATATTACCAAGGGACCTACGACATCAGCCAAAGAAATACTCAGCAAGTACAAAATCTGTTCCAGGGAGCTGCTTTTGTGCAGAGGGAAAATTTTGTTCCTACAGGTTTTTAAGTGGGTATGAGGCAAGGAGCTATCTGATCCGGGCAAAACCATTACAATTTAGATCTCTATCTATAGAACATTTTTTTTTCCTTAAAAAAAAATTGGAAAATACAAGAAGTTTGGATTTTTTTCCCGATTCTTTTTTTGGAGGGGGAAATTGCATCGTAAGCTTTTGGAGAAACCCAACATGTCAACTACCTTTCCGGGACTAGTCCACGATGCTGAGGTATTATTACTTTTTTTTTTTTTTTTTTTTTTGAGCGCGCGTGTGTGTGGCGGCGGCGGCGGTGGCGGCGGTGGCGGCAGCCTCCCCTGTCTCTAATCTATATTGGACCGTTACGTTTAATTATAATCTGGCTTTCAGGGGAAGTTAAGGAAGGGAAGGGGAGAAAGTTCGTTATGACATCTGTCGCCAGGAAGGGCAACTCTGTTAAGAAACATTTGCCATAATGAGGGAGAAAACATAATCCTAATAATAAGGGGAGGGTGTTGAGGAGAAAGAGATAGAGACAGAAAAGGGATTCTCAGAAAGGCAAAGAAAAGGGACTGATGGGGGGCGGTAGGTGGACATGGGGGGTGGGGAACAACGCACCCCTTTTGGAACCGGTTTATTCAAGGAAAGGGAAGCAGAGAAGGTGGGTCGGATTCCCTCCCCCAAATGGTTAACTAAAGAAAGTGAGCAAGTTGGACGATTTGCAGAATGGATTTTTAAATATATATATATATATATATGGACAATGATTTTGAGTAGCCCTGGCCAAACATCTTGTCATGGACAGGATCAGAATTTCGGTGTTGGGATCTGGTTGGAGTGGCGACGCGCGGGAATAGCACTTTCTGCGTATGGGCTCTCTCCTGCTCAGGGTGTCCCCGGAGTCAGTCGCAAACCTGGTTCCCAACGCCCAGCTCCCTGCACAAGTCGAGCAGGGGCTGGGTGTGTGTTATGTGTGTGCGTGTGTGTGCGTGTGTGATGTCGCCCGCACCTATATAGGGTGGGGGATTTTTTTTTTCCCGCTCTCTCCACTGTGAGGACGAGGCCGCCCACCCCCAGTTCGCCTGTTCGCCAAGGCTCTCTAGCAAAGGCTCTGAGCCCCGGCTGCCGCTCTGCCTGAGCCCTGCTTACTCGCTCTCCTTGGAAATCTAAAGAGAGCTCCAGGCTCTGGGAGAGTGGCGCCTTGGTTGCAAAATGACAAACCTCAAGTTTTTCTGCTCTCCCTTTTCCCCCTCTTCCTTCCAGATACGTCACGACGGATCAAACAGCTACCGTTTGATGCAGCTTGGCTGTCTGGAGTCCGTAGCCAATTCCACTGTCGCCTATTCCTCCTCCTCTCCTCTAACTTACTCTACCACCGGCACCGAGTTTGCGTCCCCCTACTTCTCCACTAACCACCAGTACACCCCGCTCCACCACCAGTCTTTCCATTACGAGTTTCAGCACAGCCACCCGGCGGTCACCCCCGACGCCTACTCTCTGAACTCGCTCCACCACTCGCAACAGTACTACCAGCAGATCCACCACGGGGAGCCCACCGACTTTATTAACCTGCACAATGCGCGGGCGCTCAAGTCCTCCTGCCTGGACGAGCAGAGGCGGGAGCTGGGCTGCCTCGATGCCTACCGCCGCCACGACCTGTCCCTCATGAGCCATGGCTCTCAGTATGGAATGCACCCAGATCAAAGACTCCTGCCAGGGCCCAGCCTGGGGCTGGCCGCCGCGGGAGCAGACGACTTGCAGGTAAATAAGCATGCAGGGAATTTGTCTGCGCCCTCCCCTCTTCGCCCTCCCCCTCCCACTCCATTAATACTCTGACAGTAAGTCGTCTCTCTCTCTCTCTCTCTCTCTCTCTCTCTCTCTCTCAAACACACACACACACACACACACACACACACACACACACGAAAAGTTATCAAAACAATTAGAGGAGGAGTGTGCCCATTCTGTCCCTCTTATTGGATCCAGGCTTTTCACCTAGACACGAATTAGTCCGGCTAGCTGCGGCCCCTACCTTCGGCCAGTACTCACAGAAGTCTTTTGTGAATCCACATTTCTGACCCTGAGCGGATGGGTGGGGGAGATCAGGGAGGCTGGGTTTGAGTGAACTCGACTCAGAATAAGACCCGATGAGTTGATGACCAATCACACCCTCAGTTTACATACTTTGCAGGGTCGGGTCTACACTCCTGTTCCAGGAGCTTGTCGTCCACTGAGCCTGTGGTGATCTTGCTATGTATGGGGGAAGGCAACTCGTTTGTTCTTGGGAAATTGTTGGAACACTGAGCTTGAGTAGAAGTTTTACCAGACACTAGATTGCTATGTAAAGTAAGAAATCTGTAAATGAAAACCTGGAAAATCAACCCCAATGAAAGAATCTGCACAATGCACTTTGCCGGAGTGTAGCATTGAGTCTAATTCTCCGCGCCTGGTGTTTACCCACATTCACAGCCCTGTTGGATGATTCACATCATTATTTTTTCCTTTTCATCTCATTATGTTTTGCTTAAGATGAACTCCTTAAAAAGACACAAGTGAGGAAATAGAGAAAGAGCCAAGGAAGCAAAAGAAAGAGGAAGGGAGAGAGAAAGGGAAGGAAAGGAAGATGGCAATTAGGAAGGTAGAGAGGAAAAAAGAAAATTGCTAAAACGAATTCAGACGCTGTGAAAACCTAACTCAATCAGATGATCTCTCTCCTACTTTCTTCCTTAAAACATTTTTTGTACATTCTTTGCCAACAATAGAATTTATAATTATGCAATCATATTATCTTAGGCACATTTAAAACAACTAAACCCACAATAAGAATCTGAAAAACCCAAATTTGTATCTTCTTTTAGTGGAAAGTGCAGCTCTATCTGTGAGTCCCCATTTTTTCAGTTTGCCCAAAGCTGGCCAACTTCTCCCCACTCCACAGGAGGAGTGGAGAGATATTCCAGGAGCATAAGTTGGAGACGTAAGAGATCCCTTGTTGCGCACAGAAAATCTCCCCCCCTTGTATACCTATGAGCAAGGGATTATTTTTAAATTAAAGTGAAAGCCCTTACAGTTCCAACAAAGGGCCATAGCTGCAAGATCTATATGGAAGAAAAAAGATCTGGCTCCGTAAATTTTGACTTTCTACACTTATATTCACAAAATAATTTTATACGCTCAGGGCATTTTTACATTTTACACAAGGATCCCCTTATGTCTCAAGAGGGAAAAAAATCTGCCATTCAATGCTTAGCTCAACTAAAACCTATTTACTTCTTTTAATAGCCACGTCTGCTGCTGATTTTTTTGTATCTGTACAAATTTTTTTTCTGTGCTAGGCACAAAGCAGGGCATTTTTCAAAAGAGGGGATTAGAACATTTGCAAGCACCAGACAAAGAGAGAATCCTGTGCAAAAGGACACCGTAGTTTATCCAATTTTCGACTTAGTGCCATTCAACTGGTCATTTATGCAATGTCATCCGACCAAACAACATGTTTTACTTATGAGGGGGAAAAGTTTGTTAAGTGAAGGGACCAAGATTTGTTTCTTCCAAGAAAATAAACATCTTAACAGAGTGGGAGGGAAAGTGGTTCTTTCCCTTGGAGAACTCCAAGGCCCTTTACTTCTATATTTCAGATATTTTGAAACATTTTCTTCAGCCTCTTTTTAATATACTTATAATCTCTTTTCTTTTTTATAACTCATTCTAAAGTGATATTACACATACTAAGGAAGGAACGACTCCAGGGCAAAAGATGAAACAGGGTATAGTGTATGATAAAAAGTATATACATTTACATAGCTACATATATCTATAATATATGTCTGTGTGTATACACACACATGTATGTGAATTCTATGAAGGACATTTGTAAATCTGGCAAGCTATTTTCTTCCACTCTTCCCAAACCAAGTTGGCAGAATGAAAAAGAAAGAGTCATAACTACATTTAAAATGAGAAATGAGGAGGGAGTGTGTGGGAGAAGCCCGTCTCTCTCCTTTTATTTCTTCCTTTTTAAAACATTCATCAGCATATGCCTCATTTCAAATGCAACAAATGTAAATATACTTTTCCCTGCACAGAATTTTAAGTGAAAGTCCAATGGTTTGGAGGGCGGTCTAAGTCTGCCTAACAGATGCAAACAGTCTTGTGGCTTCAGTTCCATCTTTGAGTCCCCTAAAAAGATTTGCTATGGCCAACAAAGAAAACTGTCACACCTTTTCCCATCACCGCTTTAATTTATGCTCAGTCTCCAAGTTTTTTTTTTCATATTGATTTGATAATCACTTTAAGGCAGAACATTTAAAATAAGAAAGAGCTGGTGAGTAGGTTGAAAAGGGGGGTCTTACAGGCCTGCCTCAATATGGTGAAAATGGGGAGGCAAAAGGGAGCCAGGGCTGTAAAGGTTGTTTTGTAAAGTGGGTTTTTATTATGCACCGACTCTCTCCGCATTTACTTAACTCTTCACGGGCTGTTGGGTAGGTTAACACCCTTCAAGGCCTCTTTCATGTCCAATACCTCGTTTGTTTGTAAAGGAAAATGAGCCTTTAACACATTTTGAGTTAGGGGGAAAAAAAGACAGATGCAGAAAAAAATTTATTTTTTGTAATCAAAAATCAGCAAATCCTTTCCACCTTTCCAGCTCAAGTGATTCCTCAATGCATTAGGAGCCTGAAGATCTACAATGAGTGGACCTGAAGGTATTTCCTCCATAAGGCCCATTTTGGGTAGTATATAGGACGTTTTTACCTTTGGGTAAAACAGAACCCTGACATACATATCTTGATTCCTGCATGTGAAATAGCTCCTATGTGCTCCCAAGAAACCCACAACCCCAGACTTAATCTCCAGGTAAATTTTCCCCCTCATAAAGTGCTGAGTACACTCTCTGTATATATTCTATGTGCCTTGATGAAGACTCAAAGGGCTTCTCATTCTCTGATGCCAACATGAAAGGCTCTCAGGCACTTTGAAGTACAATATTGTATGGTGATATAAAATGCATACCTTAAAATTTATACAACTTTTAGATTGTGGTTTTTCTTGCATTTTTTTTTCTTAAAAATGTTTTCTGGCTACCTTGTCCTAGCTCAATGATTGCTTTCACAGGTCTATTGAGAAGGGGTTGAGGGATGGACCAGTCTGAAAAACTACCCACATGACCATACCTATCATATCTCAGTGATTTTATTTTATTTTTCTTTTATTAAGGGCTCTGTGGAAGCCCAGTGTGGGCTCGTTCTTAATGGCCAAGGTGGAGTGATAAGAAGAGGTAAGTAAGAACATTTTATTCTAAACATTCTCCTCTTATCTGTTACTTTGTTTTGAAGATCTGGTGTGGTTTTAAGTATTGAATTTCTTGTCTGCTCATTAAGAAAACAATTACTCTTAGTCAGTTATTCAAGTTCCATACAGGCATATTCATATTTAACATTTTTCTTTCTTCCATTGAGGCTTGAACACAGGCTAAGCCCAAGAGACTTGTGCTAGGCAATATCTGCTGCTCCTCACAGAAGTGACAGAATCAAAGTTAGAAGAGGGGAAAAAAACTGAAAAAAGAAAAAAAAAACCCAACTTTTCACACCCCCTTCCCCAATCATCAATACCACATCCTCGAGCAGAATTTCTGGTCTCTTTTAGCTCTAATGTGCCAGCCACAGCCTGAGTTTTTGAGGTGATGGTGTTAGCTTGAGGCTTTGAGGGATTCTGTGAAAGGCTAGATCATTGAGGCTTTAGAGGAGGCTAATGAAACACCAATATTGTAGCTGCCTTATTTTCTAAATGTCCAGAACATTTCTTTCTTTAAGGGAGGGTGGGAGGAGGCGGTAGTGTTAACTGTACCGGATAAAGCTTTCTTGTTCC
Source organism: Callospermophilus lateralis (assembly GCF_048772815.1). Taxonomy (NCBI): domain Eukaryota; kingdom Metazoa; phylum Chordata; class Mammalia; order Rodentia; family Sciuridae; genus Callospermophilus; species Callospermophilus lateralis. The sequence continues at coordinate 104,890,270 of NC_135310.1, read as the reverse complement.
CATCTGTTGAGGAAAACATCTGATTCCAGAGTTACCCATGGAATTGGAAGGTGGGGGGAAGGCGAGAGAAGAGGAGAGAGCTGTTGCTTTCAGCTCAAGCACTGAAGGGGGCTGCATCTCAGATGTTCCGTTTTGACAAAAGGTTTTGAACTATGACATTCACAGGGCCTCAAGGCAGTGCAGATTTTGCTGGCTTCCATGCTTAACTGTACCCAGAGCCTCTGAAGTTTATTTTTCTAGCATGCTGAGTAACCCAAGGAGCACACAAGGCAAGAGGGACCAGCTGTTATCCCAACTTCATACGAATTAATAAGATGTGGCCTATTCACCAGGACTAATTCCTGCTCCAGGGCCACAATTGTCTTTAGTAACCAAACCACTAAAACTGAGTTACTTCTGATGGTACCAAATTAATGTGCTCCAGTCACTCCCTATTTCTTTGAAAACTTCTTGAATGATTTGATTTTTCTGAAGAGAGACATGTGCTGTTAGAAACAGAAGATTCTTTTGTGTTTAAACTGTAGATCTCCTGAAGCAATATGCAATATGAACACTTAAATTCAAGAGGAAAGAAAACAAAGGGTGTTTCACTTTTCGAACTTGGCTACTGCTGCCATGTATGTTTGGAGTTTATGTTAAATTTTAAAGAGCTATTCACCACTTGTTTCACCTTTCAGATGTTTAAAAACTATTTTTAAAAAAATGTCTGATGTTGCTCTGCACAATTTTGGGTCTTTTGTTTTGCTTTGTTTGTTATGAGCAATATTAAGCTTGCCAGTACTCAGACATATTGTAATGATATGAAATAGGCCCAAGACTAGTGAATATGAAAATTAAACATATATACTATTGGGCAGGTAAAAATTACACCGTAAAAAGGGGGACCCGTGAGACTCACGTGCTGATTGGGATCATTTGGGGCAGGCAAAACTAAAGGTGAGGCCCAGCGCTCTGGGCGCACAGAGACGTCGGTGGTGCTGAAGGACAGCGCCACTAATTAGGGACTGGAGCCGGCTCCTCAGAGAGGAGTAGCTCGAGCTAATACAGTTTTTCCATGCAGTTCCGTACTAAGATTGCCTTTCTTGATGCTTGAAAATTACATCCTATTGCACAATAGGTGACAGAGGGTGGAGATTACTCAAGGATGAGGATGGGAGGCCTCGGGTGTGGAATCAGTTGAATTGCCATAAAAAGGTTTAGGTGACATCCCCTCACACTTTAGCATTCTTCCAAGTAATGCAAAAGATTTAAGAAATTTAAGAGAAAAGAAATGCAAAAGATTTAATCTACAAGGTGCAAGCTGAGGTCTTTTCAGAGTCACAGAAATTGTGTTACATAGGTGATGTTTTATTTTTCTTGTAGAACTCAATATTTATTTTTTAAGTTAAAAATCATTTGTTAACCTGATTTTTGAAACAAAAGATTGATTTTGTAGGAAAACAGTATAACCCCAAAGATAAAGGAAATGTCACTTGGTGTTTATGTCTGTATTGTTAGACTAAACCTTAATCCTCCACTTGGAAGAATTCAAATTTTAGCTGCCGAAATTATTTCATTTTCACATGTTTTAGAGAAAGGCCAATTAACTTCTTTGAACCCTAAAAGATGTATGTCTATATGCATTGGTTTACCCTGAAACTATCAATATTCATGACAGTTTAAAAGTGGATATCAAGGAAGGGGTATATGTTTTGTCAGACCCTGCTCTGCCCCTTATCTAAGGACTCTTTAAAAAAAAAGAAAGAAAGAAAGAAAGAAAGAAAGAAAGAAATTCTTAGGAAGCTCCTTCTCTCTATGGTCACAGTTATGAATAGGACTCCAAATATCAATAACTTAGATCAGTTTTGTTCTTCAAAAATCAGGAGGACATTAATTCCAGCACTCTGCTTTACTGCAGTCCCTCTTGTAACCCAGTGTTGTCTTAAAACTTAGATGAGAATGTGTTTATTTTTCAATCCATACTTTACAGATACTTCCTTGTATAAAACAGGATTTCTTGAAAAACACAACTTTTCTACTGTTTTCTGGTTTTGGCCAAATTCTTGGATAAATTTGCATTTCTAGTGATATCCAGAATTTATGTTGCAAGAAAAATAAATCTCACTTTCAAAGACCCCTTCAAGTGTTTTTCTTGAAGAAAGATACATGCCTGTGTAGTTTACATGAGTTCATCATGATGAAGCTATCCTGATTTGCAAGGGGGAGAAGGAGTTAGGGGCCGTTAGTTATCTTAAATTTGGCTACTTGTAAAGAGCAACATGCCATTTTCTGATTCACTTTGTTAAGTAGAAAACATTGTTTTTGGCCTATAATGAGAGCCTGATATCCAAAAAAAAAAAAAAAAAAAAAAAATGCGTGAAGAGGAGTTATCAGCAAGGTAATTACCACCTAGATAAAATATTTGCCACCGCCTCGGAGGCGCAGCTCCCTGCGCGCTCACTCTCGGTTAATGGTGTGCGCGATTTTGCCCGCAGCTCCTCCACTCCAACCATCAGAACCAATAATCTTTACTTTACCCTGTGCTCGAGTATCGATAGCTTCTTTCGCCTCGGGCGTTGGCTTTGATATGTTAATATTTCTGAGTAGCAAATTCTGCAGAGATCATATTAATGTTGTACGTACAGAGTGGAGCTTTGCCTTCGTTGAATATTCAGATACTGGGTTTCAAAAGGCATCTCTTGAAGAAATGAGGCTTCTATTTACAGGAGTCGTCTATGTTTTTAATCATTAAAAAAGAAGAAGAAGGAAGGAAGGAAGGAAAGAAGGAAGCAAGGAAAACTCACTCTTCTTTTCCCGGTGAATCTTCCTTACCGTCCCACCCCAAACCCCTCCCTTTGTCAGCCGCTGGTCCCTTTCATTTCTCGCTCAGACAGTTGATAATAAGTGAACAATGTTGATGATGATGACGATGAGGAGGAAGCTAATAATGGATCCAGATTGGAATCAAACAGGGTAGGGTTTCAATTGGATAGGGGACTGTGGCCTTCAGATGAGAATAGAGGTGAGATGAGAAAACTCAGCCTTTCCATATGTGGGTGGAAAGTGACATTTTGGCCCTGGTGTCTCTTTTGTGAAATCGGGATGGCAAACTAAAAAAAAAAAAAAAAAAGCTGGGGGGGATGAAAAAAGTGAAGAGGGGAAGCGCCCTTGTTTCGCTTTGTGATCATTCTGCCTTGCAGCCCCAGGCTAATTTCAGAAGCTTAAATACCGCTGTAGCCTCTGGGCCACGCGGAGAGGGAGCGGACCCGGCCACTGGCAGGCAGGAACGCTTTCCCTATTGCCCGTGGCTACACAAAATACAAACTACTTTGAATCAAAACATTTTTGGGGAATTAATATGATTTGAACTCTGCACGTTTTAAGCGAGCTGGAGTTTGTCAGATCGCTTAGAGGTGACTGGCACGCCGAGGCGGAGGCATTTACGCTGAGGACAAACATTGTCAGATCTGATTTAATTTTTTAAATAATGTTGCCTTGAAACGCTGCTTTAGCTTCCATCGCCCTGACTGCCAATAATAGGATGGATGGAACTGAACGCTTTCCCCCTTTTTTGCCGCCCTTGTGGCGGCTCACATACTCCTTGAGCAGGAGGATGCTCCTTCTCTGGCTGCTTTGGGTTTCTAGAGGGCCTGAACCTTGGAGTCCCCGGTTGGAAAGAATCAGTGACCATTTCAGCAGCTCCTGGAAGGAGTAAAAATCAAGGGTGGGAAGCCTTGTTCCTCTTCTTTGTTAGCACCCCCACTCCACCCCTGCCCTCAGTAAAAGGCAGCTACCCTGAATCTCTCTTTCCTGGAACTCCCCAGAATTCATTTCTGTGATTCAACCTTTGTAGGTGAGAACGATCCAGAAATACACTTTGAGCCTCATCTTCTTCCTTATTCCCCTAAAACAGATTTGAAGTTCAATCTCTATTATATGAATTCTAAAATTTGTGTATAAAAGTACCCAGAGGCCTGATTTGTTAGACTTTGGTGGTGGTGATGGGGTACTTTCCTATCTTCTGCTATCTTCTCTCCCGTTTTTTTTTTTTTTTACTGCTTGAAAACTCACCAAAATCCAAAGCACTCTGTGCATTGGGGAATGGAGATTAATCCTCCACACACACCATAACTCACACCACCACCATTAAACCAGCCATTGTCTGGGTGCAAACCTCCCTTTCTTTTGTTCTGCACAGGGAGGAATTTATTCAGCCATGGTAATCCCGTTATACCTGTAATGGGAGTATCCCTCCTCCGAAGGGTACAATCCGTTATGACGCATCATCAAAGGCCAACTAGATGACAATTAAGTACCCACCCCATTGCGGTTTGATTACAATTAATATCTGCTGCCTTGGGGAGAGGAGGTCACATGGGGGAGGAGGATTGAGAAGGGAGACAGGCTAGAGAAGAAGCAGCCCAGAGAACGCTACTACCCCACCCAGCTCACACGCGCAGCGCACCTCGCAGAAATGCAGCTTCAGAACTAATAAGGACAGGAAACTCTTGTAATCGCTTACACATTTTTAATGTGTCAGGGAAAAAAAAAAAAAAAAGAGCGATCACTGGAGATGAAGAAGGGGAAGAAAAAAAAATCCCTGCCGTTTGTATTTCTTTCATTTGAATTGTAAACATCTGTTTGGCTGTAAGGCGAACAGAACATTTATTTTGCTCCCAAGATTTGGTCTAATTATGTCAACACCAACGCGGCGATGAGTGGGGCGGTGCAGCGACTTTGGAGAGGCTGCGCGCTTGGGCCCAGCGCCCGGAAGCTCGACAGGAAGTATTGATCGCACCTGGAGAGCGCTGGGGGCCTCTTAACGCAGCTGGGTGTCTTAGAGAGGGGCTTGAGGGCGGTGAGACCAGTTTGTGGCTCAGAAGCCGCTTTAGGCGCGCCCAGGGAACCACAGCTCCTTGGAGGCAGCCGCCGCCGCTCTTTCCTCTCTCCTAATTGCTGGGGATGAGAAGAGGAAAAGCGGTCCCAGTCGCTAGAGCTTGGCTTTCCTGTTCAATTGCAATGCAGAGGGTGGGTGGTTTTAACGTAGCGCCGCAGATCTCACCCTGCGACGTGGTAAATTGCTCAACACAATAGCGGTGTTGGGCAGCCTTTGCTCAGGTAACTGAGCACGCGCGTGCGCACGTTCAATTCCCATTTTCCCTCCTCATCAGCTAGAGAGATAAGTAGAGCAGTTGTGAACAACCTCATATTTCAGATCGATTGAGACCCAGATAACTACTCTCCAAGATGCTTGGGTCGCTAGTTGACCAAGTTTGTACTTGTAGCCCAGTTCTTTTCACAACATTCCATACTGTGCCTGCAGACACAAGGACAGATGTCCCCAGATTTGCCAAGAAGAGTGTAATCCCAACCTTCTTCAGACTGTGCAGGATCTAACAAGGTATGACAGCTGAAGGATCCGCATTGATGTATTCTGTGCCTGGTTTTGTCGCCCCCACAATCTTTAGCTAGCTTATTCCTTTTGCTTTGGCAAAGTTATTCCTTTTTTCTAAAGTCATGAACTAGACAAGTGACCTTGAGGAGATAATTCTTGATTTCTACATTGTTGCTATAGCTGCTCATTAGAGTTTGCAATATCACTGGAACTAGGGAGTCTTGTTTCCAACTTTGAAAATAGTGACCTTCATGTCTTTATTGCTTCTGTGCACTATTAATAGAAAAGAGATGAACTCTGGAATCTTGCATGAACACTCTGGTTCTGGCTGCAAAGACATCCCTAACAAGGGTGCTGAATAAAAAATGAGACCACATAACTTCAATGAGAGCTGACATGAAACAAAGGTACCATGAGAAACTTCAGCCAGTAACCCTTGTTTATAGCTTGGTGAGGTCCACTCTTTTTTGACTTTCCTTCTCTGAGGTCTCATCATGCCATCTGTAGTCTGGGTCCCCATAGAGAAGAACTAACCCCTCACTATCCTCATTGCAAATGCAAAACTTTGGTTATGTTGACTTTTTCCTACCTCCATAAAAAGTGAAACATTGAAAAGAAAGATATCAGGTTCCCCAAGTTGCTGTAAACTCTACAAGTTGCCAAATCTTTAGCCAGAACAAGAGAGTTCCCCAAGGCTGCAGCAATGCCAAGTATCAAAGCAACAGAAATTCCCTTTAAAGATGCTGTGACATAAAAAATAAAAGACTCTAGAGTTGATGGCTAATCCTGAATACAAAATAAATCCTTCAGGCAATTTGTGTGTGCATAAAGCATACTGTTAATATGCAGCCTGTGTAATTTACCTAATACATGCCTATTTGAGCATAAGCCAGAAACCCAAACTGGATGTAGAAAAGTCTCAGGGCCCAGGGAGTTAGCACATTACCAGGTAGCAGACTCAGTGGTATCACTGGGAGCAACTGGCTTTCAGCACATGGCATTCACTTTGTCAAAAAGGTGGTAGTTTTCTAATGGAAAAGAATTTTATTTAACTTCTTTTACAAAAATGATGGTCATTGGCATTTCTTTAAATCTGGTGTCTAACACACTGAACATTAAAGAGAAAAAAGGTCTAAAAAGAGAGGAATCGTCTAAATTGTGTCCTTCTCCTTCCTTATCTGCTAGCAAAATCAAATGTACATTTGCTCAAATGCTTTTTTCTCCCACTCATAATAAACTTGGGACTGATTGGGTGAGATTCCCTTTTCCCTCAAATATATACTGGCTAGTGTTTGAGAGAGGAATGCTAATGGAAGAATATAAATTTACTTATTATTCCTATGACTGTGGGTAGAGGTACCTTTTCTAGAGAGGGCTATGTGAATTTTGGATATAGACATTGATTTTTATTCTTGGGTTTTAATATTTTTCTTCACACTAACCTAAATTCTAAAGTAATCAGAGCCATGATTCTCACAGTATGACTCTAAACAGCAAATGTATTTATACTCATTTTGCTTTCCTGTTCAACTTTTGAAAAGTGACCTTAGTTTATTTTTTTAAGTGCATTTTGTATCTATAGGTACCAAGGTAAAGCGTTAATGAAAGTGACTGGTAGCCTCAGGCCCAGGAATCTGGGGATTTGTTTTTACTATGATTGTTGTTATTTACTGGCTTAAAATCCTCTCTGGGAATGTGAAGTGCAAAAGCACAGGTGGATTTATGTTTTCATCTCCTGAAGAAGGGGAGTTATAGTTTTCTGTGATGTGCCTACAAGTTTGACTCCACGCAATGGATCCGAGTTTGGCAGTTGAGGTTATGACTTCTCAGATGTGAAACTGAAAACAGGTGTCCAGGAACTGGCATGGAAAATTTGGCTAAATATACAGGACCCAACTTGCAGGCTGGAGAGCCTTTCCTGACACTCTGAATATCTTACCTTTTGTTTTAGGGGTCATTCAGGAATACTGACAGCCTTAGAATACTTAAGGAGAAAGACCTTGGTCTTTAGCACTTTCCAAGAAAATTTGAATGACAGTTAAACAGCCAGGAATAATTCCCAAAATTGCAGAGGTGTAAATAGTTTAAAAGTGGGGCAAGGTTAGGTAGCCCTCTCCTCCCCTGTCAGGGGTCCTTCTGTCTTTCTAAATGTTGTCCAGGTTCTTTAGGTTTCCATGCAAAGGAAGATGCCTAAATCTGACTGCCAGAGACTCCCCTCATACAAGTCACTGTGCTGCTTTGTAATACCTGGTAGGAGTTACCTGGGAAGCAAGTGGAGAGTCCTAGTCTGGTGTTTCTCAAACTTCAATGAATATATGTACCAACAGGGGGTCTTATAAAGTGCAAATTTTGACAGAAATTCTGAGATTCTACATTTCTAACAGATCCCTTCTTGGGCTGTCAGTTCTGCCTCTATGTGTTTGTATATGTATGTATTCGTTCATTCGTTCATTCTGGGAGTGTTCTATCAATGAGTTACATCTCCAGCCCATATATATATATATATATATATATATATATATATATATATATATGGACAGGGTCTTACAAATTATCCAGACTGGCCTAAAACTTGAACCTCCCAACCTGCTGCAATCACAGGCATGTGCCATTATGCCTGGTTCCGATGCTATCTTTTGAGGACCACATTTTTACTAAAAAAGATCTTGGAGCACACTTTTCTGCCATTTTTCTTTCTTTTTTCCACTCATAGAACTCAACCCTTTATTGGAGACGAGTCTCAAAATTGCCCATAACTTAAAAAAAGCCATAGCATGCTCAGAAAAGCCAACTTAAATTTGAATTCACCACTAAACCTTAAAATCTTTCCTCATAGGGCTCAAATCAAGATGAGGTAGGCTTGCAGTCCTAGAACATAAAGCCACCATCCTAGCAAGGGGGACATTGGCCCAGAATTTTTACAGTGAGTGAGAAATATGCCAGCAAGAACTTTCCTCACTGATAAATCCCCTCAGGTCCTCAAGTCTACTTCAGTGAGTGAGACTACAGAATATCCTGTGCTGTTCCTGAAGGAAGGTAAAGCTGAAGGGATTTTCTGGACCCTGGAGATAGATGTCTTCTGTTCCCCAAACTCCACCATGTCAAAATTCCTTTGATGATTTTGCTATTAATAGTTCCCTTTGCTTTTCACTCTAATGGTAATAATAAAAACAATCACAGCAATACTATTATTTATACCTAACATTGTTACCATGTTCAGATCTTGTTGTGTCTTTTCCTATGTGTGCCAGTTTACACATAATAAAAGGATTCGACCTGTCATTGCCTGTATGGGTTATAAGTTTCTGGCTATAAGCAGATTATTTTTAGTAATATGTCAGGATTGAGTGACTCTGGTACCTTTAATTATTAGATGGATGAGGGAAAGGAAATGGAATTCTCAAACATTTTAGAAAAGAAAATAAATCGTGCATAAAAAGTTTCTATCCATGTATGTGTGTGTACACACACAGATACAACCATGGATAAATAACACCTTTCATGGGGTTGACTACTAGAATTGGGGTTTTCAATTAATAGAAGTATTTAATTAATTGAAGTGTTTCTTGGTGTGACTGGTGAGCCATTCCAAAAGATGCCAATTTTCTCTAAAATTACCATTGTATACTCAGCCATTTTCTGTGTGATATTTAAAAGACCAAACTCTGGTTATTATTTGGAAGGACATCTTCAAAGGAGCTCTCTGAGATAATGTGGGTGATTTATAAGCACAATTGCTGTCACGTACTACTAGATATCAAGTGGTCCCTTGATATTAACTGCCTCTCATATACTTTTCTTCTCCTGCCTTCACTAACATGTTATATACTTTTTCCTCCCAAGGTGGCACCTGTGTGGTCAACCCCACAGACTTGTTTTGCTCTGTTCCTGGTCGTTTGTCCCTTCTCAGTTCTACTTCCAAATACAAGGTGACCATTGCTGAGGTAAAGAGGCGCCTCTCACCACCTGAGTGCCTCAATGCTTCACTCCTGGGAGGCATTTTGAGAAGGTAAGTTAGCACTAGTTCCAGCACTGTCTGTCTGCTAACTACTGATGCCACACCTTCAACCCTCAGTCCTTATGTCTTCCATCCAATGTATTCTCCATGTCGTCAAGTCTTCTCACAATTTTCTCCAGAATGTGAACTTTCAAAACCTACTTTTTATTTCTTGTTGGACAGAGCAAAATCCAAGAATGGAGGCCGCTGCCTGAGAGAGAAACTGGATAGACTTGGCTTAAATTTGCCAGCAGGAAGACGGAAAGCAGCCAATGTTACTCTCCTTACTTCCTTAGTTGAAGGTATGATTTTTTTCAGTACTGTCAAGCAATGATGGAAGGTTGAAAATTCTTTGATAGTCAGGTTTTTTAGATAATGTTATTTTACTTTTTTATGCTATTAAGCTAACAGTTACAGGTGAGTTTCCTAATTACTCTTGGCAATGATGATTAAATTTGGCTTAATATAAGACTTAAATTATTCATAGGATGTTAATTAACTTACTAATTTTAGCAGTATTAGAGAAGAAGACAATGGAAGAAGACAATGGAATATTCTCCAAATATTTGCTTAAGAATAACAACATAAAACTGCCTATCTATTTCATTTTTATTATTTTAGAGTATAGACAAATCTGGTTTAATTTATATAATTCAGCACAACATGATCTGCAGTATAAATAATTCTTTATGAAGAGTTCACAGAAATCTAAGCATGATACTAAGGGTGAAAGTACATTGTGTTAATCCTAGTAGATATCTCTTAAAGCACAGTGAAGTTCCATGGCTTTATGGTGGGATAAGCTGAGTCAGAAAGGTGAAGGTTAGCTAGTGGGAGAGAGGGAGAGAGGTGGAAAAAAATTCCCAGAAGTTATTTTTTTTCTCAATTTATATTTTCTCCTTTGTTTTTTTTTCTATAAGGACTAAACTTTACACTTTCTCATACAATCTTCTTTTAAGGAGAATTATTAGGTACTTAACAAAAAACTTTGTGGGGGTATTTTTTTAATGTCAAAGAAAAGTCCTTTCATAACCCAGAAAGCTATGGTTTTAAATGTGAATGACAGGGGTCTTTTGTGCTAAGCCTTACCTGAATGCACCTTTGACACTTTTCTACCATTGGTTATTCGCCAATATGGTACTATACAGAGTGGTAAGTGACCAAAATACAAAAACAAACATCTTGACTTTTTTCTATATTATTAATACATAATATTTACTGTTCAACGTTAAAATTTAGTGAGATATTTACATTTATCTTGGGAAAATTGCTTTAGGGATTTACTACTAACAGTTGACTTATGTGCTAATAGCAATAATGACAAAAAATCACAATATTATTTATGACAAATATTTAGTCAGAGTTACTCTTATAGGTTGAGCACCCCTTACTCAAAAATTCAAAATCTGATATTTTCCAAAATTGAAAAATTTTTAAAATTCCAACATGATGCTCTAAGGATTTTGAAGAATTTTGGATTTTGGATTTTTATATTAGAGATGTCAACTGGTAAGAGATTTGTAAATATTCCAAAATTTGGAAAAACTCCAAACTATGAAACACTCTGGTCCTAAGCATTATGGTTAAATGATACACAACTTATAATGTTTTAGATCTTGTGCTGTGTTACCTGTGCTTGTTGATACTGAGGGCTGACCCATGGTAGGGAGACTTGACTTATCCACACATGTTGGCTGGGAGGACTGAGGAAGAGCAAAGTAAAATAATAGTAATCATCATTATCATCATCATCATCATCATTTGATTCTAAAGAGATGGATTCCTGCTCAATTTAAATAAAAATATTAAAATTATAGCTATTTTTTAAAAGAACAAAACACTTGTTGAGAATAGAATAAAGGATATTTAAGAATTTATGTGGAGCCAGGTGTGATTGTGCATGCCTGTAATCTCAGCAACACAGGAGGATAAGGCAGAAGTATCACAAATTCTCTACTAGCCTAGGCAACTTAGTGAGATCCTGTCTCAAAATAAAATTAAAAATGTCTGTGATGTGGCTCAGAGGTAGAGCACTTGCCTAGCATCTCTGAAGCCTGATACTGCATAAACAAAAAACAAATAACACATGTAGATGGTCATGATTCTCAAACAAAACAATGTGGAAAAATCAAATGAGAAGGTGTGTTTAAAAGTGCCTTGGCCCCATCACCGAATTAATTGAAATTTAGTGTGGGATATGACCAGACTCTCCAGGTGAATCTGAGGAATGATAATATTTGAGTAACTGATGCTTCTTGGGATTCTTTTCACTTCCCAGGACAGATTTATGAATTCTCATAAAATTTGCAACTTGTGTGAAAAGTAAAGATCTCAAAAAAGACCTCTCTCCTGAGTGCCTGTGAAAGTACTGGCCAATACACACAGAAGATCCATAGAGAGTATGTTCACAATTATCCTTATTGATTTCAAGTTAGTCAAGAGCACTGGGGTTTTCTGTATAGGAATCATCTGTCCATACTAACCAAATGGTGAAATCCTAGAATAATCCCTGGGGTCTTTGATCATACCTTCCCTATCACAAAAGTGCCTCGCTTGTGTTCTAGTCATATGGCTCTGGCTCACTCTTAACAAAAAACCTGGGATAAAGAAACTTAAGATTTTATTCTTTGTAGGTACATCTTACTTTAATTGAGTGCTTATTGAAATCCCTCAAAACTTCATAATATAGACAATCAAATCTGCTAGTGATGAATTCCAGGCACTTTGGTGGAACTTTGGAACAGAGGTTTAGGGACAAAGGGCCATTTTGCATCCTTCAGGGGCCCTTGTATTATGACCCTCAAACTTATTTTCATGTACAATTTTTAAAGTTCCACAAGTTTGGACAATATTCTTGATTTCTTTTTATTTTGTGTTCTTTTCAAATGCTAATTGTAAATTCCCTAAATTTCATAAATCATTATTAAGTCAGGATTCATGACCAATAGTATCAAAAACTACCAGTTATATTAAGACACGAGGAGAACCTAATATTAGAAGAATATGGATATTTCATGTAAACTGAACAGGCTTCATTATAACCCTGGGCTGACAGGAAGAACAGACTCAATGTTGAGGATTCTCCTGTACCTATTCTTCCCCATATTTCAGTTGGTTTGGTGGCAATGGCTGAAACCTCTTTTCCATACAGCAATGCCATGTTCTGCACTAGGCTCCTGGCCTTGAACTTCTGCAGGCCAGGTTGGATGTACACAGAGAAACGGAAACCCAACACTGATTTATCAGTCTCCTGAGACACTTAAATAGTTGATGCTTTTCTTTAACAATTTGGGGACTTTGATCCTTTTAGACCCAGAAAGGATCTGAAGTTTGTTCTGTTTGTACAGTTTACCATATTTACCATTTGATAAATGATCCCTTGAATTGATCATGCCTATGATTGATATATTTTTTTCTCCTTAGTCAAATATTTTTGTAAGAGCTAGCAACATTTTAGATATTTTTTGGAAATTCTGAAACTAGACTCCTAGTCATCAAAAGTGGTCCATCAGGGGCTGGGGCTGTAACTAGGTGGTAGAGCACTTGCCTAGCACATGTGAAACACTGGGTTTGATTCTCAGCAGCACTACATGAAAGTAAAATAAATAAAATAAGAGTATTCTTTCCATCTAAAACAACATTTTTTAAAAAATTTTCCGTCAGCTTTCTTAAAAACATAAAGTTTGTGGGGAAAAAGCACTACTCTTTTTTTTCCAGTTTTTTATTGATATCCCTGCTTTACCACCTGAATTTCCTACACTAACACATATATGCATTTTAATCACCAATAGCAAGTAATTTTGATTCTTTTAAAAGTGTTTCTTAAAATTCATTTAGAGTAGCCTAGCCAAGCTGAGAATATTAGTTTCTCAAACAGCTTGGTGACCCAATACATTACTAGGGTTCAATCATCTCCCCACATTTTGGTACAGTACATGAAACAAGAGAGAAAAATGCTCAATTGACATTATTTCTGATAGATCAGATGTAAAAATAAATCCAGTGAAGTTCAAATTTCCATGACTTTATAGCCATAACGAGCTCTCAATGCAGAGATGATATAATCTTTATAAAGATCCCATCAGTAAAGAGTAAGGTGTTTATGAGGGGTATTCAAATTAGCAAATTAACACTTGTTTTTCAAAAACAGCCATTACTGACTTTGCAGGATATTCTTGGGTTTCCATGCTCACCTTGGATTTTTAATCATTTTGTTTTAAATTATTTTAAAAACAATTTTTCTATGTTTCTATTAAGTAGACTTATTCTACTGATACTTCCATCCCATAGCATTGTTCTTGATTCCACATTTTGGAGTCATTATTTTAAGAGGTTATCTGGGGAATTTATAAAACAGGGCTGTTTAATGTAATTCTGTAATATATTTTAATAATTCACCACATCTCTGCTGCAAATATCATCATACCTTGTAAGCAATGGGATAACTGATTAGAACAATATGTCAGACTCTTTTTAATTTATCAAACTGCTTGAAAAGTGATTATTTTCATAAGGCATGCATTTTGAGTGTTTTTTTTTTTGGGGGGGGGGAATAGGATGGTCACATAACATGGAACATTTAATGGAAACAACATAAAAATATTTCAATCTAGAGTCCCATGGATGTAATACCTGATCTTACTCCCTTTTCAACCATCTGTCTTCATCTAAAGTTTCAGTATATAACTATCATTTATGCCCAAGTTCTCATACCCTATTTTCTTATAAGTCTGTTCTCTACATTTCTCCTTGTTAGTCACACTACTCTAATTTCTCCTAATTCTGTTCTAGTTTCTATAACACCAGAGAGACATCATTCTCTGGAATCTGTGGTGGCTTAGCATTGCTTAACCTAATGCACTTATCTTCCTGAGGAGACATCTGGACATTTCCAGACTTTTCTGCAATGGAAACACTCCATCTCTAGAAAACATTCAAAGAATTTGGCCAATAATATTGTTCTAGTCCTAACAGTCTTGCTATATTTTTACTAGTTCTGAACTGGCATGTCCTGTAGCTTTCCCCTGCATTTCACTCTGGAACAACCTTTGCAGAGCTGGTGATCAGTGATCCAGTCAATACTGTCCATCACTCCTCCCCTGTGGTTTTCTATGGTGTCTAACATTGTAGAGTGTTGCTTGGAGGAAGTTCTGTTCATATGCGTGAGATGCTTTCTTAGAACCATTTTGCTGCTTTTAGAAAAGTCCATGTACCATTCTCAGGCACTATTCATGGTCCAGAAAGCATAGTTTATTTATTCTCTTTAGTAATAAATACCTTGAGTGTCCGTTTGTTGTGACAGGAGGTAAAAATCTGTGGTGTGTGTATGTGTGTGTTATGTACTTTTGAAGTTCTGTGATCAATGGAGAGTATAAATACACATCAGCAAAAGAAATGGCACCAGTTCCAACTACTGTGGTTAAACTAAAAAGTTTTAACACTTTCTGTTACTCTTCTTCAGCTTCAAAAAAAAAAAAAAAAAAAAAAAAATTCGTAAATTTCCAGGCCCTACAGTCCTTACCTCAGGTGAACGTTTTTTTTTCCTTTTTTTTTTTATTGGTTGTTCAGAACATTACAAAGTTCATGACATATCATCTTCCATACATTTGATTCAAGTGGGTTATGAACTCCCATTTTTTACCCCAAATACAAGTTGCAGAATCACATCGGTTACACGTCCACATTTTTACATAATACCATATTAATGACTGTCGTATTCTGCTACCTTTCCTATCCCCTACAATCCCCCCTCCCCTTCCCTCTCATCTTCCCTCTCTACTCCATCTGCTGTTGTTTAATTCTCTCCCTTGTTTTTTTTCCCCTTTCCCCTCACAAACTCTTATATGTAATTTTGTGTAACAATGAGGATCTCCTTCCATTTCCATACAGTTTCCCTTCTCTCTCCCTCTCTCTCACCCCACTCATCTCTGTTTAATGTTAATCTTTTCCTCATGCTCTTCTTCCCTGTTCTGATCTTAGTTGCTCTCTTTATATCAAAGAAGACATTTGGCATTTGTTTTTTTAAGGATTGGCTAGCTTCACTTAGCATTATCTGCTCTAATGCCATCCATTTCCCTGCAAAATCCATGATTTTGTCGTTTTTTAGTGCTGCGTAATACTCCATTGTGTATAGATGCCACCGTTTTTTAATCCATTCATCTATTGAAGGGCATCTAGGTTGATTCCAAAGTCTAGCTATTGTGAATTGTGCTGCTATGATCATTGATGTGGCAGTGTCCCTATAGTATGCTCTTTAAGGTCCTCAGGGAATAGACCGAGAAGGGCGATAGCTGGGTCAAATGGTGGTTCCATTCCCAGCTTTCCTAGGAATCTCCATTCTGCTTTCCATATTGGCCACACCAATTTGCAGTCCCACCAGCAATGTACAAGTGTACCCTCTTCCCCACATCCTCGCCAGCACTTATTGTTACTTGACTTCATAATGGCTGCCAATCTTACTGGAGTGAGATGGTATCTTAGGGTGGTTTTGATTTGCATTTCTCTGACTGCTAGAGATGGTGAGCATTTTTTCAGGTGAACTAGTTAAGCTACTTGCAAAATCTATGAACACTGGCTTAGTGCTCCCTTCCCAACCTGGAATAATGTCACTTCTAAAATAGTGTCAGACTTTGATCTGTATTTAACATGATTGAACTTCATTTTCCCTATTTTACAAAGACCACACAATCTATAATAATTAGGTTAATGCTAATTGTTATAACAGTTAGTCCTCAAATTTTCAGTTCCTTAACACAACAAAAGCTTATTTCTCCCTCATCACAATCTGAAGTAGGTATTCCTCACTGAAGGTCTTCCTTTCTGCTACAGTCTCACTCAGAGACTAAGGATCCAGACTTTTCTTTTTACAAAGATGCCCTTCTCTAGGTCCTAAGAGTCCTACTTAATCATCTCACAGAGAAGAAAGGCGTCATGCAAACTTCACACAGCATCTTACCCACTCTGTCCAGGACTGAACCTATTCACATTCTATGAGAACTCATCATTAATTACATAGATGGGTTTAGGGTATGCTAGAAAATGTAATCCCTAGCTGGACAGAGTATTTCGGCAACAACTCTATGGTTTATAAAGAAACGATAAAATTGTGATAGTCTATCATCAGTATCTCCCACAACTGTGTCTTTTGTAGGATTAACTACATGCCATTAGTTAAACACTTGGCACCATATTGGCATTTGAACACAGTAGTTTAAAATGTGGCTTCTATAGTAAAATAAGCTTGTTTGACTTACTTTTACAACTTTCCATAGAGAAAAGCACAGGGCCTCTCTAACCATCAGGGTCCTTATATATAAAGAAGTGTTTTTAATAGTGCCGTCTTCATATTGTTGTTCTAAGGATTAAGTCAAAATGTTTGCAAAACATTTAGCATAGTCCCCAGAATAAAGTCAGTGCTTAAGAAATTTATCATTATTTTCAAATGAGAAAACTAAAGCTCAGAGACATGAACTCTTCTGTATAAGACTACACAATTGGGTGCCATGGAATGCCAATTCATGTCTTTGATTTTGTAGCCCCACAGTTATTTTCCATTTGGATTTGCTTTTGTGTCATGGATCATAAACTATTGCATTGTGGAGTGATGCTCTATTTATTTCTGAATTGAAATAGAAATAAACTAAATAATAGAAAAAAAGTATCAATCCCTATGTCTATTTTTCACCTTGAATTTGGTCTTCTCTGCTCCTAGGAAAATTTCTGCACCTTTTTTGCATCTTTTGATACAGTTTTTTTGGAATTCTGATTACCTTCTGCCATTTAATTGCCCAAAGTTAGAGTAACAATAAATGTTAACTTCTTCTTTCCTGTAATAAGTATCCCTGTTACTTGTACTTTAAAAGGATGCGAGTTTAGCTAAAGATGACCCTGAAAAATTCTTCTTTCTACTCACCAAGCCACCAGAACACAGTAGAAAAAAAATTCTACCACTTGGTCTTATGTGCCCCCTGTCTCTAATCCTGAGTTTACAGAACCACATTTCTATTGAACAAGGACAAAATAACCAGCTTGGTCATGAATGAATAGATGTGGTATTTCAACCAATACTACCAATCCATACTTTTGACTTTAGGAAGAAGTACAGTCCACTGCTTGAGATTTAGGAATAAAGCACTGGAACCATTATGCCATGTGTTGGTGATAATATCTGTCCAGGGCATGCTCAGCTTTAGTCACTTTTCTTATGGATTTTAGGATAAAGCTGATATTCTCGCTGCCCTCACATAGGTAACAGCAATGCCCTTTTTTAGACTAGCAGAGCTAAATGGTTACTCTTGAGGAGCTCATGGAATCCTTATATATCTAAAAGAATCATCCTCCCCCAAATAGCTCCTTCTCGGTCCTTCTCCAGTCATTATATACCTACATTAGTCTCACCTTAGGGAAAAAGGTTTTCAGCTTTCTACTAAAAATGTATTTGGTATGAAAAGTGTAGTGTATTCCGCCCTTGTTGTAATGGTTCCAATTTTTGTGCATGTTTTTCAACCACCTGGGAGATCAAGTTCTAGGGGACGCTGGTGTTGCCTTTTGCATGCAGATGCTATGCATTGCCAATATCTTTTGAGGCACAGAGCTGCCCGTAGAATTGGGCTCAATATATTTACTTCTGGCAGTTTAGTTACTCATTTTAAGACCTATTTTGGAAAATGAGTTTTATTTTTGTCAGATTAATAAGCATTGCCTAATCAATAAATTTCTTCTTCAATGCTTAGAATAGTTTATATAAAGAGGTATCTGTTTTGGCAATACTAATTAGCTAACAATTAGATATTGTTAACTAATACCTAAGAACTTATGAAGATTCAATAATTGGCCTTAATGAATCTAAAATTGTATTACATAATATTATGGATACATAAATTCCATATCAGAGAGTGAATATCTTAAGTTACTTGCTTACTTTCTAATATCACTCCCCTGGATATAGAGGCAGGAGAAATAGGGCAATGCACAACTGCCTTTAGGTCTGACTGTGTGTGTATGAAGGGTCCTTAAACTCCTGTTCATGTTCACAGTGTCTGTGGCACCAAAAGCAAATGTATGCAAGCCTACCATGCCTGCCTTGTTCTCATCCATTCCATCCACCTAATTATTTACTCTGCAAATAGTGACATAACTAAAAAGCACATGTGTCTGTATGTGACTACATGGTGACTTGCTTGCTTTCTTCTATGGGTCTCCCTTTCAAAGTTTATGATTCAACCATGTGTTTTTCAAATACTCAGTCTATATTTTCCCCCATTGTTTACATTTATTTTCCCCTTTGGTCTTCCTTTTTCCCTTTTTGGAACCAGATACTTAAGGACTAGAATATTTGGAAAACAGCCACCGTTGCAACCTTTACCACTATGCTATCAAGCTCCTGCTATTCTGGTTAAAATTCATAGATATTCCAATCAAATTGTAGACTGTAATTATTTTTACAATGGCCTAACCCCTATGGAGCAACAAAGCTTTGGAACTGTTCATGTAAAAGTTACAAAAAATACACATTCAGCATTAAATCTATCGACAGGGTAAAGAATAACGTTAGTCTTTAATTAATATAACTTTAGATAATGTATAAAAATTATACAAAATTCAAAAGTTACAGAAGAGTATAGAGTGAAATAGTTCCTTTTCTCTCCATCCCCCAAATCATTCAGTTCCTTTCCCAGAAAAAAACAAATGATATTGGTTTATCTGTTTTTTCCTGCCAAGGATGTGTGTGTGTGTGTGTGTGTGTGTGTGTGTGTGTGTGTGTGTCTGAGAGAGAGAGAGAGAGAGAGAGAGAGAGAGAGAATTTTTTCATTTTAAAGATAAATTATAACATTCTATAACATGACTTTGCACTTTATTTTTTACAACCCATCTTCATGTTCATTCCTTTTCTAGTGCTTACATGTTGTTCATTCTTTTTAACACTCTTGTGTTACATTGAGTAAGTGTATCATAATTTATTGAATGAGTCCTCTACTAAATACCATTGAGGTGTTTTTAGTCTTTGGCTATTATAAATAATGCTGTAGTGAATAACCTCACACTTATATATTTATGCAGACATATAAGTACATCTATTCAAGAAATTTTTAGGAATGGTGTTGAAACATCCAAAGATATTTACACCTGTAATTTTGATAGATTTTTGACAGATTCTTCTCAAAACTGTTAGTAAACTTATAATCTTATTGGCAATAGGAGTAATAAGAATTAATATAATACTTCCTTATTTTCTAGCCTCAAGAAGGGGCTACCAATTTTGTTTTATCTTTGCTAATTTGATGGGTTGAAATAAAAGATCTTTTAAGAAGGAAGTTGAACATATTTTTAGACTTCTATGACCTTTCTGTCTATGCATTTACTTTGTGTTTCTAGGTTAACTTTTGATAATTTTCTCATTGATTTGTAAGTGCAAATTTTTTTCTATATATATTGATATATATCGACACGTGTGTGTATGTGTGTGTGTGTGTGTGTGCGTGTGTGTGTGTGGGTGTGTGTGTATGTATGTTTGCCTGTAATATGAGTTGCAAACCTCCTCTCCCCTGGCTTTCATTTGTTCTTTAGTTCTTAAAAGGTATTCATTTGTTATATTTGAGTCTTTGTCATGCTAAACTGTAGATGCAAATATATGTTGATGAAATCATATTTGTCATATATTTTGTTTCCCTACTTTTAGTTTTCAATTATAACAAACTACTTTAAAAGGCCTTTTAAATTTAAGATTATAAATGAATTATTCCATGTTATCCTTTAATTACTTTGCAGTTTTATTTTTATGTTTAAATCTTTGATCCATCTGGAATTTGTTTTGTTGTTGGATATATGGTATAGATGTAACTTTTTTCCAGATGGCCACCCAGTTGTCTCAACACTTTTAATGATAATCCATCATGTCCCTACTAACTTGAAAAATAAACTATCATTTACCAAATCCTCCTGTACAAATTGGCTTTTTCAGTACTTTTTGTCACTATTTCCTTAATAATGCTCTTTCTGCTCCCAACTACCGCATATCCTCTTTTGTTTTTGGAGTTTACACTGCATCAGCCAAATAAGGCAGAACTCATCATTCAAGAACCTAGCTAGAAAGGCTCTTACACTTGAGAGAATTACTTTAGGAGCTTTCAAAAAAAAAAAAATCTTCAGACCCTAGCACCAGACATTAACTGATATGGCTGAAACCCAGGCACGGTCATGTGTGTGGTACTGGAGATCAAACCCAGGAACTTGTGCATGGCAGACAAAGTACTCCACTCATGATCTAGTCCCCAGCCTAACTCCCATTTTTAAAGTAAATCCCCAGGTTGTGGAAATATGGTGAAAAGCCTTGTCTTCAACATAGTCTTTAATTAAATGACTCCTTTTATAGAGTCACATACTATTTTTTTTTTGGTGCTAGGGATTCAACTCAGGGCCTTGTGCATGTGAGACAAACATTCTACCAACTGAGCTATATCCCTGCTGTAGATCTGACCACCGATGTAGTCAATTAGTTGCTCAGCTATCTTGTTGTGGGGGATAGGGATGCAGAATCAACACACAGACTCCGGGAGCTGGTGAGAGAACTGGCTAGAGACGTACCTCAGGTCTTCGTCCAGTACTCAGTTTATTTTTGGAATGCATACATTGTTATAGGATTTGAGTGGGGCATGCCCATCAATCATACATAAGCATAGTATCCATCAGCCAATCATCTTATGCCTAATATAACCACACTATGAGGATGCTCTAAATATTGGTATCATCAAGAAGGGTCTTTGTCCCTAGGGGAGGGGGTTTCTAAGTTAGGAATTCCATGCCTGAAGCTCCTGGCTATCAGTTTCCTTGCCTGGCAGCTTAGCAATGCTAACCACAAGTGCAAAGGATGTGGTTTCACTAACGGTTCTCCAGAGCAGAGCATCCTGCAGGCGTTCCTATCAGGCCTGAACGAGTGTAGATTCTTCAAGCACTCTCAGCTGCTCATAGATGCTAGCTGCTAGCTGTAAACTGAAAGTTATTCCAACATATCCCCATCTCTTACATACTATTTTTAAATAAGCTTTTAATACATATTTAAATTTTCTAGCAAGTCTCTTTTGCTTTAGTTTTGCACTATGTTATTTGGAGGGGATATCTTCTGAGACTATTGTCATAATTAACCAATAAAATATTTTAAACCTTTTTCATGAAAGAAATGAAAAATATTATTAAGTACCTATTACAAATTGGGTATTGTGCTTATTGTAGGAATTGAATGGGAAACAAACTATTGCTTTGAAAAACAAAGTGTTGGTGTTTGAAGAAAATTATCATTAAACTAGGGAAACTACCAGATTTTAAGACAACTATCTATGAGATATAGTGAGTATTATAGACTGCATTCCTTTCAGAATAGTTTTTAAAACTTGTAATAAATGTAGGAACTTCATCCCTCAGCTTTCTAGGTTTACTACAGTTTGATATTATAGGACAGCATTTTTAGCTGGGTATGGAACTGCATGTCTGTAATCCCAGTTAGTTAAGAGGATTGTGAGTTCTAGGTCAACCATAGAAATTTTGAGAGTCCCTCTCTCAAAATAAAATGGGCTGGAGATGGAGCTCACAGGTATGTTCAGTCCCCAGTACAAATAAATAAATAAAATTTACTTAACATAATGTCTTATTCAGGTTTGAAACTATTCTCAAATTTGCTTTCTAATAGGTACTTCTTGAAATAATCTCATAGGTTCAAATATGCTCTTTCACTAAACATGAAAATAAGATTGAAATTATAGATACATGACTGCAATTTAAAACATATGAATTATTGCTTTCATTAATGACATTGCCTATTGCAATATTAAGTTAAACCTGAGTTGTTGTGAGGTAATAATATTGTTACAGTGGCAATTGGTAGGAATTATCTAATGAATTACAATGTGGAATTGGTGCTTAATACAGATTAGTTTTGAATATTGAACTTTATTTGTATAAAGTACTTTTTTCTTAAAAGCAATAATTTTAAAGAAGATAAATTCTTAATAACTTCATAAGATATTAAAAATCAGATGTGCTGGGTGCCATGGCACATGCCTGTAATCCCAGAGGCTTGGGAGGCTGAGACAGGAGGATCACAAGTTCAAAGCGAGCCTCAGCAACAGTGAGGTGCTAAGCACCTCAGTGAGACCCTATCTCTCTATAAAATACAAAATAGGGCTGAAGATGTGGCTCAGTGCTTGAGTATCTCTGAATTCAATCCCGGTACCAAAAAAAAAAAAATCAGATTTATTATTTCTACCTAAAAGCACAATTTCTACTTGCCCCCAAAGAACTACAATCTCAGTGCAATGTGTAATCAACTTTTCCTCAGAAGCTATTTTTCCATTAACTTCCCATTTCAAGGCAGCACCAATGATTGTCACTTATTTTTCCTTTTCGTTTCCCCTAGATTCCCTAAAAACAAGAGCAAATTATCTTTTTATGTTCTTCCCATATTCTGGAATTTACTTATGACTGCTTTTAAGGAGAGCAACATAAGTCATCATCTACTGCTGTCACTATTGAAATACTGAATATCCTTTAATGATTGCCACATATTTGGAAGGGAGAGGAAATTGTTACATGGCACATGGAGCCTGAAGCCTTGCACTTATGAAATTCCTTTCTAAGCACTAACCTCATCTTCCTAAATACTCATGGATGTTATTTCTAAATTATATAATTCCTGAATTGGCATGAAATAAAATTGATGAATGTATCAAAGTTATTGTGTTATTTCAGTTGTGTTTAAAAATAAGAGGGTGGGTAGGATGTGGTAGTGCACACCTATAATTGCAGCAACTCAGGTGTCTGAGGCAGGAGGATTTAGTAAGGCCCTAATCAACTTAGTAAACTACTGTCTCAAAATAAAAAAATATATATATCAAAAGGGCTAGGAAAATAGCTCAGTGGTAAAGCACCCCTGAGTTAAATCCCTGCTGCCAAAAGGAAAAAAATAAATAAATAAGAGGATGGGCTGAAGGTAAAGCTTAATGATAACTCTGTTTGATCCCCAGAACCACAAAGAGAGAGAAGGAGGTCAGGGAGGAGATGACCAAATGGTGCAATACATGGAAATAAAGGAGGAGCTTTAACCTATATTAAAAATAAAATAACTATTGCATCCTTCTTCATCTCTTACATAAATGAAGTGATAGCAGCTATTCATCCGAATAGAAAGGACAATGTTCTTGGTCCTTCCTGGAGTGCCCTTTCTACCACACGTTACTGAGTCTGCTCATTGTTCACAGAGTTATTTAGTCCCACCACAATGACAGAAAAGTTAATAGGTCTTTATTTTTCACAAATCAAACCCTCTAGATTCTTATTCCTATACTTCTTTGATGCTAAGATTTTAATTTTTTTTTAAACTTTGACTCTAAGACATCTGCTATAAAAGATTTAAGTTCAGATTGTTCATTGTTTCTGGATATCTGTGTTTTAATTCATAGATGCATTTATTCATTCATTCCTGGGTCCTCATGCACAAAAGCTTTTTTGGCATGATATACCCATTTCAACTACATATCAGAGTGTCTTCACTTGCCACTTCTTTTGATGTAGCATTGCTATACATCCTGTAACAATGTTACATCGCAAGCAATAGAAAGCAGTAAACAGAACTAAGGGAAGGAGGGATCTGGCTGTCAGTGTAAATGTAAATAGCAGCTGTTCCACTCAAACTGTATTTTTAAAACTACCACACGGTGAGAGCTTTGCATAAAATGGGACAGATTCTCAGGAATCAGGTTTTAGCACAAAATTCAAGAGGCATGCTGCCATCCTCCTGTTTTCACTGTTTATATATGTAATAGTCTATGTAAAAATATTATTTAAATATCTATTTCTGTATGAATAATGCACTGTGCAGATATACCAGCATACATGATTTTAGTATAAAGATGACATGACCAATGATGTTATTGTGTTGCAAGATACTTTTGAGTCCTAAAGTCCATGTGAACTTATCCTCTGGCCAAGTGCTGTACTAGCATTGGCTGATGAGTTAAACTTTGACATTTTTACCTACTAATTTGAAAGCTATCAAATAACTTCCCTTTGTCATTTCTCTAGCAAAAGTGAACAGCCTATGTGGCATTGCAATGTCCTTAAAAAAAAATAGATCCTTGTGCCATTGCTTTCGCCAAATACACATTCATTTTCTTTCCTAATTAGTTAGAGTGATAAACTGTGCTGGTAATAAACACTTTAAATATACTGCTTATACAGCTTTACCCAAAACTGTCATCTTCCATTAAATTAGCAACACTTATGATAATTAACATAGAAATCCTTTCCTTTTAGTTATGTCATCTTTCTATTTAAAATGGAGGGGGAAAACCAATGTTTTCTACCACATGAATATAAATATCTCAACTGAAGCCCTGCCATTGCTCATTTGAAATGTTGTATGGGGGAAATTTTTCAACTAGTTCATAAAACATTATCTGCACTAATATGTTTACTTTGTTGTGACATTTTTATATCAAATTATACTCTTTTTCCAAGGCCTAGAATAGGGCCTTTCACATTGTGGGAATGAAAGAAATGGTTACAGCATGAATGAGTTAGTGAGAAAAATCAATAGCAACATTAGTGTCTGATGATAACAAATAAAAATTACACTTACTTGCACAAATGCAGCAGTTAATTTTGATGTTTGGTTAATATCTGTGCACATTGAAAATTCAAATCAGGATGCTAACTAATATCTGCATATTAGTCACAGCAGGCTATCTCATTGTCTCAATGTTCTTTTCTGACAAATATACAAAGACCATGACCCTGACAGTTCTTAGTTGGTCATTAGGCATAAATCATAAAACAGGGCTGGGGGTGTCCCTGAGTGTTAGAGTACTTGCCTAGCATGTGCAAGGCCCTGGGTTTGATCTCCAGCACCACATATACACATGTATGCCCCCCCCACACACATACAAATCATACCAACAAACTACTACTAAAGATTTCTTTGTCTCTTTATTCCATTTTCTTAGTAGATGTCAGGAAACTCTTTTGAGATAAACATTTTTATAGAAAAGACTAAAAGCAAATATTGAACCCTACTTAATGAAACTCATGCAAAGTTTTTAGGAAGTTGCATATTGAGATCAATAATTTTCTCTGAAATGTACAAATTTTGATATAGATTAATGATATATGGAGATATAGAAACATGACTAGATATGTGATAAAGCAAATTTTATATAATGTTCAGGAATAGCATATCAATATTCATTGTACAATTTTTAACTTTGCTATATATTTGATTTTTCATAATAAAATGTTTGGTAAAAGTTATTACATTTTTTTCTTATGTGTTTTAATTGTGACCAGGTATGGCGGCACATGCCTTTAATCTCAGCAGCTCAGGAAGCTGAGGTAGATTGTGATTTCAGCCAGTCTTAGCAACTTATTGAGACCCTGTCTCCAAATAAAAAATAAAAAAGACTGGGGATGCGGTTCAGTGGTTAAGTATGCCTGGGTTCAATCTCTGGTACCAAAAAAAAAAAAAAAAAAAGATTTTTAGTTTGTAAAAAAGCTAAGAATAATTCAAGAAAACTTGAATAATTTTAAGGGAAATTTACTCTCAGCATTATATTTTCTCTGCACTGTACCATCCTACCATACATCCCAATTTTCTACAATTGTTAATTTTTGTTGTAAAGAATAATATCTATTTGAATTCATCATTTTTTAGAGTGTTACTTTAGCCAGTCATCAAAACAAGCTTCATGATTTTTGTCAAGTCTGATTAGTTTTTATTTCTTTGTGGAAAAATTTGATTAACTATGTGGTTGTTGGACCACCTCCCCATGAACACCACCTGTTTCTCATTTGATGTCTCATAAATTACTTTAAAATATATTTGGTATTTATATGTCATATCTTATATAGAATATCACTATAATATTAATAAATATGCATAAAGTACAGATAATGTTTTTATAGGTATAATAAAAATTATCACATGCCATTCAGACTGGGTTTTTGTTGTTATTGCTACTATTATTACTGTGACTTTGTCCTCCCATTATTCCTGCTTAGGGTTGTGCCTTGACCAAAGTTGGTGCTTAGGGTATATATAATGAAAGCTTGATAATTATTATTACTATTTTTTGTGGGATGAGGAGTAAATCCAGAGCCTTATCTGTTCTAAAACTGAGCTACAAACCCAGCTCAAGCTTTATTTTTTAAAATAAGTTTTATTTGTTAGATAAGATTTGAGTTGAGTGAACTTTAAAAACACTAATTGTTCTCCAGATTGACTCAATCTTACTTTTCTGGTAAAATATTTTTATCCTATCTCTTAAAAATTTACTTGGGCTTCATATTTTGTTCAAAAAAAGTTACTTATGATTTTATTATACCTAAGAACTGTACATAGTGCTATAGTATATTGAGGCCTGGTAATGCTAGTTCTATAATCACATAATATACTAACTTTAGCAATGTAATATTATAAAATCGATATAGTTCATATCCTTTGTTCTCCAACGTGTTTCAACTTCTTTGAAAAGTTATTTGGAATCTTTGCTCAATATGTGTGGAAAATAGCATTATATGCATAAGAAGTTTTTTTTTTCTTCTGGGAATTAATGTGGAGAATTTTGGATACCAATCTGGTCTGATAATTCACAGTATGAGAGGAATACAAACTCTTGGATTGTGTTTTGTTTTTTTCCTCTCAGTTCTCCACATAGCCCTGTTTAGTAAGTTCTGTCTCTGTTCCTCAGTTTCTCTTCATTCTTCCTCACTGACCCCCGTAAGTCTTTTCTTTTGGATTGTTTAGAATGAATAGGAAAAATGATCCATCTGACCTCCACCAGGAGTGGATCTTGAGGTACATGTAAAGAATTACTGTTAGGAAGTTGGATATTGGTAAGAAACTGACTTATGTTGTCTGCCAACAGGGGAGGCTTTGCACTTGGCTCGTGATTTTGGCTACACATGTGAAACAGAGTTTCCAGCCAAGGCAGTGGGAGAACACCTTGCCAGACAACATATGGAACAGAAGGAACAGACAGCAAGAAAAAAGATGATCCTAGCGACTAAGTAAGCATCCTGAGGGAGCCTCTATGGACCTTCATCCTCAGTTTTTCCATTTTCTTTGAAATGAGGGAAACAGTCTAGAAAGTACCAGCTCTCTAAAACAAGAGGATCTCACACTCCAGCAGCTAAATATATTAAACAAGAACACATACTAGTCTGTGACCAAGGCAAGGTCACCTACTGCCCTTGGTTAGAGATGGGGTTATTAATGAAACTGATGGAAGTTTGTAGAAAACCTCTTTAGAATGCACAGAAATTCTGAGGAAAATATGAGTAGAAAATGTAGATTCCAGGCAAATATGCCTTTGATTGTTATGTAATTGGGTCTAAGGTACTTGTGCCTTTATAAATGAAGATAGAAATCTTAAAACATGATAACTGTTTGGGGAATATGATGAAAGATGACACCGATGCAATAAAGGGTTAAGGGGAGAACTCTTGGACCAAGGATCAACATTAGTACCCCATTTTCTCTAATGAACAATGAAGGATATTACCCCTGAACTGTTTGCTTCCCATGGTGATATTATTTAAACAGTGGTCATAATGTATGTGAAAAATTCTGAAAATTATGAAAAGTCCAACTAAAATACACATTACAACAATGAAGGAAATAATACTGGCAAATGTATCAATACAATAGGAAAAGGAAGTTCCTATGACTTCTAAATTCCCTCAAACTTGAAAGTTCTTTGATAATTTGTGGGAAAACTGCTATTTACTTGTGAAAACCCAACAAAACTGTAAGTACCAATGGAAGTCATAATCAAAGATTTTAGAGAGAAATGCTTCAGGTGAGAACTCATTCTTGCTATCTTCTCTGTACTAAAATAAGTTATTGCTAAATTTAAGGCATTAATAATCTTAGAGTATTTCCTAATCTATCTTTAGATTGTAGAAGTGATAGTTCCACATGATTCTGTCATCATTTATACATTATGTGTGGCAAGCTCTTTAAGAGAAAAATGTAAGATAGATAGGATTAAAAACATTATTTCTTAGAATCTGATGTCAAAATCATTATCCAACAACTTTAAAACTTGCTAACTAAATTTTACACAAGCTAAAAATGTATGAAGCCAAAACAAAATATTCCTTCTTTCACCAGCTTCTAATATAAAACAGGTCTTTTTTGTTTTTGTTTTTTATACAATTTTTTAAAATTTTTTTATTAGTTGCTCAAAACATTACAATGATCTTGACATATCATACATTTGATTCAAATGGGGTATGTAATCTTAATTTTTCCACGTGTGCAGATTGCAGGATCACATTGGTTATACAGCCACGTTTATACGTAGGGCCATACTAGTGTCTGTTGTATTCTAACACAGGTCTTTTTGTGAATTTAAGAGGTTACATGGGACATGTATTGTATAGACTTGCCAGAGACACTTGAGTCCCTTACATTGTGCACTGCTTGTGACTTCTACTGTTTGTGTTTAGGCTTATATTATGCATTGCTCTTCTAAGAGTTCTAGATAATTGTTGCATCTTGTCTCAGAGAGAAGGAAATAAAAGGCAGTAGCAAAAGGAGAAAAGTCAAAGTGAGATGAAGCTGAAAGGAATAGCAGAAAGAGAGCATGAAGACCAAGAAATAGAGAAAAAAATGTAAAAGGAAGGTATAAAATTTGAACTTAAAATTTGTGGATAAACATTGTGCTATGCAAACATATGAAATCCTACTGGGGGAAGACCTAAATCTGGAATTTTTGCATAGTTTAATTTTCTTGGAGCTCTTTGCTTCTACTTTTCTTGAATTCTTTTCCTCTTTCAAATAGTTTCTTGCTTCAGTAGATCTCCATCTGTCATGTTTTGTTTTTTCCAGAAGGAATTGAAAATACATGTAGTTGCTTAGTTTGAATAATTAATGAATATCGGGAAAAAAAGGTAAATATTTGTTACAGATCCAGAGAATTATATAGTATTAAATGTTAGGTAGTAACTCCAGATGTTACCAAAGCATAATGTCATTCTAGCTGGCAGCATCAGGCAGAGTTCCTTTATACAAACCCCTATAACATTGAGTGATACTGTTATCCCAAAAACCAAATTATCCAAGGAAAAAACATGTTGGATGTTTTCTAACTTGAAATTTTCTGGTTGTGGTTTCACCAACCATATTCTAAGACTCACCGATCCAAAGAAACTCTTCTTCATGTCCTCCTTCCCCCAGGAACAACTTCCCCCAGTTCTGTGAATACTCATGTCGACCACCTCAACATTCTAAAACACAAGTTCCTATTTTCACAGGTGTTCCCTTTAGTCTGCTGAAGTGTTTTGGAATCTCTGGGTACATCAAAATTGATGAGATTTTGTTTTCATAGAAAACATAAATACTTTCAGATTTGTCAAAATAATACTGAGACATCTGTTCTAGTATAATGGATTCCACCAGGCAGAAGTAGTTTTCCTTTAGCCTGGAATGTAAGCAATCTATATTATTTAGGTTACCATTTTTAACTTTGATTTCAAAAACCATTTGGAGAAAATGTAATTTTCTTTGATTCATCTGTACATAATTAGACATTTGCATTTATATTCTTTTGGTTCCTCTTTATGTAGTTAGACATTTGCAGATCCTTAAATGTCAAGCAAGAATTGAGAACATGGTTCCAATTAAGTTAATTTACAGATGAACAAATAGGTCCCAATTAAAATACAATCTTCAAAATTTTTTGTCATCTTGGTATTAATGTGTATCCCATCTTATTGGTCAAAATCAAATAAAAATTAAAGTCAAAAACTATGTAGTCATTGCTAATACAATACAACCAGTTATCAACATGAGTAGACGAAGGATTATGGGACTAAAATGAACTTCTTTGCAACACATGAACAGACCCAACATGTGTTTCCAGCAGTTCTAATTTTCTATCAATGGCAAAGCATTGGGTATTTTTATGAATTAAGTGTAAAAATTGGCATTAAATGTCCTATATAGATATTCATGTAATTCTAGTCAGCCCACCTTTGTTCATAAGACTTCCACAAACCTAGTGGTTGGTGTACAGCACTGTTTAACTTGTACGAAGCCCTGAGTGTAATCCCCCTCAAAAAAAAAAAAAAAAAAAAAAAGACTTCATCAAAAATATATATAAAATCCAAAATGCACTAGATGAGAAATCTAATTGCTGATCTTCATTGTCAGATTGGCTTACATGTTTATTTCTTACCTCAGTGAATAAAAATAAAACATTCAGTTTTAATAAGAAAAATATAAAAGAATTATTTTATTTAATTAAGTATACAATCATATGAAGTATATAATAATATAAAGGGCCCATTAAGTGCCATTAGTTTTTTAATTTTTTTTAATTCCAGAGTTTTATTGATTAACCAAATATTTTTGTATAATTTAAACAATTACATAGGTAGAAAAATAGAAATGTACCAGAGAAATATTTATTTGGTTAATAGAAAACACATGTAAACCTTTTCATTGAATTTAGAAATAAATATGTTTAAAATTTGACCTATATTAAGCAAAGCAGAAGTTAATAATTATAAGTTGTTACCATAACAGAAATTTTTAATAGGAGAAGTATGGAATTTTAAATCCAGAAATCAGCTAAAAACATTACTTCCTTCAGGACAATGATGTAAGTGACAAATTTAGAATGTATGATTCACCAAAGATCATCTTTTGTTACATGATTCATAATATGACATTTTGTTTTGAGGCATAAGAATATTTCCTATTGTAGCTGCATAAATAAAAAATGTAAATGAGAATGAAGCTAGTCATAAAATTAATAATTCTATAACTGTCATAATCAGATGATGGTGATAATTGACTAGGGGAATTTTTTTTTTTTTTTTTTTTTTACTATGGGGAACTTGTGGGATTGTTTCTGTACTTAAGTCTAGAAGTCACTCTAAGTCCATCCTTTAAGCAATAAAATTAAATATCAAAAGTTGTGAATTTTAGGGCTGTAGATATAGCTCAGTTGATAGAGTGCTTGCCTCACATGCACTGGGTTCAATCTGCCCCCACCCCCCACACACAAAAAGCTGTGAATTCTAGTACTGTGCCTGTTACAGCTTCATGTGTGGTGCAATTGAATTATTCAGCATGAGTTAAATAATTCCACACTTTTCCTTTTCCTTATTGCTTCATCAGTATTATTATGGTTTGCTGTGTAGCTTGTCAAAGTTGATTTGACAGCCTATAAATTAGTTTATTCAAGTACCATACCACAAAAGCTAAAGCAATGTTTTGATCTTTAATGTTTTAAAAATTTATTTCAATCTGAGAGAAAATTAAAAGACTGGTCTTAGCTCCAATCTTTCTGAGAACAAATCATAATGATGGGCTATTATATAAGAATTCATATTGCTAGTCATAAAAATGATAGCATGAGGCTATATTAAAATTACACTTAGAAATTTCCTTGAAAGAACAATTACATTGTATCTAATTCTTAAATAACACAAAATGCAGATGACAATGCCCCACAAAATAGCATCAAATACTTAGGTACTTCAGCAGAAGTACCCTTCCTCATTCAGTTATTAAAACATATTAAAACACACCTGAAAATTAGCCCAGCTGAGTTTCACCTGGAACAGATAAATTCAGAGCTAATATTCTCAATGAAAGTAGACACAAGTTAAAAGCATGCATTTAGGAGCCAGATCTCAGAGACTCATCCAAAACACTACTGGAGGATATGAAGGGTTGTATTTTATTCAAGATGATAGGGACTATATTTTTTGTATTGTCTTTTACTTCTAACTGTCTTTTACTCCCATCTGTGTTTTGTAAAAATGAATAGGGTAAGTTCTGTGAAATGACACAATATCTGAGCAGTGTCAGTAAACCAGAGGCACATTGTTCACAGAAAAAGATCACAAATGATCTCTGGCAGAATTCAATAACTTTTAGATATCTATAATAAATAAGTTTCCATTGATTAAACTCCATCATAAATTATTTGTACTTCAAGGTAGTTGGTCATTTTTAGTAGTCATTTTATTAATGGCACAAAGGCTTATTAGCAAGATTGTGGCTGGGCCTATATTCACCTGGGACAATTTGACCCTTCTGTACTTTTTAATAATTAAAGTCAAGGCCACATTATTATATTTTATAATGAACCACTGCAAAAACTGACCAAAAAAGGAAAAAAAAATCACTATGATATATCTCAAATATGGAGTGGACTTACCATAGATACTAGATGTTTTTGAGTAATTCCTTGACAGTCCTTAAATTCACTCTCTAGCTGCTGCATTAATTTGGTATTTTATTGTTTTAAAAAATCTTGTTTCTTCTATATATTCTGCTTCCTTATAATTATGCCATTTGGATTATATGTCACAAGGACTTTACTATTATCCAATATACTCAGCAATA
The DNA here is from genome assembly GCF_048772815.1 of Callospermophilus lateralis. Lineage (NCBI taxonomy): Eukaryota > Metazoa > Chordata > Mammalia > Rodentia > Sciuridae > Callospermophilus > Callospermophilus lateralis. The sequence continues at coordinate 104,857,492 of NC_135310.1, read as the reverse complement.
CTATTAGCTAAAGTAAAACTAGTGACCAGAAATCATAATTATTAAAAGCAAGAAAAGCAGCTAAAAAATGTCCTACAGGGTACATTTTGAAAAAAAAAAATCAGCTTACACAGAGTATAGTATTACTATATTTTTGAAGGTAGTGGACTAAACTCCGGCTAACAGATTATCTACTTCAAATATTAAAATACAAAATTAATCCACAAGAGTCTGAATTATAATGCAATACTGGGAAAAAGAATTTTCCAAAGTCCACTTGAATTATGGCTCTGGATGAAGGCTATAACCTGAATTAAATTTGTTTACACATATGATGTCCTAAAAAATACCACATTTTACTATTTGAAAGGGCAATTATTAGATGTGATTCTTTCTTATGAATTGTCTTTCATACTGATATTAATCTATCAATATTCACTTTAAAAATTAACATTGGTTCATCAGTACCTAGGGACTGTTATTTGGTTGAAATCTTTTATGACAGTGTTTTGATAGGCTGAGGCAGGAGGATGACAAGATTGAAGCCAACCTCAACTCAGGTAGGCCCTAAACAACTTAGCAAGACTGTCTCAGAATAAAAGAAAATGAAAAGGGTTAGGGATATAGTTCAGTGGTGAAGCATCCCTGGATTAAATCCCCAGTTTAAAAAGAAAAGAAAAGAAAGCAAAAAGAAATATTTTGTGATCATTACATAGTCACTATTAAGAACCTCAGCTGTATGCTGTGGATGGAAATTTTTCTTGTCCTTTTTTAAAAATGGAATAATATTTGGTAAAATATGAATGAAATTAATTTTTAATTTTAAGATTTCAGTTCAATTTTCTATCTTTTGTTTTAGACAAATTTGTAAAGAATTTCAAGATCTCCTGAGCCAAGATCGATCACCATTGGGATCCTCTCGACCCACACCAATTTTAGACCTTGACATCCAGAGACACTTAACACATTTCAGGTAAGATGGGTTTTCCCATTTGCTCGATTGCCTTTGAAGTTGTTAAACCATCTTCACTAACCCAGAACTTTGCATTCCTTTCACACTTCCATTTAGAGATATCACTTACACATTAAAATGGTGACTCTCCTCTAGTCTCTTCTGGCTGCTGTGACAAAATATCTTGGCTTGGATAATTTACAAGTGAGTCATTTACTGCTCACAGTGCTGGGAGGCTAGGAAGTCCAAGGTCGGGTGCCCCCAGATTCAGTATCTGGTGAGAGCTCACCCTCTGTTCAGAGGTGACACCTTCAACATCATGTGATGAAAGGGACAGATAAGGTCCCTTGGGGCTTTTTTTATAAAGGTACTAATCCCATCCCTCATGACCTAAGCACATCCTAAAGACCCCACCACTCATGACTGTTGCACTGGGGATCAAGTTCCAACATACAAATTTTGGGGAAGGGCACAAACATTCAGACCATAGCAGGAACTGAATTTTTAAAAATTCCAAGTATGTTAAGATAAAATTGAAAACAACTAGTGCATGAAGCATTTTAGATCAGAAAATTTAGTATATTTGTGTTCTTATCAGGAAATTGTGATTTTATGAGTGAACACTATTCTTTTAAGTAATACTGAGTAGTTTGGGATCAGGATTATGAAACCTTTTAAATAGTTCCTTATCTTGGTGAAGCAAATTCTTGAATGAACAGAAGATCTGACCCCAAGTAAATGGGATATCCTTGCCTGATTTCCCAGGAGTATGTTAATAAATTCTACCTTCATTAGACCACACAGAAACCTGAAATGTATTATTTTTTATATATTTTCTAGTTGTAGATGGACACAATTTATTTATTTATTTATTTACATGTGGTGCTGAGGCTCGAACCCAGTGCCTCCTGCATGTGAGGCAAGCGCTCTACCATTGAGCCCCAGCCCCAGCCCCTGAGATGCATTAGTAAAAGCACATTTTAAGTCTCATTTTCCAAAACATTTTAGAAATCCATAGAATTTTTTTGGGGGGGGCTGGTAAATTTACATCCTAACTGCAGTATCAGAAAGAAGATAACAATTATTCACATGTCTTCCAGAATTTTTTTTTTTTTTTTTTTTTTGGTACTAGGGATTGAACTCAGCTGTTGCTATAACACTGAGATCTTTGAGCCCTTTAAAAATGTTTGTTGTTGTTATTTTGAGACAATGTCTTAGTAAGTTGCCTAGGGTGGCTTTGAACTTATAATCCTTCTGCTTCAGCCTCCCAAGTTGCCTGGTACCTTACAATTTTTAAACTAGCATTCTAATGCTTACATGTCTTTAATATCAAATATTTTATTATTATTTGATAGGAAAAATAAGCAATGCTAAAAAAGACTGGCATACATTAAAATTTAAAAATGCTTTCACTGTCTGACAAAATTTTATAGCTATTGAGCAAGGCATTCCATTATATGAAGTAATGGATGTTTAAATAAGTTGGAATTTAGTTTGCAAAAATCAGAGATGTTTAAATAGAATACTTATTTTCCAATGTGTCACACGTCTCCTCAAGAGATGTAATAAACACATCCCTGCAGCCTCAACTTGGGATATATCTTCAAAAAATGCACCAAAGGTAGGATATATTTCATAGAACTTTTTCTATGGCTCACTTGAGATAGTAAAGGCAAATGTAAAGATGTAATAATATTGGGAACAAAAGGTTTTGAAGTCAATAGAACCATTTTCAAATCCAGGCCTTTTGGCCTGAGCACTATAATGTTTGGAGTGTCTTAGCGGTCTCTGAAGCCTTTATTTCCCTAGCTTGAAAATGGCATAATAACCCCTTCATCACATACTGGTAGTGATCTAAGATGAGATAAAGAATGTAAGGTAAGCATTTAATAAATGATGTATCATTTTCCTTCCCCACTGATTCAAGTTCAAAAGTTCAAAAGGTATCAACTCCACTGGCATAGCCACAAAAATATTTACCATATTTTGTGTCCACACTTGTAATTTTGACTGAAGCGGCTTTAAAATTTAAAGTCTTTTAAGTTACCCAGTTTTCTTTGAAGAGGAATTTACTGTTGAAATGCAGAGGATTAGGACTCATAGATGCTGAAGATTTCATTGGGAAGTGAGCTGTCCTTTTCTGGCTCAGAACAAAATAAAGCTTCAACATGTAAATTGGACATTAGCTACTGTGTGAAACAGGCAAACAATTCACTTGCTTAGCATAGGTACAACCTGCTAGTTTGTCGACACATTAGTTAGTTGCCAACTTAATGTCACAGAACTCTTTAGAGAAAATTTTCACTTCTAAATATGAAGCGCACATTTCCTACAAGGGCATTATAAGCTCTTTACTTTCTCAAACAAAATATGGTAACAAGTTGGTATTCTCCAGAGAAGAACTAAATATGGGAGGGAAACTATATTCGATATATAAAATTCTCAATATTATATATGGCTAGAGATTCCCAATCACACTTTGAAATATAAAACTGTTTCTTTAAATCTTCTAATACTACATTGTATATTAACTTACAACAAATTATAATAGAAATTAATACAAAGAATAATTAATTGTAATTTTCCAGTAGTAGTTATAAAATTTTGATATTTACATGGTGAACACTTTGAATATCAGAAAGTTACAATTTTCCATTTATTATGCTTTTTAAATGTTTACCAGAATTTCTAGATTATTTTTCTTTATACTCTGGATTATTTATTTAGATGAAATCTGAAAACATGATGGAAGGTAGGAGGATTTTAGAAATCACTTAGCCAATATTTATCTCATAGCAAATTTCCTAAACTACATCTTCTCCTAAATTATAATTTAAAAATACACTTAACATAAAATTTGCCATCTTAATAATTTCTAAGTGTACAATTCAGCATATTTGCATTGTTGTGCAATCTCCAGTAGATCTTCATTTGCAAAACTGAAACTTTATACAATCAATCACTTTCCATTTCCCTCTCTTCTCAACCCCTGGGAACTACCATTCTTTCCATTTCTATGGATTTGATTACTCAAAATATCTCATACAAGTAGAATCATATGATATTTGTCTTTTGGTGACTAGTTTCTTTAATGAAGCATCATTTTTTTAAAGTTTCCTCCATGTTGTAGCATGTGTCCAAATTTCCTTCCTTGTAAAGCTACCTAATATTCTGTTACACACACACACACACACACACACACACACACACACATACATACATTTACTTAATTCTTTCATTCATTGATGGAAACCACATGTAATTCTTTTTTTTTTTTTTAACTTTTTTGAGGAACTGCCATGCTGTTTTTTTGAAACAGCTGCATCATTTTACGCTCCCAACAGTGTGCAAGGGTTCCCATTTCTCCACATCTTCACCAACACTTGCTATGTACTTTTTAAAAATAGTAGCTATCTTAATAGATGGTATTTCATTGTGGTTTCAATTTGTATTTCCCTAATATTGGTAATTATGAATACCTTTCATAAACCTACTAGTAATTTTTACATCATCCTTGGGGAAAAACCTATTCAAATTCTTTGCCTATTTTTAAATAGGGTTATTTGGTTTTATGTTGTTGAATTGTAGGCATTCTCTACATATTCTGGATATTTTCCCTTTTTTTTTTAAAGAGAGAGGTAGAGAGAGAGAATTTTAATATTTATTTTTTAGTTATCGGCGGGCACAACATCTTTGTTGGTATATGGTGCTGAGGATCGAACCTGGGCCGCTCGCATGTCAGGCGAGTGTGCTACCGCTTGAGCCACATCCCCAGCCCGATATTTTCCCTTTATCAGACAAATAATCTGAAAACATTTTTCTCTTGCATAGATTGTCTTTTTAATATGCTAATTGTGTCTTTGGATGCAGTTTTGAATTTTGATACAATCTAATTTGTATATTTTTTCTTTTATTGCCTGTGCTTTTGGTGTCACAGCCTGGAAATTTTATATATATATATATATATATATATATATATATATATATTGTTGATGGACCTTTATTGTATTTATTTGTAATTAGTGCTGAGAATCATTGAACCCAGTGCCTCACACATGCTAGGCAAGCACTCTGCCACTGAGCCACAACCCCAGCCCTTAGCCAGGAAATTCTTAACCAATGCAATGTCTTGAAGATTTCCCCTATGTTTTCTTCTAAGAGTTTTATAGTTTTTAAGTCTTACAGTTAGGTTTTTGACCTATTTTGAATAAATTTTTATATATGATAAAGTAAGAATACAACTTTATTCTTTTACATGTCTTAAATAATATCCTTTTAAACAAAAGATTTATAGTTGACATTTCCAATTAAAATCTGAAATGGAAACTGATCCAGTTTTAATTGAATTTAAGTACTACAATTTTTTTCTGTGCATTCATTAAAAGGGACAACAATAAATAACAAGAGGTTAGTAAGTCAGTTTATTGCCTGGTCTTGAAACAGACTCTGTACTTCCAAAGTGTAATTTTTAAACTTGGTCCTCACAGCAAAATACTTCTTGGAGCTCTTTAAAATTCTGAAGGACCAGAGTACATATCTGGTACAATAGGACTAAGATGGAACTTGAACATCTAATGTTATTTTCAAACTCTGAATTGTTTCTTATAGTTAAGCAGACTTACGAACTAAGGTCTTAAGGTATTTCTAAACTATTTGCATTTTTTTTTCTTTTTAAGAAATGTAATTATAATTCATTTTTAAGGAGACACTGAAGATTTTGTAAAGCTCTGTCTTATACATTAAAGTATTAAAAAGATTCTATATCTATGATTCTGCTAATAATCTGGTTAAAAGTGTTTTTACATCGAGTGTGACTCTTTTAGAGTTTTCTGTTGGCAGTGGTAGATGTAATTTGATAGAACCATAAGATCACACACAAAAAAAGATTAGTTAGAAAGGAAGCATAGCTCATGTGACTTTGAAAGCAGGCTATTGGCAGAGTCTGATTTTCCACTGTTTTTGCTGAATGTTGGCTGGAAAAGAAGTGAAGAGGAAATGTGAATAGATAGGCATGGGGGATTCTCTAATTAGTAATACCAACTTGTGTTTCTGTTTTGTTTCATCAAACTCTCCTTCTCACTGTAGAGCACTTGAAATTATACCTCATAGAATTGTCAGTTTGGTACCTTGAGAAATGTGGCTTACATTTGGAAGGTTGAATATATCCAGAAAAAAATAGGGAATGATCTGACCTTGTGAAGCACAGATAACTACTTCCAGGTTTTGTGGCAGATGACATAGCAGTGTACTCTGGAAACCCCTGAGCATGGCAGTGACTGTTCTTATGATTCATAGCCTGGAAATCTGCTTATTTCCATCAAACTGACAGGAGGCAGGTTTGTTCATTATTTGGAATTTACTGAGCATGATCAACAGTATGATTTGTTATAGAGAACACAGCAGATATCACAACACCTACCAGAAGGGGGGGACAAGGCTTGAAAGAAACCTGAAGAATACTCTATAGACTCACAGTTCCCAGGACTTACAGTGGCAAATAGACCAAGGTGGCTCCAGGTTTCGCTGACAGAACAGAATCTTCCTGGATAGAAATTCACAGTCCTCACTTCTGCAATGTTAGAAATTCTCTTTAAGATTAAAAAAAAAATTCTAAGAACTTTTCCCTTCTTTATCTCTTATGTTCTCACAATCTCCTTCAAAAGCATATTTGACAATGTAAATAAGGAGAAGTCAGACTACTTTAATTCTTCATTCAGTAAGAAGAGAGTATCAGAAAACTAAGGAAGATTTCTTAGCACTCACCTTTGGAGACTAAAACTGTAATTTATTTATTCATGTTTGTATTTTATTGTGCTAATGGAACATAGTGAAAAGATGACAGAAGAATTATTCCATTCTTTAGGAATTTCCAAAGTAGAAAATAATAACATATAAAGACATAATACAAGAGAAAAGAGGATTAAGCAGAGTGCTGGTAATTTCCTGGGACAAGTAGAAAACATTTTCATCATTCTATGCATAGTTCATAGCACCTAGTATGTGTCCCACCAATATATGTTCATAAATGTTTATTGTATTATCACAATTGGGTCTTGGTTATATTCTCAACTGGTTCATTCTCAGGGTCATGGTATTTTCATTGGCCATAGATTGGGAAGTGAAATTATTAATGTGCTTCTCATGTTTGAGACAAGAATTATACTGACATCTTATCTTCTTAGGATCTCTCATTACTCCTGTAACTTTTCAGAAATAAGAATTATATAGGCAGGCCCATACAGCTAAGTGTTTGCTGGTGATTACATTTGCTTCCTTGATTCTTAGTGTTGAAAGGCCCCTATGTTTCCTACTCCCCTTCCACATTTAGATCTTCCTCCACATCCCTGTCAAGTTGTCACCCATTCCAGACTTGAAAACTTTCAATGGTAGACGGGCCTTCTGCCCTCAACAACTCCAGTGGAAAGTACTCTTCCCATTGAAGCAATACTGACTGATAGACCACTCCTCAGGGGTCAGCTTAATCCTGTTTCCTTCCCAATTTCTAAGGTAGCTGTTTTCCCTCCTAGGTTCTTTAGCTTTGTTTCCTTCAGTGTTCCACGTATGACAGGCATTATAGTTGATTCAACTAGTATTTTTGGAAGCCATGTCCTTGGAAATATACTGAAGAGGGTGTTTGTCTCCACTAACATGTGAGCATCACTAAGTCTTCTCCCAGGGCTTTGAAGTGTGTACAGTTTACTGTTGCTGATATTTTTATTAATTATTTTACTTTCTTGGGACAGGCCAGGGTCTGGGAAGATAATCCAGCAGCAGATTTTATTAATATTGTGAAAGCATTCTTTAGTGTCAGAAGAAGAATTAAGAAATTTTAATTAAATCTCTAATCTGAAAATATAGAAACATAAAATAAAGTATACAACTTGGTTTATCATACAAGAAATAAAATTAGTAAGCCTTCTTCAGGGTCTTTTGCTTTTTCCGGGGGACTCATATCATTTAACATGAAAATATGAGAAATAGTGGGCCTGAATTGCAACAATAAGAAGTTCCTGTGTTTCCCAAACAAGCTCCTTTGTGGAATTGGAATCAAACTTTAAACCTTTAACTTAAGTTCCAGAAGAAAAGCATGTCTATAAGTAGCCAGGTTTCACAATTTAAACAATATAAAGAATAGTTTGTATTTGTGTTAATAATTTGAAAAAAACAGCATCCCTTGTAGTAAAACTTTCATAGCAAAAATTTAGATTAAAAATTGAACAACAGGGTGTTTTTTTTTTCATTTTCAGACCATGATTATCTTTAAGTAATCTACATTAAATTACTCACATTCCTTTAATATTTAACAGTAAATTAAATGATTAAATTAGTTGCCAAGATTATTGTTCTTCACAAAATGCTGTGGGGATGTCTATGGAAAATTACTGAAGAATACTTAATTGTTAAAGCACAGAAAGGCCAACTTTGTTCAGGAACTTTACAGTAGGTAGAGGACACTGCGATGGGTCTTAAAGACTGAAGAAGATATTTGGCTCAGCTTAAGAGATGACATGGGCAACTAGGAGTTTATAGCCAAGGAGCAGTGTGGGGGTCAGTGGATAGAAAATTACTAGGAGGAAACTTCAGTGGGAGGGCAAACTGGCTAAGACTATCTAACAGGATTATTGATGAAGACAGGCCAGGGAGATTAGACATCATTGGGAGATGGTGGAAAATGTGAAACCAGATCAGATATCAAGAGTGACCAGATATCAAGGGTGGAGGGCTCTTGCTAAATTGATTTAGCAGAATTATTGCTAAAACTTTATCTTACAAAGAAGTAACATAGCTGGAACTAGGAGAAGATTCAGGAGTCTGCCTAATACAGGGTAAAGAATAGAATCTTTGTCAGGAGGTACATACATTAAAGCATCCATTATGGGTCATTTGATAAGTTTTTTAATGGATTTTTCAGGTCAGTACATAGAAGACTAGTAATTCAAACAACAGAATCTAGAGGCAACTGTTTCTAACAAAAAAAAACCCTGCAAACATTATCATATTTACAACTTATGTAAATAATTGACTGAGGTATGTATATAGGGAAGAATTTGATATGTTTAAATATTTTTTTATCTTTATTGAGCTGTGGCTTGGGGATGAGCCCACAGGGAGATGACACAAAATAGAGGAAAGCATTCAGGATGGACTATCAGTGGTCTAATTAGTCTCCTCTTCATTACCAGCTAGCTCTGTGGATTTAGAACAGGCACTTCCCCTGCGTGGCCTCTGCATGTTTTTCCATGATTTGATGCAGTTCAACTGATGATCTCTAAGTCTCTTCTAAACTGATGACATTTGAAACCATTCTCTCTACCTGTTGTTCCATTTTAAACCACTCCTGCTACTGTTTCTGTGAAACCTCATTTCTTCTCTTTATATTTTATTAATATGTTCATTATTAAATGCCAACAGTTCAATAGCATTAATTTTAAAAAACAAGAGTCTTGTGTTTACCATTTCCACTTCCCTATTCTAAAAAGAAAATATGACATGTTTGTTAAGGAAAAGTACAAGAAGGTTGATTTAGCCCAAAAACTCCATTCCCATGTGTAAAATATATATACTTATGTCAAGAAATATCATCACCTTCAAAATTTGACTTAGATGCTTGGCTTTGGCCTCTCATGTATACACGTATTCCATCCTTGGTCTATTTTGCTGACCTGGGATGAAGTAAAATGGAATCACAAGGACCCATTTCCTTTGGGACCTCAGAGTAAGTGACTGAGATGAGCAGGAAGAATGGAGGATGAGCATACATCTCCCAATCCATTATCCAAGGGAGTCATAAACACAAAGTGAGCTTAGTAAAACATCAGTCCAGTGAGGTGTCTCTTGAAAGGGTTTCATAGTCAGTGCTTTCGTTCACAAAAACCTGACCATTATACCCATTTTGAAGCATTATAATATACACTAGCCTACAAAAACCCTTTTCAATGGAAGGGATGGATGGAATGGAAGTCCCATGTTTCCGAAATTTGATCACAAAAACCCTTTTTATGCCTTAGAGTACCTATTAATAGTCCATGGAACTAAGTTCTGCAGAGGTTCCTGTGGAAATGCTGAAGTCCACACAGACATAATAGTTAGGCTTTATTTATTTATTTTTTTAAAGATATTTATTCTTAAGTTCTAGGCGGACACTGTATCTTACATTTATGTGGTGCTGAGGATTGAACCCTTGCCTCTTGCATGCTAGGTGAGCACTCTACCACTGAGCAACACAGCCCCAGCCCTAGGCTTTATTTATTTATTTATTTGCTTGTTTATTTATTTATTTATTTGTTTGTTTGTTTGTTTATTTATTTATTTTTTATGTTAGGGTAACATGTTTAACTCCCTGGCTGCATTTAAACTGAATAGGAACAGTTTAAAAAATCCTGATCCCATTCCAAAACCATTAAATCAGGATTTTTAGGATGTGACCTGCACATTGAAACAAGCTCACTGGGTGATTTCTTAAATATGTCTAGCATGAAGAACCACCAGCTGAAGAAGTCATGGAACATTGTGAGTGCAGTCAAGGCTTTACTAATGAGTAGATTCCAGTGATTCCCCACCACCATCTACCAGGGAACTAGATAACTTAATCATGCACTTTAATTAAATTCCATTTAAAAAGAAGTTGGGGCCATAAGATGAGATAATGGATTTAAGATAATATACCTAGAAAATAAGAATTGTCAGCTATTTTCCCTTTTCTTCTGTTTTCTTAGTCAGTTAGGTGACAAAGAATGAATAGCATCAAGTTCTGAGCCCCAGTACTTTCCCCAGGTCTCTCTCCATTATTGATATTTATGGGTTGTGCTGCTTCAAAGAGATGAAGTACTGTATCCTTAATGTTCTGAAGAAAAGTAAAGTTTGGCAGAGAAGCCCCCCAAACTTTCCTGATGTTCTCCAGTCTGTTCCCCCTGGGCCCCACCTCCTGACTGTTGTTTTGACAAGAAGAAGACATTTCTCTGGCAGCTACCTAGTTTAATAATGTGAGTACACATGAGCCTCAGTCTACATCTGGAGCTAAGCCTTTAGTAGTTGAGTAATCCAGGAGACTGGGAAAAGGGAGGCTTGTCCTCTCTCTAAATCTTGCTGCTTGCATGCTTCCTAAAAGCAAAAAAAAAACCAGAACTCAGGACACTGCAAGTAGTATTTGTATGTAATTCTAGAAATTAGAAGATTTATGACTACCCATTTAGATGATGTAATACATTATAACAAAATGACAGGAATAATAGCCCACACTGTATTTCAGACTTTACATAGAAGAAATGAAGGAAAAAGAAGTGGATTTGTCAAACATTTTCTAGGTAGAAAATTGAAATTTGGGCTTGGGGGTTTAAATCAATGGTAGAGCACTTGCTTGGCATACACTGAAAAAAAAAGTTGAAATTTTATAAAATAAAATTAGCTTTTATTCTATTTACCTAAATGATGATGAAAGGTTATTTTCTCTTGACTTTTTTGACTTTGGTTTGTATAAGATTAGTTTCAATTACTCCCAGGATTTTGTGGCCCTATAAAGCTAGAAAAATCCACCCACACTTGACAGAGCAGCCCAATCTTCATAGAAAATAACTAAAGAAACTTCATTTTCTTTTAAATACATAGTAAAGCCATGTTTGATAGATAGAAAGGTGCTGGATACCAGGCCCAACTCTTGCCAAGACAGGAAGAATTCACAGAAGTTTCTATAGAATCTTGCTTTAGGCTATGTTTTTAGAAAAAAAAAATGTTTCAGTGGTTTCATTTAAGTTAGTTTAGACAAATCAATTTAAGATACAGTATTTCTGAAGGACAATTAGAGCAATATGGAAACAGCTTAGAAACATTCTCTAGCACGCAACAAAGATGATGAAATGTAAATTAGTTTTTGTCCCTGAGATAGATGTCCATTCAGAATCCTTGATTTTTTTTTTACATTCAGCTTAAGCACTAAAGTTTGGGAGAGTTAAAATATAAACAATGTAAGGCCTTGACTACAAGGATCAGAAGATATTTTAAAAGTATGTAAAGTTTTTAACCTATGGAAGTTTCCTGAAAAGGGCCTTATCATTAATGTCAAGTACTTTAGAGACACTAAGTTAGATTGTAGCCACCACTTTACATTTTAGTAGCAAAACAATAATGTATTCTCTCAAATAGCAATCTCTTCTATCCTCTATTCTACCTTTCCTTCTGTTTCTGAGTCTCCATTTCTTATTCACTGGCAAGCAATTACAGTTTCAACTGTTGCATTGTATTTCCCTTTGAAAAGTAAAATTAGAACTTATTCAGGTCAAACCCATTAGTCAAGAAGAGGATGCCATTTTATTTATATATTTATTTGTTCATTTGTTTTTGTGGTGCTGGGGATTGAACCCAGGGGCTTGTGTGTGCTATGTGAATGGTCTGCTACTGACCTCCATCCCTAGTCCTGAGTGCCACTTTGGAAAAAGCAAAAATAGTGCAGGTCCACAGATACATAAACATACAAACACTCTAGAAAATACAGCTGCACCTGGTAGAGTCCTTCCAGAGGCTGAAATATGAACACTTTGGGGGGAAACTTAACACTTACGGGGAAACTTCACTTCTGAATCGAGCACAGTCACCACCTTCTTGAACTGAGCCCATTTGAAGAGATGGCTAATGTTGCAGAAAGATAGTCTAGAGAATGTTAATTGGGAGGTCTAGCAAAATAGGAGTTTTGTAAATCGTGAATAAAATTAGCAGATGAGTGTTAAATGCAAGTTACATTTTCCCTGTCAGGTGCCATAAACCTGAGTGGTTAGGATTTTTCTCAGCAGGTGATTGTATTGCTCACAGCCAGTTCTCAGAGGCTTTCTGCTCCTCAGTGTGAAATTATTAGTAATAGGAAAATGAAACCAATGAGCTGGAATCTAGTTAAAGAGAGAAATAGAAAAAAAACATGATTGGGACTATAGTCCTTGGTAGACAAATTTTTGAAGCCTGCCTAGCTGTGATCCAACCCACTAATTTTGACCCTTTATATTTTAGTTTAAACTTACTGGTTTTAAAGCCGTTCCCCCCTATAAACTGTTCTTGAATCAGATCTCTCCCTTGGTATACTGCAACACTAATTTGCTTTTTACCCAAGTGGACATGTTTTCCTTAATCTCCCCTAAATTTCATATAATTGATTTTGCCCACCAATTAAGCTGTCTACCACATTAAGGTATTTTAGAACTTTGGTTCTATTATCCAATGCAGGAATTTTCTTCTCTATTTTAATGCCAACCATTAAGTTAAAAATCCATGATGCCTTCAATCTCATTGTTAATTAACTTGTCAAGCAGAGTGGGATTAATGAGAGCCTCACAGCACTCCACTAGAGATATCCTTCAAGACTGGCAACTGCCCTCACATCCATACTTTGGGTACCATTGTACAATCAGCTGTGAATTTGCCTTATTATGCTGTCATCTAGCTTACTTTTCTAACCAATTTGTCATATGGTATTTTGGGAGATTTATCAGATGCATTGCTAAAATCTGACACTAAAATGGATTTAGTGTCGAAATCTAAATTTTACCACTCTAATAACCATTTTATGAATGGAAGTACAGTTACTTTTATTGCACTTCCTACTGAATCCATGAAACATTTCAGTGATCACTTCTGTTTTTTAAATGCTAATGCTTCATGTTTTTAATTACCCATTGCAAAAACAAATTGTGAGAGATCCAACCAGTGAAATATTTACCAGCAATATAAGAAATAATCTCTTGATAAATACAACATGGATGAATCTCAAAATATTTTGCTAAATGAGAGAAATCAGTCACAAAGGTCTACAAACTTTATGATTCAGTTTATATGACATTCAACAGGAGAGTAAAACTATAGGGACAAAAACTAGAGCATTGAGTGCCAGGAACTGAGGGTGGAAAATTTGAAATAAGCCAAGCACACAGTGACACATATCATATAATCTCACCTATATGTGACCAATATCTCTTCATTTCCCCCACCTAGCCCTGTCAACCACTCTAATCTTCTGTGGTTCAACTTTTTAGATTAAACATGTAAGTGATGAACTTCCATGATATTTCCTGTACCAGTGTATGTTCTGACCAACAGTGTACTGTGATACCATTTCTCTACAGCCTCACTAGCACTTTTTATCTCTTGTCTTTTTTATAATAGCCACCCTAATGTGTGTGAGGTGATTTCTCATTATGACTTGAGTTTGCATATCCCTGATGATTAATGGTATTGAAAATCTTTTCACATACCTATTTGTCATTTTAATGTCATCGTTGAGAAAACATCTATTCGTATCCTTTGCCCATTTTCTAATCAGATTATTTGCTTTTTTGCTATTGAAATGTGTATGATTTCCTTATATACTTTTGATACTAATCCCACATTAAAAATATGTGGTTTGCTCGTCTGTTTTCTCTTTTTGTGAGTTGCCTTCTCATCCTGTTCTTTCCTTTGCTGTGTCTAGCTTTTTAGTTTGATTAGTTACACTTGCTTATTTTTGCTTTTGTTCCCTGGCTTTTGGTGTCATATGCAAAAAAATCATCACAGATAACCTTAGTTTGTTCTCTGTCTTGTACTAAAAATCAATCCTTCCATATCTACCTTACTTTCATTTTTTTGTATATTCTGTATTAATCTCTTCTCTTATTTAGTATGTCACTGTGAATGAGATGTACATATTTTTCTGAAATGATTGGGACTAAACTTAGTTATTTTTCTGAAATGATTGGGACTAACCTTAGTTAGTCCCAATCATTTCAGAAAAATATGTTAGTCCCAATCATTTCAGAAAAATATGTATATCTCATTCACAGTGACATACTAATATGTATGTACTGAATATATATAAAATATGTACTGAAGTTATCAGTAATCCTTTTAAATTATCTTATGATAGCAAACTTTTTTGTTAGATATTCTGAAACAATAGTAGATCACTTAATTAATAGGATCCGTAAATTTCACTGAAAACTGCTAGAAAGAGACTGTGTCTTACAGTTAGTATCATGCCATACGTGCTTTTTGATGTACAAGTAATGTTAAATTAAGGTAATAAAGGATACTTACATAACACTTTGCATGTTTAAAAATACTTTCCTGTGTTAATTATTGCACAATTTTAAACTTCTCTGTGAAATTAAGTGCTTTTTCAATTTCCTTCACCTTCTGTCCATGTCTTGGTTTTAAGGTAAGAACCATAAGTAGTGACACAGTTAAACTGAAACTAGAGTTAGAAAGGACCTTGTATATGCTCTAGTCATGCCACTGTCATCTTACAAGGTTAAATAATGTCCCTAAAATAATGAAGTACCTCAGGTCAGCGTAGGTATATGAGGATTTTGTAAAACCAGTTCTCAATCCAGATAAATACCACAGTGCAATCTGATAATGATCAACTACAGATTTTGGAATCAAGAAAGTATGTCAGCTGAGAATTGATATCCTTCATTATAACAACAACTCTTTTCACATAATGACAATTAAAGCAGTTTGTACTTGAGGCTTTAAAATCCTGCTCTTCACTGGGTTCAATTCTCAGCAGCACATAAAAATAAGTAAATAAAATAAAGGTTCATCAACTACTAATAAAAATTAAAAATAAAATAAAATAAAATCCTGCTCTTATACAAGAAAGTAAGAAGAATCATCATATTCCAGTCTTATAAGTCGGCCCACAGAACAAAACTGTCAGAAAACTTAAGCTTAAACTGCTAATAGAAATGTCATTTATCAAAGAAAAAGAATAAATGTAAACTTAGCCTGAGAGGAAACTAAATGCAAAGTCAATTCCTAAGACATATTATTTAGTTTCATCCTCTGGGCCTCATTTCTTCATCCGTAAAATGTAATAATAATACCTACTTCATTTTGTTGTGTTGTTTTATTTTTTAATACTGAAAGTTGAACTCAGGGTCTTGTGCATGCTAGACAAGTACTCTACCACTGAGCCACATCTCCAGCCCAATAATACGTATTACTTGGTGTTGTAGTTAGTTTTATATAAGGCAATACAGATAAATAATTTAGGCCTGGAGTATATTTGTTCATAATTCAAATAGTGGCTACAAACTTTAATAATTATCTGAGTGAAACTAAATACTGTAGACTCAAATGCTGATAAAGAGGTCAGTCACAACCAAGAGAATATGTCAATATGGTGGAAAATAAAATTTATGTAATGCTCCAAGAAACTCTAAGTATAAATAAAACTTGAGAAAAGAACAGTTTGTGTCCATGGCCAAGAAGCTACACATTAAGGGAAGGTGTTACTCAGCACATTCGGTGGGTGCCACCATAACCACTTCTTCTGCTACTCCAAAGAATTCATTTGTTTTACAGGATCCCTGAGAGATCCCAAATCATATCAATTCCCCTCTAATTGTCTCATTATAGAAATGGGGCTGAAATCAATTTTTCCCTTTCAACAATGTAAGACAATGCAGCAAAGATATGCATATATTCAAACCATGGTGTCTCATACTACAACATTGGTGCAAATAATTGCCCAAACCATGAATATTCTTGCTTTCTACATGGTGGAAGGCTGAAATGTTTTGTGCTTTTTAATGTATGTTAATTATGATCGAGGAATAAGACAAACTTTGTAAAATATCCAAAGAAAAGATGATGGGACCATGAAGGACATGCAGAAAATTTTATCCTTAACCATGTAAATGTCACAATGAAGAATATCTATATTTAATTAAGCATTTAGTGTAGGTATGACATCATCTGAGCTCTCTGTGTGAATTAATATACACAACAATCTCATGTGGTAGATCCTACTATTGCTTCCTGTGAGGTATATTAGTAGGCTGCCTTAGATTCCAAATCCCTCATTTACATTGTTTGAAAATATCATTTAAAAATCTCAGTATTGTGCTTGCCAAGCATATGTAAGGATCTGGGTTTGATCCCCAGCACCACAAGAATAAATAAATAAATAAAATCTCATTATGTGCTGTTAAAAATTATGTATCTTAAGAGAAATAACAAAGATTTTAGCATATTAGGAAGAATCAATAGCATTTAATTTTAAAACTGCTAGTGTCATAGTAACTATAACAATCTAAGATGTGTAAACAGTTAATAGTTTCATTTATTTAGTATATTTTATCTGTATATATACACACAGTGTTACATATAGTACAATATAAGATGAGACAAGTATGGTTTTGTGTATTATTAAAAGTTATGGGAAGCAAACCAAGAGTGTTACTTCAGAACAATTGACACAAATGAAAAAAAATGTGTATAGTTTCTAGTCACAGAAAAGAGAATCTACAGCAAGTATTTATTCAACAAGAAACATCGTTATAGCTGGAATGGCTATCTATGCTGAGGTTACCACAACTCTCTCCACACTTGCATACTAGTTATGATTATTAGTTAATTAGTTTGCTTACAAGACCCAAACAGAGAGGAGCTTACATGAGATGGATTTTTAATTATTCTCTCATTTAGGAGTCTGGAGGTTGATAGGTTCCTTCCGCTTTGTTCTGTCTCTGTTACCAACATGATTTCTTCATCTGTATAATGCATAGAATCTTTGTGAAGAAATAGAAGGCACTTGATTGTCTTTTTAATCAAGTGAGAACTGCATATCACTTCCTTTATATTCTATTATGGATAGATTAGTTCCATGTCCAAATGCCAAAAGAGAAGCTCAGCAATGTCATCTGTAGCTAGGTGGCCACATGCCCAGAAAAATAATCTTCATTAATATAGAGGGAAAAAAAAGAATGGAGTAATAAGAATGGATTGTTATCAGGGACACTCAACCAATTATGATTTCTTGATGGGTAATTTATGTCATACAACTATATGTTTGTGAAAGCAAGGTAATTTCCACATGTAGGAAGTTACACTTTTTATCTACTTCCTAATGAAATAGAAAATCAAATCATATGTTTAATATTCAGATTTGCTAATAATTAGTGTATAACAAGTTTGTCAATGATAAGTCTTTTCAAATAGGTCCTAAACTTGGTCAACGGCAGTACTTGAATTGTCTTATATCCTCCACAATGTTCAAAAACATTTGGGAGAATAATAAATGAATGTTCAGTTGAATGTTCTGGATGAAGTGGGGGTGGGTGTTCTGGTCCAAATCATACCACAAGTTATCCACCTACCTTTTCTTACCACTTCTCATTTCCAGTTTGATCACTCATGGCTTTGGGACTCCAGCAATATGTGCAGCTCTAAGCACTTTCCAGACAGTCCTCAGTGAAATGCTGAACTACTTGGAAAAACACACTTCTCACAAAAACGGTGGAGCAGCGGATTCTGGCCAAGGACATGCCAACTCCGAGAAAGCCCCCCTGCGGAAAACTTCAGAGGCTGCTGTGAAAGAGGGCAAAACAGAAAAGACAGACTAGCTACATCAAACAGAATCTATTTCCAGAGAGTCTTGCTGCTGATATTTTTTCTAATATATATATCATTGAGGGTGACTAATCTTCAGTGGACCAAATCTCTACCCTCCCCCAACCCTCCATATAAAACAAAAGTGGAAATGAAAAATGAAACAAAAAAAAAGGACAAATCCAAAAAATGAAAAAAAAGGAAAACAGCAGTGTAACCGTGTGATGAAATTGTCACTTTTTAATTTTATGTTATGATAAACTCCTTTTGTGCACGTAGTTTATTGTTCTGAATTATATACATCACAGTTTTGAAGCACTTCTGGACTTTGGAGAGGCAGCACATGCTTTTTCACATTTAACGAATGCACTTTCTTATCCAGCTTTGTAGTTAGGGATCAGAAAGCATGACAAACTGGAATCCACCACCAGTGCTTACAGCTCCAGTCTTTCCTCAACTCCCTGTTAACAGAACAATGCCTCTTTCCACTAAATAGACCAATCTGGAAATTAATTCATTAATAAATGTTTGGGGAACTAAAAAGGGCAGTCATGAATTTTTGTCCTATGAACTGACAGCAATTCTAAAAATTTGGTCACACCTAGCCTACCCAACTACCAATGCCTTGGTGGTATTTAAAAATTCCAGAAAACTCTGTTCCTTCTATGATGGCCTCCCAGAGCCATTTATCCCCCTGATAGCTAAGAAGACATTCAGAAGTTATACCACTGTAAGGATAAGAAATGAATCTTCTCTCCATTCTCCTCATGATACCCACTTAACAGTTCAAGCAAAACATACTGCCTTTAGGGGAAGGTAGATGGGCACAGGAGAGGGCAGCTTCACCACTCTTGGGCTCTTCTACATGGAAAGCAGTGGTGTTTTGTCTGAAAATGTATGGGAATAGGAACAGTGATCTTTCTGGGATGTCCTGCCCCTCAGAAATCATAGAAGAGACCAGGGAACTAGTGGAGGCCCCTTTAAAACACCAGTGGCCAATGATTTTAAGGTTAGGATGAGAACCACTTCTTTTGTGCTTCCTCGACCTGCCCAATAGTTATGTTCTAAACCTTTAGAGGCACAAAACATTAGGGTCTGTGTTCAATAAAGAAAACAAAACATTTGATCAGAAAAGATTTTGCTGGTAGGATGATTCATTTATTTATTTATTTTTTCATAGCTTGTTATTACAGCTCTGTTATACTTTTCTTAAGACACTGAGAACAAGAGGTTCCCAATTGCGACAGAGGCCAGGGACTAATCGAATGAAAGTTTGGTCCACATAATCCTGGATATGTTGAGAAACCTGATTTGGTACCACATGGTACTATACCTTCTTTTGTTAACAATTTTCAAAATTCTATGTAGGCAAGTGAATATATAGGTCATCCTCTATATTAAAAAATCATTTTAATAATGTGTGGATTCCCAAACTTAGTTTAGCATGATAAGATTATCCTCTCGTTAACATATTTCAATTACTTTTAAAAATCTACCATATTTTAACTCCTGGGGAATATTAGTATTATATTTAATTGAGAGGAAAAGCTCATTTTTTTCATATAGAAATCACATAAATTATTTTTACTGACTAATAATT
This sequence comes from Callospermophilus lateralis, assembly GCF_048772815.1. Classification (NCBI taxonomy): domain Eukaryota; kingdom Metazoa; phylum Chordata; class Mammalia; order Rodentia; family Sciuridae; genus Callospermophilus; species Callospermophilus lateralis. Next base: position 104,837,612 of record NC_135310.1, on the reverse strand, counting down.
CTTAAAATCTTTTGAGCTTTGAATCTGTACAGAAAAGAAGAACTATAAGCTAGGCGTGATAGTGTATTTCTGTAATCCCAGCTAATAGAGAGGCTGAGGCAGCAGGATCACAAGTGTAAGGCCATCCTCAGCAACTTAGTGAGACCCTATCTCAAAAAACAATAAAATAAATATATAAATAAATAAAGGAATGGGGTAAAGAAAAAGTAATTATAACAAATGAAACCTTAAATGTTCCAGATTAAATTCAATTATAGAGAAAACACTACTAAGGAATTCCATAATAAAGGACTTTATAGTTACACAGTGGGAGACCTTAAATAAAGAAATGTAAAAATAATTAATTGTGATTTCATATGTTGTTCCATTTTTTAATTTTATCATTATTCGTGGCTTCAAAGTTTTTGAAATATAATAAAGCTGAGATTCTGCTGCAGTTCCAAATTTCATCACAAAATAACTGATTCCATCTTACATAAAATTTCCCATGTTGTAAAATATACACATAAAACAAAAATGGTAAGTATTTCAGTTTAATAGGGAAGTCATATACAAATAATGTGGGTAACTGTTTTCTTAATGAAATTTCCACGTTAACTTTATTTATTCCACTTATGATTAACAATACATATGTATTTAATATGGCATTTTGATATGCATATCTGCTAGGTGTTTAATGTAGTTTATACCATGTCCAATGTTCACCAATAATCAAAAATTAGATCTGGCTTATATTACCAGCTTATTTCTTCACCCTTAGTTGTGACTAGTTTGGGTTCTAAACACCTTAATGGGGTGTTGTTATTTATTAGCCTTGGAAACAAAAGCATAACTATAACTACAGTGCATATTACTTACCAGGATTTTGGGTGTTCTAAGAGCCTTAAATGGACAGCACCCATCATTTAACTTAACCAGCCATTAGAACCTAAGTGAATTGATGGACTGGTCCTGTTTAGAATCATCATTTATTATCATATTCTAATAGACATTGTTAACATCAACTTTTGCCTTGTATATAATAGGTACTCAACACTTTTTAAATAAATGAATAAATAAACGTGTGTTTGTTCTTTGTCCAAAGTGGGCCAAAGGACCTTCTAGTTTTGATGTTGTCTTTCAGTACTCAATCTAACTTGCTTCCTTCATGGTAACTTATGGCTACTTATATTTATTTAAATAAGGAAATATTTCCGCAATAGCATATTAGTTGCAAGGTGATATAATTAACATAAAACAATAAAGAAAGCTAGTTAGGTATAAGAATTTCAATAAGAATAAAGGTAAAGTCGTTATCATAATGTATAGTTTAAAAAGTAGCTAACAAAAGTCTGTCTGATTTCCAGTGTTATAATAAGTAATTAACGGATGAAGAAGCTTTTTCAGATTAACCAATACTTGCACAGAAAAAATTGTACAAACCTCTTATACTTACGCAAAATAAATAATGACAGCATAAAATTTAAGCTTAATGAAGGAGTAAATCAAATTTATATACAAAGAAATGTTTGTCTTCAGACTGTTGCTATAATCGATTTAAGTCTCATTATCATGCTGTTTATTTCATTAGAGTTACTATTTGACTTAAGTTTGGTGGTTCTAGAAAAATGAATGAAAATTCTGAATTACTGTATATTATTTTCTCCGGAAAAATCAGAGTGCTGGAATGATTCCTAAGCTCTTCTCCTCCTGCCTTCTTTTCACCCATCTTAACAGTAAGGGTGTTGCTTCCTGGCTCTGTGTTCCTTTTGCTTTTCTCTGCCTTGCAGGTGAATTCTCTCCAATGATAGGACAGAACATGACCATGTAGCTCTATGAACAGCTGAGTTGAGCTGAGAGTGATAGAAACTTTACCTCTTGTCACCTCATGCTTTTAAGATAAATATGTCAATAAATTATCCTTACAAGTGATAAGTAAAACAATAAAATCCATTTTCTTTTATGCCTCTTTGGAAGCATTTTAGAACAATGGGATTTTAAAAATATGAATCAGGGTCCTTTAAACAGTGTGCCATCTTCTTTCAAAAATTGAGTCAACATGTGAGAAAGTGGTAAGGCCTAGTGGCTGAGCTATTGACTCTAAAGCCAGACTGCCAGTATTCAAATCATGGTTATTTCACTTTCAACAATGTGACCTTAAGCAAGTTGCTGAACCTCTCTGTGTTTCCACATTTTTATATCTATAAAATGAGAATAATGTACTTATCTACTTAGAAAATTACTGTCAGAATTGAAATTAGTGTTTCTGAACTGCTTAGAGCAGAAAAGGGGACTATTGGTGTTATGTTTTAGCCAGTGTCTTTTTGTGTGGGACACTACTAGAATTGAGCCCAGAGACTCACACATGCTAGGCAAGCACTCTACCATGGAAGTATTTCACAAGCCCTTTTAAAATTTTATTTTGAGATAAGGTTTCACTAAGTTTCCCAGGTTGCTCTCAAACATGTGATCCTCCTGACTCAGCCTACCAATTAGTTGGGATTACGGGCATGCATCACCATACCTGGCTACTTATTTTCTTTAATATTAGAATTTGGACAAATAATTTTTTACCTGAAGATCAATTTCTCCTCAGTATATCAAACCCTTTTCTATGCCAGGCTGTGTCCTAGAGACTGAAGATACAAAGGGCAATGGAACATTTTCATGCGGTCAGGCTTCTGGGTTTCTCATGGATTTCAGAACATGGTAAGTGCCAGCTCTTATGAAAACTCACACGGGTGTCCCAGCACAAACATGGCTCAGTTCTGGGAAACAGGAGTGGTGGGAGGGAGCTGAAAATCAAAGAAGCAGGGAAAGGGAAGGGTGTAGATCTGTGGAAAAAAGGGACTTCAATTCTGGGAGAATTAAAAACGTTTGGGGCAGGATGCTAGTTTGAAAACTAGCCGATAGGCCTTGTATTCCTACCTTCCTCCCCCACTTTGGAGCAACTAACACCTTGTCCAAGTGGCCTCAGGAAAGGAACATGACCCCAAAGTATGCAGGCAACAAAAGAGTCAAACTTGTGTACAAATTATCAGTTTCAAAATCTTAAGGCCTAAGGGAGACTTGAGGTTTAAAACCTTATCAATCAGGAAGTCAGATCCTATGTGGACATGGTGAAGATTTGGGCCTATTTCTTCTTTTACTAGGCACAGGGTCTCTGTTCTGGTGCCTAAGTCTTTGATCCACTTTGAATTGAGTTTTGTGCAAGGTGAGAGATAGGGGTTTAATTTCATTTTGTTACATATGGATTTCCAACTTTCCCAGCACCATTTGTTAAACAGGATATCTTTTCTCCAGTTTTTGGTGCCTTTGTCTAGTATGAGATAATTATGTTTATGTGGATTTGTTTGTGTGTCTTCTATTCTATACCATTGGTCCATGTGTCTGTTTTGATGCCAGTATCATGCTGTTTTGTTACTATAGCTCTATAGTATAGTTTAAGTTCTGGTATTGTGATGCCTCCTGCTTTACTCTTTTGGCTAAGGATTGCTTTGGCAATTGCTTTGGGTCTCTTATTTTTCTAAATGAATTTCATGATTGCTTTTTCTAGTTCTATGAAGTAAGTCATTGGGATTTTAATAGGAATTATATTAAATCTGTATAATGCATTTGGTGGTATGGCCATATTGACAATATTAATTCTGCCTATACAGGACATGGGAGTTCTTTCCATCTTCTTCAATTTCTTTCTTTAGTGTTCTGTAGTTTTTAATGTAGAGGGATTTCACCTCTTTTGTTACATCTCCAGTACAAGAAGAAAAATCAATAATTGATAAATAAGATGGATTAAACTAAAAAACTTCTTCTCAGCAAAAGAAACACTGAGGTGAACAGAGCCTACAGAATGGGATAAAATATTTACAACATGCATCCATGCACCTCAGATAGAGCATTAATCTCCAGGATATATAAAGAACACAAAAAGAAACACTAAAAACATCAATAAATGGGCTGAGGAACTGAACAGACACTTCACAAAAGGAGAAATATAATTAATCAACAAATATATAAAAAATGTTCAATATCTCTAACAATTAGAGAAATGCAAATCAAAATTAATCTAAGATTTCATCTCACTCTAGTCAGAATGGCAATTATCAGGAATACAAGCAAGAATAAATGTTGGCAAGGATGTGGGGGAAAAGTTACACTCATATATTGCGGCAGAACTGCAAATTGGTGCAGCCATTATGGAAAGCAATATGGGGATTCCTCAGAAAATTTGGAATGGAACCACCATTTGATCCAGCTATCCCACACCTAGGTTTATACCCAAAGGACTTAAAATCAGCATACTATGGTGATACAGCTACATGAATGTTTACAGCAGCTCAACTCACAATAGCTAAACTATGGGACCAATCTAGGTGTCCTTCAACAGATGAATAGATAAAGAAAATGTGGTCTATATACACAGTGGAATATTACTCAGCCTTAAAGAAGAATGAAATTATGGCATTTGCTGGGAATGGGTGGAGCTAGAGAATATCATGCTAAGTGAAATAAGCCAATCGCACCCCGAAAAATGCCAAATGTTTTCTCTGCTATTCAGATGCTAATTCACAATAAGTGGGCGGGGGGTATATTTGGGGGTGGGCAGTTAGGGAAGAATAGTTACTTTAGATTAGGCAGAGCAGAGTTAAGGAAAGGGAGAGGGTATGTGGGGTAGGAAGGATAGTAGAATGAATTGGACATTATTACCCTATGTGCATATTTTACTACACAATCTGGAGTGATTCTACATCATGTACAATCAGAATAATAAGAAGTTATACTCCATTTATGTATGATGTGCCAAAGTGCACTCTTCTGTCATGTATAACTAATTAGCACATATTTAAAAAATGAATTAAAATAGTTAATCAGTCAGGAATTTCTTTCTACACACACACACACACAAAAAAAAAAAAAAATAGCCCATGGGTTAGGGAAAGAAAAAGGGGGAAAGGAGCATTTCAAACAGTTTGGCTATTTCTGCATCTCAGATTGTATTATGTCTGGAGGTGAGATTGGGTTATGAATCTCCTGACAGAGAACAATATCCTCATCCTGGAGAAAACCATTAGCGAGGAAGAAAAGCCAGCAATTAAGCAGAAGCAAAAGAAATACCTGTGTGGCTTGTGTCTTGATAGGTGGTTTTTTAGCCTCACAGAATTTCTACCAAAATCTCTCTACATGGCATAGACAGACCAGGATGTTGTGGATGAAAGCAGGAATGAAAAAGCTGCAATTGCCGTATAAGGCTCACCAGGGAGCATCCCCAATAGCTGGCAAGCATACAGAGTCCTGCCAGGTTTGATGCATGAACACTTAGGAGAAACCTGAGGACACATGCAATCAAAGACCAGATAGGAATTCAGAGACCCCTGTGGGATTTCAAAGAGAAGAAAAAACAAATGAGTGTTAGAAGCCTGAAAGAGCACAAATGAAACACTATCACCCTAATATTAGTCAATGAAAAAGCAGCCACCATCGCTAGAGCTGGGCAAACGCAAGGTAAGAGTCAAAGTTACCTCAATCTGGGAACTTGAGATCTCTCTGGCCCATGGTTGTTGCATGGACCTGTGAGAAAGCCACCTCGAGATTGGTGCTGTAGCACTTTTGAAGGAGCACAGTGTCCTAATGCTGGGAGCACAAAAGAAGCTCCAGGCTGGCGCCTTAACCTTTCTCTTCTGCTGAAGGGCTGCTAGCAGGAACAGGAAATATGTAAGAACATCATTTCCCCCTCTTGTTCCTTCTAATTCCAATCGCTGTCTCCCATTAACAAAACCTAATTGGAAGCCACCTGGCAAAGGTTACGAGGAATATAGTTTGAAGGCTTTCTGACCCAAAGAAGGATGGGCCTCTCTGTAGTTTCCAGCATCAACAAAAGTAAACCCCGAACAGATGTCCCCCTCACTTGGTGCTACACAAGTCCTCCCCACGCAACACTGGGACAGTGATGCAACCAGAGAGACCCAGAGTGGATCGAGGTCTAATTTATGCCAGGTATCAAAATGTTCAAAAATAAAAATGAAGCTGGGTGTCCACACCTGTAATCCCAGCCACTCCAGAGGGTGAGGCAGGAGGATTGCAATTCAAAGTCAGCCTCAGCAATTTAGTGAGACCCTAAGCAACTTTGTGAGATCCTCCCTCAAAATAAAAAATAGAAAAAAAAATGGGATTTTCCCAGTGGTTAAGTGCCCCTGGGTTCAATTACAGTCAGCTTCTTCCCATCTTGTATAATGTCTCTCAAAAAGACCAAGACATGGAAATTTGAAATAACTCAATTACTCCCTCATAAAAGGCAGAAAACAATTTTTAAAATAAACGTGGACACATAGGTTATTGTCACCATCTTGAGTTTTCAAATCTATTTAACATTGCATTTCCTTAGTTGTATATTTCATATCATATAAAAATTCTGAAGGCTGGGGCCTAGCTCAGTGGCAGAATACTTACATACCATGCATTAAGGCCCTGCATTTGATTTCCAGCACTACAAAAAAAAATCTATTTGGAAAAAAGATGCTAAGGTATGACATATGCACAAGTCTATGTTTAGTCCTCCTTCCAAGTTCATTGTTCCTTCTACCAATAAAAGCTAACTGTGGGCTTCAATATTAGAATCCTTTATGTTCTCACCATACCCATTCTCCCTGTGCAACAATATCTTCTACCATAATTTCAATTGTCATGTCTTCTCTTGTGGTAAAGAAAAGTCATCTAACACAGTCCACTCTATTTTTGTCCTGGGTGTATCCCTTTATTGTGGGTTTGATGTTTTCTATAAAGAACCAGATAATGGTAATGAATATTTTATTCTTTGTAGATCATGTGGTCTTTGATTCTCCCACTGTACCATCAAAGTAGCAATAGACAATCTGTAAATAAATGATCATCCCTGTGTTCCAGTAAATGTTCATTAGAAATAGATAGTGGGCTAGACTGGTTCTGAGTGCCTAGCTTGCCATCTCCTGAGCAAGATTAAATTTATTTTTGTGGTCATGCAATTAGGTTCTCTCCATCAGGTAAGTGAATGTGATATTTGCCACATCCAGAATTTCCCAGTCAAAACCAGCCATGCACTTTCTCCATGTCCTTTTCTCCTTATCCTTTTCAATGGGATGTATATAATAAGGCCCTAGGGCAAGGTTTCTCAATGCTGGCATTATTCACATTTTGAGCCAGATAATTCTTTATTGTGTGGAACAGTCTTGTCTGCTGTAGGATGTTTAGCAGACCCTTGGTTTCCATGCAGTAGATAACATTAGCATCTCTCCCAATTGTAACAACAAAAATTGTCTTCGGATAATGTTAAAGAACTCAAGGATAAGAACTACAGTCATAGAAACAGCAGAGATACAGACTCAAAACTGGATCTCTTAAGGGAAGCACACTTATTCTGAGCTAAACTTCTGTTATGCTACAACACTGAAATTGTTAGAAGGACAGAGGATCTATTTGCCACTGTAGCTTAGCCTAGTGCAATACAATGGGTAATGAATTCTCAATCATACTATTCTCTTGCATTCTACCTCCCCATGGTCAAGTTCCAATGTTTAGTGCCTTGTGAAAAACAACATCTTCAAACCAATATATATTAAATATGAATTCTTAATCAATTCCCTTCTTCAAACAATTTTTCCTTCTAAATTTTCAACCCTGCTAAAGATGCTTCTATACAGTTGTCCCAAACAGAAACCTGTTAATCATCTCAAATGTTTCTCTATCTCTACCCTCTTCTACAGTTAGTCACTAGGTTCTAAAAAAATTAATATCATAGTACTATAAGTTAATTTTTAGGACCCAGGGATTAACTGTATAAGGTACCCAAACTCCTGGTTCAGGACATCATCAACTCCTAATTGCAGTGTCCCTTCCCATCTGGTTTTCTTGCCTCCCTTCTTTCTCCTTTTTGTTCCATTTCACAAATGATTGCCCTTTATCTTAATAAAGTCCAACTCTTCTACATGATTTGTACAGTCCTTTGAACTCAACCTTTGCTCTTTTCTCCAGCCACCTCTAGCTTTATCTTGTATTCCTGCTTCTCCTATATCATCCTCTGTGTCTGCTCCCCATGACACACAGAACTCTCCATGATCTAAGATTCTGTCAGTATAGTTCTCTAAGCTTGGAACACTGTAGGTATACTGTATTTTCATAATTATCACCAGTACATAATTTTCCCCCCTCTGGTTGTTTTTGTCCAAAAATTTAAAACCTTTCATTGCATAATTGCAAAGTTATAATGGCATAATTTTGTTCATAATGCTAATTAAAAGATAAACAGAGCAGCAAGGTATTCACAGTGGCTTATGGATACACATTTGTGTTCCCACACACTGAGAGCCGCAGGTTTAGACTTCTTCGTTCACATGTGGTGTCAATGTATTTCCAAAAGCCAACTTGTGTGGTTTTTTTAGGGTGCTGCAATGCTAAGTGTATTGTCACTCAACCTAATGAAGAGCCATAAACACAAAGGAAGCAGGAAGGCAGGCGAATTATATGAGTGGTGCTGAAGACATTGGGTTAGATAATGAAACCAATGATAGCAGCACAAAAGTCTTAGGACACAGAAAATTAAATTTTGTAAGTCCATACTTCATAACACTGCAGTAAATTTTCTCAAGTGTAATACAGCAAATAAGACAAAAATCAATGACAACTAATGTGTAACCTTTGTTTTTTCAGACCAGAAAATTGTTCACTAAACTGTCTCAAAGAAATAACGTGCATGGATTTGGAATATTAAATTTTAATGCATATTCACAAGTGTTCCATGCATTCTAATCTTGCATCAAAGAGAGGTTAGTAATAAATAATTTTAAGTAATACTGGTACATTAAAATGCTTCACTTAATGATCATACACCACTTTTTTTGCAAAAAAAAAATTGGCATAAAAATCTGTGATGATTATGTGGTTAAATATGATAACCTTTGTTGCCTTTTAGCTCCTACTTACCACCCAATCAGGTTAAAAGTGATGAATTCAGTACAGCTGCATTAGTTACCAACTGTCTAATGTATCACCACAAACTTAGTGAGATCCACTCTCAAAATAAATAGATACAAATTAGCACAATAAATAGATAAAAAATTAATTATTAGTGCACATTGCTGTAGGTCACAAGTCCAGCTAGATTCAACTGTGTTCTCTACTTATACACTCATAAGGTCAAATCAAGGTACTGCCAGTCTAGACTGTCTTCTGGAACCTCTCAGGGAAAATCTTCCAAACTCATTCAGATGAGTAACAAAGTATATTTCCTTGTGGTTGTACAACTAAAGTCCCCATTTTCTTGCTGACTATAATCAGGCATTTTTAGCAGCTTTCATGTTCTGCTTTTAGGTCTTTGTCACATGGTCCTCTCTATCTTCAAACCAGAAGCAGTACATGGAGCCAAAACATATCTCTCTGACTTTCCATTCTGCTCCAAGATAGCAGGGGAGGGAGAAGGATCTTTTCTTTTAAAAAGCTCACTTAGAACAAGATATATTCCATGCTTTTATAATTATGTCAAAATGGATTCTACTGTCATGTATAACTAACGAGAGACAATAAAAAATACAGGGCTCACATAATTAGATGGTGCCCACCCTGGTGGTCTCCCTTTGATTGTCTCAAATCAACTAATTAGAAGCACTGATTACATCTGTAAAATTCATTTTACCATCTAAAATAAGATAACCATGAATGTGATTTCACATTATGGTCACAGCCCCAGGGGTTAGGGTGGGAAATCTTGGAAATTAATCTTTAGAATTATGCCTACCACAGATACCTTCTATGATTCCTTAAACCAGGTGCTTTTCCCTTTTTGTTCTCCCATGCCACCATTTATTCCTGTCATGCCATTTATCAGAGATATTTTTATAATCATTAGCTTAATTATCTCTCTTATGAGACAGATGATTCTCAGTTTCCACAACTACAAATTGAAGATAATTATAGCATTGACATCATTTAGTTATTGTAAGTTTTAAATAAAATATTCCATGAAAAACAATAGCACCTAACATATCAGTTGATGTTAGCTGTTAATATTATTTCAAATATTGGAAACTGTTGATATTAAATAACATTAGGATTTGAAAAATAAATCCATATATCTTGACTGTCACTGCATTCTCAGAAACTGAGTACCTATCTTGCACACAGTGGGTGTGTTTATTTTCTGTCAATGATGGGCAAATGAATGAATAATTCAAAGACTGTTACATACTGAATGGGGAAAAACTGAAAGCATTTCCTCTAAAATCAGAAACAACACAGGAGTGTCCACTCTTACCACTCTTATTCAGTATAGTACTTGAAGTGTAAGCCAGAGCAAGAGAAAGACATTAAAAGAATACAAATAGGAGAGGAAGAAGACAAATTATCACTATTGGCTAATGATGTGATTCTGTAGTTAGACAACAGAAGCTCCACCAAAAAACTCTTAGAACAGACAAACTCAACAAAGGAGCAAAATACTTAATCAACATACAAAAATCGGTAGCTTTTCTATGCACCAATAATGAACTTGCTGGGAAAGAAATAAAGAAAACAATCATATTCATAGTTGACTAAAAAAACAAAAACCCCTAGGAATAAACCTAACCAAGGAGGTAAAAGATTTCTACAGTGAAAATTATAAAACTCTGAAGAAAATAATTGAAGACCATAAAATGTGGAAAGATCACCCATATTCATGGATTGGAAGAATTATTATTGCTAAATGAACATGCTATGCACAGTGATCTGCAGATTCAATGCAATCCCATCAAAATTTCAATGACATTCTTTAGAATACTAGAAAAATCAATCCTAAGATTCATATGAAAACGCAAAAGACTCCAAATACCCAAAGCACCCATGAGCAAAAGAGCAATGATGGAATCATTACAATACCTGATTTCAAAATATACTACAACCAATAACAACAAAAACACTGATGATAATAAAAACAGACATGTAAACCAAGGGAATAGAGTAGAAGACCCAGGAATGAAGCCATGCATCTATAGCTATGCGATTTTCAACAAAGGTGTCAGACACACATGTTGGAGAAAAGACAGTCTTTTCAACTAATGGTTCTAGGAAAAATAGATATCCACATGTAGAATATTGTAACTAGTTCCTTTACACACTTTACAAAAATCAACTCTAAATAGATCAAAGAACTTAATGGAGGACCTGGAACCACTACAAGAAAACATATGGGAAATGGGAAACACTTCACTATATGGGCAGAGGTGACAATTTCCAAATAAGACTCCAGTGGCTCAGGAAATAAAAGCAAGTATTGCCAAATGGGGTCATATCAAATTAAAAAGTTTCTATACAGCAAAGAAAACAATCAAGACAGCAAAGAGACAACCTACAGAATGGGAGAAAGTCTATTCATCTGACAGAGGATCTACAGAATGTACAAAACAAAAAAAAAATCAAATCAAAAGAACAAGTAATTGAATCAATCAATAAAAAAATGATCTGAACAAACATTTCTCAAAGGAAGAGGTACAGATTGCCAATAAATATATTTTTAAAATGCTCAACATTGTTGCCATCAAGGAACTGAAAATCAAAACTGCATCGAGATTCCATCTTATTCCAGTTTGAATGGTTATTATCAAAACCCAAAAATTTACAAATGCTGGCAAGGATTCAGGGAAACAGAAACACTTATATACTATTGGTGGGAATGTATGTTTGTATAACCACTGTGAAAAACAGTATGGAGGCTCCTCAAAATCTAAAAATAGAACTATAATATAATCAAGTTATGCCACTCCGGAGTATTTATCCAAAAGAAATAAAATCAGAATACAAAAGAGATATCAGTTTACCCATGTTTATTGGGATTCTACTTGTAATATAGCCAGACTATGACATCAGCGTAGCTGCCTGTACACACACACACACACACACACACAGTATACAATAGAGTATTATTCAGCCATAAAGAACCATGTCATTTGCAGAAAAATGAAAGGAAATATAGTGCATTATGTTAAGGAAAAAAACACCAAAAGGCAAGCATTGCATGTTTCTCTCATATGTAGAAACTAAAAAGAATTTAAAAACCCCTAGCACCGCCACCAAAAAAAAAAAAAAAAAAAAAAGAATTAAAAAGATCCTTTGACATTAGGAAAGAGACTATTAGGGAAGAGGAAGGGACAAGGGGAGAGGAAGGGAGGGGAGGACCAGAGAGTGTATTAGGGAGGGTGGTTATAATCAAAGCATGATACATGCATATGTAGAAATGATGCACTTGAAACTCATTAATTTGCATAATTAATATGCAGTAATAATTATAATAAAATATAAATTTTAACCCATCCCCAAAAATCCACAAATAAGTACTATTCCAAGATGTAAAATAAGCAAAATTTCTGGAGGAGATAAAGACAACCACATGTTTTGGAAACCCTAGAAATGTTTTCAGGTTTACAATGCCAGAACGAGAAGTGATAGGTGCAAAGTATCTCATGCATTAACACAAAAACTCAGTATCCATACCAGTCTCCAATGTGTAATCCCTGAGAGAAACTGTTAAAACCAAGACTTAAATAAAGTAGTAATAAAAAAAAAAAACAACCAATATCTTATCATCTACAGCAAAACATCCTTTGTACTAATTATTATATCCTTAAACAACACCAAAAAGGAGGTAAATATGCTTATTGTTTCTATTATATGATTGAACCCTATTTACTAGCACAGTCAAGATGTATTTGGGAGGACTGGGTGGAGCAGGAGGTATGGAAAGCTGTTTCCTTTCAGGCTTTGTAAATATTTTCCCCACTTAGCTTAACTAACTTCCATTTTTTTTTTAGTGAATAGATTTCTGTTTTCTTAATGAATGACCAAATTCCTCCAGAAATCACAGTCTTTTATCCTAGAGGTTATAAAACTATTACAATGACTCTGAGACAGAAGACTGTTGTGATGGCTCTATTGAAAGGGTTTTGGAGAAGATTGCCTGTGACTCCCTTAGAATATGAGGAAAGCACAGCACTATGCTAAATGCATGTGGTATTTGCACTTTCCCCAGTTATCTGGTTTAGTACCCAGTATGAAAGCATGTACCTAATAGTTACAGGGACATTTATCTCCTAGAACACAAATTTGTGACTTTGGAAATTTCAATTTTTTCACAAATTAGTCATGTTAAAATCCTAATCATCGGAGCAAATCATATTTAATCAACAAAAACTTTCTTGAACATAGACACTTTGGGGAAAATCCTCTTGTCATAAAAATGGAAACAGACCCTTTCATTTACTCTCTTGATAAATATTCTTTATGATTACTTAGTATATACCGGTCACTACACTAGACAGATAACAGAAAATGCTGAATAAGTTTAGAGTCAGAACTTTAAATCGTATTCAAATTTTCATATTCTCTGGTCTTATTTCTTTAAAATTCAACTTTATTTCAAGTCCTAAATCTGAGAGCTCATGCTCACTTCCAGTGGTTATGGCTAGAAGTGAGTAGGGAGGGTGGATATGATCAAAGCATGATACATGCATTTGATGTATGTATCATGCTCACTTCCAGTGGCTATGGTATGGCTATGAATAGCAATTTTCCTTATGTACATATTTTTGAGTAAGCCCTTCATCACAGATTTAAAATACTTTCTTTTATGCATTTATTCATTTATAACTTTAGAATTTTAAAAAATAATATTTAAGATAGATTCCATTTTTCTTTATGACTGAATAAAATTACATTGTGTATAAATACCACACTTTATTTATTCATTCAGTCCATTGATGGACACCTAGCTGGTTCCATAGTTTGGCTATTATGAATTGTGTGGCTATAAACATGGGTATGCATGTATGAATGTAGTAAGATGACTTCAGTTCTTCAGGATAAATACCAAGAAGTAGGTCATATGGTGGTTCCACGCCTAGGCTTTTGACGAAAATTCATTACTGATTTCCATAGTGGTTGCACTAACTCACAGTCCCACCAACAATGCAAAAATGTTCCTTTTCTCCACATACTTTTTAGTATTTATTATTATTTGTATTCTTGATGACTGCCATTCTGACTGCTTTGAGATGAAATCTCACTCTAGCTTTAATTTTCATTTCCCTAATAACCAATGATATTGAACATTTGTTCATGATTTTTGTTAGCCTTTGTATTTCTTCTTTTGAGAAGTGTCTGTTTATTTATTTGCCCATTTATTCATTGGGTTATTTGACTTTTTTGGTGTCAAGTTTTTTGAGCTCTTTATATATTCTAATAATAATCTTCTGTCAGAAGAGTAGCTAGCAAAAGATTTTAGAGACTAATTTCTGGTGATGAAATACAAGTTGGCTTGAGCAAGCAAATTTTTCATTCATGATTGCAAAGACCAACATATTGTCTTCCACTCATTATATATATATAAATATATATATATATACATATATATAAATTATTAATTTGCATGCCTGATCCTAGCATTGTGCTGACTATGTGGTGCTGAATAATGCAAACAGGGTCCCTACATCCATGAAGCCACAGGGAAACGTCTGTACTGGGAGCCATGTGCAAAACTGATTAAAAGCAAAGACTAGCTCAGCATGAGAGTGAGTTAAACTTCAGGGTCCTAGGGGAAATAGATAATCTCAACTAAAGTTTTATTAACTCAGGATTTTTATTCACATTGGTCAGTGGATAAAAATGGGTTGACTAATCATTTATGAAACAAGGGATGGGAATTTGGAAGATGAACATATGACATTATCAACCTAGAGTTACCTGGGAGTCTTATCCAAGTCCTATGAGGAAGGATTGTTCTTTGCAGTAAGTCATTTCTAAGGACACAGGAGTGACTGTTGCTCATTTCTAGAATGCAAGGCTCAGTAAAGTATACTATTGTCACATAAATAAGAGTGTTAATCAAAATTGATTGCACAAAATTAGCTAGAAAATCTGAGACTCCAGACCATGCTGTGTCAGTTTTTAACATATAATTATTTCATGAAATACAAAAATAAAACATCGGTGACAGCAATATAAGAGGCTCCATTCTACTGTTTTTTCCTTAGACAAAAAAAAAAAAAAGAAAAGAAAAGCTACTCACATTGAAATCTTAAGATCCCAAGATAAATGTTATCTGTATTTACCATGTAAGTGTTTGTAGGAGGGAGAGGGAAAGGGAGAAGGAGAGGGAGAGGGAAAGGGAGAAGGAGAGGGAGAGGCGGGGGTGAGGAGAGAGAGAGAGAGAGAGAGAGAGAGAGAGAGAGAGAGAGAGAGAAAGAGATTGAATTAATTTCTGCTTTTAGATTTCAGCCAATACAGTATACGGAAATTGAGTAAAATCATTATGTGAAGTTAAATATTGCTCTTTTATATACTATTTTATATAATATATATTATTTTTTTTAAATTAAACTTTAAATGTGATTTTTTTTTCCTGAAATATTCTAAGACAATGGCCTTGGCAGCCATAGTATTTTGAGTTGTATTTTATGCACACAACTCCCAAAAGTTTTACAAATACCATATTTCTCACTTTAATTATTATTGCATATTAAATAAACATGTTTTATGAAAATATTGTAGAACTAAATTTAAAATTAGACTTCTAGAATTAAAAATAACAATTAAAATATTATTTATACTGCTGAAAGAGACTGAACTGATGGGTGCCTTATAGAAAAAAATATCACTTTTCAAAGATCCATTCTTGAAGATCTGTTAAAAGTTTAACAGAAAATTTTCCATGACAATTTCTTCAGCATCACTGCCTTAATAATTTCACAAAATAATGTTTAATGAACACTTTATTTCTGAACATATTTTATCTTATCAAGTTTTTAGCTTTATACATAAACACATAAATTTAACATAAAAAGAAAAAGCAGTCTTGAAGATGTTAAAAGTTCTAAAAAACTTCAAGCAGTCATAAAAGTGGGCATATATAGCCCTCAAACCTCTCAGCTACTTTCAGAACATGTCTCAGCCACTCTCAGACAAGGTAAAACTACACAGATCTAATGCACCAAGACTAGGTATTCACAAAATCTCACCTACGTAGACCCATTATAAGTTATATCCAGAAATCCTCTTTCTAATAAAACAAGCAGTTAGTTGGGTCATATAATGATTTTGTGGTTCATGCTGTAAGTTGACTAAAACAAAGGAAAACATGTTGAGAGAAAATTCTTCAAATCTTTTGCACTTCTATGCTTACTCTGTACTGACAACTTTTGTTCTGAACTATCTTTTCAAGGATGTTTGTATTATGAACACTCATGGAGAGAGAGCATCTCCCTCTGGCACACAGGACAGGCTTGCTTACTGTGTTAGTAGGTAGAGAGGACATCTTCCTTCCGAGTAGAGGATAGTCATGCTTTTGTTTACTGCTGATTATAAATGATTTATGTTTCATAATCTTGGATCTCCTCTCTTGTCACACAGCCCACTGCATGTATAGATAGGTAACAACTTGCCCCCTACACACTGTTCTGTGGGAATCTTGTACTGGCACAAATGTTTACACTTTGGCAACTTCTACTATCATGAATAATAAAGTTGTTTGTCTCTGACTTAGGAGTCTTGTGTCTTTTCCCAGCTTATGTGAAACGTGGCAGACAACCTTGTTAATTGGCAAGACAGGTAGAATCTCATATCCTTCACAGTTCTTTTATTTATTTTGGGGACAAGGAGAGGTAGTAGGCTGGGGATCAAAGCCAGGGACTGGAGTATACTAGGCAAGCCCTCTCACCACTGAGCTACTTCTACAATCTCCTTTCATAATTCTTGATTAAACTATTCTATAAAGAATTGTCTGCTAACTTATGCTTTCAAATGTGCAGGAATGATGGCACTAGAGCAGATTATGCTTAGTAAAGCTAGCCAATCCCTAAAACACAAATACCAAATGTCTTCTTTGATATAATGAGAGCAACTAAGAAAGAGCAGGGAGGAAGAGCAGGAAGAAAAGATTAACATTAAACAAAGACATGAGGTGGGAGGTAAAGGGAGAGAAAAGGGAAATTGCATGGAAATGGAGGGAGACCCTCATTGTTATACAAAATTACATATAAGAGGTTGTGAGGGGAATGGGAAAAGAAACAAGGAGAGAAATGAATTACAGTAGATGGGGTAGAGGGAGAAGATGGGAGGGGAGGGGAGGGGGGATAGTAGAGGATAGGAAAGGTAGCAGAATAAAACAGTTACTAATAGGGCATTATGTAAAAATGTGGATGTGTAATCTGTATTTGGGGTAAAAATGGGAGTTCATAACCCACTTGAATCTAATGTATGAAATATGATATGTCAAGAGCTTTGTAATGTTGTGAACAACCAATAAAAAAGAAAAAAAACAAATATATGAAAAAATATTCAACTTCTCTAGTAATTAGAGAAATGCAAATCAAAACCACTCTAAGATTTCATCTCAGTCCTGTCAGAATGTTGATTATCGAGAATATGATCAATAATAAATGTTAGTGAGGATGTGGGAAAAAGGTACATTCATATATTGCTGGTAGGACCACAAATTGGTGCAACCTCTCTGGAAAGCAGTATGGAGATTCCTTAGGAAACTTGGAATAGAACCACCATTTGACCCAGATATCCTACTCCTCAGTCTATACCCAAAGGACTTAAAGTCAGCATATTATAGTGATGAAGCCACACCAATGTTCATAGCAGCTCAATTCACAATAGCTAAACTGTGGAACCAACCTAGATATCCTTCAATGGATGAATGGATAAAGAAACTGTAGTGCATATGCACATGGAATATTACTCAGAATTAAAAGAGAACAAAATTATTGAATTTGCAGGTAAATGGATGGAGTTGGAGAATATCATAATAAGTGAAGGAAGCCAATCCCCAAAAACCAAAAGCCAAATGTTTTCTCTGATAAGTCAATGCTAATTCTTATTGGGGGAGTGGCATGGGAAGAATGGAGGAACTTGATTGGGTGAAGTGGAGGAAGGGGAGAGGAGGGGCATGGGGGCAGGAAAGATAATGGACATTATTACTCTAGGTACATGTATGACTGCTCATATGGTGCTACTCTACATCATGTACAATGAGAGAAACAAAAAGTTGTGTTCCATTTGTGTACAATGAATCAAAATGCATTCTTCTATCATGTATAATTAGAACAAATATAAAGATAGTATGTTTCTTATATATTAGACTTTTTAATTGTAAAAATTGTATGTATTATCTAGACTATCTAAATTACTTGTGTATAATATCAGGCCCTATTTGTATGTATTACCTAGATGTGTAGGAGCTACATGTTTTTTGTTTGTTTGTTTGTTTGTATACGGCTGGGGTTTGAACCCAGAGCCTTGTGCATGAAAAGCAAGCACCTTATCAACTGAGCCATATATATCCCCAGCCCTAAGAGCTATAGCTTTAAGATAGAAAGATTGAACTCATTGGTTTTCAAATTGGGCTCTGAGAAGCCTAAAGGCTTTTGTCTGGTTGCAGGGCTCCCCTAAAATCACCTTCTCTGTTCAACTAGTGCATTTCTCCTTATTTTTGTAATTTTATATTCTAAGCTTGGCAAAATTTATTTTAATGAAACAGTTAAAAAATGTTTAAGACCCATCCCACTCTACTTTGGTATTCTGTGATTAAGATGGCAGTTGATAATATAGACATTGATCTATCTACCCCACTGTCCTCCGAGCTATTTCCATAACCTAAATGCACCAGTGTGTCTTTGTAGGGAATGAAAGGAGAAAAGGGATGTATTTGACAACTCAGGTCCATTGACTTTACAGAAAAAAAAAAAAAAAAACAGTTCCAAGAAAGAAGCTGATGAATCTATTCAAGAATAATCCTATGAATTTCTAAGTATGAAGAGATTCTATATTCCCAACTGATCTAATATATCATAGATCAGGACCCTGCTGGTCCTCTCCTCTGTAAGAAACATAGTATTGTTCTGATATCTCAAGAGGTAGAATCTTTGGGAGCATCCACATGCTGTCCTTAGCATGCAGATTAATCTCTTAACAGGTATGACAACCATACAGGTATCAGATAGGAAGCGAAAAAGCCAAGTAAAAACTTTTTTTAAAATGACAGTATATGCAGTGTGGACACTACCACTGACTCTGGTTTGTAAACACTTCTTGAGAATTCCTAGAGATAATAGGAAGACTCCTGGGAGAAGATGCTTGCCCTATTGGTGTGGGCTCTATTTAGCTAGGATGCATTTAAACATTATATGATTGTCTCCAAAGCACATAATGTGAATAAAGTTTTTTCTAATCTAGAAAGAAACTTACACATTCATATATTTTAAAAAAATGTGCGGGAATTTAAAATGTTTTTTTAACCGACATATTCCTATTACTCAATGGATGTGTCTGTGATAACATGTTCACCTATTCATGATAACTATTGAAATTAAAATTCTATGGAAAACACATGCTTAATGCGGAGTTTTTACAAAGAAAAACAAAAGTTCCTGCCATCCCAAAAGAAATAATTCACTAACTAGTGAATGGCACCTTATATGGAAGCATATATAAGCCATTTATTGGAACTTTAAGCAATTTCATTAAATGAATATTGTTTTCCTATGTCTCTGAGATAAAGTTTGAATATTTCAACAAGGCTAACGTATTCTTTATTTTACTCCTGCCAGCCTCTCTAGCCCTGCCATCTATTGTACCCAAAGCTCCTGGGTAGAGCCCAAACATTTTTAACAAGTCATTTGAGAGGACAAGTCATATGATCTAGATCTTGCACATACTATTTTTATTTTGTTATTAGAATGTTCACTCACCACCTTTCCTTTAACTCTCTCATCTGTGAATCCTTCAGATGTTAGTTTATATCTCACAACCTTTTATAAGAATTCTCTGATATCCCTTACGACTAAATACCAACCACCTAAATCAAAGTTAAGCTCAACCAGAGCATACTATTATTCCTCCAATCATTCTGTATATTACTGTTGATTTTTAATATATATCACTTATCAATCTCTGAATATATCTTGTTTATTTATTTATTTAATGATTTATTCCTTTTTTCTATGGGAGATAGGGTAAAAGCAAATCAATTAGTCACATAAATAGAGAATAAAAAGGGAAATTATAATTTTTTATTACATTTCTCTATTTATAAGCTCTTCTGAACTATAAAGTCCATAAGAACAAAAATCTCATCTTTCCTATTTTTAAAATTCTTTAGACAGCACAAAAGTGGATTATATAAGGATAAAATTTCTTGCATCAAACCACTCAGTCAAATACTCAGGTTACAGGAGCTATTCAGAGATTTTGGAGTTAGAATGAACCATAGATATAACACATCTAGCCTCTTAGTCCTATAAAAATTGCAATATTAGAAACAATATAGACTTTAAATCTTACCAAGCTGCAGAGAAATATAAACAGTTAACAAATATATGAAAAAAAATGTTTAATATTTCTAGCAATTAGAGAAATGCAAATTCACACTATACTAAGATTTCATCTTAATCCAGTCAGAATGGCAAATATCAAGAATATAAGCAACAATAAATGTTGGCAAGGATTTGTGAGGAAAAGTACATTCATACATTGCTGGTGGGGCTGCAAATTAGTGCAACCTATATGAAAAGCAGTGTGGAGATTCCTCAGAAAACTTGAAATGGAACCACCATTTGACGCAGTTATCCCTCTCCTTGGTTTATACACAAAGGACTTAAAATCAGTATACTACAGTGACACAGCCATATCAATGTTTACAGCAGCTCAATTCATAATAACTAAACTATGGGATCAACCTAAGTGCCCTTCAATAGATGAATGAATAAAGAATGTGGGAGATATACACAATGGAATACTACCCAGCCATAAAGAAGACTGAAATTATGACATTTGCCAGTAAGTGAATGAAACTGGAGAATGTCACGCTAAGTGAAATAAGCCAATTTCAAAAAACCAAAGGCCAAATGTTTTCTCTGATATGTAATGCTACCTCACAAAAAGGGGTGGGGTAGGGAAGAATAGAAGTACTTTGGATTATACAAAGGGGAATGAAGGAAAGAGATGGGGAATAAGAATAGAAAGAATAGTAGTATGAGTTAGACATACTTTCCTACCTGCATATAGGATTACATTACCAAGGCAATTCTACATCATGTACAACTTGAAGAATGAGAAGTTATACTTCATATATGTATAATATGTCAAAACACATTCTACTTTCATGTATAACTAATAAGACCAAATAAAAATGAAATTAAATACCACTGGGTGAGTGTTGATATCAAAAGACAGCACAGGGGTTGGGGATGGGGCTCAAGTGGTAGCATGCTTGCCTGGCATGCGTGAGGCACTGGGTTCAATCCTCAGCACCACATAAAAGTAAAATAGAGATATTGTGCCCACCTAAGAAAACTAAAAAGTAAATATTTTTTTAAAAAAAGACAGCACAGGAAAACTTGAGGTGATGGAATATTTCTGTCTATCTTTATTGTGTTCAGTTAGAGCAAGTTACATATGTGACCAAATTTACATAGAACTACACACATAAACAAGGAAATGCATGCAAAATTGATGGTGCTAAATGACCTCTATACTATTATCCCTAACTTTCTGCATATGTATCACTATTTTAAATTAAAGGGAAAGAAATAATTGCAAAAAAAATCGTACCAAGGACAGCTATTTAAAATGGACGTGTATGAGGTTTAAACACTCCCTGCCTCTCCTCTTGCTGCCCATTGCTCTTCTCTACCTTGATATGATCAAACAGATGGTGACATCAAGGGCGAGTACTAAGAACAATTTATGCACATCGTAACACGTTTATGGATATAGTATGAACAAACAAGTTTTGGAAAGAGTTGTCTATGAGGTGGAGCTTTGGAAAACGATCTCTGTGCTAAAAGTGTTTCTTCTACCTGTTTATAAGTTAGTTTTTAAGTGTCTATTGAATCATAAATAAATAAACTCAAAGTTACAATAGACAGATTTGTCTTGAGACTACAAATTTTAGCACCTCTATGGCACAAATTTGCCTTACTAAATAAACTAATAACCTTAGGGAGAGATTTATATTCCCTGTAATCCATTCTGCTAGGAAATACAATATGGATATTATTTAAATGTAAAAGATAATTACAACATATAGAATTATGTGGTGATGAGTTCTTTTGAGTCATGCATGAATTACCAATTCCCTGAAGAAGAAAAAATTTTCAGTGAGAAATTATCTCCTTATCCTGATTTACAACTAGAATTAATGTAACTCTCCTTTTCCCATAACCATTTTTTTCACCAGAAACTCTCACATTATTCTGTCTTCAAACATATCTAAACACAGAATTTCCTTTCAAAATATCAACACCAGCTCGAAAAAAACCCTTGCTGAACTACAGAGGGTATTCTACTGCCCTCTGCTGGAAGACAGCATGAGTGATCATTCATGAACCCGAGTGCCCAAATGGAAGAAATGCCCATGTTTTCTGTAATTGAAAGACTAGACATTTACCAGCCTCCAGCCAATGTACTACCAAATATGGGTGATATGAGGTAGGTAAAGTTATATAAGATAGTATAGATAGATATAAGATATAGATATATATAGCTAAGATAGATATAGTATAGATAGAAAGAAGGAGAGAGGGGAGAGAGAGAAAGAGAGAGAGAAGAAAGATTATTCAGAGTAAGCTTGGGTATCTATACTCTGTACCTATATTAGAACTATTTACAAGACTGACCTGAACTTCCACAAACCTGAAATATAGAAGTAGGATAACACTTTAAACATTATAAGCAGGGAACAAATAGGAAATGTATAAGGGAATGATCCTAAGTGAAAGTATTTGATCAAGGAGAAGAAATCTAGGTTAGAACACAGCAAATTTGTATCAAATAAAAAAAAACAAATGGATAGCAACTGAAGAGTTTATTACAACATTATAATTCTTTATTTGTATTTATTTCTCTATTCACTTATGAGTCGGTCAGGATTGTGAAGTCCATAACAGTATTTAATACAACATTCAGTAAATAATATCATTGCTCTGATTTTTAGTTCACTCATCATCAAAGTAGAAGATTTTGCTCCAACTATACAAATATAATGAGGACGACAAATAAATAGTGTGTTACTTGTGATATGGGTGCCATGTTTAATCTCATAACTTTATTTGAATCATAGATGTAATTTAAGCTCTCCAAAATGTTATGTGAAATATAGTGGCTTACAGATAGATTCTGTCCTTATTTAAAACACATTGTGCCTTCCTTTGCTCCTTCTGCACTGTTGACATTCACTTTTAAGTCTGAATGATGCTTTTTAACTCACTTAGGCTATGCTTGGGCTCGAACTCTGGCTCAGAAATATTATTTCAGTCACTAAATCGGGAGCTAACATAGTTTGAGATTCAAGCCAACTTGAGATGAAAATGGAGAGAACATAATGCTAAGTTAAACTAGCCAGACAGAAAAAAAAAACAAGGGTCAATTTTTTTTTTCTCATATGAGGATAGTAGAGCATAGTAATGAGAAAAGAGGGGAGACGATTGAATATCATAAAGATATAGGGAAGATCACTGGAATAGAAGGAGGATACCTAGAGGAAGGGAGGAGGAATGGGAAAGAGGAGGAAGTGTGGAATGAGTTTAGCAGAATTACATTATGTGCATAAATAAACATATCTTTCTGTATACATAGAAAGTGCCAATCAAAAATAAATAAACAAGTAAAGGAAGATCAGTAGATTAGAGGAAGAAGAATGGAGGAGGGTGGGGGAGGGAGGAACAGGAAATGAAATAAGTCAAATTCCAAGCATGTATGATTTTGTAAAAATGAACCCAAATACTATGTATTACTATAATACTCTAATAAACAACAACAACCAAACTTGGGTTCACATTTCAGCTTTAAGGAAAAGTCTTATAACCATTAGAGTAACACTTGCATAACAGCTCCAAGAAGGATTTCATAATTTATTATAATGAATTTATAATAATTTTATAAATGAAGAAACTGGCACAAAGAATAACTTCCATATACATAGTCACAGAATTATTAAATAGTGGAGTCAGGATTCAAGCTAAGGCTAAAGGTCCTAGAATTCTTATTTATTTGCCCTATGGTATGTCACCATCTTCCAGGAATCATGTTTTCCTAACCTATGAAATAATACCAAGGAAATCTAGCTAGTGGATTGCAGGAACATGAAATTCAGATTCTGGGACTTAGTAGGTGCTGAAAAAAAAATATGTTACTAGTATTTTGTCACTTAGCAGTTTGGTGCTTATGGAATACCTGACATTTATCCAGGTTCTAACACCAATAAACCAATCAATAAGGCTACCACAAAGGCTTTCTGTAGAATTCCTCTTTAGAGGAGAAATAAAACCCAATCTTTCCAAGATCCTTTATCTTAGCATACTAATGATGCTCAAAGAATTTAAGAGGTTGGCCCAAAAAAGCAGAAAAACTGAATCCCAGAACTGTTCCATCCTACTATTTTTCTCCTGATAGTGACTGCTGTCTGGCTAGACATGCCTGCTAAAAATTTTGTGAGGAATTCCAGACTGCCTGCTTTTTTTTTTTTTTTTTTTTTGTAAGCTCAGATGGCCTAAATCAGATCAAATCACATATATTTTTTGAAAAAGGACAGGAGAAAAATTACTACGGCATCTCCCCATTCAGTTATTAGACATCATAGCAACTGACAAAGTTTTCTCATTTCTCCTTTCACTCAGTTTTCCTTTCTTTATCATTTGTCAAAATAATTAACCTTGAATTTCCAGGATGGTCACATGTATTTAAAAGGAAGTTTCACACACACACAAAACACACACACAAAACACACACACACACACACACACACACACCACACACACACACACACACACACACACACACACCATGCCCTACTAAGAGTCTTCACTGGACCACCAGAATCTGAATTTGTTGTAATCTTTGTAAAAAGGAAACTCCCTTGGCACATCTCCTGACTTACTTGATCAACTGAATAAGTATTTCTAGAGGCAAAGCTTGAGAATTTGTACTAAATTCATACTACCCATTAAAGCATCTTAAAATTCAAGCATCTTAAAGCTATTGCCTGAAATCAGAAAACTAAGGTCAAAGACAAAGGATGGTACATTTAAGGTCAAAGACAAAGGATGGTACACCTCTGGAGCCTCCATCCCCTGGACTGCATTTGTCCTGGTTATTAGGTTTTCATTTCTGCTCTCACTCCCTCATCCAGCCCTTTTTCTCTGTGTTGGTCTTGGCCTCTGTTTCTCTTTTTCTTTTTCCCTTCTTGGTAAAGAGTCTGTTTAGCTAGAAAATGTTTATGAATTTTATATCAGAATTTATGGATATGTACAAATTTGTGCTAAAGTTTATTCATTTAAGTACATTTTTTCATTTATTAATGCATATTTATATTCCATGTCAAAATATCTTTCTAAAACCTTCAAAATCTCTACAGATGTCACTAAGCAGTCTCTCCCTGAAAGGCCAACTCATGGGGAGTAAGTCAATCACAAACAATAAGGCCATCTCAGGACTCTGAACGTCAATGGGTTTCAAGGACTCCTCTCTGGCCAGTATCTTAAGAAAATCAATCAAAGGATGATATCAAGGAAAAGCATACTTATTTTCCTCAAATAGCTCAAGTACTGCCAGAAAATCTCAGCCAAAAGAAGGACAGATTCATAGGAGATTGGGAGGCTGAGAGGACCAGGAAGGCTCATGAGAGTATGACTGACTAGCTGGGAGAAAATGAAATCCCTATGAAGCACTGGAAAAGACAGAAAAATACCCCTCTCTTCACATGTCTCATGGGTTCCCAGCTTTTCTTTCCTCTCAACTATTCATGACCAGGCTGATCAGATGAAGCACAAAGATGGCTACCTCTTCTTCTACCTAACTGAAACCATCAACCAGAGAGTCATTAGGGTGAGGTTTTTCTCCCTCACACACCCACATGTTAACCACTGGGGCAATTCCTTCATCTACCTATTTTGGACACAGACCACCCTGATTAAACTTATTTATTATAATAATTTTCATGTCCCAAAGGCATAGAATGAGTAAAAATCAACTCTTCTCATGGTAACTATTTGGAAGTAATTTAAGAACCAGAGACCAAGGGATAGATGTAGCATAGATTTCATTCCTGACTTACAGGGCATTCTTGGGCAATATGAATGTCCTTGTGTCAGTTTCAATGGTGTTAAAAGAGGAATGTTGTTTTTCCTTACAGCATATCTTCAACCCCTCCTATCTCATTAACCACTCCATAATGTTTCCTCCTGTAAAGAATATTTACATCCCTTGGTTGCCTCAATTATTTGATGTGTTTCCTCCCAAAGACCAAAATGTCATTTTCAGCTCCTTTTTATGTCTTCTGCTTCAACCTGTTTAAGTAACAAATGGGAAGGCATCATTACTATACATTACTTGTGAGCCACAAAATTATAAGACTCATTCATAGACACTCTGGTAAAATAGGTTTTATGACTTGAAATTAGAAAATTGGAGGGAGTGTCCCATTAACTTCATATCAGATTCCATGGTACTAATCAGTGTGTTCTGACTGCATGTGATACATTAATTTAAAAAAAATACACGGAACTCCTATCCCTTTAAATAATTTAATATAGAAATTCCACCACCTATCAGAAACAGTGGATTATTAATATATGCAAAATGCTTATGGAAGATTGATAGGTAAAAGATTCTGATCCTCATACCCTGATTATCAGTTTGCTACAATTTAAACAAACCTATCAGGTGAATATAAAAATTTACATAGCAATAAAGTTATACCACAGAAAATTCTTCATTTCTAAACTATCAGCTTTCCTTTTTAAAAATGAATGTTTTGGGTGTATTAAAAATATTTTTCCTTCCACAAACACAAAAAATAGCAATTTTACTAACATGTTTATTTAAGGTTCTTTTTATCTGATAATTAAAAGCATGAAAAAATGGGTACTTCATGCATATTTATACATATTTCTCTGATGTAAATATCCCTTATATCTGTATTTATTTTCCATGGCCAAATAGAATAAAATTCTCTTGAATCTTCCTTAAAGATATGAGAAAAGTCAGATTTTATGTTCATCGTCTGATTTAATGAAGAGCAAAATTTAATGTCTCAGCTCCAGATCCCTCATTTAGTTTTTTGATAAACATTAATTTAAGACTTAATGGGTGTCATACACACTATAGGTATTATAGATACACTAACAAATTTAAAAACTGAATGCCCCTTACCTCATTGAGCTTATATTCTAACTTAGGTTACCTAACTAGAAGAGGAAGATAAAGGAAACAAGAATATTTGGGCTCCAATTTTAATTTTCCAACTTATTCCATAATATTTGTTTTGATTTTCTTATGTCACAGCTTCACAGCTGTCTTTCCTATGTTAATGATATTTGATTTGGTTTGGTTTGTTTTGGTTTGGTACTGGAGATTGTTCCACCATTGAGCTACAACCTCAGTCCTTTTTATTTTATTTTATTTATTTTTTTTTTTTACCTTGAGAAAAGGTCTCTCTATGTTTATGAGGCTGGTCTCAAACTTGCAATTCTCCTGCCTCAGACTCTGGAATTGTTGGGATTACAGGTAAGTACTACTGCACCCAGCTAACCATTTTAAAAATATCTTTTATCCACCAAATTCCAGTTTTTTGAAATTTAAAAAAATATCATGTATTCAGAAAATTATGTACAGAAAAAAAATATATAAGACGCCTCTGTGGTATATACCACTGGGATAAGCCTCAAGGATCTTGAAGGAGATGGCTGTTCTATGAAACATAATGAGGAGAAATTGCTGAGTTGTGTGCTGTTGGCTCTAACTACAACTAGAGAAATCAATAATCACTTGCTTAACTGGGAAATGATTTAAGGAACAGGTAGAACTTAAGCTGATTCCCAAGTAATATTAAAAGTATGCAGAGTAAGAAAAGTCTAGAGATGGGAATCAAAATCATGAAACAGTTACAAAATTATGAGAATTATATAATAACAAATGGGGGAAATTTTCCATCAACTAAGTAAAGGACATGGAAGAACACTGAAATTCAGGCAAGGGTGCAGTGTAACAGAGCAGTCAGAGTTGCTAACTGCAGGATGCTGATTTTCTACTGTAAATGTCTCTTCAGACTAAGCATGTCCCGGCATTGTCAGCTTCTCCTGATGATCAGAAGCCTCCCTTTTCCATACCTAGTTTTAACTCCTAAAGTCTTGGAAAAGGGGAGAACCATGTGTACCTGCTAAAACTTGCCATGACCACCACTCTGGATCCTCTACCTGTATCAATTTGAAAACATCCAAAAAGGAAAGAAAAACTTTTGTTTAGACCTTCCTCTCTCAGGCTATCTAGCTTGGTCTAGCTTGAAAATGAGTCACAAAGTATTTTCATAATTCATATCAAACTTGAAAGAACAAGAAAATATATTTATATAAAATATGCATATATATGTGTGTGTGTGTAATCCCCCAAATATGTGTATGTGTGTATATACACACATACACTTATTTGGGGGATTAAACAGAGGAACTTTCATATGCTAGGCAAACACTTAGCTACATCCCTAATCCTTTTTATTTTATGTTTTAATTTTGAGACAGTGTCTCACTAAGTTGCTGAGTCTGATCTCAAAGTTGAGATCCTCCTGCCTCAGTCTCTAAAGTAGCTGGCATGCCCAGCATTAATATATATTTGATACCTTAATATAGTAAGTGCCTGGAGAAACTATCTTTTTGCAACTCTCAGAATAATATGCTCAATCAGAATAGGTTTAAAAGAAAATCCAAAATATCAGTGACTTACGTGACAAAAAAGTTTTTTTATTCCTTTCTCTCTCTTATATAAAAGATTTTGAAGACTGAAGATACAGCTCAATGGTTGAATGCTTGCCTAGCATTAGTCAAGGTTCAGGGTTGAATCATCACCACTTCAGTAATGAATAAATATTTTTTAAGTTCAAAAATTAGTCCAGAGTTGTTGATACAGTGGTTCCATTTATCAGTGGCCTATGTTTTTTCTTTCAGTTCTACCATCCAAACTTTGTCTTCCATCTTTAAAGTTTAATAGTCCAAGACTGCTGCATCATGCCTGCACTGCAACATAGATAAGAAAAAGCGAAAATACTAAATGTACCCTTCTCAATTGAGTCCATTCTCATTGAACAGCCTTCCAGAAGCTTGACATTTATAGTTCACTGGTCAAATAACTTTATGACCATCAGAGACTGGGAAAGATAACCTTTTGGAAAAACTTATTCCCAGTAAAACTGAGCTCACTAAGGATAATAATAAACCACATTTTAAATTCTCAGCATAAAGTCTTTACAAACAGGAACAGAACAAAGTGAACAATGGTGAGAGAGTTGATAGAACAGGATCTAAATATTTCCCCCAAGATTAGTCAAGAAATCAAAGCAAGAATCAGCTATCAGGACTGCAAATTTTCTCCTGCCTTTTAAGTTGCTGAAGTGTATTATCATATACTTTGCTACAGATTATCTAAATATTAACATTCTATCTCATTTCTTTTTATATCCATTTAAGGATCAATTATAGACATCATGCTCCTTTGCCCCCAAAGATTTCACTATATATTTCCTAAATGCAAAAATACAGTTTGCAAAATAATTTACTATTACTAAAATACTACTTATAATCTAAAACCTTATTTATATTTATTCCACTTATACCAATAGCATCTTTTATTGAAAAAAATCAGATTATGTCTTGCATAATTTTTTTGGAGGGGGGTTACTAGGTATTGAAGCCAGGAGTGCTTTACCAGTAGCTACATTACCATTCCTTTTATTTTGAGACAGGATCTCAGTAAGTTGCTGAGGCTAGCTCAGAACTTGAAATCCTCCTGCCTCAGCTTCCTGAGCCACTGGGATTACACCATGCCAAACTCAGTTATTATATCTCTTTAACCTTCTACAATATGAAAGTTTTAAGCCTTTATGTTATTGACAGCTATTTTGTAGTATATCTCTCAAATTAACATTAGCCCTGTATTCCCTACCCACAAGGGGAGAAAAGAGTTACTTTATAGTGCAAATACATAGCAGACACCATTAAAACCAAGCAATCAATGTTAATATCATCAAACAAAAGCTCAAACTGACATATTTGCCTTTTTTATTTTTATTTTTTAAAGCGCTCTTCACATTTTTATTATCTCTGTCATTTTCTTTTTTTTCTTTTTTTTAATATTTATTTTTTAGTTGTAGTTGGACACAATACCTTTATTTTTATTTATTTATTTTTATGTGGTGCTGAGGATTGAACCCAGGGCCTTGCACATGCTAGGTGAGCACTCTACCACTGAGCCACAACCCAAACCCCTTTGCCTCTTTATATGATTCAATATTCCTTTCAGAAATGCTTAACTAAGGGGAGGGGGTATGGGGTAGGAATGATGGTAGAATGAATTGGATATTATTGTCCTTCGTGCATATATGATTACATGATAGGTGTAACTCTACATCATGTACAACCAGAAGAATGAGAAGTTATACTCCATTTATGTATGATGTGCTAAAATGCATTCTACTGGCATGTATAACTAGTTAGAACAAATTTAAAAATTTAAAATCATAACTAAATCTAATTTCATTTTTTATTTTTCATACTTTGCTAAAACCATTCAAGTAAAAAGCCTTCTTTTCAACTGTTTTCTTTGTCTATCTTTTAAAATTGAGTGATGAACCATGTGCAATTCTAACAGAAGTAGTGGTTGAACCACCTTATTTAAGAAGAAAAAGTAGGCCCTAATCTCCATCGTGTGGGATTAGGCCCCAACTTCCTTAATAAAATTCCTATAGCACAAGAATTAAATTCAAGAATTAATAAATGGGATAGATTTAAACTAAAAAGTTTCTTCTGAGAAAAATAAACAATCTGTGAGGTGAATTGAAAGCTACAGAATGGGAGAATCTTTACCACTAGCACATCAGATAGAGCACTAATCTCTAGGGTATATAAAGAACACAAAAAACTAAAGCTAAAAACCAAAAAAAAAAAAAAACAGTAACCCAATCAATAAATGGGTCAGGGACCTGAACAGATGCTTTTCAGAAGATGATACACAATTAATCAACAAATATAAGGAAAAAATATTCATCATCACTAGCAATTAGAGAAATGAGTTGTGTCTCAGCAGTAGAGCACTCATCTAGCACGTTCGAGGCCCTGGGTTCGATCCTCAAGCACCACATAAAAAATAAAATAAAGGTATTCTTCCCAACTACAACTAAAAATAAAGCATTTTTTAAAAATCTACTCTAAGATTTCATCTCACTCCAGTCAGAATGGCAGCTATTATGTATACAAACAACAATAAGTGTTGGAGAGGATATGGGGATAAAGGTACACTCATACACTGCTAGTGGGACTGCAAATTGGTGCAGCCAATATGGAAAGCAGTATGGAGATTCCTTGGAAAATTGGGAATGGAACCACCACATGACCCAGCTATCCCTCTCCTTGGTCTATACCCGAAGGACTTAAAAACATCATACTACAGAGACACAGCCACATCAATGTTTATAGCAGCACAATTCACAACAGCTAAACTGTGGAACCAACCTAGATGCCCTTCAATAAATGAATGGATAAAAAATATATGGTATATATACACAAGGGAATATTACTCAGCAATAAAAGGGAATAAAATCATGGCATTTGCAGGTAAATGGATGGAGTTAGTAAAGATAATGCTAAGTGAAGTTAGCCAATCCCAAAAAAACAAATGGTGAATGTTTTCTCTGATAAAAGGAGGCTAATTCATAGTGGGATAGGAAGGGGGAGCATGGGAGGAATGGACGAAGTCTAGATAGGGTAGAGGGGTGGGAGAGAAAGGAAGGGGGCATGGGATTAGAAATGATGGTGGAATGTGATGGACATCATTATCCAAAGTACATGTATGAAGACACAAATTGGTGTGAATATACTTAAGTATACAAACAGAGATACAAAAAATTTGTGCTCTATATGTGTAATATGAATTTTAATCCCTTCTATTGTCATATATAAATAAAAAAAGATTAATAAAGAAACAGATAAAAAGTGTTTTCAAGAGAAAGATCAGTGCTACAAAGAGAATGATTCATGTCAGGTATGTTTTCCACTCATTATCACATCTGAGGTTTCGGGCTTCCCTAATTTCCTTCATTATATCTAGCCAGTTAGGTTCTCATTATTTTATATATATGTAAATGTAAACCCAAACTTTGAGTAGCTGAAGAGGAAATTTATTTCCCAGCCAATGTTGCAAATTTTTGAAAAAGATGATATTGCTCACTGTATTAATTTTTTAAAGAAGTTCCTAAAGTTGGATTTTTAACTGTTTCTTAAAATGAAATTTCTGTCTCTTTCCCCACAAATGCCCAAAGCATACTATTGCTATTATTTGCATAGAAAATAAAAGCTAAAATTTTCCCATTGTCTAATACTAAAATGTGCCAAAATTCAAAATTTCAGAGTCCTATGAAGTCTCATTTCTTATAAAACCCAAGATATATGGTAAGGAAAAGAAACATTTTTATCAGCATTTGTTATTTATCTTCCTTCAACATATTTCATTCATTTTGTTTCACTATATATCAGGGATTAATCTAGAATTCTGGTTTCAAGAGATCTCATTTACACAGTTTTGAAAATATGATTTTAACACAACTTATTTGTAACTTCAAATTCTATAGGCAGAAAATGTCAACAGCTTCTAATAATGTCCTTTTAAAGATTCCATGAGTAATGATCCAGTGACAGGGACAGGTAAATCCACTGGGAAAAAAGTCAAAGAGGTGAAAACAAACATAAATCAGCAAGCGGAAACAGAGCCAGACTTGTTTTAAAAATAGTGTAGACTACTCCCTAATGACAAGTGATTCCTCTCACTCACTACGTAGATCAAGATGTCTCTTCACCATGCCATTCTGCCCGTTTCTCTGCTTTAAGATCATGACCAACGTCTCCTGTTAGTTCAACTAAATGAAGCCTCCAGAAATTATCCTACTAAATAAGTAGAAAATATTTCTTAACATAGTTGTAATGAACTACATATCAAATTTTATACATATCAAATTTTATACCAAGACTTTACAATTACTATAAACTATTATATTAAAGTAATTAAGCATTAATACTAAAGCAAAGGTGGTGTTGTTGCTGCTTTTTTAATCACCTGGCTGTACTTGATATATGAGTGAATTTCTCCTCTGAACACAGCATATTTGGCTATATCAAGAAGCTAATTAATCCATAATTCTATGCACATTCCTGGTCATGCAAAGAAATAAATAATGGTTTGTTTTCTTGTTTTTCTTTTTAAATCTCCCACTGAATGAGATTATTGGTAGGCTAAAGAAAACAACAACAACAACAACACTATTCCTTCCCATATCCAGAAAGACCTCCTTGAAGGAAGGGCCTCTGGTTGAAGCCCCTGCTGACTCTGGTGGCTCCCTGCTGGGAGCTCATGAAGGCTTCAGGTCCTGTGTTCAGGTGAGTCAAGTTGAATTCAATTCACCTTGAATCATTTCATTAGTTTTAGAACTTTGCCTTTGAATATAACTAAGGGAAAACATCTATCAGCCAAATACATTTCAATAGCATTAACATTGTTTTTCAACTGCAGTTTGGAAGGGATTTCTTGATACTGTCACAGTATCTGCCTCCCTCCCCCCCCCCCTCTCTCTCTCTCTTCTCTTCTCTTCTCTTCTCTTCTCTTCTCTTCTCTTCTCTTCTCTCTCCTCTGCTTCCTTTCAGTTCCAGGGATACATCCACCTTCTTGAACAATCATTCATTCTGTGTTTGAGATTGTGATTAAGGTCCTGCTCTGAGTAGTACTGGCTTTTTCTCCATCCATTTCTTTTAGACTAGATCAGACATCTTCATGTACAATTGGATTTCAAACTCCCATGCATTGCCTCACTAATTAAATACATGCTCCCACAAGACATATATTCTCATCTCCAGATTCTACGATGCTGGTACAGGGCATGAGTTAATACATCTAACATATGCACTCAGACCATTGCCTAGCACAGAGAAATAATAAATGGTAGTAATTATTTTCACAACATAACATACTCACCACACATGGTGGCACATGCCTATAATCCCAATGGTTCAGGAGGTCGAAGCAGGAGGATCACAAGTTCAAAGCCAGCCTCAGCAACTTAGCGAGACCCTGTCTCAAAATAAAAACTAAAAAGGACTGGGGAAAAAAAATAATAAAAATAAAAATAAAAAGGACTGGGGATCTGGCTCAGTGTTAACTATCCCTGGGTTCAATCCCTTGCACCAAAACAAAACAAAAAAATAAATAAATAAATAAGGTGTTCAAAACAATAAGGCATATAAATAGGTGTTTGTGTACTAATGCATAATTCATTCATGTATTTTGTTTTAATGGTTGAGATATTTTCTCCCATGTTTAAGTTATACTGATGAGAGACACATTTAATGCTGCACTAAATGAAAAGAAATATAGAATTCAGTTTTCTACTACATGCAGTTTAATAAATTCACAAAGTACCATCATGGTAAATTTACACAGGAGTACAATCAAATGCTGTACTTCATTATTTATACATTTTCATTTTTTGAAGAAAGAGGAGATATTTCAGCAATCATCACATTTAAGAGAGTCTGTGGGGTTTGGGGGGTTTTGTTTTTGTTTTTGAGGTAAGCTCTTATTATGTTACCCAGGCTGACTTGAAGCTCCTGAGCTGAAGTTATCTTCTCACTTCAGCCTCCCAGGTGCTAGTATTACAAGTGTGCACCACTGCACCCAGTTCAAAAGTCTAAAATTTCAATGTCTGTATATTAAGATATATGCTTGTGTCCTTGAATGATTTTAATCAATAGTCCTGAGAAATTAAAGAGAACGATAAGAAGGGTAACTAAATTTCAGAAGCTAATTTGATGGAAGGGAGAAGCTTAAAATTAGAAAGTGGGACAACAGAAATTTTGTCCCAACCCAGCCACTGTGATTCAGGCAAGTTACTTCACTTTTTGTATACTTACTCCCTCCTCTATAAAATGATGAGCCTGTCATAATAATTCATTATGTTCCTTGCAGTTCTTATGTTGAGCTTCTAAACTTATTACACAAAACATTTACAATCGATTGTTCAGCCCAATTCTGCTTTCTAACAGTTGAGTAAATTTAGTTGAATCCTACTTACATTGTATAATATTATATATATTCAATTTATGTTAAAATATGAATCACATTACTCTAAAGTTACATTACATGATTTTTTCTTTTGGATATTTTAGGAAAAAAATAAATTAACAGTACTAAGTCTTCTCTCATTGTGCATCCTAGATTTATTTGAGGATTATGACTTAAGATCGCTTTAAAAAAATATGAAGTTGTCTTAGCAACTTAGCAAGACCCTATCTCAAAATGAAAAAAAAAAGTTAAAAAGGGCTAGGATTGTGACTCAGTTGTTTATCACTCCTTGGTTAAATCTCTGGTACCAAAAACAAAGAAAAGAAGAAAAGAAAATTATGAAGTTACTCCCCAGTATTCTTTCTTCCCATGTTATATTGGTTCACTATAATTATAGATAATGGTGAAATTCATTGTTACATATTTGTACATGCACACAATATACCAATATTACTTGGTCAGTATCATTCCCTTTATTGTCCTTTACTCTTCCTTTTCCCCGCCATTGTCCTTTTCCTCTACTCTACAGATCTCCCTTGGATTTTCATGAGATCACCTACCACATTTCTTTTCCTTTTTCCTTGTTAGCTTCCATATATGAGAGAAAAAAATGACCCTTCACTTTCTGAGCTTGGCTTATTTCACTTAATGTGATGTTCCCAAGTTCCATTCACTTTCCTGCAAATGACATAATTTTACTCATTGTTATGGCCGAGTAGAATCCCATTGTGTTCATATACCTCTTTTTCTTTATTCATTCATTGATGGACACTTATGTTGGTTCTATAGTTGGCTGTTGTGAATTGTGCTGCTATGAACACGTGTATGCATGCATCGCTATACCAAATGTGCTTTCTTAATGACTGGTGTTGGCTAGGGAAGGTTGGACAAACATACCCTAAACCAGGGTTTCTCAAACTTAGCAGAGCTGTCAGGTTGTTAATTCTTTGTTGTGGAAGTTACCTTACCCATCCTTTGATGTTTGGCAGCATCCCTTGCCTCTACTCTCTAGAAGCCAGCACCACTACCACCTCTTGCCCATTTGTGACAACTGGAAAATATCTCCAGACATTTCCAAATACCTTCAGGTGATCAAGATCCCCGCACCCACACTGAAGACTACTGTCTAGATGAAAAGTCAACAGATTAACACAGTTCCATTTTCTTTCTTTTCTTCCAATTTTTATATTTTGTTTGCTTGTTTGTCTTTTTTTCCTCCGTTTTATTTATTTTTCTCCTCCTTCTATTATTCTACTATTTTACTGTCTCTGTTAATGTGAATTATTTTTGCCCTTTTCCAAACCACTAACTCATGGAAATCAAACAAAATCCGACTCTGTTTCTTGATAAATGCCCATGGTTATAAGGCTAAGATAGCAGATTTGAAATAAAGTTTTGGCTGAAATACCCCATATACATCCATTACTGACTCTACCGCCAACTTTGGGACATTGATTAATTTCTTCCAGGCTTTGCTTCCTCATTTGAGAAACTGAAGTATTCATGCCCTTTTTGTGGAATTTGTGGTTAAAGCTGGGGATGCAGTTTCTTGAGTGAGCACAAACTTAGTATGTATGAGGCCTTGAGTTCAATTCCCAGCATATCTCACACACACACACACACACACACACACACACACACACAGTGAAAATTAAATTAAACAAGATAAAGTACTTAACTATGCTTGGCTTAGGGCACAAAACAAGGTACAGTCTCAATAAGTTGCCGCTATTATTTAATGGTGTTAGGTTACTAGAGGGAAGGAAGCTATACTTTAATCACAGGAAAGAGATTTTAAGGGTAGCATGAACCATAATAGAAATTAAAGCATCATTATTAATTGCTATTAAAGCAGGAAGAATCTAATCAGGCTAAAGAAAATAAATATGGAGTAAAAAGAGATAATGCTATTAACTCTTTGTTTCTGTTGGCACAATTAATTCCCAAATTGATAGTTTTACAGAAGTGTCTGATAACTGTTTTACATAGAAACTAATGTATTTTTTCAAGTATGAGTTGGTGGTACTAGAGTATATTAAGAATCACTCCAAAAGAAATGACTTCCTTCTTCTATTGGAGACAATAGAATAACTCACCAGATGATAATACTTGTATAAAAATTTTAAGACACTCTGATTTTAAAAGACCACAGTTGGCAGAAGACCTCTGGCCTCTCTTTCTATTCAGGGTCTTTTTTTTTAATTTAAGTTGCTTGGGAACAAGGTTACTTTGGAGCCAACACCATCAGCCTGTCTAAAATCATGTTTCTTATTTACTAGTACTGTCCCCATCTCTAGAATTAAAATGAAAAATACTTGCAAAAATAACACCAACATGAGGAAGACCCATTGCTCAAAGATACTAGGTTATGAATTAGCCATTGTCAACCTTTCATTACAGGTTTGTGAGAATGAGAAAAATTTCTAGAGTTAAGTTGTAAATCTTGAGACATCTCCAAGTAGCTAATAGTTTGCTGCCTGATCCAGCTCTTTCTGTGAGCTCTATTTCCACAGAAAAAAGGGCTTAGGAAAGCTGTCATTCAATGTGAAGAAACATTCAATCACAGAATCTGGCCAGTGGAATCTGAGAACCAAAGAGTTAAAAACACCAGCAAAGGCTAAGATAGTATATTTGAGTCCAGATCAAGGTGAGCCTCCTCATCAGCTCACAACCAAACATATTTCACGTTCCTTGGACCAAAAGCCACAAAGGTGATAAGATATATGGCCCTGGAGATAGGGACCAACTAGCAAGTGGTATCAAGATTTAGAAATTCTCAGGGTGAGAATTTATGGGAGAAAGACAATACTGGCATAGTATGCAAAAAGTCCTCCTAAAAAATGAAGAACCTGGAATCTCTGAATTTATTATGGAACAGGAGGCTCTTCCTCTCCCACACATACACATACAAATAATTTACTAGTCACAAATCCTGATTTTTATTAAAAGGAAAAAAAAGACTTCTAAGCAAAAAAGTAAAATTTGTGGGAACTGGAGCACCTAAGCACTAGATAGAATGTGGTGAATTACTTAAGGTTTTAAGTTAGAAACTATAATACCACTTAATGTAGTTTCATGGTCAAGGTCTAAAACACATTTCATCCTATAATGTTTCATTTACTTGGTTAAGACAGCATATTTCTTATGAAAACTTTTTCTTCCGAATTTATCTTTCTATATGTGTAATGCATTAAAAAAAATTAGGCACTTGAGAAATATGTTAAAAGAACAGGGCTAAGCCACGGGTGGTGTCCCATGCTTATAATCTCAGCTACTCTGTTAGATCATGAGTTGGAGGTCAATCTAAGCAACTTAGTGAGATCCCATCACAACAATAAAAAGAACTATGGGTGTAGTTTAGTGGTAGAGCACTTAGCCTAGCATGACCTAGACTCTGGGCTCCATCCAAAGCACCACTGAAACATGAGTGGTTGGGGGGGCGGGGGTGGGAAAGAATGAGCCTCAAGTAGGCATCAGAAGCTAGAAATATGACCTGACAGAAATTATATCTGAAATATGACCTAATTGAAATCTCAATTTCAACTCATTGGAAGCTTTCAGAAAGTTTTCATGCTGAAAGCTTAATACTTCACATATTGACTCAAATTCTCAAAGCAACCAGTAGGAGAGGATGAAAAACAGACTGGGCCTATGCTTAGTGGAGTCTAAAAATGGTTTTTACTCCTTGTTTAGGCTGTGATGATGGGGTTAATAAAATGGTTTGTAAAACACCAGGAAAAGAACATTTTTATACTTTCTTTATAAATACTAGTGAAAGTTTTATGAAGAATCTTGACATTCCTCCGCAATTAAGGAAATTGGAAAGGATTCCCACTCTGTTAGTCATGTGCTTAAATTCAAATCACTCAAAGATTTTTGAAACTCCCTCAAAGAAGTCTGGTTTTGAGTGTGATCATTGGATAAATCTTCTGCAAAGGATTTATGTCTTTCAGAGATCAAACAAATGTCCCTCAAGAATCTCCCTTGAAAATGAAAACCTTAAAGGTCCTTCATCCATGTCCTAAATAAATAAATGTTCTTTTCTTCATTCTAGGCAGCAATCCACAGGAATCTTATTAAATATGGAAAAAAAGTGACAATGACAAAAGCAAAACAATCGGAAACTGATAGACCAACAAAGCTAGTGAGTATAATTACTGTGATGTTATTTCTACAAATAGGAATCAGATAACATGCAATACTTGGAAGCATGGGCTCAGTAAATGTGTACAATTCCCCAATCCAATAAGACTTATACAGATGCAGAAATAATGGAATCTTCCACATATATTGCTCAATTTGTAGCAGCAATTAATCGGAGGCATTCACAATGCGGTATCAAGTTGAGCACCTCTAGTAAGTAGAATCCCAATGTCTTAGTGTGGGTAGGACCACCAGCCCACAGCTAGACAGATAGACTTCCTGCCCAGCATTACCCTATCCTTTACAGAGGTTACCCAGGCTCCGCTTTTATCCTCCAGGGACTGGCAGTTCACCACAATCAAGTCTGCTTTTCCAATACTTCAAATTTTTATTCTCATACTGAGTTAAATCTGCCTTCTGGTAACATCTCTCTTTATCTTATTTTGTATCTTTAGAGCAAAAGAGAATTATTTCACCTAAAATACTTTGAGCACTTTTAGACCAGCTACTTCACTATGCACTGGCAGTTTAGTTGTGAACAAGACAGGTAACTTTTTCCTCAGTCTACTACTCCTTCCCCAAGACCCCCTCCAGTGCTAGCAAACAGCATTCACATGCCCAAGTTCCCATTCCGCTTTTTTTCAACTCTTTCTCCCCTGGAATGCCTTTAATGATTTTGTTGAATCTGGCTACTATCTTTTAAAGAATTGTTTTTATCAATGACAGTCTTAAATCAACCCATCCTGACTGGATAGAACACCTGAAGTACAGTTGGACCAGCACAGAAAAATGCAAGATTACAATTTCCACATATCTGAACCAGGTTTTCTACTTCAACCTGGAATTTCACTTAGTAAAAGGGTTTATTCATCTGAATAATTTGTTATTCATTATATTTATATGGTTATTATGTTTAAGATATCATAAGGACCATTACTAGTAAAAAAAATTGGGCTTTTTTTTTTTTTTTTTTTGTACCAGGGATTAAATCCAAGGGCACATAACCATTGAGAAGGAGGCACATTCCCAGC
Source organism: Callospermophilus lateralis (assembly GCF_048772815.1). Classification (NCBI taxonomy): domain Eukaryota; kingdom Metazoa; phylum Chordata; class Mammalia; order Rodentia; family Sciuridae; genus Callospermophilus; species Callospermophilus lateralis. The sequence continues at coordinate 104,797,314 of NC_135310.1, read as the reverse complement.
CTTTTTTTAATATTTTATTTTGAGACAGGGTCTCACTAAATTGCTCAGGGCCTCACTAAGTTGCTGAGGCTGGCTTTAAACTCATTATCCTCCTGCCTCAGTTTCTTGAGTCATGGGATTATGGCGTGCCTCACGATGCGCAGTAAAACTGGGCATTTTTCATTTCTTTTCTTGACAGTCCATGAGCCACCTTGCTCATATTTTTGAGACTTTTAGTTTTGTTTTATTACAGATTTTAGGATTTGACCTTGAGTATTAGTTGGTCAAAATATTTTTTTTAATTTTCATCCTGTAATCCAATTTAGACATTGTTCTCTCCAATGTTTAGCACCTGAAATATAATGAACATGCCTTTTAATTCTTTTTCCAAGTCGACAATTTTGTAAGCAATATTAGAAAGAATAAGACTAAGACAAAGTTCTATGGCCAATGAGCTATTAAAACTACTGACTCAAATTGTTTCTCATTAATGATCAAACTCATTGGGATAGAACTATTCAAATAGTTACAAATCTAAGATAGAAATGGTATATATAGCTGGGCGTGTTGGCTCTTGCCTGTAATCCAGCAACTTGGGAGACAGAGGCAGAAGGATCACAAGTTGGAAACTAGCCTTGGCAACTTAATGAGACCCTATTTCAAAATTAAAAAAAAAAAAAAAGGTCTGGGGTCTGGGGATGTAGTTCAGCAGTAAAGTACTCCTGGATTTAATTCCCTGTGCCCCCCACAAAAAAAGTACAAGAAAAAATAGTGTATACAATATTCTGAGCACTTTCTTTATACTTAAGACTGTGTATATATTCCATAAAAGGAATATGTTTTATATAAATAAATCGAGGCTCAGGGAAGTTAACCATTATCCTATGACCAAGAGGATAAGTGGCAGATTTCAAATTCACACACATCTGTCCTGCTCCAGATTTCATGTCCTTCATTAAAAGGGGGATTACATCCAAATACCATATCATCAAACAAACTCAGATAAGAGAGCCAAAAAGAAAACTTCAAAATGTTTTCATGAGGTCCAGAGACACTGTGTCTCCAATACTCAGCATATAAATTTATAACAAAAGGAAAGAACACGTGGAATGGTTCCTATAGATCTCTTCTTTTCCTTCCAGAGTTCATATCGATGTTAGTGACACATTGACAACCTAAGCTACCGTTTTTCTGGGGAAGACTTTAGGTGAAATTTCTTTTTTTTTTTTAAAGATAGAATGAGAGAGAGAGAGAGAGGGAGAGAGTGAGAGAGAGAGGGAGAGAGAGAGAGGGAGAGAGAGAGAGAGAATTTTTTAATATTTATTTTTTAGTTTTCGGCAGACACAACATCTTTATTTGTATGTGGTGCTGAGGATCGAACCCCGGCCGCACACATGCCAGGCAAGCGCGCTACCCCTTGAGCCATATCCCCAGCCCTCTAGGTGAAATTTCTAATATCTACTATCTATTTCTCCCCTTCTGAAAAATGAAGTATTATTCAGTCTTTAGTGTTGAACATTGCTTACATTCTGCACACTTCATCAAATACCACTGCCCATGATTTCAAGATCAAACTTTTAATATGCTAAGACATAATTTTTCTAGATTTAGATTTTTTTTCAAAGTACGTAATGAAATACAAACTATTAAAAATAATATCCTCTTCCCTCAAGCTCTATGCTTTGGTCTGGATATTTGTGTCCCCCCAAAATTCTTACATTAAAATCTAAACCTGAACATATATTAAGAGATGGGGCCTTTGGAAGGTAACTATATCCCAAGGAATTAGAACATTTATAAAAGAGATTCAAGGGACCTTATTTGCCCTCTTTGCCCTTCTACTATCTGAGGAAATACAGCAGATGTCATCTACGAGGAAGGAGACCTCACCAAACACTAAATCTGCTGGCATCGTGTTCTTGAACATTGAAGCCCCTGGAACTGTCTGCAATACATTTCTGTTGTTTAAGTGGAAGATATTTTGTGTTGGGGAAGGTTGGCTATGAATAAGAAATTACAATAACTGCAAACAACAAAAAAGGAGAGGAAAAAAGAAATAGAAAATGGTCCAAAGAACAACATAAAAACTCTAAAATTGAGGGGGGGAAATGTACCTCAGAGGCAAAGCATGTGCAAGGCCCTGGGTCCAATCTCCCAGTACCACAAAAAATAAAGTATAAAAAACAAAAATTTAAAAGTTTTTTTTTTTTTTTTACATTCTTCCCTAATAGCAGCATAATTAAAAGGAATGAATGGCCATCTTTCTTCTACCTAAACTGGAAGGTATTGCAAATCTGTCAAGTATTTGGTTAAAGCAGCCCAATCAGACTGAGACACTATATTCTTATCCTTTCATTGTTTACTTTATTCTAAGGTCATATTACTAAAAATTCTTTTGTGATCAATATTTATCAAAAAATCGGGGACAATTCTGTTAAACTCTTCCACCACAGGGTCTCAAGGAGCTAAGATTTTGCTGCCACAACTTCAGAAAAAAAATTTATTTAAAACTTTTCATTAATTACCAATTGATACTTTCATAAATGTCATTTATATTCATGAATGTCAACTTTAAGGAAGAGATTTAAATTCTCATTTTATAAATAATAAAACTGTTACCAAAAAAAAAAGGCCAAAGGACTTGTCCAAGGAAACATAGCTCATAACTGAAGGGGGAAAAAAAAACTGTCTTACACTAAAAAATAAATAAATAAAGTCATAAAATAAGCATTATTCTCTATTTTTATCAAAGTGCATAAATGTGAATTTTAGGAAGTAGTTCCAATGTGATGCTAATTTCTCCCAAATGTCCCTTTACTTATAAAATACTTCAGCTCTGATGTTTTACATTGTATGTGTTTATTCATGCTTTAAAGGTTATATTTCTGCTCTGCATCTTTCCAAGCCTTTATTTGCAAATTTTTTTTTTTTACTCACAGATATGTACTGGTCTATTGGTTGCCTTTTGAAACAGAATTGTTTAGTGTTCTCACCCTTCAAGATCACTCCTTCTTAAAGCAATAACATGCAAAATGTCCACAATGGTGGAAGCACCTGTCCTCTTGCATTAGTCATGGCAGAGGAGACACACCTCTCCCATATTTTGTGAAATATCCTTGGTACCAAAAACCACTGTTCTTTGGCTGTTTGCATCATTTATTCCAGCCCTCCATCTTATATTCTTTAACCCCTTTATCTACAGGAGATAAAAACTGAAAAGTATCCCATTGGCCACTTGGCACCCTCACAATTAATAGAAAAGTCATCAAAATATTTAATAAAATTTTTATTTCTTCTCATAAGTTCAAGAGAACATAATTTTCTCTTGAACAATTATTATTGTCACACTTACAGGCACTCTGAAAATTCATAAATATAGCATTGATTAATATTATGATTAAAATATAAAATTTTTCTATTTGGTATTGGCCTCAATCTATATAATCATGAAGAATTAATCTAGAGATAATTTTACCTGTAATTAATTTATTAAATATTGTTATGCAAGTATTAATTGTTCCTATATTTGTTTTGAAAATCACTCAAACCTATTAGTATCAAACCCCTATAGAGCTGAGGGCAAGGTGCTTGTCATTTCACCCACTCAACAGCAAGTTTTTTAAACTGATGTTAAAATATATAACAGCCAGGCATGGTTGCGCACACTTGTAAACCCAGTGGCCTGGGAGGCTGAGGCAGAAAGATCACAAGTTTGAGGCCAGCCTCAGCAACTTAGAAAGCCTTAAGCAACCCTGTCTCAAAATTTAAAAAATAAATTAAAAGGGCTGGAAATGTGGCTCAATGGTTAAGCACCTCTGAGTTCAACCTCTGAGATATATATATATATATATATATATATATATATATATATATATATATATATATATATATATATCTCACATATACACATACATATACACATGCACACACACATATATATATATTTGTTTTATATATATATAAAATACAAAATATATTATATATATACATATATATGTATGTGTGTGTATATATATATACATATATATATATATAAACAAAGATTCTGTCACAATAAAAAGTAGAGTAGTAACATCTTATTGACCAACCCTACGAACATTAATGCTTCTGATGGGTAAGGGCAGAACAATATTGGAGTTAAATTGGAATAAGTCAGTGCTTTTCTCTCCCTTTTTTTTCTTTTTGCCTATTTATAAGTCCAGGGCAAAAAATGACCCTGAAAAATCTTAATAATCTATAATTACTGTTTTCCTAACTTCAGAAGGAAGGAACAAAGGCAGCATCATGATACTGTGGGAAAAGTACTGAGTATCTGTTTAGAAGACCTAAGTTGCGGGTAGAGAGAGAAGATGGGAGGGGAGGGGAGAGGGGATAGTAGAGGATAGGAAAGGTAGCAGAATACAACAGTTACCAGTATGGCATCATGTAAAAATGTGGATGTGTAACCCATGTGATTCTGCAATCTGTACTTGGGGTAAAAAAGGGAGTTCATAACTCACTTGAAGCTAATGTATGCTAATGTATGAAATATGATATGTCAAGAGCTTTGTAAGGTTTTGAACAACCAAGAAAAAAAAAAAAAAAGAAAAAAAAAAAGACCTAAGTTGGGGCTCCTAACCTCCAGTTTCTAGCCAGAAACAAATGCAAGTTCCTAGCCTAGAAACCTCCACTTTCCTGAAACCCAACTCAGTGTTTTGATAAGATGTTGTTTATAAAGCTGTTTACAAAGAAATTGCATTGCATATTATTTCTTTCACGAGTGTTATTTTAATCACAATCCTTCCTATTTCATAGATCAGTACAGTGAGCTTCAGTCTATTAAATACATTTTCCCATTATCTAGGATGAAAAGAGTCAGGGCCCAAGTTAGTGCTTCTAAGTCGTAGCTTTTCCTACTTTCTTACCTTTGTGTTTGGGAAGATGGAAAAGGGAAAACCGGGGAGACTATGCAATAGAGGAAAAAGAAAAAATGGTCCATCAGTATGTACAAAGGGAAATGGCCATAGATGCCAAGACAAGAAGAGTGAACGGAAATTAAAGAGATTCAAATAATTCATAATTATACTTTTAAAAGAAAAAAGGAATGAAAGTGCTAAAAGTTAACTGCGATTTAATGTAATCATATTTTTGCTAACCTTATAGAAAATCATAAACCGACTCCAAAAGCTGCCAGCAGAGGGCTCCATGCTAGGTGGATTTGCTTTCGCTTTTTGGTTCCTACATTTATTGGACAATATTCCGTCTGACATTGAAAAAAAAAAAAAGGAGGGTATTATCAACTTTCTGCTGTTATAAACGAAAATAAATATGGATGAAAGGGGTAAATACAGTTATAACTATCAAAGATGTCTCAAGCTCTTCCGCTAGGTGAGCGAGCCTGTGCGTGCCCTGAAAAAGAAATTGGAGCGTAAGGCAAGGAGAAATCGCGGTGAAAATGCATATCGTCGTCTTTAACTTCCTTTCGAAGTTAAAGACGATTGCATTTACTGTGAACTTGCGTGAATCTTTTTCTACGTCACGTGAATGCGTGTTAATACCGAAATGTAATAGAATGGCACAGCAAGAGAGACCTGTCCAAGTCAGAAGAAATTATCTCAGTAGAGATTGAACTTTTATTTGTAAATTTTTTAGATATTTGAATTTTTCACATGTTGAAACATGTGAAAATTAGTAGATGCAATAACGAATGAACTTTTGACATACTCGTGGTAATAACGGGTTTTAAAAGCCGGGAAAAAAAAATCACCGAAAAAGAAATGAGCGACCTTTCAGAGTTTGCGTCTATAAAATCCCGACAGAGGGCGATGTTGCCCGTTCAATGACTTAGGGAACGCACCCGGGGAACGGTTTTCCTTGAAATTTCTAGGATTTTTTGAATAATGCCCACGTCAAAAAATTAACTAGGACTTTTATTATCGATATGTATTACTTTGAGTGATTCTACATATATGTGTATGACTGTATATAATTTTAGGTTTGTGTTTCGTTCTTAATAAAATTGGATTTATTCTTTTTAATTGCCTGAAGATGTAAAATAAATGTTAGTCAAATGTTTCAAGACTTTTTTACATTTTTAAAAACCTAATATTACCATAAAATAAAATACATACAAATATTTAAAATTATACATACATAAGGTTATAAATAGTCATACTAACACAATACATTATATTTTAAAGTTTTATATATAAAATTTTCTCTAGAGGTTGTTTTGTTTTATTAAACTTTACCGTTTATTTCAGATTAATCAATGGCATAAAAAGTGATTAAAATGTGTTAAAGGTATTTAGAAAGATTTAAGATTGTTTCCAAATACTTTTTTTTTATTTGAGCTGAGATGATCTTTAGATAATATAAAGGATTTGTTGGTTTGAAAGGGAGAAGACATTTTTTCCCCATTAATGAGTTTGTGACTGGCGGATTGGAATTTTCAAGTCTATAGCGTTTGTGTTTCAATATTATATTGATCTGGGACTGACTTCAGTTCTAGAAAGGTGTGTGGAACTCATTTTAAGTCCCATCACATAATGAAATTAGGAAGAATGTTCTTCCATCTCCTAACTAGCTCTCCAAGCAAAAAGGAAAGTCTTTGCTTGTGTTCCTAGTGGAAAACCTGTGCAGATTCTGTGTACTTTAACATGTTAATATTTAAAGAAGAAGGAAGGAAGGAGAAAAGAAAGAAGGCATGAAGGAAAGAAAAGAAGGGAGGCAGAAAGAAGGAGAGAGAGAAAAAAGAAAAAATGAAGAAAGGAAAGAAGGATGTATAGCAGGACAGAGGAAAGAAAGGAATAAGAGAGAAGAAGGAAGAAAAGATAAAACATAAAAATTAGAACTGGAAACGTAGAAAAAGGTTTATTAAGTTCCCGTTGAAGCACCTTTATGTTCCTCTCCTTTGACTTATGGCAAAAAATAATCAAAATCTGCAGAATTGTTCATTTTGTCCTACATGAAGCATCTCCTCCGTTTTTATTGAATCGGTATTCACTGTGGTTGTCAGGAGCCCTCTGTTTGAGAAGTGTCTGTCTGTGCTGGACCACGGCAGCGCCCAGCAATTGCAGATTTAAAGACAATCACCCTTTGCAGATTCACTCTTATCAGGTTTAATAACTTCCACCTCAAATTGCCCCAACACTCCTTCCCTCCTGCCATTTATTTTCTGCCCCAGGGGCAAAGATCTTCCCCAGTGCCACCCTTCTGGCTGTAGGGAGTCTTCCTGCCGCACCCTGGCAGGCAGTAGAAAAACAGGGGGTGGGAAAAAGGGATAAGTGAGTATCTATTGCCTGATAAATTAGAAACCAAGTATCTGAAAGAGCACCTATTTATGAGGTTTGGTTAACTTTGTTCTTGTTGTTATTTATGCTTTCCTTTACAAAATATATGAGCCACTTTATTGAGAAAAAATATCTTTTAAAAAAATACACCAAAACCTCTTGACAGCCTAAATTTTTTTCATTATATCCTTGAAGAACATACAGCCTAGATCTTCTCAAAGATTTATATGACTATTTCTTGACTCTTCATGATTAAAACCACTTACAAAGTGATAGACAAGAGATGTAAATATAAAATGTCCTGCGCTTCTGTGAAGAAGGCTCAAAATTAACATTATATGAGCATGTGGATTTGTTGCTTCTAACATCTGAAAACAAAAAGTTCATAAAATGGAGACTCCAGCCAAAAGGAATGATGCATGAAATACGTTGAAAATACATACTACAAACTCTGAATCAACAAGCAGTATAGACTAAGGTATTCAGAAAATTGCTAAAGTTTCCAAATATGTTAAGCAAAATGACAAAAAAAAAAATACTTGAAATGGTCCCTGTGGTAGTTAGCTTTTTTGTTCCATAGTGACAAAGTTAAAAAAAAAAAAAAAAAAAAGTTGTATAATCATCAATACAGAGAGCCTTTTTAAAAATCACCAAATCCAGTTTTCAAATACTCTCCTTCTGTACACACATAGATAAGAGATTTGTGTTTAAAAAGCTCAGTAATGCCCCCCCCTTAAAAATCTACATAGAAAATTAGAGGACTGATGGCCTCTGGTTTCTCATTATGAATTGTTGAAGATTTTAGTCAGTGGCTACAATGATTCATCATTTTTAATATAGAGGTTTTAAAATGTATTTATCAATTACCCTGGATAACTATTTCTCTTTTAAATGCACATTTAGTGTCTGTAGACTCTGTGTGACCCATAGGTGCTTATATAACTAAATGTGGGTATCTGAGTGTAAATGCGTGTTTATGATTTTTTAAAATATATATGTCTGTGGGTTGCATCTAACTCCTGTGTGTGCAATACTGTTTTTCTTTCTGCTGAGGCTTACTTCTCCAGCCTATTGTTTGAGACAACAGATATAAGTTGCGATGGGAGAGGAGCGTCGGATTTGGTGTGTATCCCCCATTTCCAATTATAGATGGATCATTACAGACAGCGGAGTCCTGAGAAGCCAGACATCTGCTCCTCACATGAATGCACTCACCTCCTAGAGACCAGGCTGCCATCATGCTCTGGAAGCTCGTGGAGAATGTCAAGTACGAGGATATCTATGAGGTGAGCCGACACCCCCAGATGCATTTTAGAGCTTTGCAGACAGAGAATTTGAGCTTCTTGACACCCCAACTGATATATATTTTTAAGCGATTTACTCGTAGATTTCCGGTTGCTTTTCTCAGCGTTCTTTAACTTTTAGAAAGACTGACTCTGGGAGACTTCGCTATTCTGAAAAAGAACTTTTAAGTTAGAAATCTGGCAACTTTAATTTAGGAGCTATTTTTTTTTTCTTTTCTTTTTCTCTCTTCTCCTCCTCCCCCTAGGTTATGATGGGGAATGTGGTGCTACTTGATGTGGGTAAACTGTCAGAGAAAAACAGAGATTCAGGTGAAGGCAAGCGCTCTTCTCGTTTTGAGTATGGGAGAGAATTGGGTTTTCAAGCTTCTTTCATAACAGACTCAGGCTTTTAATTTTTATTTTCAATAAAATTTCTGAAATTATAACAAGCATATCCAAGTGCAGGACTGAAAATTAGAGGGGGAGAGATAAAACAGACGGATACATGGATGGATAGATCACAGTATAAGGAGCCGTAGCCGACAATTTATTATTTTTTTGTTTTCTTGTGTTTTGTTTATTTGCTGGTCAGTGGATCCGAAGAGAGATCGCAGATTCACTATGTTTGGGCACTTTTAACGAAATCTTCTGCCCAGGTTCTGTGCACCCGATTATCTCCTCCGAGGCTAGCACAAGCCTCTCGGGCTGGAGAAGTTGCGCGCTGCAGAGCCGGAGCCTGACGCCTCCGCGGGGCCCGACCGCGCTCCCCCTTGCCCTTTTCCATCTCGGGCTAGGATTGACGCGGCGGCCGCGAAGCTCCACGGCTAACTGGAGAGGCGGGCGTCCGGGCGGGGCGCAGGGCGCGAGGCGGGACGGGGAGGGACGGCAGGCCGGGCCCGCGGAACCTAGTTCGGGGGAGGAATAGCCTGGGAGACCTTCAGTTGGGAGCGAGGGAAAAGGCCGAAGCGAAAGCTCGGAGGAGACGTCGAATAAGGGAAGAAGAAAGGCAGTAAAGGCTCGAAAAGGGCGTTTAGGAAACGGCCAACCGCAGTTAGGGAAGGGTGGGGGAGGTCGAAGCGGACGAGCGAGGCAGTGGAGATTTTAAAGAGGAAAAAGTTGGAGAGAAGAGGGCAAAAGAGAAGCACATTCCCAGGCAACAGGAACTGGGCAAAGCCCGGTTGGACCAAGCGGAGGCTCCTCAAAGGGCCGGGCAAGAAACCTGCAGCTCCAGGATGACTCTTGAAAGACCGGCCGGGAATCGCCTAGCGGATGTTAAAAGTGGGCGACTCGTCCAAGCCGCCGGCCGGCTTCTTTCCGAAGCCGCTTGCCCAGGGCTAACAAGACAGACTGGGGCACCGAGGAGCGTCCCGCAAGCAGCGCCCGCCCCCAGTGTCCCTCAGTTCCTGCCATCCCTAAATCCTAATTTTGGTTGTGTTGTGAGAGACAGAGAGAGCGAGGGAGAAGAGAGAGAAAGAAAGAGATTCTTCTTTCTGTTGAATGATGATTGGGTTTTCCCTTTCCTCGTTATGGTTGTGTATTGACTGTAGCGAAGAGACGCGCCTCCGCGCCTGGTGGGGTTTGTTTCGGTTCTGCCTCCTTTTCTTTCCTTAACGGGCGGGATAATAGTAAAGTCGAGGGCTTAGAACTATGAACACCCAAAGTAGACGCGATATTGGCAGGGGTGGGGCCACCGTGTAAATAGCTCTGGGTATAGGTAGAGGGATTAAAGTAACCAGAGTAACACTCATTCTTTGATTATGAAAAATAAACGGCTAAATGGGAAAGGAGGGAGGGAGAGAAGAAAAAAGGGAGGGAGAGAGGAAGAGGGAGGGGTGGAGGGGAGAAAGAGAGGAGAGAAAGGGGGAGGGAGAAAAGAGAGGAGGAGAGAAAGAATATCGAAGGTGTTCCTGGGTGCCTAGATTTTATACTCAAAAACCAGGAGAACCCTCCGTTTGTTGGAAGGAGCCTATTTAAGTCTGGACTAGGGTTGAACTTTAACAGAAATGGCAGTCAGGCCAGTTGAACGGGTTCTTGAAACATCCAAAAAGGTTTTCTGTTGCCCCTGGCTTTGCCTGGAAAGGATAAGTTTAGTATACTTGAAGATTGATCGTGTATATTTTAAATGGAGGTAAAAATTGCAGGCTATCTGAACTCTAAAGAGGAAAAGTCTGCCCAAGGATTAAAAGCCCCCATCCTTACCTCTGTTTTTTTTTTTAACTCAGCATAATCTTTCACATTCTGTGAAAGTCTGCAAATGTCACCGTAAATAACTGTGTCCACCAATTTACTTTTATCTTCCCTCCAAATGAGGAGTCCATGCTTTTTTACTTTGGTTTTTAATCTGCTTCACACAAAGCATCCAGGGCGATCACTTCTTCCCATTAGGAAAGTCTCTTTCCTTATACAAGGATACCTACTTTCTGAACAAGCCCTCAGTGCTGCTTTCCCTCACTGGCTTGTCCAAAGGAGCAGAGGCTGCCTTGCGCGTGTCCCGGCTCAGTTAATTGAAGTTCTGCCTCTTTCCTGCTAAACTTTTTCCCCAGTCTGCCTTTGCCAGCCCCCTCGTCTGATTACATCTAGTAATTCTCCACTGAATGAACGTCATTTACAATAGTAGGGGAGCTCTGCGCTCGCTGCTGCTTCACGCTCCATTTGTCCTCCATTCTCCCTTTAAAGTACTCGTGTAATATTAATAGTCATGAATATCAATTATTATGAGGCGGTGTAGGCAAGCGGAGGGAGGAAGGGGCGCCGGAGCAGTCTGAGCCCAGCTTCGGGTGGAAGAGGACTGCATCCCAAGCCCCGAAGAACCGCAGAAGAAAAGAGGCCAAAAACACAGCAAGACACAGATGAACGATTCTATCTGTGTGTGACAGGCATCGCGAATCTTGTTGGAGGGGGGTATTTTTTTTTTTTTTTTTTTTGATGGCTTGTCCTGGAAACACCTCAAGCTCGGCTCTTGTGTCCAGTTTACTTCTCTACCGGACTCCTTGATTTTTTAAAAAAATCATTGTTTGATTTTGAGCAGTAACCAGGCTTTTTTTTCCAGATGTTAGTCCACACCTATTCATCCATGGTGAGTTTGGATTCACGTTGTACCAGAATTGCATGCTCTTTCCTCTCACTGTCTCTCTGTCTCTGCATCTCTGTATGTGTGTGTGTGTGTGTGTGTGTGTGTGTGTGTGTGTATCTCACTTTCTATCCCTCTGTCTTCCTTTGAGCGCCTTTGGCTTGGTAATTTAGCACCATAATTGGACGAGGCTGCAGCTGCTTCTCTCTGCATTGTGTGTTCTCCGTCTGAGCTCCATGAGTCAGCTGGGAGGGGGGGAGGCTGAACCAAAAACTTTTTATTTGCCATTGCAGTTTGGAAATTTAGGTGGCCCTTTCTGCAAAAAGAATCATGGGGACTTTACCATGGTATTAACACAAAGAAGAGGGAGAATCTTAAAGTGCCCCCAATACGCCTCCCACTTCTCTTTCACTTGGTTTACACTCCAAAAAGACCAAGAATAAGTTGTCTGGGTTTTTCCCCCCTCCCAACTTCAGGTTCTTCATTGTAACACCCTGAAGTATAATAATATTCAATATAGAAAAGCAAGCTAAGAAATAACTCCTGCAAACCACAACTCAACTTAATTCAACATGGGCTTAGGATATGATTTCAAATGAGATCCGTTTCAATCAAACAGTATTTAAGTTATTTAATTCCTCCTGGGGAGGGAGGGGTGATTGAGAACTCAGATCAGGCAGATTCTTCAGAGGTCTTGGAATCACCAGGTTGGGAAAGGGATTCCTGATTAGCCAGCTGCATTGCCAGTGATGGCAGAAGTTGGTTTTTAAACAGGGGAGCAGCACAGACATTTGAATTTCTATTTTGTTATGTTTGGATCTCTGGGAGAGTTAGGAAAAAATAGCTTTAAACACGCAGAAGAGCAAACACTATATATGTAAGTCTCCTACTTTTTAAATTAAGACATTTAACTAATATTCACACAGTTCCTTTACTCTCACCCTTCTGCCTGCTTTGCACTCCCAAAAGAAGGCTCAAATGTTGGTTAGTGGGTGATCCTCCTTTTCTTTCCTCCCCAAAGCCTCCCATTTGGAATTGCTGAAATCATGTGGCCCAGAGTCAACTTAGGGTCCAAGTTTCAGACTCCTGCTTCCCCTGTCCCGGAAGGCTTACAGGAGTAGCCAGGCTTCTCCATTTGTCCCTTGTATTTTTTTTTTTTTCTTTCTCTTTCTCTCTCTCTTCCTCTCTTCGCTCCCAGGACCGGCACGATGGCGTCCCGAGCCACAGCTCGAGGCTCTCTCAGCTGGGCTCGGTGTCCCAAGGACCTTACTCAAGCGCCCCGCCGCTGTCCCACACCCCGTCATCGGACTTCCAGCCGCCCTACTTCCCGCCTCCCTATCAGCCGCTCCCCTACCACCAGAGCCAGGATCCTTACTCCCACGTCAACGACCCCTACTCCCTGAACCCACTGCATCAACCCCAGCAGCACCCCTGGGGGCAACGGCAGCGGCAAGAAGTGGGTTCGGAAGCCGGCTCTCTCCTGCCTCAGCCTCGGGCCGCCTTGCCCCAACTCTCGGGCCTTGATCCTCGGAGGGACTACCACTCGGTCCGCCGGCCGGACGTGCTGCTTCATTCGGCTCACCACGGCCTGGATGCGGGCATGGGTGACAGCCTCTCCTTGCACGGCCTCGGCCATCCCGGTATGGAAGACGTCCAGGTAATTACAAACAAGACGATAATAAATAACGAGTGCCTCGGACGGGGTAAGAGCAGGGGAGGGGCAGCTTTGTCTCCTTTGAAGGAAGTTGTTTTCATCTTTAGAACAGGACAAGCTGGACAGGACATGTATAACCATGCACGTGTATATGTATATATACATACAGCAGCAGTTTCTGGAGGTCTATTTGTGAAAGCCAGAATCACTTGGAACTTAAATCAGGAAAGAGACAAAATATATGAGTTTTTATAGTTTAGGATCATTAAAATCAAAACTAATGTTCTTCTCTTGCCTCAGCTGCCCAACTCCTGCAAATTCTCTTCTTGCTTTGTGTGAGCAAGCTTGGCACACTACTTACCCCACCCCCACTATCACACCACTATGCACACCCCATAGTGGGCCTGTCCACTGACTTAGCAGGTGAAGACCTGGCTGCCTAGCATGAAAGTGCAAGGACTCCTTCTCTGTAGGGTCCAGAAGTTCCTGCTGGATTTGCAAAGATTTAACTAAGCATGACAATTCACATTGGAAGAAAGTCAGGAGCTGTTTGTTTAAGCCAGGTCTTGCTTTGAATTTCCCACAAAGTGCAGAGTCCTTTCCCAAGATAAGATTTCAGAGTCCTTATCCAAGGATTGAATATTTGTAGGGGACAGACACAGAAAGCCACAAATTGGTTTGGGAGTCTATGAGGACAGATACCATTTTGGAGATTTTTTTCACTTCTTGGTCCATTAAATGACTCTGACACAATATAATCCACCTTCCTCTTGGGTCCCGTTCTCCCATTAATACTCTTCCCTCCAGAATGCCAATATCCCAGTTGAAAGGGTATCACGTGTTTATTTCTTAAAACAAAAGACTCAAAACACTCCCCCACCCACCATTCCATATGCAACCTACACAATGGAAACTGATTTGCAAATACTTGTTAAACTAAACAAAGAAACATCAAAGAAATGATTCCTAAAAACTGTCTGGGTGATTCTGAGAAGGTTCCCCTCCCCCATTTAAATAATCTACAGAAAAGATAAATATAGCTGAAGGGTATTTAATTGACACTTGGATCTCATTGGCATAGTTGTATATATTATACATCATTTTATACTTACATCTGAAGTAGAGCAAAATGAAAAGGGAAAAAAGAATAGGGTATGCCATTCGTTCTTTGCCTGGTTGAAAACAATATAAAATGTGACAGCAACAAATGCTGTCTCTGTATGGTCTATGATGGCTTATTGTTTTAAAAGAAACTCGGTTATTTATTATTTAAGAAAAAATTACCTGATTTATGGCTGGATTTACCCACTGTAATAAGAGTGATGGTTTGTTAATTTAACCAAGCTTGACTATCCCTGTTTGGAGATATTGCTCATTTTGGAATATCACATGAGAAAGGAAATATATCATAGTTTTTTTTTTTTTTAATGCATTGGGGTAACGTGTGTCTCAGGGGGAAAAGTTTTTAAATTAACCTTTCTGAGTATGGTTCAAAGTGCTGAATAATGAAAGTGGATCAACTCATCACCATTACTCTTGGTGGTGCTAACACCAGCCATGTTACTTCCACCCTGCTGGCCAAGGGGATTGGGCTCAGGCAACTGAATTTTTTTCCTCTAAAGAGGGAACAGATTTCTTTGGAGTTACTTTTTTAGGGCCAGAATTGGGAAGTGTTTTGAGTATTTTTCAGAATATAAAGAGTGCAAAACAGAGTCAGATACATGAGCATTTCAGAAAATATCCTTATCAAAGCATGGGAAAGGATTTAGAGTGTTTGTGTGAACAGATCATTGTTGCTGTCTAGAATGGAGACTGCAGAGGTGGAGAAAGCTTAGAAAAGAGTCCCTTTCATGCTGTCTGCTCCACCTGATTCCCTACCTGTTCCTTCTCCAGCTTCATCCCAGTCCATGGCCTGCAAGATGTCCTGCAGAACCTTCTCAGGACAGCCCTCAGTGCAGAGATTGCAGGGAATATATCCAGTGCTTGTCCTAAGGAATAAACAATCTGTGCAGGGATGATCCCCATCTCATCTCCATGACAGACCTCCTGTCTGAGATTGGCACAACACAGGGAAGGTGAAAAAGACAGAAGAGGCTGGGTACATAGGATCAGACACCCAAATCGAGACTGCAATTTGTCTGCTCCACTTCCAAGTTAGGGATCTGGAGTTTGGGAGCTTAAGTTCCACAGGCCTATCTGGATTTCAATATTCCTTGAAGCTACCTTCAGAATGGGTTGGCTGCACCAGTCTGGTCTGTATTCCTCTAGTACTTAAAAGGGACAAGAGAGTTCCTAGGCCTGCACCTCAGAGTCACTTGTTCTATCTCAAAAGCCTGATGTTTATGTGTGTGCATGCCTGTGTGTGTGTGTGTGTGTGTATGTGTGTGTGTCGGGGAGGGGGGTGTTTATGGATAGTTCCAGCCAAAGGCTAGACAGACCTGGAGGGTACTGCCCAGGCCTGTGGGTCGAGGGTTGGGGGATGTTGTGTGACCCAAAGGCACACACACAGGGCCACCGCCCTGTGAGAGAAGAGAAGGAGAGCTAATTAACCAAATGCTTCTAATATTTTTTTAAATGAAACTATAAAACCCTGTCAATTTCTATTTCAATTTACTCACTGGGGCTATTAAACTAGCAAATCGCTGTTTGGGTTCTGGGTATGCTACATTTCACCCATTGTGTGTGGGGAGGGTAGTGTTAAAAAAAAAAACTCAAGAAAAATGGCTACAGAAAGACAGAAAAGGAGCAAGATGACACTTAGTTTTGGATTTGTTCAGTTGCCATGTACGCTCCTTCATCTTCTCTTCTTTGCTCTCTACCCTTCAATCACCTCTACCACCCATGAATATAAACATAAAAAGATGTTACATCAACCCCCCAACACACACACACACACACACACACACACACACACACACACACACACTTGTGTCTTAAAGCAACCCCTGGTATCACTTTTAACTAAAGAAGTCTAGTAATTACGAGTCTGAGTTGTTTTTCTGCGCTTCCGCATGCAGTCCTAATTAAATCTTTACGATCCTCCCTGTGACGATTAAGCGCCAGCATGCTGCGTGAATATCCTGTACAAAAACCCAGCAGGCGGCCGTAATTAGATAGAAAATCAGACAAGAGCCTTCTCATTAACTACCACAACTACCCCACGTCGCTGATGAGGCGTATATACATATTTACGTACTAACGTGAGGGTGAGGTGTGGGGCTCACAGGTCCAGGCCGGTGAAAGCGAGGGTCTGCTCACACACAGAACAGGCGAGCGTTTCTGTCGTGTGTGAATCCATGGATAGTGTAGACACTGTGCACATATTAAGCGGGGAAACGGGTATGGATGCGAGTCAGAGTGGCCAGGTCGCCTGAAGAGCTATGGACAAGTTATGCGATTTTTTTTTTTTAACAGCATACTATTTCTTAAGTTGCACATGGCATGTTGCAACACGGAAAACAGTTCTTGCAGAAATATAACAGTTTTCCTCACTTTTCTAAAAGCAGAAGGGTGACCATTAAAAATGAAATGAAACAAATGACCCCCGATAATGAGATCATCCCATTTCCCAAGTGTTGCTTATTGGGGGTAGACAGTCTTTCTTATGGGAGGTGCTGCGGGGAAAAAAAAAAAAAACACCTCACTTCCAAGCCCTTTTCTTTAGACTTCTCTATGAGTGGGTGACAAATTGGTCCAAACTTAGTTGAACATTTCAGAAAGATCAAGCATTTATTTTCACTGGTATGCGGTTTGGGAGGGAACCTACTTTTGGACACTGGGATGTACAGCCAGACTCAGTTGCTGTACATCCTGACAGTAAGAAACTTGCTCCAACAACTATTTTTCCTCAGAAGTGCTGCCAATCCTCAGAGTTGGAACTTTCCTTTTCTGGGATGGTACTGTGGCACAGAAGATGAATGCTCCTTGTGATTACCTAGGTGCTGACTGGGAGGATCCTGCACTTTATGTGTGTCTGTAGTTACTGTCTTCCTACCAGGTGTGCTACATGCTGAGAAGAAGCATCAGCAGAGTTGGGAGGGGGGAGTACATGGTGCAGGCTCCTCCAGGGATTGTCATTGTGCAGCAAGAATCTTACAGCTCACAGGAACATGTATAGACTGCCGTGGGTGTGAGGTCCTGGAAGCTTCCAAACATGTTCTTATGTGTTACTGTTTGCATTCCATTTCAAATTGCTCAGACTTTAATTAAAATCCCATAATGTAAACTATTATGTATTTGTAAAATACCTCGGGGTTAAGATGCACTGGGATAGGATGGAAAACAGAAATTGCTTTTAACTAATATTGGTGAAAACCTTTCAGCTGTTGCCAAATTTTCACACTTCTTAAGAGCAAATAATATAAAGGTTTACATGTCTATGTAATATCTATGTTTTATATAATAACCAATGTTGCATCCCAGATGTCTCTCATAGTCTCCTTTTTCCTTTTCTTCCATTGGAAGAATTTATAATTTGGTGAATTTCATTTCTATGTCGATTTGGAGGTAATAATGATAATAATAAAACCTCCCTTTGTGTATTAATATAAATGGAAATATAAAAATTCCAGTTTAGAGTGACATGATTTATGTGTGCAATTCTTTAATATCCAGTCAATTTGAATAGTGATGTTTTTATATTCACAGTCAGTTGAAGATGCCAATAACAGCGGCATGAATCTATTGGACCAGTCTGTCATTAAAAAAGGTATGGAATATTCCTCCCAAAAGTAAGCAAAGTTTTCCTATGCTTTAATGTCTTTATGATGAGCTTTCACTTTGGAGGAACTCAATATTTTATAAAATACAAATGTTTGTTCAGAATTATAGTACAATTTCAGGGAGTCTTCTTCCTTGAAATGTGGCCAGGAGGAGTGAAAACCACAGACACAAACCCAATGAGAGAAACAGAGGGACATACAATTGCTATTTTTCTCATAATACGTACAGTAGCCATTCTAGATTTACCTTAAATAATTGAACTATCATAGTTTGTGGAATTGGCTAGGAAACACTGGTTTCAAGAATATACTATAATTATTTCATCGATAACTGGAGTTTGCTGAGCTAAACTCTGCATCATTGAGGCAGCTTCTTTTTTCCTTGTTTTTGTTTTGATTTTTTTTTGGGGGGGAGGTAATTTTGTTCCCAGTTCTCTGTATTTTATTAGTTGTTTCTTCTTATTATTCTTAATTGTGCCAAATGTGTTGCTAAATATGCGCATCCTGAAAAGCTGAGACAGCCTATGCACGTATCTAAATCTTCCTACATATGCACTCATGATTTAGTGTGACTGTGGAATCACCCCATACTGTTAAAGGGCATGTGATATTAACAAATGTTTGCAGTCTCTTGTACAGCTGTAAGCAAAATAATTAACTAATTAAACTAATTAAATGTAATTACAATAACTCATTTCAGGCGTATTGCAGCTGCTTAATTTTTTCCCCCTCTTCTCTGACAGTCACTGAGAGAATGCTTGGCGATTAGTGTGGCTGCCGAAAGGCCTGAATGTCACTCACATGCCACAAATTTAGGAGCTTGAATGTGTAAACAGTGCAATCTTTAATTATCACAGGAACTGGTATTTGGAAACAGTTTTAACTACTGTAACCCTTTCTTATCGATGCTCCAGAAAGCCTGCCTTATGTTTCATGTTAACAGTCCCCAGTTTCAAGTCATTCATAATTTACTTGGAGTCATCTGACATTCACAAAAATAGTTAAAAGGAGAGATGCTCTAGAAAGTAATAAATCCATCCAGTCAAATTGGGAAAATAGAAGGATTGCAGGATAAGGGGGAGGTATTCTATTTTCTTTTACAAAGGTAAGAACTATATAGCTCTGAGAGGTAGGCAAAGGAAGCAATATTGATATGATGCCATTTGACTTGGTAATGGATATCCTGAAGAATAGTAATGTGTGTTTTTTTTGGGGGGGTGGGGGTAGTGGTGGCTATTTCAGTGTTGCTCCAAGCATCTCTTTTTTCTTGTTGTTTAGATAATATCATTTCAGTTTTTAATGCCAGCTTTGGGGTTCACTAAGGTATTCAGCATTGGTGCTTAGACTTGCAACTGTGCTGACAGCTCACTTTCACCATTTCCTCTTGGGTCCTCTCTTTTGGTTAATTGCTGGTTGATTGGGGTGGGTTGAAGGAGGAGTTTCTCCATTGCCTTTTTTTTTTTTTTTTAATTTTCCATTTTGTTTTCTTTTATTCCCCCCTCCCTTTTCATGGAAAGTTAGAACCACTGAGCTCAGGGTTCTGTATCCTAGCAACATCATTTGGCTGGCAGTGGGACATGCCCAGCATATGACCAATCAGAAATGTTATTAATAGTCAGGCCAATAAAAATATTTGAAACATAGCTTGCCTAACAAAATGAAGCTGAAAATATTCTAAAATGTATGATGCTTTGGTTGCACACTTGTATATGTTTTTTAGGGAAATGTGAATATTTATGTAGAAGATTATCTCCAAGAATAAGAAAAGAAAATATTGACTAAAGTTGCTGGTTATGTTTTTGGAAACACTGAAGTACTTTTTATATCCCCCAAAAGATTAAAAAAAAGGTACAACTTAAAACATTGAAGTAGCACCCAGTTGTTTTAATTGATTCAGGGGGAATGTTATGAATGTGAATGTTAGGTCAATTCCATTATTTGATATTTGAGATATTTGCTTTATTACTTGAAGAAAATATCCTAATAACTTTTTATCTTTGAAGAGCCATAGGCAAAATAGGAATAAGTGGTTTGTTTATTTTTCTAACTCACCACGAGCCACTTAAAATAAACTTGTGGATTCATTAGCCCCTTCCCTGCCCTCTGGTCTTCTAATATTGCCTACCCTCCTCCTCATACCCACCCAAGTAAGGGATGTCTCTACAAGATTAATTGTATAAAAAAAAAAAAGGTGAGGAAGTTTTCTGAACTGAATATTCTAAATTTCAACAACTGGCAGGGGACTTAGTTGCTTAATTTATTTTATAATGGGCTTTTAGATTTTAAAAAAATCTACCTCATTAATAAAAGGGCAGCAACTGGTCTGGGTTTGAGTGTTTCTGCCTGTTTATGAAGCCATAAGACTTGGGCATAAAGGATGTATTTCTCTATTTTTATGTCTCTCTCTCTCATTCCAATTATGGCAAAGCACCTACTAAAATTTAAGCAGTCTTTTTTTTTTTTTTTTTAACCTGTGTTGATATCACCCCGTAGATTATAGGCTCCCTCTCTTGTTATGTTTGCTATCTGGGCTTAGCTGACATTTCTGAAGTAATTTAGTTAAGAGGAAATGAGTTGTTCCCAGTAGAGAGAGCAAACGAGTGGAGTGAAGGTAGCCAGCGTGATAAATGGCTCTTTCATTTGAAGATCTCCAGAGCTCGTTTACGGCTAATTTTCTGTATTGGCCCCCTTTGAGCTATTAATGCAATCGGCAGGGACCGTGGCCCCTCTCCTCTTAGCTGCCCCATTAGAGCTCCCATTAAGCTGCCTAGTCTCAACTCCATGGCAGGAGTTGGGGGCGGGGGGAGTAATGAAAGGTGCTTTTTAAACTCTCCTAATCTAAACCGGCAGAGGGTGGTTAATACGATTTGAAGGGGGCTGGTCAATGAGCAATCAATAAAGTAATAATGAGAAGGATTCGCTACATTAACAGTCTAAAAATCCAACGAGACATTAAAAAATCATTCTTAACTCTCAGTTCCATTAAGATTAGGAATGGGTGGGGTACCCAGCTAATATAAATGATCATTGGCACCATAATATAACTTAACTAAAAAAGACTTACTTACATTTTAAGAAAAAGTTTTGGTAGAGAAACAGATTTTTTTGACACCTTAGACAGCAGAAAATATGCTGGAGATTTCTTGGAAAGGCTAGTGTGGCTGGAGTCCAAGGTTCAAATGCTGTGACTGTGGGGCATTTTTATTGGTCTTAGGGATATCCTGTTTGGTTAGTTTCAGTTCAACCTCCATTCTATCCCATTTTTCCCCGTTAGTTCTGGCCCCTTCCCCACATAAACACTTTGATTCGTGTGGATTTTCTTAGGGAAGAGGGACAAGGGAAATTGCCAAATCTGAATTCCAATGGAGTTTTTAGAGATTATTCCTTCTTGCCTAGAAGGTAAAAATCACAAAAGTCTGTCAGAGTCCCTTAAAGATTTGACTTTGCCCTCAAATAAAGAGGTTTGCATATCCGGGGCTGACTTTGGATCCCTATAATAGCTATGTATCAAACAGAGACCCTGAGATACATTTCAGTCGCCCAGGGAGGAACAGAGTTCCTAGAATTTCAAAACTGAAAAGGTAAGACACTCTTGTGCTCTCCTCCAAGTGTGGAAACCCCACAAATACAGAGACAGAAAGAAGAAAAATTACTGTCTAAAGGTTCTACACATCAAGTAAGTGAAGAGACCCAACTCAGTTGTCAGCTTCATAGATTCTGTCCCAAAATGTTGCCAGCACTGGATGTTTGTAGGTTTTTATATTACAGCTTTTTGGGGGGGAGAATTCTTTTTCTTTCCATGATTACAGTGCTCACGTTTATACAAGTGCTATACATGTGGAGTAAAATTTAGTGCTCAGATGATGGGTAGTGATGTAAATGTGAAGAAAGGATTCTCTGCTTGCATGAAGTAATTATTTTACTTTTAGGGGCCATGATAAACCAATGATAAGACTCTTGGTTGCTTTCCAATGTAGTTTACATATCTAAGTCAGAGCCCTTTTCAAAGCAATTCAACCCTTCAATCTGTAAAATAGGTTAATTTCTTCTCTTCTTCCCACCAGTGGATCTTGAGAAACAAAGTTCTCAAAGTTATAATTTCATACTTGTTTTAAAACTTGAGATTAAGAGCTAACCTATTGACACTTTAGCTCTGTATAGTCCACTAATGAAGAATATTTCCTCTATAATCATTTTACTTTCCTCTATCTGAAAACTCTGTAGTCACTCTAAGGAAGCACTGAGCTGTTTTTAACCTTATTTTTTTCTTCTTCCCAGCATAATGCAGAGGAAGAAGGAGGGGAATGACTTTTGTGTGTGTAAAATCCAGAAGTTGGCCTTGCCATCCAACTGAGAACTGAAGAGGGAAAAACCCTACTTTTAATGTATGCACAGAAAATTGTAAACATGTAAAGAACCTAAAGCTTCATGCTGAGTTTTGCTATGCTCCATTTCCTTACCATTTCCTGCTGTCGCTTTAAACCTATCTCAGTCATCACTAGGTTCTGTGAGCAGGAACAGTGTGCTCATAATTACTAACAAATCAACCGGGCCCTGTTGCTCTCTGGGTTTATTGATAAGCTGGAGAAAAGCAGAAGAAAAAGAGCAAAAATAATAAAATACTGGGTTAATCAGCTGAGGTACACAGGTGTGAGAGTGGAGAAGAAAGTAGAAAATTGTGGAACTATGGACCTAGATGAAAATTGTGACAAGGAAGGTATAGAATCTAGCCCAGAGGAGCAATAGTATGCCAGGATAGGAAAGAGGTTTAGAACCTGAGGATACAGAGTAGAGTGTATGAATATAATTTGTAAACTTAAATCAGAAAAATGGAAATATAATCTAATCACATTTGCTCACATTTTAATTTGTGTGGAGGGGGGCAGGGAGAAGCTCCTCTAAGACTGCAGTATGGTGATAGAAACTGGCTGGATTAGGGGTATTTACCTGATAATATATATATGCAGAGAGGTATAGCCCAGGGGAGGGAGTAATATACATTCCCAAAGGAAACTGGTCTTGTCAGGTTAGTCAGGCAATTAACAATAGTGAAATTAGAGGGCAGGTTATAAAGTGTCTCTAAAGTCTTGGTTTTTCAAGAAATCTGTCATCTGGGGCTTCAAGAAGTAGGTACAGTTCCAGTGATCAGGAGATATTTGGTTATCCAATGTAGAAGCAGAAATTGCACTGAGTGTTTTCAGTTTAGTGAAGATTTCTTTGTTGTTAAAATATCCTAAGTAATATTTAGGGATGAAAATGTTGCTGAATATCAAAGGTGAACTTTTATAAAATTTATTTTTAAAGTTCTCATCATGTTAAAACTACAAAGAATCATATATATTGGGGGGTCAATTTTTTCCAGCTTTACCTTATGTTAATGCCCATAATTGCAATTTTTTCTAGTACCTTTAAATATGAATCCAAAATATAGGAATCATCAATGCTATGAAAAATAAGATTAAAACAGATGTGGATATTGTGTAGAAGAATTAATGGCAGGGTGTTTCCAGCTCAAACATCCATCTATGTTAAACGACTTTAATTTCAGATTTTATTCAAATCTGATAAATACACTTTGACTTTTTGTTGCTTCACTCTCAACCAAGAAGCAGATTCACTAATGAGAATATATGGGAAATCACAAAGAAGAAAGTCCCCTTTGTAGTGTTTCCACTACTCCGTGACAGGGCAGAAGATGCACCCTGGTACCTAACATCATTCATCCATCTGGAACAAGGTTTTGGGCACTGTGGACAGACCAAGAGATCTTATATGTCTGCCAAGAAGTAGCAATTCAGAGTTTTCATCTACCCACCATAGGAAAACTCTTTTCCACAAGGTATTTGTAAAAGGCCAAATGCAATTCATAGTATATAACAGAAATGGGACCTGCCTATTTCTAGGAGTCTCTAAACAATCATGAAGGTCTGAATAGTGGAATCTGTGGTAGAAAGAATAAACTGTTACAAAAACATTGTCTTCATTAGTGTATTTCATACAAGGGAAGTTATACATTTTGCTTGATATATGGAGTTCTAGACTGTAGCTGGTATAAAAAATGTATATTTTTACCCTGTTAGGGTTATAGGGTGAGCTTTATCAAAAAGGTAGAGTGGAAACAACTTTTTTTTTTTTCATACTAGATGCATGTTTCAATACCTTCCCTAAACGAGTGAACCAAAAATATTATGAAGATTTGTATTGTATCTTCTGTTGGGGCTTCACATCCCAATGGAAGAAGCTAAGGTGTAGGGCAGATCAGAAGACCCTTGCCCAGTGGCTCCTGGGGTTCCTAAAAGAAAATGGGCTGGAGTAGTGTAGAAGTCCAAGGGGCAAGACTTTCAGGCAACTGGGAGGTTGGCTATTCACTGCTCCTCATTCCCCACTTTCTAATCCCACTGAGCTCAGCCTGTTCCTGACGTGCAGATGACAATGAAACAC
Organism: Callospermophilus lateralis; assembly: GCF_048772815.1. Lineage (NCBI taxonomy): Eukaryota > Metazoa > Chordata > Mammalia > Rodentia > Sciuridae > Callospermophilus > Callospermophilus lateralis. Next base: position 104,772,895 of record NC_135310.1, on the reverse strand, counting down.
AATTAAACAGAAATACAGGCTGGAGAGGCTGAATGCACCAGCGTAGCAGTGGCAACCAGCTGTCAGCTCTTATTAACTTCTGCATAAAACATACCTTGAGTGCGGTTTGTTATCAATTACTTGCCGAAATGAAACAACTGGGGCAAGGCAAGACCGCTGCTCATATGAATTAGAGTGATTGGTTGATTGATCAGGGCACCTGTTGTAAATCATAAGTGCCTCAAACAATCACCAGCCAGTGCTTTAATTTGTAAACAAAATTCATGTCACTTTGGAATTGCTTTCACTGGAGATGAACATTTGGGTTCATTTCTAAATGAATCTGTGGCTGTTATTATATAGGAAAGAATGGGGCCCATTTTTGAGATGAGCAGCTCTTTGGGGCCTAACTTCTCAGCTCAGTGGAATTGCCTGTTTTTTCTCGGGGATAGCATCTGACAGGATCCACTCTCCTGATTCTACTTGGTTATGACCATTGATTGGGGACCTATAAGAGAGGAGGAAGGAGTTTCCATAAAGACCATTGGTATTACCATTTTATATCACTGAATTGTCATAATACCTTCAGCTTTAGCGCCAAATAAATTAGGCATTATTATTCTCAGGTGACAGATGAGGAAACAGAGAAGTTTAGTGAGGTGTCCACAGTCACACCACTAGCACTGGACAGAATAGGTTTTGCTTCGTTTCACACCAAATCCAAGCACTGAGCTGAGTGTTTTCCCTGATACACGTGGTAAGCGGGGCTATGGTAAGCGAGTCAGGTGTCTACACACTTGGGGGTAAGTTTACAAGGAGAGACGGGCTTTTCTGTTTGTTCTTAGTACATTGAATGCACCGCAGCCCCACTGGAACAAACATTTCCACCCCTCCTGAGTTTCACCTGTGTTCTCATGCAATGTGTTCTCATGCAATGACACATTCTATCAACCGGTCACCAGGATTGAAACCCGGTCACCTTTATGGTATTTTTTTTTTCTTCTTCTTTCTTTCTAGTTCCGGTTCCTCCCAAATCTGTGACTTCTCTAATGATGAATAAAGATGGCTTCTTGGGAGGCATGTCTGTCAACACTGGCGAGGTGTTTTGCTCTGTCCCGGGTCGCTTGTCTCTCCTCAGTTCAACTTCAAAGTACAAAGTAACTGTGGGAGAAGTTCAGAGGCGGCTCTCCCCCCCTGAATGCCTCAATGCATCTCTCCTGGGCGGCGTCCTCAGAAGGTAAAAAAAAAAAAAAAAAAAAATACCAGTGTCTATTGGGGTGTGGGAGAGAAGGCTCGTGTGAAACCGCGGGGCAGGCCAACGCGGTTGCCTAGCAACTGGGCGGTCGGAGTGTAGTCCCTGCAAGGAGCGTGCGGAGAGCTCTGGCCGCCACGTGCTCCTAGTTGCGCGCATTCACGCCGCCGCCCTCCCCACCACGCTGCCCCCACCTTCGGGGCGCACCGCGCACGCGCAGCGTCGCGCTCCCGCCGATTTTTCCGCCCTGGGAACCTTCCACTTTCCCTGCTGGAGCCTGGCTCCGCCCCGCCCTCCTAGCCGCTAGGACCTCCAGGGTGCTCTCTACTCCAGGGTGCTCTCTATTAGGAGAATGACACCCCCCCCCACCTACACAAACACACTGATGTAAAACGGAAGTTTCATAAAGAAACTCTCTTCATACCTTCCCTATACTCTTGATATTTCTGTTTTGTTGTAAAATACAGTTAGCTACCAGCTACATTTCCTTTCACAGCCCACTAATGCGTTGTGCTCCGCAGATTGAAAAAAAAAAAAAAAACTCTTTGAGATTCTTGACTCCTTACTTTAATGACTCCACCGTCAATAATAACCACTTTAGACGTATTCATACTGTAACTTGAGCCATTTAGGTGCTTCCCAATATTCCAACCCACAAACTGAATCCTTCTTGTAAAAATAGAAGAGATAGATGGCTTAAAGATTTAAAGTCTTCCCTAAAGGCCTTGCTAGTACCTAAACTCTTTGGCACTGTCACCCACTTGAAAGTGACTTTGTATGACACAAAACTTTCGCTGTATTGGAGATTGACCCTAGGGGCGCTTATCTGAGCTAGATCCCCACCCTTTTTTATTATTTTATTTTATTTATTTATTGAGACAGGAGCTTGCTAAATTGTTAAGGCCTCACTAAGTTGCTGAAACTGGCTTTTAATTTACCATTTTCCCGCTTCAGCCTCCTGAGTTGCTGGGATTACAGGCAAGGGCCACCAAGCCTGCTTAATGAGACAAAACCTTCTAAGTGAGCCCATTTTAGGGGTTGACAGTTCCTTTCTTTTGTAAAGTGACTGTGTGAGTAGTACATCAAGGGGCAGTCCGTGGTGACTGGGGTTTTTCTTTTATTTTTGCCCAGTCTTTAGCACATACAAGCCTCAGGAGACATTAAGGAAGGCCAATGTGAGACCCAAGAACTTTCTTATTTCTTGCTCTGGTTCGATTTTCAAAAATGAGTCCTTTGAGCTTCAGAGTGAGGAAGTTTTCATCACCCCCAAATGTGTGTATGAAACAGATGCTCAAAGAGACAATATAAAGTGCTTGTCATACAACCAAACTCTGAAAAGTGTTACTTTTTCTGTTGTTATAATGATCATCATCATTATTTACATCAGTCTTCCTCCTAAAACAACTTTGTTTTACTGAAACTTTTGACTCTTCCTTAGAGAGCTCACTGTGCCTTCGCCTTCCTGAACCACCTGACACTTCTCAGGAAGGTTGCTCTTGCTCCTGAACTGCTCTCCTCACTGACTCCTTGACAATAAATGACCCTGTGTGTGTGTGTGTGTGTGTGTGTGTGTGTGCGCGCGCGCGCGCGCGTGCGCGAGCTTGCATGTGCAATTTTTACCTTCTCTGGACCCACAACCTACATCTTAATTATTCCCATCTGGTATCATTTTTTCCTCACAAGATAAAACAGAGAGAAAAGGAGTCTTTTTTTATGCTCTGTATTGCAGAAATTAAGCAAACCTCAGCAAACTATCAGCAAATAACCAAAAGGAAGGGGGTGGGTGCTAACCTCAAGTTAAAACCTCTTCAAGCTCCACTGGGCTTTAGATTGCTAAGTCTAAACTTTGTTTCAGGAACACTCTGAGGTTAATCAGAATGTTAATTCTTGCAATTTCAGAGCCAAATCGAAAAATGGGGGGAGATCTTTGCGAGAAAGGCTAGAAAAAATCGGTTTGAATTTACCCGCGGGCAGGCGCAAAGCAGCAAATGTCACGTTACTCACCTCCCTGGTGGAAGGTAAGCAAGATGTGTGGCCATTTCAAGAAGTGACTGAGCTTAACTGTCGACTGGAGGTTGACATTTTACATGTTTCATGATTAACTGGAAATCATTGCGATCATTGTGCCCTTATGAGTTGCATGTCAAGCTGCTGCTTGAGAGAAGTTCAAAGGTCCTTTTACTTAGAGGGCACCAGCAGTTGCAGAGAGGCCAAGGGACATATATAAAGGTCCCTGTGCTCTTAAGAGTGATCAGGTCCAGCCTCCAAGACACAGCAGGAATCTCTGTTGCCACTGGTGTCTGAAACACCTTCTGTATGAACTCTTGCAAGAGTAACTCTGAATGCAGCAATCCATAGCCCTTCTTCTTTCCAGATATACCTCTATATTGTCACTGCTAGAAAACACATTGCACACATGATCCCTAATGGTTATTTGAAACTTCATGTCACCCCCAAGACTCCATCTCTTGCTTACCACCTGGGACTTATTGAACTATTGATAGCTTAATAAAGCAATGATGCCCAAGATAAAATTAGGAAGGGGCATTGAGAAAACACAGAGGAGAGTCAGCGCGTAATCTTCCATTTGTTAATTGAAAAGTAAACAGCCACAAGTGTAGAAGACAACTCTAATTTGCTCATAGGCTTACTTTGGGGATGATATTTATGGTATGATATTATGGTATATGATCATCTACATAGTCTAGAACAAGAATATCTGCATTTGAATTTATGAGATGGAAAACAGGAAATATAGCCAGATGATCTTAACAGAGGAAGAAGTAGACTTTTCTCTAGAATCTAGCTTTTTGGTCATTTTTTCCTCCATTTTTTTTTAATTGATAAAATCTTATGACACTCCTGTAGTGAGTTGATTTTTGGAGGAGGGAATCTTAGAATATTTAAACAGCAACCATAAAGTCATCAAGGCTGTAGGCCTTGCACTTTGCCATCTTTAAGGCAAAGTAGCTTGGCCCAGACTAACCCTCCAGAGGCAGTAGTCACCAAATTTCCAAGCCACACTTATTAGCAGTTGACTCTTAGCCTGGGGGTTTCACATTTTGCCCTTCAGGGAATTGCTAGTATCACTATCTTCATTTTGAAAAACAGTCAAATACCCTTTGCCCAAGACAGAGATTTTCAAGAAGGGAGGAAACTGGAAATCCCACTGAAATTTCAGTAGTTGGTTGGCAGTTTTCAGTTTGAATCCTGGTAAGCACCATGCCTGAAGTCCTTTGTTGTTATTATGATAATGATGATTAAAAGTAAGTCGTGCTCCTTAAAAATAATGTAGCTATGGGATCATGTTTGTGATCTTTCCTGCTTGAACCCCTAAGGCTATGCTTTAAAGGGTAATAATGCCTTATTCGAAAGGGACTTTCTTATAAACTCTGGAATACTTTAGATGTCCTGGTTTTCTCTATTTGCATCCGTGTGCAATAGAAAGTCTTTAAGCTGGAATATATGATGACGGAAACCTCTGAAGGCAAGAAACCTGAAGGCTATATTCTTTAATATTTGCGAACATTTACACACATGGATTTGTTTATACATATTAGTTTTTAATAAGGAATTTTCCTAATACAATTATAGGAGATGGTGGTAACTTAAATTTTATTTAAAGTAGGTGTGACTGATGTTTTAGAAAGAAGGCAGGGGAGGGGGATCTGGCTTGTATATTCAACCAATTGTCTATAGATTGAGTTGAAGGTTGCTCTTGAATTTATTGACACACCTTTCTCTTAAGACTAAATGAGTAGGAGACCCCATAGCTATTCAGGGAATGTCTACCTAGGATTTGGCTCAGGAAAAGCAGGAAAGATTGCCAAGTGTAAAGTTTGTACTCTCAACTTTCATTACAACTAGAGAATCCTCTTTGCTTTGGGCATCTGTCTCTTGATTGCCTTTGCTCCTAACACCTGGCCTCTACTGGCCATACTAACAGTTGACTAGGGTGTGGCTTCTGCCCTTGAGATGTTTAGGAACTGGCTGCTGATTCTCTGCTACTATCTTTTCAGGAGAAGCTGTTCATTTAGCTCGGGATTTTGGGTACATTTGCGAAACAGAGTTTCCTGCTAAAGCTGTCTCTGAGTATTTGAATCGGCAGCACACGGACCCCAGTGACCTGCACTCCCGAAAGAACATGCTGCTGGCCACCAAGTGAGTGTCCCAAACGCTTTCCATCCTGCTAACTTCTACCCTGCTGGCCCACCTGCTTGGGAAGAGGCAGTAGGGAGCTGCGCAGACCTTCCTCTGTGGGGTTATAAAGGAACTCCTTGGAGGCTGTGGTGAGCAGTAGCTGGCTAGGAAGCTGTCCCAGCCTCCACCAGGTGGACAGAGTTGATGAGCTATCTCTCCTCAGTCCTCTTCTTTATGTCCAAGTCCGGCTTTTAACAGTTCTCTTCTACAAGCCTGGGGATGTCAGGCAGACCTTTGTCAGCTGGGTCTTTTTTCATTTCTTCCCTGCATCCCTGGGTGCATATTTCTCCCGGGGTTTCACATCTATCTCCCTGTCATACCCGTACAGCCATGTGTGCTTGCTCAGGGTGTCTATGTGTCACCCACGTGTAACCATCTCTACCCACAGCTCTAATTACTACGTTTCCAACGTTGCTGTTTGTCATCTTCCAGACTTGTAAAATTTACTACAACTCCAGAGGAGAAAATAGTAAATCTCTGGCTAAATTTAGGTCTAGAGCTCATTTGAACTTTTACAGTGGGTTTTCTATTTATTTGATTTACTCCTGTCTTTGGCTTCGGTGTCATATTGTCGGTGTTTTATGGCCAGCTCAGGCCTGCAGTGGGCGGCGCTGCGTGCGCCCGCACGTTTCTCTAGCAGGCGCGGCCTAAACAGCGGCGCTCATTTATTTAGTGCTCCAGGACGCGGTTTGTTCCGTTGACAGCGTAATTTAAAGAAATATATGGAAGGCTGAAAAATCATTTGCTCAAATTTGTCCAGATGTTTTTGAGACGTGATTGGAATTTGATTGCCCCTTTCCGCAGGGTCAAAAAATATTAATGTCCCAGAACTTTAATTGCTTACAGACCCTGGTTTGGGGCTTTGAAGATTTAAAATGTTTGACTCTAAGCATTTGTTCTTCTGAGTACAGAATTTCCTTTTTGGCACTTTGGTAATGAGTACAAACTTAAGGAAAGACTTTAACCATCTCTCCCAATGATCAAAACTTGGCACCCACCCTCTTTTTATAAGGTTTTTCTCTGATGTATCAACTAACAATGTATAGATATTTGCCAGTAGATTGCCCTGCTACCCCTTGCCTGGTGTCTGGTTGTGTGTGTGTGTTTGGGGTGGGGGGGAGTTGTTCTTGATTTTTTTTTTTTTTTTAAGGAAAGGCACTTTTAGGGGAAAATAAAACTCAAATCAAAATATACAAGTCAGATAATGGGATTCCACAAAAGACTCTATTTCCCTAAGGGATGTTTGTGACTCTTCCTCTCTTGAAACCTTGTGGCTTTCTTAGGCCTAGGGTGCTTTTTAACCTGGGGCATCATGGACTCACCTAGGGATCTTTTCTAAGCTATGTATGCATGGACCTATTTCCACCTATTTCCACCCCCCACCCCCCCACCCCCGGAAATTGGAATCACTGGATGGGGACTAGGAGCCTATAGTTGAACTCCACATGTGATTCCAAGGAATCTCTGGTTTAAGAACTGCTCCACTCAGGAGGGAGGAGTTACCTATTTCTTCCTAGTTATAAGGAGTACATTTATGGTACATTTCCCATAGAGGCATCAGAGGGTGTTCTATATCCACCAGCCTAAAACGAGTGTTTTAGCTACTTACAGTGGATGAGAGAGGAGGTCACCTGCAAAAGTGACAACACCCTGGGAAAATGATACCTCAGGATTCTTCAAACCCAATAGCCTGCCCTGTTTACCTACTGTCTAGGTCAGGTGTATCTCTCAGGTCATCCCAGTGGGGGTCTAGGAGTAGATTTGCTGTAAATTTGTTTCTCTTGAGACCCCCACAGACCCATAGGTTGGGTGGAGGCAGGTTGCCAAGAGAAGTCAAGCAATCTGTGAAAGGCTGTGGCCCATGGGATGCTGTGCTTCTGCCTGCCAGCAGAGCCAAGCCATTTGACTTCAGGGCTAATACCCTCCCTTCCACCTCCTATATTAAAAATTTCTCAAATAAGCTCAATCTATAGTTAGGCACGCAGGATTTCTAAGACTAGGAGACTTCTCAAAATTGTAGGTGCCTTAAGGAAATAAAAACCTTCAACAAATAAAAATCTATTCTCCCTAGTGTCTTAGTCTACCTTTAGGTTTTATTTAAACTATGTGTGAATCCTTTTATATTGAAAACAATCCTGTTATACAGAGATTTTTAGTAGCCCACACTTGCAGAAAAGAAAAGGGAACAAACAATTTTTAAAAAGAGGGAAGAAAATATTCTGCCCCTTAAATACTGCAGGTAAACAAGTTTGTGCTTTGAATGAAATCAGCATTCGCTCCTAGAATAAACAGTTTCTTGCCCTGGGCCATGCAAGGCTCTAGCAATCTGCTTCAGTGCCAGGGACAGGCTTGTGGCCAGGGGCCTAAATCTTTCAGGGCTTTTTGTGCCTGATCACCAAGAGGTTGGAGAGGCAGGAGAGAGGAGGGGGAAATGGCTTAAAAGAAATACCAGGTAAGAGCTCAAAAGTATTGAATATTCAAAATCCAAAGCTAAAGCACACAGAATTTCCCACAGCAGAATCTGTGCTGTCCTGGAGTGGAGAAAGACTGAAAAAGAGTGTGGGGGGGGGGCCGGGGGGAGGCAAAGCTTAGTGGTGGAAGGGGTGCATTACCTCCTCACCCCCGCTTTCCTTCCAGTCCCAGCTGTTCAACAAGGGAGTGCACTGGGAAAGGAAACAGAGCGGAATCGCACACATTAGCCTCGCTCTTCGGTGACCGGACGCCTCTGGGCTTCTGTGAGCCTCTCCTTTCTAATGCCAATGACAACGACACTGAGGGTGATTTTCTGTTCCTCCCCCCACCCCTCTGCAGGCAACTTTGTAAAGAATTTACGGATCTGCTGGCACAAGACCGGACGCCGATAGGGAACAGCCGGCCCAGTCCCATCCTGGAACCGGGCATCCAGAGCTGCCTCACGCACTTCAGCCTCATCACGCACGGTTTCGGCGCCCCGGCCATTTGCGCGGCGCTCACTGCCCTTCAGAACTATCTCACCGAGGCGCTCAAAGGCATGGACAAGATGTTCTTGAACAACACCACAACTAACAGGCACACGTCTGGGGAAGGCCCAGGTAGTAAAACTGGCGACAAGGAGGAAAAACACAGGAAATGAAAAAAAAAAAATTAAAAAGAAGGAAAAAATGTTTAAATACAAAAGGAAAACAAAAAAAAATTAATTTTAGCTTTAAAATATTGGATTGGCTTTGGAAGAATTATATTAGGTAGAATACACATACAATCAAAATTTTAAAAAAAGAAAGCTAAATAACTTAAAAAAACTGAGGCGTACAACGGAGCAACAATATCGGTTCTCAGTGTCAATTTCAAGATATACACTTGGAGACAACCGTCCGGATTTTCCACTTCGGTTCTTTCGAGTTTAGTAATACTGATAATAAAACTATGATTTTACACCCCCCCCTTTGGAAAATAAACATAAGACTAAACACGAGAAACGCTAACTTATTGGAAGAAAATCGGAGAAACGTTGGTATCAGAGCTTTGAGAGCTGGTTGACTGAGACGCACGAACTTTTTAATTTTTAATTTTTTTTTTTTTTTAAGGAAACTTGCAGTCCCCGCCCTCCATCTCACCTGATCCTTCTCCCAGTCACCCTTTTCTACGTTGCCCTCCTTTCCTCACACTGTTACGGGAATTTTCTGGGATGGAAATGAGTGTGATTAACCCTTTTGCGTTGTTTCAGTCCCTTTAATACCCCAGCCCCACCCCTCGTTCTTAACTCACGGGTGCCCAACTCCCTGACGGTTTGCATAACTAGGGAGGGCATGGGCGGGCAGGGCGGGCAGCCTGCCCAGATGCAGGCGGAGGCTGCAGCTTTTGGTGCCGGCCGGCAGAGTAGATTTTCCGCGCCTGAGGAAAATCCGGACCAAAAAGTTGATTCAGACTCATCATCAGTTCCTTTCAGAAATGTTACTAGTTCCCAGCCTTGCCAGCATCTGCATACAGAGAATCTTGCATTTGTTATAATATTTGTGTCATCTACCAATTTTAAGAACTATAGTAAAAAATATGAATACGTTGATTAGTATGTAATTCCTTCGGAGGGGTATGTACCATTTCATTCTCTTCTGTTTTCCAAAGCTTTGCCCGCATGGTTTATGAGCTTCTTCAAAGAGGACTTGGGCTTCCTACACAATCTATAAGGTACTGAGAAAAAAAAAAAAAAAATCCGATCCCTTTTTAATCAAAGCCTGTATGTGAGAATTCTGCACTTCTTTAAAGAAGCTCAAAGGGAATACTTTAGAAAGTGGCCAATATGATGGAAGCAGCTTTGAATCTACTTGTTAACATACCTCAACACTAGAATTCCTGCGCGGGGAGGGGGGTGCAAAACGAATTTTAAGGGAAAAAAGTAAGGGTTCTTGCAAAACCTTATATTCTAACAGTATTGACCTCACTTAAAATGGATTCGATCTCCCTGGGCTCTTTGGTGATTGCTGTTTTAGTGGGGAAAAGAAATAGCTTTGCACGCAGAGGTGAGAAAGAGGGTGGTACAAGCTCCCGTGTTACCGCAACAATTGCTTTCTTACAAGATGCTTTATGAATGAGGCATTTTCCCTCCCAGACGTGCACTTGTTTTGGCATATGATGATAAAATAATGCAGAATGAAAGGAGATGTATTTCAGCTTCGAATTTTACCGTCTGGATACACTGTGAATATTCCCAGTGGATAAAGTTTCATGCATTTAATGTTTCTCAATTCTAGCAGCCCAGCTCCTCTCTCCAGCTCTATCTTAGTATTATCATGAAATAAAATCTGGAATCCATTGTTGCATCTTCCTAAAAGCAGTGAAAAATCCCCTGGGGATAGTGGTGGATGAGATAGGTCTCTAAATTTAGTGAAGGTACAAGCTCCTCGTTTAAACAAAGTAGTTAGGACCTTTGCAACAGCCCTGGAAGATAAAGATCCAGATGTTATTCCAAGGGACTTACAGATAGGATCCATTCAAATCTCTTGGACTCTCAGTTTTGCAACTCTCTACCCTGCCTTGGGGCCAGTGGGAAGGGTTGGGATCTTAGGAACCTGCGGAGAGCTTAGTTCAGAGTGACGTGGAGATTTAGGGAGCTGGTTTCAGGTCTCCAGAAGGGCCCAAGCAACGGGTAAGAACACACCCCAGCTCCTACCCCTTGCTCCTTTTCGGGCCTGTGGGTCTGCAGTGCCCAGTCCCAGACTGAGTTGAAAGGAGCGCAAAGGCCGGGAACCAGACCTTAAGGAAAGTGTAGACACTCATCTTTGCCCTATTCAGAAGCCCGTGCCTTTGACTGAGAGCCTGGACACTTGCGTTAGATGTGTTCTGATTGCACAAGGCCGGGAGAAATCACACTGAAAACCATCGTCTCCTTTCCTTGCAGGGCAACGCGCCCCACGCGTGTGACGTTCGAGAGACGCGATGGATGCGCCTTGCTCTTACTGTGCAGGTCCTGAGAGCATGTGGGCCACTCGCGCCCAGTCGTTTTGAGGACATAGAAATCAGCCGCTGCAGGGGCCGCCGGCAGCAACGGCCCATCTCGCTCTCGGTCTCACCCTAAGGGCTAAGGCGACCGAGAAAGCCCCGTTCTCCAGTAGGTAAAGAGGCGGCGCCCCGCGGCCTGCGGGGGGCGGTGGGGGCCCGGCGCTGCATAAGCCCTTTGCTACCAGCAGCCACCCTGGGCGCCCACACCCAGAGGGAAGTGGCTTAGAAATGTCCAGGGAATGGAAGCTTCCCTCTCTTCTCCTCTGCCAGGAAGGAAACTCTCCCCACCTCACGCTCCTAAAGGGGGCGGGGGTTGGAAAGAGCCCACTACCCCCTCTCCTTCCCTCACTTCTTTCATGTAGGACCCCAGCCCCCATGCTTTCGTTAGGCAGGCCTGCTACGTTTATCTGATAATTGAGTTATTAAAAGATTTGGTTTCCTTGGGCTTATAAATCAATAAACAGTAGGATTAACGCAAGAGTTTGCCTTTTAAGTCAAGGAAAACGGTTAAGACAAGACCCTTTGAGTTTTGTTTTTTAAAAAAACAGGTGAGTTGCAGCTCTCTGCCCCACCCCGGCACTCCTTAAACATTTTAGCTCTGCCCGCATGCCCCCTTCTAAATGCTTGGTCCCAAATCAAAATAGGTCAAGATAGAAAGGAGTCAGGATGTGTCAGCGGAGCTCTCTCACTTCCACTCTGCAAGTTCTTTAGAGGTTCTAAACATCTCCAGATCATTGTCTGCCCAATCCTACCTCCATTCTATATGTAGTTGGTTCTGGGGGGGGGGGGGGCAAGGAAAAGGCTGTTCTGGGTGAGGATTTAATCATGAAAGGTCTCCTTTTTAACTTCTAACCCTAAATGGGAAGTAAATCTGTCTCCTCCTCTCCCCACCCCCGAATTAACTTGCCTTTTCTTTCCTTCTTTCTGGCCTCCACATCCTTAGCTTTCTCCACCCCCACATAAAGAACCGAAGAGGCTTTCAAAGGCCTGATTTGTTTTCTTTGGCCAAGGAAAGCACTTTCTCTCAAGCAATTATATCATATCCTATGAAAACTTGGGTAGAATGGAAAACCCGAAACCCCGAACTCATCAACACACTGTTCTACTGGTACAATGCGTTCCTAGTTAGAGTGTTTATAGAAAATTTGTCATCACATCTGATACCCTGTACGTGTAATACATTATGTGGAAAGGAAATAATAATCTTAAACCATCTGATGTTGCCTCAAGAGCCCAGTGTTCCCCCTCCTTTGCTGATGTATATTAAATTATTGGCATAGAGAAATACTGAATTTTTTTTTTTTTAACGGAGTGAATACTATCCTTTAAATGCCCAAATCAACTCCTCTTTTGAGTTGGTCTTGATTCGCTATCACTGTTTTTTGCCACACAATCAAGAAATATCAATCTATTGACTCTTCATGAGAAGAGCTCTGGAGGGTATCCATGTTAAGTTTGTATATATTTATTTATGCTTAATTTAATGGGAATGTGTAAATATGGCGAGCAAGTAGTTTGGGATTATTTATCTGTGAATCTATACCTCTGTGAATGGGTGGTTAAAAAAAAAACCGCTTGATCCTAGGTAGAATCTTATCTGACTTTTTCTGTTCTTTATAGACAAGCTGTTATGGTACTGGGTAGAAATTGATTTATTGTCCAGTGTTGACCTGATTTACATAAATAAAAAGATTGTTGTGTTTTTGTTGTGTTCTCATCTTCAGTTTCTTAAATATGGATATTGTTTAATTCTACAGACTGAAAAGACATATATAGAAAGAAGCTTTCTTTGTGCTCCCCCCTTAATGAAGCACATACAGCATTTTTGCTATAACAGAAATACAATAAATAAATTTTGCTAATCAGAAAAACAAACACTTTTGTTTTCACTAGGTGTTTTTTATTTTTTAAAATTCCAAATTGATACTTCTCTCTCATTATCAACCAGATTTGTAATAAAAGCTCACGTTAACTGCATCTTTTGGTTTGTTTTGCCCTCTGATAAATGAAAAGTCAAATTTACTTCCCAGGTAACTGAAGAATTCTGGGTTCAAGTTAAAGATGACCTGCCTTCTTCCCCTGGTAGTGGGGTGGCAGATTGGTATAATATTCTTAGAAGATGGTGCAGGAAAGTAATCTCCTAGGTATGGTGTGGGCTTCTATACCCCACTACCTGGGATCTAGAAGAGTCAGCTGTGCCATTTCAAGACTCAATCTAACCCTGACTTCATCAGCAAAACAAGGCCCTCCAAAAATAAACAAAAAGACTCCCTTCACCAAGAAAAGAGTTGTATATGTCTTAGGAGGTTGTCTCTTACCTTAGGCCCAGAGGCTGCCTAGGGAAGTCAACTTTTCTCATTTGACTTAATGGGCTTTAGTCCAGTTCCGATAAGCCACATGACTAAATATCTCAATCTGTATTTTATCCTAAGGCTGGAATATCTTTCCCGAGGCCAGGAAAGGAGACTCAGATGTTATGCTGTTTGGTCAAGTCCCTGCTGCTATTAGGGTCTAGTGGTCTTTATCTGTAAAATTTGGGCCTCTTAAGGTTCTTTCCTTCAACATTACATACTTTAATTATAAAACACAGAAAGAGTAACATGTATATACTCTTAAGGAGAATCGGAAACATTAGATCATGATCTCAAACTATATGACAGTGCTTAGTATATAGCTGGGACTCAATAGTGTATATCCCATACAAATTTTCTGTTTTTCAAGTTGATCTTTTTCATTTGGACTCCTCTATAACAAAACCAGAAGCACAATGGGATCTGTTATGTGAGATTTTCCTCTTCTTAGTAATTTAAAAGGGGGCATTATTATGGCTAGAATTATAAACAATGAAATAAAAGAAAACATGAAAAGGAAGGAAAATGGAAAGTAGCAAGGAAGCAAAGAAAACCAAGGGAAGTGCAATTATAAGAGTGCATGGAGTTCATTTAGCTTAATAGAAAATATGTATATGCCTTAGTCTCGGCCCAATTGTGTTACACTGAGTTTCCTTTTCATTTGCTTTGCAGAGTGTGGGGTTGGATACCACTGGGATTATACAAAGGAAATTGTGGGTAATTTTCATATCCTATGACAGAAGACTAGCAGTAGTCCTAAATAAACAGACAAGTAGTTTATTATCCCACAAGTAAACTCCAGACCACCACTCCACTCCCACCACCACTTAGCACTGAGAATGTTCAAGACATTCCTTTAGTAGGTAAAACCCAAGGTCCTGAGGAGGTCGAAATCTAGGAAAAGAACTGGAGGAAAAAAACCTAGAAGGAAAAATTGGAAAAGGGAATAATAAGGGGTTGGAAGTTGGAGACATCCTTGTCCAACAAAACGGCCCTGGGCTGCATGTCACAGATCCCCAGTCACTCTCTTATGAGGTTACGGAAACAACAAGGAAAGAGATATAGGTAGAAAAGCCAGGCCGATGACTAGTCCTGCAAGGGGTCTCTAGGTGATCCTGCGGGAGCTGTCACGTCACTGCGGCCCCTGTCCGCCAGGAACGTGCCAGCCTAGGTGAGCGGCTTACAGTGACCCAGAAGAACCACCTGACGCCCAGTATTAACAGTTTAAGAGCTTGATTAAAAATAATGCTAAGAAGAAGATCCATTTTTTTTTTTATGAGACCACATTATTTTTCCTCATTTGCGAACAGCTCCAAGGGTTCTTCCCCCAGGGACCCAGGCGCAAGAGGTAGGAATTACCAGAGTTGTTGGCCTGGGGACATGCTCCTACTAGAGGACGCTTTTGGTTCCCCAGCGCAAGCTGTCTTCCATGCTTGGACTTTAAGGCACGGTTGTCTGTCATGTTGAAACCTCAGAAATTAAACGTGCAGCTCACAAGTCCATTAATTTTAGCTTCCCATTAATCTATTTATAAGTGAGCCAGCGCTGGCTCTATAAATACAGTCCTGTAAAACTCAACTCTTTCTCATAAATCTTCCATGTTGTTTATTTACATGTATTCCCTGGTCCTCTAAAGATCCTTGTGCTAACTTGAGGAAGACTCGGGCAAACTCGACCCGCGGCGGGGTGCGCTTATCCCTTCTCTCCCTTCCCACTAAAATTGTGGCCTTCTAAGGAAAGGAAAGAACCGCGCGAAGACAGGAGGATGGGATAGAAAAGGGAAAGTGAAAACTATCTTTTCTTCTTGAGTCTCTGTCTTGTTTTTATCCCAAACTTGCACTCTCCATATTCCCCATCACAAGTTTCACGTTGATTTATATCGTCATAAACAACATTCTTGAGATTGTAGCTTCTCTCATAGCTTGGGGTGAGTTCCCTGGCAGTCCGTACTTTAAAATCAGACCTCATAAATAATCTCATGGGCTTCTTCAAGATGAGATCAAATGTCTTTCCCTGTTCACTTTCCTAGTTTGGGACCCTCCACGTCTTTCCCCGAGGTCCTGGGTTGGCTTTCTCCCAGATTTACAGAAACACCGCCAACGGCAATTTGGGCCGTTGACATACCCCGGGGAGCGTCTGAGGGTGCGCGTACCACATGTGCACCGCCTCAACCTCGGTGGAGCCCACGCACACCACGCTGGGCGGCATCTATGCAGGCTCTGGGGCTTGTCCATCAGGGTGTAGACAATAGCGCACGCGCGGACGCCCACGCACGCGCACATACGCACGCGCCACTGCGCCTCGGGGCGTAACCCCAGCTACCGCGACTGCTCTGGGCGCTGCTCGAGTCCAGGGTTTCTGCTCTGCGACCCCCGGGATCAATGTTAGGGGTCTGCAAATCGCAGTGGCGTGGGCAGCCTCCCCACCCCCCTTTTCCAAAGCTACTTATGCTCAGCTTGAGGGAGCAGTTTTGTCACAGAAGTTCAACGTTTCATGCTGGGCACAATCCAGTAAGGTCAGGCGGCGATTTTTCGCCCACTTGTTGAAAACCTATCGGTTCGTGCCCACCTTGTTTTTCGCTTTTTATCTTTTCTCTGAGGGGCTGCAGCTTTCTGGAGCAGACTCCGGCGAAAGGCATCCAGGCCCAACTAGGGATCACACCTGCTGCCGAGAGAAGCCTTTGCATAAAAATGCTCTTTAAATTTTTAAAAAAGCAGCATAATGACCGGTGGACTTACCAAAGCATGACTAGCCCACAGCGCAAGGAAGGCAGTTCTGGCACTCATCTGTAACTCGACCAGTTAACGTTAACATGTCTGTTCGCAAAGATATTAGCAAACGTTTCGAGAAGGTGTCCAATGTCATTAGCCAAAGCATGTTCACCGAACCATTTGCTTTTTTTGTAAGGAGCGCATTGTCATGGGATGCATGCATGGAATATTTTGGGGTGCATGTGTCAGGGTTTGCCTCCTTTCACAGCCAAATGTTCCAAGTTGCACAGACACTTATAAAAGGGCTAGCAAAAATAAGCTGACACATGAGCAGTGGCATACGGAGACATGAGAAGAGGAGGTTTCCTGGGACTGAGAGTGGACATGCAAGTCGAGTTAGTCTTCTATGGGGTGGAAATTTCCCAATTCTTAGGTTCTATTATGTTAACTGGTATGACGATCTAGCCGACCCAAGGAGCCCTTGCGCTCACTGAGTGAACCCTGGGTTCCTGAGGTCTGGAATTCAGACCCTTAATTAGAGGCCAGACACACCTGATTGAACAGAAGAGCTGGTGGTTGTTGATTGGGGCAAAGAAAGAGCGATGTGTAAGTCGATTTTCTGAGGAAATGGGATTTTAGTTAGTTTTTGCACAGTGATAGATTTCACTTCTAAACTGTCGACTGCTTATTCTAGATTTGGAAAGGGGCAAGAAGAGTAGAATGAAGTAGATGGAAAAATCCAAGCCCAAGCCAAGAAAACAAACATAAAACCAAACCAAACCCATTTCTCCATTGGATAGTTCTCATTGAACAAACAAAGAATAAACACATACAAAAAAATGTCAGTGTTAATTTTGAGATGAAAGCATCTCTGTTTTGGACCAAGATGAGTTTTGTGTGAACGTAACCATCTTTGATTTTGTCAAGTGATTAGGTGAAAGACCTTTTTGGGTGATTGTAGTTAAGATAGCTTACTGCCCAAGCAACACACATACCCAACACACACATATATACACACACACAATCACAATGTAGGAACTCACCACTATTCAGACTAAACAAAAAACAGCCACAGTAAAGCAGTGTTTACCAATGTGAATTTTCTTTGGCTGGGGAGTCCCATGTGTTAAGAAGGAATTTTTTTCTTCATTTCTTCATTTCTTAGATGTTAAGGGTCTTTCCTTCTATATAGAATTCTTTTGGCTAGATATTCTTAAAAATAGGAGTTACCAAGATTTGAGGCAACACTTATTCTTTCTTGTAGGTTGTTACACACTATCTCTTATCCTGATTTTAGGAACTCAGTAGAAGGGGCCTGCATTAGACCTGTCAACCAAATGGGTCCTGTAAATGATACATTCACTTTTATGTTCAATATGAATATTCTTTTCTTCTTCAATGATAAGGCCCAGTCAAGACAATGGGGCCAAATAATCCAGAGAAGGATCAAACTGATCTGGGTCCTTGTGACCTTTTACCCTTCCTTTAATTCTCAATAGTGAACATCTGTGTTTGGTGGCCAATGTCTGAAAGTAATAAAGACAATTAGAGCATTTTATTTTTTCTTGAAGGGGGTTGGGTGTGAGTGCAGAGAGGTTAAATCTCTGTGGATGACACTGCTTTGCAAGATGAAACTGAGGAATAACTTCCACTAAGCCTTGCATTTCACAAGGAGTAGAGTGTAGTAAGTGTGTACACTGAAGCTCCAGATAATCCATATTGCTCCTTTCTTTCTCATCTTTATTAGTCTGTGGGCATTCTTTTTTTTTTTTTTTTTTTTCATTTGTTACCTTTATACTAGGAAAAGAGGGTGAAGTCCACTTCTCTCTAGAATATTCTGGGTTTTCTTCTAGCTATAAAGACTGCTGAATTAGGTTCTTCAATATGTTATCACTCTCCCATCAATTTTGTGAAGACCCTCTCTCTCTCCCATCAGAAACAAACCTCAAATCAAACCAAATCCAAACAACTGAATAAAACACAAACACCCACAACATATTAATTTATTGAAAAGTACTTCAGCCTTCAGTGTGTAAAACTGCAAAATCAAGTATCTTGAGGCCAGTTGAAAGGGTCAAAGATCTGAAAGAATAAGATATTCCAGAGATAACCAACTAGAGAAATTTATGTCCAAAACAAATGTCAGAAGAGGAGTGAAATGACACTTTTTCTCAGTACGTGTTGTCCCTGTGGCCTCTGCTGAGGGGTTTTGATGATCCAGGGTTTGCTTCTTATAAAGGACACACCTCTAATTCTAAGTGAGCAAAGTTATCACATATGCATGCATGAAACTATATAATGATTTGAAACTCCTGGGTGAAATTAAAGGTTGAAAAGTGACAAAATATCTCAAGCACTGTATCCCTATCGTCATCTCGTAGAATCTCACTCCTAGTGAGTGTTTTTATTTTTTTTTCCTAATGAAGATTATTTGGGAAAGCCATCTTATTTTTAATGTTCTAGAACTTGTAGATAGGGCCGTATCTAAGAAGCAGAGCATGAAAACAGAGCATGAAACCTTAAAAAACAAGAGTAGAGTTTTCCTGTCACTTGGATACCGGATGGCTTCCCTGTATGTCATCACTACTCGGAAACATGAGTTTGCAGCTGAATGGTTCTACATTTAATCACATATGTGCACAAGCACATGCAGATGACTGTTTTCACTCATCATTTCTCCCTGATGTTAAACATGTGTTGGGAATTTTGGAACTCTGACTTCTCCAGATCATATTTGTGACTTTGTTCTTACACATGCAGTTTAGAAACCTACAAGGTGATAACTAGGTTATTCTCCCCCCCCCCCGCCCTTTTTGCTGTTAATAACTCTGTCCTTCTTTCCTCTTCCCCACTGACTCCCCCCTCCCCAGCATTCTGTCAAGCAATAGGCTGTAAAATAGTTATCCAGACCAGCAGCCAGGCAAGTGCCGTTTGAGAGTAATTTCTGCCCCAAGCATTTAGCCCAGGGCAAAGCAAGCGTGCTCTCTAACTGATCAACCTGGATATTTCATTATTCATTAATTTACTGTTTAACCAAATCCCACTCATTATCAGAGGCAACGCTTGGCAGAGCCCAGCGAACAGTAGCAGTTGGTGTCAGGCGTGGAGAATTGGCCCATTTGATCCTGGGCTGTTTTATTATTCAACACCACTGACTGAGAAAAAGGTCCATGAATAATAAAGAGCCAAAGCGTGTTTGAACTGAGAAGCATGACACAGCCTTACAAAACAGCAGTTAGAAAATTAAAGGCAAGGTGGCCCAGACTTTGCATTTTTTATCTTGGCTGTGGGCACAGACATTTATATCCCTACATTGTTTTCAATGATTTTTTTTTTTTTAAGTCCTTAAGACAGAGGCATTTGTTTCAGTGGCACTCTTTCAAAAACAGGCCATTGAAGAACTCAGGAGCAAACTTACACAGCAAGAAACAAACATGCCTCCAGATGGGAACTTGAAAACATAATTTCTAACCTTATAATCATTTAGGTCCTTTGTGGCCCTTCTCAGCTAAGGGGAAGATGTGGGTGATTTTAATTCTTTGGACCTGCCATCATCCATACCCTGGATTGGTTTAATAATATAATTTATGATGCCAATCAAACACATGTTATATTTCTTTTCTGTTTCTTGACAAGTCTTTGGGTCCAAAAGCACCTGGCCACAAAGGGCATAAACAAGAGTTTATGGGCCATGTAGATAATATTTAAAATCTTATTAACTTCAGAGAAGGAATTATGAAATACATATGGATGGAGGGACAATTTACACTACTTCAGTAGCAACTTTTCTGAGTTTACACAGGTAATAATGGTCATAAATTCTCTCATGCTTTCTTTAAGTTTATAAGTAGGCAATTGAATTGAATATAGCTGTTAGATTCCTTGATGGTGGGCTTCAAAGTACCCTGTCTTTAGAACTAAACTGTTCTGTCAATTTACCCATGCATCTTTTTTAATCCTCTGATTTATAGTACTTGAATAAGTATGATAGGACCTACAACAGCAATAATATGGTATTTTTTGTATGTTGCTTTCTACTGCCTAGTAACCTATCTATTTTATGCACATGCAGCTTTATTTAGGGAGAGATATAGCATGAGCTGTGGCCTTCTCATTCAAATAAAAAATAGTTATAGAGGAAAGAAGTTTAGGGATCAATAAAATCTATGTGGACTTCCTATACTCATCAAAATTTTGTATATATATATATATATATATATATATATATATATATGTGTGTGTGTGTGTGTGTGTGTGTGTATAGAACTCTTATATATATATGTATAAATAACTTTTGTATATATACATATGCATATATATATACATACGTGTGTGTGTGTGTGTGTGTGTGTGTGAGTGTATATGAAACTTTTTTTCAGGATTATTTGTAACTTATCCAGGTTGAACTTCCTCATTGCTAATATATTTAGAGTGACATGTGAAAAGGTGGTATAGTAAGATTGAACTTGAAATTATTTTTATATATTAATTTTTTGTGACACCGAGGATCAAACGCAAGGCCTTGTACATACTAGGCATTAACTATATCACTGATCTACATACCCAGTCTCACCTCAAGCGATTTTTAATGTTAGCATTGGTAAATGTAGTTTGGAAATACCAGGTAGATGCTTAGTGTTGTCTTACCTCGTGTCATTCTCTGGCTTGCTTTGGATGCATTGGGAAACTATTGCTAATATGCTCAATTTATTTTTAGCTTGGAAAGCATTTTTTTAATATTACCATTCCAACCTCTTCATCTTAAAGTAACTTAGAGAATTTCATATCCAACTTCATGTCTGTACCTCCTGACAGAACTGCAATTAGAACTCTGAATCTGAAGTGCCCTTTCCTCTTAGAGCTTCAGTTTTTATTTTAGATATCAGTGTCATTTTTTCTACATATATTTCTGTAGTTTTGAAGAAAGAAAGCTTAAAAGTATTCAGATCTCACAGGACTGAAATTCAGTATTTTAAAAACAGATATTGGTATCACAATTTTTGGCTTACTAAGGAGAGAATGAAAATAGTTTTTCTAATTTGGTTGGGATTGTAATGTCAGGGTAATAAGATAATAATCCCATGGTTTCCCTTTCCAATATGGTAGACCAGGATGTTCACTTATTATTATAAATTAAAGTAAACATAAGTTACTGTAACTGTGAGTGTGGTTGAAAATTATGACCAATAAATATAATGTTTTTACTTTTAGGATCATGCTGTCCTTCATGGAATCATGAGAACTCCACTTTTAGGTATGGCCATATATGAATAATTCCCAAAGTGAATATTATTGAATAATATCAAGCAATCCATTCACTTGAGAACCACATGGTCCCCGTTTTTTCTCTTCTAGCCTTGTTTCAGATTGAAATATTGAATTTTTTTCTCCAAGTGCGGTGAGATATGGGACTCTCAAATTCTTTGATACCATTTTCAGTTCTTGGGATTTAGAACTTCAAATGGTTGAGAAGAGCGGTGCATGAGAAGAACTCATCTTCGTAGCCACTGAAAAACAGACACACTTGGAAAGTTGGATGGGAAAAAAAAATAGCATTTTTCTAGGGACAAACAGGCCCAGTGTAAATGTCATATCATCTGAGAAAACTTTCCTTTCTAACTTCTTTACCTCCTATTATTATTATTTATTTTTAATTTCCTGCCCATGGTTTTCAATCCTGACTATATATTAGAATAATCTAGGGAGAGTTTATAAAAACATCAGTGTTGAGGTCCCATCCTCTGATTTATTTGATCTGAGACATGGGTATTGCTTCAAAAGATTCCCAGGTGATTCTGATGTGCAACTGAGATAGCAAAACAAGTTTTCATGTTCTCGGAGCTTACTGCATAACGTGGCACTTGTTCATTTGTTCTATAGTGTTATAATGTCTCTGGCCACTTTGTATTGTAAATTTCAAATTTAAAAACTACATCTTAACCAACTTACATAAAACATGACATATAGTAGTTGCTTATTCATTCAATATATTCTTCTCTCTCCCCAACATAGTTTTACCTAGCAGTCACTAATTCTAGAATCTAAAGATATATCTGTAAACAAGATGGACCTGGTTTTTACCTTGTAAAATTTACAGTATTTTTGTCCTTAAGGACAAGGATGTTGTTTGTGCATTTGCAAGTCTACCTAAAGTTAGCTGATTGTTCACCAAGAGGCATAATAGCACAACAAATAATTCTTGGGCACCACCTCTGTGTCACTCAACAGACTAGGCTTTGGCTACATTTAGGGAGATGAACCAGGTAGCAGGGATGTTGGTTTGGGAATATTGTTTCTGTTCTTAGGATTGGCCCATGCCATGTTTCCTAAACCCTGTACAGTTGTGAAAGTTTCATTAAACTTCACTTACTGATATACACATACACATACCACAAAGGTTTGTAAATCTAAAAGATTTCTAAAATATGGTTTCAAATCCTAACTCTATACTTTTGACAGTAAATAGATAAGCAGGCATTTATAGATTCCTTTATTTTACTTAGCTTGGTTTCCTAGGACACAATATATTTTTCAGGTAATGATTATTCAAGTTGATTAACTTGAAACCTGGATGTTTTAGTATTGTATGCCTCATTAACATTTCCTTTCAAATCAAAGGTAAGTATCCATTATATAGAGAAGATAATTATAAAAAATTTGCATTTCATTTTATGAAGTACTTCCTTTAGCTTAAAAAAAAATTATCTGTTTTGATTCTTGCAACAAGTCTGAGATGGAAAATCACCTCCCTTGATTTTACAGAGGAAGAAGTCTAAGCTCAAGTTGAAAGTCAACCTCAACTTTTAGGATATGGCAGAGCTGATAAGATCCTTAGTTCTCCTATCATTTCAAATTTCTGTAATTACAATTTAAATGTAGGCATGTGTCTATACACTTCATGTGAGTATAAAGTACTAAGTTTTTCAAAGTACTTGAAAGGCAAAAACAACAAAGACAGCATAAATGATAAACAGCTTATTAATTTACCTTATCTAATATGGCATTATGTAAACAATGTGAATGTATAACTGATGTGATTCTGCAATTTGTATTCGGGGTAAAAATGGAAAAGCATAACTCACATGAATCAAATGTATGAAAGATGAAAAAAAAAAAGAAAACAAAAAAAAATTTACCTTATCTAAACAAAGATGTGCATACATTTGTGAAAGTTTGAACTATAGAATATTAAAAAATGATGCAGCCTTTCCTTTTTCAAGTATAAAAATAAATGGGCCTGCAATAATTAAAGATTCCTTTCAGAGGATTTTATTTTATTTTATTTTATTTCATTTCTCTTTTCTTTTTTTGAAAGGAACGAACTTGACTTTAATATATTTTCAGCGGATTTTAGAGTGCCTGCCTACTTTGATTAATATATAAGAATGCTGTTAAGTATACTTACAATTATCCGTGTATAAAGGGTGCTCCCCACGTGCCTGAGGATACTAAAAACAGTGTGTTCTCTTTCAGAGTTTATACATTCTCTCTGTAATCTTTATTTGTACTACTGATTTTTCAGTAAGTTTTTTCTACATTGATATGCTAAAGGCAAGCTTCTGCTTAGTCAGACTTTTAGTAGATCAGAAATTCCAGTGTGAGTGAATGTAAATTAACAAGATTTTATATTATTTGCAACTTAATAGGTTTTACACCATATATCTGCCCTTGCATACATGTATAACTTTTTAAATGTATGTTTTATACATTTAAAAGTATCTGTAGAGCTACTGATTTGATTTATCAATGAACCTAAGATGTTTCAAATTATTTTATAGCTTCTTAGCATAGATTTGCCTTAGTCCATCTGTAGCAGGGGAAGAAAAATTCTGTTTCCTTAAGTCCTTTTATGAGGGTGCCAAAAGGTATAAAAATATGAAGCCATTTTAATAGCCAGGCTCTTTGAAACTACCAAGCACACACAGTGTGCATGCTAAGTTCAATCACACTGATGGATTTACATGTAATGTCTCAATTCCAGACTCCCTCATTAGTGCAGTCAATCTTGAAGTTCTCCCCGGTGAGAAGGGTGAAGGTGACTTCAACACCCGTGAGAGGACGGCTGGATATTGCCAACACCCAGAAAAAGACAGTGGGAAAAAGCTCTACCATGTGAGGCTATAATCCTAGCTGTGGTCAATGTGTTGAAAGCTTTATATTTCCTGACCACAGGATCTTTCTATAAAATGAACAGGGAGGAGGGATATTCCCAGGATTAGCCAGCTGGCTATTTCTATATGCTTATTAAAATTTCTGGAAGAAATAGTGGGGCCTTTAAAACCCTTTTAAAATAAGATGACTATATCCATTTGAGAAATCACAAGTTTCCTCCTTTCCTGAACTATTTATCACAAAAAGGCAGGATAAATATTTTCAAACTCAAATTTTGACAGTTGCAGCAAAGAAATGGGAATATAGAAAATAGTGGTAAAAACAGCAGTAGTGGCAGAAGCAAGGAGAGAATCCAGATGTCACCTTCACAGGAAATCTTTTTCTCCTTTGAGGACCCGCAGGTCAGGCTTTTTAATTTTGGACAAAACACAGTTTCATTCCATCCCATGCAGAGTGTGGAGACAGTCTTGTCTTTCAGATGCTGCATTTGGAAACTGCTGCCTCTTTGTGTTCAATACCCACACGCTATTTCCCTAGCTTGCTGAGTGAATTCATGCACAATAGTGGCATTAAAGAAAACAAAGCACAGGCGTTGCATTCGGGGCTCTTTGTTTAGGGAAGAAAAACAAGCACCTAAATATCTAATATTGGTCAAAAGACACTGGGTCATCAGAAATACTGTAGAGGTAGCATTAAAGTTGGTCCCTCAGGATGAAAAATCTTCAGAGTTCTTCATTAGAACTATAAGATCTAAGAATATATTTGGCTTTTCATAGTCCTCCTCTTACTTCTTCATACAGAGACTTAAGTGAAAATCAGTCAGTCTCTCTCTCTCTCTCTCTCTCTCTCTCTCTCTCTCTCATTCTCATTCTCTCTCCATGTTCTCTTTTCCCCTTTATATAGATCCCTGAGCCAATCACATCTTCATTTACAGATTAGGACTTCCAGGACATACATAGAGGAAATCTAATATACTTTCGGTATCACAAAATTCTACTTTAGACATTGTCCTTCTAATTGGTATTTTCAGAACTAGTGCATAAGTGAACTTGAAGAATTTTTAAAAAATATTTAGTTTTTAGTTTTAGGTGGATACAATATCTTTATTTTATTTTTATGTGGTGCTGAGGATGGAATCCAGTACCTCACATGTGCTAGGCGAGCACTCTACCACTTGAAAAAATTTTTTGATCAAAAAGTATAATAAGGGCTGGGGATATAGCTCAAGCCGTAGTACGCTCACCTGGCATGTGTGGGGCACTGAGTTCAATCCTCAGCACCACATAAAAATAAAATAAAGATGTTGTGTCCACTGAAAACTAAAAAATAAATATTAAAAAATTATCTCTCTCTCTCTCTCTCTCTCTCTCTCTCTCAGAAAAAAAAAGTATAATAAATGAGGGGAGGAACAAAGGATAGGAAAAAAGAGGGGTGACATTGACTAAATTATACTATGAAACATGTTCAAATATACCACAGTGAATTCCACCTTTCTATTTACCTATAAATCAAAAATTTAAAAATAACAAAAGGAAGACCAGTAGAGTGGAGCAAGGAGAGCAGGGGGGAAGGTGAGGGTGATGGAAGTACTAGGGATTGCAATGGAGCAAATTATATTACGTGCATGAATGAATATGTCAGTGAACCCTGCTATTGCTTATAAATATAATTCCCTAATAAAACATTAAAAAGTATAATAAAACAATGGTTTGTATTTTTAGCTTTTAATAGCATATAGTGTGCCTTCACATATTTTGATTCATTTATTCCCTACAATGAATTCTGTGGACTATTATGGACTGCATGGGTTTAGTTGAGCAAAGGGAAGTTGAGGAAAGTGCAGTGTCAAGCAATTAAAAAGAGATTTTAAACTGACTCCTTGGAAGTCTTTTAACTGCTAGTGAACATTTTGCCATATCAAAGTCTTCTAAATTATAATAGAAAATGCACTTACTAATTTGGCTCCAATAATTCAGATAGATAATAAGATAAAGAATTAGATTATTTTTAAAGGTGTGTGTGTGTGTGTTTCAACTCCTCTGGTACCTAAGGGACAATACATATCCAGAAGGAGGGTGAAAGTACAGGAGAAAGAGAGGGCACTGAGCTTTTTTTTTTTTTTTTTTTAATCTCTGCTTTCTAATATTTGATATCAAGATTTAGAACATAGGAAGATAGAGATGTTAAATCACTGCCAAAAAAAAGATATGAATTAAGAAAATATAAAGTTGTAAAGGACAGCAAGAATAAAGAACAGAATGAGAAAATAGGGAAGAGTGATCTGAAGAGTTGGCCATTAAGTAAAATAGCTGGTAATACCTCTTTCTGATTGAAAATGTGATGTTTGAGGCCCTAAATAATTATATTTAAATTAAATCATCCAGATATTTAATAAGATTTTTTTTTAAAAAAAAGGAAGACTACTTTCTCCCAAGATATCTCTTCTACTTGATTTCCTTGACATGAAACGGTTCTCAATTTTCTATTATAATTTAAAGATTTTTTTTAAATCCAAATATACAGGTAAAATAAGCATATTAGTATGGATGATTTTCAGTTGTTGTCTAATTGATAATTGCAGCTTATTTTCTGTTTAGCTATAAGGGTAGTATTCATAATAAAATATTCCTTGTGCGTTGGATGATGGAGTGGAATTACTACCAAAGTGAAAGTGGGTGTAGAAAAGTCATTGGAGTTTAAAGATACTGTTTACTGATTTCACAATTCACATCAGGTAACATACCTGCAATTACTTATGGACAAGCAGTATACTCTTAGATCTTAGTGAATATGATATATGACAAACTCTACTCTCAAGTAGCCTTCTGATTTCTCTCAGAGGTATAAATGAGTTAAGAAGGCAATCGTTTTCCCAAACAAAACGAAATTCCAAAGCCAGAAGAAAGATTCCAAAAACTTTATATCTAGCTGATGAATATTTTTATTAGCTTGAGGGAATTACTCAATAAATTTCAACACAGTTTAGAAACTCTGTTATATAGAGGACAATGTACTACCTGCTATAGAGGATATCAAAAGTGAAAAGACATACCTTCAGAGGAACATAGAATTGAACTAGGGAAAGTGATACCATTTTTTTTTTTTTTTTTTTGGTGATGCTGGGGATTGAACCCGGGGCTTTGTGCATGGGAGGCAAGCACTCTAAGTGATACAATTTCTTAAGCTGGATGATTTAATGAGAAATAAAATACAATGATTATTTAATACAAAGTTGGATTCCCTTCTTTTCCTCTCTTTCCTTCTCTTTCCATTTATTCATCTTTTTGTTGTTGTTGTATATTTATTTCCGTGGGTATCAGTTTTGTTTCTACTCTGAAGCAAGTCAGCAACTCTGGCAAAGCTCAGTTTTTAGAGTTGATACTTAGTTCCAGAAAGAATGATCAAATCAAGAAAACAAAGGCCTCAATGGTAGGTTGATGCATTTGTCAACATACCCAAGTAGAACAGGCCAAAGGCATAAAATGTTGAAGTACAAAGGTCTAGGTAATGACTTTAAATCCAATTACTAGCTATTTTTGGCTTTAAGCGACTATATATGTATTCATTTATAAAATGGACATTATCATTTTGTATTTTCATCCTAGAAATGCAATGATGGTCAATAAAGTTAATAAATAGAAAAGTTTTCAGTGGTAGTGCTTTCAATGCTAGAGTACTAGGAACCTGGATTTTTTTCACCTATTAAGATAGCAAGCACTTTTTGTGAAATGAAAAATAAGTAAATAGCAATCAATTTTATACTTTACATACAAAAGAAGAACAATATAAATTTAATTGGCTAAGATTATACATAAAGCCATAAACAGGAAGACAAATGGCCTTTACATGTTTTACTGTCCTGGCTGGAGTGGATTGAATTGTATCCCCAAAAGATGTGTTTAAGTCCTAAACCCTACTACCCATAAATTTAATTCAATATGGAGAAAAGATTGTTGCATTTGTAGTTTAGATAAGGATTTTGAGATGAGATTATCTTAAATTAGGGTGGATCTTAAATTCATTAGTGGGAACCTGAAAGTGTAGTTCATTTGTAGCATGTCCCTAGTGCCCATGTGCATGTGTGCACACACACACACATACACACACATATACAAAAAAAAATCAAATGTGATTTCCTTATCAGAGATGGAAGACAATGCCCAGAGATACAGACAGAGTAATCCATGTCAAGACAGAGGCAGGGATTAAACCAATTGTTTTCAACCCAAGATATGCCAGGGATTGCTGAACAGAATTTAGGAGAAAGACACAGAGTGTTTTCTCCACCAGAACCTTCAGAAAGATCCACCCTGTTAACATCTCATTTTTTGTGGAGCGGGGGATGGTATCGGGGATTAAACTCAGGGGCGCTCAACCACTCAGCCACATTTCCAGCCCTTTTTGTATTTTATTTAGGGACAGGGTCTCACTGAGTTGCTTAGAAAGCCTTGCTTTTGCTGAAGCTGGCTTTGACTTGTGACCCTCCTACCACAGCCTCCTGAGCCGGTGGGATTAACATCTCATTTTCAGACTTCTGAACTCCAGTGCTGTGAGAGAATATATTTCTGGTGTTTTAAACCACCCAATTTTTGGTCATTTGTTACTGCAGCTCAAGGAAACTAATACACCCAATTTAGGTGGCAGAATATTGTTTCTCTCCAGGTGTGGTGACATATGCCTGAAACCCAGCAACTGAGGCAGGAAGATTGGGAGTTCAAAGCCAGCCTCAGCAACTTAGCTAAGCCCTAAACAACTTATTTAAACCCCGCCTCAAAATTAAAAAAAAAAAATAAATAGAAAAGGCTGAGATGTGGCTCAGTGGTTAAGGGCCCATGGGTTCAATATCTGGTACCAAAAAAAAAAAAAAGAGAGAGAGAATATTGTTTTTCAATGGGTGGCCAAGAACCACCTGAGTTAGAATAAACTGGGTTTTATGTTAAAAACGCAGTTTTTCTGAACCTTGTTCTAAGTTCACAGACTTAGAGTCTCTGGAGGTGAAGCATGTGAATGAAGCTCAGGAAAGGCCCAGGAGATTCAGATTCATACTGAAGGTCCAACTCACTGCCCCAGCATGAGGGAAATAAATTTACCAAACTAGAGTTCATTGTTCCTACTTAATATCTAGCTGGTATTTTATAGAAAAATCTCATCTTACCTGTAGGCATGATTGATGTCAATTCTGCTTAGGATAATGATAGGAAAAGTTTAATGACAATATCTTTTCTGAGATATTAGCCTTAGAAATCAGAGAATTATATGCATAAAGTAATAAGTAGATGCTAGAAGTGGTTTCTGGATTGAGACTGCCTGTCTAACAAAACACATTAGATTTAGGTTAAAATTCATTGTTTTTTGCTTATTCTCTAAACCAGAATTGGAGTTAAGTTGGAAATAAGACATTCTTTTCAGATTCAATGAATTTATCATGAATAAAAAGTGTTCTGAAGAATCTGCACCTCCAGATGCACTGGTGGAAAAAGTTTCCTGGAAACCACTAATGGGATATTCTTCTCTTAGAAGTTCAGCATACATATTAGCATATTAAGTGTTTTGAGAAATGCTTCCATTAAGAAGCTTATTTATCTCTGTTTATCCAAGAATTACTCAAAATGGAAACATTTTCCCCCTTTACATATGACAAGAATAGCTCATACACAAAATTAGTGTTACCCAGAACACTGAATTTTTTAAAAACATATTTTTAGAATTTTGCCTACTTAAGAACGGGTGAAAAGAGACAGCTTGAGATGCTCCTGTTGACCAAATTTGAGATAACGTTTTTACCAAAATGTGTCAGGAGTGTAATAGGTTATAATCCATGGAAATACAAGAATTGATGAATTCATAGAATAATTAATTAATTAATAAATGCCAGAGAGAGAGAGAGAGCAGAAGGCTCTTCTGACTAGTAGGATGCCAATGAATAAATGTGAGAGGAATGATAGAGTTTTAAATATATTACTAATTTGCAAACATTATTGTAATAATTATTTGGCAAAGGGTCATCAGTGAAGCCTAAAACTAATGGGTACCATTTGAGGAAGGTCAGGCTACTTACACAGACTTAAGGTATGAATTCACTAATTGCTTATTAACTACAAAGGAAAATCTCTTATGAATTGTAAAAGGGCATGTATCTCTTAATATGGTAGCTAGAGAGTAAAATAATGCTAATTTATCACTATGCTGTTTGGCAGTTTGTGAAAAATATATAAGCTGATTTTGATCACAAGAAAGCATTGAATAAATTCAAATGTAAGTACATTGTACAAACAAGTGGTGTGAACTCTTCAAAAATATCAATGCCATGAAAAATAAAGAATGACCAAGGAATTGTTTCAAATTGAAGACTAAAGAGACATGCAATTAAATGTAACACATGGCCAAAGAAGAAATGGCTGTAAAGCATGGTGGCACACACCTGTAATCCCAGCAACTTGGGAGGCTGAAGCAGGAGGATCATAAGTTCATATCCAGCCTCAGCAATTTAGCAATGCCTTAAGCAATTTAGTAATATTGGTTGAGAAATAAAATAAAAAAAGGGCTAGGGATGTGGCTCAGTAGTTAAGTGCCCCTGGGTACAATCCCTGCTACTCCCCTGCCCCCAAAGAAATTGTTTAAAGGATTTTTTTTGGGGGAAATTGCTAAATTTAAATATGGTCAATATATTAGAAAATAATATTGCATCAATGTTAAGCTTTCTGATTTTAATAATTGTACAATGATGAAAAAGGTGTGTACAGTTTATTTTTTTGTTTATATTACTTTTGATTGACAAATCATAATTGTGCTCATCTTGATATGTGAATAAAATGTGAAATTTATTAAATATTTTAGGAAAGAGAGAGAGAGGAAAGAGATAAAGGAAGTAAGGTAACAAATGAGGTAAAATGGTGAATCTGGCTGAAAACCAGTTCTTTGTTCTCTTCTTGAGACACTTAAGTTTGTAATATCTGGACATAAAAAATTTTCTTAAAACTGGAAGAAGCATTTTTTTTCCAGAGAGAATTATTTCCTATTGAAAAGAGCAAAATTGAATCATACATTTCATCTGTGTTTCTATAACTAATAAATTTCTAGCTCCCACTGGTGAATAAGAGTAACAGATGTACATAACGTCATATTTATTTACTTTAAATGCATAATCAAGTCAGTTTTAAGGTTAAATTTGATCATATAGAATAGCTCACATGGTTGTAGTATATGGGATAATATTATTCTTTGTATTAAAATATGATGTAAGATATATCTATGAAGGGCTAGGCTTTGGTCAGACAAAATTTTGCTTAATATGTTATATAGAAACAAAGATCTTGATTGAAAAAAATAATTTTGGAAGTTTTGGTAGAGTTTGCTCTTTTGAGGGGAGGGGGACTCCAGGGATTTTACCTAGGGGTGCTTAACTACTGAGCCACAACCCCAGCCCCTTTTTAAAAAATATATATAGATTTTTTATTTTGAAATAGAGTCTTGCTATGTTGTTAAGGCCTTTTCTAAGTTGCTGAGGCTGGCTTTGAACCTGCAGTAATCCTGCTTAAGCCTCCTGAGAATTTCCTCTTTATAAAAATAATTAAATGGAACAATTTAAAATAATTATAAAGACTCCTTATAAAATGCAAAAAAAAGAACAATGAGGTGAAATAGATTTGTTTACTAAAACATGAAATTAAACATAGCTGTAGATAAACTCTAAGTAATATTTGGAAACAGTGATCATATAGTTTTGTGTTATTCCTCAGTTTCTTCTCACCAAATCCAGCAGAAGCAGCAGGTGGGAGAATGTCTCCATCATGGGTTAGGTCCAGACATTTATTTTCTATTACCACCTGGTATCCACACCAGCCTGTGCCCATGATATGTATTCTGTCCTACATTGGCCCATATGGGCTACATTGCTTCTATCTGACATACTTACATGTGAATTAGGTAGAATTCCTTTTCTCTCTGTCACAACGAAGTTCATCATTTGAAATCCATACCTACTGGTCTTCATGATTTCAGCCATTTGTTTCACATTTCCTACTATAAGGATTCATGCATGGAAATGTGGCTAGATTTCCATTTTGGACTTGATTGTTCTATAGTTGCCTATAAATAAATGTCTTTCCATTTCTGTAGCAATGGAGAGGTTTGGAAGATTTTCCTGGATTATAGGCGTGGGAAATAGCACAAGTTTCAGGCTGAGCACTAGTTAAAAAAAATGTCTCCCCCACTAGTCAAAAGTAATTTACTTTATTGTTACTTCCTGTGTTTTGCTATCAACAACCCCCCATGACATCAGCAGCTCTTGGTTAAAAGCTGCTCACTGGATGCCTTGACAGCCTTTTGTTGTTTAACTGTTTCATGCCCACATATATATCTTATATACACACCTCTTGTGATTTCACTGGACTTTCCCATGATAAAGATCCAAGATCCAAATTTCAATCTTCAAAGACAAACTTTGTTCTTAAAATCAGCATCTGTAGAATTGAGCTATATATAGATAAATGATGGCAAAAGCACAGAATCCACAGGGTTTTCTTGATATTCTTTAATGTCAAACTTCCATCATTACAGGACGCTGCTGGAGTGCAAATGATAGTGGGAAATTTGGCATTCAGAAGAAGGAAATGTTTTTTTTCTGCCTCTGTATAAACATTCTGTTCCATACTTAATTTCCTGACAACTACAAATTGCACAACTGACCAAGTCTCGACTAAGATATGATTTTCGCTGTATCTGAATTAGCTGTACCAGCGTTAGGCAGAAAACAGCTATTCACAGGAGCTGTCACAAATGTGAGGACAGGAACACAGTCAAGGGGACTCTAGCTTCAGCAGCATCAGTTTCTTGGGGTCTCTATGAACATAGCCTTCTATCAGGTTGGCTTACAGATGGCCCAGAATGTTTGTCCTGAAAATGAGATGTCATGTGAGGGGGTTCCTGGGGTGCAGCTCTGGGAATGAATTTAATATGAAAAATTAAACTGATGTGGGATCTTAGTACAACTCAGAAACCTATGCAGAATTGTAGATGAAAGAAAGTACTGTAAATTATGTTATCACAGATGGGGAACATTTATATCAATCATTAGGACTGGAGGATGAATTTATATAGAGGTAATTGATGAGACACATTAAAAAATAGCTAATGTAGATAATAGTTGAGTACAGAATAAATAATGCCCCTGGTGTTTGGGTCTGTAGCTATCCTCTGGGTCAAGGTAGCTAAGGGTCAGGAAATTATTTTTAACTGTATATGTAAGGAAATGCTGATACCTTTTCCATTATACATCCCTGAACATCCTAAGTTATTATAGGTGCTAAAGCCATGTAGGGATTTTAAAGCACTACTTACCAACTCCAGAAGTGAAGACCTGTGTGGTCTGTTTTACTACAAGCACAGTAAAAATTAGAGGGCCCTATTTATTCATTACTAATGTGGTGGCAAAGATGTATCTTGACTCCTGATGGGTTTTACATGCACTCCTATTATTTGTTGGGAAAATTTTCCTTTTTTTGTTCTATTAAATTCTTATCCCAGGAGTTGTGTTTATTTGGCACTAAGTTAAAAGGAGAGGATGTTGTTAAAAGAAGGGACTACTTTACTGTTCCTATTAACACAGCATCTCAGTACCTACTGCTACTAAAATCCAATTGATTCAGTCTCTGAAGTCTGTCATCAAAGGGCAATTCAGAAACTATTGGAATTTGCAAACATCATGTTTTTAATCTAAAAATGTATATCAGGGTAAAATGACTGAAATTTTGTATGATATATTTACTTTCCCTAGGTTTTGGTAATGTAATATTTGGTAATACCATATTGTAATTTTATTATTTTCTGTGGCATTCATAGAATACTTCAGACTTTCTGTCCCAGAGGCACAAATGCATTTTAAAAAGGGAAAAAATATACCAATAATGGATCTTTCTACAATGACATGTACAAATAAGAACATTTTAAATTGGAGCAGATGATGGATAATGTCTGAAATGTCAGAAGACTGAACTGGTTAATGCATCCATGCTTTAAAACTGAATTGCAGAGAATAAACAGAAATTTGATGAGATCCAAAGAGATACTAAATAGTATGTTCTCTTTCTCAAGAGTGATAATTTAGTTTCTAAGATTTCCTCTTTTTTATAAAGAACTCAAGGAAATAATATGGTAAAATTCATTTGAATGAATCTTTATACTTCATATTGTATAGGCAAAATCAAGTGAATGCTCCCCTTTCCTCTTAAACCTGGATCTCACATGGACATTCCCTTCTAGGGCAAATGTGCCCTAGGACATCATATCTCATGTGCCCTTACCAACTCCCCTGTTCCTTCAGGGGATTCAGAAAGACTGTTATTGGTATTAGACTTATTTTGATCTCAGGTTAAGTTTCAGAAGTTCTAAGAATATTGTAATATAAACTGGAACTATTTTAAAGAGTACCTGGGAGAGTCAGAAAAATACTCTGGTGGGCTGGCTTCCTCTTCTTATTGTAGGCATTCTGGAGTGGAGAGTAATGACCACTCAATATTCCCTGGGCAACTCTGGATAGTTGAATAAGAGTTTTTCTTCTGTTCTAGCCTACATTTTGGTTTTATTCCTGGTTTGTCTGAATTGGAGTCCCCAAATGGGGACTTGATAAAGGGACTGCTGACCTCACAGTTACTTTAAAGACTTTTGTGGACTTGAATTTACTTTTTCCCATCTATTTTAATTTTCCAATATTCCAGAATGTTCAAATGTTCTTGGATTCAAGGCTTTCTTTTATTTCCTATTAAGGAAATATTACATAAGAATTTCATCTATTTAGACGGAAAAGAATGAGTGCTGCAGGTCAAAGACGGTTCCTGTAAGTGAGGAGGAGCATGCTGTAGCCTAAGAGAAGCCAGAGAACACTGTGAAGCAGTGTACACCACGTGCTGTTACTGTCCACTGTGAAGTTTCATTTCGTAATTCGAGAAATTTTAAAGAGAGTTCAATAGACGAGATCTTATAATTATGCTGCCAGCATTTCCTCATTAAGAAAATGGAACCACAGAATTTATATTTTAGTGACTTTAGAGTTGTTTCCATAGATATGTGAAAAAACAATGGTATGTGATGATGAAGTATAATTAAGCATTAAAAAAAATAAAACAAAGTACTGTTAAGTTTGTAAACTATCAAAATAATCAATTTATCAAAGGTTAACATATTTGAGATTATTCTTTCAGTGTGAAAAGAATCCAGATTCAGTGGTACAAAATCTTGTATTCTAGTGCTGGCTCTGGAACTAAGTAGTGACATGACTTGTAGTTAGTTAGCTCGCCTAGCCTCCTTGGTCCTTCCTTCTTTTCGTCACCAGTAAAATGAGGGAGCTGGGATACATCAGTGGGCTTACAGCAAGCTTTGAAACTCCATGCCTGAAGGCATTTTAAGAAATAATAATCTAGCCTTCTTTATTGTTTTCTATTCTCCTGTTGGAATTTGTACTCAGATGAAAGATGGGGGCTCTGTTCAGTCAATGTATTAATGAAAATATTACTGAGTTTGTTCAGAAGATCTACAGCTATGCTAATTGGCAGCTGCTTCGTTCTTCTCAGGGAGCAATTCCAAGTGAAATATTTGGAATTGGGTTTGAAATACTTATTCCTTATTCCTGCCTGGAGGATTTATGTAAAAGAATAAAAATTCTACCCTAAGTCAGAAGATTTTCTGGTCTGATCCAACTCTTCTAGGACTTTATGAGCAGGAAGGAAAGTTATGGCAGTTTTTCATTTTCTATGAGAATGTCAGAGCTTGGAACAATAATGGAGTCTGGAATTGCTCTTCATAAAAGTGTATGAAATTATCAGCAGAATGGAAGGGAAATGCAGCAGGTGAGATCAGAGATATAAAAATAATTTTCCTATTACAAAGTAGTTTTCTTTCTTTAAATGACATGCAGGCCTAATCCACCCTGATATCCATGCTGGGTATTTATCTTGTAATATATTTCTTTGCAAATAATTTCATACTATATATCAGTGTGATAAATTCTCCTCTATCTGGAGCTTTCCTGAGTGGTGTGACACCCTAAGCAAAGCAGCTGCTGTCGGCAATGAAGGTGGCCATGCACAGTCTTTGAAAACACAGACCAAGGATGAGGCACTCCATGGAACATGACATCCAAATGGCTAATAGAAATCATGAGCTTTAAAAGTCTTGACAAAGTGTGCAAGGGAAATAGGGATAAGGCAACTCCAGGGTCCTAGGACAAGCCAACTACAGTGGTTCTAAGAAACTGGCACTCATATAACCCCAAGAATGCAAATTGAATAATAATTTGGTAGACTTTAAAGCCACAGCAGATGCCTGAGGTCAATATTAAAAGCAGGGGGGAAAAGATGCTATGCTCAAAATTCTGTTATAAAAACCTGAAGACTTTGTCAGATTTCCAAGGTTTTCTTTATGTGGAAAAAACATACTCTGTTGAGCACATGCATGATACATTATACATGCAGACATTTTAGGGGCTGGTGGGTGGTGGTGGAGGGAGTAATTATGGACTGCTGTTCAGAGGAAAGGCAAGAGGAAAGGCACAATTGCATTTTAATGTCCCAAATATTTCAAAGACAAGCTGAGGCATTTTTAGAAAGGGAAGGGGCTGAGTAGGAAGGAAGATGCAGAGCCGTCTCCAAAGAGATTTGCTCAGAGCAGAGAGGCCTCCAGATCATTCTCTGGAGAATTGTCTTAAAGTTTAGAAAGAATCATTGAAGACCTGGAGCTTAAATTTCATTCTCTGCTCAGTGTGTGTGGAAATGTCACTTCTCTTTTCTGTGTTTGCTTTTTCTCTCTTTTTAAGGATAGATATCCGCCCTAGCTATTTATTCCTTCTCAATGTTTCCTTAATTTGTAATGTTCACCAAAAGTATTTTTTTTTCAAAAATTGTAAACAAAGTCTATTTCAGTCCATTTTATGTAATCAGCTCTTTTTTTTTTAAAAGCAGGCGTCAATACAGGAACAAGTAAATATTGCTCTTCTTGTTACTAAGAGAGCTAGATGCTTTTAACAGTCTAACATCTTTGTAGAGAATGCACATTACTTTTCCATGGATGAGAGCTGTGATATTAATGGTTTGTAATAATTTGCCCTGATTGAAACAAAAAGAAAGATGAACAGCTTTGTATGAAAAAGGAGCACTATCTTGGGAATTAGACAAGTCTGGATCTATCTCTTACTAATTCTTGGGTCTTGGGAAAGATGCTAAAGATCCAAGCTTCAATTTTTCATCTGAAAAATGGGTTCATAGTATTCATTTTATAGAAATGTTCAAAATGTATAAATGAGCATGGAGTGTAAATTACCTAGTGCAAAGCCTAGTAAATTACAGAATTCAAATCAATATCATATTAGCAAATCCCCCTTGCTTCAACCCTCACCACCCCACCAATAAAAAGGACAATCATGATAAAGGGAACATATTCCAGGAGTTTTGTCCCTCAGCAGTTATTGAATCAGACAGTGTATTAGCAATACAGACATATTGGGCCTCGAAGTTTGGTGCTCCTGTCTTTGGGGAGGACAAGACTCCAAATAATCCTACTCTTTTCTTTCTTTCTTTCTTTTTTTATTAGTTGTTCAAAACATTACATAGCTACACCTGCCTCTTGTACTTCTCATGCATCAGGGCCACAGATCTCTTCCTGAGTAGTGATAAACTAATTCTATTTCATTTGTTTGTGGCTTATAAATAATCATGAGCTATTCTTTCCAGGTGACTTTCAATTAGTAATTCAGAGGAGTAACTTGGACCCCACTACCTGTTAAACTGTAATCATTATCTCTTCATACTTTTTCTTTGTTTTGTTTTTAAAGTTTTTAAAGTTTTTTTTTAATTAGAGATTTATGGTTATACATAGTAGTTGGTTCACCCTGACAAACTCATACTCTTCATTACTTTTTCCTATATTTAAACTTCAATTTAATGTCCCACTTTGTATTGTCTAAAATCATGTAGACATTTTATTAGTTTTTTACACTTTAGGTAATTATAAATGTATATAACTATTCATAAGTTCTAATATCTGTAGAATTACCTTAGTAATATTTCTTTTTCATAGTTATATATCTTATTTCCCTTGTTTAAATATAGGTCCCTGGTTAGGGATTTGATTTGGTAATAGGTTGGTGGCATACTATCTTAATGAGGTTGAGGGTCTTCTAAACTAACACTACCTATGAGACGTATTTTATTTAGAACAATAGATTGCCTCTAAAATAGTGAAAGATTAGAAACCGTCAATATAAATTAGGCTGAGATAACTTTATTATACTTGAACACAGCAATTTCAGTTTGGTGTCAATGTGGTATATGAAAAGTAAGAGTGGTGATTTTGTTGTTGTTGTTTGTGTTGCTTTGTATGAATAGTACTGAGGATTGAATTCAGGGCTTCACACCTGCAAGGCAAGTGCTTTACCACTGAGTTACACCCCCAGCCCCCCCTTTATTTTTAAAGAGAGAGAGAGAGAGAGAGAGAGAGAGAGAGAGAGAGAGAGAGAGAGAGAAAATTTTTTAATATTTATTTTTTAGTTTTCAGTGGACACAACTTCTTTATTTTATTTTTATGCAGTGCTTAGGATCGCCCCTTGCATGCCAGGCGAGCGTGCTACGGCTTGAGCCACATCCCCAGCCCCAACCCCTAGCCCTTTTAATTTTTTAAATTTTGAGATAGGGCTTCACTAAGTTGCACAGGTTATCCTTGAATTTTTGCTCCTCTTGCTTCAGCCTCCTAAATAGGTGCAATTACAGGTGTGCTCCCCCATATCCCATCATGTGATGGCTTTTTCCTATATTTAAAAAAAAATGGTGACATTTTGTGAGCTTGGTCAGTTCAAGCCTTGGGGCTTTGGTCTTTTGTGAGAAGAATTTGGGCTTATCCAACTGACCATCAGGACAATCTCTGGGACAGCCTGGCCATGCCTTGCCCCCAGGGTGTGTTTGTTGCACCCTGTAGTCAGCTGGCAAACATTTTCTTAACCTAGGTTCTCCTACAGGAAGAGGCTGAGATAAGCACTTGATGTGGGGTATTCGTTTTGGGAAGTAAACCCCATGAGCAGGAGGCAAGGACCAGGAAGAGCAAAACCATGAAGAAAAAATTAATCAAAAAGTTTATTATAGGGCTGGGGTCATAGTTCAGTGGTAGAGCACTTGCCCAGCATGTGTGAGGCATTGGGTTTGATCCTCCACATCACATAAAAATATATAAATAAAATAAAAGTACTGTGTCCATCTACAACTAAAAAAAAAAAGTTTGTTATACAAGTGATGGAGACTCTGTATGATCTAGGTCAAAGAAATGTGGATGTATTATCTAGTTCCCAATTTTGTCAGTAGAGCATTGCTTGTGGAGCATTTTCTTCTAGCCTTTTACTTCCAGGTGTGTTCATGTATGGAGTTGGCTATGAGCTTTTGCAGCATCTTTGCTGTTGACCAGCCATGAAGAGCCAATGGATAGTGGTGCAGCTGGGAGAGCTCCTTCTGGCTGCTTCTACAACATTTGGAGGAAACAAAATGTCCCCAAATTCATAAGAAGAATATTTAATGCAGAAGCTCATTCCTTTTCAGTCAGTTGAAGAACCCAGGTTTCTTGGAGAACTTTGACTCCCTTCCCTAATGTCTACAGGCCTCAACTACCTTAGCCAGTTGCGCTGTCTTGTGTGGATTCCCCTGAGAGAAAAGCCTAGGAAAAACGTTTGGATGGAGATTATTTATTTTGGGTATATCTGGCCTAAGGAGGTGAAGTTCAGGAGAGGGGTTTGATATAAGGACCAAAGGAGAGGGAATAACGCAATGTGATACAGTGTTGATCTTGTCACCCCAAGGGCAACTGGGGCTTGATCCTGTCAGGACTTTTGGGGAACCTTATGAAATATGCTTCTTTCATCATCAACCAATAAGTTAAGTGCACTTCTCTAGGTCATAGGGCTAATAAGTGGAGAATAACAGATTTTTAATCTGGGCCTGTGTAACTCCCAGAGCCTTCTGTTTAATTACCAGGCTATAATGTTTGCCTCTATTGCACATTTGCTTGATAGTAATCTCATGCCTATTCAAAACCCATCAATCTAAGGAGAGAAGGCAAATAAAGAGAAAATTTATCACAATTCTTCATTATCAGGCATAATTTCATCTCCTGTGGACTCTTGTAAAGATCATCATATCATTATGTCATTCAATTCGATGTCCATCATTAGACTATTACCAGAATTTGAGACAATAACAAATAGATTTACCCACTACTGTTTAATTCTTTGACTAGTAGACATCAAATATACCCTTGTTTAGGTCTCTTGAAGGACAGCACTGTCATTGTTTTTTGTTTGGTTTTTTACATGGCAGAACACCTAAGTGTTCTTTTTTTTTAAAAAAAATATTTATTTTTTAGTTGTAGTTGGACATAATACCTCTATTTTATTTATTTATTTTTATGTCGTGCTGAGGATTGAACCCAGGGCCTCACACGTGCTAGGCGAGCATTGTACCTCTGAGCTACAACCTCAGCCCCACCTAAGTGTTCTTAATGTGAACTTAATGTGTATGGTTATATGTGCCACTATAATGATTTTAAAATAGAAGAGATTTATGCACTATAGACAGTTTCTCTGTGATGAAAATAAATAGAGATATCAAGACAATATCATGATTAATCATAAAAATTGATAATTTTTTGAAAATGTCTGGGAGTATATTTGTGGCTTCATTGCTTATGTTGGAGGTAGGCTTAGAAACATGTGGATGATATCTTTTGAGGTTAGTGGGGAAATTGTTTATCTGTCTCCATAATTGCTTAGGGCCCACTTAACCAAAATTACAAAGGAGCAATGCTTTTCTTCAGTATCATAAACTTCTCTTTGGTCTTGGTTTTTCCTTCCCATACTTTTAGATGCCAAGTGAATCTATTCTATCAAGAGAGGATTTGATGTCTCTCATATTTATAGTTCATATGGACTTAAACCCTTGC
Source organism: Callospermophilus lateralis (assembly GCF_048772815.1). Taxonomy (NCBI): domain Eukaryota; kingdom Metazoa; phylum Chordata; class Mammalia; order Rodentia; family Sciuridae; genus Callospermophilus; species Callospermophilus lateralis. The sequence goes on along the minus strand of NC_135310.1, from coordinate 104,731,847 downwards.
CACTTGTAGTTAGTGTTCCTTGCCCCTCCTTGCCTCACTCCTTGTGTTGCAGCAACCCTTGCTTATCTAGAGGAGCCTACACCTGGCATGGCTCTGCTTTTCCCTCTTCCCAGGTGCAACTCTCTGTCTGCTGGACTCTTTTCCCATCTCTTTGCTTGTTTGTCTCTTTCTCCTCTTTTGAGACTCAATTTAGGGATGACTACTTCCAGAAGCTGCGCTCACTCTCTGGTCTTTCCCAGAACTCAGGAGACCCTCTTTTCTGTTCCCACAGGGCTCTGTGTGGATCTCTGCTATTACACTCAATCACGTTGCGTCATAGCTGTGGTTGTCATTACAGTGATCGTCTTGAGGGCAACAAACCTGTTTTATTCACTTTTGTCAACTCAGTACCTAATAAAGAATAGACACATCATATATGTCTGCCAAATTGAATATGAACTCAATTTAGTATTTTGGAGGCAGGAATTCTTTCTCTAGCTTCTAAAATATAATAAAAGGCTGTTTCTTCCAGTTGCTCTAGTAGAATATCAATATTTCCATTCTATAATATCTTACATTCAAGGATAATAATTTGGTGAAAAGTTAAGCTTGATCTACATAGTTTCATTTGGTCAAAATAATTTTACAGAATAGTTGGTGGGGGGAAGATTGTTGGCATGGAATAGAAAATGTGTTTTCTGAATTTTAACTGACACAAGAAACTAATTTCCAAACCTAAACCATATCTTTTGGTTTTAGTGACATTATGTGCCAATTCTGAGTCATTGCATAGCTAACTAGAAGTTTCAGAATATTTTTTAAAAAATGCATGTTGTTTGGATTTTAGGGTGTCCAGAAAGTTGTAACCTTGAACTCCTGTACTCACTACTCCAATTGCCTGCTCTTTGCAATTCCTTCATATTTGGGATGATTACCATATATATGTAATCGTTTATATTTGAACATTAGAATCCAGTGCTTAGGCAACCTACATAATTCTAAATTTTAAAGACTGCATAAATACATGCTCATGGATATTAAGGGAATTTTCAATTCCCTTTTCATACATAATCATGTCATGCATTCTAAAAGCAGTGTTGGGGGAAAAATCTCAAATCAAAGTCATTTATATCTAATGCCATTAGTGAGAAACCTTAATATTAAAATGGTAAACATCAATTATTGCTATCAATGTGACAGGTTAGTAGAATGAGCTAAAACATTGAGAACTACACAGTAAAAATACATGTTTTATCGCATTTTAATTATTTGGAAAATTATATCTTGAAAAAACTGTTCAAACAAATATACAGCTATACATATGGTTCACTATTTGTTTGTACTGCTCTTCCTTCAGAACAAATTTTCTCATTGTTTTCTCTACCAGTCTACATTCAAAACTTGGTTGATGATTTAATTTCTTTTTTTCTTTTAGAAGACTGCTATGATTTATAGTTGCCTATTCTAATATTTTTTTCTTATTACCTAGCATTTGCTTATCCTTAGTCTGCATATTTTACTTGAAAAATTTTTCCATTGGGTAATACTTTGTCAAAATTGTAATGTCTTAAATTTATTTAATGGTGCCCAATTGTGAATTTGTGTATATGTATGTATGTCTTATGTATGGTGGAAATTTAAAAAACAAGAGATTATTATTTTTTTTTTTTCATTTGTGATACCTGTCAGGGTTCAACTAAAGAAAGAGTAGGCTGGATATACAGTTGTTTCTCTGTATTCACAGGTTCCACTTCCTTAAATTCAACCACGATTAGGCAGAAAATATTTGACAAAAAGCCTCCATCTCTGTACTGGACACAGATGTAGCCTTGTCCATATCATTATTGTCATTATTCCCTAAACAATGTAGTAAAACAATGATTTACATGGCACTCTCATTATTTTAGTTTATATTGCATAAGTTATATGCAAATGCAGTGGCATTTTATACAGGGGACATAACTGTCCTTGGATTTTGGTATCTGTGAGGTTCATAAAATCAATCCTCCAAGGATACTGAGGGATCACTGTGTGTGTATGTGTGAAAGAGATATTGGGAGGGAGAGAGAAAAGAGAGAAAGCAGCTAGTCCAATTGTAAGAGCTTGTGAAACAAGTTCAAAATCCACAGGTCAAGCCATCAAAAAGGAAAAACTACAGGCGGGATGGAATTCAAGGTGCCCAGGCAGAAACTGTAGTCACAGGCAGAAGCCATCTCTTTCTCTGTCCCCACATTAGTCCCCTCACCCTTTCTCTGATGTCTCAGCTCTACTTCAAGGACTCCAGCAAGTTAATTCTGGTCACTCAGATTATCCAGGATACTTTCCTTTCCTTAAACCCAATTAATTAGTACACCCAAACATCAGCAAAATCCCTTTTCATTGAATAATTGAATAGGGGACTTAGCCTACCAAAGGGACACATCAACATGCCATCATACTCTAAAGAATGGGGAGATTATCTGAACTCCGAGATGAACACCTAGAATTTATTTCTTTTGCTAAATCTGTCAGCTTTTCTACAGATTTCTTGAAAGGCTATACTTTAGCTATATAATACCACATTAAGCGAAGAATATCTTAACCAAAAGACAACGGACAAATAAGTAAATAAATGTGTGTTAATGAGGCAACTGAGAAAGATAATAATACAAAACTGTACATATGCTTTTGAAACTCAAGGGATTTTAAGGTTTGCCAAGTATTGGGGTTAACCAGAGGTAGAATTTGGAGGCAATATTAGGGAAACTGGAGTCAAGATGAGGAAAAATAAGATTTTAAGCAATGTACTTAGATTATTCAAATAAATCTAAATTTAAGAAATCACCACAAGTCTTCCATTTGTGATTACAAACACACTGTTATAAATAGTACTTCAAGGAACATGGGAGTACAGATATTTCTTCAATGTATTGACCTCATTTCCTCTGGATAGCTGACCAAAAGTGGGCTTACTGTGTCATAAGACAGTTCTATTTTTAGATTTTTGAGTGACATCCATCAAGTGTTTTTTTCAAAATCATTCTTCATATATATTTGTGTGTGTACGTGTGTGTGTGTGTGTGTGTGTGTATTGTTGATAGACTTTTATTTTATTTATTTATATAAAGTATTGAGAATTGAACCCAATGCCTTACACATGTTAGGCAAGTGTTCTATCATGGAGCTACAATCCCAGCCCCCCAAACATTCTTTATTTATTAATCATTATAGGATTTCTGGACACTCACTACAACAATGACTAATTGTATCTTTACATTCACTTGTAAATTGGTCATCTGCCAAAGCTGGCATGGTTGTGGAGGTCTGTAATCCCAGCAACTCAGGAGGCTGAGGCAGGAGGATTGCAAGTTCAAGGTCAGCCTCAACAACTTGGTGAGGCCCTAAGCAACTTAGCAAGATCCTAAGCAATTTAGCAAGATCCTGTTTCAATTTAGCAAAATCACAAAGGGCTGAGGATGTGGCTCAGTGGTTAAGCTTCCATGGGTTCAATTCCTTGTTAAAAAAAATAATCTACTTTTTATTTGCCAGAATATTTTAGACCTCTTAGACATATGGATTTAAAATCCATAGACTAAAAATTTTTTAGGGATTAGCATAATTATTCATTAAATATTGATTAAATTGAATTTAGTTGAGTTTGGAAGTGTTGTGAAGATTTGAGAGTTCTACTTTGGGAAAGAAGCATCAGGAAAGTAGTTATGAGATGTCAAAGAAAAAGTAGGCCAACAATAGTAATACATGAACCATTTTAATTTCATATTAAATAGTGCAAAATTCTTCAAAGAATTATACAAGTTCATAGGATAAATTAAAAAAATCTATTTCCTTATAAACAGTTCTATAAATTAGAACAAGAAACACTCTATAAACCTTAGAATATCTTAGGTAAAACAAGACCAATCATTTCTTTTTTAAAAAAAGTATTCTAGATAATTTCTTAAGACCCACACTCTAAAATCTAGGATTTTCTGATATTTTAATGCTCTCCTCTGTATTAAATATAAATCAAATTTTATTTATTTATTTGTGTGTGTGTGTGTGTGTGTGTGTTGTCTTCTTGTTAAGATCTTCTTAGCTTAAAGTGAGATTGTACAGCCAAAGTGTAACCCTCAAGGAATCTGGAAATACAGATAGATTTAGCAGCAGGAATAAATTCTGGGGGGTTCATCTTGGAGTTCAGATGAAGACATTGGAAACCCTGGGGCAATTCTGAGAGAGATTATATTATTAAAGGAATTTGGATAGAATATAAAGTATTGCAAAGCAGTATCTGCCTATGCAGAGGGACTGTTATCAAAGATATGCTGAGGGGTGTTCAGTAGTGGGCATGACACTGGGGAGTGCTCTTTGACAGGAAATTTGGACTTGCCAGTGTAGAACCATAAACCAGGTAGCTCAGGTGTGCAATGGTCCTTAATTGTGTACCTTCTTGAATTTTTTTAGAGGAGCTACAAAAATTTTATCTTCTAATTGGAACATAGGATTTATTTGCGGTACTGTAGTGGTATTCTCCACAGTACTCAGCACTGAGCACACACTTGGTGCCCAATGGCTATTGGTGCAGTGTCGAAGTGTAAGACAACTGGGAATTTACCAAAGGGGTCATATCTCTTGACTGGTGGCAGTTGGAAATAAAAGAGAAGTGGAAAAACAGTGAGAAGAAGGGCTGAGCTATTAGTGTCAGACCCTGTGAACAGGCATAGTGACTGTGAACCAAAGATTTATGTTAGTGAACAACCAGACTGAAAAGAATCAACGTATGTCTCTGTTCCACACCTAATATAGGTGGAGCTGCCTCCCACCTGAAGGGCAAATCAGAGAGCTACAAAGAAATAGTTTAAGTCTGAGGTCATTTGTTTTATTCTTCTTTGTGGTACAGAAAATTCATTAGCAGTTTATCAGAAACTCAAGTTACAAACCTGGGTAACCTTTAAAAAGAAGATAAATCTTGAATGTCTTACCAAAATAGACCAAATCTGAACATCACTGTCTTAATGCCAGTGATTAGATTAGACATTGTTATCTGGAACATTGAAATTGAAAACATCGAAACTAGTACCCCTGGGACTTTTCTTTTGTGGTGTTGAGGATTGAAGCAGGACCTTGTGAACTCTAGGCAAGTGCTCTACAACTCAGCTCCATCCACAGACCTGCCATGGGACTTTTCAGTCTTACAGAAATCTATTGTAGTGCATTTGAAATATCATAAAGTCTGGAACATAACAAATACTTGATGAATATCTTTAAATTATTTGTTAATTACATAAAATTATCTTTCTAAAACTAAAACCTTATTCAAAAAAGAAAATCTCCAATACAAACAAACCTCAAATTTTATTTGTTTTTTGTTCTTGGAATGAAAATAGATGGACTCATACTTCCAATGAAGAAGACTCCATTCATTTTCCATTTAAAAGAATTAAAATATTTGGTTATCTCTGTGTTTTATTGTTCATGTGCCTGAGAAAAATTGGAATGGAGAGAATTTATTCTTTTGAAATTGTTCATTGCTCTACTATGTCTACTTGCAGACAAGCATCACAGCAACCAGGACGAAGCTTTAATCTTACTGAGTACAGATGATGAGGTGGGGATTTGGCAAGATCAAAGGCATAGGGAAGCACTGAATCACAAAACACAAAAACAGTCTCTGAGGTTTGAACACATTAAAAAATGGTTACCTTTGACATAAATGACATGATAATTGCCAATGAAAATATGTTTTTTTTAAAAAATTTAACTTCTGTGTGCTGGGTAGTCACATTTTTCAGATGACTGGCTTCCAGGTTGGAGAAAGGTGACTGAGTTGATACTGGGCAGGATATCCCAATTAACCCTCCTCACCTCTGTATGCACAGACTACACTGAATCTATGCAGCATCTGTACCTATTGCATGTTAATATTGATTATATAAAACTTAGAAAACGTGCAAGGGACAGGATGGAGGTGAGGTGCACGGAAACAGTGATGAATTACCTGTGTTACGCCTCTGAAATCGATGGTCCTAGATTCTGCAATCATGAGTTCTTGTCATTTAAAACAATCTGACCATTGTAAGTGTTCCTTTAAGGAGGGGTAATACTTTAATTTTAGATTGCACATATTCATCTTTGGGAAGGCATGTAGATGCTTTGTCGATCAACTATTTCAGGGAAACTTCCAAGCATGCAGAGTAAATGGTGATGTCTGGATATTTATCATGCAGAGGGGAGAGACTATGGAGCTTCCTCAGGTATAGCTCTCCTGCCTGACAGTGGTTGCCATCACTATCAAACACAGAGAAACTGGAGAACAGGTCTGTGCTTTCTGTGAGATCCATTTGGAGCTCTGATGAACAACTAACTCCTTTAATTACGAATTTTGGGCAACAAAACTACTTTGTTGGAGACAGATTAGTGTTTTATCAAGTCATAATAGAGGACAGATAATTAACTCAGAGGAAATTGTGAAAAAACATTTAATGTATTTTTCTATAAATATTTTGGTTTCTTGTTTAAAATGTGAGAAGACAAAGCTTTGGTTTCCTATATCTTGAATGAGTTATTGCGTATCGTTGAAAGTAACAAAATTTCTCTGAGATTCAGAATTTTTATTTCAGAAAAATGAAGAGTATGTCATTTCTTGGCTTATTTTCACATTACAGAATGATATGGGACGATTTATCAACAAATGCTCTTTAAGGATTTTGGACACAAGAAGGATTTGAATAATAACATAACAAAAATTTCATCTAGTTTATTTTAAAATGCATCCATAAAATGTTTGGATTGACATTAATGTTAGAAATCTTATAGTCCATCCTTCCTCCATTTAAAGATAAGGGAATTTTGTCTCAGAGGGACTTATTACTTGCCTTGTATTGGGAGCAGAAGCAAAACTAGAACACAGAGCTCCTGAATGAACCATACCCAGCTGTAATTGTGCTTCATAAAGGGCAGCATTGCTTAAAATATTTGATTTCAGCTTTAAAAATGTCATGGTGGAATCTGGAAGCAAGCCAGTTGCTTTATGATTTTTACCCTTTTTGGTTTGAATTATTATTTCTAATTCTGCACAGGTCACTGTGTTGTGGAAGGGGACTACTGGAAGACAGCAAGATTCATGGGTTTATATCTCATGCTACAATAAAGCAATGCAAAAAGAGGAGGGGGCTTTGGGGACATGTGATGGCAAATGTAATACATCACAACACAAACCCTGGTAACCCTAGCAGCAAAATGTGAGATTACCAATGTCTCTGAAATTACGAGTGATAGTGTCTGCTATGAAGCTTCTTAGAGAGAAGAGTGGTCTAGCTTTAGCCAGCTCCCAATTTTCTTGCAATATTAATCTTGAGTGTCTAAGAAATGTCATAACTATATTGTATGGGTAAAACAACAATAACAAGATCAATCTTCATGAGAGTGAGACAATAAAGAATTTGCAGCTTGGGAACAAATGTAAAAGCTCTTTCAAGAAAATGTTTAGATTTTAGGCAGGCGTGGTGACACACATCTATAATCCCAGTGATTTCAAAGGCTGAGGCAGGAGGATCCCAAGAACTAGGTCAGCTTTGACAACTTAGAAATGTCCTGTCTCAAAATACAAAATAAATAGCGCTGGAAGGTGGGCACCATGGTGTATGCCTGTAATCCCAGTGTCTTGGGAGGCTAAAGCAGAAGGATTGCAAGTTTAAAGCCAGGCTTAACAATTTAACTTAGTGAGGCTCTAAGCAATTTACTAGATCCTTTCTCAAAATAAAAAGGGGCTGGGGATGTATTTCCGTGGTAGATACACCTGGGTTCAATCCCCAGTACAACATCCCGTCAAAAGAAGATTTTATTATTATTACTAATTATTACTGTTTTTATTATTATTAATTATTTGGTGGTGCTACACCCCCAGTCCTTTTTACTTTTTGAGACAGGGTCTTGCAAAGTTGCCCAATATGGTCTAGAATTTGCAAACCTCCCTCCTCAGCCTCCAGAGTAGCTGAGATTACAAATTTGTGACACCTAGCTAATAATTAGATTTTATACTTTTTTTTTTTTTGCATTCTTTACTTTTCATTCCCATAGAATTTCATACTACTCCATAGCATGAACACAATATTTGGGAATTGTTTGTCTAATTGTATATCTTCAGCATTACACTTTAAGTTCAGTGCAAAAAGAGGACCCTGATTTCTTCTGGTGCCAGCACATAGCAGGTGCTTGATAAATATTTACTGAAATAATGAATGATTGAATGAGCCTTCCTTTCCCCAGGCACTAGTTTAATAATGACACCAAGGGTAAGATTGAGACAAAATATTGATGTGGTGATATAGAATATAAAGAATTATCAATTAATTAAACAAACACTATTTTTGAGCCCCTGATAGACTAATGTTAAGCAATTTCTATGTTACGGTTTTTGGCAATGTTTTGGATGTTCCCCCTCCATTCACTCTCTTTTCCAAAATTTATAGGTGCTTATATTACTACAGAGAAGATAGAAGCTGCTCTATAATTTTAACAGGGGATTGATGTTTCCAAAATTTAAGACAGTGAATCATGGTCCCCAATGGAATTTTTCCCGGTTAGGTTTGTTTGATCTCAGGAACGATAATGACTGCACACAATGAAGGGAGAATGAAGAGCCATCCCTGGGTGATGACAGAGAAGACTGACATCATGGAATAAAATGAGGATGCTCAGCTTGCCAAAACAAATTATCACAGGACTCTGGTAAATCAGAAGGGTGAAGCCAGTGATGGCTTGAAGTGGGTTGGGGCAAAATTCAGGTGATGATCCCAAGAAATTAAATACCTAAACAATTTCCATGAATGTCCAACCCTCCATAATATCTAACCATTCAAAGAATGAAGTCCTTTTCACTTACTAGAATAAGGCAATCCTCCTCATCCTCTTACTCCAAGGAACAGGCCAGTAAATTAAAATATAAATGGTTTGCAACTTTCTTCCATTCTGAGACATAAGTGTCTTTACAGTAATTTAAATAGGAATCAAACAGGAAGGTAGTAGCAGAGAAGATAGATCGTATCATACCAACTCTATTATTTTTAACACCACACAGACCCGTTTGTAGCATGCTGTGATGCAGCTTACAAGTTTTTCAATTGCATTTAATTTTTACTACCTCTCCCTTTGGGTTACATACATATCAAATGGATGATCTGAATATATATTTCTAACCCTACTCTCTTTCCCCTCTTTAATACTGCAGCTAATGAGGCAAAGGGCAATCCTACCGATCTAATGTGGCCATGTGGCAACTTTCTTTTTTCTAGTTGAGCCAATTTTGTTACCCTCATACTTTTTCATAATTGCTAGTTTTCAGCTATACAAGTGAGCACAGGTAGAAGAAATGCTAATTTGAACTGGAACTTGATGCTAGAGGTCACAGGAAGATTATGTGAAAGGACAGAGAAGCTTTGCAAAGTGTTTAGACAGCAGAGCATTTCTAGGAGAGTGCAAGAACATAAAAGTGAAAGCACAAGTCCAAAACATTTTGCAATTGCTGACAAAACGTGTGCCTTGTTGGATAAAGCTGGAGAATAGCTCAAGCAGAGGAAAAGAGTTGCTGAAATGGCAATACAGAGCCTACATTTTAATTCTCTTAACAACTGATTGCTAGTGTCAGATTTCTTGCTGTTACAGTTTCCCTTGAAACATCATAAAATAGGTAGATAAGACAAAGGAGAAAAACATTTTAACTCTCTGTGTGAATAAAAATGGATAGAGATTTTGGGTTCTTTTGGAAGCAAACTCTAAAAATTTTAGTTCAGAAGCTTAAATGTGGACTGAGGGACTGTGTCCTTTTTCTCCCTGCTGGGTTCATTTAGGATAAATCCCAGGCTGTCCTGCGTTTTAGTTGGAGACTCTCACAGTGGGGGTGATTGGACTTTCTCTGCCCTAGGCACAACATATGCTACTTCCCATCCCTTTAATAGGCATTAGTTCTGCAGACAGCACTGGTCAAATGTACATTATTCACAATCACTTTAATGCAAATATGCAAGGCTGAAGGAGAAAATATGTCACAAAGAGGCAGCCATCCATTTCTCCCCTTTTCTGTTTCCTTCCTTTACAGGCTTTCTTCTATATGTCTAATTTTACAACAAACATGGAATAAAAATAAAGAAAGAAATATGTAGCAACCACTGTGAGAACCATCAAATAGCTTCGTAAAAATTTCCTACAAAAGGCTTTTATTAAAAGAACTCTGTAGATTATTTTGTTTCTTTGTTATTCCTTTTCTTTTTTTCTCCCTTTTCTTCATATCTACTTTTTAAAAATTAAGCAGAATCCCTGCATGTACTCTGGCACAGTCAGATTTGTATGAAATAAAAGAGAAATCATAGCAAAGGGTAGAGCTATATTTAATCTGTTAAATGAAAATAAAACACACAATTAGTTTTGTACTGCAAAAATTAGCTTCTGCTACATTTTCAACCTCTATTTAAAGAACTATTTGATTCCTCAATAACAAGGCATTTGATCTGTAGCAGAACATTTCTAGGACAGTTTTGCAAATGTGTATTACACAAGCATGCATTTTAAATCTGAGCAGAGATTATGTGGTATTTGTCTGTCTAAACCAATAAGATATAACTTACTTTGCTAATAGTCAACCCAAGTCTTACAAAAACATCTCCCAAATATGGAAAGATTCTGGGATTTCTGATACTCTTTTTTTCTAAGAGGTGAAACACCTCTGTATTCTTTTAAGGCATATTCGATGAATTTCTTTATATATAACTATTTGTCACACAAGACAACTTGACATGCTAAGCCTGGCTTTACATTAAGCACATGAAAGTTCTTCTATGTGTGGGATGAAAAAAAACCAAAATGTAATCATCTGCGCATGATATTCCGAGGTACATAAAATTGTGTCAGGGACCCTGAGAAGCCCATATGCATGAAAAGCAAATACAGAACTAAAAAAAAAAAAATCAGAATAATAGAACATTTGGAAGACATTGTACTTCTTAAAATAACACAGTTAAAATGTTAAGCAAATCCTATATAAGTCTAAGGTACAAGTGTAGCAAACATTTGTCATATGAAGGAAACAATATGCTTTTATTGTGACTCCATTCTGTTAATTTAATGATGGATGTCAATGTGCTTACATATCATGTAATGTACTTTTCTGTCTTTTTAAAAACAGTCACTCTAATCCACCTTTATGCTTACTTTCCTATTGTTATGCTTATGATTAACTCAGGAAGTTGGGAAAATAAAAGCCAAATGAACTGTCAGGGCACCCATTATCCCTTACCATGTCTTTTTAATGTAGTCTTAACCTAAGATAATTACATTAAGAATGTTACTTTTTTTCCTCTCATCCCAAAATTATTTTTCAACTGAAATAGGCAATTAACCAATGGATGGGGTTGGTTTCCTCAGCTATTGGTGCTTGGTGATTTACATGGACACCTATTAATGCTAATGGAAGGTATGTCATAAATCTCTCCACTCCAAAAGGATAATGGCCTCCTATTAGTCTCCTATAAAAAGGGAATAAGCAAAGTCTGGCTTTATATATGACCTAGATATTGAATTACTTGAGGGAAATTTAAATCATTTCTAATTAAATAGTTTTAATGATTTTAGTAACATTTTTTGGTAAATTGTTGTAAATTTCAAAAATGCCAGCTATGTCTTTAACTCTATATAAACTGCCAAAGTTAAATAAGTGGACTATTATTATTAATTAAATGCCTATATTTTCATAGGCAAATATATGATATTATTGTGGTTGAAATGTATATTTTATTGATCTCAGGGATAAAAATAGAGGAAATCTTAACTTTATTCTAATTTAAAAAAACATTATCAGATGCCTAATCCTGACAAAAGAACCCCCCCAAATTATTTTGAATTAGATGTGACCATTTTCATTTAAATTTAACAAGAATAAAAAAGAACAAAATTTTGAAATAAGAAAGAAATGTTTTCATTTACCTAAATTAAAGCCCACATTGGAAAGATAATTCTGCAATATAGAGTTGAACAACAGGAAGAAAGATGTACATACAGTCCTGTCCTGAAGACTCAACTAATGGTCTCAGGGTAATTTGTGGGTTCTGGTTCACTGTGTTCTTCTAGTTAGCCCTGCACTTCACTTTCACAAACCTACATCAAACTGAAATAATTGGCATTCGTTCCAGCTTCAGCTTCTGATGTCTACACTAGTTTTTCCTTTCTTTGCCATCTTTCTTTAGCCTTTAGATCTCATCCTTACAGAAAATATTGTTTGGAAAATTATGTTTCACATTGGAGGATTGGAAATGTGTTGATATGTGTTCTATTTCTAGGGGCATTTCTATCCTGAACCGCTTCATTTTTTTTTTCTCTCAGAATGTTTTACCTTGTATTTAAGGATCCAGATATATAGATGTATAAACAGACACTTGGAAGTTGTGTTAATATGGTCCAACCAGGTGACATTGGTTTATGGCTTGACCTGAACTTTGCTAGAATAAGGAATGTAGAGAGGTTGGGAATCCTGAAGACCTGTGGAGTGGTTTGCCATTCAAGAATTTGCAAGACAATGGTTACACGGTGTGGTTATGTTAGTCTGGATATAAACAGTAATGATTACTCCTGATTCAAATTCATATCAACTCCTGAAGCCAATATTCAAATTTAGTGCAGATTACTTGATTTGGAGCCTAACTTTAGAGGTCTTGTATGCTATATGTAGTCTTTTTATCTTTCAAAAATAGGGCTGTTCTCATTGTCAATTTGTAAGTTTTTGATACTTTATCTTTCAGATAATTTTTCAATTTATCTGAATTATTCATTGTTTGGCAATGGTTGTTCATAATAACCCTTTATTATTCTTTTAATGTCTGTAGAAAATATAGTGGTAGCATCACTTTTATTTGTGATGTAGGCAATTTGTGCTTTCTTTGTTTACTGAAAGTACTAATGTGATAACCTTAGTATGACTCTTATCAATGACCATCTTATGGGAAGTCTTTTCGCTGGTGAAATTATGGACACTTTCCATAATTTCTATACCTATATGAGCTCCCAGATTTGCACTTCATTCTAATTTCTGGTTATTTTATTTCTAGCATCTCAGGTGCACATAGTTCAGTACTCAATCAAAAACATGAGTAGACCTCTTTAGATTTTCAGGTTTAGATTTATGACCCCTTAGAATGGTAAGAGAATACCTATCTGTTGGTATAAGTAATTGAATTTGTGATAAATTTTTATAAGAGCCATTGGCGACCAACACAAGTTGTAAATGTTCAGTTCTCACAGTTAGGACAACCTATTTTGAGTTAACTTTCATATATTTTGTGAGAAAGGGGAGCAAGTGTATTCTTTTGCATGTGGATATTCAGTGTTCCAACACCATTTTTAAAAATGACAATTCATTCCCCATTGACTTGTCTGGACTTGTCATGAAAAATCAATTTACTAAACAGGTGTGATGGCACATGCCTATAATTAGAGCTACTTAGGAAACTGAGACAGAAGGATTGCAAGTTTAAGGCCAGACTCAGCAACATAGGAAGACCCTGTTTCAAAATAAAAAAAATAAAGAAAATCAATTGACTACAAATAAAAGAGCATATTTTTCAATTTTCCATTTTATTCCATTGATTTATGTTTATTCTCAGGTCATTACCACACTGATTTGATTACTGTAGCTGCTTAGCAAGTTGGGAAATATGAATTTTCCAGATGTGTCCTTTTTTAAAAAAAATTTCACAGCTTTTGGTAACTTTTTTGTACTATCCATACAAAAAAGGATTTTGATAAGAATTGAATTGAATCAGAAGATCAGTTTCAGAGTGCTACCATTTTAATAGTAAGTCTTTAAATTCATGAATTAGGAGTGACTTTCCATTTTAAAATTCATTTTAATGAGTTTTATAGTTTTCAGCATACACTTCTTGCACTCTGTCTTAATGTTTTATTTTATTTTATTCTTTTTGATGCTCTTTTAAGTGGCACTATTCTCTTAATTTCATTTTTGGTTAATTCATTACTAGTGTATAGAAATATAATTGATTATTTTATATTTATCTTATATTTTGCAATTTTTCTCACCAGGTTTATTAATTCAATGCACTTTGGTGTACATTAACTTTAATGTCTTAATAATGGAATACTTAAAATTTTGTATGTGCAAACAGAGATGCACATACATCTCTGTTTCATTTGTAAACAGAGATGCTTTTATACATTTCATATTTTTCCGTACCTTTTTTTTTTTTTTTTAAGTTCTCACTACCTAGCCCAGATATTCTCGAACTCCTGGGCTCAAATAAACTTCCTGTCTCAGCCTCCCAAATAGCTGGGAATACAGGTGTGTGCCACCTTGCCCAGATTTCACTTCCAATATTAATGCCTTTTATTTTTATTTTTATTTTTGAGTTATTTATCAGGCTAGAATTTCTAGTAGAGTGTTGAAAAGGAGTGGCAAGTTTTAAAATGTGGAACTGTGATTGCTAGATTGTAAGGGTTTGTTCTCTTTAATAAGAAACTGTGAAATAATCTTTCAAAGTCACAATAAATAAGTTTGCTTATTGTTCTTCATCCTTATCAGCACTGATGTTATTTGTTTGTTAGATTTTGGCCTCCTACCATATCTCCTTGTTGTAATTTGTAATTCCTTAGAGACATCTGCTATTGAACATAGTTTCATATGCTCATTTATCATCAGTATATCTTTAATGAGATGTCTGCTCCAGAATTTTGCCCATTTTAAATTGGGCTGTTTATTGTTTAGTTTTTTTATTTGTTTGTTTTTTTGAGTAGCAGGATTGAACTCAGGGGCATTTGACCACTGAGCTACATTCCCAGCCCTATTTTTTATTTTATTTAGAGACAGGTTATCACTGAGTTGCTTACAACCTTGATTTTGCTGAGGCTAGTTTTGAACTCGTGATCCTCCTGAGCTGCTGGGATTACAGGCATGCACCATTGTACCTGGTTTAGTTTTAAGAGCTTTTTTGGGTTACATTTTGATCAGAACTCCTTAATTAGGTGTTTAATTTGCAAATATACCATTTCAGTCTATGGCAGTTCTTCTCATGTCATTTACTTTTTTCTTAAATTTTCAGTGTCTCAGTTTTCTTATTGTAGAAGAGGTATCCTGAAATGGAACTCTGAAGGTTTATTTTGAGGTTTGTATCAATTGGGATTCAATTCTTGAAACAACAACAACAATAATGACAACAGGCACTCTTTGTATTATAAGCAGTAAAATATTTAATTCAGGGGAATTTTATATTTATGATATTATTGGAAGTTCTGGAGAACAAGCAAAGGCAACCAGCCATACCTCCACCCCCAGGAAAGCTTGAGAACAGGACTATTCAATTTACCTCCCAGGAAAGCTGCTGCCTCTTCCCATCTGTCAATCACTCATCAAAATCTAGGATTCGGGAGCCTTCAAAGCCATGTCACTGCCACTTTCACTACCCTTACATCTCTGATTTCCTGACAATTGGGGAATAGCCCAGACACTGTTTTTCTAGTTCCATATCATTATCTACAAGCTGTGATTATAGTCTTTTCCATGCCCTTGCTTTTCAGTAGAAAACTACAGGAATGGGATTTCTATTTTACTTCTATTTTCCAAATTTCATGGGCATTCATTGAATTTGTGGAGCCTAGTTTGTGAATCTAATGTGTTTTATTAGTTGCAAAAATTCTGGGAATATACTTTTTTATGTCTGTACAAAAGTAATTATAATAAAGCAAGATATAATAGTGGAAGACAAAAAAAAGCTGAATAAAAAGATAATATGTAGCCTAAGAATTAAATGAGATAGGTTATTATTGAAACAATAAATTTTCATGATTATTACTTTTTTCTCATTTTGTAACCCATGAATTAAGTCATGGAAGAATTTCTCTATTATTGTCAGTCAGGAATCTTACTGATGTTAGATTCCAAGTTCCTGATGTCAGATTCCAAGACCATGACTTTAAAATATTCCATGACTCCACTGTGGAGGTGTATAATGTCTCTTTCACATCCTGTTGGAGTAAGATTTGGTTCCATGCTATTGTATCTAGTAACCCCTCATGTCATCATCTTTTGATAACTTGTTCACCTTTGGACATGTTTGAGTTTGGTTCCTATTACTTCCTTTTCTCTATTTTAAATTCTTGACCTGAGTTTCAGACCTTCACTTCTCCTTATTTTCTTCTTGCCTATAAGCCAGGACCGGACTTTTCCTATTACTTTTCTGGAAAGTATGTATTCCTAATTCATATAGATTTCTGACTTGGCCTTGGTCTTGGTCTGGGTTTTGCTATAGCACAGCCTGTGACCCACAGTCACCACCAAATCTTTTAGAAACACTTGTCTCTCTGTTTCATTATTTCAACAGGTTTCTGTTTCACAGATGCAATGTATTTAAACATTTGAAGGCTATTATAGTGTACCAAATACTTTACTTACACTTTGTTTGTAGTAATATTTTTCTTGTAGTAATATTTGTCACAGGAAATTATAAATCAATGCATATTTTATAAAATATTTAACCAACAACTTTTCAACTTATTCATAGTTGAATCATCAGAATGATTAGAAATGAGCCTTTTAGGAGTCTAAAATCTTCTAGAATGTTATTTTTTTATTAAAAACAGCATCTTATAAGAGAATTAATTATCTTTTCATGTTCAAAGTTTAGTTACAAACTTGTCACTTTGAATATTATAATATTATAATATAATATTATAATATTCTGTTGGACTTGGGGAATTTTACCACATCTCATCTCTAATTTTGAAGAATTTTTTTCCTTTAAGTTATCCTGATATTTCAAAGTTTCAAAACTAATGATGGTTATGGGGAAACCAACCATCAGGATATATAAGAACGTTGAAGTTTAAAAGATGTTTATTTTCTCTTCTTGATCTTTGAAGTTTGATTCAGTATTCTAGCTTAATGTTTGTTTTATTTTTATTTATATATGTTAATAGCAACCTTTTCACTGAAAATGGAACTCCACAGGATTTCTTAGATTGTAGACTTAGAAAGAGATAACGTTAGCCACTTTCAGCAGGTGATTTGGATTATTATGGACCATTTCCTTTTGGCTGTCACAGGACATGAGGCAATAATACTTTTGAAGAAAAGAAAGAAGGGAGGGAGAGATCGAGAGAGGAATGAGAACCATTGCTCAACATTCCATACAAGATGCGCCCATCCTTGATTATTCTTGGTTATCTTTTCTACATAAATACCAAATCTATGTTATTTGAGAAATTTCAAATAGTTTTGGTAAATATATGGTAGCTACAACTCTGTCCAAGTATTGCAATTGAAAAAAAAGATGGTATCTTCTTCCTTTTGTTATACTTTAGAATAGGGAGAATGTTATTATGTTATTTTCAGCAAGAAGAATTTTTTGAGCATAAAAGGAAGTAGAGCATTTTTCTTTATAAATATATAAAGAAGGATGGAAGTCACAGGAGTAATTAAACAACAGAGTATTAAACAACAGAGTATTCCATCAGACATAAGACCATCCATGTTTTCTCTGTTATTTTATCACCTGGAACAAGTCTTCACTTTTAAGGTTTCTGTCTTGAACTGAAACAGGCATGAGGAATGCAAGTAGAAGCTGGAGGAGGTACGAAGCTAACATGACAGGTGCTCTGATGAAAATGAACCTGGGGAACTTCAGAGGATGAAGACAGGTTTTCTAGGCCAGGTAACTACTGTTTCAGAAGGTGCTAGGACCTAGACAAATGGAACAACTTGGGAGAGGAGGAGAAAGTGAAAGGAGCAATCCCTCCAGACAAAGGGAAGGATGTGGCCGATACTAGTAAAGAAGCTCCACTTCTTTTTCCTTCTGGATATACAGAAGGAAACTGCATTTCTGCCTGACTGCAGTTAAGTGGGTCCATGTGAGTGTGTTGTGGCCAGTGGAGGATGGACTGAGAGATTCATGCCATTTCTAGGTTTAACCTATAACAATACATCCATGTAATTTCCTGTGCATTCTCTTTCTTTTTCTTCTTTTTAAAATTAAAGTTATTAGTGCATATTAACTGTATAAAATAGTGAATTTCATTGTGAAAATTTCATACATGCATATAACATGCTTTGATCGTATCTGCCCTCCCAATAACCTTCTCATCTTTCCTCCTCTACCTCTGATTCCCTTTCTTTCTCTTCCCTTACTACTTTTCATATCATTTTATTTACTTATTTTTCTTTCCTAGATTCCACATATGAGAGAAAACGTGGCATCCTCATTTTTTCTGGGTCTGGCTTCTTGTGCTTAACATGACGTTCTCCAGTTTTCCATTCTCTTGCAAATGATGAGATTTCATTCTTCTTTATGGTTGAATAATACTTTGTGTATATATAACACATTTTCTGTATCTATTCATCTGTTAAAGGACACCTAAGCTTCTTTCATAGTTTGGATATTGTGGATAAAGCCATGATAAAATGGGTGTGCAGCTATCTTTTTTATATGTTGACTTCAATTCCTTTGAGTACATACCCAGAAGTGGTACTGCTGGATCATATGATATTCTATTACTTTTTTGAGGAAATTTCATACTGTTTTTGATAGTAGCTGTACTAATTTACATTTCCACCAACTGTGTAAAAGTGTTCCTTTCTCCCTTCATCCTCTCTAGAATTTTATATATTTATTTACTTGTTTATTGTTATTTATTTATTTTTTTGGTACCGGGGATTGAACTCAGAGATACTCAACCACTGAATCACATCCCCAGCCCTATTTTGTATTTTATTTAAAGATAGGGTCTCACTGAGTTGCTTAGTGCCTTGCTTATGCTGAGACTGGCTTTGATCGAGATCTTCCTGTCTCAACCACCCAAGCCGCTAGGATTACAGGCATCTGCCACTGCCCCTCCCAGCTATTTATTTTTTGCAGATAATAGTCATTCTGACTGGGGTAATGTGGAATCTCAATGTAGTTTTAACTGGCAAAAGAAGGCTAAAGATTATGCTCATTTTTTTCATGTATTTATTGACCTTTCATTTTAGAAAATGTCTGTTCATCTCATTTGCCCATTCATGTTTGAATTACATGCTTTTTTTGCTGTTAAATATTTTGAGTTCTTTATGTATTCTGGGTATTAATCCTCTGTTGGAGTAATACATGGCAAAGATTTTCTTTCATTTTGTAGGCTTGCTCTTTACTCTGTTTTTTTTTTTTTTTTTTTGCTGTACAGAAGTTTTTAATTTGACGTAATCCCATTTTCAATCCTTGCTATTATTTTCCTAGCTATATGAATCCTATTCACAATATTATTGTCCATGCTAGTATCTTGAATTTTCCCCATGTTGAGCTCCAGTAGTTTTAAGGGTTCAGGTTTATATTAAGGTTTTTTATTCATTATTAGTTTTTGTTGTTGTTGTCATTGTTGTTGTTTTAGTAGTGTGAGAGGTAAGAATCTAGGTACAAACTTCTACAGATGGATGTCCTATTTGTTGTCCAATGTATGTTTTTGCTCTGTTGTCTAAAATCTGATTGCTGTAGATTCATGGATTTATTCCTGCATCTTTGTACATGTCTATTTTTATGCCAACAATAAGCTGTTCTTATTACAATGGCTTCACAGTATATTTTGAAATCAAATATCATAATGCTTCCAGCATTATTATTTTGGTTTGGCTGTTTGGGGTCGTTTTTGCCTCCATATTATTTTTTGTATTATTTTTTGTAGTTCTGTAAAGACTACCAATGGTATTTTGGTGGGAATTGCATTAAATCTATGGATTGCTTTCTGTAATATGATCATTTGAACAATATTAATTCTCCCAATGATTAAACTTAGAGTTCTTTCCATCTTTTAGTGTCTTCAATTTCTTTCTTCACTGTTTAATAATTTTCATCATAGAGGTCTTTCATTCTCTTGGTTTTCTTTTTTTGTTTTTCTGATTTTTTTCTCATTGAGTTTATTATTGGTGTTTAGGAAAATTATCAATATTTTATGTTGGTCTTTGCATTATGCTACTTTGCTTAATTTAAGAGAGTTTTCCATGCATTATCTTTTACTCTTTTATTCTTCTTTTGTGGACTGAATGTAGAAAATATTTATTTTTTTCTGGTTGTATAGAAAGTATATTCACACCAATTTGTGTCTTCATACATGTACTTTGGATAATAATGATCATTACATTCCACCATCATTTATAACCTCATGCCCCCTCCCTTCCCCTCCGCCCCTCTGCCCTATCTAGAATTTGATGCAGATAATCTAAGTTTCCTGAGGCCTCCAATTAGTGGTTCTTAGTCCTATCTTCTGTGTGATTCTAACATGCAACCAATGTTGAATACCATGTCTTTGGAGCAGCAGTCCCGAAAGTGTTCATTGGGAACTGATCCTTACAGAAAAGTGACATTTATGATTATATTTTCAATTCAGCATGGATTATATTCAACATCATTCTGGTTGTGTAGGAGGACATGGTTAATTCCTCACATAGGTGCATGTCTCTGAGCATTGAAGCTTGCCTCCCATAGAATTTCAACAAGAATGGCTGCCCAAGAGACTGTTAAAACTACTGAACGGAAGCAACTTGGGTTCCTTAATGACTGGAACAAAAACACCACTGATGACTGGATTGGATTGTGACTTGAGTGAGAAGTAAACCTTAATCTGTTAAATGACAAATGATAGGGTTATTTGTTATTATCAGTTAGCCTACCATATTAATACAAATAGTATGTGCCAATATATTGTGGTTTAAGAAAACACAAGGAAGAAAGGAAATCACGCAATTTATTCCAGTTGGAATAATGATTAGGTGTGTTTTTGGAGTTAGGATAAGTTGAAGGAGAAGAAAACATGGCGAATTTTGAGCTTGGACAGCTAACCAGAGGCTATATTATCAAGAGCTTTTGAATGACTTTCCAGGCAATTTCAGTTTTATTCTGAATGTAATGAAATTCCATTTATTCTAGGACTTCTTACTGGATAGTTTAACAACCTCTAGACTTTTGAGTACTGCTTCCAAATGAATCTTCCTTATTCTATATCCTTTATTGGCAAATTAGAGTTGTACATAATGGTGGGATTTGTTGTTATATATTTGCACGTGCACACAACAATATCATTTGTCTTTCCCTAGTATTTCCCCTTTCCCTCCCCTTCTCCTTCTGCAGTCCTTTCTTCTACTCTACTGATCTCTCTCTCCCTTCTATTCTCACGATATTCTTCCCTTTCTTTTCCTTTTTCCTTTCTAGATTACATATATTAGAGAAAACATACAACCCTTTGACCTTCTAAATTTGACTTATTACGCTTATTTCATCTCAAGGCCCATTCATTTTGCTGCAGATGACATAATTTCATTTTTCTTTATGGCTGAATAAAACTCCATTGTGTATATATACCACATTTTGGGTAACCATTCATCCACTGATGGATCCAAATAAATCTTTTATAAGTAGCTGAAAACAATATGCTAATGGGATCCAAAATGAAAAGGATGACAACATTCCAGTGTTTGCTATGAGAGAGTTAAATTAGGATAAATGAAACTAGGGAAAGGTCTTCCTCACCTTGCTGGAAATAGAGTGTATTTTCCACTCACTTCAACTGACTGCCTGTGTTAGAAATATTGAAAGAAAGCAGTCAAGAAGCCAGTGCTTAAACAAACATGTTTTTATATTTTATTTTCTATGCTGTTACACAATTAATGCATCAGCTTACTGAACCAAGCAAAGCAACAAAACAATACAATTAGGAATAGTAAGCCTAGGGCTACAACAGCTATTCGTGCTTTATGTTGATACCTCAGTGCCAGAATCTGAAGTGGAATACTGAGTAAGCACCATCCTCTGTATGTTCATTCACTTGGGGATATTAGTGCAAAGATGAGCAATCAGGAGGGAGGGCTGACCTTCACCTTCACCTCAGAGCACAGTAGTACTTGAACAGAGCCTCTCTCATGTGCCTGATTTTGCTTGGCTTTTGTTTTTAGTGGTCGATTTATTTCTGATGTTGAAAGTGGGATATATAACTCTAGTTCTCACAGTTTCTCAAGCTTATATTGTTTTCTCAGGTTGCAAGATAGAAGAAAAAGCATTTTGGAAAATACTAGAGCACTTTCTTCTCAGAAGCTTAAAGACTGTCCCTTAAAGACCTGAGAAATTTGGAGTGAAGTCTTCTAGGTTGTGTATTTTGAGTCATATTTTCCAATCTATTATGAAAAAAACCTGAGTAGGGCAATCATTGTGAGAATGTTTTTGACCTTTTTGAAGTAGAAGAAGCCAATTCCATTCACCATTATTTAGTCCACAATCGGTCATTTTGCTGACTAGGCCTACAGTCTTTTGAGAAAGCTTTTTTTCTTTTTTTTCTTTTTTCTTTTTTTTACTGTTCATGGGTCTTGCCACTTATAACTCCTGTACTGGAGGATGTCTCATTTGTGAAGAACCATAAACCGTCCCAGGCTTCCTTCCTCCAGAACAGGAAAGATGAAGATGGGAAGACTCACTAGCTGCTGCACATAGTTATGCCACGTTCACATTGCCCTTTCAAGGATCCATAAGAAAAGGGTTGAGATGCCACACAGAAGTTACCAAGCAACACCATGCCTCTATTTTCACTCATAAATCAGGTATGACACCTGCCCTGGGCTTCCAGAAATGTTTATATAATCGATGAGGTCATATACTGAAAGTTTATCACCCAGCTCTCCGAAAGGGAGGTGTGGGATAGCTAGCACCTCCAGCAGTCATTCCAAAATGATGATTAGTTACAAAGGCATTTTGATATGTTTTTTAGGGAAATTCTCTCATAAAAATATTGTTTTTGTCTGTGGAATAGTCACTCTCACATAAGTAAAATATCTCTTGGGACACAAATGTTCAAAGTTTAAACTTACCCTCAAACAGGACTAATTCCAAGGAAAAATATGCAATACAGCAAAGTGATTGCAAATATGGATTTTGGAGCCAACTGTTCTGGGTTCAAAGTTTAGTGCTGCTGGTATGGTAGTGCACACCTGTAATCCAAGTGACTCCAGAGGCTGTGGCAGGAGTACTACAAGTTCTAGGCCAGTTCTGGCAACTTAGTGAGACACTGTCTCAAAACATGAACAACAACCATGACAAATAAATGAAAAAAAAAAAAGAGAGTTGGGAATGTATGTTGTTATCTCAGTGATAAAGTGACCCTTGAGCACCACAAAAAACAACCAAATTAATAAACAACTCAGTGCTGACACTTAGGAGCTATATGAACCTGGGAGAGTGTTTTAATCTTTCTGAATGTCAGTTTCTCATCTGTTAATTCAAGATAATAAAGGAATATTCATTTTGGATATCTTTTTTTTTTTTTTAAAGAGAGAGTGAGAGAGAGAGAACTTTTTAATGTTTATTTATTTATTTATTTATTTATTTATTTATTTAGTTTTCGGCAGACACAACATCTTTGTTTGTATGTGGTGCTGAGGATCGAACCCAGGCCGCACGCATGCCAGGCTTGGGCGCTACCATTTGAGCCACATCCCCAGCCCCTCATTTTGGATATCTTAAGAATTCATTTAAATGATACTTGTAAATTTCTTGAAGTTGTACTCTTACATATTAATTGCTATGTGATATTTAATAAAATAAAATTTTGATCCTTCTGGTTACCTCACCTTTCCTAATAGGAATCCATGTTTTGTTTTGTTTTGTTGTTGTTTTCAGTACTGGGGATTGAACTCAGGGACACTGAACCACTGAGCCACATCCCCAGCCCTATTTTTTATTTTATTTAGAGACAAGGTCTCACTGAGTTGCTTAGTGCCTTGCTTACGTGCTTATGCTGAGGCTGGCTTTGAACTTGTGACCCTCCTGCTTCAGCCTCCCAAGCCACTGGGATTACAGGTGTGCACCACTGCACCTGGTAGAATCCATGTATTTTTCTTTAAAAAGGTTTGGATATAAACTGTATCTCACATACCTTTCTAGTCGAGTGGAATAGATTCTGTATTCAAGGAGATTATAGGCATTTCTTTCACTCCAATGAGTTTTTCCAGCACCCAGCTTGTATGCCAATATGAAAAGTCCCAGATATAGTTTTAAACTTTCTGAAAGAATAAAAAATTCTTCATCTTTCTTTATACCTGTATTTGTATCTATATCAATAATAGATATATATGGATGCTTCATTTTGGGAAACAAATGCCTTTGAAAATAAGCCTTTATTTACATTTATAATTTCTTTTTTTTTTTTTTTTTGGAATACTCTTGGTATTAGAAAGCTGATACTAAGACTCAGATTCCTGGATTAATAACACATTTCTTTTTATATGTTTTTTGCCTTACGAATAACTATAAATTTTTGAGTCTCTATAAAATTTCTTATATGTAAAATCTGGTGTCTCCTTTCATGTATTGAAAAGATTTATGTCACTCACTGTTCTAACAAAAAATTGCTTGTGCAAAGACTCCTGGTCTCTGGATATAAATTCTTAAAATATTTCAGTAGCAGTATTTCCAGAGATCATATGAAGTAGTAGTGGAAATATAAAACCGGAATTGGGAGGGAAAATGAGAAAATATATTTCTACTCCTAGTTCATGGGATCTCTGGAAATATCTATGACAATTTCTAATTTTGTAAACATGTAATTGTTTATCAGTGGACCAATTTACTGTTGAGCATTTAGTGTTCTTACAGCAGATGAGTGACTGCTTTTTCTGATCTACTCAGTCTTCTTGCCTTCAGGTTGCATTGTGCCTCCTCATACCAACTGGATGAATGTCTATTCCATTTTTCTTGTGACTATACCCAATTTATGTTTAATTTTCAATGACCCAATGATTTGGGGGAGTTATGATGATATTTGAGATTCTTGTGAATAAAATTACAATGTACTATGCAGCCAATTGTAACTGGGTTTTTATTTGCTTATTTGTAGGTTTGTTCAAGACATTTTTTGTTGATAGTGGTATTGGCCTACTAACAGGAGGTTTGAACAAGACAATACTTTCCAGAAACATGATTCTATGAAACTTTAAAAGGAATTTTTTATAATTTTACAATTTTAAATCATAATAGGACCATTATATATATTTTTTTCAGCCAAAGACACACAGTTAGAGGAAGAGATCCATAAAGTCTGTTTATCTTTTCTACTCAAATGAGAAGGACTGAATTCTCAAGCATGAAATTGCCATCTGTGCTCCTCCTCCCCACCCCCACATTTTTAATAATTATTTTTAGCAGACCAGGTGAAGTCAGAAATTTCTTTTAGAAAGAATGATGCCATTGTGTAACTGAATGTGTGTATTCATGAAGCTCCTAGGGGCGACAACTTGTCACCATAAAAATATGAATGAGATAAATTTTTCTCTTCGCCTTTGCTCCCTTGAATGCTAGTTTCATACTTATAATAACTGCTACTGGTTTTGTATGCCTCTGTTGTGTTCTAGGCTCAATGCTGGGTGCTTCATATTGTTTCTCCTTGAGTCCTTTTAACAATCTCTTTAGGTAGGTGTAATTGTGTAATTATCCCTACTTCTTAGTTAAGGGCACTGGAACTTAGTCTAAATGACTTCCCACATACCTCACAGCTAAGTGCCAGCACAGGGTTCCTATTTCATCTCTTTAGAGGATTCTTTAGCCCAAGAACATATGCAGATCATTCCTACATTCATACCTTTGTTTCTCAAGCTCTCCCTTCCTTAACTGTTTTTTTCCTTCCCCCTTTGCTCACTTAAAATCAGTACATGCTTCAAAACCAACTGAAAGTAAACTCTTCTCTGTAGGTTATTGGCTTTGTCAGAATTAAACATTCTTCAATGCTACCTCCTATACAACTTTGTATGTATTTTAAGTTTGAAAGTATTTATAACTCTATGGTATGGACAAATCAAAACAAGTAGCATAGTTATTAGTGCGGATGTCTGCCCTTCCCTCTAGGATGCAAGATACCTAGAGAGAAGGACTAACTATTCTGTGCTGCAAATTTCTTGAGGGCAAATTTCTTGTCTTAGTTATTTGTATTTATTTACATCTCATCTTATTTTAGAGAGGATTCAGGAATACAGAAAATATAATTAATTAGCATAAGAAAAAATATAAGGCAAGGACACAAAAGTTAAATCAAAAAAAGGGTTTAACAATGCTTACCACATGATCTACAGATGGATTAATTTTGAAAATAACCTTTCTAGTAGCTCAGTTGATTTTTTCTTTCTTTTTTTTTTTCCTTTTTGTATATTTAATGCCAAGTGCAAGTTTAGGAATAGAGAATGATCAGTAAACACTTTTAAAAATAAATACCTATGTGCCAGATGTGGAAGGGTAGCGAAAAGAACAACGTAGTCAACCATTTTTTTTTTTTTAAATAGCTTTTTTGAGGTATAACTGACACACAGTAAGCTGCACACAGTAAGCCATTTGGTAAGTGCATTTCATAAATGCACCTGTGGAAACATTAATAATGAAAAGAACAATCACTCTCAAAAGTTACCTTGAAGTATTTTGTAACCCCTTTTCCTTACCTTCCCCTTCTTCCTCCTATCTAGGCAACTGCTACTTTCTCTCCCTGGATTATTAGTCTGCATTTCTTAGAAAGTCTTACAATATGTGTTTGTTTTTGTCTCCTTTTTACTCAGCACAATTATTTTGAGAGTCATTTGTACATACTATGTTCCAGATTGTTCATTGGTGAACAGTATTCCTTTAGGATATGCTGCAGTTTGTTTTCCATTTATTTCTGGATGAAGACTTTGTTATTTGAGGTTTTGACTATTATAAGAACAACTGTTTCAAACTTTTATGTACAAGTACTTATGTAGACATGATACTTTAATTTTTTTCTTGGGTAAATACCTAAGAATGAAATGACTGAATTATATGGTGGGTGCATTTTTAATCTTTCAAAAATTTGCTGAACTAGAGCTGGGGTTGCAGCTCAGTTAGGTGTGAGGCCTTGTGTTCAATTTCCACACTGAAAACAACAATAACAACAACAAGGGCTAAAAGTGTTTTTTTTTTTTTTTTTTTTCCTCCCCAAAGAGATTGTGGTGCTTGGTATTTCCATCAGTAGCATATAAGAGTTCCAATTTCTCCACTTCTTTCCCAAAACTTTGGTCAATTTCTAAACCTTTAGACCTTCTGGTAGATGTTCAGTGGTACCCTGTGGTGTATGTCAGCTCTAAGGAGAATGAACATCATTTTCTGTGTTGATTTGCTGTCATACCATCTTTGGTGATGTGTCTATTCTGATTTTCTGTCAATAAATGCCATATTTTATTAGATTCTTTCTCATTACTGAGTTTTGAGAGTTCTATATATGTTCTATGCACAAGTATTTTAACAGATATGTGAATCGCAAATATTTTATCACAGCCTGTGGCTTTTCTTTTCATTCCATTAACAGTATCTTTTGAAGGCACTGTTGAAGAAGATTTTAATTTTGATGAAATACAATTCATCAATTTATTCTTTCATGGGTTAGTGTTTTAGTATTGTAGCTTTTTTTTTTCCTAAACCAAGGTTTTGATCATTTTTGTTTTTAATCTGTATTTTTTTTCCTGGAAGTTTTATAATTTTAGGTTTGACACTTAGGTCTACGAACCATTTTAAAGTAATTTTTATAGATGATGTGAGATATGAGCTGACTTAAAAATATTGATATTAAATTGTTTCAGCATCATTTTTTGATTTTTGAAAAAATCTATCCTATTTGCATAGAATTACCTTTGCCATTCCGTGAAAGCCAGTCACCTGCATATACATATGTCTATTTGGGGTTCTTTATTGTGTTCCATTGATAAATTGATTATGATAATAACACCCCAGGAATGTTGTACAGTGTAATATTTTGTCACTTGCATAGAGCTCACAGTGACTAAATCAGGGTAATTAGCATTTCCGTGTCCTTATGATTTCTTTATTTGAAGGTTTTAACCTCCTCTCTTCTATTTCTTTATAGCATATATATGATACATTAATGTGAATGATAGTTGTCTTACCCTAATGTGCTGTGGAACATAAGAACTTACTCATTCTATCCCATTTCATTTTACAATCAAACAACTAATCTCTTTTACCTTCCTTGCCCCCATTCTTGTCCACCTTGTCCACCTTGAGTAATCAGTCTTCTATATTCAGATTGTCTTTTTTTCTATTTACAACTTCCACATATGAAAGAGAACACACAGTACTTCTCTTTTTTATGTCTGGTTTATTTCATTTAACATAATGTTTTCCAGTTCCACCTACTTTGCTGTAAATGATAGGATTTTTTTCTTCTCTCCTTTTTTTTTTTTTTTTTAGTACCAATACCCAGGAATGCTTAACCACTATGCCATATCCCCAGCCCATTTTTTTGTATTTTATTTAAAGTCAGGGCTTCACAGAGTTGCTTAGGGTATTGCTAAATTGCTGAGTCTGACTTTGAACTTGCAATCCTCTGGCCTCAGCCTCTCGACTAGCTGGGATTACAGGCATATACCACCGCACCCAACAAATGATAGGATTTTATTCTTCTTTCTGGTCTAAACTATTTCCATGGATATACTAGCATTTGTTCCTTTTTGTGTTTTTGTGATAGCCATTCTAACTGGGATGAGATGATGTCTCATTGTGGTATTGATTTACATTTCCTTGATGGCTAATGATGTTGCAAATTTTGGGTGTATTTTTTAACCATTGAATGCAATTGATTTTTTTTATATGAAACCATTTAAAATTAACTGATATGTATTTTTTTGGTATAGTTCACCAAATTTCCAACATTTCTAGGAATCATGGCTTTCACAAATTAGCTTCATTTCTTTTTTATGTTTTTATTTCTTTTACTGACTTGGTTGCACTGGATAGAAACTTCAATACAGTGTTGACTGAGAGTGGTGATGACAGACCTCCTTGTCTTGTTTCTATTCTTTGGGGGAATGTTTTCAGCCTTTCACTAAAAATTATAATGTTAGTTGAAAGCTCTTTGTATATGCCCTTTACCAAATTGAGGAAATCACTTCTATTCCTACTTTGTTAAGAATTTTATCAGAAATGGTTATTATATTTTGTCAAATGCTTTGTTTGTATGTCTATTGAGATGACCCCAGTTAGTATGGTGATTTATGTTGATTGATTTGTAAATGTTAAGCCAATCTGACATGCCTGGTATAAACATCACTTTATCATGTTGTATTATCCTTTTTATACATTATTGGATTTAATTTGCTATGTTTTAGAAATTTTAGAATTGAAGGGTACTGGTCAGGAATGATCTTCCCTTAGAATATCTTTGTTTGAATTTAATATTAGCATAATGATAACTTCAAAGAATAAGTTGGGATATTTTCTACCTTTTTAAATTTTCTGGAAGAATTTGTGTATATTTGGTAGTATTAATTTCTTCAGTATTTATGTCTTCTTTCAATTTTTGCTTTAAATATTTTGAATTGTTATTAGATTCAGGATTTCTATATACTGAATTTAGGTTTGTTATGTCTTTCTGACAAACGGACCCCTATTTATTATGAAATGACTATCTTTATTTCTGCTAACATTCTCTACTCTGAAATTTACTTTGTTGGACAAGGCAGTCACTATAGCTTACTTTTTATTTGTATTTCTATGTGATGTGTTTTTTTTTAAAACCATATTTTACTTTTACTCTATTTGTATTTCAAGTGTTTTTTTGGAGTTATGTCTTGATTGTTTTCATTACTTACTTGAAAATATCTGTCTTTTAATGGGGTATTTGGACCACTTACATATAATGTGATAAGCTTAAGTCTATCAACTTATGTTATTTGTTATATAATTATATAATCTCTTCAATGATTTCCTTTAATATTTTCCTGCCTTTTAGGATTTATATGTGTAATTTTGTTAAGATTCTATTTTATTTTCTTTGCTGATCTTTTAACTATACATCTGTAACAAATATTATACTACTTTACATATTATTTAAGAGCTTTAAAAGAGTATATTTCTATCTCTTTTCTCCTAACTTTTTTCTATTTTTGTCATGTATTTTTCTTCTACATATATTATAAAACGGACACTACATTGATACTATTTTTATTTAAATAATCACTGTTTTTTTAAACATTTAAATAATGATAAAAAGCAACATATTTACTGATGTAGTTAAATTTCTTATATTCTTCATTTCCTTGCATAGATCTGTATTTCCATCTGTTATACTTTTCCTTCTGCCTGAAAGACTACCTTTTGTAGTTCTTTCAGTGTGCTAGTGATGAATTCTTGCAATTGCCATATTTCTGAAATAATATTGTTTTCCTTTTCATTTTTAAAGATATTTTCAGTGGGACCACTTCTAATTTTGCCATTAAAATATTTTTTTCCCTCATTACTTAAAATATGCTGCTGCTCTCTTATTCACTTGCTTTGTTCCTGGTGAGAAATCTGTTGCCATCCTATTTTGGACTCACTGTACATAAGGTATCTTTTTTCTCTTGCTGCTCTTGAGATGTTTTTTCCTCATCACTGGTTTGAAGAATTTGGTGTAGTTTTCTTCATGTTTCTTGTGTTTGATTCTCATTGAATTTCACGAAGCTATGAATTTATAATTTTTTCATATATGGATAATTTTAGACCAGTATTTCTTTATTTTTTTTTGCCTTGTCTCATCTCCAATTCCAGAACTCTACCTTACCTCATCTCTAATTCAGTGTACTGCTTGATGTCTCCCAATTCACCACTGTTTTTTTTTCAATCTTTCTTTTTAAAAACTTACTTTTATTGTGTATACTTAAGGCATACAACATCATTTTATGGTATACATACAGTTAGTAAAATTACCTATTCATCATCTTACATAGTTACTCATATTTTTATTATGACAATAAGATGCAAAATCTACTCATTTTATAAAATATGCCAAAAATTATTAACTATAGTCTTTATTTTGAACATTAAAACTCTTGACCTGTTCAGTTTTAAATCTTCTGCTTTGCATCTTTTGATTGATATCTCTTCATTTTCTCCCCCCAACAACTTAGCCTCTGTAACCAATGTTTTATTCTCTATTTTCTGCATAATAGACACTCTCCCCATTTTTTTTTTGTATTTCAAATATGAATGAGATTGTGAAATATTTTTATCTCTGCATCTGGTCTATTTTACTTAGCATAATGTCCTTTAGGTTAATTGATGTTGTAGCTGATGACAGGTTTTCCTTTTTTTTTGAAAGTCTGAAAAATATTTCATTATATGTGTGGATATGTATAGGTACATACACATTCATATCCATTCATCATTCCATGGACACTTGGGTTATTTCTATATTTTAGCTACTGTGAATAATGCTGCATAAAACATAGTGACTTCATTTCCTTTGGCTATATATCCAGAAGAAGAATTATTGCTTCATATGGTGGTTCAATTTTTAATTTACTTAGAAAACTTCATACTATTTTCCATAATGGCTACACTGACCTACATCCCGCCATCAGTGTACAAGGATTCCCTTTCTCTACACCCCCACTAACACTTGTTGTGTTTGTCTTTTTGGTATTAGACAACCTAATGGGTGTAGGGGGATAGCTCATGGTGGTTTTATTTATTTAGTTGTAAAATAAATAAATAAAACCACATCAATATTTATAGTACCACAATTCATGGTAGCCAAATTGTGGAACCAACCTAGATGCCCTTCAATGAATGAATAAAGAAAATGTGGTATATAAACACAATGGAATATAACTCAACAATAAAAGAGAATAAAATTATGGCATTTGCAGGTAAATGGATAGAGTTAGAGAATATCATGCTAAGTGAAGTAAGCCAATCCCCAAAACCAAAGGCCAAATATTTTCTCTGATAAGTGGATTCTAATCTTAATGTGGTGGGAGCATGGGATGAGTGGAGGAACTTTTGATTGGGTAAAGGGAAGTGGGGCAGGAAGGGGGCGTGGAGATAGGAAAGAGTGAAATGAGATGGACATCATTACCTTAGGTACATGTATGATTGCACAAATGGTGTGACAACCAGAGAAGTGAAAAATTGTGCTCTGTTTGTGTATAATGAGTCAAAGAGCATTCTGTTGTCACATATAACTGATTAGAACAAATAAATTTAAAATATTTAATAAAAAACACTGAAAAATTCTCATCTGAGACTCAAGGCAAACTCTCAGCATGAACTCCTATAAAAATCAAAATCAAAGTTACATATATTCAATATATAAAGGCATACAGTAGACATTCAGTGCCAAAAGGAAGAAACAGGAACATATAAAGAAGGGTTGGGACGAAAGCAAGACTGAAATTCAGCAGGAAAAACAAGTCCTGTAGGTTCATGTGCAGCATCGAAGGCACATGGTCTTTTGATATTCTCTCCAAAGGATTTGTGTATTTTTGCCCCCCATGGACTTACTTGTTACATCCCACATGATCTCTCTCATCTGCTCAATTGCTGCAGCTTTCTTGGGTAGACTTTTTATAATAATGGCATCTCTTAATCTCAGGGGTCTCCACTGCAGATTTGTCTTCTTTCTCATATCTCCAATCATTGTCCTCTCAGAAGCTGACCATAGGGACTCCAATCCTGCTGCACTTTGTATTTTCAGGCCTTCCTTTGAAATCTGTGTGGAAACCTCTATGACCCCCAACTCTAGCATCCTGTAATCCAGTAGAAATAGCAACACATGGTTGATGCCATGGTCTGCTACCATCTTGAACAGTAGCCAAGTCTCTTGGAACCCTGGCTCTGGCAGCTTCTGAATGACTGGGTGGCTGAGCATGGTGAAAAACTTCCTAGATCCTTCTATACAAGTAGAGGACCCCACTGATCTTTTTTAAAAGTAATTTTTATTTTTACACCCTGGAGCCTGAAATGGAAGAGGTTTTTGCCAATTTCTGAGATGTCCTTAAGCCATTGTTTCTGCAGTTTATTGATCACAAATTTAATGTTTCCTAAGTGGCTACAATCCCTTTAACAACCAGAACTTCCTTAGCCTCAGTTGTACTCCAAGTTTACTGGTCAAACTGCAAGTTTCTCAAATCTCTCAGCTGTGTTTTCTGCTCCTGATTATCACAGTAAACTTGCCTGAAACCTGCCAACAATACCCATGCCAACCTGAAGGCTGTGCTGCCTTAAAATTTCTTCTTCTGGATTAATTAGTCTATCACCTTTAAATTGAGTTTCACAAAGTCTCAGGACGTGGTCAAAATGTAGACAGTTTTTTAGCCAGAATGTAGTATGAATGGCTGCTAGTCCAATTTACAACAGTCCCCCTTCTCCTCTGGAAACTCAAGAGCTCATTCTGTACTGTTCACAGTCTTATCAGCATTCTGGTCTTCAGATCTCCCACAAAAGTCACCCACTTACATCATTCTACAGCTTTTCCAGCTTGCATCCCTAAACTTCCAAAATTCCTCCTCCAACAAACCAACTCTAAAGCCTTCTGAACCACATGGTCAGGTTGGTAACAGCAACAATCCCAATCTGAGTACCAGTTTCTATTTTAGTTAGCTTTTCTTCTGCTGTGACCAAAGACCTGACAAGAACGATTTTGGAGGAGGAAAAACTTATTTGGAATTCATAGATTCAGAGGTCTCAGTCCACAGATGATCATCTCCATTGCTCTGTGCCTGGAGTAAGGTAAAACATCAAGGCAAAACGAATACCATGGTGGAGGAAGGCAATACAAGAACATGACAATCAAGAAGCAGAGAGAGATAGTTCAACTCATCAGGAACAAAATATAAACCCCGAAGATGTGACCCCAGTGCCATCTCTTCTCCAGTCACACTACTTGCCTATCATTACAACCCAGTTAATCCATTCAAGTGAATCAATGCACCCATTAAACTAAGGCTCTAATAACCCAATCATTTCATCTTTAGGTTTTCTTCCATTTTCTCACAGATGAGCTTTTGGGGTCTCCTCATATTTAAACCATAACATACCTCTTGCCTGTTTTTATGTATTTTATTAAAAAATATCTATTTCCAGTTTGTGTGTGTGTGTGTGTGTGTGTGTGTGTGTGTGTGTGTGTAGTACTGGGAATAGAATCTGGTGATGCTCTACTACTAAGCTACATACCCAGCCAGTCCTTTTTCTTATTACTTTAAGAGAGGGTACTGTTTACTACATTGCCTAGGCTGGAAATGGACTTGTGAGCCTCCAGTTTTAGTCTCTCACTTTTCTGGAGATTTGCTTAATCTTACTCTGTTAATGTTAAACGGAGGAAAACATAAGCATGGATCACTGAATAATACACCTTTTGACCTCTAACATTTGCCATCTGTTTTTGTACTGTACTAAATGATAGTTTGCAAGTGTTTCAAAAGTACTTCACATGGCTTGACTATTGTGGCAGAAATGAGGTTATCCAGAAATCTTAGGCTGTAATTAATTTCTAGGATTTCATTTAATTCATACTATATTTATCTTTGAGGAGATACATGTAGATGGAATGGTAATATTTGAATATATTACTTTGCATCTACCATATGGTGTTTGATCTAAATACCAACATACACATCTACACATATAGGTATTTAATTCTTAATTGTGTCACATGATTTTATGAATTTCTTAGCAATACAATATAGGAAAAAATAAGACATGTTTAAAATTTGAGTTTTAATCAGAGACTAACGAGTCTTGTTCTGAAGTATCTATGATATCCATTGGAATTTTTTTTTTTTCCTGAGCAGTATTAACAGTTGATTTCAGAAACTATAATTGAATTTGTTATCTTTACTCTTCTAATTTATCCTGCATAATTTTATCAAATTAATCTTTCTTAACCACTGCTTTCATGCTATCATTTCCCTTCTCAAAAATATTTTTAGGAGAACTGAGACCTTATTGGCTTACAAAGGAATCCTTTCACTTTTCTTTCAAATTTCTGCACACGGAAGCCCTAACATTCATGTAAAAACATACTTTTTCCTACTTCCTTGAATAAGGTTCCAAGTGCATCAGAATGTTCTCTTGTCCTTCTCAGTGTTTCCTTCTGTTTGTTCTCTACTCCTACCCTGCCGCCTTATTTCTCTCTTCTTTCCTGTGTAAATTACTTTTTCTTCTTCAGTGAAATTTCCATGATTCCAACCCTCACTGATAGTCAATTTCTTCATTCACTTAAGAATTTTTAATTATATAATTGTAACCAAACCTATCATATTGCACTGAGACCACCTAGACTATTTAAATAGGAGAAATTAAATCTCAGGAAGTCTGTAAGTAGTTCAGCTCATTGAAGTGATTCATGGAGACTCTCTTTATTATACCTAGAGCCATTGCACTTTAAAAACCGTCCACAAAATTTTACTTACCTACTTATTTATTTCAACAAATAGAGTGTAAATGGTATATTTTCTTCTTTTTTTTTTTCTTAATGGGGATTGAACTCGGGGGTGCCTAATCACTGATTCACATCCCCAGCCCCCCCATTTTTGTATTTTATTTTGAAACAGGGTCGTACTGAGTTGCTCAGGGTCTCATTAAATTGCTGAGGCTGACTTTGAACTTGTGATTCTCCTGCCTCAGCCTCCTAAATCACTGAGATTACAGGCATATGCCACTACACCTGACTGGTATATCTTCTTTTTAAAATTTGTTATATAAGACAGCAGAATGCATTACAATTCATATTACACATATAGAGCACATTTTTTCATATCACTGGTTGTAAACAAGTAGAGTCACACCATTCGTGTTTTCAATATGTACTTAGGGTAATGGTATCCATCTCATTCCTATCCCTTTCCCCATTCCCCTCTCCTCCCTACCCTTTGCTCTATCTAGAGTTCATCTAATCCTCTCATGCCCCACCTCCCCCAACCACACTATGGATCAGCATCCTTAAATCAGAGAAAACATTTGGCATTTGGTTTTTTGAGATTGGCTTACTTCACTTAGCATTATATTCTCCAACTATATCCATTTACCTGCAAATGCCATGATTTTATTCTCTTTTAATGCTGAATAATACTCCATTGTGTATATATACCACATTTTCTTTATCCAATCATCTGCTGAAGGGCATCTAGGTTGGTTCCACAGTTTAGCTATTGTGAATTGTGATGCTTTCAATATTGATGTGGCTATGTCCCTGTAGTATGCTGTTTTTAAATCCTTTGGGTATAGACTGAGTAGTGGGATAACTAGGTCAAATGATGGTTCCATTCCCAGTTTTCTAAGGATTCTCCATACTGCTTTCCAGATGACTGCACCAATTTGCAGTCCCACCAGCAATGTATTAGTATATCTTCTTTGATTCAACATTTTAATCCTTACAATAACACCAAGAAATAAACACTATTGTGCTCATTATACAGATGGGGACACGTCTAAGGCATTAGAAGTGAAATGATAGAGTTGAGATTTGAACATGAGGCCCTGAGAGTCCATATAAAGAAATAAATTATGAGGGAATCATTTAAATATAAAGAGAAAATCCATTATTTTTCTCATGGTTCACTCATTATGTTACTTTAACTTATTTATAGAATGACTTGAATAAACACTGATTTCCTGTTTTTAATGATTTAGGGGCACTCAAACCACCTGACTTGCACCAATCATTTAGATTCTGTCAGAATGAAAGTTAATTCTTTCAGCGTCCTAAATGAATTTTATTCATTTTTTACCACACAGTGTAGTTTTACTGATTGATTTCTACACACTGTGATCTGTGTAGACTCTACCTAGAGTCTACATTTTTACATCTCCATAAATATCTGTTCCATATAATATGTGTATATACATATGAATAAAAGAATGTTACATGCATGCTAAAGTATAAATTAATGTGGGACCATTAGCGATTCTACCTGAATGTACAGGGAGATTTTTTTCTTTCTTTCTTTTTTTTTTTTTAAACTACACAGTATCAGGGTCTAGAATTAAGCAAAAAAAATGTACCACTCCCCCTTTCACAAAGAAAGATTCCTTCTTGCAGTTAGGACACTCCAGGGCAAAAAAAAAAAAAAAAAAAAAAGAAAAAGAAAAGAAAAAAGAAAAAAGAAAAAAATCCCCCAATCCTCATTGTTGTAAATATAGTAAATAATATCAAGATAGCTATTTATGAAATATGGCACTATATAAAAGACAGAACATTATTATTCTCTCATTTAACTCCAGAGCAAAATAAGATTGCTCTTCTTTCAGGCTTTTAGTAAATGCTCGTGAGCTAGTAGGTTATATAACCTACTCACAGGACTTACTGAAATGACAATAACATAAGCCCTAGTTCACTTGATAATGGTATACATGTACATTGATGAGAAGTTTTATTAATTTCATGATATCTTGTTCTCTCACTTGTAGGTGAGAAATAAAATTCATCTTGAACTCAACTGGAAACAAAAGAAGATGTTTATTCAAATAGACAGTGTCTAGGAACAGAGTTGATTTGAATTCTAAAGGAGTCTAGAGAACCAGCCTCAGTATTGTCTTGAATCCTTACTCAAATTTATTTTTAAAGCTTTGTAATAATGTTACATTGGTATTCTGAGAAAAGTCGAAGAAAGAGGACACTGTCTATCTCTCCCCATTTATTTATTTTAGAATAATTCCTTAGGTGTCATATTTGCTATTAGCATTGTCACTTAGTATGATTGCTTCCCAGTTTTAGTTCAATTTCCATTTATTAGAAATAAAGATGAACCACTTTTACCCCCTGATGGAAAAGAAACATGATAACTGTTAATGTCTTTTAGCACAATAACTACACTTGTTGTGATGATTTAGCTGAATTCACTGGAATAGATATAATGGCTGGAAAAAAAAAAAAAGGCCCCAAACAGAACTTAGTACACATGTCTTGATTTTTATTATCAACAATAAAATATATCATTAAAGGTGGGTTCTATTTGATTTTTATGAACTTCAACTGATTAACTGGACCAGGATTCTAGAGTTCAGCACATTTGGGTTTCAAGACAGGCATGATCTTTTTTTTACCATGTTGAATATTTCTATTTATGATTCTAAGGAAAATATTGCTACCATAGTATGAGGCAGCATTACTAAAAGAGCCATGAAAGGTAAGAGAGAATATTGACAAGAGCAACTCAGCAAGAAACTTGGCAGGCAGAATAGGAAGAGACCCTAATGAGTGCATTTGATATCTTTAATCATAATTAGAGATGGTAATTTACTTCAATGCGGCCTACTAAGTACTTGGCATAGCTCTGGAAACAGTGCAAAACAAAAATAGACTGAAAGTTGCGTCAATGTCTCAGAATAGGGATCACATTTCTTCTGTAAATAAACAAGGTAAAAATCTTATATGTTTTCTTTTGGGCTACCTGGACACATTCTCTTATGTGAATAGCCACAGTGTCCATTCATGATCATTTCTATACCATAAAGACAGGTAGAAAAGGTGGCACATAGTGGTTTAGTGACTAAAACTGAGAATATATCATAATTGGACTCAAATTGATTAAAGAATTAACAAGCTAAATTGCTAAATTTGGCTGTGCTATGGCTGGTTTAATTAAACCCTATTGTGCTCTTGCAATCTAGGTGTTTGGTTCCTGTTAAGTGAGTAAGTTACCTTTTGGATTCTGAGGTTGGGTGGTCAATGACATACTTAAGCTTATTCCTTCTTCCTTCCTTAGTGAATCCAAGCTTGAGTAGAAAAAAAAAAAAAAAACTATGAGAATAGCAACATTTGTGGATACTTCCAGATATTTTGAGTGTATATTGGCTTGCTTTCCATGGGGAGGTGCTTTGATCTCTGGTGTCTGCTCAAACTCTACTGCTGGTGCTGATGTACACATTTTGGAGACCTTATCAAAGGCAGAGATGATTGTGCCTATGACCATATGTCTTTTTAGTACCAGGCCAAACATGATGTAGTTTTTCAGTCCATCAGGAACTGCAATGTTCTGGAAAATTTACAGTTGTGTATACTTGAATCTTAATACAAGTCTTTATCTACCCTATTGGCATGGCAATATTGGCCAGATTATGGTTTTTCAGCCCCTTCCTCCCCTTTTTGGAAGGCTTTTCATCAGAATAAGCTCTCCCAATCTGTGTGTTTTCTTTTTCAGCTATTGAGCTAGGCAAAGGAACCTCGTGAGAGTCTTTGAGTGATAGCTGAGTGGTGACAGGTTACTGATAGCTGGCAAAACCCTTCTACCTGCTCTGTAAGCTTTTGGCAAACTGAATGTAAAGTAATCCAATTTATTTTCACAAGGAGTTGAGAATTCATTCATTGTTTCAGTTAATGCACTAATAATATAAATTTATATTACAAAAACTTGTCTCATCTGGAAAATCAGTATATCAGAAATGTGGTTTTGACCACTTTGTGCTTCAAACTGGGAACAGCTCTTAGTTTCCATCTGTATCAAACTCTCTATGGTATCAGATGTATTATAAATATCAGAGTATTTCTCAGCATCAACCACGTATCACATTGTTTTCTAACTCTGAATTTAGAGCAGTAAAAACACAAGCAAAAATATATACCTTGCTGGACATCGTGGTGCATACCTATAATCCCAGGCTAAGGAGGCTGAGGCAGGAGGATCATAAGTTCATAGCCAGCCTCAGCAACTTAGTGAGGCTGTAAGCAATTCAGTGAGACTCTGTCTCTAAATAAAATACGAAATAGGGCTGGGGATGTGGCTCAGTGATCGAGTGCCTCTGAGTTCAATCCCCAGCATGTCCCCCCCCCCCACTCCGCCCCCAAATATATATACCTTGATAATGCTTTCATTTTATTGGGGGTGGAGAGCTACAGATGATAAACAAAATACACACATAAATTTATATAGAAAAATACTATATGATAATAAAGTAATATTGTTATAAGTGGCTCAATTAATTTATGGTCATTTGTTATGGCATCAATATAAAACATACAATTTTGTATATCAAATTCTTATTTTTATTCCATTGTATGAATTCTTTGGTTGACTTGTCAATTCTCCTATTTGGGGGCACCTAAATTATTTTATTTATTTAGCTATTACATTTAAAGCTGTGGGAAACATCCAAATATTAGATAAAATATTTGTCATGCTAAATGGTGGGTGAGTGTTACTGAAAAAAATAAAGCATTTTTTAAAAGATTAATTAAGAGGGTGGAAGTAAGTGAGGGAGTGAAGAGCATCTGCAACAAAAGGACCAGTAAATGAACAGACCAGTAGTAAACCTGGCGTGTTGAGAATACAAAAGGGAGTGGGGTGTGCAAGTGGAGAGACTAGTGGGAGAAGAGTTCTGGGAATTAGTGCAGGAGGGTATAGGTTAGAGAGAATGTGACTGTTGTCTTTGTGAACGTGGTTGATGTATTTGTGTCTGTTAATTCAATTGGAATAATGTGGCAACTGTGAAGGACTGGTTGTGCATGAAAATTTTTAA
This sequence comes from Callospermophilus lateralis, assembly GCF_048772815.1. Lineage (NCBI taxonomy): Eukaryota > Metazoa > Chordata > Mammalia > Rodentia > Sciuridae > Callospermophilus > Callospermophilus lateralis. The sequence continues at coordinate 104,691,603 of NC_135310.1, read as the reverse complement.
ATAAAATAATTTAGTATGCATAAATTCATTACTTATACTAGTAACTCTGTACAAGACTATGCTGACAGATATTTAGGAGGGAGCAAAATGTGCATAGAAAGTGCCTTATAGGAAAGAAAGAAGACAAGGTATGCTGAGCTTTTCATCACCATAGTGATGAGAAGGTAGGTAGCATTTTATCTTGTCAAGACCCTACCTTAGCAACTTAGCAAGGGGAAATGCTTGTGAATTTGCCAGAACAAAAATATTTTGCTTTTAAGAATTTTTTTTGCTTTGCATGTCTTCCATCATATCTGGTAGATATTATTTTTCACCTTAAAATGATGCATAAACCAGAAAGTTGTGGGTAAGAATCTCAAAATAGGGCTGGGGTTGTGTCTTAGTGAGAGAATGCTCATCTAGCATATGTGAAGCCCTGGGTTCGATACTCAGCACCACATAAAGATCAATAAATAAAGGTATTGTGTCCATCTACAACTAAAAAATATTTTTCAAAAGAATCTCAAAATAAATTGAGATGAACAGTTTTTGAAGCAAGGAATTATTTTGTTGATGTAATATTGTATATGCACATAGATAGATAGAGTCAAATAATTTTTATTTGGGTTTTGTTTATCTGTAAAACCAGTATCCAAATTTCATGGTAATAACTGCATCCTTTAGAGTTCTCTTCCAAGAAAATCCACTGTTATAGATTGTTATGGTTTAGATGTGAAGTGTCCCCCAAAAGCTCACATGTGAGACAATATAAAAAGGTTCAGAGAAGAAATGATTGGGTTGTAAGAATCTTAACGAATTAACAACGATTAATTCATTGTTAAGACTCTTACAACCCAATCATTTCTTAATCATCTTAATCAATGAATTAATCTCCTGAAAGTTAACTAAAGTGGTAGGGTGTGGCTTTGGGGTATATATTTGTATCTGGCCAGTGGAGCCTCTCTCTGCTTTCTGATCATCATGTGAACTATTTCCCTCTGCTATGCTCTTCTGCCATGATGTCCTACCTCTCTCTTAGCCCCAGAAATGGAGTCTACTGTCTGTAAATTGAGACCTCTGAAACTGTGAGCCCTCAAATAAATTTTTCCTCCTCTAAAATTGTGCCGGTAGGGTCTTTTAGTCCCAGTGAAAAAGCTGACTAAAACACAGATATTTCATGTTTTTTCCTCCTAATTTCCAAGTCTGCTTATTGATTTGAACTCCTAGCACTGAATAATTAATATTATCATAACTTACTGGGTTTTTTGAGCTTTCAAAAATTTGGCAATTTAAATTACTCTTCTCACAGGAAATATGGTGTTTTGGCTTTTAGATATAGAGTTATAAGATTGAAAAGTGGAACTACTCTAACATCTTTCCTTGTTATACCACTTTGTTCTCCAGAAACACTAATAACAATTTGGAATGTAGTTTTCTAGACCTCTGTTATACATCATCCCACCTTCATCTGCACATTTACACCTGCATGGTGATAAATCACACCATGAGTCACCTTCTAAACTTGGCCTTTGTACTTACTGGTGTGTCTTCTGCTCATTCCATACCATTATCTTTCTCTTTTCTTTTTGTTAGATATTCTATTGTGTAGCCTATGAATCTTTTGATAAATTACTATGAAAATATATTGAAAACATTATTATGAATAGTATGAATAATTTAATATTATATGTACCTACTCCATAGTGGAAATAATTGTTAATGTAATATATAAAATATATTATATATTTGATTAAAAAATAAAATTTTTGTTTGTATACATAGTGATGTTTCCTTATGAATTAGTGAATTAGTGAACATTCCTTAGTGAATGTTCACCTTTTAATCAAGTGAATATATTTCTCCAGGAATGACAGTTAAAAGACAGAATTTTTGAGTTGAAGGATAATCATATTTCAATAGATACAATACTGAAATTTTCCTCACGGCTCATTTTCTTTTATTGATTAGTTTAAAAGTAAACATGTTAACATAATAAATTTAAATGCTACAAATTCAAATATAAGAGTAAGTTTTAATGTGAAAGTTTATAACCTCTTCATTCCTTGAATTCTCTGTTTTACTTCTAAGGAAATTCTAATCAATACTATTTTTGGTATTTCTAAAAAATATTATAGGAATAAACATATACACATGTAGATATATGTATATTTATCCAATATAGTTTGTGTTATATATTTGTACAAACTATAAGCAATTATTTTACAAGACATTAAAGGCATATAGTTTAGAAGCTAAAGATTTTGAGAGCAGATTGTATATGAGACTTCTTATTTTATATTTTTCTTTAGGACAGAATGATTAATGTCAATTTACCTATGTAGTATTTTCACTTGGGAATAGTACTACAAATAGTACTTTTGCAACTGCAATTTTTGCAACTGCAAAAATGTATCTTCTGCACCCACCATCATCTTTAATGGTGTGTTAGCTTTGTGTTGCTGCAACCAAAATATCTGACTTGCACACTTAAAGAAGGAAATGTTTATTTTGGCTCACAGTATCAGAGGTTTCAGTCCATGCTTGGCCAGATCCACTGCTCTGGGCCTGAGGCAAGGCAGAACACCATGGTGGAAGGACATGACTGAGGAAATCTACTCAGTTCTGGCAGCAGGGAAGCAGAGTGAGAGTTGGGGAAGAAAGAAGATAAACTCTTTCAATGTTTGCTCCCAGTGACCACTTCCTCTAACTTGGTCCCATCTCCTAGTAGTTCATTCACCTGTCAATGGATTAATCCACTGATGAGGTCCATGTCCTCATGATTTAATTAACTGGCAAAAGTCTCACCTCTTAACACATGAGATTTTGGGGATGTTCCAGATTCAAACCATAACTAATGTGCTTACTTTCTTACCTGTATGCTTCATCCTACTTGCCCAATACCAGTATAAATGAAATCAGAATGCCTGGACAAAACATATATTGTATATACTCACCAAATATTTGTCCCTTTCACATTATACCCATGTAACATTTTTGATGATCATAAGTAACAGATGCCTTTCTTCCTCTGCAATGGCTCATTGCAAAAGTGAATTTTCTCTCTTGCATTCTCTTTATCTATTTATTTGGGGGAGGGTGGGTATTGAGGATTGAACTCAGGGACACTCAACCACTAAGCCACATTCCCAGCCCTATTTTGTATCTTATCTAGAGATGGGAGATGGGGTCTCACTGAGTTGCTTAGCGCCCCACTTTTGCTGAGGCTGGCTTTGAACTTGCCATCCTTCTTTCAACCTCCTGAACTCCTGGGATTACAGGCATATGCCATCATGCCCAGCTCTCTTTTTATCATCTTGATAAAACTACTGGTGACCTCTTCAATTGCTTCAAGGGGTGGATAATTTAACAGACTTTTATTTTTTCAAAGAAATACTTTTCCTTCTCCAACAGGACTTTTAAACTGGGATTAAAATCCAGGGAGTCCATAGAGACACTTCAATGGGTCTGTTTACCTGATGATATTGTATTTATGTAAATGTTCACATGTTTAGGAGGAGAGGATTCTAATCCTCATCAAATTCTTAAAGATGCATGGTCTGAAAAGTTCAGTAGCACTTTGTCAATAGAGAACACTTAAGCAGATGTTGGGTGACAAGATATGAAACACAAGAATATACAGGGAAAGGCATGACTGGGGCATGAAGTGTGCTCAAACCAAGCAGCAAGCTTGAGTCTTTATGTCAACCATATTAGTAAGAAAATAAATAAACCAACAAGAAGATATTTCAAGGGTAAAACACAAGATGGGGTCTTCTGATGAGATTTTCAGTGAAGATACTTGTGGCTCCAATTTTTGGCCATAGATGGATAGAAGGCTGAAATAGAGGTGTGAGTTTTCTTGCCAATTATTATTCTTCCTACTTGGAATTATGAATTATCTTGGTGCTCATTATGTAAGTGTTCAAACATCTTCTTTAGTAGCCCAGGCTTCATTGGATTATAGAAATAGGGCACATTGAGAAAACAGAATACATAGCAGTTTTGTTGTGAAAAACTATAAATCAGGGATAACTCTTGTATTGAAAGGTACAGAGAAAGCCTTCATATTAGAAACTGTTTTTTAAAACATTTATGTACCTTGGCCCATTCATTGATTGAGTTATTTGTTTGTTTGTTTGTTTGTTTTTGGTGTTAAGGTTTTTGGGTTCTTTATATATCCTAGAGATTAGTGCTCTATCTGATGTGCTTGTGGTAAAGATTTGCTCCCATTCTGTAGGCCCTCTGTTCACCTCACTGATTGTTTCTTTTGCTGAGAAGAAGTTTTGAATTTGAATCTATCCTATTTATTGATTCTTGGTTTTAATTCTTGCACTACAGGAGTCTTATTAAGGAAGTTGGGGCCTAATCCAACATGATGGAGATTTGGCACTTCTCAGAAGAGGATAAACAATCAATCAACAAACATATGAAAAAATGTTCAACATCTCTAGCAATTAGAGAAATGCAAATCAAAACTACTCTAAGATTTCGTCTCTCTCCAGTCAGAATGGAAGTTATAAAGAATACAAACAATAATCAGTGTTGGTGAGGAGGTGGGAAAAAGGCACAGTCATACATTGCTGGTGGAACTGGAAATTGGTGAAGTCAATCTGGAAAACAGAATGGAGATTCTTTGGAAAACTTGTAATGCAACCACCATTTGACCCAGCTATCCATACCTGAAGGACTTTAAAACAACATACTACAGTGATACAGCCACATCAACATTTATAGCAGCACAATTCACAATAGCTACATTGTGGAACCAACCCAGATGCCCTTCAGTAGATGAATGGATAGGAAAACTTTGGTATATATACACAATGGAACATTACTCAGCATTGAAAGAGAATAAAATCATGGCATTTACAGATAAATGGATGGAGCTAAAGAATACAATGCTAAGTGAAGTTAGCCAATCCCCCAAAAACCAAAGGCTGAATGTTTTCTTCGATATGAGGATGCTGATTCATAATGGTGATTGGGGTGGGGAGCATGGGAGGAATGGAGGAACTTTAGATAGGGCAAAGGGGAGGGAAGGGAAGGTAGGGATCAAGGAGGTAGGAATGATGGTGGAATGAGTTAGACATCATTACCCTAATTACGTGTAGGAAGATACGAATGGTGTGAAAATACTTTGTGTAAATCAGTGACCTGAAAAGTGTGCTCTATATGTGTAATATGAAATGAATTGCATTCTGCCATCATGTATAACAAATTAGAATAAATAAGTAATTTAATAAAAACATTCATGTACCACTTTGGTAAGGAGCTGGTAGATATAAAAAAGAAAGATGGTAATGGAGACTCTAAAGAAATCTGAAAATACAATGGTAAGGTCATTAAGAAGATTAAAAGATAGCATGAGAGAAGAAAATGTTATGTCTATCAAAACAAAAGAAAACAAACATTTTACTACCATCTTCTAGCTAAAGGACCTAGAAACTAGAAGACTTAGATGGTAGAACACAGATTAATATGAGTTTCCTTAATAGACTGGAGAAATTACAGGGATGGCCAGCACATTTTATACAATAACTGCACAGATGTAAGTCTTTGGACTAAACTGTAATAACTTTTTTAAGCCATATGCTATAATGAAAATATTTTATGACCAGTTTGCAAAGATTATGTAAAAGCAATAATAAGAGTGGCCGGCAAGGGCTACAAAGAAAGAATTTACTTTCATAAAGACTTGCTGTGGCAAAATAAGTTCTGAAGACTATATACTCTCAGACAATCAAAGAACTGGAGAGAAGGAAAAAGAAATAAAAATATAAAAGGAGGAAATACATACAAAATTTAATCTAATGCTATTAATTCAATTCAACAAGTATGTGCTAGGCATGGAGGAAGATCCAAGGAAAAATAGGAAATAACTGTGTCTTCAAGGATCTTCTAATATAGCTGAGAGGATCTTTCAACAGAGTTGGGAGGAGCAAATATTGCAGTAGTATAGGTTGTAATATGTCATACAGAGAGGCATATGCAGAGCACTTTGCTAAGGGTTACAGAAGATACGGAGATGAATCATCTTCATACAGACCTTAAGTTATACCAATGAGGGGATTTAAGGTGTGCACACAACTAACCGTAATATAAGTAAGAATATGTTTATTGCCACAAGAGGCAATGATAACTGTTCAAGGAAGGCAAGCTCCGATCTGACCAAGGAGAATAGGAAGAAGTCATCAGAAAGGAGAGATATTTACACTGGCTTTGAAAGATACATAGAATTTTGACAGGCTGCTAAATGCTTATGAACTTAGAAATTGGTTTGGTCAGAAAATAGTTGTATATATAAGTTTTGAATGCAAAAGAATCAGTGGCATCTTATTCTCTGCTCTTTTTACAGAAAACTATAGACAATTACCCTTTTAGAGGCATGGAGATTAATGAAATAATTTTGGAATCCCTTGAAATTTTATATATGATCCAGTGATTCTCTAAACACGCAATAAAGAAAATAAATTCCTCTTTATTTAAAATAAAATTTATTCTTATACATAAAAGGAATTGGAAAAACCTATAAATTCTTCCCTTAGTGGTAATAATAATAATTGCAACCATGTTTTACTTAATTTCCCCAAGAACCTTATGACTTATAGATTATAATCCTTATATTTGTTTGTGTGTGTGTGTGTGTGTGTGTGTGTGTGTGTGTGTGTGTGTGGTACTGGGGATCAAGCCTAAGGCCTTATACAGGGTCAGTAAGCTCTCTGCCTCAAAGATCACCCCTCGCCCAGGAATTCTTATTTTTCAAATTAGAAAATGCTCAAAGCAATTAAGTAAATTGTTTTAAGTTCACACAGCTATTAAGTGGGAGAATTAGGACTCCAAATTATGTCTTATTGACTCCAAAGGTTTTTGTGTGTTTGTTTTTACCACTTCTTAAAAAAATCTTATTGTCTTTTTAGTTGAAGCATAGGGTATATTTTAAATGGTTTTACCAGAGTTCCCATTTGCCAGCAACAAAATTCACTCTATCTAATGTAAGTACAGAAGTAATTACAAGATGGTTATGTATAACTGTATGTCAAAAAATTAAAAAGGTACACAATATGGAAAAGTTACTATAAAAGTCATACTAAGTGAAATAAGACAATCCCCCAAAACCAAAGGTTGGATTTTCTCTCTGATATGTGGATGCTAACACACAAGTGTGTGGGGGAGAATAGAAACTCAGTGGATTAGAAAAAAGAATGAAAGGAAGAGAGGGGGTGGAATAGGAAAGACAGTACAATGAATCGGACATAACTTTCCTATGTTCATATATGAATACATGACTAGTGTAATTCTACATTATGTACAACCTCAAGAATGAGAAGTTGTACTGCATGCATATATGATATGTCAAAATACACTCTACTACCCTGTAAATCTAAAAAGAACAAATTAAAAAATATAAACTAAGATATGGTGAAAATACAAAAAAAAAAAAACTCTGTTTAGTAAAACAAGAACATCTTAATGGAGATATATACATAAAATCTAGATCATGTAAATATACATTATATATATATATATATATATATATATATATATATATATATATATAATTTCATATCTAATTAAGCTTGCAATTTGAACATTAAAACAAACAAACAAACAAAACACATGATTTACCAACTCATTGACTCTCCAAGAGGATCAGAAAGTCCAACTTGAAGGCTGTGGATGAAAATAAGTTATCCAGTCTGGCTGCTGCACTTGATTTAGCAGACCCTGTGACCACCTCCTCTAGACACAGTTTTGCATAGGATACTGTTGACACTGACTGGAGTGTCAGCTAGGGGCACAACAATTGTTTTCCTCAATGCTGGATATCTCTATGCCTCTTTGGCCACAATGAGTTCTGCTAGCATCTCCTTATTTATTTCATTTCTTCCAAATTGGAGTGGTGAGTGGGTGTGTCCAATGGGCTCATCATAAGCCATATATCATGATAAATTGCAAGGATATCTAGGAGTGTGTCTCACATGAGGTGAGACTGAGAAGTTGAGAAATTTTCAATATTCGGAGGATCTTCAAAAGGTCTTAGTTGGGTAAAAATCAGTGACTGGTGAAGTTTCATTTTATGTAGGAGTCTAACAGTTATCTAAATTGTTCTTTATCTGTCTAGAATTCCTATCTAAAACTTCCTTGTTTTCAGAAGGTGACCCTACTAGCTTCCCAGTTCTAACACTCTGCTGTCAATGACCCAGGCAGTAAAAATATATCACCGAATTAATTTAGTGGAAACACTAAAACATTCATGGTCTTAAAATTTTAACAGAAGCCTGTGTTTTCTCCATTAAAAAAAATTAATCGGGTAGGATGTCTTTAATCAAAAGACAAGTCAACTGGGTCACACAAAAGACTAAATAATGACATTGTAACCGTACAAATCTGACTTTTGGCTGTATTTTATAGACCTGAAAAAAAAATCAAAAGCAGTAAAAACTTATATTATTTCTGTCAGTAGTCCTTTTCATAAAATGTTGTGAAAACAATCTCTGTAAGAAGGAAGCAACATACTGAGCAACAAGCCTCAGTCACAGGAAGTTCATTTTTTCCTTGGCTTACAGCCCAATGCCATCAGAACTAATTAAAAACAGAGCCACGCTGGTATGGGGCTCAGTGTTTGGGTTTTACAATAACAGAGTCACAAAGCAGGGGGATGTCTAATGAGAATAGTTTCTGAGTTTGTTTTGTAGCATTGGGCAACTATGTCAATTACTGGAACTGCAGCTCAGGGCCAGCACCCATGCTGGGATGGGAGAGAGTCTTATTGCCTTACAGATTGCGCTTCCACTTTGATACATGTGATATGCATGTCACTTGTATACTGGTGCTGCTCCTTGGCTGCAGACTATATCAGAGGAGGCTGATGCCACCTTGCTCCTCTCGTCTGAGGCCAGATCAAATGTTACCAGGCCCAGATTTCATCTGCATTATTAGCTATGCTCCAGTTAAAAAATGAAGCATATCTTCTGGTTTAGAAATTATTGGAAATGAAAGCTCTGATTTGCACAATAATATGCATAAACTGCTGGTGAATTAAAGAGGAATGGGAGGGGACAGAGAAAAATGTCCATATCAAGGTAAAGATAGAAAGAACAAAGCAGTATGATTAGAATGTTCCCTTTGATTTTAGTTTATTCATAATATAATTAAAGTTATATATATATATATATATATATATATATATATATATATAGTTTTTTTTTTTTTTTGCTTATCTCCCTTTTCTCTACCTTCCTTCAAGAATCAAAATTTTACTCCTCCTTACCCAAAAAGAACATCTATTTTCTCTTTATGTACATAGTGATCATGGTGCATGGTATTTGGATTATTTAAGAAATTGGCTTGGAAGAAAGAGGAGTAGAAAAGTGATAGTAATGGTTGGTAAAAGATGAACAATTATTAGTAGAGAGCTCTTAGCTGCATGCATTCATATGCACTCATTCATTCATGCACTCTTTATATTTACAAAATTAAATTTTGTGCTCAAGATGGCTTTTCTTCTTTTTTTTGTGCCAACCGTGATGGGAGAACATCCCAGTGTCAAGTTCAAGCAAGTATTGTTAAATATATTATAATAGAATTGCAGTATGAGGCTTGACAATGTTTGGATCCACTGTTTTTTTTTTTATTAGTGAATTAAAGACAGTTGTGTTTATTTACCTCTCAGTTTCATTTATTTATTTTTTTCATATTATAAGAATATACACAGGACTGGGATTGTAGCTCAGTGGCAGACCAATTGCCTCACACGTATGAGGCACTGGGTTTGATTCTCAGCACCACATAAAAATAAATAAATAAAATGAAGGTACAGTATCCATCTACAACTAAAAAAAAAGAATATATGCAGACACAGAAGATGTGTATATTATACTGACTTTAAGATGTGAAAATAATATTGCATTTATGGATCAAATGTCTCATCTTGGAGTGTAAATTCTTTTATATCTACACTTTCAGTCTTCTAAAGTTTTGTTGATACTCTTTGTATTTATAGTCAAAGACATTTGTGTATGTTGGTATAATATATAACATAATATTATCTAGTAAATTAATATATGCAGGGAAAAATCAATAAATACATAGTTCTAGTAGAAAAATTAGGGAGACATTAGCAAGTGTGGGGAGAAATCAATTAATTACATAATCAACTACTGGGTCATTTCAATTATTATTGGCTAGGAAACCTATACCTAATCTTCTTTATGCTTTTTAATGTTGTGAGAGGACAAGCACATGCAGATGAACATGCTATGGAGCACAATTCTAAGAAGTTTAACTACCTATTCTAGTCCAACTATACTGACATAAGTTTATTGGAAGCATTTTAATAACATAAGTGTTAATTCTTAATTTCAGTGATGATTGGACATAAAGAATAAGGTATTTAAAACTATATGCAATTATTATAGCTTCATAAAACATAACATAATTTTACACATTTTCTTTTCTCACTTTTTCACTCTCTGAACCTTTCAATTAGTAATGATAATATTGGAAATTTCCCCTGATATTGTGCATAATGCACATCACAGAAACATATCTGCCTGTACAGTTAGACATGTCTCCCATTCCAGCATTTCCTACCAACCCTCAAAGAATGGCTTATACAGTAGCCCAGAAATTCTTTGACTAGTAGATTGAGAGAGATTTTATGCAACTAATACCTTTCAGTATCCTAGTTTACAGAGACAAAATCACAACTCTGGACATGAGGCCATGGGCATCTGTTTGGGGAATGACAGTAAAATTAGCACTCTCAGAATGTTATGCTAGAACACTTGCTGAAGCCATGGCTGAGAGATAAATGATATATATCTAACGATGGGTCTTGGCATTCTGATGCCTGTTCCTCTTGGACCAGAGAAAAGGACAGGGAGAACAGGAGGGAGCAAAGAAAAAAGGCAAGAACAGAAAGTTTGGTAAGCAGAGAACTCTTCAAGTTGAACTTTGATCCTGAGACTGGACTTGGATACTGTGGGACAGTCTCCTCTAAAACTCTGTTCTTACCAAATAGAAAATTACTACACTGAATCCATTTTCAGAGCAACATTGACAGTGTTTGTACATAACCTTCAGAGATAGAATGTTAAAACTCAATAAACACCAACAACATGAATGAAAGGGATTTAATTTGCCCCACTTTTCACATAAAAAGTAATTAGAGAACACAATGTATTTATGAGAAGGTGTGGGAGTGAGAATGATTTTGCATTTTTTAGTTTTAGTTCCTGTTTATATTCAACTTCATGAATAAACGAAATCTGTTTGCATCAGTAGTACCAAATATAATCCTCTTCTTGCAACATTGATTGTATGATATACGGCTTTTAGAGTTTTAGCCAGCAAAGGAAAGAGGAAGTATATTTAATCTCATAGTCATTATACACCAGTCCTTTATGGCATATCTCACTTATTCCTCACTACAACCCCAAAGTAGAGGATGGTGATTATATTTCACAAGTAAGGAAATTAAGACACAAGATCACATTAAAATTACAGCCACATAATTTGTAGAAAAAAGTCTTGCTAGCTCCAGAGGCAGTGTTCATTCTTTCTGATCCCTTGCCTAGTGTTTCTGTGTCTATTATTTTCCTTGGAGAATTTGAAAGTCATTGCACTATAATAGAAGTTCAAAAGGAAGTTCCTTCCAGTTACCCATTATTTAAATAGGAAACTTATCTCTCTAATCCAGATGAAAATAAAGATAACATCCTTGACTAGTACACACATAATGATGACTACTCCAATATGTACTTATGAAATGCTTAATGTATACACAGCAGGGTCACAAACATCAGCTCATTCGGTCTTGGTCTTGACAGCAACTTTACGACAAGGATAATTAGGTAAAATTGAGGTGATAATCCGAAAAAATATATTGAATGCTATGAAGTAATTGATTGAGTATCCAGGGCTGAACTGAAGTTATAACTCAAAATTTCTCATTTATCTGTATGATAGGATTCATGTTACAAAAATTGGTGACACGTGCAAAGACTTCTGCAATTAATGAGGAAGATCATAGGATTGGGTTTTATCTCTTACACCTCTGCACTGTTTAAGAATTTTTGTGGATTAGAGACAATCTATTTATAGTTGTACTTCATAGTAAGCAAACACTTAATTTTTTATTTTTACTTGTAGTTGAACATAATACCTTTATTTTATTTATTTGTTTTTATGTGGTGCTGAGGATCGAAACCAGTGCCCCACACATTCTAGGCGAGCTCTTTACCGCTGAGCCACAACCCAAACCCCTAGCAAACACTTCTTGATAAGTACTTTTGTGATGTCTTTCATCCAACTCTTGTAACAGGTTTTCTGATGGGAACAACCTGATGTTTTAACATTCTTGGTGTCATTGACATCTAAGTATGTAAATGGCAAGAGGTTGAGCAAAGGATAAATGTAAATTTTCCACTGATAGTTACCCAAATTCATTTCTTACCAATTTAGTGTTTCCAAACATGTATTATTTTCTGTTTACACACCATACTGTGGTAACAGTGAATGGGGCTGGTGTGTTGTTCTCTGCATGTGTCGGCATTTCATAGATGTGAGGTGGGCTTCTGGAGGAAGCAGGATGTATTTTACTTGTGATAACTCTCAAATGGTCAGCAGTATTGCAGTATTGCAAACTGAAAAGGTCTTTTGCTTTAAATGTTATCATGTTCCTCTTGAGCTTATGAATTCATTCATTTAGGAAACATTTACGAAGCTTTCATTGGATGCACATCATTATGGAAGGTCCTAAGAAGAGAAAATAAAGTTATGTACTCAAGGAGCTTCAATGTTTTAGGGGATTTAAGGCCCGTAGAAATAAATGCAGCTACAAAGTGATTGCAGCATAGTTTTATGGGGTCCATGAGGACATGATGTTTTAGCAGCTTTACTGTTCCTTAAACTCGTCATTCACATTGGTGCTAAGATTCTTGAAGAAAGTAAATATTAATAGAGATGTTCGAATTTTTCAAAAGAAAGTAAAGGTCATTTTTCTTTTATTATAGAATCCTTTGGAATCTTTGTTGGAATTTGACCACGAGTTCTGCCCATGAACAATAACGGCCAGTTATACTAAACATGGAAGAGGTGAATAATGGACAAACAAACAAGATAGTGCAAGATGCTTCTGCTTCATTGAAATGCAGAGTTATTACTGCAATTGTAATGTCTTCCAAAACAGAAGTAGAGACTATTAGTACCTCAAGGTAATTCCTTTATTTAATGTGAGTTTGGATTTTGTTGACCCATCTCTTATAGCATGGTCTTCTCAAATTAATTTATTGAATATAGACCAGAAGAGCTTAATAGTTTTAGTTGACTATAAACAATTAGAGCTGATTTTTGTGTGCTCTAAATACAGATTTTGAAGAATAAAGCTACAAATAAGATGATCTGACCTGGCTTCAGCCATTGCATGAGTTTGTGTCAGTAATGCCAAACCTTATGTTAAAATAAAATTCTTCTTCAGTGTATTTAAGATAAAGACTGCTTTAAAAATATTGAACGCTAGTATTGTAGCACAGTGGTAGAAGGCTTGCCTTGTATGTATGAAGCTATGAGTTAAATCTTTAGAACTGCTCCCCCCCCAAAAAAAGTCGAATATTTTTAAGACCAAAAAGCTAAAAACATTATAAGTAAAGAGTCAGGCTAGTGGTAGCTGACTTACTATGTAATGAGAAACTTATGAATTAATAAAAATGATCAGAATAAAGGAAAAAATATATAAGTTGATTGGATTTTTTTGGTTTAAGTGTAATTCCATAGTTTCTCTGGGTATTTAGGCTAAATAAGGAGGTTGCCATGGTATAAATGGAAAACGGTGTGGAGGTTTTAGAAAACAGTCTGGCAATTCTGCAAATGGCTGAACTAGAGTTACCATATGATCTGGTAACTTTACTTGTAGGTATAAATTCAAGTATTTTATTTCTAAACCGTATGTCCACAAAAAACTTGAACACTAATAATCATACCATACTATTCACACAACCAAAAAGTAGAAGCAACACAAATTTCCATTGCCTGATGTATGGATTAAAAAATGTGGTATATCCATATAGTGGAATATTATTTGTCAATACAAAGAAAAGCGAACTCTGATACATGCTTCAATATAGATGAACCTTGAAAATATTATACTAAGTGAAAGCAGCTGGTCATCCATAGCACATATTATATGATTCCATTTTCATGAAGTGTCCCGAATAGGAAAATTTAATAGAGTCCAAAAGGAAACTAGTATTTTCTTAGGGTTAGTGGAAGGGGTTTATTTAAGGGAATTGAGGGATAGTATTGAAAATGTTCTGAAATTGTGGCAATGTATGCAAAACTGTGAATAAATTAAATGTCACTGAATTGTACATTTCAAATGAGTCAAATATATGGTATGTGAATTATATTTAATTTTTTTAAAAAAGAATGTTGACTGTATTCACAGTCCCAGTATATAAAATGAAACCATTTTATATTATCAGTTTTAAAACCCTCAGTTGTATTATGCTAACTGACCTTTGGTCTCTTTTAATAAAAATTTAGTGTGACTTATATTCATTTTATAAGGTGGGTATATGAGAGCTAGGGGAGCTATCTTATTATCACATATAACACACCCGCAATGCTTTGGGTCACCATGTAAAAGAGCCCCCTTTTTACCATGAAAAATATGACTGAAGTCAATCATAAGAGAACCATATTCATTTCAGAAAGATTTGTAAAAGCAAAAGTAATTGGCAATAATATATATAGGACTTGTAAATATTATATATACTTCATGAATTAGGTCTGAAACTTCTGGGCTCTTGTCATGTGGTACTTCATTTGTACTCTGTTCTTACAGCATAAGGCCTCTCAAATTCATGAAGAAATTTTTTTAAAAATTGTTTTTGTGGTTAAGACTGCATAGAGAACATGAGATGTGGTTGCCCACGTACTCTGTGTCTCATTAGACATAAAACCATAGAACCAGGACCTTAGTCTTCTACTCACATCATATTAAAGTGTTGCTTGGCAAATTTAAACAGATATTTTTCTCTTTCCTTCCCTTTTTATTACTGTGTAGCAAGATGTCAGTGATGGAAAAAAGTTTGTTTTTATTCTCATATTTAAAAATAATATAGCCCCAATTTCAATATCTATACATACAAAATTCTTAGAGTACAAACAGTACAAAATTGGAGATATGTTTACTTATATACATTCAACAACTTGAATGCCATTAGTAAGGCTATCCTTTCTTTTTAAAATTTTTATTATTTATTTGGTGCCGGGGGGATTGAGTCCAGAGGGGCTGAACCACTGAGCTACATCCCCAGCCCATTTTAGTTTTTATTTTGAGACAGAGTTTCACCAAGTTGCATAGAGCCTTGCTAAATTGCTGAGGCTGGCTTTGAACTTGTGATCCTTCTGCCTCAGCCTCCCAAGCCACTGGGATTACAGGTGTAGGCCACGTGTGTGGCTAAGGATATACTTTCTCTCAAGGAATATATGTGTGTTCATCATGGGATATCCTGGTGAATGTTTTACAGCCAGCTCTTCTGAAAAAAAAAGAGACCTAATTTTTAGCTTTTACTGACTTTTTTGATGTAAATTGTTCTTTCATGGCTGATTTCAGGATACCTGTGAGATATCTTCAGTAAGAAGTACAAAAACGCACAAAATATCCCCTCAGAACTTGGATGAGTTGAATCTTGCACAAGTGGGTGCTTCCCAACACATAAATACCCAGGCAGGCGTACATGCACTATCATTTGTAATTTATACAACTCTATGGGGGAAATTAGATATACAATGATAAGAGTTTTTTTTTAAATTTTTTAATCTAGAAGTGCTCTATTACTGAGCTACATCCAAAGCCCCTTTTTAATATTTATTTTGAGCCAGAGTCTCACTCAGTTACTTAGTTGCCCAGGCTGACTTAGAACTTGTGATCCTCACATCTTAGTCTCTCAAGTAGCTGAGATTAGAGATTTGTGTCACAACGCCTGTTTTTCTTGATACTCATGAACCAATTTAAAATTTTAACCAAACTGGAGGCTATCTTTTAAAATTTCTTATGGCAAAGAGTATGCCATAATTTTTTTATTGATCATTAAAAATCTGTCTCCTGAGTACTACAGTAGGTTTAAGATTCTTATTTCAACTCAGTCATTAAATAGGTGTGTGTGTGTGTGTGTGTGTGTGTGTGTGTGTGTGTAGGGGTCACCTTAAAGCCTTCATTTTTATTATGCTCGATTATCTTAATTATCTTTTTAGAACCTGGCTTAGTTTATTAATTGTCAACTAGCCAGTTGGGTTTGATAAATCCTAAGGTTCATTCCACAAACAAACCTATCAATTGGTATATGCCATGTTACTAGTCTCAGTGGAACATGGAGTGATTGTTTCTGTCTTTTAGGTTTGTTCTCTTCAACTATTTTGCAATATGATCCTATTTTTGTTCTTGACATGCAGGTTTCCTTATGCTTCTTTTGGTTTGCTGTTTCTAATCTCTTAGTGTGCAAGGGAGAAGCAAACTTATAAGGATGGTGTGCAAGGCAAAAGCAAAGAAAATGATGTCTGTGGGGTCGGCTCTCCTAGGAACACAATATGGAAAGTCAGATCATGTTATGGAATGTTGCAAGGTCTTTGTAATGTTTCAAGAGGGCAAGTTGCTATATAATAGCATCTGGATGAACATATATTTGTACTGTGCATTGTATTATTTAGTGTTCATTCTGTATTTTTTTTTACACTGCAATTTTTTGGTGGATTTTAATAGTGGAAATTCTTTAAAAATGGTTTACTTAGAGAACATATTTTAAGACATTTAATTTTTACATATGCAAAAGTTGAGGAATATGTTTTCTCAAAGATACCTTATTTAAAGCAGAGGCAAGATCAGAATTCAGAGCTCCTGAGCCTTAGAACCGTTCAAAGACTTGTTATCCATCATCCATCTAAGAGTTTTAGTAAATTGGCTATGGTCCCTATACTGGCCAATATACTGGAAACTACTGGGCCCTATACTGTTACACTACAAAAAGATCAATATTGTTCTTTTTTTTTTTTTTTTTTTTAATTGATTTTTATTGTAGGTTGTTCAAAACATTACATAGTTTTTGATATATCATAATTCACACTTTGATTCAAGTGGGATATGAACTCCCATTTTTACCCCATATACAGATTGCAGAATCACATCAGTTGCACATTGATTTACATATTGCCATTCTGGAGTCTGTTGTATTCTGCTGCCTTTCCCATCCTCCGCTATCCCCCCTCCCCCCTCCCCTCCCCTCTTCTTTCTCTACCCCCTCTACTGTAATTCATTTCTCCCCCTTATATTTTCCCTCCTTTCCCCTCACTTCCTCTTGTATGTAATTTTGTATACCCCTGAGGGTCTCCTTCCATTTACATGCAATTTCCCTTCTCTCTCCCTTTCCCTCCCACCTCTCATCCCTGTTTAATGTTAATCTTCTTCTCATGCTCTTCTTCCCTACTCTGTTCTTAGTAACTCTCCTTATATCAAAGAAGACATTTGGCATTTGTTTTTAAGGGATTGGCTAGCTTCACTTAGCATAATCTGCTCTAATGCCATCCATTTCCCTCCAAATTCTATGATTTTGTCATTTCTTAATGCAGAGTAATACTCCATTGTGTATAAATGCCACATTTTTTTTATCCATTCGTCTATTGAAGGGCATCTAGGTTGGTTCCACAGTCTTGCTATTGTGAATTGTGCTGCTATGAACATGGATGTAGCAGTGTCCCTATAGTGTGCTCTTTTTAGGTCTTTAGGGAATAGACCGAGTAGTGGAATAGCTGGATCAAATGGTGGTTCCATTCCGAGCTTTCCAAGAAATCTCCATACTGCTTTCCAAATTGGCCGCACCAATTTGCAGTCCCACCAGCAATGTACAAGAGTACCCTTTTCTCCACATCCTCGCCAGCACTTGTTGCTGTTTGACTTCCTAATGGCTGCCAATCTTACTGGAGTGAGATGGTATCTTAGGGTGGTTTTGATTTGCATTTCTCTGACTGCTAGAGATGGTGAGCATTTTTTCATATACTTGTTGATTGATTGTATGTCCTCCTCTGAGAAATTTCTGTTCAGGTCCTTGGCCCATTTGTTGATTGGGTTATTCGTTATCTCATTGTCTAATTTTTTTAGTTCTTTGTATATTCTGGATATTAGGGCTCTGTCTGAAGTGTGAGGAGTAAAGATTTGTTCCCAGGACGTAGGCTCCCTATTCACCTCTCTTATTGTTTCTTTTGCTGAGAAAAAACTTTTTAGTTTTAGTAAGTCCCATTTGTTGATTCTAGTTATTAACTGTTGTGCTATGGGTGTCCTATTGAGGAATTTGGAGCCCGACCCCACAGTATGTAGATCATAGCCAACTTTTTCTTCTATCAGACGCCATGTCTCTGATTTGATATTAAGTTCCTTGATCCACTTTGAGTTAACTTTTGTGCATGGCGAGAGAAAGGGATTCAGTTTCATTTTGTTGCATATGGATTTCCAGTTTTCCCAACACCATTTGTTGAAGATGCTATCCTTCTTCCATTTCATGCTTTTAGCCCCTTTATCAAATATAAGATAGTTGTAGTTTTGTGGATTGGTTTCTGTGTCCTCTATTCTGTACCATTGGTCCACCTGCCTGTTTTGGTACCAGTACCATGCTGTTTTTGTTACTATTGCTCTGTAGTATAGTTTGAAGTCTGGTATAGCTATACCGCCTGATTCACATTTCCTGCTTAGAATTGTTTTTGCTATTCTGGGTCTTTTATTTTTCCATATGAATTTCATGATTGCTTTCTCTATTTCTACAAGAAATGCCGTTGGGATTTTGATTGGCATTGCATTAAACCTATAGAGAACTTTTGGTAATATCGCCATTTTGATGATGTTACTTCTACCTATCCATGAACAGGGTATATTTTTCCATCTTCTAAGATCTTCTTCTATTTCTCTCTTTAGGGTTCTGTAGTTTTCATTGTATAAGTCTTTCACCTCTTTTGTTAGGTTGATTCCCAAGTATTTTATTTTCTTTGAGGATATTGTGAATGGGGTGGTTGTCCTCATTTCCATTTCAGAGGATTTGTTGCTGATATACAGGAATGCCTTTGATTTATGCGTGTTGATCTTATAGCCTGCCACTTTGCTGAATTCATTTATTAGCTCTAATAGTTTCTTTGTAGACCCTTTTGGGTCTGCTAGGTATAGAATCATGTCATCTGCAAATAGTGATAATTTGAGTTCTTCTTTTCCTATTTTTATGCCTTTAATTTCTTTCGTCTGTCTAATTGCTCTGGCCAGTGATTCGAGAACTATGTTGAACAGAAGTGGTGAGAGAGGGCATCCCTGTCTTGTTCCAGATTTTAGAGGGAACGCCTTCAGTTTTTCTCCATTCAGAATGATGCTAGCCTGAGGCTTAGCATAGATTGCTTTTACAATGTTGAGGTATGTTCCTGTTATCCCTAGTTTTTCTAGAGTTTTGAACATAAAGGGATGCTGTACTTTGTCGAATGCTTTTTCCGCATCTATCGAGATGACCATATGGTTCTTATTTTTAAGCCTGTTGATGTGGTGAATAACATTTATTGATTTCCGTATATTGAACCAACCTTGCATCCCAGGGATAAATCCTACCTGATCATGGTGCACAATTTTTTTGATATGTTTTTGTATCCGGTTCGCCAGAAGTTTATTGAGGATTTTTGCATCTAGGTTCATTAGAGATATTGGTCTGTAGTTTTCTTTCTTTGAAGTGTCTTTGTCTGGTTTAGGAATCAGGGTGATGTTGGCCTCATAGAATGAATTTGGAAGTTCTCCCTCTTTTTCTATTTCCTTAAATAGCTTGAAAAGTATTGGTGTTAATTCCTCTTTAAAGGCTTTGAAAAACTCTGCTGTATACCCATCCGGTCCTGGGCTTTTCTTAGTTGGTAGTCTTTTGATGGTATCTTCTATTTCCTCAATTGATATTGGTCTGTTTAGGTTGTCAATATCCTCCTGGCTCAATCTGGGCAAATCATATGACTTAAGAAATTTATCGATGCCTTCACTATCTTCTATTTTATTGGAGTATAAGGATTCAAAATAATTTCTGATAATCTTCTGTATTTCTGAAGTGTCTGTTGTGATATTGCCTTTTTCATCCCGTATGCTGGTAATTTGAGTTCTCTCTCTTCTTCTCTTTGTTAGCGTGGCTAAGGGTCTGTCGATTTTATTTATTTTTTCAAAGAACCAACTTTTAGTTTTGTCAATTTTTTCAATTGTTTCTTTCGTTTCGATTTCATTAATTTCAGCTCTGATTTTAATTATTTCTTGTCTTCTACTTCTTTTGCTGTTGTTTTGCTCTTCTTTTTCTAGGATTTTGAGTTGAAGTATTAGATCATTTATTTGTTGGTTTTTTCTTTTTTTAAGGAATGAACTCCAAGCAATAAATTTTCCTCTTAGAACTGCTTTCAATGTGTCCCATAGATTCCGATATGTTGTGTCTGTGTTTTCATTTATCTCTAAGAATTTTTTAATTTCCTCCTTGATGTCTTCTATAACCCATTGATCATTCAGTAACCTATTGTTCATTCTCCAAGTGATGCATGATTTTTCCTTACTTCTTTTATTGTTGATTTTCAATTTCATTCCATTATGATCAGATAATATGCATGGTATTATCTCTACTCCTTTATATTGTCTAATAGTTGCCCTGTGACATAATATATGATCTATTTTTGAGAAGGATCCATGTGCTGCTGAGAAAAAAGTGTAACTGCTTGATGTTGGGTGGTATATTCTATATATGTCAATTAAGTCTAGGTTATTAATTGTGTTATTGAGCTCTATAGTTTCCTTATTCAACTTTTGTTTGGAAGATCTGTCCAGTGGTGAGAGAGGTGTGTTGAAGTCTCCCATGATTATTGTATGGTGGTCTATTAGACTCTTGAACTTGAGAAGAGTTTGTTTGATGAACATAGCTGCACCATTGTTTGGGGCATATATATTTATGATTGTTATGTCTTGTTGGTGTATGGTTCCCTTGAGAAGTATGTAGTGTCCCTCTTCATCCCTTTTGATTAACTTTGGCTTGAAATCTATTTTATTTGAAATGAGTATGGACACTCCTGCTTGTTTGCGAAGTCCATATGAGTGATATGATTTTTCCCAACCTTTCACCTTCAGTCTATGTATGTCTTTTCCTATCAGATGTGTCTCCTGAAGGCAGCATATTGTTGGGTCTTGTTTAGTGATCCATTCTGCTAGCCTGTGTCTCTTAATTGGTGAGTTTAAGCCATTAACATTTAGAGTTATTATTGAGATATGGTTTGTTCTTCCAGCCATATTTGTTTATTTATGTTACTAAACATGGTTTGTTTTCCTCTTTGATTATTCCCCCCCACCTTTACTGTACTACCTCCCGCTGTTGGTTTTCATTGATATTTTCCATTTCCTCTTCCTGTAATATTTTGCCGAGGATGTTTTGAAGAGCTGGTTTTCTAGCTGCAAATTCTTTTAACTTTTGTTTATCATGAAAGGTTTTAATTTCATCTTCCATCCTGAAGCTTAATTTCGCGGGATACACAATTCTTGGTTGGAACCCCTTTTCTTTCAACGTTTGAAATA
Organism: Callospermophilus lateralis; assembly: GCF_048772815.1. Lineage (NCBI taxonomy): Eukaryota > Metazoa > Chordata > Mammalia > Rodentia > Sciuridae > Callospermophilus > Callospermophilus lateralis. The sequence continues at coordinate 104,670,017 of NC_135310.1, read as the reverse complement.
TGTTATTCCAGGATCTTCTAGCTTTCAGAGTCTGTGTTGAAAGATCAGCTGTTATCCTGATTGGTTTACCCCTAAATGTAATCTGCTTCCTTTCTCTTGTAGCTTTTAAAATTCTCTCCTTATTCTGTATGTTGGGCATCTTCATTATAATGTGTCTAGGTGTGGCTCTCTTATGATTTTGCACATTCGGCGTCCTGTAGGCTTCTAGGATTTGGGATTCTGTCTCATTCTTCAAGTCTGGGAAGTTTTCTCGTATTATTTCGTTGAATAGATTGGTCATTCCTTTGGTTTGGACCTCAATACCTTCCTGTATCCCCATGACCCTTAAGTTGGGTCTCTTTATGTTATCCCATATTTCTTGAATGTTCTGCTCATGGTTTCTTAACAGCTTTGCTGAGCTGTCTATGTTCTTCTCCAGTTGAAATACTTTGTCTTCCTTGTCTGATGTTCTATCTTCTAAGTGTTCTACTCTGCTGGTAGTATTCTCAATTGAGTTTTTAAGTTGGTTTATTGTTTCCTGCATTTCCAGGATTTCTGTTTGTTTGTTTTTTATAACCTCTATCTCCCTGTATAATTGATCTTTTGCTTCTTGGATTTGTTTGTGTAATTTATTGTCGAAGTGGTCGAAGTGGTCTTTCATTGTCTGATTTTGCTGTCTAATGTCTTCTTTGAGACTCCAGATCATCTGAAGCATGTATATCCTGAATTCTTTATCTGACATTCCATCTGCTGCAGATATTACCTCTTCTAAAGTTGAGTTGACCTGCATTGCTTGTGGTCCTTTCTTTCCTTGTCTTTTCATACTGATCGCGTTTCTTTCTTCTGGTAGCCGCGCCCCCGTATCTGGTGCAAGAGACCTCAGTCGTCAGCACTGGTGGGTGCTGTAGCTGGGAGACCCGCGCCGCGCAGCTCCCGCCGGCTCCTGCGTCAGCGCCGCCTCAGCTCCCGCCGGTTCCCGTGCCGCTGCCACGGTTCCCGCCAGCTCCGTCCGGCTCCCTCGCCGCTCCTGCTAATTTAGAGTCCGCTGGGAAGGAATCTCTTTGGCCGATCTTTGGTGACTTCCCCTCTCTGCTATGGCGGGCCCCTGGCTCCTTGCAGGAGTGACCGAAGGGAGAGGTGGAACTGGCTTGTCTCTGGTCTGATATAATCTCTGGTTTTAGATCCCAGTTCGCTAATTCATAGAGGCTTGGTTAGATTTCCTTCCCATCCTCTCAAGGTGGGGAGCCCTTTCCTGGGTGGGCAGGGCCGTTAGCAGAGCCGGAAGGGCACGTGCCTTCTGTCGGGCCAGGCGGGGACCCTTCTGGCTGCGCTGGGCCGCCGGGGGCTCCCTCAGCGCCAGGCAGATGGCGCCCGCGTGGCTAAGAGCCGGGTGGGGTAACCCTTCGCAGAGCGGGCGGGCCGCCAGGAGTGCCGGGATGGTGGGAGCTGTCTGCCGGCCGGGCAGGGACCCTTCTCGACGAGCAGGGCCGCTGGGGGTGCTTGTAAAGCCGGGCGGCTGCCGCCGCGTGTCTAAGACCCAGGCGGGCGGGGTGGCTGTTTGCAGGGCAAGAGCGGGACCGGCAGGGTAGCCGGGATGGCGGAAACTGTCTGTTGGCCGGGCAGGGACCCTTCTCGCCGAGCAGGGTCGCCGGGGGCGCTTGTAAAGCCGGGCGGCTGCAGCCTCGTGGCTAAGAACCAAGCGGGCGGGGTGGCTGCTTGCCGAACAAGAGCGGAATGGCGGGAGCTGTCTGCCGGCAGGGCGGGGACCCTTCTCGCCGAGCAGGGTCGCCGGGGGCGCTTGTAACGCCGGGCGGCTGCAGCCTCGTGGCTAAGAACCAAGCGGGCGGGGTGGCTGCTTGCCGAACAAGAGCGGAATGGCGGGAGCTGTCTGCCGGCAGGGCGGGGACCCTTCTCGCCGAGCAGGGTCGCCGGGGGCGCTTGTAAAGCCGGGCGGCTGCAGCCTCGTGGCTAAGAACCAAGCGGGCGGGGTGGCTGCTTGCAGAACAAGAGCGGAATGGCGGGAGCTGTCTGCCGGCAGGGCGGGGACCCTTCTCGCCGAGCAGGGCCGCCGGGGGTGCTTGTAAAGCCGGGTGGCTGCAGCGGCGTGGCTAAGAACCAGCCGGGTGGGGTGGCTGTTCGCCGAGCGAAAGCAGGGCCGCCAGGGTAGCCGGGATGGCGGGCGCTGTCTGCTGGCTGGGCGGGGACCCTTCTGCCGCGCTGCTCTGGGCCGCCTGCCGCTTGCAGAAGCGGCGGGTGGCCGCGGGATTGGACTCTGAGCCCGCGCTGCCAGTCAAGTTTCACTTGTCTGGGGCAAACTGTCACGTCTAATAAACTTACTAATTCTCGGCAGGTCTCCTTTCAACGGAATTTTGCTAGAAGATCCTCAGTAGGTAGAATGTAGCTGTTTTAATTGGTGTTTCTGATCCCGTTAATGTGGAGATATTGAAAGTGCAGCTTCCTCGCGGGCCGCCATGTTGGATCCCCAATATTGTTCTTTACAAAGTAGTTTGATTTTGATCATCTGCCCTGGTGGGAAATTCCCTAGTGGTCTTCCTTGTGGCTCCCCCTTTTGGGTGCTGAGCAATCAAAAGTGGGTTACAAGGCCTTGTCTCACTCTATTTCTCTGGGCATTGGTGTTGTCTAAGCTTGGTGCTTATCTGAGCAAAGAATTTGGAAGGGCAGTTTTCAGTGGGCTGTTATACATTTTTTTTTTTTTTTTGTGTGTGTGTGTGTGTGTGTGTATGGTGCTGAGGATTGAACCCAGGGCCTTGTGCATGAGAGGCAAGAACTCTATCAACTGAGCTATTTCCCCAGCCTCAGGTTTACGCTTTAGAAAAAAATTTCGAACTTTTTGGCTTCTTTTGGTCTAGCAGTAAATTTCTACATCAATTTCAGTTTTTTTCTAGGCCAACATTCTCAGGATAAACCACATTCAATACCCCTACCTTTCTCATTTACACTCTTCCTACTCTCCACCTTTGTAGAAGCACTAAATGATTCCTTTAGAACTTTATATTAATAAAGTCTGTAATCCCAGAGACTTAGGAGGCTGAGGCATGAGGATTATGAGTTCAAAGCCAGCTTCAGCAACTTAGTGAGGCCCTAAGTAACTCAATGAGACCCTGTCTCTAAATAAAATAAAAAAAGGGCTGGGGCTCAGTGGTTGAGTGACCCTGAGTTCAATTCCAGGTACCAAATAAATAAAAAAATCCAATCAACCTTTATGACCCAATTGTTTGTATTCAATTTCTCTTTATGTTGAATAAGTTTACTGAAATAAATTTACAGTCAGAGAAAATTTGCAAAAGTAGTTTGAGGTTCCTGTTTACCCTTTGTGCATCTTCCACTAATATTAATGTTATGATGTAACCACATGAGTTAGCCAGGAAGTCAACACTGAAAGAATACAATACTATTCAGGATTTTGTTCAGTATTTAATATTATGTTGTTATTTGTCCTTTGTCTCTCCTAATCCGTGACAATTTCTCACCTGTCCTTGTCTTTCAGGACTCTGAGATGGTTAGTTACTGGGTAGTATGCCCTTCAGCTTGAATTTGATGTTTTAGTCATGCTTAGATTGAGATTATTTATTTTGGGACAAGAATACCATAGAAATGATGTACCATCCTTCTTAGTTCATGGCAGGAGCAGAGGAAATACTTATATGTCTTATTGCTTATGATGCTGACACTAATCCCTTGGTTAAGGTAATGTTGGCCAGGTTTATCCATTATAAAGTCACTTTTTCCTTTTGTAATTGATAAATATCTTTGAGGGAGATATTTTGAAGATATGCAAATATCTTGACCTCATTCTGCTTTCTCCTACTAATTTCTCTAAAGAGAATTATAGTTTATCCTGATCTTCAGCCAAATGACTTAGCAAAAATGAATAAACCAATAAATAACAAGCTAGCATTTAGAGTCCTCAAAACATGGGTGTCCAAAAGTTAAGAGCAGACATATATATTAGCATTGAGTTCTTCTGAATATGCATTAAATCTCAAGGCCATGGGAGGAGAGGAGCAGGCATTGCAGGTTTCTGAAATAGCTGACTGATTCAGTCACATTCAGGGCACATTTTTGGGCCTGTGTCTTATAGTCCCCACTCCTGCTCTTAGGGACTCTGACTTACCCCACCTCCAGGACATTCCACACTGAAATTTGTGAGATCTCAGCTTAGTGTCCCGAGGGTGTTTATTTCCTAGTTTCTCAGAGGGAAGGCACAATGTGCCTAGTGGCCTCCCACTCCAATCAAAGATTCAGCTACCTTCCCAGATGCCCATGTAAATCATCTTTAGTAGAACAATGAGAATCTGGGGAAAACCCCTCCTAGGGAAATGAGTGTCATTTCATTAAAAGAAAAAAAAAAAAAAAAAACAATCCTTCAAATCTGGTTCATCTCACAGTCTAAATGCAAGTTCTTAATTAAAAGCCAACAGAGATTTCTAAAGTTGGAGAAAAACTGGAGCAACAACTTTTAAAATTATCCTGTGGGCTTTTTTTTTTTTTTTCCTTCTTAGTCTCTTAAAGGGAAAAAGGCTAATAACCATTCAGTGGCAAATTGCTATTCCTTCAGAACAAGGAAGTGAATGAGAATGAAAAGTGGCATCCCAGGGGAACAGGGAGTCATCCGTAATTAGACTGGGCACCATGTTGAGAGGCAGCACAAAATTACTGGAATGGATCACTGAAGAATTGTCCTACTAGACTTCGCTGGATATTTTATTCTGATTTCCAGGTTTTGGAAGAATAGCAACACATTATGCATTCCACTTTGGTGTTTTCCATAGTACCTACAATAGTGCTGAGTATGAAGACCTCAACAAAACCTTGTTCCCTGAGTTGAGTGTTCAAGTCTCCAGTGTTTTGGTTGGCTGTAGTTTTTGTCTGAGCATGTCTATTCTGAATGATGGTGATGATAATGGGCTCCAAATGTCTGGGGCTTTCCCCCCTTGGCATTATTGATATCTGAGGTAGATAATTCTTTGTCATGGTTTTGCTGTCCTGTATGTTGTGGGTGTTGAACGGCCTCCCTGGCCTCTCTGCCCTAGACACTGGTAGTATCCTTCCTCCTGCAGTCATGACAATAAAATGTCTCCAGACCTTGCCACATACCCCATGGAAAGCAACATAATCAATCCCAGTTGAGTACTGTGTCTTTATTTCTCTACCCCAAGGCCACATGGCAAATGAGTAGTAGAATTGGGAAAAGACCCAGAAGTTCTGAGCCCTGGCCTCCAGTAATTTTTATTTCATTGCATTGTTGACTACATCAAATAAGAACAAAAGGTCAGAAGCATTGATATACATTGGCATCAATTTATTTTCTTTGAGTGGCAATGCTCGAGTTCTGCAAATTAGTGTCATGACCAACCTTCGAAAAATCAGGAAACTTTGTTTTGCAGGAGAACTCACTAATCAAAGAGACATAACCTAAGCAGGGGAGATTTGGTTTGCATCTTTCTGAGTACCAGCAGAGGTCTGGGGCAGAACTGAATGGAATCTCCTTCCTTAATTTACATACTGCCTCCATTTTAGTAATACAGAAGGGAAATGAATAAAAACAATTATCCTCAAAGACATTCAGTCTGGTCTTGACTTGTTAAGAACGATAAAAGTCAGCAGTTAGAAGCATTTAATACAGCTGAACAAACCATAGAGTCTCAAACTGCTTCATCTGGTGCATTTCGTCTTAGTGGCAAATAAAAAGGAAGACTATAATTAGGGCATGATTCTTCTCAAGCTATCCAATAAAAACTCTTAAAAATGATTGCCCTTTTAGATAGTAATGTTAAGAACAAAAGAATCATGCATGTTTATTATTTGCTTATTAGTATTTCTATATGATAATCTATCCCTTTCTCCCTTTCTCTCTGTCTTTTGTTTGTTTGTTTTTGTTGTTGTTTTGCACTTTAAAGTTAAAAGAAATACCAAAAAACACTGGCCTATTTATTTTGGAAGCCAGATCTCAGATTTTCAATTAATCAGTAAATGTTTGTTAAGCTTACCTGCTGTTTGCCAGGCCCACTGTATTTATGGTACAAAATTTGGTTGAAAGATTTGAATCTCCTCTATATTTGAAAATTCAAAATAAAGTGAGAAGGGGAAAAAAAATCTATGATCCTCAGTCATTAATGTGAATGTGACTTTCCTGGGAACTTGTTCAAATGAGTCTCTGACTCAGTAGTTTTATGGAAGGGCAGGAGATTCTGTATTTCTGAATTTCTGGGTGATGTTGATATTGGGGGTCTAAGGATAGCACTTTGGGTATCAAGAATCTAAATCGCAGGTCACTAGTATATGACAAAAAACAAGTTGATCTTTAATTACTGAATTTGGTCTCTTCTAAGCTCTGAGTGCTGTACTGCGCTCTCTGTGGTATAGCAGGCACTGAGGATATTTATGTGCCCTATACTCAGGCACATCACCAGTACTGTGTGCCATTCCTCATAAATGCAAATGAATCTCACTTTGCTTCATGAGGGCAATGAAGGCCTTCCATTGTTGTGCTCCTCTGAAAACCAGATCTAAGTTACTTGGAAAGCCACTTGACACCTGGCACTGGCTGACTGCTTAGATTTCCACTGGAACCTATGTGACTACTGTATTTTTCTATTTAGTTTGTATGACAGCCAAGAGACTCTTTAGGTTGGGGTCTTTGGTACAACTTGTACTAACTACATAATCCTTTGACGACACTCTAGTTATTTTCTCTGAATCATACAGAGCAACAGAATGCAAGTATAAGTAAAGTCATACTCTCCTATTTCATATACATGTGTGGAGTACTTCATTCTGAAGGTTCGTTGGTGGCCAATTGTAACACTGTGCTCAGCAGCTGTGCATCTAGGTTATGGCTATCCAATACATTTTTTTCTGCAGTGAGAGAATTTTCTGGTTCTGTGCTGCCAAAATTGGTAGCCATTAGTCACATATTGCTATTGAGGACTTGAAAAAACAAAAAATAGTCTGAGAAATTAAAAAATAGTCTGAGAAACTAAGTTTTGATGTTGAGCTATGTTTAAATAAAATTTGAAATTCAATACCACTCATGGGTAGTGACCACTATACAGTAGCTGGTGAATTTGTCCAAGACAGGTACACCATACAAAAACAGTAAGAAATGACTGAATTCAGTCAAGACTAGGTGACTTCTGACCTGGCTTCTAACTTATTGGGGTCATGAATTAAGCTGGGGAAGTGCCTTCATTTCTCTGTTCATTTTGTATATTTGTTAGAAATGTGTAAGGGACTAGATAACATAGTTTTGGAAACTTATAGTTTTAAAAGGTTTCTAGTTCATTTCACAAGAAGTAAATAAAAATTATACAAAATGTAGAAAATATGGTTACATAAAGTGAGGGAAAAAACACTCAAAACCATAGTGAATACACATGAACATTTTGGTGAATAGCCCTCCAGCTGGGTGTATGTGTGTGTGTGTGTGTGTGTGTGTGTGTGTGTGTATCATAATGATCTATAAAATCAATGTATAGGTCTATAAATCCACAAATACATAAACATTACATAAGAGACATATTTAGTTTAGATATGCTACTTTTGGGAGGGGTCATAGTGACTCAGTGCAGGAGGATATGACTATCAAATGCTGCTGGAAGAGGGGAGATAGGGTATTTTTCTTTCTTCTTCTTGTATAAAGGAAAGTTTTGCTTTGTCATCTATGACCAAATTATGAAACTCCTTTGTAGGCATCAAAGAAATGGAGTCTTTGAGTGACTGATCAAAACTCATGGGCTAACAGAAGGATCCTTATCTAGGAGCCTAAGATGAGCACTTAGCCATCTGAGTTGCTGTCAGTATCACAGCCAAATAACAGATGGAAATGGTGGGAGAAAGTAGACCCAGCAAACTCCAGGATGAAGTTTGTCTTCATCATGTAGCGTTAAGTACTAAACAAGATGTTCTCTAGTTAGTAGAGTTGTTTTCCTAAATGCCCTTATGTTACAGCCTAAGCAGACCCTGCCTTTGTTCAGACCCACAAAAGGGGAAAAAAAAGCATTCCCTCAGGAATCAAGATGATGATGTTTCTGGGGGAAGCTGAGTGGAAGGGGAAGGTTCCTTTGTGTACTGTGCTCAGATAGCTGGAATTTAAGTCTGTATAGCTGATGAAATGCAAGTCATCTTTTAAAAGTCAGAATGGTTTTCTATGGGATGTGGAAAAGAGGAAGCAGAAAAGGCTGCAGAGGTCAAAATATAAGTCAGAGAGTCTTCCAGAAAGCTTGAACAATATAAGCTCCCTAAATATTGCTCCATTTCTACTTTAGATCATGTGCAGTGTTAACTGCTTAATCAATCTAAAAATCACTACCGAAATAACAACTAGCAATACTGCTTTTATTCTTTTCTGGCAGCTCCTCAGACTCACCTTGAATGACAAGTTCAAAGTTTATGAACTCCAGAAAGACAAACTCAAGCTCTTCTCTTGTATTCTGTGAAAGCTTGTTATTGTCCTCCTTGCCACCTGGGTGCAAGGAAATGTTGATCCCATTTATCAATTACCAGCATTTTCTTCCTTCTTGAATTATCTGCCTTCTTTTTGACTAGTTCTCTGCTTATTTAAACTTATGACTCCTGTGGTATTTTCTATGTAGAGTTCTGGCTTTGGTGTTTGGTCATCTCTTGTAGATCAACAGAATACTGTTCATAGCATAGGCTCTGGGGTCTTACTGCCAGGAAATAATGCAGACTCCCCCATTCTTTGGACTCATTTATAAGCAGTTGTTGGGTGTCTCAATTTCCCATTATGTGACCCACTGCCTCTTGTCATTATCTATAGGAATTGAGGATATTATTCCAACCTCATAGGAATTGTTGTGAGTTGTTTGAAATAAAACAACCTTTGTAAAGTGCTTGTCACAGAACCTGTTCTGAAGTATCTTGGTTAAGACAAGTGCTTAAAAATATTGTGTATACATGGTACCATTCCAGCATTCCACCCATCATGGGTTTGGTCTCCCAGGAGAGATGGGTGCCAGTACAAGGAGAAGGGCTGTTTCTCTTAGCTTGGAGTATACAACTTGGTGCCTGTTATGATGTAGCCCTTAGGAGTTAACGTCTAAACCACACAGCACTACTAGTGTTTGAACTGGTCTAGAATAGTAGCCATTTGAATTTAATGGGCACATTCTAATATTTATGAGGAGAGATGAAGGGCCCTGACTTAGAGTCAAGTAAACTTGATTCAAAATCCCAGTTTCTTTACTCATTTCATGTGTGATTTTGAACAAGTTATTTAACATCTCATGTCTTTGGTTCTTTTTTTGTGAACTGGCATTACTAGTTCCAATCACATCGAGTTGTTGAAATTAGTTAACCTTTGAAAAGAGTTCATCATGGTGACCAACACATTAAATATTTCTAAATATCTATGAGAAATAATTTGATATTCTCGCCATAAGAAATTTTTTCCCTAAAGAACACTCATCCTAACTTTCCTATGCACATGTATGAATAGACCATAGTGAATCACACTGTCATGTATATCCACAAGACACTAATTAAAAATAAAGCTATTAGTAAATAGCAGATACTGATCTCAGTAGAGGGAAGGGAACAGAATGAGGGAGGATGGGAGACAAAGGAAGTACTGGGGACTGAAATAGAACAAATTATATTCCATGCTTTTATAATTATGTCAGAATGAATCCTAATGTTGTTTAAGTAAACACAGCCCATGAAAAAAAATATTCATTTATGGTTTGAAAACTAACTACCAAAATCAGATTCTACACCAATGACCCCTCTGCAAAATCTAATTCTGCACATTGGGCAAATTCTTGAGTTAAAAGCTTACATACTTATAAAAAATGAATATAAATGTATACATATATGACTACACATGCACATACACATATACCTACATCTCACTCATGTAGTACTTCCTATGTGTCAGGCACTTTTCTAAAATATTGACTTACTTAATTTCCACAAAGTAGTACTATTGCTATCTCCATTTTATAGATAAGGAGGCTGAGGTATACAGAAGGTAAGAAAATTTTGGAGTCACAGAGCTAGTACATGACAAAGTTGGGTTCTGCACTAAGAAAGTATGCCACAAGAATCTGAGCTACCTTTAAGTGTTACAGACCTGGCTCAGAGTATCTCACCTAGAAATAGCTGGTGTGATTAAATACGTATCTCTGTATAGTCTTCTTGTGCTTCTGAATCTGGAAATTAAACAACCAAACACAAAATAAACATTTCTTCTTAAAATTGTTTCTTTATCTCTACTACATCTCTCACCATCCCTTTACTCCATCTTTCAGGCCGTTTCATTATAGAAGTCCCATTATGGGCTGTTGCTGTCACATTCTGGACATGGTATAATTCAACATGACACATGGTGAGCAGAGGTGTGTAGAAATACTGAAACTATTAGAGCCAAACAGCTTACTGCTAAATCTTTTTACTACTGCATAAATATTCTTCTAGCTGGACTGAATGTCTGAGTATAAACACTCCTTCAAAGACTAGGTCCATGCTCGCAGCTTGGTCCTCTAGGTCTTACCCATGGGACCAAGAAAATGCAAGAATCTGATATCATGTGGTTTCTTTGTATTAAAAGAGCCTTCTTCAGTTTCTATAGTATAGTAGCATTATTAATAAGGTCCATTTGGCTTATTTCTTCCTTTGAAGAATTCTCAAGACCTCTGTGGACAGATTTTAAGAATCAACCATGCAATTTTATTTACTGAGTGCTTGCTTTGTGTCCAGTCCTGTTGTAGACAGTATAGTGGAAATAGGCATTAGAAGATCACACCCAATTGCCACTTAATATTCATATATTCTTATATGATTTTTCTAAAGTGTTAACTGAACTTAACACAGTGTGTGTGTGTTTCATCCAAAGATAGCATATTTACCTTTCACAAAGATTTCTAAAGGAAAAGATTCATTATTATTTATTGCCATTGGGCCAATTTTTTATTTCTAGAATAACAAACTACATCTCCAAAGAACAGACAAAACTGTCTTATCTTTTACTGAACTAGAATAGTAACTATAATAATTTTAATATGCATATGTCAAGATTTATAAGGAGAGAAGGGCCTTGGTTTAGAGCTAAGCAGATTTGATTTTCATTTGCTATGCAACTTTGGGCAGGTTACTTGCCATTTCTTGTTTTCTGGTCCTTATTTGTGGACAGGGGATACGAATTCCAATTGCACACAGCTGTTGAGAGATTGAAATCTTACAGTCTGAAATTTTTCTGAAGAGGCCAAGCTTATCTCTGACCACTCCAGGTGTCTGGAAACATCGTACTCTTGAATACTTATGGATTGATATTTTCACAGGAGGGATGACTTACAAGGGAGGAAGATGAGGGTCAAGAGTGTTCAGATGAGTGAGGCTGAATCATAGGCTTCTCTATAGACTTGCCAGATTTATTCATCCTTGTTCTCTTCCTGTCCCTGAATATGCCACTCCAGAAACATGGAAACAGAGTGGCAGCACAAAAACTGGACACTGTATACAGGCAAATGTAGTACACACCATCCCTGTGTGAAAACGAGAAGGGCAATCCACAGTCCTCTCTGATCCACAAACCAGAAATTAATGTCAGTATCTCTATGGCTTATGCAACACTCCAGTAAGATAAGGGAGAATAGAGATAGTCAAATTTATCACCATTTCACAGGTCAGAGAAGGGAGACACATCCAGAAAAGAAGAAATGAAGGCTATTTGCTCCCAAGTTGCACATGCTTTCCATTTGACAGGTCTTCTCTGAACCTGGACAATCATCCATATCACTTAGGGACAAGGATGAAATTCATGGATTGCAAAATTCATTTATTCCTCAGAGGGTCTGTTTAAGTAAGCCTGCATACTAGGAATTCATATATTTTAACAACCTTTCCACATGATCTCAAAGAATTACACTAAGTTAAATTACACTGCTATCCTTCTTTCTCTACTATTGTTACAAGTTAGGACAGGAAAGTTCCCATTTGACAAAGTGGTTGAAACTACTTTCAGAAAAGTATTAACTATCCCCATTGCATAGGATTTAGTTGAATTTTAGTTAAAAGATATCTTTTGGTACTTATTAGTCGGGGTTCTCTAGAGGAATAGAACCAACAGGAGACATCCGGGGATAGCCCCACAATGGACATCTCCAGGCGAGAGAGCTGGTGAAACCAGGAGCTGCTCAGTCCAAGAAGCTTGAGTTTTGGAAGAAGAAAGGACACTTTTGCAGCCCCAGTTCAGGACTGGAGGCATGAGAACTCCCTGCATATTCTTTGGTCAAAGCCCACTTTGGAAATGAGAAGGAGCTGGAATCTGATGTCCTCAGACGATCACAGCAGTAACTGAAGCACTCACTTCAGAAGAATGGAGCTTGAGTCTGCTTCAGCTTCCTTCTTCCACGTTTTGATCCACCTGGGTCCCAACCTGTTAGACTCTGCAACCACATTCAGGACAGGCACTCCCCTCAGTTTGCTGTTCCACATCTCAATCATTTCTACAAACACCCTCATTGACACACTGAAGCTCTTAATCTTAGGCATTTTAAAATTCAATCAGGTTGACAATCCACATTAACCATCACACTCTTGGAAAGTTTTTGGGAGACATTGGTGAAGCTGTTTTAAGCAGCTGGGGCAGTCATGATATGTGAGGTTTTACTCTCCAGCTGTTTATTTGGGTCATAATAAAGTGATATTTTCTTTGCCACTTATATTTTCTGGACTATGTTCCAGGAAGTTTTGCAGTCACTGGGGAACTTCCTTGTAAGAGCTATGTCAAATTCATCTCATGCAGGGATATCCTTTATCTCTGAAACTTCCCAGGTCTCATGCATTCTATTCTAATTTCAGGGAATACCGTAAAAACGGTCATTGGATATGACTGGCATAATTGCCTTGGTGATGTGGTCTTACCACTATTCTGATGTTGGATAGAGAGGATTTGCCAAATTTTATGTTAGGATATGGCAAATCATTACATCAAAGAACAAAAATTGTTGGAAATGAACTCAAATAAACTCTTATTCTGATATCTCTAAGTTCATTCAATAAACCACTGACTAAATGCCATCATAGGAAGCATAACAGAAACCCATATCTAATTATTATCTTATCATTTTCTCCTGAAACTCGTGAGAACTTAGCCCTATGAATAGAAAATCAAATGAACTGATTTAAATTCTTTCCCCTTTCCTTTCCCTTTATCCCTCTTTGAAGACTTATTTTATTTTTAGACGTATTTCTTCAAAAGTATAAGAGGGATGCGATTTTATTGCCTGTTTTAAAGTATGGAAAATTCCATTGTATTTATGCAGTAGCTTTCACAGATGATTCTACAATCCAGATGGATATATTGACATATTCAGTCATTCCAGTAGCAGTCCATAAAATTTAGAATTTCCAGTAACATATAAAACTGAATGATATGCTTAAGTGAAGAAAGATGCAAATTTTGGGCTAATTCACTTATGCTGTGAATATACGTGAATGGCCAGGATTTAGCAAAACGTTTAAGGCTAAATGTCCAAGAAAGTGTGTGTTCTTTGCCTGTAGATGTCTTATGAAAGTCCTGTGTGTGTGCAAAGCTTTATCCCTGCTTTCAGAGATGAAGCTGGCTGCTCCCCTTCCATGGCTTGGCTCCATGCTCTGGCCATGGTGACAGTGAATGGGCTCAGACTCTGCCCTGTCTCCCTATACAGATAACAAAGAGATGCAGAGTACTGGTGTGAACTCAACTCTGAGAGTGATTCTTTTTCCTTCTCCGCAGTTCAAGTGATTTTCCTCTCAGCTTGCCACACGGTTCTTTAAAAATGAATTTTTGCCAGTTTCATGGTTTTTGCTGCTCAGGGAGACTTTTCTAATTCATTTATTTCCTAATTCATTTCATGACTAATCCTCACAGGCTGGTAGTGGTTTGGGTGACAACTAGTTTCCAAACTATGTTAGCCTTTACCCCAAATTGCCTTTGCTATTATCTCTGGAACTGTTTCTTTAAATGAGATACCTTTGTTCTTATCTTTTCACTATCAGCACATCCTAAATGCCAAATTAAATAGCTAGTTCACATTTAAAGAAAGTCTGGAGGCTGGAGCAAAATTTTGTTGAACAATGTTATTATGTTAGACTTGGCAGCATAAAGTACTTGGAGACACCTCATGCAAACAGAATTGAAGTATAGCATGGTAACCTGCATTTGTAGAGACATACTCTTCCAAGATATTTGTCATTAGATCCGCAGAGGTTTGTTTTGTTTTATTTGTTATTTTTTTTTTCTTTTAAAGATTTACTTACATAACACAAATACGTGTGTAAATTTTCTCTTCTATCACCAAAGCGGACACAATTTCTTTTATTTTGATGGCGCAAGTTTACCTGTTCTTTCCTCCATGTGTTTTCCCCACCTTTTCTTTCTAATTGTGGTCTCTCTTCCTTCTGGCCACTGTTTTTCCAGACTCTAACAGTGGACTTCTGTTTTTGTAGATTATTTACCCCCAAGATCATAGTGATTTCCTTCCTGGTTCCTTCTTTTAAATAAGATCACACAGTACTTTCTTGGTGAAGAACTTCACCCCACTGTCCAGTTTTGGTGCTCTGGCTCCAGTTGGATGTGGTGCGTAGAGGGAGATACTAAATGGTTTCTCCACAGAATTATTTATTTAATTATTAGGTGCCATCTCCTTTCTACAAGAAGTTTGTTTTTGGTATGAAATTTGGCATAGAAGTATGTCATGGAGAAGAAAACTAAAGGTGCCTTTGCTATGTTCTAGTCATTCTATTCTATTCTTTGTGGTTTTAATGTTCTACCCTCAGTGGTCTACTTGGGAAATTTTATTTCTTTTGGTGAGCTCATATATTTAAGGTTAAAATCAACATTTCTGGTCCTGCTCTGCTTTTGTGAGGTTGATTCCACAAATGTTCGTACTGAGTCCCACTCTGTGTCAGGCACTGTAAGGGAGTAATGGATACAGCAATGAGTAAAACAGGAAATTGCAACTCTCATGGAACCCACATTTTGGGGCAAAGAGACAGTAAATGAACAAGGAAATTGGAGATTATTGGAAATACAATGAAGAATATAAAGTAGGGTAAGTTCTATGGGAAGTGACAGGAGTGCTTTCTTTTATGAGGTGGCGAAGGAGACCATCTCTGGTGCCACTAGAGCAGAGAACTGAAGAAATTGGAGAAAGGGGCAGGCCATATAGCTATGGGCAATGGGATGTTTGCTGCAGAAAGAAGAAAAAAGGTGCAAAAGTCCTGAGGTGGGAAAGGACTGAAAGGGTCCTAAGAAGAGCAGGGTGGCTGGAACAGTAGGAAATTACTGAGCAAGGGAAAGAAGGATAGGATGAGAAGCCAGAGAGAAATGGGGACAGTGACAAGAACTTGGGATTTTACAATGAGACTGGAAGATTTCAAGCAAACAGATGAAATAATCTGACTTGTTTAAAAAAATACCACTGATGTTACACGAATCATCGACCATTGGTAATAAGGTAGAATCAAGGAGGCCCCTCAGGAAGATATCACAATAATTCAGGTGAGAGATGTTTTTTTCTTTGGCTGGTAAGGTGACTACAGTGACAGTGACAAATCTCCATTCAAGATGTGACTTAAAGGTGGAGGAGCAGACTTTGCTGCAGGAGAGTGTCAGAAGAAGAACAAATGTTTAGTGACAGAGAAATGAGACTGATAACATTTGCAGTGGGATAAGTTAAGAATCTTTGTTTTTCTGTACTTTTAATTGATTTTTTTTTTGCATTTTTAATTGTTCGTTTGTTTTTCTGCACTTTTAATTGATTTTTTATTAGTTCATCATAAATATACATAATATTGGGGTACATTCGGACATAATTACACAACATGAAATATATTTTGCTCCTTTTTAGTCCCCAGTACTTCTGCTTTCTCTGCCCTGCTCCCTCCCCTGTTCCCTTTCCTAGTCTACTGAATAGTCTTCTACTTACTTATAGTTTTTTTATTAGTGCATATGGACATAAATAAAGGTAAAATTCTTGTGGTATATTCATATATGTACATCCGAAAGTTTGATCGGATTCATTCTACCATTCTTCCTTGTAAATTACTGCAACCATTCTGGAAAGCAGTATGGAGATTCTTCAAATAACTGGAAATGGAACCACTACATGAACAAATTATCCTACTCCTTCATATATAGATCTAAAATCAGCATACTATAGTGATGTAGCCACATCAGAGTTTATAGCACTACAATTCATAATAGCCAAGTTATGGAATCAACATAGATGCATATCAACAGATAAATGGATAAAGAAAATATTATATATATGATATATATATATATATATATATTATGTATATATATATATATACACACACATATACATATAATGAAGTTTTACTCAGCCATAAAGAAGAGTAAAATTATGGCATTTGTCTATAAATGGATGGAACTGGAAAAAACATCAATTAAGTGAAATAAATTTTAGCTTTTATAAAGTTTTAAGTTCACAGCAAAATTCAGTAGAAAATATAGAAGAGAGAAGTACCATATGATAGCAACCATGTGTGAAATCTTAAAACTTTTATCTCATAAAAGGTGAGAGTAGAATGGTGGTTACCAGAGGATAGAGTCGAGGGATGAGTAGGGAACACTTGCTCAATGAATTTTTAGTTACAGTTGTGGCAAGAAGTTCTAGGTATATGCATATGAACATGCATGCATCTCAAAAATAATGGTTCATCAAAAATGCAAGTTGCAGAATGGTAGATACAGTATGACAATATTTGTATTAGCTTAAAACAAATACTGAAAACCATTGATTTTTGCTGGAGTAGCATTAAGCATAAGGACAAAGTGGACTTGAGACTGATGTGTAATGCTTTTTTTTTAGTTTTTTTTTTTAGTTGTAGATGGACACAATATCTTTATTCATTTTTTTTTTTTTTTAATGTGGTGCTGAGGATTGAACCCAGTGCCTCACAGGTGCAAGGCGGGCGCTCTACCACTGAGCTACAGTCCCAGCCTGCTTTCTTTGTTTTTTAAAGAAGCAATCAAGTGAAATGTTAATAATACTTGTAATTATGATGCTATTCTACATTTTAAAAATATTTTAAAGATATGCCACTCTTCCCAAATCTGTGAACTGCCATTTAATTGTGCATGACATTTTGGCAAGTGATTCTTTGACCGACATCTATCTTCTCTTTGCTAGCCCATGAATCTCTTCCCAACTGAAAATTTCAAGGGTAAAAAAAGATAATTAAATGATGTTTTTTTTTTTTTTACCAGCATGTTTTATACATTTAATATATTTAAACCGGCTCATGCCCTCTCTTCTGTTCACTGTTTTATTCCTGAAGAAAATAAAAGGAAGTTAGAACTCTGGGTGCTGTCATTATTTTTTAAATCATCTCTTTTTTTCCTGCTAAGAAACAATCACCAAAATAAATCAATCCGTCCTACCAACTTGGAACACATCCCAAACTTCTTTCTTAGGACTGAGTGTCTAGAAATCAACCCTTTCAATCAATCTCCATTGGATTATGAATCAGTACTCCTTGACTCCACTAGGATCTCAAGCATTGATCTTTCCTCAAAGGGGGCTTACATGCTTGCCTTCTTCATGGAAAGACAGACAAGACAGTAGTTCCTTTCTCTCTCTTTTTCTCTTCAATTCCTAACCAGTAAGAAGTTGTGAATATGTACTATTTCTTATGTTCTCTAAATCTCCCCAGTATATTTTTCTCTCTTTTTTGATGCTACTTTGACTCATCATTTTAATGCTCTTGTGAGAGTACTCATTTGTAGAGTAGATTTAGCTTTACTTGGCACATGGTGTTGGGGGAATGGAGCTAGAGACTGGGGACTTCTTTTTTTTTTTTTTTTTTTCCTGTAGGATGTGGTAGGTCTTGAGCTTCTAGCCTATCAGCAGTATCTGTCACATTACCATGGTGACTTTTCACAGATGAGACTTTCAGGCCTCCCAAGGGTGGTAAGAGAATGATGGACACACTCTTCATAAGTTAGGAAGTGGAAATGAAGAGAACTTTATGCCAGCTCATCATACAGCTGTGATTCAGTTTTGGGGCTCTGTACACCAAGAGTCAGTCACTTTTCTTCTTTTCCTTCTATTACTGGGGATTGAATCCAAGGGCACTTTACCACTGAGATACATCCCCAACAGTTTTTAAAATTTATTTATTTTATTTTGAGACAGGGTCTTGCTAAGTTGCTGAGACTGGCCTTGAACCTGCAATCCTCCTGCCTCAGCCTCCTGAGTCTCTGGGATTACAGATAAGCACCACCAAGCACAGCTGATTCTCTTTTTACTAAATTTTTATTCAAACTAAGTCATCTTTCCAGTCTCTGTTGAATCCTGCTTTACTCAGCCCTGAATGCCAGGGTGTGCTCACTTTCTTGGTGACAACATTTCATTGCAAATTAAACACCTTCTGTATGCCAGTGATGCTTAAATAGGTATCTCTTGATCTGACTTTCCCCCTGAACTCCAGTTTCATTTATCTTACTTGTTTGACTTCCATCAGAAGATTTAGTAGACATCTGAAATTTAGTTTGTCCAAACTCTTGATTCCTCTCTATTTCCAAACTGACCTACCCCAGTCTTGCTCAATGTCACAGTATCGTTTACTCAGCTTGCTTTTGCTACAATCTTTGGAGTCAATATTGACTCATCCTTTTTTTTTTCTTTAATTATTTTTGGTACAGGGGATTGAATCCAGGGGTGCTTAACCACTGAGCCAAATTCCCAGTTCTTTTTTTTGTTTTTTGTTAAGAGACAGGGTCTCCCTGAATTGCTTAGGGCCTCACTAAATTGCTGAGGCTGGCTTTGAACTCACAATTCTCCTGCCTCAGCCTCCTGAGCCGCTGGGATTACAGGTCTTATCCTTTTTTATATCATTGTTCAAACCATCTTTAGATCATGTCTGCCATACTATCAAAATATATATATCAAATCTGACCACTTCACTGATTGCTATCCTCTTACAAGCTACTTACAATGGTTTAGATCTGGAGTGTCTCCAGAAACTCATGTGTTGGAAGCACGGTCTCCAATGCAGGAAGGGTCAGAAGTGGGACTTCTAGGCAATGGTCATGGGGCCTCTGACCTCATCAGTGGGTTAATCCATTTAGTGGATTTAATGGACTAACAGCTGGATAGACTATGGAGAGATGGGGCTTAATTGGAGGAAGCAGGTCACTGAGGGTATGCCCCAGAAGAATTTATCTTCTCCTCAGCCCCTTTCTCTTTTTGCTTCCTGCCTGTCTTGTGAGCAACTTTCCTCTGCCACATCCTTTCACCACAGAGAAAGCTGACCATGGACTGAACCTCTGAAGCCATAAGCCAAAATAAATCTTACCTCTCCTAAGTTGTTATTGTCAGGTATCTTGGTCACGGCCTTGAAAAGCAACTGTCACTCATCTCCCATCTGATATAGTGTGGAAGACTTCTAATTGGCTTTCTTGATACCACTCTTACTTATTACAATCTGTTCTCCATGCAGCCTTCATAAGGGTTCTTGAAAACATATCAGGAGGTGCCATTTCTCTGCTCCAAACATTCTAACGACTTCTCAGCATATTTTTAGCATTCCAAACTCTTTATGACGGCATCTGATAACCTAGACATTGGTCAGTTTTCTATGTCTCTTCCCTGCTTTCCTTCATTTCCTCTGCTCCAGCCATAATGACCTATTTCTCCTCAGGTTTCCAAGTACACTTAGCTTCAGCCTTTGGTGTTGCTGATCCCTCTACCTGAAAATATTCCAAGCTAGTTACAGTAGATGTTCCATCACTTTCTTTAGGCCCCTGTTCACATTTCACCTCCTCAGAGACACTTACTTGAGCACATTTACTAGATTCTGTAGCTCTACCCCTTGCGATCCTGTTTCCTGCTATGAGCAGTTCTTACTCCTGATTTATACATCTATCTGTGTTTTGTATTTAACTTTTTTTTTTCTGTTTCTCCTTCTAGAATGCAAGCTCTATGAGGGAAAGTCTTTATCACTCTTGTTCACGATTTGGTCCCCAGGGTCTAGGACAGTCTCTTGGTTCTAAGAACAGATTAAGCCAGACTCAACAAAGATTCATGGCTTCCAGTGACTAGAGGCAGGCACTTCATGGCAGGCCATTTAGAAGGGCCCAGATCATAAGAAATCCTGTTACCAGCCATTGTATACAGAGCCTCATTCTGGTTAGGTACACACTGTATATATCATATAATCCACACTTTTTGGTGGGACAGGCCCAATTTCAATGGTTTGATTAATCTTAGCTGTTCTTTATTTCTGCAAGTATACTCATATTTCTTTGACTACATATTTATTGAGTGCATACCCCTGATCCAGCTCTATAACTCCTATTCACTATTTCATTTAATCCCGAGAATGGTACCCAAGGATACTATTATTGAGCTTGAGTATCTTAACCTAGACATGGTCACATGGCTGGTCTCTTTTAGAGACAGAATTTGAACATCAGAAGCCAGACAAGGGAGCCATTTTCTCAGTCACCACAGCTCTCAAATCACTCCTTAAGTCCCAATTTTTCACTGAGAAAATAAATATATCATGCAGAAGCATTGGTACAATGCCTCGGAGAACTGACAGACCATCACATATTTACTGAGCTATGTGGTGGTATGACATTTTTCTTTTAAAGATTCAACAACTCATTAATTCTGCAACTTTAGAACAACCTGCTCCATGTTCTGCCAACTAATATTCTTTGTACTTGTGATCATTGGACAATAAAGAGACCATGTTCTGGTCACCTCTTCAACCCTTGTCCTGCCCACCTCCCCCTAAGAACTGAGTGTTTCCTATGTTCTGCAAGCTGCTCAGTCAACCCGGTCGCTGTGATATCCTGAGCACTAAGGACACTGGAAATGGGAGTCAGGTTTGCATAGATAGATTGATAAGCAGATGCTAAGCCGATGTGACACAGCTGCTACTGCTGAGCCAGGAAAAGCAGGTCAAGGTTATTAGGAGAAAGTGTGGCACTTGTCCATAGCTGGAAGCAAAAATATCCCCATGTACTGTTCCCCTTTCCAAGTCTGTCTCTTCATATGCTTTCTTGTCCTTTTTTTGGTTTCTTTTCTCTTTTTTACCTTTAAGAGATAGGGAAATAAAAAGTGACACATGTTGAAATAGCTGGATCTCTCTAAATGAAGGATATCTGTAAATCAATGACTTTGTTTTTCTAGCATTGTACACATTACTTGATCTTCCATCGGGTGCTGTGCTTTAAAAATAACATTCAAATATTAGCAGTGACCATTTGCCTCTTATTATTTGATTCTGCTTCTTTATTTCTAAGGCATGGTTTCGCATCTGAAATACACTGAACATTTTGTACTAATGCATCAGCTCTGCCTGCCACATTAGCATACATGCCATGTAGCCAGGGAGTCTGGTTTCTGGTTTCCATTTTTCATTGAATTGAGTTTATTGGTGGCTCAATTTGATTTTTCATCCAGAAGAACCTGTTTCCCCTTAGGTCTTTTTAGCTGTTTCTATATAATTTTGAACTGAATATGATTTAATTAGGTGAAAATTCCACGTAAGATAAACCAACCTTAAAACAAAGGCATTTAAAAACTATCAGCTTCAGATCAAGAGTACATCAATATCTACAAGTAGATCTTGAAGCCGCATCAAGCAGCCCACCTGCTGGCAGATGTTGCTATGCTCCTGTGGGGACTGCTCTATTTGTTTCTAGTGTGGCACTGCCCAGAGAGCCCATTCCTTCTCCAGGACTGGCCCTCATGCACATTCCTCCTTCTGGACCAGGATTCTTCCTCTGCGTGAAGACCTACAGGCTCACCAGGAGTTTGGAGATCTCTGCTTCATTTATTTTTTTAAGCAGTTTGCCTATAAAGTTCCTAAGGATATGTCATGTGGAACATATAAAGAGCACTGGGCTTGAAGTCTTGCTTTATATTGAGTCCTGGCACTGATCAGCTGTGTTTTAGGAAAATTACTCATCTTTCTCTGCTTCAGTTTCTTGTTTGAGTAAGAAGGCAGCATGAGATGAAAATCTATGAAGTACCTCACATAATACCCCTGTAATAAATAATAGCTATTCTTATAATATTATCATTGTTTTGCTTAAATAGCTTTAGTGCTTCTGGTAATAAAACTCTTTAAGGCAGAGGATGGAAAGTGGAGAAGAAAGTAAAATGACTTTTCTCCACGTTTTGCTTGTAAAGATAATGTAATTTAAACAAGTAGACAGCAAACTAACATGCTTAAGATAGATTACTTACGAGGTCATCGAGAAGAAAACCAGACATTACATATGTAAAAAGTAGATGTGGGAGTGAACAGTATATTTCTAGGTGATATTTGTAATAGAGAATAGGAGCAATTAAGTTGTTATGAATATAAAATTATTTAACCCATAGAAAGCACTTAGAACACATAGGGGAAAACCCATAAAAGTTAGATGCTATTTTCATTGAATAAAATGGCAAAACTGCACCACCTTCTTTCCCCACCCCTCCTACACTAAACCAGTATCCAAATGACATAATTATACATTCAATCAACCTGGAAGAGCAGGACAGGACATCCCCCTTCCCTGCTCTCATCACCAGGTCAATTTAAGTAGCATGGCCTGCCCCTTCCTTCTAACCTTCACAGAGCCCTTTGTGACTTCTTTTCGCCTTCAAGGCTGCCTTAATATCCATTGTATGCCTGGGAGGGGGGACCACCCACCCATTCAGGTCAAATTTGTTGTAGTTAATCTAAAAGGCAATAGGGGAAACATCAGGATCTTTTGGTATAACTAATTCCAAAACTCATTTGGACTTTCAGAGCTACAGATTTGGGTTATAAGTGTTATGAGAACAGACTCTCTGGCGAGATATCTAATGCTACTACTTCCAGTCTCAACCAGACACAGCAGGCAACTAGCTTTTCCCAAGGTATTTTAGTGCTTCATGTTCTGGTCCCAACTGGTATTGAGTTGTGAAACAACTTCCAAGCAAACATTCAGAATGTTAGCAAAAAAGACTTAGTTCAATATTAAGTGTATCTATAGGTACAGCCAGAGGCAGGACGGGGGAATGAGAATGAACAGAAGTATGGGAATATTTTTTTCTCTCAAGTTTCTCATGAGGGAAGGCACATGTTGGAAAGTCCTAGATGAATCTATTGAATATCTGATATACCATTTCCCAGTTACATGCCGAGGTAGGGCCAGCTCAGCTGTATTGTTGCTGTACTAATGTGGTAGCTCAGCCATTTGGAGTTAATTGTTAATCAAGCCAGACATTATGTGCAATACTATTATGAGAGGTAGAAAGACAAAAAAAAAAAATCCAATATCTTATTACCCTTATCATCAAAATGCTCTAACAATTCTTGGAAAATAGTCATAGGAATGGCAGAGAGAAGGCTATTATAAGGACCAAAAAAAAAAAAAAAAAAGCCTCAGTTTTTGGTTTCTATTTTCAGATCATTTTATCTATGAACTAAAATCAGCTGGAAAGGATCAGCCACATACTGGAAATTGCAAAAACTGGCTTCCAGCAGCACCCTCTCTGTGACACTCATTTTGCTATTAAGAGAAGCCACTTAACAAACCAATTGTCAACAGGGGGAGATGAAAACACAATAGTTAATCAGGTTTTACAAGGTCACACATCTAATTCAAATTGTGAAAGGACCCCATTAGTGCCTTCTTTCCCTTGTTCTTGAATGTAGCCTTTCTCCAAATGGAGGAAGGGCTCACTGCTTTGGATCCCCCTACAGATAGCAGTCAGTTAATAAAGGCTTGAAGTACTATTTTCCTTACTAAGGGCCCCCTTTGGAGCCTATTAACACCCTTTTTTTATAGTGAGCAGAGCAAGTAGCCACCTCTCGACATGTGTTGGCACTTTCTAAAAGGTCATTAATGCTCCATATTTCAGAGTATAACAAACCCAGGAAGGCTCACAAGGAGCTCAGCAGGGGCAAAATAAAAACAGTGAGTAATTTACAGAGCTTCTTGTCTCACCTAGGTGGTGCATGCTAAATGATTGAGAGAGAGAATTAGGACATTTTCCCCTTGTGAATTCTGCCAGGATTTGCAGGGTCCTAAGTATTCCCAGGTAAAATCTGGAAGGTGAGGTTTTTGAGAAAGGGCTTTAATCAAGTATCTGTTACAGAGAAGTGTCATCACAGTGGTTCTGATCCCCCACTCTTTCCTTACTATTCAGAACCAGTTTTCCATGTAGTTGTGCCTTTTTGCCCTCTGATGAAGCTCCATTGTGACTCTTTAATAACGTGCCACTTTGAAATTGGAAACTAATGGACACATATGAGACTTCATTTTATGTTCCGAAACTTGAGGCTTTCTGATTTTTGTAGATGAGCTCATCATATATTTTCCAAGGAAGCTATTGAGGCACTAAAACTTGCATTAAACACTAGATTTTAATGGTGTTATATTTCCTTAGATTTTGCATCAGGGTCCAAGGGTAGAATGAATGTGAAAACTTTGTTGTTCCAAGTTGAAAGTGTATCTAAATTTCACTTGTAGAAGCCTTTGCAGAGCTGACAAGATGATGACCTTCCTGTATTTTTAAGGATAGATGCTATAGTGATGCTATAATGATTTCATACACAAGAGACCCTTCTTGTTCACACTGTGATTTCCCAAAGGAATGAAGGGCCTCCCCACTGGTTGCTGCCTCTGGAAGAATGTTCCTGTTCCTTCTGCATTCTTTTTTTTTTTTTGAGAGAGAGAATTTTAATATTTATTTTAGTATTTGGCGAACACAACATCTTTGTCTGTATGTGGTGCTGAGGATCGAACCCGGGCCACACGCATGCCAGGCAAGCATGCTACCGCTTGAGCCACATCTCCAGCCCTCCTTCTGCATTCTTAAATATATCTTTTCTCCATCTCAGCATTTGATAGTGATTTACCTGCTGACTATGATAGGGTTGTCATGCCTATCTTCTACAATTTTTTTTGATCATTCTAGATAACCAGAGAGGCAAGCAAGAAACAATTTGAATTACACATAAAGGAAAGATCATGTAACAGCTACTGGATGATATTTCTTTGCATAAGTAGGCTGACTAGTAAGGGTCAGATATTTTTTTTTTCTTTTCGCTATTTTTCTTTCTTTTCTTTTTTTGATGGGAATTGAACCCAGAGCCTTGTGCAAGTGTTCTACCACTGAGCTGAACTTGTAGCCCAAGGTTAGGGTTTTTTTTTCTTTTTTTTTTTTCACCCTATCATGATGAAATCATATTCTTACAAATATATTGCACACCTACTATGTGGCAGATGCTCTTTTGGGGTCTAATAAAAAAAGAGTAAATAAAGTAAACAAAACCTTTTTTCTTTTCTTGCTTGCATTTGTGTGTGTGTGTGTGTGTGTGTGTGTGAGAGAGAGAGAGAGAGAGAGAGAGAGAGACAGAGAGAGACAGAGAGAGACAGAGAGAAAGAGCAAAATAACAAATGAGATCTACAAATAAATTTTGAGGTTATAAGTGCTATGACTGGCTATAAACATAAAGCAGGGGATGGAAATTTGTACGGTGAAGGCTTGAGACTTTTTAATTGAGGAATGAGAAAAACTTGATAGAGCAATTGCAATTTGAGAGAAAATATCAGGTGATTTTTCTGCTAAATTGGTAACTGATGATTACAAATGATCATTTTTATAAAGGAATTTACATTAGAGGAATTAAACAAATTTCAACTATAGTTCAGGGTAAACATAAGACAAATGCTTTAAGATTTGTGAAACAAGCAGTAGGGTAGGCTGAGGAGGAAAAGAAGGGAAAATTGATGTGAGGACAGAGGAGAGGAAGGTCACTTCTCATTAGAATAATTAGAATTTAAACTTGAAGTTCAGTTTAAATGTTTGAGATTCTCCATAAATATCAGTCTTCTAAATATATTTAATAAAAAATTTCCCCAATACTACCAGTAATAATCTACGTTTGAAGATATTATTTGTGATTGTGCCTTTGCTGATTACCATAAGGTGTACCTCATAGGAGACTGGATAAAGCAGGCTGGGAGCCCTGCTTTATCTTTGTTCAGGATAGGAAACATAAAACAGGATTTGGATTCTCTGTTATGGTTTAGATGTGGTGTCCTCCAAAAGCTCACATGTGAGACAATGCAGAAAGATTTGGAGGAGAAATGATCGGGCTATAGTCTTAACCTAATCAGTGAATTAATCCTTGATGGGATTAACTGGTGACTGGAGGCGGTGGGGTGTGGCTGGAGGAAGGGATTCATTGGGGGCATGGCTACGGGGTATGTATTTTGTATCTGGAGAGTGAAGTTTCTCTCTGCTTCTGATCATCATGTGAGCCTCTTGCCTCCATTATACTCTTTTGCCATGTTATTCTGCCTCACCTGGAGCCCCAAGGAATGGAGCCAGCCTTCTATGGATGGAGACTTCTGAAATTGTGAGCCCCAGAGTAAACTTTTCCTCCTCTAAACTTGTTCTTGTTGGGTCACTTAGTCACAGCAGCAAAAAAGCTGACTGAAACACTCTTTGTTTCCCCAATTTGACCAACATGTGTGATTCAGCAGGTGCATGCCACCTAGATAGCACTCTAGTTAATTCTTACTTTGCTGCTGGTGAGGGCTGTGGCTCAGCAGTCTGTCTGCTCTGGTGCCCTACAAGAATGGATGGCCTTGAGAGCTCATTCCTGTCCTTGACCCTTCCTGAGCCCTTCTCACCTGGTCATCAATGACTGGCTATAAAAAGCCAAGAGAGGGAATGGGCTCTCTTTTAGCCCCAGTCTAAAAAAGATCTTGGATATGAATACTATGTAGGCTTATGTCATTATTTTTAAGGACCACATTATATTTTATTGAATGGAGACACCATGATATAGTAAATTTAATGTATAGTAGAAGGCACTGATTGTTTTCTAGATTTTTTTTCTACCCTTTTATTGAGATAAGATTTCAAGATAGACATTTTTTACTTCAAGATAATAAAAAAGTCATGTTTGGTTCCTGAAATATTTTAGGTTTTCTTCCTTTTTTATACTTCATTTTTGTTTTACTATAGTACTTGAAGTCTTATTTTTAAACATTTACATTTTGTATACTCTTCAATAATTTTATAGTTTATTATAGAATATTTATCCATGTTTTTATAAATCATTTGGAGTTGATTTTGGAATAAGAAGTAAGCTAGGCCTTCAACTTTATACATATATATATATATATATATATATATATATATATATATATTTTTTTTTTTTTAAATCTGTATTTTTTAAATTTGTAGATGGGCAAAATACCTTTTATTTTATTTTTATGTGGTGCTGAGGATCTAACCTAGTGCCTCACATGTGCCAGGTGAGTGATCTACCACTGAGCACCAGCCCCTGCCCAACTTTATTTTTTATTTTTTTTTATCATTTGTATATTCATTCATTTATTCACTTAATCAACAGATATTATTGAATAGCTATGCTGTGGTTATCTAATAAGTAGTCATTACCTACAAGTGATTATTGAATTTGAAATAAACAAAAAATTCAGTTTACTTGCATTAAACACATTTCAAGTGCTCAGTGACTACATGTAGCTAGTGGCTATCCTATTGGACAGTGTAAATAGAGAATATTCCCATCATATCAGCAAGTTCTGTTGGACAGTGCTAGGTCTACCATATTTAAGGCACTGCCCTAGGTGCTGGGTTAATTGTTTTTTTTTTTTATTGGTTATTCAAAACATTACAAAGATTGCAGAATCATATCGGTTACACATCCACATTTTTACATAATACCATAATAGTAACTGTTGTATTCTGCTACCTTTCCTATCCTCTACTATCCCCCCTCCCCTCCCCTCCCATCTTCTCTCTCTACCCCATCTACTGTAATTCATTTCTCTCCTTATTTTTTTCCCATTCCCCTCACAAACTCTTATATGTAATTTTGTATAACAATGAGGGTCTCCTTCCATTTCCATGCAATTTCCCTTTTCTCTCCCTTTCCCTCCCACTTCATGACTCTGTTTAATGTTAAACTTTTCCTCCTGCTCTTCCTCCCTGCTCTGTTCTTAGTTGCTCTCATTATATCAAAGAAGACATTTGGCATTTGTTTTTTAGGGATTGGCTAGCTTCACTTAGCATAATCTGCTCTAATGCCATCCATTTCCCTGCAAATTCCATGATTTTGTCATTTCTTAGTGCTGCGTAGTAGTCCATTGTGTATAAATGCCACATTTTTTTTATCCATTCATCTATTGAGGGGCATCGGGGTTGGTTCCACAGTCTAGCTATTGTGAATTGTGCTGCTATGAATATCGATGTGGCAGTATCCCTGTAGTACGCTCTTTTGAGGTCTTCAGGGAATAGTCCAAGAAGGGCAATAGCTGGGTCAAATGGTGGTTCCATTCCCAGCTTTCCCAGGAATCTCCATACTGCTTTCCATATTGGCCTCACCAATTTGCAGTCCCACCAGCAATGTACAAGAGTACCCTTTTCCCCACATCCTCGCCAGCACTTGTTATTGTTCGACTTCATAATGGCTGTCAATCTTACTGGAGTGAGATGGTATCTTAGGGTGGTTTTGATTTGCATTTCTCTGACTGCTAGAGATGGTGAGCATTTTTTCATGTACTTGTTGATTGATTGTATGTCCTCCTCTGATAAGTGTCTGTTCAGGTCTTTGGCCCATTTGTTGATTGGGTTATTTGTTTTCTTATTGTTTAATTTTTTGAGTTCTTTGTATACTCTGCATATTAGGGCTCTATCTGAAGTGTGAGGAGTACCCTGCCCAACTTTATATTTTATTAAATGTAAATTCTAATATATATATTTTGTATACTACTTACTGAATTATCCTCAGTTATCTGTAATTTATGGACTTGAAATTTCTATTTTTATAATCTTACATATGTTTGTGTTTATTTATCAATTTCCATTTCTTCTGATAGCTTTATTTCTGCACCATCAGCAGACTGTTTTGTAATAGTTTTTAGATTGGGAATGTAGCTCAGTGGCAGAGTGCTTGCCTAACATGAATGAGTAACTGCTGTTGATTTGAGCACTGAAAAACCAAACCAAACCAGTCAATTCCTCAAAATTTAGTTTATATAATTCAATATCTGATAATAAAGTTTTTCTTTTTAAAAATGTTCTTGGCCATTATAACATGTTTATCTTTCCAGATAAAATTTTGAATTATTTTTTAAAGACTCAAAAATAATCCTCTTTTGGATTTTTAATGTGGATCACCTTGGATTTAAAAATTAACTCAAGGTCTCTGTGTGTATGTCTCTTTTCCAGTTAGGTTTTATTTTATTTATTTTTTATTTTTAAAAAATTTTAATTGTCAATGGACCTTTGTTCATTTATGTGTGGTGCTGAGAATCGAACCTAGTGCCTCACACATGCTAGGCAAGTGCTCTGCCACTGAGCCACAACCCTAGTCCCTAGGTTTTATTTAATTCGCATATATTACATAAGGATTTGTCAGTTATTAGCAACAGAAATTCAGTCTATCTAATTTAAATAGAAAAGGAATTTATTCAAAAGACACATGTAGATTATAGAATTGCTAAAATATTGGAGATAAAGGAAAATAAATCAGGTCAGTCTTGGCAGGAAGCAAAAGTCAGTGTTGTCTGAGGGGGAAAATAAAGAAAATAAACATGGCTATTTTTATATATTTTTTACCATATATTGCATAAACTCAAATACTTGTTTGGGAATTGAAATGTCTTATTAGCATGGTTTTAATTATGTGCCCAACCTTTAACATAAAAGAAAACTCACACAATCTTGGTAAGAGTCTGTATAAGTGTTAGTGGAAAATGGGCTCAGGGAGGTTGATGATCTTACCTTCAAACAAATGTCATTTGTTCTGTCCCACCAATGGAACTGAGAGGAATCCTGAGTTATTATCATGGGAAGGGTCAGTGATGTACTTCAAAATATATTAACACCCCAGAAAGCCTTTGGGAGGATAGTGGAAGGTAAAATACAGTTTTCCAAAGTGGACAACAGTGAGGCAGAGGTGAGAGAGAGAGGTGAGAAAAGCTGATCTGAGTGTCAATGGGTGACTGGTATCTGAAGGCACGTGGCTCAGCCACTCCCACAGCATGAATGCTGCCATTGTGTGAGTGCTACCTGCATATAAACTTGAATACCTATCATGACTGGGGTTTTGCCAGCTATGCCTAAATGTGTTTGCAGGTAAGTATTGGCAAGTACAAAGCTTTCCTTTTCTCAAGTAACAAGATGTAAGTGCAAGGGGATGTAGCTCAGGAGTGGACTGCTTGCCTTCTCAGAGGTAATTCCTGAAGGTCTGGATCAACACCGGGGCTTCTTTGTCTGATTGTACATTTTATACACTGCATAATTTCAGGGGTTGCAATTCACCTAGACTACAATAGGTATGTACAATCTTCAGGGTTATATTTATTTCCCTTGTGCCTGGGAAAGTTGCATCCCAAGAGAGCTTCAGCAGTCTGAAATGGAATAGACGTGCTGAGGCATGCAGTGGATGGACACCAAGGGAATGAAGGTCAGATGTGGACAATGGCCTGAAAAAGCTCAATGGTCCAATTTGGAGTGCTGGCTGGCTTAAAGAAATTTTGAGTGCTTTGAGAAATGTCTGGGAGCTTCCTGAGGTACTAGGGGGGAGAAAGCATATGAAAAGATGGTGAGAGAACTAGCTATGTGAAGAGATACTGGGTGTGTACTTGTGGCCCATTTTTTTTTCACTTCTAGGGTATGACCCTGGAGTCTTCTTGATTATCTGCATAGACATATATGGTTAGTTCATTTTCAGATCTCAGCTTTATAGTTGAGACCTACTTGTTCTTTCTGAGGTTAAGCTTAAAATCCCCTTTCCTGTTAGTGAGAAAAACACTGCTGCTTTGTTAAACGCCCCACTTGCTATCTGGCTGTGAAAGACGGGCAGCCAACTGGCCTGGTGGTCGCTGCCATGGCACGCTCTCCCTGAACCTTGCTAACTGGCATGAATAGTGAAATGAAGTGGAATGAAATGGATTGATGACCCGATCTCTCTGTGATAAACCACCAGGAAACAATTCTTGGCCATGACATTTAAAGAAAAAGAAAAAAATAGTAATAAAAGGACGATTTAAAAGAGACCTTCAGTAAAGGGGAAGAGTGCAGAAATTTTATCAAACAAGTACCCGCACACACCCAGAGGAAGAGACTGACCAGTAGGAAATTCCTTTCCTTTCAACCTCATCATAAGAAGACAGACATAATGGGGACCCTTTATAAGAAGCAATTTTAAAGGTGGTAGAATTTCTAAGGCTACATAAAAGTCTGTACCTGAAAGGCTTGTGGCTTAAGTCCTTCAGAGAAATTGGTAAAATGTAAGCCCTTCCATAAACACCTTCTCAGGCCAAGATTTCTGGTTGGGTTTCTGCCTTTTTAGAGATCACTTGACTGATACCTTTGTTCAATTCAATGTATCCACTTTATCCTGAGCATTTATATAAGGTCCCCTAAGAAAGTAAAGAAAGAGGAAGTAACTGTTTTGTACCCCATGTGCTTTGCCTATGTAGAAGTACTAAGAAGATTCATGAAGAACCCACTGCATTGCAATGGAATTTGAGGGAAACGTGTGATGCAGGATGCAGGGAACATTTGCACAGGATAGCAACCAAAATACATGTGAATTTTCTTAGATGTTAGGAATTTTGTATTGTTTCTTGAGATGTGAATACTATCATTCCATCTTATAGAATAGAAAAGTGAAGCTCAGAATGATGACATGACATGTCACTCATCCAGTAGATTGTGGAGTCAGGGATGACTCTAGTTACCCCCTGGTAGGAGCATATGAGCTTCTTTCACCATCCGAGGCTGCTTTTCCTCCTGACCTTTCTCCGACCGTGAGATCCCACCATGTTCATGTTTGTAGGTGCCATCCTCCAAGTGTGTGTTGGCAAATCCCCCTGGCCATTTGTAGGTCAGGAATTTAGCACAATTTCACTAGATTTTCTACTGATCACTTGAGTGTCTTAGCCATTTGACTTTATCCTGACTACTTTCTCAGTGATGCCTTCCTCTTCCAGACCTCTGTTAACTACTTTCTAATATACATTGGTGAGAGTGAAAGCAATATTCTGATTCTGTTAAGTAATTATAATTGATACTTCTGAGCTTTGTTAGTCAAATGAAAGATAATTTCTAATTCCAGAGGGAAAATTCAATTTTTCTTTTTTAAATAAATGGGCCAGTATAGTAAAAATAGATGAGGCTTACCCAACAGAATCACCTTTGGGATCAGAGAGAGGGAAGGAGAGGTTTTATCCAATGTTACTCTTGGCATCATTTGACATATTCTAGGGATGGGAGGTGTTGGCTGGGTAGCTTTTGGGATCAGGAACAATGACTTCAGTATTGCCAGCAGGATACAGGAGGTGAGGTGTACTGGCAGTGATGTAAATGCAAGAGGTTAACCTGCAACATCAGGCCCTCCTAAAGGGAGAACCAAAGGCATCAAAGGTTTTATGGGGACATTTGAGAGTCTCACAGAGATGATCCACCCTTCACTACTAGTTAAGGTGCCTATTCACAAGGAACTTTCTCAATCCTTTTTAATGATAACACTAAAAAAACAAGTACTCACTATGTCTAAATCACGATTTATGCCTATTATGATTTGTGTGTATTGCAGTATAAGTTGCTTCTTCTTTCTTATTACTTAAGGTATAAAGGTAGAGACTAATTTAGGGAAAAAGCTTCTGATGGGGAAAATACTCTTTCTCTCTCTTTTTTTTTTTTTTTTGGATGACAGTTGATGTGAAGGTCTGTTCTACTCAAAGGGAGAATTTCCCTGAGATCCCCAGTTTATCAGTTATATGTTCTCAAAGCAATATCTCCTAAAAAGGCATTTGCATTATTATGCTTAAGTAAATCTTGTTCACTTATATGTTCAAGGAATGTCATATCAACTCTTCCCTTATATGACTTGACTAGTCAGTCTCTCAAGGTTAGGTCAATGGAATTCCCTTTAAACACTCTAATCATGTTGCAATTCAGTTTGTTTCATATTTGGACTATAATTTTTTGAGCAGTTTTTCTTTTTATGTGGTTTCTAATTGCTGGGAAAAGAGATGTATCCTTGTGTCCCATATCATTGTGATCTTGCAGCTTCTTGCTCTATTTATTGAGTGGGATCAATTCCTTTCTTCTGCTTGAAAAGTTTCTGTTCTAATTTGGAGCAATGGCTTTATGGGTTGCCTACATTGCTGTCAAACACTGATTTATTTTTATTGGACTTTGAGTCATTCCCAGAGATTGTTAATAGCTCAAGGCTCTTTCTTTCTTGGATTTCACACTTAGTTGGAGTGTATCTTCAAATTACTTCCTCAAAAAAAAAAAAAAAAGGTATGCAGGAGGTAAACTTTCTATGCACTTTCTTATAAATGCTGTCTTTATTTTCCCATTATATTTGATTGATAGTTTGAAGAAATGTAGAATAATAGGGGCAAAATAACTTTTTCTAAAATTCTGAATGGGTCTTTCCACTACAGTCTCTCTATGCATGTCTTCAAAGCTATATGAGGTCCTCCTCTTTGTTTTACTGCAAGAATGTTTCCAAATATCGTTCATCTTTAAGAAATTTATGGCGATTGCTCTTTCTCTCTTTAACCAATCGTTTTTTTTTCTTCATGGTTCAGAGTCTTTTAAACAATTTTTTTTTCATTTACATCAATTATTCAGTTGCATCCCTGAACAGAGACGAAACCAACTGTTATGTCTATTGTACTCAGTTCACCATCATGACAAGCAAGTACACGTAGATCTTTGCCTTCAGTTGTTAAAGTACAAATACTTGTGTGTGAAAACAGCAACTAACCTCATCCTGTGTATTCGATATCAAACTCTTCTGAACAGCTTGGGAGAACAGTGAATCAGATCTGTACCAGAATATATAAAGGCTTTAGGAGTATCTTTTCATAAGAACTAGGCAATAGATAACACTTACTTTGAAACTGAAAAGGTAACAGTGGTGGTATAGTGTTTCATCCTGGACCCAGATAATTACTTCAGTGATGGCAATCCTGTTACAAACAGATCATTTCAAGTTCCAATTGATCTCTTTGGTCCATGCTATCAAATATATGCACATGTATGTATAGTGTGTGTGTGTGTGTGTGTGTGTGCGCACATGCATGCGGGTGTGCTTGCATTATACACACACTACACACATTCATATATGCATGCACCTTTAAACAAATGCATATATGTATATTTTAAAATTGGAGCCTCAGAAGGTTTCATTTCAGGCACATATCCCTATTTTGTAAACCTCATAATAGTATTATTTGGTTACTGTAAACTTTGGGCGTTGTCACTCAAAGAAAAATTTAGGGTGATAATATGCATAGGTGACCTTTGAGGCAAACAGTCTTTCTGGATCCTTTAACTCTTAGAAGTATCTGATCTACTGTGTGATTTTTTTGTTTGTTTGTTTGCTTGTTTTTGTTTTTCCTGATGAGATTGTAGGCACCCAGTTTTTTTTTTTTTAACTGACTGTATGTGTCTTGAAAAATAATACCTTTTAAAGTTTATTTTGTCATGCAGCTGTTCAGGTTGAACATAAAACAATTTGAGACCAGAATTCCTTTAAGCTAACCTATTTAGCTGACCCCCCTCCCTGCCACCAAAAAAAAAAAAAAAAAAAAAGGAACTTCAGGAAATTTTGGCTCTGAGGACATGTAGTTAAATGGGGGCCATTAACATAGGAAAACCACCAAGGAAAGAGAAGAGACTGTTTTCTTAGAATATTTCACCAGTATCTAAATCTTAATTTTGTTATATTGTCTTAAATGCCAATAGTTGGCTTAAAAGGATGTTCTTCATTTTAAATTGGTTTAAATGTCTAAGGGTTTTTCCCTCCTTCTGGCTGTGGAGGGTTGGAAAAGGAGGTTTGAAGGTAGGAGGAGGTAGTGGTCATTGAGAAAGAAGGCTCTGGAGCGAGCAGAGTCAGTCTTGAGGTGCATGAGACACAGGGAGAGGGTGGTCATAACAGCCTGGCGTTTTCCCAAGGCTGTGACCCACAATGTGAGCTGCTTGCCTTTGGAGCACCACAGAATGATTCTGTCCCTGCAACAGGTTTCTGCATGCTTCTATCTTTGATTAAAGAGGAACCAGTAATTTCTCCCAAAGTTTGCCCCTCTGGGTGGGGGGCCTATCACCCCAATTCCCAGGGTATCTCATAGGCCAATGCAGTCTAACATCATCCATGCCTAGAATTCTCTCCACAGCTTCTTCACAGCTGGGGCCATATTTGATCAAGTGATGACTCACAGGAGTGTGCATTCCAATTTCCCTGTTAGAAAGATAATGAGAAAAGGAAATGGCTACAGGGAAGGAGGATAGAGTAGATTTTGGATTTATTCCTGAAAATATAAGTCAATATTTATCTTCTGGGCCTCAGTTTGATGCTAGTTGGAGAAGGCAGACTCTCTTCCTTGTTTAAGAGCACTTGTCTATTATTTTTTCTCCTATTAGAATTAATGAAGAGAACTTTTTCAGTCTCATAGTTGTGAATTGAGCATGCTTCAGTTTCAAGCTATCTAACTTGACCTTCTGAAACACAGGGAACATGGAACCAGAACCCTGTAATAGTACACAACAAGTAACTATGAAATGGATATTTTGTCTTGTACAAGTTATTTTCAGTTTGCTTTCTCTGTCTGTGAAGTAGTATTGTTTTTACTGCATTAATCATATATATCTCACTTCTAGAAAAAAATGATTCATATTAGAATTAGTCAAAAGGAAGAATTTGGAGTTTTGTCACATGCAGAGTAAGACTGAGAAGGGATTAACATTTTCTGAACATGTTTTATGTGCCAGGTATTGTTTAGGTGGTTTAATATATTTTCCTGTTTTATTCTTTTATTACAAGAACAATAACAATACCATCACTTTGAGAAAAGTATTAAGATGTTTTATAGCTGGGGAAATTGACTTGCAAAGAGCTAGAGTAAAGAAAAGACCTGTGCCCAAGGTCACTTAGATTGTGAATTGTTGGATTCAAATTCAAATTTGTGACATCAAATCAGGGTTATTTCTAGCATAGCATAGCAGTTTTTCTGAAAATGATGCTGAAGAGTCTATCTGATCAGAATTATCTCTGTTACTGATCTGCCACCAGGCTGGAAGTTGCCCTCATTGAAACCATGGAAAAGCATCATTCCTAGAAGCTATACATTAGAATATAGTTGTGCAACCCAGAGCAAGTACAACTGGGAAATATATATTAATTCTCCTGTAAACACTCACCTCAGTTTACTGGTAGACTCAACATTAGAGCACAAAGGGGCTTTGGGAGCATATAGCCCATTCTTGTTTTTAAATGATGAAACAGGATCAATACCAAGAGGTTTGAGGAAACTCCCAAATTTACATAACTTGTATAGTTAGGTTTATTAGAAACCAGGGCCCTTTGGGGATGACACAGATGAAATTTGATATAGAGAGTGAGGAAAGAACAAATAAATTCAATGTTCAGGGTGCACATTGTGTAAACAGCACATTGAGAAACCATGAATCCATGAGGAAATTTGCCTGGGTGCCTGGAGACGGGGGAGCCCCCAAAGTAGGCAAATGACTATCATGGAGAGGTGAACATTTGCAATTTTACAAAGAATTAGACTTTTCAGAAAGTATGGGTCATTGGAAATGTTTGAAAAGTCATTTACCATTGAGGCCTCTTTCTTGAAAACCCCTCAGTCATTCTGTGCGTGTTTCACTCAGACTCATTGAAAGACTCAAAGACAAATCATAATCTGAGAAAAGTTTATGCACAATTTGCAGGTCAAAGTTCCAAAATGCCTGGCACCTGAAAAAGACTATCAAAAAAGCAGGCAGTTGTAAGTTAGGTATGGTGGCACGAGCCTGTAATCCCAGTGAAGTGGGAGACTGAGGTGGGAGGATTGCAAGTTCTAGACCAGCCTCAGCAACATAGCCAGGACCCAAGCAACTTAGCAAGACCAATAAAAAGGGCTGGGGGTGTGGCTCAGTGGTTAAGCACTCCTGGGTTCAATCCCAGAAGCATGAAGTTCTGAAATTTCTGAAGGGATAGTACTGTACATTTCAAAAACCTAGAAGAATGGATTTTAAAAGTTTTTACCATAAAGAAATGATAAATGTTTGAGAAGATAAGTATGTTTAATCAATTTAAACATCACACTATGTAATCATTATCATGACATTACATTAGACCATCGACATATGCAATTTTTGTTTTTTTGTAGCAGTTAAAAAATTAATTTAAAAAAAAGTTGCAAGAGGTTCAAATGTTTGACACATCAGTGACCTCATTGGATACCCACACGGACAGATTTCATGTAATCTTCCTGATTCTGATAGATGGAGCTCTGAGGGAAATGACAAGTTCCACAAACGTGACAGTATTCTGGCTGGAGGGGGTCAGGTTTTATACTCATTTAAATATGAGGAAAATCTTTTACTTCTAGCTTAGGGGGGAAAAATAAAGGAGCAATTCTAGTTCTAAAAGGAAGAAATACTACCCTTCTGCCTCAGCCTAGGAAATAGCACCGCTGGCAAACTTGGCAGTGGTTCTGAGGACAATTGTGTGGCCAGCTCTTCAGGCTACAAGTGTAATGGTAACTGCATAATGATGCCTAGAAAATCAAAGACCAAAGGAACAATTACAGTTTGGTAGAAACAAATTTACAACCAAGCCCATCTTGGGTAATTTTTGAAAGAATGCCCTTGGGTTTTGGGGAGACATTCTGGCTGTCGGTTTGGGATATGATGACCTGTGGTTAGGCCTGTGTGCATAATTGTGATTGGCCTGTCAAGGGAGAGCACTTGGTGACCAGGAAGCCAAGAATGACATAGTACTCTGGAGTGCAGTGGCAGAGCTAAGGCTTGGGAGCTTGCTTGAACAATGTCACAGAACAGATAAAAGGAAGATCAGATTTGTATCATACACTCACTGTTACTCTTGAAAACTCACCTACCATCCTTGGACTTCAGCTTCTATTTCTGCACAAAGAAGGCTTCTGCTACATGATTTTAATCTTTCAGTTACAATATTGCATAGTTCACTGAAAAATAGATTGCATGGCTTTGGAATATTTCTCTTTGTCTTTTCATTCTTTACATGGCTGAGTGCCTACCAGAGGTTGGTTGTGGGATGCTTACCAAGGGTAACAAGTCCTGGTTCCTCCCCTTAGGAGATTAATATTTCAATGTTGCTAATGTCCTGAAATATATAAGAAATTTAATGCTAAAGGAATATTTATTCAGTTTGCTATGCAGATAAGATACAAAAAGAAGTACAAGGTACTGCATGGCTGCTATATTGAGGAGTCTGAATTAATGCATGTGAAACAATTAGAAGACAATCCAGGGACAAACATTTGGGTACTGACTATAAATGCAAATGGGATTCATCATGTGGGCTGGGAAGTCAGAGCAGGCATACTGGGGAAGGAGGGACTTGGAACCTTGGAGGAGTGCTAGGATTTGAATGGGCAGAGAGGAGAAACAAGGAAATGCCAGCTGGGGGAAGTACTATAATAATTAATAGAAAAAATATTCATAGTTTTTCTCAGAAGCACAGAGAGCTTCAGCTGCCCTCAGCCAAATGTTAACCCAGATGGTATATCCAAATTTCATAATTAACAGTTCACCCAGTCACCACAGGTGCTTTAGTGCAAAGCTCAGTTATTTATTTGTGGGGCCACAGCAGAAGAACAGCAACAAAAATAAAACAAACAAAAAAAACCTGTGGGTGGGGAAAGAAGGAGAGTGAGTAGGGTGATCCTCAAGTCGATTTTCCAACATGGGTAAGTTTGCTTAATTTGGTTGGTAAGTGTTCCTGAAGCTGCTTGATTTTACCTCTGTGAGCAGACAAGGTGACTGTTTTACCAGGAAGGTGTTGATAGCATTCAACAACTCCAGCAAGGCATATCTATAGGGGCACAGTGCCTGGCACCTGGTTCTCTCCTGTTTCCTTCACTGAATGAAACCCAAGCAAAGGAAGATGAGTGCCATTTTAACAGTCATTAATCATCATCTCTGCTGAAAAAACAAGTCAGAGTAAATCTTTGATGGACGGTGGATATGGGAGGGTAGTAAACAGAAGTTGCATCCTTAGCATAGCTCCCAGATCCAGGGTTGAGTTTGGCCTCTGAGACTGGGTTCCAGTTTAACTCCCTCCTCCCTGGAATATCCCCATCCTCAGAGACACACCGATGGTTTCTGTGTGAAAGGCTCTAAGCAAAATTTCAGAGATCATAGATTATCCTTTTTCCGCCCCCAACTCTTTTTCTTTCCAGTTCCCACGAGGGCAGGTTTAACTAGAGTTATTTGTTCCATCCTTGGAGTTCCGTGTTTAAAACATTCCCTTGCTTATAATGTAAGATGGTAGCATGAGTCTTAATGTTCTAATTCCTAAATGACATTGCCTTCAAATGCATGGTTTTAGGGTTGTCTTTATGCAATCTGTAGGTTTCTTAGTTACAGTAATGGACATGTTGCTTTTACATGTGTGTGTGGCAGGTGGAGGGTGGCCTACTGGATATAGAACCCATGGGTGCTCTACTACTGAGCTACATTCCTGATGATTTTTATTTTATTTTTTAAATTTTGAGACAGGGTCTCATTTAAGTTGCTCAGGATAGCCTTGAATTTGGAATCCTGCTGCCTCAGCCTCCAAGTTGCTGGGATTATCGGCATGTACTACCACTGCTGCCAAGGTGTTGTGCTATTGAGGGGAGATGACTGCACTTTTGATGTGTGGCAACATCTCAACAGTCTTTCTGTCTGTCAGCCATTGCCACATTGTTGTTGACTACTGTATATGGCAAACCCAAATGATCAGCTAAATGGGGCTTGAATTCTTTCTGAGAGAAAATAGAAATGTTACTTCTACAAGGCACATTGATTTAAAATGATTTCCCCCCCAAAACACCCAGCAGGCTGAGTTTACACTTGGATTAAAATTTTGTTCTACTAATATTCTTCAAATTTGCAGATTTCTATTTGTCCAAAATTTTTGACCCTTTGTGAGAGGTGATGTAATTTACTAACATATTGATTAAAAAGGCCCTGGAGGGGGATGAACCAAGACAGTTCAAATTCTGACTTTCTCCTTACTAGCTGTATGAACTTCAGGCAAGTAACTATCATCTCTGTGCCTGTTTTTTGATCTGTAGAAACAAAATAGTGTCAGTATAGTGTGATAATGATGAAATGAGTTAATATATAAAAAGCATTGAAAACAGTGCCTAGAAAACTAAGGAAGTTGCTACCATCATCCTCATCCTCATCATCATTATTGTCATCAGCAGCATCATATGAGAATATGTTCTAGTATATGCATTTATTTATTCATCCCTAAATTTATTTTTATGGGGAAACTTTTATAGGCAATGTACCATCTAGGCAATGAAGATGATTAAAATAAAAATCTCTCAAGATACTGCTGTCTGGTGAGAGGATAAAATATACAACATTGTGACAAAGGAAGCCGTGGCTGGGGGCCATAAAACTGGTGTAGGGGTTTTCTGTCTCTTGGGAGGAAGTAAACCATGAGCTGAGTCTCAGAGGTGAATAAGGCTGGGTGGGTACAGGAGTGTTGGCAGTATACACAAAGGCTTAGAGAAAAGGACAGCATGAAACTTGTTAGAGAACCCAGGGGTCAGTTTAACAGAAGATCAGGGTAAAGGATAAGGAGATGTCTAGCCATCAGTTTGGAGAGGTAAGCTAAGACCACACCAAAACAAGGCTCATATGCCATGGTAAAGATACTAGATTACAAAATGGAGCTCCTTTCTTCCATGGTCACAGCCCTTTGCAGAACTCGCATCCTGGCTAGTAGAAAGTGTGCTGGGTTTTAGGGGCATCTCTTGCTTTGAGCAATACTGCAGAACCATATGCAATGATTTTGCTACGCTCCTGATAACAATGGCATAATCAGTACCACTTTCAGACCCAAACCTCAGGACTCATCTTCCAGAGCCCATGTTTGAGGACCCCACTCCAGTTCTTTGGGCCTTAACCCACCCCAGAAGCAAGATATTTGAGAGACAAGGAGACATTCACATCAAGCCAGCCTCTCCCCATAGAAGACCACACTCTAGATACTCAGGAGCTAGTAATTCCTGGCCAAAACAGTAGAGCCTCCTCAAGGGTGACCTGTGACCTAGAGGAATCAGGCCTGAGGGTGGCCTGATGCCCTTATTTAGGAGTGCCGTGTGTGTGTGTGTGTGTGTGTGTGTGTGTGTGTGTGTGCAGGAATGTGCAGAGCTTCCATTTGTGGGAGGAATGGGAATGAGGAGAAAATAGATGTCAGTGCACTGGAACCTCTACTTGTACTTTTTTCTGAGCCCTGATGTGGGCCTGTGTAGGAGTGTTTTCTTCAAAAATTATTCTGGCTACTTTGTAGAGAATGGACTGGACAGAATACAACCTGGGAGAAGGGAAACCAGCATAGCTTATCCAGGTGAAAAGGATCAATATCTAAGCCAAGGCAAGAGTTTTGGGAAAGGAAAAAAATTAATAAAAGCTATGAATTTGATGCCTATGCAGAGGAGGTAAAATCCACAGCACTTTTTGGCCAGTTAAGATCATGGTGAGAGAGAAGAATGAATTAAAGATGATATTCAGGTTTGTGACTTGAGCTATTGGGTAGATGATTATGCCAGTCTCTGAGAAGAATAAGAAGGCAA
Organism: Callospermophilus lateralis; assembly: GCF_048772815.1. NCBI lineage: Eukaryota > Metazoa > Chordata > Mammalia > Rodentia > Sciuridae > Callospermophilus > Callospermophilus lateralis. The sequence goes on along the minus strand of NC_135310.1, from coordinate 104,628,367 downwards.
GACAATAAGTTTAGTTTTGCCCATGCTGAGTTTGTGGGGCTGTTAAACATTCAAATGCAAATGTTTGATTCACTTGGATATAAAAACAATAGTGACTAATGCATGTATAGTACTTGCTAAATGTCAAATCACTTTCCAATGACATCTCCATCTGTAAGCCAGCATTTCTCAATCTCAGCACTATAACATCCTTTACCATATAAGCCACTTCATTTTTCTGTGGCATTGCCCTGTGCACTATAGGATGTTTAGCAACCTCCTTGTTCTCTACCCACTAGATGCCAGTAGCACTCACCCAGTTGTTTAAACAAGGTATGACTTACAGACATAGCCAAATGCTCTGAGGGAGGTGGGTAAAATTTACCAAGGTGTGAGCTACTACAAAAAACTCATATCATTCCCACAAGTCTATTAAGTATGAATTACTGTTATTATTCTCATCATTGAGAGAAGGAAACAGACACAGAAGGTAATTAACTTGCTCAAGTCCACACAGAAAGCAAATAGCAGAACCAGCAGTATTTGGGGTCTAGAGACCCTCATCTATCCACTGCTTCATATACCTCTCAGAAATAAAATTGGAGCTGAAGAAATATTTTAAACTGGGGCAAGAGTTGTGGGCCATAGGCAAATATGGAAACTGGGAGGATGAAGACTTGAAGGAGGTTGAGCACATGTGCCACCTAGCAAGAGAAAGCCGAGGAGTGAAGTAGACAGAAGCCCTGAAGGGAGAGAATGTTTACAAGTAAGAAGGAGAAAGAGGAAAGGAAAGGCTGAAAAATGATTCTGAAGGCTTAGCAAGAAGGACATCTCAGTGATGTTGAGCTTCCTGGGCTTAAGTTTAGCAGGGGGCTAGAAGTGAAAGCCAGCTAGTGAGGTCTGAGCAATGGGCACCAGAGTGCAGGATAGAACATACTTTCATGATGCCTGACCTGAAGCAGGTTTGTGTGCTCTTGCAAAACTGTTCCCTTAACAGTGGGAGAGGATGGAGTGCTAAGGCCATCTGTCAGCTGCCCTGTCCTAGACGGAAGCAGTTCTTCAGTAGAAAGAATCAAGCAGTTTGTAAATGGTTATCCTTGCACTTGATAAGCAGATTCTTTCAGGAAGTCATTTCCCCCTTTTCTGAAGTGTGGTTTCTAATGAACCACATGCAAGCAGAGAAAGTGGGCCTCTCTCTCCAATGTCCTGCTGATTCCTTTCTGCTTTCTTCTAGCCTTGTTCCTGTCCTGGGAGGACTAGAGGATGCTTTGTTCTGAAGCATGCAAGGGTTTTACCTGCCTTGACGGACCCATTTGTTCAATAGAAATAAAAGGGCCCCGAGGAATAACTGCCCAAGGCCTAAGCACTTCCTGGTGGTGGCTTTCAAACTTGGCTGCTTATTTGTATCACCTGGGGAAAATTTTAAAAACAGAGATAAGAATCTGTGAGACCAAGAGGTATCTCACTTTGGGAAATAGAAATTAGTATGTCTGGAGCTCTGGGAGTCTGGTCTATTAAAAAAAAAAAAAGTGCCCTGGATGAATCTGAGAAACATTGGAATAAAACCTTCATCTCTAATAGAGATCCGGAAGTTTCTTCTATAAAGGGTCAGATAGTGAATATTTTAAGGCTGGCAGGTCATTCCATTTCTTCTGTAATTGCTTTACCAATACAGTGTGAAAATAGTCATAGATAATATGGAAATGGATGAGCAAGGCTGTGTTCTCATAAGGCACACTGAAATTTGGATTTCATGTGTCACAAAATATATTTTTCAATTTTTCCAAACCATTCAAACATGTAAAAACCATCATTAGCTTACAGGTCATACAAAAATAGGCAGTAGTTTGCATTTGGCCCACCAGTCCTACTTGGCCAACTCTTGATCTATAATGCTTGGGTACTTGCTGGCAAACATTGACTGGAACCTTAGAATATGAGTGTGGAATACTAGCTTCACCAGTTCTGTGATCTTGGGTAAGTTGAATAACTCCTTGAGGCCTCATCTGTAAAAGGAATAACTATAACTCATTTTTTCTGGGTTGTTGTGAAGATTGAATGAAATGTTATATGTAGGTTCCTAGCTCAGGTAACTGCAAGTGCTCAGTTATTATTGTCATTTATACGATTAGAAGGTACTGTGCACTGCAGAGATTGAACAAATGAATAAAGTTCATTCCTCAGTCTTAGAAGAACAGATACTAATCAGGAGCACAAGACAAGCACAGAAATAATCCTTCAGTGACAGAATGTCAGTTACATTGGAGCTAATATCACACACATATTATGTGTATAGACATCGATAAGGGTGTTGGAGATTCTCTTGGTACATCTTCTCATTTGGTGCTGGAGAAGTAGGTCTAAAATCTTGATTTGCATTCCTATGCTTCCTTGTCTTTCCTTTGGAAACCTTTGCAAGTCAATGGTGTATTGTAGAGTCTATGGGTATGAGAGATCCTCCCATAGACATAGAACAACTTGAGTGGATTCTGTACCTCTGAAGACCACAGTCCCATTTAATGGACCCAAACATTTTTTCTGTGAGCTGCCAAGGAAGTGAACACAGAGCCTGCCATTAGGATATACTTGTTTATACTTCTCAGATTTTCCCTGAATAACTGAAGAAAAGAAAGAGCAGGAAGCAACTTTAAATTAGCCAGATGATTTTCACCTTCTTTGGTGGAATATCTTTGAAAAATAAAGAGATGTATCTTCACATAAAACTAAAAAAAAATTAGAAAGCACAAAAGAAAAGGTAAAGAAAACTTTTATTCTTAATATTTAGCTACAATTATTATAAATATTTATGCATATACTCCATGTTTGTGGTGTGTGTGTGTGTATGTGTATGTATTTTAAAAGTCTTGGATTGCATTATTTATGTTTTAATAGAGCAGTATAATTATACGTAGTATTTGGGTTCCCTTTGACAAAATCATACATGCAAAGAATTTGATTTCAATCTCATTTTCTAGCCTTCCTCCCCTCCTCACTCCTCCTATTCTCCTTTCTCTACTAAACTTCCTTTCTTCTACACATACATAAAGGTGAAATTCCCTTTGGTACCTTTATATATGAATATAACATGATTTTGTTAAATTCATTTCATATTTATTCCTCTCCCCTCCTTTCTCTCTCCTTCTTTATCCTTCTTCTACTGTACTAATTTACCTTATATCTTTATGATATTTGACCCCTTCCCCAATTATCTTTCCCTTATTTTACTCAAGCTTCCACATATAAGAGGAAAAAATCGATCCTTGATTTTCTGAGTCTGGCTTACTTTACTTGGCATTATTTTCTCTATTTCTGTGCACTTATTGGCAAATGCCATTATTTCATTCTTCTTTATGGTGGAGTAAAACTCCATTGTATTCATATGCTACATTTTCTTAATCTACTCATCTCTTGATGGGCATTTGGGTTGATTTTATAACTTGGCTATTGTGAATTATATTACTATAACTATTGAAATGGCTGTATCACAATAGTTTGCTGATTTTTAGATCTATTGGATAAATACTGAGGAGTGAGATAGCTGGGTCACATGGTGGTTCCATTCTTAGCTTTTTTTTTTTTTTTTTTTTTAAGGAACCTTTATACTGCTTTCCAGAGTGATTGTACTAATTTACAATCCCACTAACATGCATTATATATTTTAAAATTTTTCTTCATCTTAAAAATATTACATGTATCATTCATCAAGTCACTAGCATTATTCAACAGCATCTCTGTAAAATTATTCTATATATAGTAGTGCATAAAGGGTATTTCAGTAGCCGTGTGCCACTCAGTGCTCCCTCTAAGAGCTGTGGGAAGTGCAGCTTTAGCTGACAGCCTCCAACTGCCACACTTGGGATCTGCCACTGCGTTCACACCTCATACCAAGGCCACAGAGTTCATACTGAGGTATGGAGCCAGGCCATTTCTGAATGCTGTTGGACCCCTCTAAAGACAACCCTTTGCTCTTGGTTTTCTCTTCAGCCCAGCTGGAACTTTCCCAGAGCTGCAATGCACTCTGAGGCTCCTCCTACCCCATCCTTTTCCTTCTCTCCTTTCTCATATGTTAAACCTCCATTGCAATATGAAGGTTCTTGCTTCCCCTAATCCCTCTCCCTTTTATCTTCCACAAGTACTTTCCCAAATCTACATAACTACTTAATATAAGTCTCCCTCCCACTCCTGCTCTTAGCCATGCAATACCCATCCTCAAAGGCAATTCCTGATATTATTTTCTTATGTATTATTCCAAAGTTCTTCATTCACATACAATTATTTAATATATTTCTCCTTTTTCTATTGAAATTTCTCTTTATTTATATTTTTCTTCATTTTCTCTTCTTGACAAGATTGGTAAAACATAAAAATTGCCCTGTTGCTTTTTTACGCAACGTATTTTGAACGTTGTTTTAACAGTACCTGTAGAATTATCTATTTTTTAGCTTTATAGTATTAAATTGTTTAGATGAATTCTAATTAATTTAAAAATTTCCATTACCAATTCTTTCCAACATGTTCTGTTTAAAGCAGTGTTGTAATGAATATTTGAATCTAAACATTTGAATTATAATGTGAGAATGTGTCTTTAGGAAGAAACCCCCAGAAATGGTATTGCTGGAAGAATTGGTATGAGTATTGTGATTTTGATAGCTATTGTCAAATTTCCCTCCATTCAATATGCACTAATTTCCATTTAAGGCCTGCCTGACAGGAGGTGCATCATTTACAATGGCAACATTGTTTCATATCATAAAAGTGCATAATTAAAATAGCATTAAACACTTTTACATTGGTTTATAATTCAATAAAATTCTTGATATTTATTTTAATGGCTCCATTTCCTAGAGACGTTTCATGAAAATTTTGTTGAGAGTCAAGAAATTTATTATCACTTTTGCAAACTTGAGAAGCTGGACATTCTATGACATAAGCAAGGAATGATGATGTTGATATTGGCCAATTAGAGCTGTAAAACATTGGAATCAATGAGGAAGATGTCAGAAGTAATTTACATCTTTAGGAAAAATGACACATAGATTAGGGTGAACACAGAGTGGGAGTCTACTTGCCCCTTCCATGATTTCTCAAATTCCTCTGCCCTTCACTTAAATTTCAGGTTTCTTAAGATAGAATAAAAAAGGAAATGAAATGGTTATTAAGATGAACATTTATTATAAGGTAAGATGTCATTTGAGAGTATTATATATCACTTACATTCATTTGTTCAACATATATTTACTGGGTACTAGTGTACTGACTTTCTGCTGAGATTCCTCCGGTATGGATAGGATTTTTGTTGCAAATAAAGAAGGTTAACCCTTAGGCCAAGGTACTTTTCTGTTTTAGTGTACTCATGTGTAAAACAATGATTAATAGAAATTTCCCAATAGAGTTGTTGTGAAAATTATATTAGTTAATAATATGAAAAACCTTCAAAAACTATATGACACATAATAAGTGCTCAATAAATATTAGCCATCATCATTATTATTGTACCTACTTGACTCTAATTTATTTAACTTATTACTTTTTAAGTTTGTGGCTATAGAATAATTTACTAAAATCAGAATAAAAATGAAAAAAACAGCTCTAGAAAAATAAGATATAAACATTTTCAAGAAATAAAGTAATAATAAGTAAAGACTGCACAAGGAATCAAATTTAAGTAAAAAAAAAAAGCAATAGTAGCTAAGGATATTATCTTGGAAACAAATCACCATGTTAACAAAATTCTTTTCAGCCAAAGCATATGCTATTTGATCCTTAAATCAGCTGTATGGGACTGTCATTTTCACTGATCAAACCTTAGACAAATTTCGAACCATGTAATATATGTCACAGACTCAATCTGTGCTCTTTTACTCCATTCCCTTCCCCATCTCTTCATTCAAGTCTGTTATAGGTGCTCAGCTATGACCTCTTCTTCAAACCATGTTGTGCCAAGTAAAGCAGTTTTCTCTAAAAATTAGACCAAAATTTTCTCTTTCTTTGTCTTCTTTTGGAGGAAATTAATCAGGTATATTAGTTCACGTTAGTCTTCTCTTGTGTCTATTTTTTAAATGAAATAGATGTTTAGGCTAAATCAGGTTCTGCTCATAGATGGAAAACACAAAATCCAAAGGTCTATATGTATAATACACCTATATGGCACCCCTCCTCTCTCCATCTGTAATCCAGTCAGTTATAACTCATTTAATATCTCTTGAATATATCCCTCTATCTTCAGCTGTACTACAATGATCTCAAAGTTCTCATCAACTTTTACTTGGGTAATTGCTTTCTCTGTCTCCTAAAATTAGAAAATCTGACCATGCCGAGCCCTCTTGAAAGCTGCTGATAGCTTCATTTAATGTGGCATAAGAGCATCTTCATGTTCATACACACTCTTACTTTTGTAGTTTTACCTATCCCCTTTTCTTAGTCTCTGCTTTAAGCTTTAAACTCCTGAAAGTTGCTCATTTTCCTCTGCATTTCTGTTTTGCAAATGTTTATCTGGATAAATATTGGCTTTTATTTTTATTTTGTCTATTTAATAAATAATCACTAATATTTTTGAGTTAGTTGCTGCAAGGCTTGGAACCAGATTTGTGATCTGCATCTCATTAAGACATAGATATGTGATAGTATGCATTTTATGTCACTTCTAGATCTGCTAGTTTTCCCCACCCTTTTCCTATTAGCTCTCCTTTGAAAAGCTTATTTTGCATTTTGAATACCTTTTGATGTTGTCTGTATCTTTGAAATTTCCTTAAATTCATCTGGGAGCAAAGTGGGTAGCAACAAACTACTAGTTAGCTCCAAACAAACAAGCAAACAAATAAATAAAACCTACTTCTACTTATTCTTCCAAACCTCACCTAAACATTCCCTCATTTGCCTTCTTGGACTATGCCCACCTTCCTCCTGGTTTAGCTGGCTGTCTAGCCTATGATCCCCTCTCACCTTGAGATAATGACTGTTTCTACTCCAGTCTCATTATATTGCAAATGTTTGTCTATTTCTCCACTAAATTGTACTTTTCTACATGGGGATGCTGCCCTGCATGTCCAGTTTCTAAGATACCGCACACCTTGAAGACTTGATACATTGTTCATCAAATAAGTGTATAAACAGTTGCACAAACCAAAGAATGCAGAACTTCTGATCAAGGTTACTCTAAGAATAAATTAGAGAATATGGCGACATTCCTAAACATTAATGTACCATTTTCAGATCACTTTCTTAGTAAATATGCAGGAACAATTTTTCTGTGCCCAATTATAGAGCTTAGATATATTTAAGACATCACTGTGTTTGGTGAGAAGAGTAACAAGAACACAAAAGGTGATTTTTTGAAGCTGTTAGTGTCACAATCTCCTCTTAGCAATGAACTAGCTTGTGCCTCCTTTGAGTCTTCATTGAAGAGTAGAGAAGCAGCATGTGGAAAAGGAAATGGGCTAGCCTAAGAAAACTCAGCACCCTGCCCCACTCCAGCACTAAGTTCTCTGTTGTTAGATTAAGTGATGAAGAGACTGACAATCAGTAAGGCTTGGTAGTGCAGGCCTGTAATTCCAGCAGCTCCAGAGCTTGAGGAAGGAGAATTGCAAGTTCAAAGCCAGCCTCAGTAACTTAGTGAGGCCCTAAGCATCTCGGGAAGATCCTCTCTCTAAATAAAATACAAAAAAAAAAAAAAAAAAAAAAAAGCTGGGGATGTGGCTCAGTGGTTAAGCACTTTAGGTTCAATCCCCTGCAGCCCCCCACCCCCTCAAAAAAGGCTGTCAATCTCTACTTCATTTTGTTGAAGTTCCCTGGATGGGCTATGAGTGAGTTGGCTCTTAGACATTGTCATGGGCTCCATTTAGCAAGTCTTATGTAATTCTGCTGGCCTTTTTCTCTGTAGAGCTTAGCAACAAGCCATTGGTCATGTTTTCTGATGATGAAGAGAATCTGAAAGAAAACTGGAAAAATATAAAGACACTTGGGAAATATTAATTACTGAAAAATTGAACATCTTTTTTTATTTGATTCATGTATTTGGAGCAAGAAAACCAATGTTATGAAAATTTCCCTTAAATTTCAAACAAAAAGGTATCTAGCATTTAAGTATACCTTTTGGGTCACATGTGATATATCTCAAGGTTTTTTTTTTTTTTTAACATTCTTTGGAAACTGATGTGCTTGGTATAAGTTAGATATGTCATCTTTTTTATGTCCAGCCATAGATTTATCACCAAGTTTTTGGGGTTAACGTCAGATTTGGTTTTTAGGTTAGTCATCCAAGGTGAATTTAATACTCACTTTATATCCCTCTTAGGTCTACTGAAATGAAAATTTATGTCTGTGCGAGGGGCTCTTTTTTCCTCTTTTCCTTCTAATATGTCATTTTTTTATTCATCCTAAGGACACATTTTAGGCTTATGCTTTCTCCAGGTTCATTTTCAGAATATATGTGTAAAGTCTTTGAAAAGGTTCTAGTGTTAATGCACTTTCACATCAGTTCTTGAAGCACATCTACTCCTGAAAACCACCGGCTTGGCACAGTACCTTGCTGTTGGTCATTTGCAGCCACAGGAAGTTCCTCAGGATAGAAGGAAACTATTTGTCCTATCTCTACCCAGGACCACAAAAGCTGGAGATGTGAAGGGCACTTCTTATGCTATGGTAAGTAGGGGAATTCATCTTACCCAAGTTGGTGTTTGTGGAGTGCTTGAGATGTTTAATTGAGAACAGGTTCCACAGCAGGTTTACTATATTACATCTCCGTATTGTTGCCCCATAATATCATATTGAAACTCTCCAAAGGTCTTATGTGAATGGATTACTTTCATTCATTAGTTCTCAGAAGTATTTGATAAGGGAACTCTTTTAAAAAAATGGATCTTGTGATTATTGACATCACTTTTACACACTGGTTTAATAACTAGGCTTTTTATAGCCATAGAAACTTTCCATAGAAAATGCTAATATCACATGTGCACAGCTGTGATTCCTTCAACATGCAGATAAAAATTTCTGCTTCTGTTAATTCTTACAGTGCTTTTTAAGTTCTATGTGCATCTTATTAGATACCCAAGATGTACCTAATCAAGCAATTTCAATTTTTCAGGGTGTTGTATTGTTTGTAGTTCAGGTACTCTTGGAGAGGAAATGGTCACTGCACTCAGGGCAAATTTCTGGAGAAGAGAACAGGCCTGGCATTGAGGGAGAAGCTCTAGACTAAATTGTACTGCCTGCTAAATAGAAGGTCCTCCAAAATGGTTTTTGAAATTGAATGAAAATTAATTATCCCCATCTAGAAAACCATATCCACAAGTTCTTCTCTTTGGGAAATCTTCTCTTCTGTGATTGTGTTGAGTTAAGAATATTTTTACAGATGTACTTACCCTTATCCCCAACCCAGGGGAGGGGTCTGCTTCCCTGTCTCATTCATATAAGGCTTCATTGTGACACTGGCTTTGGATGATTGGGAGTAGGGAGAAGTGACAATCTGCCAATTTTGAACTGAGGTCCTGGAAGCACTGGTCTTTCTGCTTGCCCTTTTGGAAAGTTTTTAAACTTCTATATTAATGCAACAGTTTCTAAGAATCTCCTACTCCTTCCACTTGGACTACTGAATAAGGCACAATATTTTCCCAGCCTCCCCACATTCTATAGGCTGAGACAGCCATTGCAGCCAACTGTAGACCTAACTGAGAAAATAAATACATAATTGTTTAGGCCATTTATTTTGGAGTTGGTTTGTTATGCAGTGGGAAGCAAGTAATAGTTGACTATTACACTTTTTAAGGCAAGAAGACTCCTACATATCTGGAGAGTAATATGCCTCTTTTAATGAGGTTACCTGAAAAACTAAATACAGAGTCCCAATTCATTTTGAGACTAAAGAGTTGTAAATATATAAAACTGGATGGAATCTTAGAGATAATTGAGTTCACAATTTTCATTTTATAAACAAGAAAAAACTAGTGTACAGGTGTACCCAAGCTTGTGTAGTTAATTCATTCTAGATAAAGGACTAAAGTTCAGAGCTCCTGAAGAAAGAGACCTCAAAGGCCCAAGTAGGTGAATGTATGGAAATTATGTGGAAATCGGCTTATTTTATAACATTCTTTGAAATATGCAGAAAGCAAGAAGCCCAATAAAAGCAACAATGGCAGGCTGTATTTTTTAAATATCCTTTGGGAGGAAACTGTACCATGCACCTAACATCATTCAAAGGCATAATTTTAGTGACTGCTGATATGCTGATTAGACACAGCCTATGTTTTGATCTCAGTCAGCCAGCAGAACATGTCTTTATTGAGTAAAGTTGAATATTTCTCTATATTTATGAGATGTCTGCATTTCTTCTAGAGCTGCTAGTTTATAAGGTCATCTTTAAAATTTGACCTTATTGGTTTAAAACATTCTTTAGATGTTTAATGACATTAAATTTGTTTTAATCCAATTTATCTTTTCATTGTGTTAGGAGTTATTAATTTTCATGTGGTTATGTCTGCTAATCTTTTAGCTAGAGATTCAATCCTTTGGCTTTCTGCTGGCAAAGGCCTTCTCAAGTGATCAGTAAATATTTATCTATTGAAGAAACACTTTCAAAAATTTTAGAAGAGTTTTATGAACAAATTGAAAAAAATAGTACAGTGATTTCCCATATACCCTATTGTTTCACCTATTGTTGACATCTTAATTAGTATGAAACCTTTGTCACAATTAATGAAACAGTATTGAAACATTATTAACTAAAAGCCTTACTTTATTCAGATTTCCATGTTTTTATCTAATTCTGTTCCAGTATCTCATCCAGAATACCTCATTACATTTGTCTTCTTGTCTCCATAGACAGTTATGGGTGTAACAGTATCTCAGACTTTCCTCGTTCTTGATAACTTTAATAATTCAGATACTTTGTACAATGTCTCTGAGGATTTGTCTAACTTCCTGTTCTAATTATTAGACTCAGGTAAGGGTTTGCAGAAGGAACAACAAAGGTGAATTTCTACTAATCATGTATCAAGGTTACCCATATCAATAAGGCTTGTCAATTTTAATATTGACCTTGAAAACCTGGGAAATGTAGTAAGGAAATATTCATCAGCTTCCTCACTTCAGGTACTCTCCTCTTCTCCCCTTCCTTTAGAAGGAAATCTCCATGAGCAGCTTATACTTAAATTGTGGGGAGTTTTGCTTCTGAGAGCAGGTAGTTACATAAATTATTCAGAATTGTCTTTAGGAGATTTGTCTCTTCTTCCACATTTACTTACTCACACATTGTTTCAATCTATGCAGACTCATTGGGGACTTATTTTATGCCTTTGGTTATAATCCAATACACTGCTATTTATTTTGTTACTCCAAGTATTCCAGTTGGGCCATTGAGGGCTCAGTTGGCTTCCGTGTCACTTTGACATTCTTTAATCATTTTGTTTTTTGAGCACTGCCTTGTTTTTGACACTACAAGAAACTCCAGGCTCATCTTGTATATTTCATTCTCAATTTCACCGTCAGTCATGTCTCCATGACTGCTTTCAGGGTAGGCTGGTGTTAGCAACCAAGACTCGAGTGATGAGTTTGCTTGTTGTGACTGGGGAATCATTGTTTATAGACTCTACAGCTGACCCAGCAAGGAAATATAAGTGTAATCCCCATAGATTCATGTATATATAATCCTCTGTCAGCATCTGTATTAAATTGTGAGGTTCTACTGATGTCACCTGGACCAATCTACAACCACATGATTCATTCTGGCCTTAGCCCTTTTCATATCTGAAAATCCTCACTCCTGTAGTGAGCAACCTGGCCCCTATAGCCTACCATTGACTTATTTGATCAAACCCAGCATGTGTGTGTGAAGTAGTTTCAGGTTTGTTACTCATAGCCAGTGGGAAACAACTTCCCCTAGCAGTGCCATGTAGAGCTGCCGCAGTCTGGCTGGGCACAATTCAGGAGCCACTTGTCAAAAGAAATGAACTTTATTTTTAGAACACACACACCACACCACACAGCTCTTCAGGAAAAACCCTCAGAGATCAACTGCCACCACCGGCTTCCCACAAGCCTCTCAACCTCCCCCACTCCTCCTGCTCTAGAGGCTGATTGGCTGGGTGGCATGGGCAGAGCCAAAAAAAGCCCCCAATGAGCAGCTCCATGGTCTGAAAGGGCGGGGAATCAGCCCAATGAGCATCACCGCAGAGGAGCCAATAAGTTTGCAGATAGAAGTTTGCTGGGGCCCTTATGAGCCAATTATCAGCTGGCAGCTGGAAGTTTGCTGGGGCCCCTTCGGCTGTGGCTCTCAACATAGAGCTCCATTTGTCTTTGGTTTGATAGTTCCAGTCACTTTAAGGCTATGTAAGTGAGTATCTCTTTTTCCACACAAGTACATTGATGTTAAATTAAACATCTGCAATATAACCAGATTTTTTTTTTTTTTTTTGTCTGTCATGCTCTCATTCTATTCTGGGCAGTCCCCCCAGCCCTAATTGATAATTTAAATTTGTGCATAGGAAAGTACTGCCTTATCATATATTTGCCACTACAGTAACAAATACAATAATTTTATTTCTTTAAAATAACCCTGTATTTTAACCCTCCCTCACCTCCAAACTCTGGTAGCCACTGGCATTGCCATCTCCACAGTATTCTTTTCAAGAATGTTCTAAGTGGCATAATACAACAGGTAATCATCTCAACTGGCTTCTTTCTCTTAGCAATATATTCTTAAGATATATTGATGCTATGATGACATATTATTCCTTTATTTTACCTGATTCTTGTATGATTTCAGTTTTTATATTTAACTCCTTAGTCAGTTTGGAATTTATGTTAGTATATGCACTGAGATGGAAATCTAATTTTCCCTCCAAAATCATTAATTTTGTGAATATCATTTATTGGAAAGATTTTTTTCTCTATTGATTTGAAATGTTTTTCCACAACAAAATTCATTCATATGTGATGATTTATTTCTTTGATTTATGAGTTTTATTATATAATTTTATGTTTAGTGGGAACCCTCTTTAATTATTCTTTTCAAAAATTCTTGACAATTTTCCCCATATTTTTATTTTGAATTAATTTTTAAATTTATTCTCTTACTTATAAAGACACTGTGCAATTTTGACTATAATTGAGCCAAGTTTTTGGAAGTATTAAACTTCAGGAAGTATTAAATATCCTTATAGTATTTTTGTCTTTCTTTGACAAAACATAATGCATCAAATTAATTTATTTGAATATTTATGGTCCAGTCTCCTTCATTTGAGACTTGTACATACATTATTGAGTATTTTTCTAAGTTTTAAATTTTGTTTCAGTATTTTGAATTTTCAATATTACCTATTAATTTTTCTAAAGTGTAATTTCTATTATATGTGAACACAACTGATATTTACATTCTAATTCTTAGTATGACCTTTTATTGGATATGTAAGTTACCCCTTCATAGATAATCATCTCATATGCAAATAATAATACATTGATTTCTTATTCTGGCTTTTATATCTCTTCCTGTTCTTACTTACAGCATTGGATGGAACTTTTAAATGAGTGGATCTAATTAACTTCTTGGTCTTTTTTCTCAACTTTAATGAAAATGCCTGTAGTGCTTTACGGAAACAACATATTTTAAAGATACCACAGAATCTTGCTATGTAAAGAGATTCTAAGAGCACACAATTCCATTTTGCAAGTGGAATGATTATTGTAAAACAAATCACAACCTATTAAGTAGACTCGCTAAGTTTAATTTAGGAGAAGTCCACTGGTATCTCTCTTGTCTTTTACCCATTCTATTAACATATTACTAGTGCGTCCTCTTATTACTAGTAATGAGAGCACTGAGGTTAAACGTATTTGAAAAGAAGGATCCAAAGGAACACAGCAGTTTAACTTCCCAGTCACATTTGTAACTATAATCCAGCAGTCGCGTTTCAATACATTTTGGCAGAAGTCTGTTTGGCTAGCCACACTGACACAAATACCATTTTGGCTAGGCATGAGTTGGAATTTAAAGGTTTGCTAATTTTCTTAAGTTTAATCATCAACAGGTAATTCTGATTCTGAACAAACTGTGGCTCATTGGCTGTTTTTTAAAAGAATATTTTATTGGAAGGTGGTATCTATCATCAAACCATGTTTTCTTTGATTACAAATGCAGAGATGCATTGTTGCAACATAGATCATATACCTTCAAAGTCTAAAATATTTACTATTTGAACCTATTATAGAAAAAGTTTGCTGATACTTGCTTTAGAAGGACTTTAAATGAACAGAAAAATATGAAAACAGCAGCCAAAGATTTTGAATTTGGCTTTTTATTTTCTTATGTTGGCAATGATTTTCTTGTTGCTTTGTTTGTGTCCTTATTTTTGCTAGCATAAATGATCTGCTTTCTGGTCAGGGCTGATAAATACTTCTTGGTATCCATTCTGATTGGCTAAATATTTGTTACTATTGAAAATTGCCTATACCATACCAGTAATAATATATTTATATCATGATAAATATTTTTACTATTGTAAGATTGTTAATCATTTATTGAAGAATACAATTTTCATTCTCAAGTGTTAAATAATACTCCTAGCTACTGCATCAATTCAGCATGACATTTCTAAACATTGAGATGTGAAGCCAGTTTCAGAATACCTCTTCTATCAACCAGAGGAGATGTCAATCTATATTTTAAAAGCTGAAACTTGTTCTTAATACATTAATCAATATCCAGTAAGTGTCCAATATCACCCAGGTCATTGATAAGGAGATATACAAGAGTTTTATAAACTCTTTGAGTAGAAGCTTCTGGTCCAGTGGTCTGGACAAAAGAAAAAAAAACAAAACACAGAACTTCAGTATTTGGAGCAAGTTAAATACAAGAACATCATCTTCTCCTCCCACCCCCCCCCCTTTTCCAAACTTGGCATTTCCTTTTTATTAGGGAATTTTTGCTCTTTTCTAGTGCAGAGTCCCAGCAGTTAAAGTTACCTTGCCTTTGCAGTTGTTTACATCAAGGATGGCTGAGAAGACTGCCCAGGTTCAACGAGTAACAAATCATTACTGACTGTACAATGTAATTAAAAAAAAAAAACACAGGCATTGATTAGCAATGAGCTAAACCTGAGACCAAAAAGTGAGAGACCTAGAATAGCTGGCAGAACTTCTCATTGGATCTGTCTGAAATGGAAGATGTTTGCCCCTGCAGGCATGGCGCGACGCCCATTGTGCATTTCCATTAGAGACCCGCACTGAATCTGAACATGCCATTGATGTTGGCCTATTTATGAAAGGCTGTTGAAAGAGATTTCAGAGCTAATTGAAAAGAGATGTTTCTGAACTGCAGTCACTTCAAACAACATGGCTCCAAAATCTGTTCCAATCGTTTGGAAATTGGTGTGTTTCTATAATTTGCACATAAAATTAAATGAATGATTTGAAATGAAAACTTCATCCTCATTTGGTAAGACTTTGTTCTTTAAAAACATTATTAATTGGACAGCTGAGTTTACTTAAACAGTTCCTGCACACATCTATCTGTGTTTCCATTATGTCGTCAATGCCTATTTTGGGGGATGTCAACTGCAGTTGCCCAGATCTACCTTGTCTAGAGACAAAGCACATAATTTGAACAGGATACTGTTAACTAGTATTCAGTTAAACTTTGTATCTTCTAGGAAATAATATTTTTTTAAATGCCTACTTTGCAAAAGAAAAAAGTAACAATAACCAAACAACAACTATACATTCTTCCACAAGATTTTTCTGAAGGTAGAACTTCATAAAAACAAAACAAAATTTGAGGGCAAGCTGAACCTCAACAATACTGAAAATTGAGTGAATTTATGAGAACAGAATGCAAATATTATTATTAAAAAATGTTATCCTCCAGGCAGTTTTCAATCAAGATGTGAAAGCATTAATAAACATTGATTTCTCCCCTAACACTTGTACTTATTATGGGACCTGATTTTTGTCTTTTCTTAAAGCAGAAATGGAGGTCTGATAACTGAAGCTGGCATGGCCAAGTTTACAAGTTAGCCATTGCCTATGGGGGCAGGAAAGCAAGGTAGCTGTTCCTCAAAGCAAGGGGAGAATCGGGTTCATTGTTATTATCTCAATTATCATAATTACTCGGTCCTTAATGTTTTAACAACATGTTATTATTTTTTTTTCTAAACTAGAAAGACTGGTGCCAAGTAACTTACCTGGTTAAGTATGTAGTTGGTGCTGAACCAGAAATAAGTCACATTTATCACCAAGCTCTTATTCTAATATGGTTAAAGCAAACAATTAGGTTTTAAAAGTTGAACCACTGAGGAATAGTGAGTCCTAGTTTCCATGGCTGATTGAGAAGGATGTTTAGGTCTCAGCTGTCATAATATCAATTAGGTTTCACCACAGCTAAAACAATTTAATTGTTTCATTGAAGTAATGGGATTAAGATTGGTAGGTACAATTACCTCAGCTATGTTTCTGGCTGTTATTTTAGTTTAGGACAAATTTACTTGCCTGATGACTGGTTTGTCAACAAAAATGACCTCCAATTATTCCTCATGCTAATTTGAGCACTTAGTAGCCACTGTATAATTATATATCCTTGTCTGCTTCTACAGGACCAGAGTGACTTTGAGAGGTCTTGGGACATTGAAAAAAACTGGGACAGACAGCTGGGATGTGGGAGAAATAAGGTAGTCCTGAAAATCACTTGCTTTAGAGGTTTAAAGTTAGCTCTGGGAAAAAACTCAAATGACCTAATGGTTCTTCATCCTCCAGCAGACATGGGGTGACTCACCTTTAACTTTACTTCCAATAGATGATCATGAACCACAATAGTAGAGTGGGAGCACCTCAGGCCCTACCTACAACCATCTTGGTCATCATCCCTATCTCTGTGGAAGTGTGTGACAAATGCACTTCCTGCATTTTGCTGAATTAAAGCTGACTACCTTCAGGTGACTCCAAACTTCCTTTGAAGTTTGGTCTGAAGTGGATTTCCTATGTTCTAGAACCCCCCATAGCTTTAAGAGAGTTGAGGGCTGCTGGGGATTTAGCTCATTTTTGCATGTATAAGGGCCTTACTTCAATCCCCAGCACCACCACCACCAAAAAAAAAAAAAAAAAAAAAAAGGAGAGGTGAGATGCACAGATACATCTACAGTGGTAAATAGTGAAATGATTAGAAACAAATATGACCTGATTTGAAGGGCATCAAGTAGAGTACTGGCCATGTGGGACTTCACATACAGAATTGTTCAGTTAGAAATAGACAAAAAAGCAAATGCACAAAACATTTCAATAGCTGTTTCAACCAGAATAAGTTTCTTCAAAATAACAACTACTCTTGGCCACTTTACTGAAATGAAGTGAACTTAGGTGCTACCTGGAGTAGAATTCAGTTACCAGGTGGTTTAACCAGCTCACAAGCATCACGTTTCACTGCAGCTACAGATTAAGCTATAAGCTTATGCTATGGGTAGCAGCTGGACTAAGCTTTGCCAGGTGAACAGCTACGTGACAGTGACACCATTCATGTCAGGTGCTCCCAGCACAGTTTTCAAGGGGCAGGCTCTGTCAGTCAGCCATGAAGAGCCTGTTTGTCTCATATGTATTGCAATGGCTCTGCAGTAAGGATGTCAAACGGCAGTTAGCTGACAAATGTAGGAAGGTTGATAGCATCAAGAGTGGGCTGAATCTTGCTCTGCATTTTGTCTGAAGTCTGGGTGGGTATGCATTATATTTCTTGAGAGAAGACAGCATCAAAGCCAGTGTTTCTGGGCTCTCTGATTTTTCTACTGCTATCTTATTACAAAACTACAACTACCTAATAGAGTCTCAGGAGGTTGGTATTTGAATCAAAATATACTTCATATGGGCTCTCCCATTATATAAGTACCCCAGTCTTTTTACTCTGGACCTGAAAGTTTTAGCAATAGAGAACAGAAAAATTACCTTTGGTTAATTATTGGAAAAGAGAAGAGATGGAAGGAAAATGTTATTTGCTGAATGCCTATTTCCTGCCAAACTGAGATGTCCGTTTAATGGGTAAGCAAAGACAGAAGCTGGGTTTTTGTTTCCCAGTGGAAATTCACAGTCTTTATCTATCAAAGTTCCGGGTAGCCATTCAGACAGGAAATGAAAACAAAAATTGAATACTACATTTGGCATATATATTATTATATGACAGGAAGAGAACATTTATTGAGGAGCTGATCGCATTTTAGATGTTGTAGGGAACACTGTGGATGTAACAAAATTAATTGTTTCTGTGCAGATAAATCTTCCTAGAACACTGAAGTTATCAAATCTCCATCTTTTCAAAGCCCTTTACCTATATTGCTTCTTATCAGGGGGGAAAAGCTCCACAGATAATAGTTCCCTAAGAGTAAATATCTCATCTTATTTTCCCTTTTCATCTCACAGATTTAAAAAAAAATGCAATATGAAAAGATAATTCTTCTCAACTGTCAGAACCCATTAGAATTTCTATAGCCTGGTGCTCTTTAAGGTAAACATGCCACATACATTTACTGCAATAAACTCATCCTATTTACATTTTGATTGTTGAACACTGTACAAATTGCACATAATTGCCTTCTCTATGGCTACACTTCTGCTATTTGAAACTTTTGAAAATCTTGCTCATCTGGAATTCAGTAACAGATTAATTTTCCCATCAAATAAGGGGACAGGAAATTGTCTTTTGCAGTTGTATCCTGTGAGGACACTACTAATTAGAACCCATTTCCTGCTCTCTGACCACTCTCTAGCAACACCCCCTGGAGGTCCATGATATGCCACATGACAGCATTTGAGCTAAAGCCTTTGGTGGTTCGGTAGGACTTGTCTATATGCTGTGTTTGGAGATAATACGAATACAAATTATTTCCAGATCCATGTTGTTGAGTAGAGCATGGTTTCTTAACCTTAACACTATCAATACTTTGAGGCAAAAACCTTTTTTTCTGTGGTGCTTGCCTTGCATTGTAAGATGTTTAGCAATGGCCCTCCACCTATTAGATGCCAGTAGCAACCCCCCAAGTTTTGAAAACCAAATGTGTCTCCAGACATTGCTGAAAATACCCTGGGGACCAAAATTATTCTTGTGTAAGAACCACTGCTGTAGAGAAATTGGAATCATATTAAGTATCTAAATGAGGGCTAGCTCACTGGCAATATTAAGACATAATAATCTGGGTGAATTTCTTCCCTGTCTTTACACAAATGCCAGAAAAAAAAATGGTTCAGTTGTAAGCTCATTTCCAAAACTTCTCTCTGGTGTGGGTGGAATCAGAACAGAGGCTGAGTGCTCTGACCCAGTTGTCCTGCTTATAGAGAATGATAGTTCTAGCTTTATTCAGCAGTGTTCAGAGCCTAGGTCCAATTTTCCTTCTAAAACGTGTCATTGTTGGCCTAAAGACAGAAGATGGACTTTTCAGAGATGGCAGTAAAGTCTATATTTGGGTTGCTAAGAATTAGAATCATGAGGACTCAATCCTCATAACCTAAACTGCTTCCAAAGGTGCTACCTCCTAGCACCATCACCTTGGAGGGTTAAGATTTCAACATATGAATTTTGGAGGGAAACAAACATTAAGACTATAGTAGCTCATTTTCAAGTGTAATGGGCCACAGTAAAAATATGATGTCGGTGTCTAGTTAGGAGATAAGTGACAATTAGTCTCAAAACTCCATTTGTAAGTTTCTTTCATCATTTAGTTCAATATATATGTGTGTGTACACACACACACATACACACACACACACTTGACAAAATAATTTTAACAGCAATGTTGCTTATTTATATTTCTGTCTCCCACTTATGGAGGTCAGTTTCTTAATGGCAAGAACCATATCTATTTTGTGTCTTCTCTGTATCTAGTACAGTGGTTAAAACATACTGGACTAATGCCATTAGATTGTACATTCCATGAGAAAATAACTATATTTAGTTTTCTTCACTACCATTTTTGTAGAACCTACCATGTGCCTGGCACATAATAAGCATTCAGTATAGATTTAAGGAACAAATGATTGGGAACAACAGTGGAAAAGTAGTTAAATTCTGGGTGTATAGATGAATTTGGATTCCATGGTTCAAACAAATCCAAATTAACTCAGTTTAATTTGTTTTAGTAGGGATGGGGGAGTACTTTGTCTGCTTTTTTATTTGCTTTATTTATGGGCAACTCAAAAGAAATATGTGGGAAATTCAATTAAATGCTCACAAATGCGGTTGACATATTCTCAAGAATAAGCACTGAGGTGACCATAGCTTTTTTCTAATGCACTGAGTTTCCTATGTCTAATTCAGCAAAAGGAATGAATATTCTATTTTATTTGAATCTCTTTCCACCTACCTTTTTCTTTTAAAGGTGGTTTAACTCAGTGTCTGGAAGTCCAATTCTGTAGTCAGAGTACCCTGAGTTCACATTTTGACTGCACTATTAAATGTTTAAACTTTCAATAATGCTTAACTTTAAGTTTTTTTATCTAATAGATATACAAATTTAAGAATAATAACTACCTCTTAAAATATTATGAATATTTAATAAGTAAAAATTAATGAATTTCCTTAAAACTTTTAATGGGAATACCATGTTAGTTCTCTATTTCAGATCAGGATATATAGATGGAGAAAATATATATCCTAGTTATACACACACACATACACACACACACACAATTTCTTAAGTCACATAATTAATTTTCATATTTTCCCAACTTTAAACACAATTAAATAAATGATAAAAAGTCAAACTCCACTTGATAGCAAGTCTTAGAGAAGGAACATCCAAATTGGCAACTTCCAAAGGCAGGAAAATATTGTGCCATTACAGAGACAGAGTTGGCCTGTGGCTTTAGCAAAAATGAGATGCTAATGAAGAATGCAAAGGGAACAGCTTTAGGGGAAACAAAGGTATAATGCAGCAGAAATTGCAGACTTGGGGGCTTCCATTTTGTAAATATTTGGATTGGTGGAAATTTGTTAATTGAGGCAATTGATTTTCACCTGAAAATGGTAGCAATATCTAATTCATTAAAGCCTGAAATAACATCCTTTGGGCCAAATGGGGTCATTCCATTCTTAACCTCTTAGTGATATATTAACAGTAGGAAAGCATTTGGACGCATATCTTAAAAAGTGCCCTATTAACAGGAAAATGTGCTGGAAAAAAATATTCTAAATCTGCACCCGCACTTGGACAGAGAGGGGGGAAAAGCCTCCATGGCCTGCAGCCCCTGTCCTGCTCCACAGCAGTATTTTAAGGTCTGTGTTTAATATTGCCAAGCCTACTTGAGTGATAAATGTAACTGTATAAAAATTACTTATTACAAGCTGTCATGTTGCCTCACTCACATCGGCTGGGCTAGAGGCATTGTACATAAAACTTGAATCTCTACCTTGACAGCGTCAGCCGCACTGGCTTTAAAGTGAAATGCTTTCAGTCATGAATACAAAACATAATTTACCTTTTCATAATACTTCAGTTTGAAACAAGTTGGAAGGCTCGTGTTACCGTCAGACCTGAACCCGAGCAGAGTGGAGGACCAGCAAATTCCAAGCTGTCACCTGAAATGAACTGCTGCTTCTCTGCCGTCCTTTGAAGCAAACTTAAGCTGTTCAATTGTGGGGCCTCTAATTTTTAAAGTTGTATTTATGTGTAATTCCTCTTTGCAACTTTTCGGGGACAACATGATGTCAAGGTGGATTAGCTCATTTTCTAAATTGGTATTTGTATTGGAATTCCTGACAGAATGGAGTTTTCTCCTATTGAAGCTCTAGGGATCCTGCTAGTTGGGGTTTGTTCAAAAGGTCAGGAAGTATTTGCTGATACACATGTATTTTTTTTTTTTTTAAAAAGAAATACTTAACCCATTTGCAAACAGAGTCTGGTCTGCCATGCATTTCTAAAACCGGCAAAACTTTTCAAATCAATGACTGAGCCAGCAAGTGGGCCATCCGCACTTAGGGAAGCAGAGTTCTGAACCTCTACTTAATCGTGCCACTGACTACAACCTGCGATGTCAGCTAGATGGAAATCGAATGTGAAGGTTCCAAGGAGCTTCTCCACAGCCCAGCTGATTCATTGTGACTGTTTTTATGGTTGGTCATGATGCATACAGTATGTGAGGATCCATCAGTGGGGGTGTCTGCCCACCAGCTTCCATGCCACATCAGCAGATGTGGCCCCCACCAGAATGCAAAGGAAATGGAGCTGCAGATGCCTCCTGTTAGCCCAATTCCTTTTGACAATGTTCACATTCAGTTAGGGCCCAAAGTGCTTGTACCTGTCAGTTGGGATAAGTGATGAAGAAAATGGTCCCCCTGTGGAAAGTGAAACAGAATGGCCAAAGGAAAGACTTTTCTTTACTGATCCTTCATGCTCTACTCCCAAGCAGTTACCCTTCTGAAAGAACTCCTGCATTTATGACTTCTCCTTCACTTTGCCAGATACGGCTGTTAAAGAGACAGCTGACCTGCAGGACTGTTCAACAACAGTTCAACATTGTAGGATGTTCTCTTTTGGAAATGTTGGGGCAAGAGAAATGGATTCTAAAGGAAAATGCTAGTAAGGCAGGGGAAAATATTGCTGCTGAGACAAAGATGACTCCATAGGATAGACTGGATTTGGATTTCATAGTTTCTTGATTTGTGTCTTCATAAAATACCTTTCCCTTAGGAGTTTAAAGCATCATACAAACAACACTTTCCATCTTTACAAAAGCCTCATCAGTAAGTGTAATGATTTTTTTTTTTTTTACTAGCAGTTTTTAGATTCCCCCAAATGCAACTCCATCTTCTCCTTTTCCCAGACACACTATTTTCTTTTCCTGCAGAGATACTTGGCTCAGGCAAACATTCTCCATTTCTGACCTCATAGCTTCCCAGTGACATCTAGTCTGCCAGTTCTCCTCCTCTTCTTTCTTCAGTGCTGCTGCCTTCCCTGATGGATGGAAACAAATTTTTCATCATATCAAGATATGTAAGGCATATAGAATAATCCCATACTAAAAAGGTAGTCGCTTCCCTCTAGGGTTGTTTCTTGTTCTATACACTTTGTCAGTTATAGCACCATTGCAATGGACACCTGAACCGAAACATTATGTCATGACATGCCACATCATATCTCATCACATTCCCATTTCAGTAGATATTTATCTCTTGATATAAATTTCTCCAGTGGACTTCTTCTGTTAGTTATTACTTTTATGCACAGTGATAATTTTCTCGAACAGTTCTTGAGCATTTCTTCTAAATGTGTAGGACTTTTACATAGGACCCATTTGAACTTATCAGCATTTAGACTAGTGCTGGGTCTAGACAATTTTTTTTTTGTGAGGGTTCTTGGTTGGACCAAAGTGGATATGAGTGTGTACTACAATAGTGATACTTATTTTCATATATTGATTCAGTTTTAATATGCCTAAAGGTCAAATAGATTTTTATTGGAAATTGGAATAAAATCCTAGTATGAACTAGTTGTATTAGATCTGTGGTTTTCAGATCTGTATCTTTTGTTTTATTGAACCCATGTGAAAGCACATTTATTCAGTTGCACACTCACAAGTGTAAGCACATTTATTCAATTGCACACTTACAATTGTTCTTCTATTAATTTCTTCTAAATTTGCAATAACATTGCAGTTTGTAGGGCATTATTTCAGAGTGGTTTCTAATTGCCCCTTTTGATACATACCTCTAAACCAGATAAAGCTACTTATTTCATATACAAATTAATTTTTAAATAATTGGCATCTATATTGGTTTATTAATGCATAATAGTATAAAGGTCTATGGAATGAAAATAGGATCAGCTGGTGTACAGGGAACATCTGTTTATTAAATAAAAATAAATCCAGAATCTACTCTGGATTTAGTGTATATCTTACTAGGACCAAGAAGGAGGGAAAATCATGGAAACTGGTGGTAAGATAAGCATATATTATTTACTGCCAAATTGTAAAAAAAAAAAAAAAAGGTATTTTAGAATTTTAGGGAAGTGAGAAATTGAGAGAAGTTATGATGTGTGTACAATTTGGAAAAGCAGAGAGGAAGAAAGAAGGAATAGTGGTAGACAAAGTACTCACTGTTGAGACCAAACACAGTATATTTTCAAGACTCTGAGGAGACCAGCTTGATTGGATAGGAAACTTGGGCCAGTCAAAATGTAGGCTACAGCTGTTCAATTGGATTTTGAGGATATATGACTGCAGAAGAATGGCTCAGTCAGCTTTTCATCACTATTAAAAAATACCTGAGATAATAAATTAATAAATAGAGAAGTTTGCTTTGTTTCTTTCTCTCACCATTTTGAAGATCCAGTTCATGATGGGTTGGCACCATTGCTTTGAACCTGTGATGAGACAACACATTGTGGTAAGAGCAAGTATCAGAACAAAACTGCTTATCTTGCCAGCCAGGAAGCCAAGAAGAAAAAGAGACTAGGATCCTCTCTTCCCCTTTGAGAGCACGCTGCAAATTACCGAAGAACCTCATGTTGGGCCCTACCTCTCAAAAGTCCTATCACCTTCCAATAGCAACAGCTTGAGAACCAAGTCTTTTGGGAGACATTCCAAGTCCAAACTATAACAAGGGGAATCTAGAAATACTGGATTAATCCTGGAAACTATAGTGAATTAAAGAACCACTTGCTCTGATGAAAGCTTGTGTGTGTGTGCATGTGTGTGTGTGGGGTTGTGTGTGCAGGGAAAGAGAATATTTGTGGATTGTCAATATGTGCTAAGTATGGTTCTAAGTGTTTTAAATATATTATCTCCTCATTAATCTCATAATGATGAGGATGAAATGAGCATAATTATTTCAAGTGGATATAATTATTCCAGGTTTTTTTTTTTAAATGAATGCTGAGACTGAAAGAAAATCTATTCCTTTTCTAAAGCCACTCAGCAAATAAATTATAGAACCAGAAGCTGAAGCTTGATTACTTATCACCAGTGCCCAAGGACTTTGGGGCAATCTTATAGAGAGGATGTGGGACTCATTGTTTAAATATCATGACTCTTTAATTTGTACAACATGCTGGCTAGAACATACCAAGCACATATTTGATTTAGCATGTAACCAAGTATAGGCCTCTTAAAGATCTGTTTCCAGTTTTAGTGTAGCTAAGCCTGGTTAAAATGATAGGTTAGGAAAGGAGCATAGTTCCTTAAGGGGTTCTAAATAGTGTTTCCTTTGGACTTTCATTTATTGACTTTACATACATTTGAAATTTTTTGTTTAGCATTTCATTATTACTTCTTAGTGATTCTGAGACATTCAGAATTGACAGCATGATAATCAAGTATAATGCAATATACAACTTTGTATCATAGTGGGGCACCATCATAGTGAAGAATATGCCTGGTAGACTCCCTTTAGAAGCAAGTAATTGATCAATGGCTTCCTAGCTTCATTTTAAATCCCAGCACCATGTTTGCCCTGAGGCCACACTTCCCACTGCCAGAGACTGAGTGTTGCAGGTCACTAAACCTGAGAAAGACACTGGGATGTCTTTGACAAAGGACTGTGCCTGTAGGACTTGCCTAGGGCTTTTCCCTACCTTTCTGAGGCTGTTCATCCACTCAGCCATCTCTCCTTTCCTCTGACCTTTTCCCAGTCTCTGGCCATTTCCTTTCACTCAGGCATTTCCTTCAGTAAAATCCTTACCTCTTTAATCTCATTTGGGAATTTGCTTCTCAGGACCTAAGCCAGAGATATATTAATAAGGAACTAGACTAACAGAGACAAAAATACAACTATTCATTTTTTCAGCAATCTAAAATGTGGGTAAATCAAATAAAAGTAAGGTCTACATATAAAGTAATAAATGAATTATAACTTAGTTCATATGTGGAGATGTTAAAGGATATGTAGGGGCCACATTTTAGGTTATTTTCTTGATTTTCACACGATTGCTTATTTTTATTATATTTTATTCTAATTTGTTATATATGATAGCAGAATGCATCACAGTTCATGTTATACATATAGAGCATAATTTCTCATATTTCTGGTTGTACACAAAATAGAGCCACACCATTTGTGTCTTCATACACGTACTTAATGATTACTTAAAAAAAATAATGTGAAACTAAAACAAATTTAAAAAACAATGTCTATGATCTCATAACCATAAAAGCTACTTTGATTTTTGCATATAATTTCTTAGTATCGGATCCATATATGTGTATTTAATTATTGCAATTAATATATGCATGTCATTACATTCTTTAGTTTTTTGCTTTAATAAACATTTTCCATGTGTTCACATAGTTTATCTTTCCAATGATTGCATAATATCATAATACTTCCAAATTTGCCATATTATTTTCCTATTATAAACTTCTATATTGCTTCCTTTTTATTTTTGACTATCATAAATATTCTGCTATGATCACCCTTAAAATATTTTGGTTATGTTGCAACTTTTTTGGAGTATAAATTCCCCAGAGAAGTTTTATAGGAACAAGGGGGATGAAGTTTTTGTCACTTGCTATGGATCTAGTACTTTTCCAAAAAGGTGGCACTATGCCATCAAAAGAAAATAAGAGTTCCAAGTTCAGTTTCATCTCACCGCACTGAACAATGGGCATTATGAGCTGTTTTTCATCTGTCCTTTTTTAAACAAAACTGTAAGCTTTCTTTAAGTTATATTTATTTAATTATTAATGAAGATAAATATATTCAAAGAACATATTTTATAAAGTAAAAGGAAAAATTATCTTTAATTAAAATAAAGCATTTAGAGTAAATTTGGATATTGATATATAAATTCGGGTGTTATCTGAACAGGAATATGCATTTTTTCTTTTGTGATTTTTAAAAGAGTTTCTTCTTTTCAGTTCCAAATAGTTATTTCTTTTCAGTTCCATAACACTAAGACAAAACAACAGTCACATTCTATACTAGCAGCTAGAACACATGAACATTGTAGATAACTTTATTTAACATCATTTATTTATCATCTCTTTACCTTAGGAAAATAATAACTGAAGTCAGAAAACCAGTTGGAGGTTATATGACAGTTTCTTATCATCCCTCCTGCAAGTTCATGATACCAGGACCTAATAGGAACATGTCAGCAGGGAACCTCCTTGAGGGCAGGCCCTTCAGAGCACTGGAAGGCAATTCTTAATTTCTTTCTTTCTTTCTTTCCTTCTTTCTTTCTTTCTTTCTTTCTTTTGTGGGGAGAAAGCACTGGAGGCAAACTAAGAAAGAGACAATATTGGATTATTCTTTTTAAAAAGTTTACCAGGGACCTTCCTAAGATTTCTTTCTAAACAATAGTAGTACCATTGCTTGCTGGCACTGCTTCTAAAACAAGTTTTCCCAAACTACCCATTGTGTTAATGAAGCCACTGGAATATGAGATATCTTCCTAAAGTGGTAAAATCACTGAAATTCTTCTTGTGACAGAATTTATAATTCATTATTGTAGCTTCTGGAAGAAATTTACATATTCTTTTATTATTTCATGCTGCCTCATTATACATAGATAGTTCAATTATTGCATGCCTAGCTCTCCTTATTAGAATAAAAGCTCTTAGCAGCAATGTTTTGGTTATTATTTTTCATATGAAACTTCTAATAAACGTTCAGAGGATTCATCCTATAAGGTGGGAGAAGCATTTTTATATGCTTTATATCATTTAATCCTGTAACAACTACATAAAATAGGTACTATTATTACCTCCATTGTATTGATGAGGAAATTGAGGCTTGGGGAGGTTCAGTAACTTGCCCAGGGATGAACACAGGTATTCAGTGCAAATCTGGAAATCAAATCAGATCTGTCAGACTCCAGAGCTTGAATTCTTTATGAAATTTATGAAAACAGACTGGATTACAACAGAATATAATGTGGGTTTTGTTGTTGTTGTTGTTGTTGCTGTTTTTAAAATTTCAAGTCCAAGGGAAAAACTTTGACCCATGTGTTTGAGATTTCTCAAATGTCCGAATTATCAGGGTTTATAGAGAATGAAATATTCTGTTTCTACCACCATACTGAAATTTACTTATATATGGGTGCCAATTCTAGAAGTTGATTTTTAAATTTCATCTTACTAGGGGAGGGTAATATTTTAGAAACATCATGACTTTAGAATCATTCTAACCTGGTATTAATATTCTCATTATCAGTTATTGTTTCCATTGCCAGTTCTATCAATGAATCATCCCATAATTCTATAGCTGGTCATCAGTAAATATTTGTTGAATAAATAAAATAATGGATGTACATTGCAGCTGATATACAGATAAAGGTGCTCAAATTAAGCTAGGTTTCATCCACATAAACTTTATTTTTGCTTTCACCACTGTTCAGAATTATGTCCTTGAAACTCTTTTCTTGCCTGTTGGGGCCATATATTTCTATCAGAACTACAATGTTTTCCTAAATGCTGGTGTTCTCATAGAAGGGATCTTTAACTCTCATTTTTTCTCACCCTAATTTGCAGTCCTGAACTGGACTAGTTTACTAATTAAATGTGAAGAGTGAAGATGGAAAATCAAGAAGTCTCCTGAGTTTTAGGCCTGGTGTCTGACTGACAGGTCTGATGCTGGTGGACATAGGCAGAAGGGATTTCAGTCATTCTCAAGACATGTGTGGTAAAACTGACTGTTAAAGTAGGCTAGACATAATATGGACAGAACTTGGACAGGGGTGCTTGAATTATAAATAAAAGGAAATGATGGATAGAGGTAAGTATTCGGGTTAAGGGTTGGAAAATAAAGAAGAGAGAAGACTGTAGTTTCTAGATGGGGCCATCAGAAAATTAGAGATATGTCAATAGAAACACAAACCAGTACTGATTTTAAGATAACAATGGGAAATTCTCTTTTACATATATTAAATAACAAGAGTAAGTACAAAAGATGGTGTTGTACAGGACAGAAATAGAATTATTCACCTACTGACTGCCCAGATAGTTTTCTTTTGACAAAATTTTCCTAGAATGCCCCTCTCTTTTTTTTTTTTTAGTTTTCATGTCTAGTTTTACAATATTAGTGCAACTATTAAATATTCTCAGTTATTGCTTCTATTCCCAGCTTCTATCAGTGAATTGGAATTTTTGTACTATTTATTGAGGAGATTACTATGCACTAGATACTAAGCTAAATGGTATTGTGCATTCACTCATTTAATTTTCAGAATGTCCCATGTGATAATGGCTGTATAAATTACATATAGCTTTGTAACTAGTTTCCAAGAATATTAATCTACAAGCCTGTATCTGCTGTTTGGCATACTTATGGCACTTCAAGTGTTTACTAACACTTTTCTCAAAGTCCATTCACTGCTTGGTTCCAAAGTGGCTTCCACACTTAAGGCTTCTTTTAAAACACGACCCTTCTTTCACTACCCAAATCTGTATTTGTTCTCAATTGTTTTATAACAAATGGTCAATGGTTGAGAAACAGCACCCATTTATTTCATAGTTTCTGTTTATCAGGAATCAAGGAGTAGTGCAGCCTGGTCATTCTGGCTCAAGGTCGCCCAAAGGTCAGCAGTTAAAGTGTTGATCAGAATATGGTCATCTCAAGGCACCCTTGGGGAGGACTTACTTTCATGTTCTCCCACTTGAATGGTGACATCCTTGCTACTGGTTATGGAGGCATTAGGTCTTTGCCATAGTGGCTTCTCCAATATTCTGTTCAACGTGCCATTCTGCCTTCCCCTAGAGTGAGGGTTCCCATGGAGACATAATGTGATAAAGAAACTACAAAATGGAAAGTATGACCTAATCTAATATCGGCCCACTGCTTCTGATGTGTTCTAGTTGTTAAAAGTGAATAAGCAATCAAATCTAGTTCACGTTTAAGAAGATGGAGCCTCCAGAAGGGCATGGATATCAGTTTGGTAGGAATCATTGGGGTAATCTTAGAAGATGCTTATTACAAGAGGAAATGGAAGCACAGAGCAGGGAAATAACTTGTGACTGAACCACACAAAAGGTTGGTCTGACTACAGAATCTTAGCTTTGGTGACTACATTATACTGTTGTCATAAATATGGTATATGCTAGGACGAGCTAGACTACATGCTGGACAAATACAAAAATACTGTGACAAACCCCCTTTGAAGACTTGGTTTATAGAGATATGCATGTCAGGTTATTGCAGAGAAATTTAGAAGGACTTTTTCATGTTATTTGTTTATTTTATATGAGGTTATTGCAAATACATTCAGAAAATTTTTTAAAAAAATTATTTGTTGTTGTTGTTTTACACATAAGTTGGATTTCAAATACTAAGCTTCCAGATAACCAAGACATCTCTGTAGTTATGAAACAAGGAACAAAACACAATGGGCCAAAATTCCTATTCATTCACTTAAGGATTCTGAGCACAATGAGAGAAAGGATATGGCTCCATCAAAGTACCCCAAAAGGAGCGAAGTAAACATTCACAATAGAAGCCAATATAGACTCATAAACAAATGTGAAAAACAGAGTTGAGTAATATGTGTGAGAGGGGTGAAAAAAATGTGAAAATTAATGTATCCTATTTCTCACCTTTAACTTTTCAATTAAGTACCTATCTCATGATAGCAAATGGCACATATTTGTCAAAATTAAATTTGTTTAATTCCTTTAGAAAGCTTTGCTTACCATTCAGCAATCTGATTATGTTCAGGCAGATGCTTTGGTCAGCTTACATGATGAGAAGCTCATCTGATGCAATTTAGTTAGCAGGATTTGGACAAGTGTTAATTAACAAATATCACATCACTGTGTCCCCAGAGTTCTGCTGTATAAGAAAAATGATGCTTTTTCAAGGGGCATTTGAGAGGCACATCTGTAATTTCTCCCATGTATAACAGATCTTTGCATGAATGTGGCAGTTAAGGATCCTCAAGTGATTTAAATTATTTTCGTGTTTTCCGTATCCATACTTGTTTCTTCTGTCCACATTTCTCTTGCTCTGTGGGTACCAACACTATGAAAGGCTCCGTGAAAAATAAAAGTTCTCTAGATAAGTTTGTGATTAATAAGTTTGTGACAAGAAGAGAATCTGTTAAATACAGTCCTGAGCTGAGAAAAATAAGAGGGAGTCTGTGCTACTGTTTCTGTGACCCCTACAACCCCTTTCAGATGAACCTCCTGGGGAGATGGGCATGAAGTACAAAACTTTTCTTTATGCTCTGCTACAGGAGATGAGCAGACTTTTCCATGCTCCATACCTTGTCCCCTTTTGCTTTATCATCCTTGCTTTGGACTTCTTACCAAGCAAAATATTTTCCAAACACATGAAAGGGAAAAAAGCTATTCTGTATCTTGCTCTCTGTTTTTCTCATTTGTCGCTGGCTATCAGGATTTGCTAGACTGTGTCTTGCCTTCTCTGTGTTAAGATTTGAAATGGATCCAATGCATATAGCTTTCTCATTAGTTTCAGTGAAAGATACTCATAAACTACTCAGAGACATAAATAAGTTATGAAACATTATCAGAGGCAGTAAATGCTATGCTCACATATATAAGAGGCTAAAGGAATGGCCTGAGAAGTAAGGACACCATATGAGGGGAAG
Organism: Callospermophilus lateralis; assembly: GCF_048772815.1. Classification (NCBI taxonomy): domain Eukaryota; kingdom Metazoa; phylum Chordata; class Mammalia; order Rodentia; family Sciuridae; genus Callospermophilus; species Callospermophilus lateralis. The sequence goes on along the minus strand of NC_135310.1, from coordinate 104,596,889 downwards.
TGCTGGGTACTCTCTTTGTCCCTTCAGATTCATTCTTCAGCCCCTTGCTCTGTATACTTGGAAGCTGGAGCAGATTTCTGTGGACCTCCCAGCAAGCTTCTCTTCCCCTTTTGCTTTTTCTGCTAGAATTTGGTCAATGGGAGCCGCAAAGCAGAATACAAGCTGAGAGACATCAAGGCATTGATTCCCTTGGTTTCTGCTTTGCTGTTCCTGTCAGCTCTTGACTTTATTGAGTACCGTCACGTGACTTTTGGTTCTTTGCCACAACTAAGCTTTCCCTGGATTCCAGTAGTGGTTCTCACCTGTCACAGCCTGGAAGACTAGCAGTGAAACAGAGTCCAAGGTTGATAGCCTTGGTGAACCTTCCCACTCCTTTCAAGTTTCCCTTACTCTGCCTGCATCTTCGTAAAGAGTCCCCTCATGACATTCTCCTTAATTACCCTTCTGAGTGTATCATCTCCTCTCTGCTGGGTCTCTGACCCTAAAATGACTGAATCAATGAAAACTATGAGTCATCACAGAAAAGTATATTAACTCTAAGAGCTCATCTAGCCTGGGTGGATTTCTAGGCAGACGGTACTATCTTTTGTTGAGATTATTTCTCAGAGGAGTTTTGAGTTCTTCACAGTTAGCCCTAATATCAGCACTGTTCACATTGCATTTACATGTTGAATGAATAACTTTATTTTCCTATGTTCACAGGTTGTCTCACCGAGAGAGAGAGGGACAATTAAAACCTAAAATGAGATGAAACAATTGTACGAATCTCTGACTGGCAACTGCCAGGTTTAACAAGTTAAAAAGAAAACAAACAAAAAACCCAGGATGTCCCATTAGATTTGAGTTCCAGAAACACAGTGAAGCATTGTATGTATGTGGAAGTATGCTCCTCAAAATATTTGGATATGGCACATATTTATGCTCTATTTTACATGTTGATTACCTATAGGGCTTTAACATAGTGGCCACTTGATAATGCTCAGTGATTGATACATTTAGGTATCATAGAAAAATGAAAGTCCTCCAAAAGACATCAGCTACTGGTCAAATTGCCAGAGGTAGAATGTATGAAAAATCAGTGTCCCCAAGGGTCACACACTGTTTCTATGGCTACATTGGTACTAACATCCTTCTTATCATTGAAATGCATCACTTTATCCTCCAGGGTATGACTCTGGCGGCCAGGCCATGAAGAAGGGTAGGCTGAACACTGTGATTTGGGTAAGAGAAGGTCCAGATTTCAGTTCTGCTGTGGGTAGCAATGAGGCCTTGGGTGAGTCATCTAAGCTCTGCAAGCCTAAGTTTCCTCAAAATGCACACTGCCAACGAATAATGATTTACTGATGAGCCAGTTGGCTGGGATTAGCGCTGACTTGTACTGAGTGCTTTACACAATGCCTAGAACACAAAAGACACTACACTGAAGTGTAACTATTATAGAAATTTCTAAGTGAGACACAGAAATGACTTTTTGGTAACATGATGTGACTGTGCATGGAAACTAAGGGGAAAAAAAGGCCTTACAAATCCCAGCCTATTGCTAGACATATAAAATACTATAATAAACTCAAGAATATTTTAAAATAGGTATAAACATCATATTGAGGCCATAACTTGCTTTAATAGGTAGGGCTATCTTCTCACTGAACCACCACTGTTGGAGTATAAAAATTTATGTAAAGAAATAAAAATTGAGCTTTAGGAGGATTCTTTAAATCTTATAATTAGATCGTCACAAAAACTTATTTTAAAGATTCAGCTAATTCTGATATCATCAACTATGGAAGAACCATTTTAAGACACAAATTCATGTCTTACATATGAGGTAAGAGAGCAGTTAATTTCTATGAACATGATATTGCTTCAAGCTTTCTTTTAAGTGTGATGCCTTTAACTATTTTCCACAAGAGAACCTCCTGAAACATGCACGTCAAAAAAATCCATTTCACCTGCAAATCTTGCCAAATGTCTATCACTGCTCTAAATTGTTCTATTTTTGTACAAAGAAAGGTATTTGGCTCTATCTCAAAATTTGAAAATCATTAAAGGAAAATAGTAAGTGATTACAATAATTCTTTAAGCTTTCAATTAATGTGTGATTCAAGTTGACAGAAAGAGATAGAGAAACTTCTTTTTATAGATTTACTTGTTGAGGGGAAGGTAATGTACAGGGGTAAATAGTTTAAAAGGATTAAAGGAAACAAGAATACTTTTGAGAATGAAGTTCATATTTTTATACATAAAAGATTTTCTAGTCCCTATCATAAAAGAATTCTCTTCTCATGGAGCTATACCAATAAGTGGCATAATTCTGTAAATAGTTACAGAAAAAAAAAAACAATTGACAGATAATCTGTACACTAAATTGTCTCATATCTATAACTTAACATTTTAGGTCCATTTCTTCACTTATAAAATGTTGGACTGATCTTTTTTCCATGTTATTTCTCTGAGTTAAGATTCTACACTATATATTTTATATGCCTTAGAAACATGATTGTTTCAAAGCTTAAATTATCTAGTTTAACCAAAGTTTTGAGAGCTAGCCAGAAGAAGATGAGAATCAGCAATGTTTGAGGATGTCCAGTCCAGTCAGAAAATGGCCCTTTTGCTAGGTGTGGTGACACATGCCTGTAATACCACTGACTCTGGAGGCTGAGACAGGAGGAATGCAAGTTCAAAGCCAGCCTCAGCAAAAGTGAGGCGGTAAACAACTCAGTGAGACCCTATCTCTAAATAATATACAAAATAGGGCTGGGGATGTGATTCAGTGGTCAAGTGCCCCCAAGTTAAATCCCATTACCCTCCCCCCGAAAAAAAGAAGGTGTCTTTTTGGTCCTCGTGAGTCACCATAATTCCTCTGAAGTAAAGCTTCATGCAAAGAGGTCCAGCTAATCCTATTTCAATGGTATATTTTCTAGTAATACAATGTCTGGAGACTCACATCTGATAATTCTAATGTTATTTTAGAGTATAGAAAGAGGCCCAGAAATAAATCAGCTAGTGACAGATCCAATGAGGTCAATTGAACAGGTTTGTATGAAGACAGGCAAAGGTGCATTTGTAAAACACTGGTATTGAATTGCTGTCTCCATATTATATTTTCATATAAATTCATTAACAGGCTTAAAGTATCCACAAAAACATAGTGTGCTAAAATAACAACAACAACAACAACAACAAATCACTTTCAAAAAGATCATTTCCTAAAGAATTTCACAGAGTAGCAGCAGCCATTTAAAGCAACATATATGTCATTTTCCATGAGAAAATTGAACTCAAGATATATGCTTTCCCACTGGTATTATCCTCTTAAATTCTAGATAGCTTTATAGATATCCTATAGCTAGAGTCCAATATTTGTTCTCCAAATGAGCTTTTAAAAGATTCAATCCTTATTGGATCCAACCAAGATTTCAATAAAAACAGTTTGGATTTTTTGCTAGCATGATTTTATGGTTCATATCACTAGAGACCAAACACAAAATTTGAGGAATATGTTCTGTAAGAGAATATATCTCCTTCCACATATTACCATTTTAAAAGCCTAGTACTTCAGTATTTTTTTCTCAGTCATCAGGGTAGCAAATTGCTTACATGAATAACTGTCCAACTGAAATTTATGATCACTAGCAAAGAGAACACAAATAGTCAACTTAGAATATATCAGCATGTCTGTTTCTGTTTGGTGCCACAGAACAAGAGCAATAACTAAACAACAACAACACCAGTTTCCACTCAAAAAAGAGAAATTGGACTGCAGATTTGCAGCAGTGACCTCCTGAGACAGAAAGGTGAAAAGAGGTGTGTGTTTGTGAGTGATGCAACCAATTTTCAGAGAAATGCAATGTTTATTAATAAGGGCAAGTTATATTAAAACCCTTTCTTAGGCTGGGCTTGGAAGTTTTGAAATGCTATTTGTCACATCCTGATATGGCACGTTTAGAAAGCAGAGTGGCTTGTGGCTCACATAGAGGCCCAAGGACACAGTGGTTCTCTGTTAGCCCTGCTTCTGCTCACAGTAGCTAACAGCAGATCAGGAATATTTCAAAATATACATTGGACAGCTTTGTATTACCATAACAAAATACCCAAGATAATTAAGTTATGAAGATAAATGGTTCATTTTGGCTCATAGTTTTAGAAGTTCCAGTCTATTATCTTTTGGCCCCATTGCTTTAGACCTATGGTAAGGCAGAACTTCACAGCAGGACCAGGTAGTGGAGCAGAACCACTCAATTCATGAGCCAGATAGCAAAGAGAAAGAGTAAGAAACTTGTGTCCCATGATACTTTTGAGACCATACCCCTAATGACCTAGGAACCTCTTACTAGAACATATGTCCTAAAGTCTTCACCACCCCTCCCAGTGCCTCAGTGGACAAGTCCTTTGGTAGCACATGAGCTGTTGAGGATATGCAGGGTCCAAATCACAGCAGACAGTATACTTTGGGATTTTCAGAACTGGTAATGCTGACTCAGTCAACCTAAAATTATCCCCAGAAAATTTATAAAATAGAGATCAACAATTACTTAGAAATAAAATTCTGAGAACTGCAACATTGTACCTTCTATTGGAAAGGATTTTTTATTGTTAAAAATAGCATATTCCCCTGAACCAGAGCTATCTGTTTTATATTGCCAGTGAGAGATTTGAAATGTGAATATCACCCATTCTACTAGGAGACTCACTTAAGTGTAGCACCTGTCCAAGTGCCAGGTGTGTGTCAATAAGAGGCCTGGTGTGATGGTGTCTTTATCCACCTTTCTGTCTTAACATGTCAACTCCCTGGGGGCAGACATATCATTTCAACTTCCCTCCTTAAGGAAGGAAGATAAGTAGATAGCAAACGCAGAAAATGCTGGGTGGAGGACACATGTTTGGCCATTAAGAAAATTAAAACAAAAAAGATGGAGTTATTGTTTAATGAACACAGAATTTCAGTTTTGCAAGATGAAAAAGTCCTAGAGATGGATGGTGGATGGTGCTACACAACATGAATGTACTTAAGGCCACGGAAAGGCACACTTAAAAATGGTTACAATGTTAAATTTCTTGTTAAGTTTTACTTAAGCACAAAAGTGGTGGGATTAGTAAAGAGGAAGAAAAATGGTAAGAGGAAAATGCAGACTTGTTTTCATGTCTCAGTTCATAATTTTAGATTATTTTCTTTCTGACTGTTTATTTTTTGTGGATAGCAAAGTGACTGATCACTAAGAAATGGTGCTAATCTCTGCCATCATGTATAACCCCCAAATACTTGCTTTCAAGTGTTCTTGGTTGAATCAAAAGTTTCTTATCTGAGTTGGTACAAAGAAAATAAAGAGTGAGAAGAAAAGGATGAGGGGAGATACAAAGGGAGCAGGGGTTTATTGATTGTAGAGTCACTATATCTAGGTCAGTTACATATCTCTGCTGGGGATTTATGACTAGCTGATGTAGTTTCTGTATCATGACTGAGTCTCACTATATTTTTCGAAGTCACTCAGGGTTCGCATCCAGCTCTTGAAATACTTTCTCAGATGAGGAAGTGAATGCCAAGACATTCTGAATTGATAAGGGAATGATGGTCAAAGGATGGAAAGAGAACCAATTGAGTACAGAGTTAAATATTAGACCTAGAAAAGAATGTGAGCAAAAAAAAAAGTTTTCAATGATGAATCTTTCTGATATGATTAATGTATCATATTAAAGCTCTTCTGTAAAAAATACTCTTGCATGTTTTTTCTGCATGTTAAAAAGAAACAGATATATACATGTGTGATATTTGCACGAGTGAATGTAATTCATACAACTGCTAATGGAAACTATAGATTGATATTCATACTTTTTTCAAATATCTTTAGTATTCTTAGGAAATAAAATTTTGGCATATTAAAATGTAAAAGATTTTTTTTTGTGATATTGAAACTATTGGAATGGACTAAAAAAGCAATAAACAGTTAAAGATTTGGTTTATAGTTAAACAAGCTAAGCTGGTTTGGAATAGTTTAGATTTTTACATAATCTAAACTAATGTTGAATGTTATAATAATTATGTTTGCTCCTCTTGTGAATAATGCAGCTTAATGATGTCCTCCAGTAATGATCCTTCAACTAATCTAACTAAATGTGATAGAACTTGGTGTCCAGATTGGTAAAGCATATCCTTGTTTAAACCAGCTAGTAAATGCAGATCTAAGTAGAATCATTGAGAATACAACTGTCTTATTTTTATTGGTTCTTTTTAGTTATGTATAAAATTATGATTCATTTTGACATAATTATACAAACATGGAATATAATTTTCTCCAATTCAGTCCCCAGCACTTTCCTGTTCCCTTATTTCCTCCCCCACTCTGTTCCCTTTCCTTTACTCTACTGATCTTTCTGCTATTTACTTAAAGTTTTCTTTTTTTAGTGTCTTTTGGATGTACATGATGGTGAGATTAATTGTGGTGTTCATATACATACATAGGAAATTTAGGTCAGATTCAGAGAATATTTCTTATTGACATCATTCTTCCTATTTTTTAAACGATTTCTTATATGGTATAAAAGAGAATATTTGATAAAGTCAAAGAAATGGAATTGGTGACTAAAGACTGGGCATTTTTTTTGAAAGCAGTTGTTGACCTGAATGTGACCTGTGGCAGGTGACAGGCATTATCACAATATCCTGACTTATTTGACAGCCCTCTTAATCACAAGTTTAGTGCAGGATGGAGCGTATATAGTTTTCTCTAGATACAAGGTCAGACATGCTAAGCTCTTCTCATCACTTCTTTTAGATATTACAATTAGATCTGTTTTTCTCTCTCTCTCTCTTTCTCTCTCTCTCTCTCTCTCTCTCTCTCTCTCTCTCTCTCCCCTCCACCCCATACACTTTTAAAATGTTAAAACATTCCCATTGCCAAAAACCTGTGGAATCCATTTATAATCCATTTATAATAACCTCAAAGTTACTGTTTTGTACACAATTAACTGATAGGCAACCTCAAAATACAAGTGAAATACATGCCCTGCCCATCCAGTCATAGAAAAACCAGAAGATAACAGTATAGGCTTTGCCTAGTTTATATCATAATACTGGAAGAAAGGAAAGAAAAATCTGGGATTTTTAACTTTGATATAAATGATGCAATTTGTACCCCTTGGTGGGAGGTTAATATTGACACCTTACAAGTTTGGGAATGTGTTATAGAAAGACAATGGAAGACTCCTACATTAAAGCAAAGTACTATGGATTCTATCTAGATAATTTTCTGTAGCACCTATTATATCAAGCATGCAATGATTGACAGTAATGCCAAAGGGACATCTGGAAGGTGCTGATACTGGACACTTTATTCTAAGATACATGTAAAAGCAACTTTTTTGTGTTAAGACAGTTTAAATAGCTAACACTTTAAGGACTCAAACTGGGTTCAAAGCTCTGTTCTCTGTATTATTTCAAGCAATTGTCATAATATCTTTTTGAGGTTTCTAACATTATTATTAACCCCTTATGGCATAAAAGACAGAAATAAAAGTTTCACTGAACTGCCTGGGTTCCCAGTTAGTTAGTGGCAGAGATTGGGTTACAAAGGCAAGCCATTTGGCCTTGGAGCCAGCCAACTCTGCCTCTGCTGGCTGAGCTACCCACTCCTACTTTGCCTACCAAAAGGGCCTTCCAATAGCCATGACACCCAAAGACACCAGTCTCTGAGAGGTTTTGATTTTCAAATTATGCTCAGATTAGAATGCCACTCTGAAGGCTGATATACAAAGTCGATGCATCCTCTAGAGCCAGTACCAAAGGAAGACACTTCAACAAGCACTGAATCTCCCACCTCCCACCCCACTGTGTGCGACATGGCTGTTGAACAGCAGAGAAGCCCCAGAAGGGAAAGACCCAAGTATCTCCTCTTCCTGATGTGAAGGTGCTGAAAACTGTTAGAACTCAATGTTACACATTATGAAATGTGTTTAGGAAATCTAAGTCATTCTTAGTAAGAGTGTAGGGTCAGTTATTTCCCCAAAATCCTCCACTTGACTTTATAAGATTGGTAATATTAGTGTCAATATTTTGTTTTTCTGAATAAGTAAAATAATAAAAAAACATCAACTTTTAGCCATTTGAATTATTTCTATATTATGTTAAATAAATCACATCTTTGGATCTCAGTTTCCTGACCTTAAAATGAAGGAATTCAAGAAGAAACACACTAAAAGGATCTTTTATGTTTAAAATGTGGATCCCCAGGTATTACGGGGATCGTAGTCTCTTTAGGGCATCTGAAATAGTGTTTCCCATCTTAGACATAAATGTTCACTTAAGAGCTCTTTATCTGACACCCAAAAAATGAAGCTTAGCTGCATATGAGTACCTCTTCATATTATGTATCTGATGGGTGTGGGGACATGCATAATTGGTTTCTTTGCTTGTCTCCTCTGCATCCCTCATCAGCTGATAATGGGGAGATTAGATCCTTTCTTAAGGAGGTGGAATCTTTCAGGCATAAGTTTTTGTTTTGGTACCAGGGATTGAGCTCAGAGGCACTGAGTTCAAAATACAACCCTATTTTGTTTAGACACAGGGTCTCAAAGAGTTGTTTAGCACCTCGCTTTTGCTGAGGCTGGCTTTGAACTCGTGATCATCCTGCCTCAGCCTCCTGAGCCACTGGGATTAAAAGCATGTGCCACTGTGCCCAGCCTCAGGTATAATTTATTTCTGTTTTTATCCGCTTTCTCCTAGAGTCACCCTTTACAGAAGGTAGAGAAGCGAAGGAAGACAAGGTACATAGGCACTGTCACTGTCTCTAAACAAAAATAGTTCTTTCAGAGTCAGGTGGCTGTAAATTCCATTGGGCAGTACAGTACTGGTATGTTGTGACATTTCATCAGTGCTAAATTGCTGTGACAGTGATAATTGCTGATGACTTGAAGCCTGAGGAGTGCCAAGAAAGGTGAACTTTCTCTATGACAGTGGATAATTGGGATATTTCTCCTTTCTATTTCACTGCTTTGTGAACACTAGGTCTGGCAGACTGGAGTCCAGGACATTAAGTTCATTTGCCATTTTCTTCCCTCACAAGTGGCTCCTGCTGGGGGATCTGTTGTTCCACTTGTTCCTCTGGCACCTGCCCATGTGGAGGGGACTCTTCACCGTGGCACATCGGTTGTAGCCTCACAGATTCTTCTGCTGTTTGAGACCCATGTGTGATGAAGAGTCCTTTTGTGTAGAAATTATCCAGCCTTAACCACACAGTTCAGCAATTTTGCTCAAAGGAGAGGAGTCTTGGCTGAACTTGGTGGGTCAGGATGACATTAGCAATTTTGCCTTGCTTTTGCTTTGTAGAAGGAATGATCACAATTCCTATCCTTAGCTTGTGCTGTGGCCATATGGATAAATCATATGGTTTTTATGCTTGAGCTCTATTGGGCCTTATCTATTTGATAAGATCTTCCTTGAAGGATATACAAGTAGAAAGATCCTGTGAATATTATCTATTGTAATATAATATGTAAAATATTATCTATCTTAAATTGTATTTGATAAATTTTCCATGTAGCCACTGATTGCAGCAGCAAACAAGGATAGTATTATTATTATTATTATTTTTTTTTTTGTAAAAAGAATAGAAGCTGGGTGCATTAGTACATGACGGTAATTCCAATAATTGGGGAGACTGAGGAAGGAGGATTGCAAGTTCAAGGTTAGCCTCTGCAATATAGCAAGACTCCATCTTAAAATCAAGGGGGAAAAAAGAAAGAAAAGAAAAGAAAATAAGAAAAAGAAAAACTGCGCATCTTGCTTAGTGGTAAAGCACCATAGATTTAATCCTCAGTACCAACCAACCAACCAACAAACAAACAACTAACTAAATGCCTAAATGCTTTTTGGCCCCTCAATTTTTGTAATTTTATACATTTTGGCAATGAGGGATTGAACCCAAGGTGGCTTAACCACTAAGCCACATCCCCAGCCCTTCTTTTTTTAAATTTTGAGACAGGGTCTTGATAAATTGCTTAGGGCCTCACTGAGTTGCAGAGGCTGGCCTTGAACTTGGGATCCTCCTGCCTCAGCCTCCTGAGCCACTGGGATTATAGGCAAGTGCCACTGCTACTGGCGGCCCATGAGTTTTTAATTATTTATTGCCACTGATTTTTAAAGTCAAGTTCTGTATCTTTTAATGTTTGAGTGTGTCAATTGCAATTTGGCAGGTGTACAGTGGGCTAATAATTTTTTCTTGGCTGAACCTATGCTGATAATCATTCTACTATAGAACAGTCAACATTTCACAGTCTTTGCTGGCACTGTTAGCAAGCCCTAAGCACTGGACAGAATTCCAGCTTGTCCTTTGAACTTTCTTTGTCCTCTGTGATTTTGCTATAGCAACTGCCACATTTTGGCATTTTAATCTGCATTTCTGACTCAGACTAATAGTCTAATGCCCTTTTGAAGGTAGAGACCACAAATAACCTTTGTTTTGTATTTCTAACAAATAACTTTTGTTTTGTATTGCTAACAAATGGCACTATGCTTGTTTGAATGAGTGTTCTACCAGTCCCTAAAACTAAAGTTTTCTTCAATTAAACCAGAACCAATATTCAAAGCCTGGTTCTTCTTTTTTTTTTTTTCTGGTTCTTTTAGGGCATTTCTCTTCTTCTGGTTCCCCAGTATCAAAGCTTTGGTGTCACACTCCATTCTGGGTCTTTCATTCCTTCCTCACTAGTGGGGCAGTCCTGTAATTCTGTTCCTTACCTATCTGTGTCCACTTTCTCCCTTGTTTCATACCACAATATCTTTGCTTTCACTTGTTGCATTTCTTTCAACAACAGTCAGAGCTGGTATTTGTTTTCCACCTCCACCCTCTATTCTGATTTGTAACTTGAGTTTCTCAAGCTTTTGCTGTAATTGCTATTTTAGAATGTTGGTCTTTCACATAAACTTTAACCTTCTTTCTCTGGCACTCCTCCACATTCTCCTGAGGGAGGTATTCTAAAATCTTGTCCATTATTTCCACCATCTTTCTATGTCTATGTGTCTTTGAGGACACTCTTCACTCTGATTGGAATGTATTTTCTAATACATTTGCCTTAAAACTTGTGTTCAACTTTGAGGATAATTCAAGTATTGATGCTTTTTAAAAATAAAAACAAAGCAACAACATTTTTATTGCTTTTCTACAGAAAGATGCAACCACACCAATAGTAAGAACATTGGAGGAAAAAAAAATCTACTTTTTCCCTTTCTTGCTTTCAGGGTATTATAAATAAATGGCTGATATAACTTACTGTGGTGTATTTAAATATTATTTATATGTCTGCACTCCCACTCAATGGTGACTTCTGCAAGGGTGAAGCCTGTCTTATTTCTCTTTGGTTCTTTTACATTTCATGTAGCTCATAGTTGCCTCTTTATAAACACTTGATAAAACATTGGAAATTTAGTGTTTGAGTCAGCTTTTCCATCACTGTGACCAAAGACCTAATAAGAAAAACATGGAGGAGAAAAAGTATTTTTTACTCAGTTTTAGAGGTTCTGTCCAAGGTTGGTCAACTCTATAGCTCTAGGTCAGAGGTGAGGCTGAACATTTTGGTGGAAGGGCAGCGTAGAGGAAAACATGGCAACTAGAAAGCAGAGAGAACTCTGCTCACCAAAGGCAAAGCATAAACCTCAAAGGCACACCCCCAGTGACCTACTTCCTCTAGTCACACCCTACTTGCTACTAAATTAATCCATTGATTTGGTTACAACTCTCATAAACCAATCTTCACTCTAAATGTTCTTGCTTTTGTCTCAAACATGAGATTTGGAGGGATAACTCACATCTAAACCATGAACTTTAGCCTCAATCATTATTGGCTATATGGGGCATCTTAATTATTTCTTTTCTCTGAGTTCTATTCAATTGAGAGAGATACACAATGAAGCAGAATACACTATGCATTCCATTATTGACAAAGTCATATAAACACACTTGGCTGAGCCTAACTTCCATCCATCTTTAAACTTATCCGCCCAGGCACAAGTGACTAAGCTGAAATAGATCAGTACGAGATGAGTTTCCCCATGGTTGAGCACAGGTGGCCCAGGATGTTGAGGTACAGCCTAATTGTTTTGGGGGTACCCGTTGGAAATACAAACCAATTAGATTGTCCATTATCCTCCTAAAAGGAGAAATGAGTTTTGAGATCAGAGTAGAATTAACATGTTCCAGATTTCCCCGAACCTTTCTCATTTAAGCACAGAAATCTCCATGTTCTGCAATCTCCTTAGTCTAGGCAAATTGGGACAGCTGGTTAGCTTTAAGTACAACTAGTATGAAAGATTTCTCCTCAGCACTGTGAGAGAACAGAATTGGTGGGAAAGGGCAATATTAAAGATAATTTCCTCCCAACTATTATGCTCTTTAATGCTCCAACTATGAGTTCTTCTTATATGCATATTAAGTGATTGGCATTATATGCAATGAAGAGCATAAGTGTGTTTCCAAGACAAGGCCCCAAACTTAAAAGGATTTTACAATTGTCCCTAATTGCGATTCTATTCTTTTTGAATGTGGGCTAGACCTATTGATTTGCTTCTAAGGAACAGAATAGTACAGAGTGATAAAATGGTGGAATGTCACTTTTAAGAGTAGGTCATAATGCCATATTGTGAATGTGTAACTGATGTGATTCTGCAATTTGTATTTGGGGTAAAAATGGAAATGCTTAACTCACTTGAATCAAATGTATGAAAGATGAAAAAAAATAAAAAAATAATTAAAAAAAATTAAAAAAAAAAAGAGTAGGTCATAAAAAGACAAGCACTTCTGTTTTGGGTAGGTTCTCTTAGATACCTCTCCCTGAGGACAGTCAGTTATCATGTCATTAGGCAGCCCTGAGGATATTCCCTCCTGTCAATGGACCAAGCTGCTGGTAACCACTTGAGAGAGCTTGGAAACAGACTCCTTCCCACCCACCTCCACTCACATCCTTTTTTGTAGTTGGGATTTTAGGTGAAATAGAAGCTCCAGCAATTAATTTAACTTTAACTCATAGGCACAAAAATTCAAGCCAAGTCATGCCTGAATTTCCAACCAAAAAAATTTTGGGATAGTACAATTTTGTTGCATTAAGCCACTAAATTTGGTGTGATATATTGTACAACAATATATAATTGTTACACCTATCATATGCTTCTTTTGTTTCTTTTTGGTGATGGGTCTCACTAATACTGCTTATATGTAATGGATACTAAATAAGTAAATAAATAGATTAGTTAATGAATGAATAAATTCATAATTTCTCTCCTCAAAGAAATTCTGCTGTTTTGACAAAAAGCTTGTAAAGCCTTTTTAAATTGGAAGCTATGTCTTGGAAATACTTTTATATTCTGTATTGCCTATGCTAATGTCTTATGCACATAAGAACTTAAACATTCTTGATTTAATTTTATGTCTCACTATTTTTTAATGCATCAAACCTGTGAAGCTACCACTGTGCTGAATTAGAATGTAGAGTTGGAGCTCATTTGGATAAACTCCAAGTTTGTATGAATATGTTTAATGAAGACCAGTGAATTGATCTCAAGCCAACTTATAACCTCATTATGTTTATTTCATTATTTCTCCTTTTTTGATGTTCATTACGTCAGTCACATCTTTTATCACTTGTTTAATTAGAGAATGGGCAGAGGAATAAGTAGAAAATTTTGTGACTCTCATACCCATAATTAGAGCTATAAATTGTGAAGACTTCCCTATTTGACAAACTGACTCAATTCCAAATGAGTGGTAGCATAGAATTGAAAATAGTATGAGCTCAAAGTTAGGAGACTTAAGTTTTTGCCTGAATTATACTAGTAACTAGCCACATAAACATGGAAATTAAAGCCTCTATTTTATATTTTAGTATTTTTATCAGTAAAATGAATGGGTTGAACTAATGTTTTATTTTTATATTTTTAAAAAGCAAACAAACAAACCCTCTATGACTACCTACTATGAACAAGGCAGTATATATTCATTACCAAAACACACACACACACACACACACACACACACACACAAATGTACATGTTATAAAGAAAAGTGTTTTTTATTGATTTTTATTGATTTTTTAAAAAGACAGCAGAATTGCATTACAATTCTTATTACACATATAGAGTATAATTTTTCATATCTCTGGTTGTATATAAATATGTTGATAATGATGTTCATCACATTCCACCATCCTTGATAACCTCTTGCCCTGTCCCTTTTCTCCCACCCCTCTGTCCTATCTAGAGTTCATCTATTTCTCCCATGCTCCCCCTCCTTACCCCATTATGAATCAGCCTCCTTAAATCAGAGAAAACACTTGGAATTTATTTTTTGGGGATTGGCTAACTTTACTTAGCATTATCTTCTCCAACGCCATCCATTTACCTGCAAATGCCATGATTTTATTCTCTTTTATTTCTGGGTAAAATTCCATTGTGTATATATGCCACATTTTTTTTTATCCATTCATCTACTGATGGGCATCTAGGTTGGTTCAACAGTTTATATATGGTGAATTGTGCTGCTATAAACATTGATGTAGTTGTGTCCCTGCAGTATGCTGATTTTAAGTCCTTTGGGTATAGCCTGAGGAGAGGGATAGCTGGGTCAAATGGTGGTTCCATTCCCAGATTTCCAAGGAATCTCCATACTGCTTTCCAGATTGGCTGAACCAATTTGCAGTCCCACCAGCAAGGCGTGAGTGTACCTTTTCCCCCACATCCTTGCCAACACTTATTGTCATTTGTCTTCATAGTAGCTGCCATTATGACTGGAGTGAGATGATATTTTAGAGTAGTTTTGTTTTGCATTTCTCTAATTGCTAGAGATGATGAAAAATGTTTTTCATATATTTCTTGATTGATTGTATATTATCTTCTAATAAGTGTCTGTTCAGGTCCTTGGCCCATTTATTGATTGGGTTACAGTGATAAATCTTCTGAGGAGGAAATGAGGAAAACTACTCTATTTACAATAGCCTCAATAAAATAAAATACTTGAAAATTAACATAACGAAAGAGGTAAGAGATCTATACAATGAAAACTAAGGACACAAAAGAAAGAAGTCAAAGAAGATCTTAGAAAATGGAAATATCTACTTTGCTCTTGGATAGGCAGAATTAATATTATCAAAATGACTATACTACCAAACGCACTATACAAATTTAATGAAATTCTGATCAAAATCCCAATGGTATTCCTCATAGAAATAGAAAAAACAATCATGAAATTCATCTGGAAAAGTAAGAGACCCAGAATAGCTAAAGCAATCCTTAGCAGGAGGAATGAAGCAGGTAGCATCACTATACCAGACCTTAAACTATACTACAGAGAAATGGTAAAAAAAAAAAAAACAACAAAACAGCATGGTATTGGCACCAAAACAGACTGATAGACCAATGGTACAGAATAGAGGACACAGAGACTAACCCACAAAACTACAATTATCTTATATTAGACAAAGTTGCCAAAAAACATGCACTGGAGAAAAGATAGCATCTTCAACAAATGGTGCTAGGAAAACTGGAAATCCATATGTAACAAAATGAAATTAAACCCCTATTTCTCATCATGCACAAAACTCAAAGTGGATCAAGGACCTAAGAATTAAACCAGAGACTTTGCATCTAATAGGAAAAAAAAAGTAGATCCTAATCTTCATCCTGTGAGATTAGGCCCCATCTTCCATAATAAGACTCCTATAGCACAAGAATTCAAACCAAGAATCAATAAATGGGATGGATTTGAACTAAAAAGTTTCTTCTCAGTAAAAGAAACAATCTGTGAGGTGAATAGAAAGCCTACATCTTGGAAGCAAATTCTTACCTCTCACAAATCAGATAGAGTACTAATCTCTAAGGTATATAAAGAACTCAAAAAGAAAGTGTTTTTTAGAGTGTTACTAACTCCAACTCAGAAGTCACTGGGAAACTGACCAAGAGGATGGGGTGAGATTCTATGATATACATATTGATTAATATTTACCTTTTATTCCATGTGAACATTTCCAGGTAAGAACCTTTCCTCTCTCTGGGACAAGGTACCCAATAAATATTTGTAGAATGAGTAACATTTTTAAAAATTGCTCTTGTGCCAAGTTTGTGTTCTTTGACTCCATAAAAACTTTCTAATGCTCCTCTCTTTAGCATGATAGAGAGGTAAAATAAGGGGCTTTGTAGGTCAACCCACTGGTGGTGATACTATGGACTTGGAAAGAGAACATTCCTTAACCTCTCTAACCTCAAATTCCTTATACACAGGTTATATTCCTATTTCAAGGAACTGTTATGAGAACTAATTGAGAATAAATAAAAACAGTTAAACTTATTTCAGACACAGAATATACATCTTAACATATTTCAGTTCTCTTTTTTCCATTTTTTGCTTCACTTTCATTTTTAGTCATCTTCTTTCTATTATTTTGTTCATGTAAAACAAAAAAAGAAAGATGAAATGAAGTAATAAAAATAACATCAAGGCCCCGGTAGAATTCAAAGACTCTCTGTGTATGTGTATGTGTGTGTGATTCACCTTGTGAGTTCCTTTTGCTAAGATCTGGTTATGTTATGATAATTATATTGAGATTGTCTTAGACTTTAAACTCTAAGGAATTAAAAGCATAGATTATTTTGTGATGGTTTTATAGTCTACTTCATCCCATATCTGGAGATGATTCATTGATATTGGCTAATGATGATCTAAGTTATTTTAGTAGTGTACAATATGATGAAATCACTAAAATCCATGGTGGAGAAATTGTTTTTGTTTTATGATTTAATTTTTCCCTTCTAAGAGCTATTCATTGATCAAATTATTTTCATAATGTGTATCATAGAGGATGAGGGTGAGAATGGAGTTGAAATTTAATAGAAGAGAAAAAAAGGCCTAAGTATTTACAAATGAGAATTCTCTTGATAAGGAAATTTCCCCCAATCAATCCAAATAAAAAATATGCCCATGCTAAAGATTTGCACCTGTTCTCTCATTCTGTGTACATGGAACAGAACCATATGGAATACACACTACTGGCATAGACTGTGATCCCTTGGAAGTGATTACTATTGACAGGAGTTTTTGTATTCCTCATGATGAAAAAAAAATCAATGCTGAAAATTTTATCTATCATTTCTTGGATTATGTATATACAAATGGTAAGCCTTCATTCAAATCATTTGGTCAACAGTCACCAATTCAAATACAATGTCACCAGTGACCATGCCCCTACTAGAAGAAAAAGCAGTCTCAACTCTCCATCAGATTAGCTCAGAAACAGACTTCTTCAATAAGACTCCTAAAGCACAAGAAGTAAAGTAAAACCAAGAATCAATAAATGGAATGACAACAATTAAAAGCTTCTTCACAGCAAAGGAAACAATCAAGATCATGAACAGAAAGCCTACAGAATGGGAGAAAATTTTTATCACATGCACCTCAGATACAGCATTGATCTTCAGAATATATACAGAACTCAAAAAACTTAACACCAAAACAAACAAACAAACAAACAAACAAAAAACCCAACCAATAAATAGACAAAGATACTGAACAGACACTTTACAGAAGGAATATGAGTGCTCAATGTATATATTTTATATATGTAATCATTCAACATCTCTAGCAATTAGAGAAATGCAAATTAAAACTGCACTGAGATTTTATCTTACTCCAATCAAAATGGCAATTATCAATAAGTGACAGTGAGGATGTGGAGAAAAAGGGACACTTATACATTGCTGGTGCAACTGAAAATTAGTGCAACCTCTATGGAAAGCAGTATGGAGATTCCTTAGAAAACCTGGAATGGAAACACCATTTGACTCAGTTATCCCATTCCTCAGCTTATACTCAAAGGACTTAAAATCAGCATATTATAGTGACATGGCCAATCAATGTTTACAGAAGCTCAATTCATAATAGCTAAGCTATGCAACCAACCTAGGTGTCCTTCAACAGATGAATGGATATACAGAATGGAATTACTCAGCAAAAAAGAAGAATGAAATTATGGTATTTGCCCGTAAATGGATAGAACTGGAGAATATCATGCTAACTGAAATAAGCCAGTCCCAAAAAACTAAAGGCAGAATGTTCTCTGTGATATGTGGATGCTAACCCATAACAAGGGTGGGTGGGTCAGAGGTCAGTATAGAAGTTTATTGGATTAGACAAAGGGGAATGAAGGGAAGGTTGTGGGATAGGAATAGAAAAGACAATAGAATGTAGCAGACATAACCTTCCTGTGCTCATATATGAATAAATGATCAGTGTAACTATGCATCATGTTCAACCACCAGACAGATCAAAATTGTAATGGTATGTATAATATGTCAATATACACCGTATTGTCATGTCTGTCTAATGACAACAAATAAAAAAAGTCTGAAAAAAATCTCTCCTATATCTACTCTTTTAATGTTTTTTTTTTTTTTTTTTACAAACAACTAGCCACCAACCTGTTAACTATGGATTACTATGTCTAGTAGCTAGTAAATGTTATGATGTTGATTTCTGGTAATTTGGATTGGGGATAAAGGGAGGGAATATGAAGTATAGGCAACTATCCATTATGAACAAAAAGACTGCTTTGATTTTTTATAATGCATGTGTCTATTACCCTGTAATATAATATGTAAAACCTAGGCTTAATTGGACAAGGTCCTACATTAAGGACTGTAACTGCATTGGCATGTTTGAGAAGATTTAGACAATACAGTCCTTCTTCACTGCTGTTGTTTTGAGCAGGAAGTTTTTCAGGGGCTACTGGGTTAAGGAGATAGTACTTCGAGGAAAAATCAGAAAATCTGGAGGAATTGGTCAACTTTTTGTTGTTCTGACAAATACCTGAGAAAAACAACTTGAAGGATGAAAGATTTTTTTGATTTGTGGTTTCAGAGGTTTTAGTCCATAGTCAGTAAGCACTATTGCTTTAGGCCTAATGTGAGGGAGAATGACATTACTCAGCTTATGGCAACCAAGAAGCAGAAAGGGGGTGGGAAAGTGGGGGCTTCCAGGCACACAAAATACCCTTCCATAAACATGTCCCTACATGTCGGTACATATCTGTAATCTCAGATACTCAGTAGGATGAGGCAGGAGGATTGTAAATTCAAGACTGGCATCAGCAAACTAGCTAGGCCCTAAGGATTTAGCAAGACCTGTTCTCAAAATTAAAACATACAAGAAGAGCTGGGGATGTGGCTCAGTACTCAAGCAACCCTAGGTTCAATTCCTGGTACTAAAAAAACAAAACAAAATGTACCTCCAGTGACATACTTCCTCAAATCATGTCCTATTGCCTGCAGTTTCCATTCAGCTGTCAGTGGATTGACCCACTGATGAGGTTGGAGCCCTGATGATCCAATCACTTCCCCCGAGTTCCACTTCTAAAGATTGCCATATTGGGAACAAAGCCTTCAACCCATAAGTCTTTGGAGGACACTTCATATCCAAACCACAACATTAGAACATATTTTTGTTGAATCTGAGTTGAAGGGTTCTGTAGCACAGATTCTCAGCAGTCTATCAACAGAGGCTGGTCTATATCCAAGTTTTTACTGGTTTATCAAGATAAGAAAATCAGAGGCTGGGGCTATGGCTCAGTGGTAGAGCATTTGCCTAGCATGTGTGAGGCACTGGGTTTGACTCTCAGCACCACATATAAGTAAATGAATTATGAAAAAAGGTTCATCAACAACTAAAATAATTTTAAAAAGGGGAAAAGCATACATATTATAAGTTTCACATAAGTCTAAAATATGTCAAAAAACTCAAATTGCTATACCTTGTTCTGAAACTAAAAAAAACAATTCTGCCTTTTTATTGGAGGGATTATATTTTTTATGAGACAATGACACATAATAGTAAAAGTGAATGGAAGTCTTTAAAAATGTTATTAATGTCATTAATTGGCAAAATATGATCTTAGTCTCCCCATTTTTGAAAAAAAATGATCTGTTAAAAACTTATAAAAGTATCACACTAAGGATCTTCTCTCTATTCCAATGATTTTAAAATATGTAATTGATCAACACAGACTTTTGTCTTCTCAAATGAAGTCTTCCATATAGATTTATATGCAAAGTAAAATTTCTTTGATTGGAGGTGGAACTAGGCTAACCTCCTCATCTTCCTCCTGGCTTCTGAGACAATCCAATTATTGAAGTCTCAGACTCCTTAGAATCTAGTTTCAAAATTGCTGGTTTAGATAGACAGGACTATTATTTGTTGTAGAGAGTCTCTTTTGCACTGTAGGTTGCTTAGCAATATCCCATGTCTCTACCTATTAGATGCCAGTAGCATCTACTGTAATTGTGAAAAACAAAAATGTCTGCAGACATTGCTGAATGTCCCCTAAGGGACAAAATCATCCCTAGTTGAGAACCACTCTCCCTGACAGCAGACTGATCCACAAAGTGTATAATGAACAGGTGAGGTAAGGAGTATTGTTTTTAATTTTTAATTTTTTTTAAAATTTGAAATTATACCATCTTTCCTCTCTTTAAGCTTTGGCATTCATGCCCTGAGGTAACAAAAGTTACAGCTGAAATGTGGAAAGAAAAAAAATAAGATAATGCTCAGCTTCTGATCTCTTAAGAACTAGATCCTTCACTAAACAATACATTTGGAAGAATACTTAGCTATCCTGTTTTACCTGGTACAGGAAGTGAACATAAAACCCTCTGAACTAGAAGAGATAGGCTAGAGATTTTGGAAAGGAAGCCAGAGAATTAGGTGAGGTGAAAAAATTCTGTGTGTATGGTGAGGGAGCAGTATAGAATATTCTTTGAGTTGGAGGGTCTGGGATTAAAAGATATTTTAATCCTCTCTGTGGGTGAAGTCAAAGAGAAGAGTGCACATGGGAAGAGAGAGAGAGAGAGAGAGAGAGAGAGAGAGAGAGAGAGAGAGAGAGAGAGATCCCTTGAGCCACCATGGGCAGGGCACCAGACAGTAGAAATGGCAGTGTGTTCTGCCTGGGTGTAAGAGGATCAAATAAAAACTGTCAAGTTTCCAGCAGCCACAGAGAGATATGGGAGAATATCCAAAGGGGTTTTTTTTTTTTTTTTTTGGTCTAATTTCTGCCGTTTGCCAAGTGTGAAGGAAAATTAGCTAAGGGAGATGTTAGTGGGCGTGCAAGGTTTTTGTCCTTGCATGGGATGCCACTTGAAAGACTGTGGAATGGAATAACCCTCTAGGGACTGGGTGTTCTCCCATTACCTCTCTACCTGTGCTGGCAGAAAATGGAATAAGTTTGAGGATGAGCCAGGGTCCATGCATCAGTGTGGATTCCATCATAGGAGAGAGATGGATCAAGACTGAGAAATGGATCCACCCACCCCTCTCCAATGCCTTCCATTGAATAGATAGAGAGCAGATTGGATGAATGGATTGATATGGGATAAAGCAAATATAGAAAAAATGCTAATTGTACATTCTCAGTAGTAGATATGTGGATACTTACTGTATAGTTCTTTTCTATGTATTTAAAAATATTCATCAAAATGTAAGTAAAATAACAAGGATTAAGTCACTGTGCTGAGAATTCAACTAGTATTTGAATTGGCTTTATTACATAGCAGTAGAAATATTAAGGATATTATACATTTTTATATATGTATGATTTACTTAGAGATTTTATATATATACATATATATATATATATTATATAGGAATATGAATGAACAAGGGTCAAACATACATTTTCCCTCCCTTCAGACCCTTCCCAGCTGCTGTGCTGAACACTTTAGGAGCCTTATTAGGATTAGCTGGCATTATCCCCTTTTGCCCTTGCTTCTCATATTTCACAACTCCTCCTGGAATTTTCTAATAATTGTACAGTAGTGTGTTGTGGTTCATCATCTTGACTTGACACTTTTGGGGAGAGAATGTAAATAAAAATACTTCTCACTGCGATTGAGGCCTTTGAAACATAAATTAGAATTCCTTGTCCTAATTTGCCGTTGACAAGTCTTAGAGGCAGAGGTAAAACAAAATTCTTGAACCAGCAAACTTGCTTCTACAAGTACAAAGGAATTTCAATAGTAGCCTCAGGAAAAAATGGATGAAACTGTCAGTCACATAAAAGAATTTAAGGGGGGAAAAGAACTGATGCTTCATCAAATGGGAGAATTCAAATGTTTCAGCATGTCACTGACCCCAGTACTGAATCTTACATTCTTTGAATCCCTAAAGATAAAGAAGATGGTTAGGTGCCTCCATAAAGACCTACTAAAAAGTGTTCATATCTCACATATTAATCATATGCGGCATTTATCCTACATAACAATACCAAGTTGTAAGAACTTCTGGTGGGCAGCCATTTTGAATATTTGTAATATTTTTAAAAATTGGGATATAATTCACATGTAATAAAATGCATAGGTCTGAAATTTTCAGCTCGATAAGTTCTGGCAGTATAAATGCTATACATAAATATTTATGATATTCTTAAATTGGGTCAGAACTTTCAAATATTTTCAGGTGTTTCACTGATGATTAGCAATGACATCAAATCAGTAGTGGGTATGCTTTAAGTGGTAATCTGAATAGTTCATAATCATCCCTGACATAGTATGTGAAAATGTGATACACTTCCTGGAGAGAAGGGAAACCAATCAATTGACTATAAATGTTTAAATTTTGTAGACTTTAAAAAAAACTGAGGAAACTGGGGCATCCTGACTGATGTAAATAATTGCAGAAAAAGAAAAGAAACCAACCTACTATATGGCGAAAATGATCCCCCCAAAAGAGTAAATTATGTTCAATTGTCTTCCAGCTACCATATACAAGGGACTGCTCTATCCAGAGGGAAGCTCACCGTTGTCATGGCAGCTGGTAGCCACTGACCTCAGGGCTTTGCTCAGGTTTGTTATAGGGCCTGGCAGTCTGCTGATCTGTCTGAGTGTACTGTGCTGGAATCCTACACTCTGGTCCACAGGCTCTTCACTTCAACGGGAACATTACATATATACCTATTCTGTGGAAGGTATTGGATGGTATACTACATCCTTTATCCCTGTGTTAAGGATAAGGTATCTAAGATTCAGCAACACTTTCCATGGTCATTCAACCACCAAGTAGTGATCCTCCTATGTAATGTTTATAACTTTATTGTCCAGAAAACAAAAATACATTCATCAATTCTATCCAAATAACTGAAACACAGTTTTGAGTGGGGTGTTCATAACACATACTTAATAAACAATTAGTGCTATAAAAGTTAGTTACAACCTGTTCTAACAGTTCTTAATCTGTTACTGTTTATAGAAGAGTGAAAACTGACAGTCCATGAATTCAGCCAAAATTGCTCTACTTTTATAGGTTTACTTTATTTATGTTCATGGTTAATATTTAACTTGAACACAGGGTTCCATGGAAAAGAAGTCTGAAAACCACGAATCTGGTCTAATTTTCCCATAAATCTGAGGCCTCAGAGTAGAAAAGTGAGTGGCATGGTTCAGACTAGTTATATCCAGTTCCAGAAACATGCAAAGTTTCTGTTGTGCATGTGACCCTCAGCTCAATGACCACATTGATATACATGACCCAGTCCAGTCCATAGGAGAACCTATGTTTCTTGACAACACCGTTAGTATTCTACTCTATCACATACTGTGGTTTAATCCTATCATTTCATATGCACCATTTCTCACCTGCCAGTCCTTAAAGAAGACTATACTATCATCACTTCATGCTTACTAGATGTGTTTCACTGCTTTTAAGGGAACAGACACAGAGAACTGTATGCTTTGGAAAGCGGGACTAAGAAGGGGATCCAAGGGTTTGTCTGAAAGATAAACTAAGGCTGAGGTGGCATGGGTGGAGGGTAGGTTTGAGAATCCGGGAGACAAACTTTGCCTACATTAATGTTTATTCCAACTCTTTCTCTGCTCTGGAATTTTATGCATGTTATTGCAGGGTATTCACAAGCCAGATAGCCCAAGTGAAAGTTAAGCACTAATTTTGTCAAGTAACAGTATAAAAACCATTAACACCATTTTTTATCTTTGAAACTGTAACTGCAATAATGTCAACTAATAGAATTCAATTCAGATAATTCTTACAAAGTTTTTAGGACACAGTGCTCAATAAACCAGCCTCATGGCTGTCCTAACTATGGAATGGTACCCAACATATGTGAAGGGAACTGGCTATTGTTTAAGGATGAATTATCATGGCTTTGCCTGGTCATTTGGTCAGTGCATTTGTTTCCTTTGCTTATTGTAGATTCAGAGTTCTGGGAAGTTACCTGGAGAGAATTTCTCCATGGGACCTCTTGAATTACTTTGATTATTCACTGGTTTCCAGAAGTGGGTAATTCCAGGAGAGACAACCCAGATGCAGATTATAAACTTGCATGATGGACCTGCTCATGTGGGAAAAACCCATGGCTTCCTGGCAGTGAACCTGGTTGCACCAACCAACACAAGAAAGGCCCTTGAGCAGAATTGAAGCAAAATCACTTCCCCGGATATGATCACTCCATGAGCCAATGTTAGACCTCTGCACAGGTGGAGGTTCTTGTTTGAGGGCCATTGAGCACTACCCATTTCCCTAATGCATCATAATTAAACACCTGTGCTAAATAACTTCTTACTGATCCACTGTGGAGATTTGCTGGGTGTTCAACAGTCCCTGACATTTTCTATCTCTTACTTGGGAGGGTGGTCTCAGGTTATGCTTTGGTTCTCTTAAAAAGAAAATAGCAGCCTCCTTCTACAGAAAACTCTTAACCAAGGTGTGGATTTCAGGGCTTTTGAAGGACACTTAAGAAAGAAAGCATTTTGTGAATTTGGGAGGCATTTCTGCTTTCTCAAAAGCAGCAGTAATTAAAGGGTATTGTCTAACAATGAGGTGACATGAAAGCACTGTTTTTGTTGTTGTTTGTTTGTTTAGCTTTTGTTTTTTTAAAAGTCACCAATGCTGTGAACAGAGTGGGAAAGCAGTGTGTTTTTTAATGAAGCCATCTATATTACTATGAGAAATGCACATAAACTTGGTGAAACACTGCTGCTGTGTGTCACTTGGCTCTGCAAAATGGCCTAAAAGGTTGTCATGTTCATAGTTGCAATACACATCAATACTTCATCGAGTGCTTTCCTTTCATCTGAATGGCAGACAGCAAACAGGTTTGGCCCCAGGCTAAATCTGTGGCTTGAGTGAAGTCTATCTTTAACTTCCATCACTTTGCTTTCTTGGTGGTAGCCTCACATTTTGGGTACTTTGTCTCTTTTCTCTTTAAGTTGTTCCCTCTGTTAAAACAAGAAATAGTAACAGCTAATGGATACCACTTGTTGAGTATCTATCGAAGCTTACCTGTATGTTAATGAAAACTGAATAAAGGTGCTTTATTTTATCTCCCGCATGACAGACAAAGGAATTCATGCTGGGAGAGATTAAGAAATGTTTATTGTCTTCTGTTGAAGCAGTTGAGAATGGAATGTAAAATCTGTGTGACCCCTAAGTTTATGCATCTTTCTCTCAAGAAGAGGATCTGTATCTCTGATTCATGCTTGGTGACCTTTTCACTTATTACTCTCTAGGAAGTTTTCTATCAACTAGGTACTGTAATTTCAAGCTTTTAATTTCTAACAGTATTGAGAGACATAGTAAGGGAAATATTGGACATTATCAAAATGTGGGGAGAAATTGGAAACTCCTTTAAGATATACAATGTTATTAAGACAATCCTCAGATTTTCTTTATTTTGTCCCTTTAAGTAAGTAATTTTGGGGAAGAGTTCTATAATGTCAGTTCTCTTCCTCCTTTGACTTTTCTCCTCATCTTTTCAGGAAAGTCTATAATCTTGAATTGTAGAACAAGTTTGAGCTAAATACCATGTCTGTGGGTGGGGTTGGTGACTCAATGCAACAGCTTTATATTTCCAGATCCAAATGATCGCTAGTTCTGCTCAGTGATTCTGTACACTGTCTCAAGTCATTCCTAAGAATAGGGACTTCACGTTTTCAGTCACAATGCTTAGGATTTAATGACCACTTAGGCAATGACTGCATCTTGAATTTACAGAGAAAATCTAAGTTCTGTGGTGAAATTCCAAATGCTTTTTGAAATTCAAATGGATCTTAAGACTATATCTATTCATTTCCTATTGTTCTCTCCTTTGAGAAAAAGACAGGTTTGTGCTTTTGTTTGGAGACAATCATTTTGCCTCTGTTCTGGATCCTCGTAATTTCTCTACCTTGCGGCACCTATCATTTTTTCCCCTTCTCTCTCCTGCAATTTTTATCTTTTCCTATCTACTGATATTCTCCTCTGATTAATACATATTCTATAGTTTCTGTGTTCTTAGAAAACCAAAATAATGACTTTTTACAAAAATAACTGGCCTTCTCTTGATCTTGCATCCCTCTATTGTTTTTCTCTCTTCTTATTTTTGTTGCAAATGTGTTAATGTTTGCTTCCAGCTCTGTGTTCTCTTCACTGCCTATTGGCTCAGTCCCTTGAAATCTAGCTTCTATCCTCCCCAAACCATATTCTTATCCAGAAGAGGACAGTATCTAGTGCTGATTTCACTAAGTAAGTCTGTGTAATTGAGTACTTTTATCTTTTTTCCCCATGACATTTTCTCCTGTTTTTCCTCTTGATTTCCTCTTTTCAGTCAATGTCATGTACAGTCTCTTCCTTCTTTCATTCATCCCTTTATATGAATTAGCTTCTTTTCTTCAGTTGTCCTTTTCCATTTTACACTCTGTCCTCAGGTGACCTTGTCTAGGCTGATGACTCCAACTACCTACATTCTGATGATGTGCAATTCTGTATCTCTTTCTCAAATCTCTAGTCTGAGTTCTAGAGCAACACAACCAACTACTTGTTGATGTTATCACTTGAATCTGCTGTGAGATCTCCAAATTCATCATGCCTTTATTCATCATATCCCCTACACACCCCACCCTGTATCTTATTCCTGGTCCTCATTAAGAACATAATTGTGCACCTAAATTTCCAAGCCAGAAACTGGAGAGCCTTTCTGTATGCTTCCATTTCCCACCCTCCTTGCCATATGCAATTTGTTATCAATTCTGATCTCAAATATATTTCTAAATGTTTAGTTTTATTGAAGTAGTATTGACAAATATATATATATATATATATATATATATATATATATATATATATTCAAGATACAAAACATCATGTTTTGATCTATGTATCTATCTATCTATCTATAGTGAAATGATGACCACAGTCTAGTTAATTAACATAACTATTGCCTCATTTTTTTTATGTTTGTGGCGAGAATTCTTTAGATCTACTACCTTAGCAAATTTAACCTGTCTCTTCATTTCCATCTCGTTTCTGTCTTCAGTTCAAGCTTTCACTCTGGTTGCTTGGACCACTTCAACAGCATCCAGACTGGCATGTAGTGACTGGAAGCAGGGATATTGGTTCAATGAGTTTGTAGTTGTTTAAGCTCAAGATGAAGTCCTCCTTGGTCAGAGTAATGGCTTGTGAATGGAGGATGAGGGAAGGAATTTGAAGAAAACAGAGACATATGAAATTGTTGTGAAAAAGTGGAAAGTCAACTGACAGAGAAATGAAGGAATTTGTTCAGTAGCCTGAGACCCAAGTAAAAACCTGGCTCTCTAGTGGCCCAAGTCTATAACATGTAATGCCTCCAGCAGCCCTTATATAGGTGAAGAGAAATCAGGTATTTGGCTTTTTACTGGGATGAGATTTTTGTAGATGTTGGGAGGGGTGAATATATTTTGAATGTGGGATGAACATGATTCTTTGGGATCCAGAGAGTGTACTATAGGAGGCAGAATTGTATGTCCAGGAGATATCCAGATTGAAACTTCTAGAACCTGTGAATGTTACCTTATATGGAAAAAAGGGCTGGTGGAATGTGATGGACATCATTATCCAAAGTGCATGTACGAAGACATGAATTTGTGTGAATATACTTTGTATACAATAAGAAATATGAAAAATCTGTGCTCTATATGTGTAATATGAATTGTAATGCATTCTGCTGTCATAAATAAATAAATAAAAATCAATAAAAAAGAGAAAAGAAAAAAGGTCTTTACAGATGATATTAAGTTAAGGATCTTGAGATAGAGAAATTATCCTGGTTATTCTGCTGGGCTTTAAATATGATTTTAAAAATGTCCTCATAAGAAGAAGGCAGAAAAGTATTTGACCAAAGAGGATAAGGTGATACTGATGACTAGACACAGAAATTTATGTGCTTTGAAGATAGAGGAAGGGACCATGAAACCCAAAGAAAACAGGCAGGTATAAAAAGTTAAAAAAAAAAAAAAAAAAGACATAGAAATGGATTATCAAAAATTCCAAAAGGAAATACCCTCCAGACACCATAACTTCAGTCTAGTGAAACTGATTTTAGATTTCTGACCTTCAGAACTATAAGAGCAAATTTGTGTTGTCTCAAGCCATTATGTTCGAGACAATTTGTTACAGCAGCAAGAAGAAACTAATAAAAGCTCTAGGGTTGAGGTTTTGGCAAAAGTGAGCATAAAGGGAAGAGTCAAGGTAGCAAGGCATAGGCAGAAGAGAGTAGTTGCAGTGGCAGTCAAAACACTCAGCTTATTAAGGTGCACATGGAGCTATTCAGGAACTGACAGAGAGAAAGTGGAAGGCTTAAGTAACTGAAAAGCCCAGCGCAGAACCGGAAGATTTTCTTTTCTTTTTTTTTTTTTTTTGAACTGGGGGTCGAACCCAGGGCTTTGCAAATGTAAGGCAGACACTTTGCCACTGAGCTATACCCCAGCCCTGGAAGATTTTTATTTCAGCGAAGGTAATTGGTGTTAGAGTCTGTAAATAAGTCAGGATGGCGCCTGGCATTTTGCCAGAGAAATGTTAGAGTCTGTAAACAAGTCTGGATGGTGCCTGGCAAAATGCCAGAGGGAGTGGTTTGTGAAGTAACAAAAGGGAGCCACTAAGTGTGGAGATTCCTTACTGGTTGACTGTTGTATACAGTTTATGTTAATTAGATAAGCTGTGTGGAATGTATAAATACCACTCCTGTCCTACAATAAACCGCTCCCTTTCCTGCTGTATCAATCTACACAAGTTGTTCATCACCCCCTGGTTAGCTTGCTGCAGCCAGACTGCGGCAAATTGGGTAAATAATGTACAAATTATATAAATTTACTTAAGTTCTGAAAACATAACAGTGCTGCTGCATCTAGAAATAATATAAAGTTCTTTAGGAATGGAGCCATAAATCCATACAAAATAAGATATTTTTTAGCTTTTACTTTTCTGTATATTATGAAATTATTTAGTAGGCTTAATAGCAGTGACAGAAATTATCCCTCACATCCCAAAATATGAGTTGACACAAGTTGTTAACAATGTATAAAAAAACACACACTTCAGTAGAATTTTAGGAATATAATAGCTCAAGCTGTATTGCAACAGAAATTGGTTAACAAAGTTGGAAATTCATTCTTTGATAGAAATAAGTAATGTAAAATTGTGATGTATTTGTTCAAGTTCAAAAAAAAAGTCATGGCAATCCTCATTTACAAATGCATATATATGTAAAGAGTCAAGTATGTCATTGATGGAAGGGTCATAGCAAGTGTGGGAACTGAAGCACATTAAAGTCCATGATGTGATAATACTGGCAATTATAATGTATTTTATTAATTGGATACACACAAAACAGAAAACTAATGTTATTTGAAACTGTTCAAAGGATAATCTTTCTATGTGTTAGTTATCACACCAGAAAACATCTACCTACACCAAGACACACACTTGGCCACAGGGCCATGTTATTGTAGCATTTAAATCAGAGTCCTAAGAGTAACACAAATGCATCATATTTATGTGACTATTCCTTGGTATTTCAGTGTTACCTATGGAAGCTTGTCTTCTTTATCACAATTGTATAGCTTAATTTATAGAGAAAGTTGTTGTCACTGTTTTGGGCATCCTTCTCTGGGTTGTTAAGTCCTATTGCTGTGAATTCTGCCGTGAAGAGTAACTATTAACCCATCCAAAGGAAAACTTAAACAGCTTCATTGTTAGTTGAACTCTGTTCTTTTGTTCTGTAAACAGTAAACTATGTGTCCCTGGCTAAACGTAAATAGATAAGGTTTAATATTACCTTTCTGGATATATACTACAATGGTTGTTTTTTTTTTTTCCACATTGAATCATTTAATGTATCTTTTCACTTTTATGAACTGACTTTGGATGACCAATACAAGTGCAATGCAAGGTAACTTACCCTATCTATAAAATGGGAGTAATAGTTGCTGCTTTTTATCTGTAAGGAGTTGAAGCCCTTTGGGCTTCAGAATCTGTTCTTGATTGCTGTACCATGCTCCATGTTTAGTTGAGAGCTATGTTACTTAACTACCTCAAATATGATTAAGGGTATATTTGTTCCCCTAAAAGTCACTTATTTAAAAAGGAGGACCCAGGCTACCTGCTCTTTCATATTGGACTATGGAATCTCATTATCCAGAGGGAGGAAGAACAGACTGCTCTGTACAGACCAATTTGGCTGCACACATTTTTTTTTTGCATTTAGTGGGGAAAATTGAAGAAGTCCTCTGAAAAGAGTAGGCAAAAGGGACATGCCTCCCTAAAGAGAATATGATCCACCCTACTATGAGCATGCTCTTTTTGCACTCCTGGAAAAAGTACTTTCTTCTAGACTTAGAAGAAAGCACCCCACACGGAGTGCAAATTAAACAGACATGAATAGTAAGTGAACTTTCTCTCCCAGGATAACACGGTTTTGATAAGTTATCTCCTATGAAAGGTTGTTTAAATTGTAGATCATTTGGATACTTGTATGTAGACGAGTTTGTGTGGAATTACATTTTTTTTAAGACAGTGCTGATGGAAATCTAATTAGTGAAATAAATATAATAATAATCAAATACATTTAAATTCACAGTCATTTCTACCTCATCAGGTTTTTAAGATATTTAAAAATATTGACCACAGGCAGAAGATAAATTGAGAGAGGATATAAAAATGTTGGTATAAATGATTTTGTAAGAGTCAGGATACCTAGTTACATTTACCAAGGAAAAAGATTTATTTAGAATTAAAAGTCGCAAAGATTCCTATTTTACTGAGAACTGAATGTGAGACCATAATAGGACCTTGAAACATTTTTCCAGGAGTTCTGGGAGGTTCTAAACCACTTGGGAAGGTAAATTTGAGAAATTGACATGTCTTCCCATGTTTTAGTGATGTGGCTTTGTAATCCTTGAATTTTTCTCTCCTGCTCATGCCTCCCTCTTTGTCAATTGTTAAGCACCAAGAGGAGAACTTTTACTTATTCTGAGAATGGCTCAAAAGGCTTGGATTAAGAGTTTTATTAATATTATCTTATTTAGGTTCATTTTGTGTTATGCTTAGAGATATTTATTTCATTAAACAAGTGGTAGGTGATCTTACTCGTGCACACACAATGTTCCTTATTACCTTGTTGGAAATAACTCATGGTGAGATAGGTTTTTGTAAGGAAGCTAATTATTCAACATCCCTGTCTTTCTGGAGGACCAGGCTGAAATATGAGCCCCTTTCTGCCACCCATGAAAGGCTTTTCAACCCTGGCTTACTTGATGTCAGGCCTCATCTCTGGTACCTTTAGGAAGTCAGGTTAAGAGGCAGCCAGTCTATGTGTGAATACTACATTCATTACTTAAACTCATCCATGTAAAATGTAAATTGAATAACAGTACAGACTTCTCGGATTTATACAATCAATGAATGTTTTTAAAGAGCTTCTAAAAGTATGTAGCACATAGTACCATGTCTTATATACCCAAACAGCTAGTCCTGGATGATAAAATGAAAGTATCTTATTAAATGTGCAAAACAGTGGCTATGCAGAAGGAAGCAATAATTTTAAATGTTAGTTATTATTATCAGATTGAGTGTCAACATATATATTTTTAACCTTACTCTGGTCTTTTTCTTTCTTTTCTTCTTGTTTGCCTTTCTCCCCATTTTGCCTTTAGACTACCTTAGAACAGTGTTGCTGCTGACCTATCAAGCATCTGTGTCTGGTGTTTTCTTGTTCTATGATTCCCTTAGTCACATGTTGTTCACTGTGCCTGTGGTCATCCTATTCTCACTAGGTGATACCTCAATATTGGCAATAATCTTCTAGGCCATATGAAGCAATGGTATTGTTGTTCTTATTGACTTTCCAGTCATATTAATAAGCTTTGTACTGGGGTATGTGTGACAAGGTAATTAACCAGAGCATAACTACATATAGTAATTTATTTGTGGGATTTGTCATTTGTATTTTCCCAAAATTCTTTTCAGATCATGTTTTATTAAGTGAAGATGTAGCCAATCAATGGCTGTTAGATGAAAGCTCTTAATAACCAACTCAATTCTTTTTCCTATTCTTTATACTTACTCTTCCCAGATACATTTCTAGACCTAAGTTCAGCTGCATCATGGTGTCAGTCAGGGGTCTGATTCCTTGAATAACCAAATATTCTGTCTTAAGATCATGTTCTTTCATCAGAGCAGTACCCTGAGGATTGCTATAGCATCCTTTATTTGCCATTTTGAGTTTTGCTCCATCTAAAGAGAAAATGATTACGGAGATATGACCCTGACTATAGGTCAAAGCAAGTGATTTTCTCCAGTCCTACTAGTGATTCTGGTTCTTTAATCTGCAGTTGTAAGATCCCAACTCCCACCTTGAAAATGACAGGCAGGTAGTTGATCTTTTCCTGATCTCAAGGATATCCTTGGAATCATTATCTCAGTGTCTTAAGAACTAACTCTTCTACCTCATGATAGGCCAGTTGCTGCTGTGTTTAGCTGAGTGAGCACCAACTGAGCAAGAAGACCAGATGTTCTCCCTAATCATGAAGAAGCTGGAGCATTGTTCAAAAGAAAGCACAGGGGATGCTGAACAGGGCTCTTTACATAGTTGAAAAGAATTTTTTTATTGAACATAATTTAACGAATGGTGATTAGTGGCTTGTGCATAGCTTTATATAAATAAGTTTTCAAGTTTAAAATAAATGTGGGGAAGTATAAAAATACAAAATCTTGTGTTTCCTTAGGGTATAAAATCATACTCTATTTTACCTTTCTCTTTAGCCATATGAATCTGCCCCTGATTTTTCTTGCTGAAATTCTTAGGCCTTGAAATGCTTTACACTCCCACCATAAAAGCCATCATTTGACAAGTTTGCCATTGCTATAGTCTGAATGTCTGTGTTCTCCCAAGATTCATATGTCGAAGCTGAATCACCAATGTGATAACATTAGAATGTGTGGCCTTTCAGAGTTGATTATAACTTGAGGGCAGAGCCCTCATGAATAAGATTAATGCCTTTATAAAAGAATCTCCAGAGAGTTCCCTTTCTGCTTCTGTCATGTGAGTACATGATCAGAAGTTTCCATCTAAAACCAGGAATAAGCCCTCACCAGATGAGGAATCCATTGTCATCCTGATCTTGGACTTCTAGCACCCAGAACAGTAATGAGTAATTTTTGGTGTCTAAGATAAGCATTTTTTTTAATACAAGCACAAACAGACTACATACACATTTTTTTTTTCAGGTGCAGAAGATATTCAGAAGGGCCAAGCTCTCTGCAATGCAAATGTGTATTTTGTAGTCAAACGGAACCATCAAAAATTAAGTATAGAGTGGCAAAATTGATTGAGGTGAAGAGAGACGGGAGATTGAAGATTCAGGCACCAGCTACCGTGATTTTTCAATAGGCTGATCAATGAATGTCATTGAATATGCATTTAGAGTTTGGAACTGTGCCAGGTAGACACTAGTGCTGTGCATAGGAAATCATCTCTCCTTAATGGGCTCTTTGCTTAGCTCTTTGTGTTTCTTTGTAACTCTGTCTTCTTATCTTACAAATTCTGATAAAAGAGCACCTATTATCTCTGATAATTAAATAAATTAATATGTCTAAAATGTTTTGCATTGTTTCTGGCAAAAGCAAGTGTTCAAAAAGTATTGGCTATGATTTAAAAAAACTTAAAATACACTTTGCGTTCACTGAGATCATAATATAATATTAGACAATTAATTATTGCTCAAGGCTTTAGTATAAATCAGAGTTGGCAAACTCATAGGCCAAATTCTGCCTATTTTTTAAATAAAGTTTTATTGGAACACATCCACACCATTTGTTTACATATTGTGTATGGCTGCTATTGCACTAGAATGGCAGAGTTGAATGATTACAATAGAGACCATGTGACCTGGAAAACCTAAAATATTTATTAACTGGCACTTTATAGAGAAAGGTTGCCAAACCCTGTTATACAGAATAATAAGAGATGGAAAAAGTCCTCTTTAAAAGTTCAAAGTTCTGGCACTTTATAGAAATAGGATGCCAAACTCTGTTGTAAATAATAAGAGATGGAAAAAGTACTAGGTAATAGTTCAAAGGTGGGAAATAATTTCTTACTGTAAGATCAGGAAAAGGGGGTGCATTAATGTTAAAGGACTGATTTCTATTATGTCACTCTCAGAGACAAAATGTTTCTGGGCAGGGAGACTTAGGTCAAAGATATCTCAGAATATAATTTAGAGACAAGGGAATTGTTATAGTAAATAATAACAGAAAATCATGTTTTACACCGAAAAATTTATTTTGGCTCATGATAAAGCCAATTTAGAATAATTTTGTGGTATGTGACTGTTCTGCAATGCCAAAGTAGAAATCTTGTGATTTTAGTGTATGCTTGACATTTGTAATTGTTTGAATTTGAGATGTCCCCCCAAAGCTCAGGAGACAATGTGACAATGATCAGAGGTTAAATTATTAGATTTTGAGAATGGTAATTTAATTGATGGATTAATGAATTTATGAATTAATAATTTGAAAGGACTTCCTTACTGAATGATAATGGTATGCAGATAGAGTGTGGATAGAGGAAGTAGGTCACTGGGGGGTGTGCCTTTGGGGTTTATATTTTACTCCACCACCTCCTCTTTCTCTGTTTTATCTTATACCCAGAGAAATGGAGCTGGGTGACCATGGACTGAATCTCTGAAACTGTGAATGCAGATTCATTTTTACTCTTCTAAGTTGTTCTTGTCAGGTATTTTGGTCAGAGGAACCCAAAGCTAACTAATGCAACACCATAACCCATATATAAATATTATCATGCACTTTTAATTATTGGTTATTTTAAAATAAGGTAGCAATAGAGCCCTTCTAAATTGAGATACAAGAAAGCGACAAATGTATAATGTTTCAATTTTTTTGTTATTCAACTAAGTTTTTAATTTTATTTCAAGTAACTTTCATTAAAATATGTTATCTAGGAATTTGTCCATTGAGTTAACTTTTAGAATTATTGGCATGAAATGTTTACATTATTCTGTTTTTATTTAATTTTTATTTTGAGACAGTGTTTTCCTAAGTTGCCTAGGTTGGCCTTGAACTTGCTATCCTCTTCCCTCAGTCTCCCAAATATCTGGAATTACAGATCTGTGCTTCATTTCTTATTAATATTTTAATATCTGCATTTCTTAGTATATCCCACTTTTAATTCTTGATATTAGCTATTAGTGATTTCTTTTGTTTTTCCTCAATAAGTCTTTCCAGAAGGTTTTAACTTTTGAAAAAAGTGGGTTTTTTTTTTTTTTTTTTTTTTACTTTTTTGATTTTTCTCTGTTGAATGTTTTAAATTCTTATACCATCAGTTTCTGTTTCTTCTTCTTCCTTTTTTTCTTTTTACTAGGTCCTTTCTAATATCTTAGGGATATTATTAACTTATTAAGAGTCAGACTTTCTTGTCCAATATGTGCATTGAATGCTATAATTTTCTTTTTAATGTTCTTTAGCTGCAAATCACATGTTTAGATATGTAGTAATTTCATTATTATTCACTTCAAATATATTCTAATTACAGTATCATTTCCTCTTTGATCTATGGCATATTTAGAAGTATGTCTATTGATTTCTGAGCATACAGGAATGTTTAATTATTTTTATAATGAATTTGTAATTTAATTGGGATATTGTTGAATACTCTGCATCTTTCTACTTCAATTATTTGAAAATTATTTTGTATGTTTTGCTTAATGGCCCATGGTAAGTCCAATCTTTTTCATTGTTTGTGTATACTATGGGAGAACATATTTCTCCCGGTTTGTTTGCAGTATTTTATATATGTCCATAGCTCATATTTATTAATTTTGACTAAACCCTATCAATGTTTCTTTAACTGGATATTGATCTTACTTAATATTTAATCTTTTTATTACTACTATATTTGGACTTATACCTATTTGTGTTATGTCTTACTTGTTTTACGTATATATATTTTTACTCTTACTTTCTTTTGGGATGATTTGCTTTATACCTGCCTCAGGTTTATAGGATTACACTTCTTTCAATGCTTAATTTAGAAATGTGCATTTTTAACTTGTCAAAATTAAAAGTTAGTCATTGTTTTCACCTTCTATGCTAAAAATACAAGGTCCTTAGAACATTTAACTTCTTTAATCCCTTCCATGACTTAGGTTATCATTGTATTTTACTTGTATGTTTGTTTTACTAAAACTGCAAAATATTATTATTGTTGTTTTATTTAATATTCACTTAGAATTAACCTCACATTTTCACTATCTTTGCTAATTCTTTTAAAACATCTCATTTCTTCCAACTAAAATCACTTTCTTTGCTCAAAATATGTACAATAGAGCATCTTTTAGTGTGGGTTGCTAATCTAAACTCTGCCATTGGTAGAGAGGTGGATATCTGAAAATGCCTTTAAGTCTGTCTTGTTCTTAAAAGACATTTTTTGATGGGTATAGGATTCTGCTTTGTTAATTGTTTCTTTAAGCACCTTAAAGATATCATGTCTTTGACTTCTGGAAACTATTATTTAAAAGACAATTCTCATGCTGGGCATGGTGGCATAAGTCTGTAATTCCAGCTGCTCTGGAGGCTGAGGTAGGAGGATCATGACTTCAAAGTCAGTCTCAGCAACTTAGTGAGGCTCTAGGCAACTTAGCAGGACCCTGTCTCAAAATAAAAAGTAAAAAAACAAAAACAAAAAATGGCTGGGGATAAGGCTCAGTGGTTAAGCTCCCCCCAGTAATACACACATACACACACACACACACACACAGAGAGAGAGAGAGAGAGAGAGAGAGAGAGGTGTTTGTCAATCTGTCAGTCTCTTTAAAAATTATTTTTTATTTGTTATAGTAGGCATTTAATACCTTTCCTGTATCTTTTTGTGCTTTGTAGTTTTATGATATGAACTGGGTGTGATCTCCTTTATTTTTGTTCAGATACCTGTACTTCTAAATCTATTGAAAATCATCTAGCATTATCTTCAGATATCTTCATTATCTATTCAGATACTACCACTATTATCACCTTTCAGGATTCCAATTAAATGAATGTCAGGTATTTTTATTTCATTTTTATCTTTTATCTTCTTTTTTTAATTTTTTATTTCCTGAATTCTGGAAAATTACTTCTGAGCTATGTTCCATTTCTCTAATTTCTCATTTAGTTATTTCTCATCTGCAGAGAAACGCACTTTTGAGTTTTAAAATTTAATTTATTTTCCATTTCTTGATTTTTTAAATATATTCATATATTATATTTCTATACCTACCTCTACATCTATGTTTTTATCTATCTAGTGGTTCCTAGAAGGTATTTATCTCATATATTGAAGCATAGAAAATGCAGTTTTACATAGCTATCTAAATCTTTATTTGATAACTGCAGTATCTCATTTCAATAACACCAGTGTTTATTTTTTCTGATTTTTTTTGCTTTCTTGCTTGTGTTGCCTATTGTTGTACTTACTTTATTATGTGTAAATTTTCCTATATTACTCATGATTATTAGTTTAGCAATAAGATGAGGAGTTAATTGTTTCCATTATTTTTTTCCAGGTACCTAACAACAGTACCAGCTTAGGGTCATATGAGTAATGAATTTCATTTCATGGCATGGTTGTTGTTGTTGTTGTTGTTATTATTATTATTATTATTATTATTATTATTATTATTTTGAGGAGGCTTGGATTTTGTGTCCCAATACCTACTAAGTATAGATTGCATTTAGTCTTGACTGCCCTCCCACAAATAGAATGAAACCAACTTCATCAAGAGGTAGGAAGAAAAGGCTGAAAGCGAAGGCAAGAGGAGGACCCGGAAGTAGGGAGGACCTCCGAGCATACAACAGACAGTATGGCAGTATGTAAAAATGTGGATGTGTAACCAATGTGAATCTGCAATCTGTATATGTGGTAAAAATGGGAGTTCATAACCCACTTGAATCAAATGTATGAAATATGATATGTCAAGAGCATTGTAATGTTTTGAACAACCAATTTAAAAAAAAGAGGTAGAAAGATAAGATCTTTATTTCTGGCTCATCATCACTTTAAGGTTGTAACCCTGTGAAGTACCAGCACTATAGATGGGAGGGTCTTCTATTAGTTTCCCCACTTTGGGAAGATCCTGGTATTTGACCATCTTGCTGACCTAGACAGCCTAGAAAGCAAAAGTTCACCAAATTCAGAAAGAAACAACAAATCAAAGAAAAACTGGCTTCACTTAATTATCTGTGTAGTGGTTTTACTTATGAATTTGGTCTACTACTTTTAACTTTTTACTTGATGTCTTTCAGATTATTAAAAAATATGTTGTTCCTTATACCATCATATTTAGTTGCTCACAAATACAATGAGATAACAGATTAGACTGTCATTCTAAATTAATGCCAGATAGCTTTACTTAGTTTGATTTAACTTATGTGAATCTTGGATAGGGGGCAGAGTAACTGCGAATTGAACTCAGAGGTATTCAACTAGTGAGCCACATGCCCAGTCCTATTTTGTATTTTATTTAGAAAGAGGGTCTCACTGAGTTGCTTAGTGCCTCGCTTTTGCTGAGGCTGGCTTTGGACTTGCAAGATCCTCCTGTCTTAACTTCCCCCACTGCTGGTATTACACCAGGTGTGCACCACTGAGCCCCGCCTAATTCATGTGAATCTTATTTAGTTAATAGGTTTATGTTTGTTTTAAGAGATTTTAAAAAATTTCCCCCAACTTTTTAGCGGTTTTTTTTTTTTTGTATTTCTTACTTTTGAAGCATATACACTGATTTTTTTCTACCACACCCAGTCTTGGTAACAGATAAGGGAAAAGCATGGAGGAGAGTAGATGTAACAGGTCATTTTAAGATTTGCCTCATCTCACAATCATAGGTGAAAATTTGTCTCAAAGCAAATGAAGCAAAATAAATATAAAAGTTTTGGAAAATGTGGCTAAGTTATCTCTTTAATGTCAGTATTGGGATAGATGGCTAGAGAGATGCAGAGGTCCTTGAAAAGAGGCTGAACAAGGACATTTTCCTAAACACATCTCTATTTCTTGTCAGGGGAAGGTTTTTTCAGGAAAGTGTTCATAAATTTTCTTAAATATTTATATATTTCTGTGAGTTTTAATGATGCAAATTGACACTTAGAAATTGCACAACCAAATAATACTGTAAAAGATTTGGAAATGTGAGAGTCTTTTACAGTGGTAA
Organism: Callospermophilus lateralis; assembly: GCF_048772815.1. NCBI lineage: Eukaryota > Metazoa > Chordata > Mammalia > Rodentia > Sciuridae > Callospermophilus > Callospermophilus lateralis. The sequence continues at coordinate 104,557,375 of NC_135310.1, read as the reverse complement.
TACCAGCTCTAGTGGTAATAGCACAAACATGCAAGTCAGAATGCCTTAGCTCACCTTAGCAGTGTTATCTATTCACTCCATGACTCAGTTTCCTCATTTATCAAATAGGAATACTAAGAGAACCTATCTCTGCATTGTGAATATTAAGTGAGTAAAGATATGGCATGTTTAGGACTAAGTTTGATACTAGGTGACAGTTGTATGAATGTTTCAAGTGTTTAGAGCTTTTCAATGTATACTGAAGGCTAAGTGAAAACATAAATACTCCTGGGAAGAGTGAAAACTTTGAATATGTTCCATTGAGCTTATAAACTTTGGGAGTGAATGCAACAAGATTGTGGGAGGGCACTGGATGTGTAAGAGAGAGGAATAAGAAAGGAGTGAGGACAAAGGGAAAGTGCTGTTCTTTGCCCAATTCACATTTGGCCCAGGGCTACTGTGTGTGCTTTAACTGCTCTGTCCTTCAGCTATGCAGGCCTCATTTTCTTTTCTAGAAGCCAGTGAGTATACAACTGATTGTTCTTTTAACCAAGGAATATATTAAGTATGGTTGAACATGGATTGTAATTGTGCCACAAGGGGAAAAATACTGATTCAATTTGATTCTCAAGTGTATTCCTACTTTGACTAATAATGACATTATCATTTAATTATTTAGACATTAGCTTCATTCACATGTGTAGTTTGGGACAATTTAGAAAAAAAAAAAAAACCTAGAAAGAACAATATTCTGTTTTTATTGTAGAACCCCACTGTTAAATATCTCACAGGCTAATGTTTAATCGCATTCTTAGTCTTGCACAGTTCTTGATAATAATTAACCTGAAATAACTACTTCCATACGTGAGTCAGGGACACAATTTGCTTTTGTTATTTCAATTTCCTTTCTCAGGAAGTTAAATGGTTAAAACTTGCAGATCTAAATTGTCTGTGAATAACCATAAGAGGAAAAGTATCATGAGAGATGGAGATTGGAAGGTTTGAATGTGTTTGCTAGTAGAAACATAAGCATTTCTTAAATATTTAAAGACTATACTTTTAATGCATATTTCTTTTCAGAATCATGCAACTAGAATATTTGGAAGTTTATGTCTTGTTCTTCACTATGGGGAATATTTATTTTGTTTCTGTAGACTAATGTAAAAGGTATCTAATTATCAAGCATTTTCATTAAGGGAAACTAAGGTGAGCCAAGTAGAAGTCTGCAACACAATCTGTGTGCGCGTGTGTGTGTGTGTGTGTGTGTGTGTGTGTGTGTATTTTGAACCACTTTATTGAGAGATAATTGACATAAACACATCTCTCATTTCTTGGGATTATGTAAACAATGTATGCAGTTGCATAAATTTGAGGATAAGTATTTACCCATGAAATCATTCCTGCCATTAAGACCATGGATGTATCAATAATTTCCTGTAGTTCACTCTTGCTATTATTATTATTATTATTATTATTATTATTACTGATACTACTCCTTTATGTGGTAAGAACACTCAATTTAAAATTTATATTCTTAGAAAAAATAAATATAAAATATAATGTTGTTAGCTTAGGCACTGTGTTGTAACAATGGATTTCCAGAACTTATCTTGATAAATGTAACTTTACACCATTTGACCATAAATTCCCCATTTCTCCCTACTTTTTTCCCCCTGGAAATTACCATTCTACTCTTTGCTTCTACAAATCAACTATTTTAGATTCAATGTATAAGTTAGATCATGCACATTTGCCTTTCTGTATTTGGCTTATTTTACCCCAAATAACATTCTTCAGGTCAATTCATGTTGTGATTGGCAGGACTTCCTTCTTGTTAAAGGCTGTGTAGTATTTGTGTATATGTGTGTGTGTGTGTGTGTGTGTGTGTGTGTGTGTGTGTACTGAATTTTCTTTACCCATTCCTCTTTGGTAGATATTTAGATTGTTTCTTTATCTTGGCTACTATTAAAAATGCCATCACTAACATGGAAACACATCTTTTTGAGATCCTGATTTTAATTGGGTAAATATAGAGAATTGGGATTGCTGGATTATTTGAGAGTGACATTTTTAATTTTTTTAGGAAATATCAACTGTTTTCCATAATGGCTGTATCAGTATGCATGGGTTCTCTTTTTCCACATTATCTTCAATACGTCTTTTATTTTATTTTTATAATAGTCATCTTAACAGGTATGAGGTGATATCCCATAATTTTGATTTGAATTTCTTAGATTATTAGCAATGTTGAACATTTTTTAATATATCTGTTAGCCATTTGTATGTTTTCTTTGGGACATTGTCTACTAACGTCTTTTGTCCATTTTTAAATAAAATTATAATTATTATTATCATTAACTCCTGAATTGAGAGTTCTTTATGTTTTAGATTTTGATCCCTTATTAGCTACAAGTGCTCCTCAATTTATGATAAGGATACTTCTCAATGAGCCCATAAAAATTTGAAAATATTAGAAGTTAAAAATGCAGTGAATACACCTAACTTATCAAACATTGTGGCCTAACAGCACAGTCCACTATAGAGTATATGTGGTTTATTGTGTGATCGTGTGACTGATGACCAGTGGCAGCTTATTGTTGCTGCACAGCACTGTGACATCATAGTACACAGAAAGACCAAACTTTCAAGTTTGGTTTCTACTGAATGTACATTGCTTTATACCATTATGAAGTAAAAAAAAAAAAAAAAAAATGAAATAGAAAACATAGTAAGTGAGGGACCATCCAGGTATAATTTTTAAATATTTTCTCCCATTCTGTAGATTATCTTTGTATTTTATTTTATTGATTATTTCTCTGACCGTGCAGAAGGTTTTTCATTTTGGCATAATCCCATTTTGTTTATTTATGTTTTGCTGCCTGTGCTTTAGGTGGCACACCACACAATCATTGTTCATACTAGTGTCCAGGAGCTTTTTTCCTATGTTTTCTTGTAGTTTTATTGACTCAGTTCTGAAATTTTTTAAATCTTTTTTTTTAAATGTGGTTTTAGTTGTAGATGAACAGAATGCCTTTATTTATTCATTTATTTTCTATGTGGTAATGTGGATCAAACCCAGTGCCTCACACATGCTAGGCAAGTGCTCCACCATTGAGCTACAACCCCAGCCCCTGAAATTTAAATGTTTAATCCATTCTCAGTTTATTTTTATTTATGTGGCATAAAATATATTATTTTTTGTGTGGATATATCCATTTTCCAATACCTTTTATTTATTTATTTATTGGTTGTTCAAAACATTACAAAGCTCATGACATATCATCTTTCATACATTTGATTCAAGTGGGTTATGAACTCCCATTTTTACCCCAAATACAAATTGCAGAATCACATTGGTTACACATCCACATTTTTACATAATGCCATATTAGTGACTGTTGTATTCTGCTACTTTTCCTATCCTCTACTATCCCTCCTCCTCTCCCCTCCCCTCCCATCTTCCCTCTCTACCCCATCTGCTGTTGTTCAATTAATACCTTTTATTAAAGAGACTAACTTCCCCACATTTTGTATTCTTGGCTTTCTTATTAAAAATTTGTTAACCATATATATGGGTTTATTTCTGAGCTCTCTGTTTGGTTCCATTTGTCTATGTATCTTTTTCTATTCTAGTAACATACTGTTTTGGTTACTATAGCTAGGTAGTATAATTTAAAATCAGGGAGTATGGTAATTCCAGCTTTGTTCTTCTTAATATCTCTTTAGTTATTTAGAGTCTTTTGTGGTTCCATATGCATTTTTGGTTTTCCTTTTCTATTTTTGTGAAAAATGCCATTGAAATTGTTCTAGGGATTGTATTAAGTCTGTAGATTGCTTTGAGTAGTATAGATGCTTCATGATTATTAATTCTTCTAACCCATGCACATGGGATATCTTTCATGTATTTGTGTCTTCTTGTTTTATATTTTCTCTTTGATACCTTTGCCATACTTCAAATTCAGTCTGTCTACTTATATAAGAGTTGATAACTAGTTTTTATATTAAATCTCACAAAATTATATTTTATAATTTTGAAAGATTTGATGAGTAGGCTGAAATACATATTTGTTGTGGTGGATAATATTTTTCTAAGTGTTTAAACCCTTCTCTGTTAGAGAATTGGATATCATGACGTATTGCCATTAAATGTCTTTTTGTATACAAAGTTTACTTTCCTACCTCATTGTCAATAATTTTCAAGGCCACTGGAATGTGAGAAGATCTTGCGACAAGTTGCCAGTCCTAGGAAGTTTTAGGCAGCATTGACTGTTTCTGTCATTCCTTCTGACAGGAAAGGGCACATAACAAATATGGGTATTTCTTAAGCTAGAATAGGAATAGGCATGTAGTAGAGTGACAAGTCATGTTAGGGCCCTGACATGAATAAAAAACAACAAAAGTAATTTTGTTTTAAGCCATGATATTGAGAGTTATTTCTACAGCATAGTTGAGTAATATATATGTTAAACTGAGCTCTACTGTTTGTAGTGAAATAGAAACTTAGGGAAGCTACATAGTGTTATATAAATAAGTATGTCTCTCAGTGACAATAATAATGTCTCTCAGTCACATAACTTCAGCTATTTAATTTTCTTTGAAAGCAGACCACTAAAAATGAAGAAATAGTTTTGTTATTAGGTAAAAATGAGATTTAATGGTCCTGAGGTACTCAAAGTCTGAAAATTTTATCAACTCATTGCCTAAATCAAGATTACATAAACTATGCTTAAAATGCAAGCATTTTACTTATATATGATATAAATACATTCCAATTCTTATATTTAGGGAAAATATTCATATTTTTATTGATGCACACTCTTTTCTGGTTTTAATTTATTTTTTGGAATTAAGAATACTACTAGCCAGGTACAGTGGCATATGCCTGTAATCCCAGTGGCTTGGGAGGGTGAGAGGTGCTAAGTAACTCAGTGAGACCCTGTATCTAAATAAAGAGTCCCTGAGTTCAATTCCCAGTACCAAAATAATGAAAACAAAAACAAAAAACAAAACAAAACTTCCAGAACTATGTACAAATAAATAATTAAATTAAGAGATAGAAAAGAATTTTCTAAATCATTTATGTAAAACCAAAAAAAAAAAAATGCATGCAAAACAGTTTTCTTATTTTTGCACAAGAGAATTTCTTTTGTCAATAGGCTACATTGGGGAGATATGAAGATGACAGAATGGAGCTAGGTGTGAGTTCTGATCTCCTCACAACAAAGAAAAGAGGCAGTGAATAAATAGCAGAATTGGGAGGCAATTGATAAACTAAATGCTCTAAGATTCAGTATTACAAAGTCTAAGACCTAGAGATTAAAAGCCAGGTTACTGGAGTAGAAAACAAACTTGGAGTGCCCTAACCCTGAACCAGCACCTGAGGATAAGTAGGGAAGAGGGGCAACAGAGAGAAACAGAGGGGGATGAAGTAGAAATTTTCTTAAGCTCATCCACTTTGGAAGTCAGACAAAATTTACAGTGTGGCAGCAACATAAGGGTCCTTTAAAAAGATCAAAGACCTTAAAAACAAATCATGGAAAGAAACTGAGCCAGCGGTCTGCAACTATCTTGTGGAGCCCTCAGCCAACAAATCATCCTTTTAATCAACATGGTGTCTTCCCACACCCAGACAGTTGTAAATTAAATCAGAGGGAAGTACCTTTCAGTGGAACTTCTTAAGAATCCAGCCAGTAAAAACTTCTAGAAGGACCAGTACTAGTCAAAAATTGCTGAGACCACCCCCCCAACTTCTGCCTGCTCTTCCTTAGTACAAATAAGGGGGACAAAATGGGCTAGTGGGAACCTGTGCCAAGAGGTGTGCCTAATCCTGCTTAGCCTCAGTGACTCAGGTAAAAGGCCAGAAAGCTCTGTACAGCATTCGCTCACTTAATGCAGACAGAGACAGCAATGAAGCAGCAGCTTTGGCTCTAAGCAGAGGAAAGAGGATTCACTAGGCTCCAACCATTGACATTGGAATGAGGCACATTTGGGAGCCTCAGGATATTCCTCAGTATTGCAGGGGCTGTATCAGAGGGAAGATACCTGAATATTCAGTGATATAGAGACCTGGAAGAAATTTCCAGAGTCTACACAGCAGGAAGATGCTGATCCCAGCCTTAACTGGTACACAGCCTGACCTGTGATCACAACTGGCAAGTGAGAAGTCATTGTTTGGATGCTTGCAGGACATTGCCTCAGACTTAGTGAACAGAGGGAATCAACACCCACCATTCACAACCTGGGGTAGTAAACTAGATAGAGTCCAGGTGAACCACCTGAGACCCTTCACAGTAGAATCTCAGAGAGCAAAGATGGCCAGGAGAATGCGCCTGTACCATACAATACACACAGAAAACTCACAACCAGAGTTCCTGCACTCCAGCCAGCCACCAGGATCTTCACTACTACAAAAAGGATCCTATAGAGGGGATCAGGTACTGGCAATCCACAGTAATCACAGGATACTCCAGAGCCGGCATCCTGAACTGCACATAATAGAAAGAGCCAAGCTATAGCACTCCACCCTCCAAGCAGTCATTTGGAGGCCTCTGAGCTGAGAAACCAGAAGCTACTGGTAGGAGATTCATAGCAAGTAGGAAATTGTCTTCTGGGTCCCTTGGAAGAAATCCACAGATAAAGGCTGATGGACACCTGCTAAGGGTCCCGAACCCAATGAAACCCAAGCCAAGATTCAATAAGAATTTTCTTCACTTTGACATGGTTTACTATACACTGCTATAATGTCTACTTTGGTCATATATATAACTCTTTAACTTGAATGATTATTGTTAATCCAATAGCCAACATGTTACCTTTAACCCATTTGTGCCACGGTCTGGCTGGGCACAATTCACAAGCCACTGAAGCAGGAACAAACTTTATTTCTGAACTCCACCAGCACACTCCACACGCGCTCCCTGGGAATTCTCCTGTGAACCAAGCATGAGGCGTTCTCTCGGGGACACACTACACCAACAGGAAATCCCTCCTCCGGAATTCCCTCCTACCGCACTTCCCCAACCAATGGGAACTCTACGGGAGTCAGAGCTCCAAAGTAGCAGGCCTAGGCAGACAGCAGGGGTCTAATCTCCAATTGAATGCACATCTTAACATAATCATTATCATCTCTATGGCTTGCTGGGGTCACCTTTCAACCAAAAATGCCATGCGTCATTCCTACTTGGCTATGGCTCTCAGCACATTTGTAAGCATTTCATCTAATGGTTTAAAACATTATTTGGAATCAATCATCCTATCCTTGGTTTCTTAGCCCTAGTTTATACTAATTTCTCTTACTCTCTACTCATCCTCTTGCATTATCTGCTACTATCTCAAATACCAACTATTCATATATTTCTCCTTTCTACCTTGGTGTAAATTATTCTTTTATACCCCTGCTTCTGTCTCTTTTTACCTCTCCTTTTTTTTTCCCCAATTTTTCTTCCTCCCTACCTTTAGTCCCCATTTAGGATTACAGTAAGATTACTAAATGTAACAACTAACTTTTTAACTATTCCAGAACTTTATGATAGGTTGAAAGCTAGATTTGTGGAACCATAGAGAAAAATTGCAACAAGTTTTTATTTCTTATAAGATTGAATAAAATGAAGTTTGGCTCTGAAGTGATTTTAAGGGGCATCTCTTAAAGGGTGCTAATATTGGGATCAGCAGGGATCACACATTAAATTAAAATATTATTATCTAGATATTCACCCAACACAGGGCTCTTAGGAAAAAAGAAGCTCACAAAATAATTATTTACTTAAAAGAAGAAGTCAGAACTATATTCATAGATCTGTAGACATGCAAACAATATGAAAAATCAAGAGAACAGTCCACCCCAAACAGACCATAATTCTTCATCAACAGACTTCATTGACACCACAATAGAGAAAATGTCTGAGAAAGACTTAGAAAGTACACAGTTAAACTTTTTATGAGCTAAAAGAAGATGTAAGGAATGAAATAAAAGAAATTACAGGACGTGAAAGATCATTTTAAGAAAGAGACATTCTGAAAAAGAACTAAATGGAAATCTTAAACTTGAAAGAATCAATAAACCAAATTAAAAATTCAATGGAAAGCATCACCAACAGATTAAACCACTGTGAAGATAGATTTTCAGACCTTGAATACAAAATATATAATCTTGAAAATAAAGGTGACAATTAAGAATAGATATTAAGAGACCATGAACAGAATATTTTAAAAATCTGGGATAACATTAAAAGGCCAAATTTAAGATTTATTGGAATACAGGAAGGCTCTGAAATACAAACTAAAGGAATGTACAATTTTTCAGTGAAATAATATTAGGAAATTTCTCAAACTTTAAGAATGAGATGGAAATTCAAATACAAGAAGCATATAGGACTTCAAATATCAAAAATCACAACAGATTCACTCTAAGACACATTATTATGAAAATACTTAACATACAGAATAAGGATAGGATTTTAAAATCTGTGAGAGAAAAACAACTGTTCACATTTAGAGGTAAACCAATAAGATTTCAACTGATTTCTCAATCTAGACCTTAAAATCCAGGAGGGTTTGGCATAATGTATACCAAGCTCTGAAATAAAATGGATGCCACCCAAAAATACTATAACCAGGAAAGTTAAGCTTCAAAATTGAAGATGAATTAAAATCTTTCATGATAAACAAAAAACTAAAAGAATTCAAGTCTAGAAGGCCTGCACTACAAAGCATACTCAATACAATATTTCATGAAGAAGAAATGAAAAATAAAAATGAAAACCAGCATAGGGAGGAATTACACTGGAAGGGTAGTCAATTAAAGGAAAATCAAGTTGAGTTTAAACATTAAAAATAAATCAAAATAGTAGGAAATAAAAATCATCTCTCAACAGTAACATTGAATGTAAATGGCCTACTCTTCAATCAAAAGATACAGGTTGGCAGACTGTATTAAAAAACAAGACCCAACAATATGCTGTCTGTCTGCAAGAGAATTGCCCCACAGGCTAAAACATCCAGAGACTGAAGGTGAAAGGATGGGTAAAAACATACTATTCACATGAAACTTGTAAATAAGCAGTGGTTGCCATTCTAATATCAGATAAAGCAGACTTTAAGCCAAAATTAATCAGAAGAGATGAAGAAGGTCACTTCAAAATACTTAAGGGACTCATACATCAACAAGATAAAATAATCATAATATTTAAGCCCCAAATAATGGGGTATGTATCAAATATGATTCAAATCATATATTGATTCTCAATATTAAGAATCATATAGGGCACAATACAATAATACTGGGTGACTTTAACTCATTATTATTTTATCTCACCAGTGGATAGATTACCCAAACAAAAAATAAAGATTATAAGAACTAAAATATGCAATTAAAAACTTGGACCTAATGGACATATATGGAATATATCATCCATCAACTAATGAATTCACTTTCTTCTCAGCAGCACATGGAATATTTCCAAAAATAGATCATATTTTAGGTCACCAAATAAATCTTAGCACGTACAAAAAAGTAGAGATAATACCCTGTATTCCACGAGATCATAATGGAATAAAGTTTAAAATCAATGATAAGATAAAAATAGAAACCACTTTAACAAAAATACATTCTACTGTCATGTATAACTACAAAGAACAAATAAAAATCTAAAAAAATAATAAAGAGATTAAAAACATAACTTTAACACCTGGAGATTAAATAGTACAATTTTGAAAGTTGAATGGATAGCAGAAGAAATCAGGGGAGAAATAAATTCTTATAAGTAAATGAGAATAATGATAAAATATATTAAAACCTCTGGGACAGTTGAAGTCAGTTCTAAAAGGAAAGTTTATAGCATTAAGGTCATACATTAAAAAATAGAAAGATACCAATAAATAATCTAACATTACCTCTCAAGACCTTAGAAAAAGAAGACCAAATCAACACCCAAATCAGTAGGAGATAGAAAATAGTGAAAATGAGAGTCAAAATCTAACTCATTACACAAAGCTGATATCACGATGTGTTATAGTTGGGGTGAGGTGTTCCCCTAAACTCACTGTGAAACAATGTAAGAAGGTTCAGAGAAGAAATGATTGGGTAGAGTCTTAATCCAATCAGTGAATTAGTCCCCTGGTAGGGATTAACTGAATGGTAACTGAAGTGTTAGGGTATGGTTGGAGGAGGTGGGAATTGGGGCATAACTTTGGAGTATATATTTGTAGCTGGAAAATGGAGACCCTTCCCTGCTTCCTGATCATCCTGTGAGCTGGTTCCCTTAGCCATACTCTTTCACCATAATATTCAGCCTCACCGTGAGCCCCAAGGAATGGATCCAGCCTTCTATGGACTAAGACCTTTGAGACCAGGAGCCCTCAAATAAACTTTTCCTCTCCTAAAGTTGTTCTGGACAGATATTTCAGTCATAGCAGCAAAAAAGATAACTAAAACACGCTGATACCAAAACCAGACAAAGACACATGAAGAAATCTTCTTGTTGAACATAAATGAAAAAATCCTTAATAAAATATTGGCAAACTACATTAAAAAGCCCATTAAAAAGACTAGGAATGGAAGTTTGTTCAGCTAACATTAATCAATAAATGTAATTCACCGCATAAATAGACTTAAAGACAAGAATCACATGATTATCTCAGTAGATGCAAAAAAAAAAAAAAGCTTTTGACAAAGTATAGCACACATTCAAGTTTAAAACACTAGAAAAAACAGGTGTAGGAGCAACTTACCTCAAATTTTTAAAGGTTATATATGACAGACTCAAGGCCAACGTTATTCTGAATGGAGAAAGACTCTAAATACGGAAATAAGACAAGGATGCCCACTTTCATCACTCCTATTCAATGTAGTCCTTGAAACTCTAGCCACAGCAATCAGGTAAGAGAAGGAAATTAAAGAGATACAACATATAGGAAAAGAAGAGATCAAATTATCTGTTTGCTGATGACATGATTCTATATTTAGAAGACACATATACACACACAAACAAAACAAAAACAAACAAACAAACAAAATCAAGAGACTTCTAGACCTTATAAATGAATTCATTAAAGTAGCAAGATACAAGAAAGTGTAGGCCCAATACTCAAACATGTTGGCTCAGGAACTGATTTATTTAACAGTAATTCTAAAATATAAAAGTAAAATCAATACATGGGATGGCATCAAATTAAAAAGCGTTTTCATAACAAAGGAAACAAAAGCATGAGGAGACAGCCCACAGAATGGGAAAAAAATCTTTCTCACCTGTTCCTCAGATAGGGCATTAATATCCAGGATATATAAAGAACTCAAAAACCTTAATGCCAAAAAAAGAAAAAGAAAAAGAAAAAAAAACCTGATCAACATAAGGGCAAAAGAACTAAACAGACACTCTTAAAAGAAGAAATACAGGTGGTCAACAGATATACAGAAAAAATGTTCCACATCTATTGAAATTAAAGTAATGTAAATTAAAACTAAATTGAAATTTCATTTCACTCCATTCAGAATGGCAATTATCAAGAATGCAAGGAACAATAAATGTCAGATGTGGGGAAAAAGGTACACTCATACATTGTTGGTGGGACTGCAAATTAGTACAACCATTCTGGAAAGCAGTATGGAAATTCCTAGATATACTAGGAATGGAACCACCATATGGCCCAGCTATCCCAGTCCTCCCTATATAGCCAAAGAATTTTAGATCAGTATTCTACAGTTACATAGCCACATCAATGTTTATAGCAGCTCAATTCACAATAACCAAGCTATGGAGTTAACCTAGGTGTTCTTCAACAGATGAATGGATAAAGAAAATGTGTTATATATACACAAGGTGTACTATTAGCCATAAAGAAAAATGACTTTATGGTGTTTGCTGATAGTGGAAGTGGAGAACATCATGCTAATTGAAATAAGCTAGTCCCCAAAAGTCAAAGGTTGAATGTTTTCTCTTGATATGCAGAAGCTAATCCAAAAATAGAATACATGAAAGATCAGTGGAACAGACAAAGTGGAATGAAGGGAAGGGAGGAATGCAGGAAGAGTGATAGGGAAAGACAGTGGAATGGGTCTGACCTAGCCTTCCTATGTATGTATGTGTATTTATATATATATAAATCTCAACCATAATGTACATCCACAAGACACTAAATTAAAAAATGCTATAAGTATATATTATAAAACAAGTAAGATTAGTAAGTTAGAGGGAAGCGAACACAGGAAGAGAGGAGGGGTCAGCAAGGGGAAATACTGGGGACTGAATTAGAACAAATTATATTCCATGCTTTTATAATTATGTCAAAATGAATTCTATTGCCATGTATAACTAAAAATAACTAATGAAAATTGGCTAAAGTATTTCTACTACAGCTATTTTAATGTCAGAGGCATTTATTCTTACATCAATAATATAGAGTAGCTCCTCCTTTTACTAGAGGAAGACACTTTCTGCATTAAAGGGACATTTGATTACTTGTTTGATGTCAATTGTTTCCCCAATTTTGGTTGAACCTATGTCATTGGGCTGCTATTTTTCTATTATTGTCTCCAAGATGACACGCAATCATATATTTATAATCATTTGTGGACCATAGCAATATAGTAGTTGATTATTGATTCAAGAATATGACCTCACTTGGATGTTCCCCAAAACACATTCCTGGATGGTAAAATGAATCTTCACCACACTTCCCTAGTCAGATCCTTTGCCTACTTGAAGCCTCTTTGATCACACCTACCAGCACCAACCTCTTCCACTCTGTTCCTCAGACAGGGCTCTGTTCTTTGTTTATATTGCACAAATGCGTGTTACACCGCAGATGCTTTGAGTCACCCCACTGCACCTCCCCATTCACTGAATACATGAGTCTGTCAGAGAAAGAGCATGTGCACTGAAGAATAAACCCGATCATGTGAAGTTCAACATTCAGGTATCAGCTGGCTGTTATTACACTCTAATTAAGTCTTGTCTCCCTCGAAGTGAAGTGAAGTGCACTCCTTGAGGGCAGTTAAATGGCACTCCAATGCTGTTTCCCCAGCTCTAGGCACACGGTAGTGGCTCAGCAAGTATTCCCTGAGTGTAATTGAATTGAACTAGGTGGGTAGGAAATAACAGAGACTTGTTTGAGTCAGGCTTCATTTATTTGGAATTGAAGCACAAATCCTCAGAATCACTAATCATCTCAACATTTGGGGCAAATTGCACTACAAGTATCCACCAATAAGTCACTCAAAACATTTCTATTTGTGAATGAATTCCAAGCAGTTGAGAAAAAAAGAGGGATTCAGGCATTTTTATGACTCATTCACATTCACACTGTGCACAGTCAGAGTTGCCTGAGATGCTAGCATCCCTGTTGGGGCTGTTGCCACCCCATTCGGTAGCCCCTTTTATGACTTGGTAACTGACTACACAGTTGTGGTGATGTCTACTTCCAGCACATGCTCAGAGCTAGAGGAGACTGTCCAGGGCAGTGATAAGGAACAGAATCTACTACCAGACAGACAGGTTTGATTCTTAGTTACACTATGTGTGTTAGCTGAGTAAGTTAGGTAAGCTGAATCTCAGTTGCTTCATTTACCAAATGGACAAAGACTTACTTCTCATGCTTCTGAAATATTAAAGATTAGATGAAGAGATGCCTACTACAACAAATGAAACAGGGCTAGCATTATTATATATATTATCTGTGTCTTTGGTTCCCAGTACAATGTCTGGTATATAGTAACTCCTTAATCAAATTAAACAAACTCTACTGAGCCCATTAACTAATTTCCTCTTTGATGACAGAAAAAAACTCAATGAGATGATACAAAGTCTCATTTGTGAACCTTAGCAATATAGTAACTGATTACTGATTCATGAATATAACCTCACTAGAATCTGCTCCAAAAACATTCCTGGGATGGTGATATGAATCTTCATCATACTTCACTAGTCAGCTCCAATGTTTTTTATGAATACAGTGAGGTGGAAAAGTCTTTGTTCTCATAGCTACACATAAAAAAGTGTGGCAGTTTAATTTGTTTGCCAACCATTTACTAGCATCAACTGTGTGATTAGCACTCAGGAGAGAACTGGCATTGGATTTCTACCTCAGCCGTGGAATTAAAGAGATGCTGGACACAATTCTTCACCAAAAAGCCTGCTGTCATGGTGCCCAAAGTTCCAACCTTGGGAAACCAACCCTTTGCTGTTTGCTAATGCTCTTCATAACAGGGCCAGGTATTCATGGTGCCCCTCACAGTTCATGAAGTGCTCTAGTAAATATGTTCTTGTTTTAAAATGTTTTAGTTTACATATTTCACACGTATAATGATGCCTTGATAGACACACACACATAGTGAAATGATTGCAGTCAAGCCAATTAACATGTTACCATATATGTATTTCATGTGGTAATGGTACCTAATATTTATTCTTGGCAAATTTCCTTTCTATGCTGTCATATTATTGACTTAGATCTCTAGGCTTATTCATCCTATGTAACTTCCCTTAGTACAATTGACTTACAGCTCTTTATTCCCCTCTTCCTCCCCCCACCCCCGCCCATGCTGTTCTACTCTGCTATTTTGTTGTTTTTATACCAATCCAATAAAGTAGGAAGAAATTACTATTCCTCTTCTGTGGCTCTTCATACAATTGGACATTTATGAAGCCAGAAAATTTTTACTCCTAATATAGAGCTCTTTTTTTTTCAAAGGCATTCAAAAGTCTTCTACTAATAAAAGAGTTACAGAGAGGAAGATACAATGTCTTTAAGAGAAGAGGGAAGGGAGACTTACTTACTTACTTACTTACTTACTTACTTGGACAGGGTGGACAGGGTTTGGCTAAGTTGCCCAGAGTGGCCAATCCTCCTGCCTCATTTTCCTGAGTAGCTGGGATTTCAGAGGTCCACCATCTTACATAGCTGAGATGAAATTTCTTATTGTGAGAGCTGAAGGCTGAGTCTCCCCTACCAAACTGTAAACAAGTGGCTGCATAATATCAGGGCTTCTGGGAGAGGGAGGGAATACTCAAAGGCAGGTTCTTTAGTCTTAGCACACTTATACATTAATTGGATTCCTTTTTGTTGGAATACCTGTGCTCTGTGGATTTTTTAGCAGCATTCTTGATCTTTACCTACTAGATGCCAAAAGGACTCCCTCAGTGGGGATACCGGAAAATGTCTCCAGATATTGCCAAAATTCTCTTGGGGGTTAGGGTGGGGAGCAAAATCAATCCAGTTGGGAACCAGAGCTATCGAAAAGGAATGAAAAATAAACTTCATTTATTTTGCATTTTTTCCATATGGCCAAAATTAAGGAAAAATTCCTGAACCAAAGAAGTTACCATTTTTTGGAAGATTGAGTCACAACCCAGCTTCGTAGGAAGAGTTGGCAGTGAAAACTAGAGGGCATAAGTGAGACAATTCTCCAGGATAAGATGCAGCTAGTCTCACAGGGAGATTACGCTAGTACTTCAGAGCATAAGGCTCAGTAGGACTGTCCTTTGAAACACAGAGAGGAGCAGAAGGGAGAATTGTCCAATTGAAATATGTTCAGGAGATACTAACCACACATCTGCTCTTGGGACACCCTGATATTTGTTTCTAGCTCCTTAAACAAACAAAAAGTCTGGCATATAAGAGCCTTCCCAGCCACCAGGATTGCTCTGCTTTACTATCCAGAAGGTACAATAGGGGTGCATATTAGGTCATAAATGAGGTCAGGTTACTAGTATATAAATTTTGACAAAGTGCTCCACCTATCTGGATCTAAGTTTCTATATCTGAGTGAGATTAATTTCAAAATCTCAAACCTCTAAAATGATATGATTTTACTCTTATTACCTCAACTAAAGTGACTATATTACTGCCAGCTGGTATGAGTATATGATTATGCTGCCATGCGTGTCACCAGAAGTAATATGGTAATATTGGCGGTATCATTCTTGTAAAGTTAAAAAAAAAATTGTCCTAATGAAGCAGATTAAGGCTACTTACAATATATGTCTCCTTGGGCTCCGAAGGACTAGGGAGGAAATGATCTACTTGGATATGAGAAATGAAGTAGCCAGGGCATTGAAATCCATAACTCACCATGGTTAATGAATCTTCCTCTCCCTAGCCCAAGACCCCAGGCAAAAGATAGGCATTGGTACCTATTAAATAAGAGCTAGGAGAAAAGGAATTACAGTCAAAACCCTCTTAAGACATTTTCAAAGAAGCAGCCATTAAAACGTCTAAACCAGGAAATCTTCCTTGGAGAGAAATGGAAAATCACAGGTACGGTGCCATGCAAATGTGACCATTTAATAAATACTATTGGATGAGGAGGTTGATAAGAATAAATGTATGCTGGAGGGGAAAGTGGGAAGCAGAAACGTTTTCAGGGGTGGTTACTATTTCCTTTTTCTTTTTCTTTCTTCCTTCCTTTTTTTTTTTTTTTAACAAACTGAGTTTGTACTGGTAGAAATGTCATATGACTTGAAGATGGAGATTCTTAGTGGATTGATTTCTTACATAAGAAATCTGGGGTTGATGGTCAAGGGAGTCGAACAGATGTAAAGGGCACATTTTCTATTTGGGGAGGAAGAAGCCATCTTTTTCATAGCCAGATGCATCCTTTGAAATGGAAGTGTCTGGGCTTCCCTCTCCTCTTCTCCTCATTCATTATTCTTTCCCTGATGGGTGGCAGCCTGAGCACTTCCCTCTGCAATGGCAGCAATGAAGACATGCAGAGAGTAAGGAAGTCATGATCGATAACATTGCAAGATAAAGCTTAACTTTTAAAATAAATACATTATGATAACATCAACGTTATCTTCCAAAAGAATTTGGAACTGGTAGAATTCATCTAAGAACCATAAATACTTCCAGTGGAGAGGCACAGAGATAGGTAAATACTGGCATTCTCTGCTACATCTTGCCTTCCTAGTCTCCAGGTAGGTATTCATTAGCTTCCCCGCAAGTCCCATCAATCACTGCATTCACCTTCTTGTCCTAGACCTCCAAGTGATGCTCAGTTATCTTATTAGAATATAATGACCCAAGAACAATAAAGGCAAATTATTCACACCTCACCTCCACTAAATATAAAATGGAGAAGCAGAGACAGAGTAATTGGAATCTAATATCTGTCAGAGACAAACTTCCCAGAAAGCAGACTCTGAGACCCAGATTAACATGCAGGAGTTTTATGAGGGGATGCTCTTGGAAACTGCACCTGTGGGAAAAAAAGGAGGTAGCAGCTACTTAGCACTCAGCCAATTTCATGAGGAAACTTGAGATGGCCACCTTCAGAATTGTGCCAAGGTGAGTCAAGGACATGGACATTTCTACGCAAGGTTGACCAGAGTTTAAAATTTGATGTCTCCGAAAAGGGGTATGACCTTGGATACTATGTGAGGTGACTTTAGCTGAGAGAGTTAACAAAAACAGCTGTCCAAGGGCTATATTCAGCACTCACAACACTTCAATCCTCCAGTTACTAAATCCCTGAATTTGGATGAATCTAAAGATGCATCATATCGACTACTATAAACTGCCATTTAGAAGGGAGAGGAAGACAACAGTTATTGGTCCAGTAATTTTGTGTACTGATAGGGGAGAATTCTTCTCCCTGTAGAAGAAGTTAACTTGATGAGATCCAGGTCAGGATCTCTGGAAGGAACTCCCTTCTGTTTTTCCCCAGGGTTTAACCTCTGGAGAAATTTTGCCTTGTTTATTATCCTCACTTGCACATCTAAAGTGGATGATGGGGAGTCTTCCATCCTTGGACCTGTGTATGTTTGAAGACATCTTCCTATTCTTGAAAAGTAGGGGGACCAGAAGAGCAGGGAGAGGCTTTTAATGTCTATGTTAGCAGTGTCTTTGACAGTGCAGTTTCCTTGGAAGACTTCTCATCTATTTGTGTTTGATCAATTCAGTGTGGTAGAAATCACAGCCAAACATCTTTTATAGACATCATCCCAAAATATGATTTATTTATTTGCTTCTTTACTCCTGTGCATCTCTTTCCTTTGAATTCAATGGTGACTGCCTTGAAGATGTCTGGCTTTATTGGGAGGACCAACCCTTTGCTCAAGGCTGGATATTAAGGAGTTTTTATTTGTCAAAAGCTTTATCAATCTTACTTTTCTACTTCTTGTGGTCTATAAAACGTCAATTTTTCTAAAGCTTTAAAATCTTGAATTTTGTTCTCTGTTCCATTTCATTGCTGCTTGCCAGTCAGCCAGCCACATTTCTCATGAGTTCATTTTTTTTCTTGAAATATCTTGCCAAACACAGCCAATACTAACAAAAACAGAACACAAACCTATCACCTCCCTTAGAGTTGCCAGCTCAGTGCCTGGGGCTCTTTCCCATGTTATTTCAGGTGATATTTACCAAATACATTTATTCTGCATAATATAAATCAACAGGTCATTATATCTCTTTTGATATTACATATTTTACTTAGTTGAGATGTTTGTTATTGAAGCATACCACTTTGAGCTACAAATTTCTAGAAATGCCATAGCAGGTTAACCTCTGTGATACACAGCCTTCAAATCCCAGTGACTTAATGCTATAAAAGTATCTTTTTCCAATATACCACATATGGCTTATGGCAGGTGTCTTGTAAACTCTGATGCAAATAACTATTGTCCACCCATATTTTGGTACTTCAATTTTCAACATAAATTCTTCAAGATTCTCTAGGAAAGAGAAGGAAACATACAATTGAGCATGGGAGATTTGAGGAGCAGGGAGAGGCTTTATCAACTAGTATAAACTGCCATTTAGGAGAGAGAGAAAGACAACAGTTATTGGTCTAGTAATATTGTGTACAGACAAGGGGGAATTCTTCAAATATCCCTTTGGCCACATTCTGGGTTTTTTTGTTTGTTTGTTTGTTGTTGTTGTTGTTGTTTGTTTGTTTGTTTAATTCAGTCACATGTTCCATTTAACTGTAAGGAGTTTTGGAAGTATGGTTCAATGTATGTTTGGGAAGAAGAGCAAAATGCTGGTAGAAAGCCGTTCGTTACCCCCAGGTGGGTTGAAGCAACAATTGAAAACAAAATCACACAGGGCTTTGATTAACCCTTCCATGAGAATTGGGCAGTAATTTTTACTACAGGTAATGACTAAAGGAAAAAAAAAACAGTGCTGGCAGTGGTGTACAAGGGAGGGGAGGGAGATCTAACTTTGTCAACTAAGGGAATGTTCAGAGAAACATTGAGAAGACAGGAGAGAAGGATATTCTAGAAGCCAAGGAAGGGGACATTTGTCTTAAGTCTAAAATGTCAAATACTTTGCAGGTAAATGGATGGCATTGGAGAAGATAATGCTAAGTGAAGTTATCCAATCCCCCCCAAAACAAATGCCAAATGTTTCCTCTGATATAAGGAGGGTGACTCATATGGGGTAGGGAGGGAGAACATGGGAGGATTAGATGAATTCTAGATAGGGCAGAGGGCTGGGAGGGAAATGGAGGGGGCAGGGGATTAGCAAGGGTGGTGGAATGTCATGGACATCATTATCTAAAGTACATGTATGAAGACTTGAATTGGGTGTCAACATACTTTATATACAAACAGATATGAAACATTATTTTATATATGTGTATTAAGAATTGTAAAAAAACAAAGTACATGTATAAAGGCATGAATTGGTGTGAACATACTTTATATACAGAGATATGAAAAATTGTGCTCTATATGTGTAATAAGAATTGTAATGCATTCCACTGCTGTCATGTATTTAAAAAACAATAAAATCAATAAAAGATAAAAAAAGTGTCAAATGCTGCACCATAGTCAATTATAGGACAGATAACGGGCAGACCAAGTTTTAGAAAGACTGGCAGGCAGCTATATTTTTGGTACATGCATGTTGGAAACTTAAAGTTGAAAAATAAATGTATTTATATGTGCTCTGAAAGATAGATGTTCAGATATTAGTAGCAATAATATTTATAATACAACTGGAAATGATTCAAATGTATATCAATAGTAGAATTGCTAAATAAATTGTGGAATATTTATGTTGGAATATCATATTGTAATAAAAATAAACATTGTAGACAGAGCTCATAAATAATGTCGACCAAAAAAGGTCAGATATAAAAAGTACAAACTGCATGATTCCATTTATATAGAATTTTTAGCAATCAAATCCAATCTATAGTATTAGAAATCAGGCAGTGGTTAACCATGTCCAGTGGTGGATGCATGACTTCAGAGGACATGAAGGACCTTTTTAGTTTCTGGTGGTGTTTGAGATTTGGGTAATGGTCATGTGCTTTGTTTAATAGGATAATTGTTCCACAAATGTGCACATGTCTGAATCCCTGGGATATGTGAATGATAACAGCAAAAGACATTGATGTTGTGATTAACTTAAGTATCTTGAGATTGGAAGATTAGTATGGATTATTTGGATGGGCCAAGTGTCATCATAAAGGTCTTTATAAAGGGAAAGCAAGCAGGAAAGTGCCAGAAGATGCACTAATTAACGAAGAGGTTGGAATGATGTGCTTTGAAAATGAAGGATGGGACATTGAGCCAAGGAGTGTTAGCATTCTCTAGAAACTGGATAGGCAAGAAAATGGTTTCTTCTAGAACCTCCAGAAAGAATATAGTCCTGTCAACCCCTTGACTTTAATCTTCAAAGCCATTTTGGGTGTCTGACCTCCACAGTTTCATGATAATACATTTGTGTTGCTTAAACCACTGCCTTTTGGTAATTTGTTATAAAAATTAAAAAAAAAAACTGGTATAAACAAATTTGTTGAATTGTAAAATTTCATCGTGTGTACAATTTATGTGATATATGTACATACATTATACATGTGAAAGAACATATACACACACACACACAAACCTTAGCAAAATGTATACTAAGTAAAAATGTACACTAAGCAAAGGAGGAAATGAAAGAATTATTATTGGATCTGCCAATTAGGAAAGCATTTATGACCCTAGAAGATAGATTTAATTGAAAAGTGAAGGTAGAAGGAAGATTACAGTTACTTGGAAAGCAAAAGGAATTAAAGAATGAATATTGACACTTCCTTTAAAAGTTAATAAGTTATGGAAGGAAGAAAGTAATGGTTAAGTTGGGGTGGGGGATGGCACTGATGTAGTATTAAGGAACCAGTTCTATTTAGACTGAGAGAGCCTTAAAAGAGCATTTTAGGCTAAAAGGGAAGAAACTAGAGGAGTTACAGAAGAGAATGCCCAAAGAAAAAAAAGGAGAAATAGTCTATGCTTCCCTTGCTCTTGTCCTGGTAAACAAGAGCAAAACTGAATATTTAGAAACCCATGGAGGAGTATTGGGATTTTACACATATGGGGAGGTGAAAGTCCCTTCCTCTGCTTCATTAAAGGTAGGAGGGACTAGAATCAGCTGTTCTGTTCATGTTTTTGCATTTAGGTTATTGCTCATAACAACATGATCCAAATCATACTGGTTTACAACAAAAATAATTTATTTAGCTCACAAATTTATAGGAATTTTCTAGTATTCAGCTGAGGGACTTTTCTAGTCTTGGTTGACTTTTATTAGGTTTCCCTCATTTGTCTGCAATCATCGAACAGGTCAACTAATCTAAGACGCCCCCAGAAGGAATGGTTTGTCTCCATTACATTCTCTCTTTTATGGTGGAGGCAGGGTTTCAAGACAGCAAGCAGAGGGTGTACAAGGTTTCTTAATGCCTAGTCTTAGAACTGGAACCCTGTCCCCTCTGCCTCATTCTTTTAGCTACAGCAATTCACAAATCAAGTTCAAAACCTAACACAAATAAATTCAACCTCTTAATGGAAAAAGTTAGTCATGTAGCAAGAGACAAGAATTCAGGGAAAGAAATGATTCAGGCTAGGTTTTTCAATCAATAGGCCAAAATATTCTTTCTTAACAATATGGCCAAAGATAGCATTGAGGTGTATGTTTTCGTGTGAATTTAGCTCTAACTTTGCTGGTACCTTGACATTAGCTACTCATACACTGATTTCTAGTCCATAGGACAGGCTCATTTTGTCAACTGGACAATCAAGATTTAGGGTGATATGTGGTAGAGTGTTTGATTATCCAAAGTGTCCAGAAACTATTGTTGTACAAGATCATGCTTTTATACCTCTCTCAACTTTAGGAGGAGGAAATTTTGCTCATTAGTAGCATAGATATGTAGAAAATATAATATTCAAACAGATTTATCAGGAGATAATTCAAATTATCTCACTTAACAAATTCTGGATCTGTTTAAATTCACTGAAAATCTGGATCAAATATTAGCTTTTCTATTACAGGGATATCAAATTTCAGATATGCTTCATTATGACTCAATTTCTTGGCACAGACTGAAAAGCACCCTAGTGATCTAGCACAAATGAATGTGGAACATATCACAGACCATGCTTTGGGTCAGAATATCCCTGCCTCCTCTTTACCTTCTCACTTTGTTTTATTCCTTGAATAGGATATACCCCATATTGATATTCAATACAGATACCGAGTATGCAATTTATTATGTCAAACTGAAAAATGCCTGTGGTGATACAGGTTTTTATAGCTGTGGTTTTCTCCAGCTCAAATTGCTTTGAGTATCTATGTGTCGGCAGAAAGTTCGAAGTAGGATGGATTCAGAAACCATGAGTGGACAAAAGACACCTTTAGAATCTACAAACCAGCAACCAGAAAGCCTTTTAGCTGTAAGTCAGCAGACTTTTATGTCAAGCTTGGCTGACTAATTATTGCTTATAATTTGCATTAGGATTAATTAACTAATTAGAGAGGAATGTCTGAAGGCAAAGTTATGGCTCTGCTTGTCAAGCTGAGGACTTTAATTATTCTGATATTTTTAATTATAATCAGCTGCTGAATGAGTATTACATTGTCAGCTACTATCACTGAAACTAGGCTGGTAATGGGGCTGGTGGAATTAGGGGAACTCACTGGTTTTCCTCCTACCAGCAACAGAAAGGTATGGCCCAGAAACCGTAGGAAGAAAACCTTCTGACATCAAGTCTGCAACACTGCACATGGAATTGTACAAATGACAATTCAGTCTAGCTTAGCAAATGAGCCTGACATAAAGCTTTCTCCTAAGCAGAATGAGGAAAGCTGCCTTGTGCCCACTTCTGATTATAGCTGGCAGAAGCCTGTGAGATACTCAAACTAGTGGCTTAGATTTGGCTCCCCTACGCTCTGATTCCTGGTTTTAGGTTCCTGAAGCTCGACGTGAACTGCTAGCTGCAAAACTGAGCTTATATGACTTTCTGTATTTCCTCTGACAAATTATAGGACTTATTATGCTTATCTTATAAATTGCTTTGAGTATTCAAAAAATATTTAAATAAATGTGCCTAGCACATTGAACCTAATCAGTAAATTATTACTGAGTGAATTATTATCTATTGCTATAGAATACCCCAAAACTAGACAGTACACATATGCTAGTACAACAGCTAATTTCACAAGGTAACTGGGAATTTCTGCTATAATATCAGAAATTAAAATCAAACCCTTTTTCCCAGACATGGCATTAAAACAATGGTCAGAAACACAATGGAAAAATGCCTACAAATAATTAATCAAAAGATGAAATATGATAATTTTTTCATGATGATTGAAGAGCTAAAAACTTCTCTATTCTTCTCAGATAATTACAACAAAGAAACTCTAAGCTTAAGTGATGTTAAAGGTTCCAAATGACTTACAAACTGGCAAAGGCCTGCAGATTTAATGTCAAGGCACTACACAAATGTTGTGCTGATTTCTTTTCTTTTTAAAGATGCCCAGGAGTGAATTCACAGATTCTCAATCACGGAGAGACTCTATGAGAATCAGCAGTGTTTTCTTGGAGAATGTGGTTTAAGAACAAGGGCAGTCATTTAGCACTTCATTATTGCTAAAATACTCTGCAATTTAGCAAGTCTCTGTTTTCCACCTTTGTACAGAGGGAAACCAATAAAGGGACATGGCTGTTAATAAAATCTTAGACTCTTAAGACCCAGAAGAGACCTTGAAGATGGGCAGAAGTCTTTGTGATATTTAGAGGCATGGGTGCCTATTTTTATTTATTTAACAAACATTTGTGGAGGGGTTATCTTGTGCTAGGCACTTTTTGAAACACTCTCAAATGACCTTATAAGATGCCCGCAGATTACCAAGGCACAGAGGTTAAAGAATTTGCCCAAAGTACATAGTTAGCACATGGTGGGACTGGTAATTGAGTCCTGGCCCATGACCCAGGCTCATGACTGCTGTGATCCACTGCTCACACTGTGTCACCTTAATTCTGGCACCTCTTAGTCCTTTGTGACTTCATTGTCAGGGAAGATACTGATAGTACTTGTCTCAAGTTGTTGGGACAATTCAATGAAATAAGGGCTAGGGAGCATTTCTAATGGATAGTATTTGCTTAATACATGTGTTCTTCAGTTGGATATCAATTGGACTTCCCAATTTTGCACATAAGGGAGTCAGAGTTGGCTTTCCTAGGGCTCTGCATCAGCAGATACTATAGCTGAGAGGCTCTGTTGGGTGCTGATTCTTGGGCCACTGCTCTTTCCACTATTTATATCATGTTTTTCAAAGTGACTAACTTATCTTGCAGTTTGCTTGGGATTTCCCCAGTTTTATGATCAACAGGCAAATGAGACAGTTGGTAACCCTGTTTCTCATGCAATTTTATTCTGCAAAGGCCAAGTAGTCTTTCCTTTCTTTCTGACATCTGATTTCTTGGTGAAAAGTTACCTGAGGTTGGGATATGCACAAATCACTACCATTCCCTTTGAACCAGACTGGGTGAGAAAAATCTCTCTTTACTGTAACAGCATGCATATCTCTTTAATACCTTAAATAAATGGAATTGACTTTGGCTGCTATTTGTCACCAATTTCATCAAGTATTCTTGGTTTTGTTGATACAACAGAAATAAAATATCATAGGAGGTACGGAACCATGATGCTGCTTCAACTGTATATTGCCTTATATTTTCAATATACTTCCATATATCATTCAAAACCTCAGTATTCAGGATAAATAATATTCCAGTACAACATTTAAGGAGATGAAATTGTATGCAGAAGATCAATGTTGACATTTTAAACAAAGACAGATTCTGAATCTTTACTTCTGCAAATTTGTGTCACTTATCTCACTCTGATCTTGGCCTTGCACCTACTCCATGGTGAAGGTCAGGAAGCAGATTCTATTTTTTTTTTTTTTTTTTGAGGGGGTACCAGAGATTGAACTCAGGGACACTCGACCACTGAACTATATCCTCAGTCCTATTTTGTATTTTATTTAGAGATAGGGTCTCACTGAATTGTTTAGCACCTTGATTTTTTGCTGAGGTTGGCTTTGAACTCGAGATCCTCCTGCCTCAGCTCCTGGGAGCCATTGCTATTAAAGGCATGTGCCACTAAGCCTGGCAGGAAGCAAATTCTTTAGCACACTGGGATAGGAATGTCTAAATTATTTATGGGTCATTCTCCAGAACCTGGACTTTGGGAAAAGTGTATTGCTTTTCCTAACTTAGGACCCCATAAAAGCAGCTCACCTAGCAGGGGCAGGTCTTCGGTAATGTTTCTTGTGACCATTAACCCAGGTGAAGGAGATCCTATCATCCCAAAGATGATGGCAGCAGCTCACCAGGCTACAGGTTCTTTCAGATGTTTGTGATTTGGAGCTTGCCTTACAAAGAACCCTTCTGCTCCAAAAGGAAGTAGTGTGCTCACCATCAGGGGCTGGGCGACTGTTCTTTATTAGAGAACATCTGTGGGGAGTATTTGAAGTAAACTTCTCTGGAAAAAGTATACACATTTATGCTCTGGCATGCCATTTGCATCACACTGGCTACTCTACGAAATATGTTTGAAAAAAATCTCAAGCTGGCTGCTTTATTCTTTCCCCACCAGTCAGCATTCTTTTGCTGGAAAGGGCTTTCATCTACAAGGCCGCCCTGACCCACCCACTTTCCCCACCCCTGAGGAATCAAAAAGCCACTTCGTCAAGCTCAGGCATCAAAATGAACAAAACCATAATGAGACTGTCAATGTTTAATGAGTAATGCGGATTTATGGCCATGATGCAGATATAGGAGACAAGTGTGGGCATACCTGTAATTGTTTCTAATAACAGCCAGCGGATTATCATTGTTTTTTGATTATACGATTAATGAAAATAGAGCTGAATTAAAAATATGGCAGAAAAACGCATACGTATTTTCACCTGCGAGGGGAAATAGGTCTTTAATTCCCAGCGGACCCAGAAAGAGATTATAAGGGGACAGAAAAAAGCCAACACACACACTCCTATACAAAGGACGCTACATGAGAACAACAGTTCTCCACACTTGTGTGGGAAGAATGTCCAAAAACTGGGAAAGGCAAACCTCACAGCTCCTCTGAATTCTTATTTTACTTATAATAGAAATATTTCATCCAGGACCACCCAGCCTGTTAAGCACGGCAGGGAAGGGAGCGGGAGGGAGTGACTATTATAGGACCAGATGTTTCAAAAGGTGCTCAAACAATAAATGGATCCTTTGGTCATTATGTAGAGTTGATCCCTCATTAAACTCCCTGCCAGCCATGAGGGCAGTGGCCCTGTGCTCTCAACTAGGGGTGATTCAACCTCTATTGATATGTATTGTTATTGGTTTCTATGCTAAGTGGCTTCCAACTTTGTACTCCTTCATTCACCACCTCCTAGGAGTTGCAGTCATTTTAACACCCCGACTGTTGACCATTGTCACTTGTCAACATTTTATTTGCTATCAGCATTGCTGTCATTGTATCTGACTCCATAGGTCTTTCTGGCCATCCCATCTCTTCTCTCTTATTTTCATCTACTCTGAGCTAGTCCACCAGGCCACCAAACCTTCCGAATCTGCCTAAACAGAGTATCCAGGAAGATGATTTCTATATTTAATGTTCACAAGCTTTGGTCAGGATGAGTTTATGTTCACAAAAGATTTTTTCCTCCCTTACATACAACATTCTCACTGTCCCAGGTAGCTGAGATTGCTAGAGAACTGAATTTTAAATGATTAGCATCTCTTGTTTTGAAGTTATTATTGCATATGTCGTTTCCCAAGCTCATTGTGAGTTCCAGAATGACAAGGATCCCCTATCTTACACTATAGTATAGTATAGTACCTTATGTATATTTGAAATTTTGCAAATTTAATAAGGACTAAATGTGTTACTTGGGATATTCTAAGCCTATTTCTTTATTTATATTACCATGGATTTGGTTTTTATGAGCCATTCTGTGAGAATATGGAATTGATTTAAAAAAAAAAAGATCATTCTAATGTGTATACTCATATGACAGTATAAGGGTGGTGACTCTTTGTAAGGTAATATACATGCTAATACTTTGTGCTAAGTAGACTTTCTTTGATGAAGTGATGGCAATAATGGATGATTTTAAAAATGTCATTATAATGGAAAAGTAATACATTGACCCATGTCAGTAACTGAAATGAAACAAAACAATAATTACTTAGTAAAAATATGTTAAGAGCATTGAGCAATAATACAGTCATAACATTGTATACATTTATATATCTGCTTTTAAGCCAATGGAATAATGTCAACCTCAACAACATAGTGTGGTTAATTTACACTTGAATATATAAATAGGTTTAAGAGGGTATAGTTAAATGTCTAGAGACACAAATCCTAATGCAATTTAAAACCAACAAATTTTAAGGAAGGAGGTGGAAGACAGCTTCATTTTTGCTGCTGATGTCATGAAAGTCACCTGTTCTTTCCAGGGCTTTCTGTCAGTTCCTCACAAAACCAGAATATAGACCAGGATGATGAGCTGTCTGATCCTGGAGGATAGCTCTGAAGTTTTTCTAAACATTCTTCTTTTATATTCTCTCTCCCCTATCCCAGACTCCACTCTAGCTACTCATTCAGAAGAAGATGAAGAAAAAGATAAACAGAATGGTAAAGCAAGCTTGCAAGGAGGGAAAGGAAAGAGATCTCACTTTCACCTTTGAATATTTGCAACCCACCTTGCTTAAAACTCTGGTCCAGCTGTTTTATTCACACTTCCTCAGTTGATAACCTGACTCCATTACGTGTGGCTTAGTAACAGTCAGACACGCATGTCTCTGAGGATGTGGGTGTGAAAACTTCATCTCCTCTGTTTTCTCTCTGCTTTGTTAACTCAGCTCACTTAGAGTTGCTCACCTGAAACTAGGGGCGTCTGAGGCTGCTGGCAAAGCAGCTTTCCTATTCCCACTCATAAGCCTGTGAAGGGAAAGAGCATGCTACTGAGTGGCAGGGCAGTTCTAGAGCCTGTGGGGCTGCAGCTAAGACCACCAATGTTAAGAGGACTCAAGAGCAGTGCCTGGCTGAGAGAGCAGAAGGCATTTGAAATCCCTTGGAAGGAAGTCTGTGCCATTGTCAGGGGGAAATTTTACTGGGCTGATTTTTTTTTCATGCCCCTTTCCAACCGTCATTTAGAGAGCTTCTCAGCGATGAGTGTTCATTCATTTATTCATTCAATATATATTTATTAATTCAATATATATTTATTCAGTATCAAATGCGTGCTGTTAGATTCTGAGGATTCAAATATAAGTTTATAAAACAGTCTGGTAAGACACAGAAAGAAATGAATAACCAGTCATACTGTTTTAGGCTCCAGGGTGTGCAGGACTCCCACGCTGTGCAGTGGATGTGGGCAGGAGTGCATGTATCCTGAATGGCTATGCCAGGGAGCAGGAACAAGCATGTGAGGCAGTATCATAGGAACTGATTATTAAAGCTGCATAGGATTTGTGTTATTCAAAGAAAGATAGGATGACAATTGAAGACAGAGGGAACTGCATGTGTGGATGCCTAGAAGTACAGTCACATTTGGTAAATGTGAATAGGTGGGTATGGTAGAATACTGGGTATGAGTTTGCCTAGGTTAGTGGGAGATGATGCTGGAAGGGGATATTTAAGGACCTGAATTAATCCACCGATTCTCATGTTCAATAAGGAGTGATGATAGACTAATGTTCCCAGTTCACCTCTATTTTCTACTCCTCTCCTGAATCCTGGAGGGGCAGAAAGGAAGGAGATGGAGAGAGATAAGCAATATAGGGTGTGTATGCGATGGGCCAGTCACGAGCTAGCCACTAAGTAGGTAGTCTTGGTTAATCATCATAACAAACCAGAGATTATAAAATGTCCACATTTGACCAATGTGGTAGGAGGCTCTTGACCAAAGCTGCCCAATCAACATGATAGTCTTAGAATTCCACTCAGATCTGTATCGATTTAAACAATCACTCTTAGATCCTATGGCTTCTGAGGGCAACTTTCAAACAAACTTCATGACCCTTCTATAACGAATATAAAAATTGGATCAATTATATGGACTAGGTGAAAAACTGTGGGCTTTATCCTACCGACAATGAAATGCCATTCAGCCCACAGGGACAAGGAGCCCAGGAGCTCCAGTGGAACTACCAAGGGCTGCCGCTGGCTATCTGATGGGGCCTGGCAGAGGCAGAGCCCCATCGAGTAGGAGAGAAGAGCAGATAGCTGGCTGCAAGCCTCCGGAGAAGCATACCAAAATCAGGGGATTTGCATAGTAAAATTGAAAGCATATTTGCATTCAGGAATCAAACGCATGCATTACCACTGTCCTGGAAATAGGCTGACTCAGACCATACGACTAAATAAAAGAATAATGTTTACTCAGAACTGATGTACTTGTTTAAAAAGTTAATGTTTTAAGCTTTCTGCCTTCTAGCAAAACATCGCTAATCTAATTAGAGCTTTCCAACCCCACTTGGCCTGCAAGCAGGCCTGCAGTGCATTGACTGCTCACCAGACAGGATGGACCCCGGGCCCTTTCTCCTCACCCCCTCAGCTTAAAAAGTTCAGTTCTACCCTCTTTCTCATCACCAAATGTTTTCTCCTCATTTCTAAGCCAGCCACCAGGCACATTCCAGCACTTTGCACTCCCTAGAATCCCAGAAAGCAAGTTTATTTGGGTGATAGGTCTTCCCTCAAAGACATTCTTAGAACACTATGCAGCAGATATCTAATTGCAAAGGCAAGGAGGTTTTAGAAGCCATATAGGGGTTTAATGCCATTAAGGTCATTCACAGGGGAGATCTTTGGGTTTCCCCCAATTCAGATGTTAGCAAGCTATTTTATCAAAACTTCTTTCTTCATTCTCAAGTGAAACTGGCTAGTTCTTATCGTGGAGTGGAGGGTACGGGGCTGTAGAGGTTATGGATGATGAAGTTTAAGATTGAGGTGGAATTAATTAGACATAATCTCATTCTAAACCTAGTTTGCTTTTAATCATTCAAGATTCAGGAAGGAGTGAGCCCCAAGGGTGTTATAAAAAAATCATGAAATAAAAATATAAATGCAAGTCTGTGAAGTTTTCCTGCAATTTACAAAGAAAGGGAATTAGTCTGGCTACAAAAGTGTCTGGGGATGCTGGGTGAGAACATGGGGGGTGGGGAGCCTGCATTACTCCTCTGACTTTGGAGATGACTAAAAATAATAATAATAATATTGGTATTAGGGGCAGTAATAATAACAATTTGATGCATTCTTGGACACCTCCAATTTAACAAACCTCTTCTATCCTTCTCTTGCTTCATATTTGCAAACCCATGGGGGGGGTAATTAGTTCCAGTATCTATCTCCAATTCAAAAAAAAGAGTCACATGAAACAGAGTGGTTAAGTTATTTGCCTACAATGGCACAGCTATTTCACAGCAGAAGTAGTATTAAAAATTCAGTTTTCCATACCCCAGAAAGGTTGGGGTGATCAGTGAACAAAATCTCTAAGGTTCTTCCTTTCTCATAAATAAGGTTCATAGAAGTAAGATAGGGGACAGGACAAGACCATGGACAGACATCTTTTCCTCATTTTAATCTCCCTCCCCATTTTTGAAAAGTTGAAATATGTGCATTTGGTGTTTACTGGACAAGATATCATGGTGCCTGATGAGGCGTTGTTCCAATTTTGGCTCTCAGAACTAGAAACAAACCTTTTGATGCTCTGCTAGGGTTTAATAACCTGATAACCTGTCCATGTAGAAAAGTGCACTTGATTCCTGTGTTTGCCAATCGTTAGGTTATTTGTGAGACTACTGAGCCTATTCTCTTCCATTTCTTCCCAGGATCCAAACTGACACCAAGTTCTAGCAGATGAGATTTAATAACCATGGTGAGGAAGGATTACTCTACAATTCAACTAGCATCTTAAAAATAATCAAAAACCAAGCAAACAAACAATATGTTCACAGGAATATGACACAGGGAAACCAGCTTAGTTTCTCAAGTTTTATGCAGGCATATTAATCTTTGAATGAAGTTTTTTGACATATACTGGCTTAGTTCATTTGTTCATGGATTGTTGGTGTCAAATGCCGTTATGTCTTTCACTAAGGGGAAAAAAACCCCTGTGATCCTGTTTTTCACCTGACTTATTAATTACACTCTACCTGAATGCAGCGGTTAACATTGCTATTATCTCATGGATCGCATGCCGTGTTGCACAATGCTCTCATTGTAACTCAGAATTCAGCCATCACCCAGTTGCAGTATAGGGGAGATTATATCAAAAGTAATGTTTACAGTGTACTAACAGCCTCATAAAGATAAACATCGGAAATTCATTTGAAAACCTAAATCATTGTGTCAGTTCTTAAGTTTCCATAAATGGCTTCCTTATGTATTTGTCTATGCTTTTATGTGAGTGTATTTGCCAAGACTTTTATCAAACCCTATTTCTAACACATTTGGGTAAAGGTGTGAGCTGGCCTATGGACACAGAAAAATAGTTGGCTCCACCGACTGCTCCTCCTCCTTCCCATTGGTTCCACTGCTAGACACATAGAGAAGGAGGCTCTTCCCATTCAGAAGCTAAGCAAATAATTCAAGCATACTCCATGATGATATGTGTGAAGAGTCTTGTTCTGTCTGTGATGATCCCACCTAGGAGTTGAGTGGGTGAGACAACTTTCTGACTCAACTATTTGTGCTCCCATTTTTAAATCAAGAAGAAAATAAAGTTGAGGCAGGGCCATCTACATTTCCCTGGGGGAGGGTTTCAGAGTACTGGCTAATTTACTTAACATCTCTGAATTTCAGTTGCCTGAGCATTTCAAGTGGGGACCATGAGAATATCTATCTCATAAAACATTTGTGACAATTAAATGATCGTACACAACACACCTATCCCAGGGCTCAATACTAACTAAATGAACACCACAGGTTAATTGGTATAATGTTTGCCCCCTGGAGGACCACATACAGGTTTGTTACAAAGAATAAATATGAAAATACATGCAAAAGCCATTGGTCCATGCCTTTGGATTTTCTGGTGTAGAAATGAAAAAAAATATATCTGTATTCATACTCAATTCACAGATTTTAATTAGTGAGTAAAATAAGCTCTTTTTGTAGTTGCTATCAGGATGCAGGTGTGAGATTCTCTTTTAAATGCCCTTCTCATTTCTATTTGCCATTTCTTTGTTCTGCCACACACTGGGTAGATGGGCACATTTCCAAAGCTGAAATGTCTCGATTTGGTCAAGAGTCAAAAACTTTGTAGTTTATCTTCTGATCATTCAGGTTATCCCAAGAGACTAGAGACCACCCTGAGTCTTCAGTTTGGCATTCAGAGTAAGCTAGCATCCTCTGGAGAAGAGTATCCAGGTACCAGGAAAATATGCTTATTGATGCATAAATACATAAACAGGCAGAGCGCCAGGACTCTTAGCTGGTGGTGAGTCAGCCTGAATCCCAGAGGCTAACAGGTCTCCGAGGTGCTTCTTGCACAGGGCCCCAGAGGCTTATAGGTTGAACTTTGATAGGATTTTAGATCTAAGCACTTCTTATCCAATAATAATGCCACCTGAAATTAAAATTTCTAGAGTGTTGTATTCTTCTCAAAGAGCTTTCACACAAAATGTCTTATCACACAATGCTGTGGTGTAGACAGTGCAGACACTTATTCTCACTTTGTCTGTAGAAGGAAAGGTAGGCCCAGAGAGATCAAGCTGTTCCAGGCACTTGCTGAGTTAGCAGCAGCCTGGAAAATAAAAAGGTGCTCCTGTGGCATTGGGGAAACGTCTGGTCTGTGTTGTTAGGACAGAGCCCCAGGGGAGAGCTGCTGCTGTACCGGTGAAGTCAAAGAGGAGTCTTCCTTGTTCTCTGGGATGAGGCCTCCATGTAGAATAAGAACCTTGGGTGGGGTTGTCTCTGTGGTCCATAGTTCCTACATGTTTTGTTGTGTCCTGATTCCCAGCCTTTCTAGCTAACTCAGGGATCCTCAGTTAGTTTGTGGTTCCTTTCTGATGGAAAATTCTTCCTGTGACCGTAGACCTAACAGTTGCAGCCAATATTGCTTCCTCTGTGAAATGGTTCTCACACTTTTACGTACAACACACTTATTTCTGGTGCTTGAAAAATGTACTACAGATAAATTTTCGAAACTTTCTTTAAAGAGACTCTGAATGTGTGTGTGTGTGTGTGTGTGTGTGTGTGTGTGTGTGTGCGCGCGCGCACATGTGTGTATTGATTGGGTGGGGATGGATTCTGTGGTGTTCTGGAGTTAGTTCATAATGGCTTTTCAGAACTTCCTGAGTACATCTTTTTCTATCTTTATATTCTGTGATAGGAAAGATCACATTCCACAGACAGGAGAAAATGTATATTAAAATTGTCTGTGATGGGAGTTTTCAACACATGGAAATCAGCAAATGCTATAAATCAGGGGTTCTCTGCCCAGCAAGAGCTAGTTGTTAAACATTTACCAGCACACCACTGAGTGGTTCCATTGAATTTCATCCACATACTTAGCCCTCAGGTAACTCACTCTAGTACCCATAAGTCATGGGTGGAATATTTGTACAGAAATCATAAGAGCCTTGATTGCTTCAGACTGTTTTTCCTCTTGAACTAGAGAAAAACACAAAACAAAAAGTACAGTTTATGCTTTTCTTTTCTAGGAAGACTTAATTATATAATTTTTATATTTCTTATATTGCAAGACTTTCTCTTACTATTTTATTTGTTCTTTTTAGATATACATAACTGTAGAGTATATTTTGACATATTTATACAAACATGAAGTACATCTTATTCTAACTGGGATTCCAATCTTGGAGATGTACAGGATGTGGAGATTCACTGTGGTGTATTCATATGTGTATACAGGAAAGTTAAGTCAGATTCATTCCACTGTCTATTACTATCTCCCCTTGTTGTAAGACTTTCTGTCACATTCACTGAACACCTACTATGTTTCTACTCCTATTCTAATGAAAGAAATAAATCCTTCATTCTTTTGAAACCTGTACAAACTTCCAAATTCTACAAATCCTTGGAAATCTCATGAAATTACAGGATATTACATGTGATGAAAGCATGAGAGAAAGAGGTAACTATACAAGATGAGCTTGGATTTGAGAGAAGAGGCAAATAAAGGCTGTGTTTAATCTGAAGTTTAATAGGAATCCCTCAGAAGACCTCAAGCAGGAGAAGCAAGTGTTTAGTATTTTTTTTCAACATTATGCTTGCTATGTGAGAACTTATTGTAGAGGGCAAAGGGAAAGTGGGATGATTAACTAATTGTTTTCTTAAATTTCTCCCAAGAAGAACCTTCCACAATCCCCCTGTGGCCTTTTATGCAAAAAACTTTCCCTCATAACTATAGGAATCCAAATCCTGGAGCCAAACACTGGACGAGAATGCATCACTGAAGAATGTATAAAATCTCCCCTGGATAAATGTGGTATAGCAATCCATGTTTTTACAGTATTTTTTTTCCCCAAGGTAGCTGGTCTCCTTGGACCAGTAGGCTCAAACCCTAGACTTCAAGTTAGAAGACATCCATCTACTGCACCATGCAACAGGACTTTGTTGTTGTTGTTGTTGTAGTGTTGGAGTTTGTGTTCTCCAACATGATAGCTCTTCTCCATCTAGAACTAGTGAGCAATTTTCAAGTGCACACTTCTATAGATAGTGTGATTGAGGAGTTTGGTTTTTAATATAATATATTTTTACTAATTAAAATTTAAGCTTCACATGTGGCTACTGACTACTGTTTTAGACAATGCAGCATTAGACTTTCTATGTTCCTAACCCTTAGTCTAACCTCCAAAACCAGATTTTGAACATTTAGCAGCACACCACTAGTTGAATGCATTTACAAATTATATTTACTTGCTGTCACTTACACTATTGAATGAGAAAAATAATCTTCTTAAGTATTTATTTCTCATAGCACAACAAACTGAAACTTTCTTCTACTAATTCTTTTCCTTTTCATTCTTTTGACATCATTATTTTATTGCTCCTTTGTTTTCCTTGCCTGACTTTCACACACTTTTTCAGCTCTATGTTTCTTCTGCCTCAGAGGAGCTTCTGCCTGAGCAGGACTGGGCATCTTTGTCTTTCTCTTTTCCTTTAATGCAACCTGTAAACTTTCAGTCATTTCAGCTTTTCTACTCATTCTTTCCTATTAGGAGTCAGATTGCCACACCATTTAGTCACCTTTTGGGAGAAATGACCAGGTTTCTCCTTTTCTCTACCCCCTTTTTGAGCAGGTACTGTTTCTTCAGATTTTGAATTCTCTAGAAAAAATGTTTTGTAAAATGCTACACATTATGTATTTGCTTTTTTCTCATCTTTCCATTTCCAGTCATTTAAACTGGTATTTTCTGCAAACTAGATTAGGAAGATTATATATTCATGGGTTTGATCTTCTTTTTATAACAATGTGTTCTTAAGATAACTGCCCTAAAATCTGAAGTCTCTAATATCCATCTCAGCCTGGGACTCAATAAAAATTCAGCAGACAGTTTATGGGTTAAAAAGCTTAAAGATGATATTGAATGGAGACTCTTTGCTGCCAAAACTGTTCTGAACCTATATTGACCTGTATTGTATTGACTTGTACTGTATGTATTGAATGATATTTTATTGAGCTCTAATCTCTAGAGCAGGTTAACCCTAATTAGCTACACAAGTGTTATTCCCATTTAAGCACACTCTAAGAAAGTCTCCCCCATTGGTTTCAGTGGAATTATTTCCTCAAATAAAATTTACATGGAAATGTAGTACATAATATAGACAAAAGATGGAGGTTTTCTACATTTGGTGTGGTAAACTAATCATCCAGAAAAGGGGAAAGAAGTTTAAAATATAACTGTTGAAAAAAAAATCTGATTTTTAAAAAAATAGTTTTATTATTTACCTACATTGTAAATCTATTCTGTTGTTAAGCCATCTTTCTAAACTAGCCTATATTTTCTAGTTTAAAAAATATAAATCTGAATTTCCTATGAAGATCAGGAGGTCAAGAATGCTTTCAGAATCTTTTTCTATCCCAGATACTTTTTTTAAACTCTGCAATTTCATGGTGAAATACATCAAAATTAGTAAAATGTTGTTTGCACTTTTATGCTGTTTCTTGCCTTGTAAATTTTATGTCTAGAAATCAGCTTATGGGACAAGCTGTGTGACCTCAATATTGATGCTCAATTATTGTTCCAAATGCAAAACCCATATTTTAGTAAGACTTCAACTCTCATGGGTTTCAGGATAATCCCCTTGGGGGAAAAATGAACCATCTGAGTGGTCTAAGATTTAAACCTTAGAAGCTTACAATATATTTTGGAAGCTATGGATACATACCTCTCTATCTTCTTCTTGATTTTATAGTTTTTATTGCCACAAATGAGAAATGTTCTCAATAGGCAAAATCAAGGCTAAAATCAAAAGGATTATGTATTTTCTTAAATTCAATTTTTTTTAAGATCTAGTATTCCCATAGTTTGGGTTTATTCATATGGTCATTTAGCCAGAGCTTTTTTATCCATTGGCCTCTTTGGATTCAGAATGTAGAAACTGTGAGCTTTGCAAGGTGTTCAAATAGTATAGGGAAGAAAATATGTTGACCTCACAATACAAAAAGAATACAACAGTCACTAATATGGCATTATGCAAAAATGTGGATGTGTAACCGATGTGATTCTGCAACTTGTATTTGGAGTAAAAATGGGAGTTCATAACCCACTTAAATCAAATGTATGAAAGATGATATGTCATGAGCTTTGTAATGTTTTGAACAACCAATAAAAAAATTATTCATAAAAAAACTAAAAAACAAAAAGAAAACTACTAAAATAAGTAACTGTTGAATCATACATCTCCCAAAGCCAACATTATTAACTAATTTAATGCCTCTTTCATAGTCATGTCAATAAAGTAACTTTTAAAATAAAACAACAACGTGAATAATTTGTTCTTAATAAAACTCAAGATTTTAAAATGTGCAAAAACCTTTAAGATAATCTGTAGCATAATGTATATTTAAAATGAGATATTGATTTAGTTTTATATGAATCCCTATAAAACCCAAACAAGAAAGGCCTAGAAAATTTTTTCAAAAAGTACTGCAAACTTAACAACTAATTTCCTTTGGTAGATTTATTAGTCAGCAAAATTTCTCAAAATAATAAGTTTTTTGAATATTGTCGATATTGAAGTTAATTTGGAAGTATTAATGAGTAAAGAATATTCCAACCAGGCACCATTGTGTATGCCTGTAATCCCAGCAACTTGGGAGGCTGAGGCAGTAGGATCCCAAATTCAAGGTCAGCTTCAGCAATTTAGTGAGCCCCTAAGCAAATTAACAAAGACTCTTTCTCAAAATTAAAAAAAAAAAAAGGGCTGGAGATGTGGCTCAGTGGTTAAGTACTCCTGAGTTCAATCTCCAGTATCAAGATCTAGATCTATCTATCTATTTATCTATATCATGCTTAATAAGTCATTTATTTTATGCTAGGGTAATCTTACAACTGTTTCTGAAGAATAATCTCATTTTCCCAAGTGCCATATCTGTAGCATAAGATGTGAAAATATAAATGTTATTTTTAAGAAGAATTTTATTTGGTTTTCTTTATTATTGTCTACAATAAGAAATGGCCCATCTGTGTGTTTCCTACACTTTACACATTCAACTTGTTTGTTAGCGCCTGTCGGAGGCTCATGATAGCAGAACATTTACAGAACACCACAGAAAGGACCTTTATCTGTTTCTTCCAATGCAGTCCTACCATAGAATTTCAAGACCTACAATTAGCCATTGATAGATTGGATTTAGAAGACTATCAATATAAACTCTTCAAAATTGTACAGAAAAGTTTGTACAATAAATGTGTGATTTTCTATGTAGATAGTTTATGACTTTTATAATCTTAAAGGGATATGTGTATAAAAGCAAAGAAACTCTGCCTGAGATAATCTCCTTACACAAGCCAGATCATCAGAAGATACATACTTGATTTTATTATCTTGAACCTTGCCCTCCCCCTTACCTTATTTATTTGCCTCCTTTTTGCCTGGGAATACTGCTAGGTGAACAGGTTTCAATTTTGAACCTCAAGTTTTTTTTAATATATATATATTTTTAGTTGTTGTTTATAGACATTTATTTGTTTGCTTTTATTTATTTATATGTAGTGCTGAGAATCGAACCCAGTGTCTTACACATGCCAGACAAGTGTGCTACTGCTGAGCCCCAGCCCTAGCCCCTTGAGCCCAGCGGTTTTTAGAGGTTTTCAGAAATACTTAACTGTATCTGTGTTTGGAAATTCATTGAGGATATT
The DNA here is from genome assembly GCF_048772815.1 of Callospermophilus lateralis. NCBI lineage: Eukaryota > Metazoa > Chordata > Mammalia > Rodentia > Sciuridae > Callospermophilus > Callospermophilus lateralis. The sequence continues at coordinate 104,518,785 of NC_135310.1, read as the reverse complement.
ACCTATCACCTATGATATTGAAACACCTCTCCACTATATCTTTTCCCCCATTGTGAACCAACATCTTGTTTATATTTCCAGAAATATCACTCTATTTCTATAAGCAAAGTAATAATTAACTAAGAATTTTTTCTTCTGAAAATAGTATTTCAGGAAACTAGGGGTGGGGTGGGTAGCAGTGGAATACAAGATAAAAGAAGAACCAGAAAAACTTTGTTTCCATATCTGCCTGCTCTTTCTACCTGTGGTCTCTCTTGCAGAGAGAAGTACATACAGTAGCGTAAGTGGTTATGAACTGGACTCTAGTGTTAGAGTCTGTAAACAAGTCAAGATGGCGCCTGGCATTTTGCAGAGGGAGTGGTTTATGAAGTAACGCCAGGGAGCCATTAAGTGTGGAGATTCCTTATTGGTTGACTGCTGTATCTAGTTTATGTTAATTAAGATAAGCTGTGTGGAATGTATATATACCCTTCCTGTCCTACAATAAACGGCTCCCACTCCTGCTATATCAGTCTTCACAAATTGCTCGTCACCCATCGGTTACTTTGCTGCAGCTGGACTGCGGCACTCTAGAGCCTAAAAGATTTTTAAATCCAGCTCTGCACTTGCTAGCTAAGTGACTTAGGCAAGATTACATAACTTTTCTGTGAAAACAATCATTTTACTATTTATTCCATAAAGTTTTTTTTAAATATTAAAGAGTTAATATGTGTGAAGCGTTTAGAATAGGGACTAGTGTACAATATGAACTCAGTCACATATGATCACTGCTACCAGGATTGTAAACAGGTACTGAACAAAAACTGTCTACTTGTAGAAAAGGACCCTTGGAGAACACAGAAAAGTTAATTTTTCTCCCACACATAAAAAGAATTAGACACAGACTTCTGTAAGACAGTATATTTTCACCATGCTAAAATACAATGGGCGCAGAATGGACTTTTAAAGAAGTCCAGATGGAAGTTTTTGCATATAAATGAAGGTTAGGTACTTAATTTCAAACCTCTGCTCTGGTATCTACCCAAATCAATTTTGGGTGAGAGCAGAAAGAACCAAGGGGACTGTGGAAAGAAGCAGTTGAAATTGCGTGCACGGGATTGTTGTTCCAACTTTGGAGGTTGGAGTGAAGCCACCTTGAAGATTTGGCTTTCTATGTCTGTGATCCTAGGAAATTTCCCCAGCATTAAAGTTATGCTCCAGGGAACAGAGAGAAGTAATGATTTTTGTATCTGTAAATAGGCCGTTGCTATGTGTGAGTGGCAGTGTTCCATGGACATTAGTGATTTTCACTTTCTTGTGGTCCACCCATGAATCACAAAGCGCAAAAGGGTGTTTCCTTTCCAGTTGAAAATAGCTTTTGGCAGGGTTTTCTGACACAATTTTTCAATGAGCCACAGGACCTGTCACCTCAATCATTTTGCTTTCCCTTTTATCCTCCCACAAAAAGTGATTTTAAGGAGGGAGGGTAACTGATCAGATGAAGCCAAGGGATATGTGAGCATGTTAATAACAACCTGTCAACACCTGGGATAGCCAGATGCAAACACACTAGGTTGGAGATGAGGTGGCTTCTAGACTGTTCATACCCTCATCCACCTTAACCTCTGCGCAACTGTCCCTTTTCTTCCTGTCCTGAGAACAATTTTCTCACCAATGTCACAACAGAAACAGCCACCCCCCCACCGTCTGTACACTTTTTAAAAAATAATGTACAAGATTCAGAACAGATAAAAATTTACTTTTGGTCCTCCTTGAAGAATAAAATTACTCCCACCCTGTTCTTTACTGGGAGAATCATAATCACACAATCATGAAATATTTCATATGAATTTCAAAATAGTGACGTTTAAATCTTCAAACAGGCCTTGCTGAAACTACTGAAAATAAATGAGTTCTTAAGAGACACAGTTGAAATGTGCCACTTTATTTTTCCAGGTGTTTTACTTAAGTTAATTAATTTAGACTTCCACAGCAACTCCTCAGGAGGTCAATAGCGTAATTATTGCCATACAGACGAGGAACTGAAGCACAGAGGGATCGAGGATCTTCCCTAGGTTGGCACAGTTCATTGTTGGTGGTGGGATTCAAACCCAGGCCGTGGGTCCCCAGGATGCTCTTCCCTGCTAAATGGTGCTGCTTAGAGTGACAATCACAAAGCACTTGATTTTGACAGGAAGTTATAAGTGAGCATTCACCGAGGCCTGTTCTTCACTCACATATGAACTGGAGTAGTGTAGATAGAGCTGCTGAGCAGAGTGGAGCTCACTTAGGCCCAGAGATGTCTTGCAGCTCATTAGTGAGAGGACAAGTGCTCAAAATATGGGCCTCCTTTCTTCTTGTCCAGGACCTCATCCATCCTACCCTGAGTGACTATTTGGAGGGTGTTTCACTGAAAAAGACTCCCCCCAAATTCTTCTTTTACATCCTCTCCTGCTGCTTATGTTTCTAAGTGTTCTTTCATGACGGTGCCTCCTCCTTGTTGAGGGAATCTTTTGGAAGGAAAAGGGATGGGTAGTTAGGGCACGAGGGTTTGAGTCCTGACTCTGATATTTGGTAGCTGTGTGAAAACAGGCAAAACTCTTTTTCACCTCTGGGACCCTCTGTTTTCTTATCTAGGCGTTGGTGATAAACACCTGCCTTTAATTATGTCTTTGGGCTTTCTTAACAACTGAGCTCTCAGGATCTCTGGATCTTTGCAGAAATCTCTGGATCTCTGCTTCATGAACACCCTTGGCTGCTGGATAGAAGTGAAGAATCTTAGGCCCGACATAAAATTTACAGAAGCCGAGTTTTCACTTTAATATGATTTTTAAGGGATTTGTATGTATTTTGCACTTTGAGAATCAAGCTCCATGAAAGTTTGAGAATTCTAAGGCACAGCACAGATCAATCGAGGGTTATTATTTCTTCTCCCCTCTGTTTCCTCTCTTTTGCTGCTCTAAAAGTGTAGTCAGTCAACAGTACCATACTTTTGAGATTAATTTTGAATTTTTTTTGTGTACTTTAAAAAGACAATGTGTGACCTTTAATGTATATTATTTTAAAATTTTTATTTGTTATTTTTAGTTACATATGATATTAAAATTTATCTTGATATATTTATACAAACATGGACTATATCTTATTCTAATTAGTATCCCAGTCTTGCCTATGTGCACAATGGTGAGATTCACTGTGGCGGATTCACATGTGTACATAGGAAAGTTACATCAGATCCATTCCATTGTCTTTCCTTTTCCTATCCCCCCCTTCCTTCACTTTATTGCCTTTTGGCTAATCAAATGAAGTTCTATTCATTTGCCCCCAACCCCATGTTGTAGGTTAGCATCCACATATCAGACAGAACATTTGACCTTTGGTTTTTTGGGGATAGGGGTTATTTCGCTTAGCATGATAATCTCTAGATTCATCCATTTACCAGTGAATGTCATAAAGTTATTCTTCTTTATGGCTATGTAATACTCCACTGCGTATATAAATCATATTTGCTGATGGACATCTAGGTTGGTTCCGTGGCCAAGTATCACATAGCTAAGCTATTATACTGCTATAAACACTGATGTGTTTGCATTGCTGTAGTATGCTGATTTTAACTCCTATGGGGGGAAAAAGGACTCTGCTGTATATTATTTAAGACCCACAGTGGGATCTGAGATAGGTCCTTGAAACTTAGGTTCATATTAACCCACTTCATTTTTACTGAAAATGAACTTGCTGAATACAAGGAAAACAACTTTTGGATTTCAGAAGTTTGGGGTTTTAGAATGACCAATGAGGACTAGGGATATGATTTTCTCAGGGTCTGCTAGAGTTCTGATGTCTGAGTCACATCAGAACAGCTTTCCCCCAGGCCAAACCTGCATGGACAGTGGCTACACCAGAGAAAGGAAGATACGAGCCCTGGATGCAGCCATCCAAGGCTACCTGGGGTACCATCCAGTGCATGCTGCTTCTGTAAGAGCCTAACGACCTCCCTGTATATGAGGCAGATGTGTCATTTGGGGAAAAAGAGTCTCTCATTTTCTCCCTTGTTCTTTACATCACATATAAGAATACATGGTACCTAAAAATAAAGGGATTTAGCTTTTTAAAATTCACCCAGAAATCATATGAAGAACTCAACAAAATGGGAATATCTCTCATTGATGACATTGCTGGTGTGGGTTTTTTAAGCCAGAAAAACAAATGTGCCTCTGATAAACTTTCTCTTAGAACAATCCTTTCCCTTCTTCACCTCTTTTACAGGCTACCCTAAACTTATTCAAACTATACTTTGAGGAGTACAGAGCCGGCAGAACGTTGGGATGCCTTTGCTGGTGTGGATCTCTTTGTGGTAGCCCTGCTGGGAGAACAGAAACATGTGGCACGTTGTGGGCGGGGTGGGCATTAGTGTGAATTCATCACTGATATTTCAGAAAAGAAAGAAGAAAGGTCCACCTAAAACAAAAAAGCTTTTGAAGAGCCTGTAAGTTTTAAGAGATGGAAGAGAATGGGATTCAGAAGATTTGGTTTTGGATTTCAGCTCTTCCCCAGACTGCTCAGAGGATTGGGAATACTACCCCCTATTTATCTGTGGTACATGGCATTTGGTAGGTTGATGATGCTGTGAAATATGGACCCCAAAGGGGTATGACTGTTCTATCAGAAATATCCACCTGTTTTCCCCCCAGAGTCCTTTCAGAGAAAATGGGACTAAAACAAGCAGCTCAAAATTAGGCCAGTTTTGGAGCACATACGTAATTTTATGGTTAAATACATCCAGAGCATTATCTTATCAGGGAATGGTTTACAGTTGTATTATTATTTCATTTAAGTATCATTAAACCTCAGGAGACTATCGTCCCCTGTTACAGAGCAGGAAACCAAAGCTCAGGAAGGTTAAGTAAATTACTAAAGACGGCTAGAACCCATGTTGGGTTGATTCCAAAAACTACTCTCTTATAAACAAAGTGGTTTCCAGTTTTATTCTGAATCATGGTGCTTTAGGAGACCCGGAGCTCAGGGCACAGGTGGAAGTTTTCTATGTTCCAGGGCTGGGCAGGAAACTTAAGTGCTGCACATGGCACAAGGTGTTGGGTGAAGGAGGAGAAGGGGTGGCAGGGCGAGAGTCATGTGCCCACAGAAGATGATTTATGACTCCTTTTCAACCTGCCTTCTATCTCCCTTCCAGGGATATAAGTGAGATAATCATAGGATTACAGTGATGAAATGAAACTCCTAAAGCCATCCAATCTATCCCCCTGCCTTCAGGCAGTGGTTCATTTAAAACAGACAATTTTCTTCTTTTATTTAAAGATCTTAAGAGGAGGAATTTCCAAATCACTTAAAGATACCTGTGACAGGGGTTCACAGGTCTCATAGTGATTGATCTTTTCATGATGATAAACTTAAATTAATTTCCAAGCTTTTATGGAATTACTACATTGTGTTCTATGCAAATGTGTGTGCATCTCAGATATTTTAGAGTGTCACAGAAAGTTTGCCCTTTGATTTCTTACAATGCTGTTGGATTGCCAAGATTAATATAATTTTGAAAATTAAAAGTCAATAATACAATAAAAATGACATGCTCAGAACTAGTATTCTGCATCTGGTTCTGTTAGAAATCAGATATATATTATTCTGGAAGTCACTAGATCTTTCTGATATTCAACTTCTTTTCTGTAAAACAAGGGGCCACATGACTTGATAGTGATGGTGGTTGTTTAGCAGCCTGAGGAATTCAGATTCTGAGTACTAGAGACTTTGAGGGTGAGGAGAGCTCAGAAAGTGAGTGATCCTGGGGTGGGGGTTTGTTAAAGCTGTTAGGAAGGAAGATGCACGACAGTCAGTTGTTAAAGAATAGCCTCCCCGTAAAGGCAGGAATGTTATTTGCTGACCAGCACCAATGATGGACCAGCAACAGGTACCGATATAGGAGGGAAGAGCAGGGCCAAGTCGTTTAAAATTCTGATTATTGAGTCTTTTGGATTAGAGGTAGCATGACATTAAAACTACAAAACAACAACAGCAGCAGCAGCAGCAAAAAGAGCTTGAGTAAGGAAAAGAGCAGAGAGAAAGGAATTACATGAATAGTCAATATCCTAGGCCTCAGGCATGGTGCTCAAAATGTATACCCCTCACAACCATCAAGAAAGCAAGGATTAGTTTTATGGTTATGATTGTTAACTTTGTGCTTCAACTTGACTATGCTAAGGGATACCCAGGTGGCTGGTAAAACATGATTTTTGAGTGTGTCCGTGATGGTGTTTCTGGAAGAGATTTGCATTTGTGTTGATAGACTAAGTGAAGATCACCCTCCTCAATAGGAGTGGGTCTCATCCAGTTTGTTCAGTGGACAAGTTCATTCTCCCTTCTTGAACCAGGATATCCATCTTCTCCTGTGAGATATTAACACTCCTGACCTTTGGACTCAGACTAGAACTTATGCCATTAGCTCCATGGTGCCGTCTAACTTGAATTGGAATGATGTCGCTGCTTTTTCTGTACCTCCAGATTGCTGTTGGCAGGTTGTGGGGCTTTTCAGCTTTTATAATCCTGTGAGCTAATCCCCCAAATCTCTATTAATCTCTATCTATCTCTATATATCCTATTGGTTCTGTTTTCTGGAGATATCTGACTAATATACCAATCCTACAGATGAGAAAACAAGTCTCATAAAGGTTATGTTATATTTATCTTATCATCCTGTAAGTAATTAGGTTCAAAATTTTGAGATTTATGGAAGTGTTAGCATGTGAAGTCATATGTGTTTTAGAAATTTTATGTAGAAGTGAAGTTTTATGAAAATTTAGGGTTAAGGAAGCCACGGTGGGGGAAAGGTAATCTAAGCTTAAGGGTTGCATGAGAAGATAGAAAGCAGGCTTTCTAGAGGAATATTCTAGAAGACTTTCAGGGAAGGTAGATTGCTTGTAAGACTAGAAATGGGTAAATCAAGACGACTACAATGTTTGGAATACAAAAAGACCGAAGAAGATTGATTCTATTTGATATCAAGTAGGAAAATGTGGTTTGGAGATGGAAACAACTTATTTTGAATATGTGAAACTGATTTCCTCAGTTGGCCATGTCTGAAAGGACACATTAATTGTGAGAGCCTTGACATAGAAGCAGAGGTAAGTGAATGTTTTGGGACTTGTTGGCAAAGAACAATAATTAAAATTTAAAGAAAGAAAAACCAAGAATCAATAAATGGGATGGATTCAAACTAAAAATCTTCTTCTCAGTAAAAGAAATAATTGGTGAGGTGAATAGAGAGCCTACAGAATGGGAGCAAATCTTTATTTACCACGAGCACATCAGATAGAGCACTAATCTCTAGGTCATATAAAGAACTAAAAAAAACAGAACAGACACTTCTCAGGATAGGATATACAATCAATCAACAAATATATGAAAAAAATGTTCAACATTTCTAGCAATTAGAGGAATGCAAATCAAAACTACTCTAAGATTTCATCTTACTTCAGTCAGAATGGCAGCTATCAAGAATACAAACAACTGTAAGTGTTGTCGAGGATGTGGGGAAAAAGGCACACTCATACTTTGCTTGTGAGACTGCAAGTAGGTGCAGCCAATCTAGAAAGCAGTATGGAGATTCCTTGGAAAATTGGGAATGGAACCGCCATTTGACCCAGCTATCCTACTACTCAGTCTATACCCAAAGGACCTAAAAACAGCACACTACAGGGACATAGCTACATCAATGTTTATAGCAGCACAATTCACAATAGCCAAACTGTGGAACTAACCTAGATGTCCTTCAATGGATGAATGGATAAAGAAACTGTGGTACATATGCATAATGGAATATTACTCAGCAATAAAAGACAATAAAATTATGGCATTTGCAGGTAAATGAATAGAGTTGGAGAATATAATGCTAATTGAAGTTAGCCAATTCCCAAAAAACCAAATGCCAAATGTTTTCTCTGCTGTAAGGAGGCTGATACCTGGTGGGGTTGGGAGGGGGAGTATGGGAGGTTTAGATGAACTCTAGATAGGGCAAAGGGGTAGGAGGGGAATGGAGGGAATATGGGGGTAGAAAAAGATGATGGAACTAGATGGACATCAATACACTAAGTGCATGTATAAAGACCTAATGGTGTAAATATACTTTGTATACAACCAGAAAATATGAAAAATTATGCTCTATATGTGTAATATGAATTGTAATGCATTCTGCTGCCATATATAACAAATTGGAACAAAAAATAAATTTAATTAATTAAAAAAACCCTCCACAATGTAGATAAGAGACAAGGGGACATCCCAGGAGGTAGCTGGGAATGTCAGAATTGTACACTAGGGGACAGTGGAAAGGAAAAGATAAGACCAAGAGAGCTGTCTGGAAGTTGAGAGAAAAATGATGCAGAAAGTAGAGGAAACAAGGGGTAAGGGATATCTGGAGACCATTAATCTTCTGGAAAATTTAAATTTGAATTACAACAGAGAGGTCTATTTGAATGGCAATGGAATAATCCTGAGGATTTTTTTTTTGTTTCTAGAATCTTTTTGTCTTCTGGTATTTCTTCAAGTAAACAGTATAATTATCATCCTAAGATTTTCTGCAAGAGAAGAGATCTATTACAGATCCTGGTCTGACATAATTAATACCTGAATGCATATATAATTACATCAAAATGAGTTTTACCATCATGTATAACTAAAAATAAAAAATAAAAGCGATTTATGCATCAGTCAACAACAACACCAAAAAATAATACCTCAGTTGCCATAGAGTGTTAATGGCTGAAACAATTGCCTAGATCTGAAGCACTCTCACAGCTCATACGAGAGTTAGTTAAGTATCTGTCATGAGTCAGGCCTTGTGCTAAGCATCAGCTCTGTGGATAAGCGGGTGGGGTCTCCCCTCTCTACTCACCCACAAGCCATCTTATCATTAACTCACCAAGACAAAGGGAGCAGCAGAGGAAAACAGGGTGCCCCTGGAATATGGAGCCCAGTTAGGGGCTGAACCAGCTTCAGTCTCATGCTCAGCTACCATAATCAGTCGAGGCTGGGGATGAACTCAATTTGTTTCCACACAGTACAACTCTTGATTGTATAAACAAGCCACAACTGAATGTCAACTCCAGCCCTGGAACACATTTTCCCCAAGGCAGATTGGTAGGGCATTCAGGGGTTTTGCCCCTTTCCCCTGCAGAGATCATCTGTTAGGATCAGGTGGGTGTCTCCCTAGAAATCAATATCCTGGGAGAGCTGTTGGGCCAGAGAAGGGCAGCAAATGAGCTGGGCAGCTCCTGATTTCTCTCTCTCTCTTTTTTTTTTTTTTTTTGGTTATATTTGACTTTTCAAATAAAGTCCTTGCCCATTTGCTTCAAAAAGGTAAATCCAGTCTGTTTGAAATTAGTACAGATTTAATTATATACACTGCGTGCCCCCTCTTCCCGGTATACTCATTTCACAGACAAGCAGGAGTCATGGAAAATCACAGTAGCTTCGTCTTTGCAGATATCTCTCTCCATCCCCCACCCTGCCTCCACTATACTTCTATACACAGAAGCTGTTATAGTCTACATGTCTTCATGCATGCAGTAAAGTACAGAAGGAGGGAGGAAAAAAGCCTTCAAAATATTAATCATCTTCTATTTTTCTTAGTTGGATGAAAATTTCCTGCACTTTTGTCCATGTAAACACAAAATTATCCTCCTGCAAGTTGAGGTGGTGGCAGTTCCTGAACACAGTTATATTTTGCAGATAACAGGATTAGCTTGGATGTGGGTAATAAGTTGGTGAATCTCCCCCGGCCATTTCTCAACACTGTGAGAGCACTAATCCTTTATGCTTTGATGTCTTCTAGTTTTCCATCAGGTGCGCCACGGACTATTTGTCCTGGGGCAGTCAGCTCTCTTATAAGATCTCATAGTGTCCTCATTAGCTGCGCCTATTTACCCAGCCAGCCTGTTGAACCCAATTTATAGTTTATGTGATTAATTCCCAAAGTACAGTAAACCCTAGCTCTAAGGCTCTCTATTATATGACTGCATCTCCTTTAAGGGCAAACACAAGCTTCAGTTCTTTCACTATATGACTGCATCATATATAATACGTTAATAATTTTACTCTCGACGACATATTAACATCTTTCTATACACTTTCTTTATGGCACACAGCTCATAAAGAGGAGAATGTTCCACATTGGGTTGCAAAGTGCTAACTATATGAAGGAGTCATTTGGCTTTTTTGCTTTAAAAAATTTTATTTTTGGCTGAAATTACTGCAAGGAGCTACTATCAGGTTGAACAGTGAACTGGCAAACCACGCTACTGTACAACTCTTTATCTACTGAATTATAAGTTTGAAAAGGCTTAAGAGGTAATGTGGCAGCACAAACCCATGGGCTCCTTTTCATCTTTAGCATGCAGGCTTGGCAGATGAAAGGTTTAAGTGCGTGTGTGTGCGTTTGCACGTGTATGGAGAGAGAGTGAGACAAAGACAGAAAGCAGAACCAAGACAGAAGCACTCAAAGTGACCCATATCAACTCCACTGGAATGTTTCCTATAGCAGAGAGAATTATGGAGGAGTCATGATCGGTATGAAAGAAAAAAGAGTAACCAGAAATGCCAGTGGTTCTCACCTGGGTGTATCCCCTAGGGGCATTTGGCAATGTCTGGAGATGTTTTGGGTTGTCACAACTAAGTGGCAGGGGTCGGGGAGTGCTACTGTCATCTAGTGGGTAGAGTCTAGGAGTATTGCAGCCCTCTACAACAACAACAAAAATGCTATTAGCCCCAAATGTCAACAGTGTCAAGGTTGGGAGAGCCTGTCTATCTTTTTGGAAGACGGAAATGAAAGCAGTAAACTTGGAAGTTTTTATCCTTAAATCTTAACTGATCTCAAAGTTGAGAAAGGGTAAAGAGACAGTTGATACTTGGCATCTCTGTATTTTGAATTTTGCAAAGAAAACAGATCAGGAGGTGATTATTTCTATTGTGAATTGTTTAAGCCTCTCACTTTGTTTTATTATTTGCCACCCTCTCTTGGAGCCTCACAAATCTGATGGCTCAGTGGGCAAAGAAAAATATGAGGTATGATTCAGCCTTTTGCTCTTCTACTTATTGGTTGCTTTGGGAATACATTTCTTCAGCTAAGGTTTGAAAAGTTATCCTTGAAGCTCTTTGTGAATTTGTGAATTTGTTTCTCATATGTATAACCCCTCTTCTACCTTTGCTTACTTTCTCTCTACTCTCTATTGCTATAAAAATGGAGAACCATAGACATTTGCTGATGTGTTACTTGTTTACTAATAATAATCTCACAATTTTTCTTTGGGCCATTTTCACAGGGTTTTCATCTTATTTACAGATGAATAAGCCAATGTTGTGAGGGGTTTAAAGCACAGAACAGACTAGGGAATTATGGTAGTGCTGTGAGGGGAGGATTTTGTAAAACCAACCATCATTGATGCTTTGGACAATGTCTTTGTCCATGATTACAGAAAAACTGCAAAACTTTTAAAACTGTAAAAGTCATTCAAATATATATATATATATATATATATATATATATATATATATATATATCCTAAATATCTTTTGGACTAGTTTTCATTTTAAAACACACTTATATAACAAATAGTTTCTCTATAGAATGCAATATCTTGGAGAATATTTTGTTACCAGGTTCTTGTTCTAAGGATCCGCTCATGAAGTTTCTATCATTCAGAGCTCCAAGAAGAGGACTTAGAGTTTATTATTAACCATATCATCTCACTAAGTGTATAGCCACAGTAGAGATCTAGATTCCTTCAACCCTCCCACCCCTCATTCTTGAGGCATTAGGGATCTCTAACCACATGACCTCCTTTGCAATCCAGCTAAATCATGGGACTACAATGTAGAGTTTACCTTAGATCACCAGAAAAGAGATTTCATAGACATTTGGTGACTTTTCCATTAAAATTATGAAGTGCATGAATTTGCCCTCCAGGAATCTGAGGTAGAGGCCTCCTATTTGGGAAAGACCAACATATCTCTTCTCAGAGTCCTGTCAACTTGGCATTCTGTCATTTTTAAGTAGCTGGGCTTTTGGTTTGCTACCTTTGGAATGCAGGGTAAACTCCCTCACTGGGATGTAGGGAAGAACCATTCATAAAACATACTGTAAAGTTTTTATGGAACTCCATAGTACTATAATAAATTCGAGGCTGATACCTTCCAGTTATACAACTCTCTGACTTTATACCACAAAACAGGGAATTATCACAATCTGTAAAAATTCAGTTGGAAGTAGAGTATCCTAAGGCAGACTATGATTCTGAGTAAGTGATGTTGCATTTTTTGTTCCATTTTCCAAAATATAGTCAGTCCTTGACTTTCCTCATAAATAGCAAATGGAGATAATCTCAAAAAATGAGATGCAGAAATTTCTTGCAATTAATGACATGGATTAGACATTTTAAATATTAAAATCCACTTACATTTTCTGAGTTGTAATAATGATAGATCATATTGATGAAGTGCCTACTGTGTCCTAGAAATCATGCTAATCACTCTAAATATTTAATCCATGCAATGAACCAATGAAGTAAATTGTTTTTATTAATACCCATTTACAGATGAGTAGACTGAGGTGTGCAGTGGCTACATGACTTATTTAAATGACACATAGGAAAAGGCTGTGAAGATTCAGGCCGTGTAAATCTTTCTGATGTCAGAATCTGAGCCCTTAATCATTACATTACATAGCACATTGATAGCATTTTACTTGCTGAGGATTTTCATTTGAGACTAACGTAAACAGTTTTCATGTCATCTGTTACTGAAGTACACTGGACTGAAATCTCTTGAATTTGGCATCTCAAGATTTCGTTTGTTTGTTTGTTTTAGCTAAGATTTAAAAGTTAGAAATTAGAACTGGCAAGAGTAGATCCTGAGAAATGGCTAAAAAATACAAGTTTGTTGTGTTCTATTTTATTGCCTGAAGAAAGTTGGGGATTGGTAAGATCCCCTAACAATTCAGCATTGTGGATGCTCAGCTGAACTTTGCAGAGTGAGGCCTCTCTTCTTTTGCCTGGTGGGTTTAGAATTCTGAACAGATAGACACTGGGGTCAGGAGCAACTGCCATGAATAGATGCTGGGTAATCTGGAATAGCAAGAATGATGACATCAATAGTGATAACAAGTTCATTTTTGTCTTTCCTCTTTAACCTTCATCACCAATCCTATCCCCTATACTCCCCCTCAAAACACCCCTCAATACCTGACAGCATATGATTATTCAATGTCTTTGGAATTTTCATGTGTCTCATAAAGTAGCCCAAGCATTTAGAGGTTGGGGATTCATTGAGTTCTCTGGATTTGGGGTGGGGAGGAAAGAGAGAGAGAGGGAAAATGGGAGAGAGAAAGAACATAAAACAAAGACAGTGTTATGGGGCATCTGCTGTAGGCCATCGAAACGGTAGGTGAGGGGAAACCAGCTGCTGAGGTCAGATGAACTTTCATAATGTTGAACTCCAAGGGGACTTGGATTCCCCAGACATCTGCTGGGTTAAAGACCCATGAAGGATCAAAGGAGTTACTGAATTGAAGAACTGTGACTTTCTGTTACCAACCGTAGCTAATGTAATTGAAGAAGAAATTGTGTTAGATCTCCTGCTTATGGACAGGTAAGATTTTATTGAAAATAGGAAAACAAGAGGCAGGTTTAATACTATTGCTCATGTGATGATGTGTACATAGTAGAGTAAAAATGAGAAAACTGAATACAATAGTACCAGAGAATTAAACTCTGAGGAAGCATATTAAGGAATCAAGTAAGTACAAGAGACAATATTAAAACTCACGAGGGTGGTAGGGGGGCAAAGCAGTCTTGGGGACAATCATAATTGCAACTTTCTAGATTGCAATCTCTCAGAGAGAAAAGATGGAGAAACAAACTAATAAACCCTGGCTGAGGCTTTCTGCGAGCTTGGTGTGGGTGATGACAAAGCTGGCCAGGAAGAGCCACATCAGTTAAAGCTGTCAGGGCAGTGGAGATAAGGATAGCTAGACATCTAGAATTGATTAATGATAACAAGAGGGTTAGAGTGAAGAGGGGATTTTACAGAGATATGCAAGACAAATGGAAGAGATCAGAGAGAAAGTGGTCCGGAGTATCTTACTGAAGTAAGACTGAGAGTTCAGAAGTCATGAATCCAGATTTTAATCCCAGTTCTTTGTGAGATATGAAGGAAATGACTTGACTTATTGGTATTTGAAGTTTCTCCTTTAGTGAGAGTGATAGGAACCAGCTTGCAAATAACCAAGTAGAAATATATTATTGAGATTTCAAAGGGCTCTGAAAGGTTTTAGCCTCTCACATATGCCATGGAAGGTATTTCTTTTTGTTAAGTGCCCAGTAAGAATATTTATGAAGGGTACATGAATACTCTCCTTAGAATGGGCTCTGAATGGGACATTGGCCATTCAAAGATGGAACACACTAGTGAGATGGAAGAAATGGGTGGAAATGGGTGATGGGGAAGCTTAGGATATAGGTACACTCACCTCACAGGATTGTCTCAGGAGAGTCACGTGTGTGGTGACACTGTTCAAGCAACCAAAAAACTAGAACTGAAGATACTGGGAGATGGTTGTTCTTAACTTTTCCTTACATAGGCAGTGATAGTTGAGGCCAATAATTATTGCTTGTGGGGAGAGAAAGAGAGAGAGGAGCGAGAGCTATGTTTCCTTCTCTGTGAGAATACACTCCCAGTTGAAAGAATAAGGAACTCTTCTGCCCCAGGTCTAAAGGAGAAGTGTCCCACCTCTACAGAGCTATAAAATACCCACCTGGAAAGGGCCCTCAAAGTGAACTCAGTCCAGCCTCTTTTTTTTTTCTCCTGTGAGAAATTTGAGAAATGGCTCAAAGATCTTTGTGCCATTTGGCTTGTTAGTGTCAGATGCAAGTGACTCTTGACATCAAAGAGATACTCTTGGCAGTGAAAAGGGATCTTTGAACAACCAGAAAACACGTTTCCTTTCTCCTCACCTTTCCAGTTTTCTCTTACTTCCTCTATTCTTATATATTGAAAGGAAAATCGCACGTATTATTATGAAAATAATATTCATTTGCATTATACCACCCATACTTTGCATTAAAGCACCCATAATATTTTAAATGTACAGTAGTAGAAGCACTCTGATTATTAAGAAATTATAATGTGAAAAATAAAACCAGTTTTCCTTAATCTTCTCCCTATGACATTACTCTGTTGCCATTCCAAGAGGCAATGACACACTTAAGATGGAATTATTTTATTCTTTTAGTTTTTCTTTTCACATGCATAGGTTTAAATCTGTTGAACATATATAACATTAGGTTGTAAGTGTGGGTGTTTACAACTATAAATGGATTCATATGATTTACAGATTTCTCATCTTGCTTTTGCTTCTCAGCCATGTTTTTGGAACCTATGTTGATCCAGTTCATTCTTTTTTACCCTTGCATAGTATTTTATTTTAAAATATATCCCATTTTATTTATCTATTATTTTATTGCTGAACATATAAATTATTTTTATATTTTTGCTGTTACAGATGATCATATTTTGAAAATCTGATATCTGTCTAAAGAGACAGACGTACATGGTACAATTACTTTCAAAGTTGGATACCAAGAAATTAAATTGCCAGGTCATAGGAAATATGCAATATTAATGTCAAGATGTTTGAACAATTTAACCTCAAAGTAGCTTTACTAATTTTTTACTACTGTTAGCAGAATTTTGAAGTACTAGTTATTTTATATCACCAAAACTTAGCACTGCCAAAAATTTCGTTTTTTCCAGTTGGCTAGATGAAAACAGTATATCGCTATTTTGCTTGCTACTACTACGAAATTGAGAATCTTTTATATGTTTATCAGCTGTTTGTAATTCCTCTTCTGTGAAGTTCCTTTACATAAACTTTGCCCATACTTGTATTAAAGTATTTGTCTTTTTCTTTACTGATGAGTAGTAATGTTTCTGCATTGCAGATATGGTTATTTTGTTATAAAAATTGAAACTGTGTGCCATGGTGCACACTTGTAATCCCAGTGGCTTGGGAGGCTTGGGAGGCTTGGGCATGAGCACTGAGAGTTCAAAGCCGACCTCAGCAAAAGTGAAGTGCTAAGCAACTCAGTAAGACCCTGTCTCTAAATAAAATACAAAAAATAGGGTTGGGGATGGGGCTCAGTGGCCAACTGCCCCTTGGTTCAATTTCTGGTATCCCCCCACAACAAAAATGAAAAAAATCTTTTACTCTTGTTTTCTTTTACAAAGTGTGTTCAAGTTATTTATTGTATGCTATATGTTTTAATTAAAATGCAAATCTTGCATTTTGAACTTTGATAAAATATAAAGAAATTTTATGATTTTATAAAGTTATGAACATTATTCTGTCTTATAACAAAGTTATGTTTTGAATTTAAGTCTTTATGTATGGAATGAGGTAAGGATCTATTTTTTTATATGGGTGGCCAACTTTTTGATATCATTTAAATTTTTTCTGATATTATTCCATTGCCAAGAGCAACTATTCTTAGATTTCTATCATAAGAGATTGATTTATTTCCTCTTGGACTTCATATGAATGTATACAACATGTGATTTTCTGTATCTGTATTTTTTGGTTCCATATAATGTTTTTAAAATTCTTATGTAAATCTTAATTTCCACAACTTTTCTGAATTCTCCCTTTAGGGCTAACAGTTTTAAATTAAATTTTTGTGTATTATTTAGTTAAATGCACATAATTAACACAACAAACTAAGTTTAATTTCTTCCTATACAGCCCCCACATGAATATAAATAATACATACATTATATATACATACTTATTATATCATTTAAAACCTCAGGAGGGGTATCCAAGATGGTGGGCCAGAGGAGGGCAGGATTCTATGTCGCTAAGTGACCCAGGTCTCAATTAGTGGGAATACTGCTTTGCTGAGAGTGATATAGGACCTCTCCACAGCCGATTCCACACAGGAAATCCAGCCACTGTGCCTCGCAGAGTCCCAGGCCTCAGAGTTAGAAAATTTCTCCAGACCCCTGACTACTAGCCCATGCAGGTCTCCTGGTGCCTTAGTGGGACCACCAGCATCTGCACAGGTGCAGAATTCCCAGACGCTGCTCCCACGAAGGACACTCAGACATTACCCACGCGCAGAAACTCCAGTTTCCACTCCTGTGAGGACCCCATCTACTAACACCGGGCTCCCTCCAGTTGCCTCCGTCTTGGGACTTGGCAGCTATTGCGATAGTCCCCTACTGAGGTAGCCGCCTTCACCTGGGGACATCACAGGCTCTGAAGAAAGCCAACAACCACAACACTGCATGTCAGAGGGCTCATCTCTGAATGCATCCTGCAAAGCCATCGCCCGGCTCCCCCCACCCAACCTGACACCTCATCACTGAAAGCAGCAGACTCCATCTTGGGTCACCTCCATCACCATCCTTAGGGCAACGACCAGACTGGAACATCAGATAGCCAGGTACCCATGGTTTTCTAATTCCCCCCAATCCCCAGCAGCTGCTAATTGGGCAGAGTGATCGCCCAATCAATTCAAAACAACCCTGTGCGACAGGTGCAGCCACCACAGTGCAACACACAAAACCCCAGAGAGAAAGTTTCCTGATTAGGAAGTAGAAAGGAGAGGGTGAGGGAGATATACTTTAGAGACTAATTTAGAGGGCAGGAACTGTGAGGTCTACAGAGGAGGAGATAAGATAAGACCCAGGGCCCACATCACAGGAGCAGACCCTAAAGATTCCTTGAGGTAAAGTTTCCCAACGGGACCAGCGGGTGCCATACCCCACTTCCAGGTGCCCTGCACCCAAGACCAATCCTTAAATCCTGGTAAACCCCACCACCCTGAGGGCAGAGATACCAACTAAGAATAGACAATCCCACTTATTGGGTGAGAAGGGAAGCAGGAAAGATACTGATCTCCAACCAAACAATCCTTGTTTCTTCTTTAGAGATTTTTTTTTCTTTATTTCTTTTCCCTCTTCATTCTCCCACCCTCACATCCCCAACATATATGAAACCAAATACTTGGCATGAATTAGGATATTGAGGACTGGGATGACTGAATAGTATATTACAGTTTTGTTGTATATATTTTTTTCTTTTTTATCTCTAATTTTTACTATTACTAACATTTTTAAAATTTTTCTTTCAATTTTTTTGTTTTATGTACTCTGCTGTCTTCCCTCTTATTTGTCTACCAAAATTACTATTTCTCTATTCTCCTGCTACTAACCTTCTTCTTTAGATTTCTCTTTCACACTTTCTAAGATATAAAGCTCGTAGAAATTCAACCGCTATATCCTCATCTCATACCTCCTCAGCATATCTTCCTACACCTCACCCCTGGTTCTTTGTCTACCACCAGAAACTGTAAACCCTTTTACAAACCTACTGATTATATTGTAGATAATAATTGAATTCACCATTTCTATACATTGTGACCCGACCTTAAACGTCTTAATAACAACTATTTGTTTTTAGGTGGTATTTTGTTTATATTGAGATCTGTTAACATTGTTCTTCCCTTCAAAGGTGAGGTATAGGAACCTTACTTGGGCACTATAAGCCTATAGTGTAAAAACAGTAACACCTCGGCTCCACAGAGCTAGACATGAAGACACCTGAGTAACATGAAAAGACAAGGGAAGAAAGTGCCCAAAACAAATCAAGATACCACATTATTAGAATCCATGGCCAGCATAGCAGATGAAATGACAGAGAGGGAGTTCAGGATGTACATAATTAAAATGTTCTGTGAATTAAAGGATGATATAAGAGAGCAAATACAGGCAGCAAAAGATCATTTCAACAAAAAGCTACACAAACAAATACAGGAAACAAAAGATTACTTCAATAGGGAGAGAATGGATCTAAAGAAAAACCAAACAGAAATCCTTGAAATGAAAGAAACAATAAACCAAATTAAAAGCTCAATTGAAAACATCATAAACACATTAGACCACTTGGAAGACAAGACCTCAGACAATGAAGACAAAATGTAATCTTGAAAAGAATGTAGACTACACAGTGAAAATGGTAAGATACCATGAGCAGAACACTCAAGAAATATGGAATAGCATAAAAAGACCAAATTTAAGAGTTATTGGAATAGAGGAAGGCATAGAGTTCCAATCCAAAAGAATGAACAATCAATTCAACAAAATAATATCGGAAAATTTTCCAAACATGAAGAACAAATTGGAAAACCAAACTCAAGAGGCTTACAGGACACCAAATGCACAAAATCACAACAGATCTGCACATTATGATGAAAATGCAAAACATACAGAATAAGGAGAGAATATTAAAAGCCACAAGAGAAAGGAATCAGATTGCACATAGAAGAAAACAAATTAGATTATGTGCAGATATTTCAACCCAGACTCTGAAAGCTAGAAGATCCTAGAACAACATATATCAAGCTCTGAAAGAAAATGGATGTTGAACAAGAATTTTGTATCCAGCAAAATTAAGCTTTAGATTTGATGATGAAATAAAAACCATAATAAACAGAACTTAAAAGAATTTACAACTAGAAACCCTGCACTACAGAACATCCTTGGCAAAATATTCTATGAAGAGGAAATGAAAAACAACAATGAAAATCAGCAGAGGGAGGTATTCCACTAAAGGAAAAGCTAATCAAAGGAAAACCAAGTCAAGTTAAATACCAAAAATAACAATAATGGCTGGGAATATAAATCATGTCTCAATAATAACCCTGAATGTTAATGACCTAAACTCACCAATTAAAAGATATAGGCTAGCTGATTGGATCAAAACAAAACAAAACAAAAATACCGAACAATATGTTGCCTCCAAGAGACTCATCTCATACAAAAAGATATACCGACTAAAGGAGAAATGTTGGGAAAAATCTTATCACTCACATGGACTGTGGGAACAAGAAGAGGTTTCCATGCTTATATCAAATAAAGTAGACTTTAAGCTAAAATTAATCAAAAGGGACAAAAAGGGACATTTCATACTGCTCAAGGGAAATATACACCAAAAAGACATAACAATTATAAATATATATGCCCCCCAAAATAGAGCATCTATGTTCATTAAACAAACTCTTCTCAAGTTCAACAGTCAAATAGACCACAACACAATAATTCTGGGTGACTTTAGCACACCTCTTTCACCACTGGATAGATCTTCCAAACAAAAGCTAAACAAAGAAACTTCAGAACTCAATGATACAATGAATAATTTAGAATTAACAAACATATATAGACAATTTCATCTATCAACAAGTGAATACATTTTCTTCTCAGCAGCACATGGATCCTTCTCTAAAATACACCATATATTATGCCACAAAGCAACTCTTAGCAAATACAAAAAAATAGAGACACTACCCTGCATTCTATCAAATAATAATAGAATAAAATTAGAAATCAATGATGAAATTTAAAAAAAAAATACTCCAACACCTGAAGAATAAATAATATGCTATTAAATGAACAATGAATTACAGAAGACATCAAGGAGGAGATTTTAAAATTCTTAGAGGTAAATGAGAACACTGATAATACATATTGAAATCTCTGGGACACTCTGAAGGCAGTACTAAGAGGAAAGTTCATTGCATGGAGTTAATTCTTTAAAAGAAGAAAAATTCAACAAATAAATGACCTAATACAACATCTTCAAATCCTTAGAAAAAAGAAGAACAAATCAACACCAAAAGCAGTAGAAATCAAGAAATAATTAAAATCAGAGATGAAATTGGAATGAAAGAAACAATTGAAAAAACAAAAAAGTTGGTTCTTTGAAAAAAATAAGTAAAATTGACAAACTGTTAGCCATGCTAACAAAGAGAAGGAGAGAGATAACTCAAATCAGTACCATATATGATGAAAAAGGAAATAATCACAACAGACACTACAGAAATACAGAAGATAATTAGAAGTTATTTTGAAAACGTGTACTATAATAAAATAGAGAATATTGAAGGCATTGACAAATTTCTAAAGACATATGAGTTGCCCAAATTGAATCAGGATGATATATACAATTTGAACAGATCACTTTCAAGCAAGGAAATAGATAAAATAAAAAATAAAACTACTCAATCAGTAGCCTACCAACCAAGAAAAGCCCAGGAAAGAACTAATACCTATACTCTACAGATTATTTCATGAAACAGAAATACAGGGAGCACTGCCAAACTCATTCTATGAGGCCAAGATCACCCTGATTCTAAAGCCAGGCAAAGACACATCAAAGAAAGAAAACTTCAGACCAATATTGCTAATGAACATAGATGCAAAAACTATCAATAAAATTCTAGCAAATTGAATACAAAAACCATATCAAAAGATAGTGCACCACGCTCAAGTGGGGTTTATCCCAGGGATACAAGGCTGATTCAACATACAGAAATCAATAAATACAACTCATAACATCAATAGACTCAAAGATAAAAATCATGTGATTCTCTCAAGTCATGCAGAAAAAGCATTCGACAAAATGCAGCAATGCTTCATGTTCAAAACACTAGAAAAACAATGGATAACAGGAACATATCTCAGCACCATAAAAGCTATCTATGCTAAGCCCCACTCCAACATCATTCTAGATGGAGAAAAATTGAAAGCCTTCCCTCTAAAAACTGGAACAAGACAGGGATGCCCTCTTTCACCACTTCTATTTAGCATAGTTTTGAAACGCTGCCCAAAGCAGTTAGACAGCTGAAAGAAAGTAAAGGGATAAGGATAGGAAAAGAACTCAAATTAGCACTATTTGCCAAAGACACAATTCTATACCTAGAAGACCCAAAAAATTCCACCAGAAAACTTCTAGAACTAGTAGATGAATTCATCAAAGTGGCAGGATACAAAATCGACACCATAAATCAAAGGCATTTCTGTATACCAGTGACAAATCACCTGATAGGAAAATGAGGAAAACTACCCATTAATAGCCTCAAAAAAAAAAAAGCAAAAACTTGGGAAAAACTGACAAAAGAGGTGAAAGACCTCTACAATGAAACTACAGAATGTGAAAGAAAGAAATTAAAGAAGACATTAGAAGATGGAAAGATCTCCCTTATTCTTGGGTAGACAGAATTAATATTGTCAAAATGACCATACTACCAAAAGCACTATACAGATTTAATACAATCCCAATCAAAATCCCAATGACATTACTCATACAAATAGAAAAAGCAGTCATGAAATTCATCTGGAAAAATAAGAGACCCAGAATAGCTAAAGCAATCCTTAGCAAAAAGAGTGAAGCAGGTGGCATCACTATAACAGACCTCAAACTAAACTACAGAGCAATAGTAACAAAAACAGCATGGTATTGGCACCAAAACAGACTGGTAGAGCAATGGTACAGAATATAGGACACAGAGACTAACCCAGATAATTACAATTATCTTAGATTAGACAAGATAATAGCATTATTTGCCAATGATTGGAGAAAAGACAGCCTCTGCAACAAATGGTGCTGGGAAAACTGGAAATCCACATGTAACAAAATGAAATCAAACCTCTATCTCTCACCATGCACAAAACTCAAAGTGGATCAAAGACCTAAAAATTAAACCAGAGACACTGAGCCCTAAAAAGTAGGCCCTAATCTCCATCATATCAGATTAGGCCCCAACTTCCTTAATAAGACTCCTGTACACAAGAATTAAAATCAAGAATCAATACATAGGATGGATTTAAACTAAAAAGCTTCTTCAGGCAAAAGAAACAATCAGTGAAGTGAATAGACAGCCTATATCTTGGGGGAAAATTTTTACCACTTGCACATCAGATAGTGTACTGAACTCTAAGGTAAATAAAGAATTCAAAAAGCTAAACACCAGAAAAACAAGTAACCCAATCAATAAATGGGCCAAGGCACTGAACAGATACCTCTCAGAAGATGATATACACTCAATCAATGAATATATGCAAAAACGTTCAACATTTCTAGCAATTAGAGTAATGCAAATCAAAACTACTCTAAGATTTCATCTCACTCCAGTCATAATGGCATCTATTAAGAACACAAACAACAATAAGTGTTGGTGAGGATGTTGGGGGGAAAGGCACACTCATACATTGCTGGTGGGACTAAAAATTGGTGCAGCCAATATGGAAAACAGTATGGAGATTCCTTGGAAAGCTGGAAATGGAATTTGACCCAACTATTTGTCCCAGCTATCCCACTCCTTGGTCTATACCCAAAGGACTTAGAAAGAGCATACTACAGGGACACAGCCACATCAATGTTTATAGCACCATAGCTAAACTGTGGAACCAACCTAGATGCCCTTCAGTGGATGAATGGATTAAAAAATGTGGTATATATACACAATAGAATATTACTCAGCAATAAAAGAAAATAAAATCATGTCATTTGCAGGTAAATTAATGGAGTTGGAGAATATAATGCTAAGTGAAGTTAGCCAATCCCCCCCAAACCAAATGCCGAATGTTTTCTCTGATATAAGGAGGCTGATTCCTAGTGGGGTTGGGAGGGGTAGCATGGGAAGATTAGATAAACTCTAGAGAGGGCAAAGGGGTGGGAGGAAAAGGGAGAGTCATGGGGGTAAAAAAGATGGTGTAATGAGATGGACATCATTACCCTAAGTACATGTATGAAGACCCAAATGGTGTGAGTGTACTTTGTATACAACCAGAGATATGAAAACTTGTGCTCTATATGTGCAATTGAATTGTAATTCATTCTGCTGTCATATATAACAAATTAGAATAAAAAATTAAAAAATATAAACCTCAATTTCTC
Organism: Callospermophilus lateralis; assembly: GCF_048772815.1. NCBI lineage: Eukaryota > Metazoa > Chordata > Mammalia > Rodentia > Sciuridae > Callospermophilus > Callospermophilus lateralis. Next base: position 104,495,009 of record NC_135310.1, on the reverse strand, counting down.
ATCAATGCCTACTGATAGTAGTAACCTTACATTGTACTTGACTTTAATGAAGACACCTTCAGTATTTTACTAAGGAGGATGCAGTGTTAATTTATAATTTTGATGCTCTTCTTCATCTCAGAGAAAGGCTTTTATCAATTTCTTCTGTTTATTTGGGTTTGTTTCATATGTTTTGAACTTTTTGAATTATAACTTAGTCCTATGAATATTCAAGATTTCCAATTTCCCAGTTAAACTTATTTTAAGTGTTTAATTGCTTCACACTTATCTTAATATATCTTCATGTTCCAGTTTCACAATGATTAAATACTTTGTTAAAAAATCATTCTGAGGGCTGGGATGTGGCTCAAGCAGTAGCACGCTTGCCTGGCATGCGTGGGGCGCTGGCTTTGATCCTCAGCACCACATAAAAATAAAATAAAGATGTTGTGTCCACCGAGAACAGAAAAATAAATATCAAAAAATTCTCTCTCTCTCTCTCTCTCTCTCTCTCTCTCTCTCTCTCTCAAAAAAATATTCTGAATTTTGTGCTCCATGGATTATTTGGATATCATTCTGTTGTTGCTGTTTTATTTACCAGATGTCTAGAACCAAGAGGCTCTAGGTTTTGTGAGTGCTTGTGATTTTTTTTTCATTATAAACAGTGAATGTGATCATATGTATTTTTTCCTTTGAAATTTCTTATGTTCTAGTATATAGTCTATTTTAAAATTGAGTTTGCCATGTGAATTGGAGATTAATAGTCTGTATCTATTTAGTAACAGATGAACTTTCTTCTTTCTGATTCTATTACATAAAAATAGAAACAACATTTAAAATGCTTTTATTTCACGTCCACCAGGATGACTATAATAAATGATGTAAAATAAGTCTGCACAAAGATGTGGATAGGGGCTGGGGTGGTGGCTCTGTGGTAGAGCACTTGCCTAGCATGTGTGAGGCACTGGGTTTGATTCTCATCACTGTATATAAATAAATAAGTAAATGTCCATCAAGAACTAAATATAATTTTTAAAAAAGATGTGAAGAAATTTGACCCCTTGTATTTCTGGTGGAAATCTAAAATGATGCAGCAAAATCTAAAAGGTTAACTATAAAGGCAACATACAGCCTAATAACGTCTATGCTAGGTACCTACCCAAAGAATTGAAAACATGTGCTTGTTCATACAAAAGCTCATACAATAATGTTCAGAGTGGTTTATCCATAATATCCAAAAAGCAGAAGTGTCATAAATTGTTGTCACTTCATAAATAGCATTAGGATATATAATATATGCATACAATGGAATATTAGTTAGCCATAAAAAGGAATGAAATACTAATAAGTGCTATAGTATTATGTTAAATGAAGGAGGCCAGGAACAAAAGTCTGTAAATTGTATTATTTATTTTATATGTTCAGAAGAGGCAAATTTATAGAGACAAAAATATAGATCAGTGCTTGTTGTAGGTTACTGAGTAGGAAATGGAGAGTAACTGCTAACGTGTATAAAGTTTTTATGGGAGGGTGATACAAGAGGTGATAGTCATACAACACATAGTAAAATCCACAAAACTCTTTATTTTACAGTGATAAATTCTATGATGTGTAAATGCTATTTCAATAAAAAAGTTTAAATACTGTTAGGAAAAATCTCTGACACTGAAGTATCTGATCACCTAGAAATAAGTTATTACTCTAATTTTGTTTATCCTACTTCTGTCAATATACTCAAAAAATATTTGTGTGACTACTTACTCAAGATGCTGCTTATCTTGTGCATGAGTGTGAATTTGAAAAAGTAAGACATTGAATAGTATATATGGAATTCAAATTTATTAAATGAAAATAAAATTAGTTAATTAAAAAGTCTTCAATAATTTCTTGTTCCCAGTCCACATAAATTCAAATAGCTAATGGAAAAAAATTAATTCTGTAACTGAATTCATTCCTCTAATTATGTTGCAGAAATATAACTTTACACTATAATCTGAAAAGAACAAGTATCATTCTAGATGGTCATAAAAATGATGTTCTCCAGAGTTATAAAAGTTCAATAAATACTGATACTGAAAATAAATACTGTTAATAATGAATAATTTATTTCTTTTTTAATCTCTCTCTTACCTAAGATAGTGCAAATGAATAATGTATGAAAAAATCAGAGCAACAATCTAAGAAGACACAGCAAATGGTTTAATAAAATGTTTATGATGTCCCTTCTTTGGAAATAGTTGATGAACAGGATAGATATTCATCCCTCTAAAATAGTTTTGGTGTTAAGCTTTCCTGAAGACAAAGAGGTAAACTTTTTTGGTTATTCTTGACCTAGTCATCAAGTACCAGTTTTGTGAATCTGTAAGATAACTTTCCTTCTTCTCTCCAATGTTAATTGTCATAAAAGTTAAGAGAGTACTTCATTGAGTTAACATCAGACATTGTTGCCTGTATTTTGCATTAATCTTTCTGTTTTACATCAAATATTTTCATTCAAACCCTCTTGCATGGTTTGTTGCAAATCCTACATTCCAGTTTGAGCCTTGAAGTAATGAAAAATTCCAACTGAACCCCTAATTCAATTATTTGTTCATCCACCTTTCCAGTCAGTTTTCATTTATGTAGCACATGCTAGATGTTGGCCATTTGCTTGTCTCTTGCTAAGGCTAGGGATTCAAAGGTGACCAGCTGAGGTCCTTGGGAACTTTGTGGCTTTGTGAGGAAGAACAAATGTATAAGAAAACTATACATTTTTATAGGCATTACAACAAAGATGGAGATAAAGATTCTACAGAGGATTAAGAAGGAAGGCATTAAAAGTAAAGTGAGAGTAGAATGGGAAAAGGTGGATTATGGTGAGAAAAAAGAAAAAATAACATTTTCTACTTATTCATCAGGTAAAGTGAGAGAATGTCCCTGAAATAGCAATCAGTTCAGCAAATTTATGGCATAGAATGAAACACACAGCCCAAAGTTGAGTTTTGCTTTGAGACCCTGTAGTCTGCACACACTAATGAACACAGCATCTTGCTGTAAAGTGCTCATAGACTAATGAGGGGTCCCATAGTAGTGGAGTTAGGATCCAAATCAATTTATAACTGACTTCAAACCATGTGCTCTTAGCCACCTTGTACCTTGGTCACTGACAGCACTGATCTTGGCCTCACATAACTGCTTGTTCTTTTAATTCTCATTATGGAATCCTGCTGTAGACAAGACTGCAAACCTTCCCTTTTCACTGATCAATAGATGATAAATCAATATGCTCTTACAAAGTTTGCCTCATTGAAGCTAATTAGATCTTTCAAAGAATTATCGTGTTTTCAAACTCAACTGCTATATTGTGGTAGTCTCCACAATCACAGAAGCTATCAACTAAGTGTAATAAAACAAACCATTTAATTTCAACTGGAAATTCAGTAAAAGTACCTTTTAATAATTTGCTTAATGAGATAGTTTACATGATGAACTATACTACAATTTTTGTCTCCTTTAAATATGTTAAAGCAAATCACATAAAATCTTGTATTTTTAAAATATTTTTACTACTAGTCCTTTAATGTTTTGCCTGTGCTAGGTGTTTTGTATTATACTGCACTCCTGTGTTATCACAGTGGTTTGCCAGTCTCTCTGCATCTTTCAGGTTGGACACCTGTGAGGTAGGACAAGATAGGGGCATCTATTTATTCAGAACAAATAAAAACATTTTAAAACTTTCTTGGCCTAGTAAAATAACAGATGTGTATTTCTTAAAAGAAAAAATATAAATAAACTTAGATGTATTTCCAATTAATCCATAGAATATTGATTAATTGACATTACCAAATCTATTTCACTGGAGCTACATGTCTAAAGGACTCTTTGTTGACTCTTTATAAATGTAGTTATATTTCTTTGTTTTTAGGTATGTTTTTTGTCATAGGAGTTTTATTTTTCTTATGCATAATTATAAAAAATTATGCATAAGAAAATCTTAATGATTGTGACATTTCAGAGGGCGTGGCATTAATTGCTATATGTGAGACTTGATAGTTTTTGCATAGGCAGTGTTGTGAATGCTTGCCTACAGATACTCTCCGTCTATATGGTGCCAGACTATGTCAGTGCATGTCTTATAGTGCCAATCAGTGTTTGGGAAATTGTGTGAAAATTATGTAACTTTCGATGCATCTATTTTCTTATTTCTACAATGTTGATAATAATATGATTACCCTGGAAGTTAAATAAGTTAATGCGTATGAAGCACTTAAAACAGGCATATGATACATGCTCAGAACATGTGGCTTGTCATTATGTATCACACAACAAGGGGCATTATCCATTTCTAGCAATAGAATGTTCCCAAATATTACTTCCCTTTCTTAGAACCCATTTCCATGTAGTCTAAATCAATAATATTTGGTATAATTGCTGTAAATAACTTGCTATAGATAGCTCTGAGATGTCAGTTTGAGAAACGCTGTGCTGGGAACTGACATGGGACAGAAACAATCATATCTTATTTAGACATCAATTCTAAGTTATTGCATGTGAAAGATTTTCTATTGGAAAATGTAGGATTCCGTAAATTGGGTCAGTGTAAATTTCCAACAGGGCTCCTATCCGGCAAAGGATGTTTTAGGGAGCTCTGACCTGCAACCAAATGTGTTCCATACAGTGTGGTCTCTGTGGTTATAATGATGGCTTCAAAGCACAGGTCATGATTCCATGTTTCTTTTTTTCTTTTCTTTTTTTTTTTTTTAAAGAGAGAGAGAGAGAGAGAGGAGAGAGAATTTTTTTTTAATATTTATTTTTTAGTTCTCAGTGGACACACATCTTTGTTTGTATGTGGTGCTGAGAATCGAACCTGGGCCGCACGCATGCCAGGCTAGCACGCTACAGCTTGAGCCACATCCCCAGCCTGATTCCATCTTTCTGAGACCACTCTTTCTTTCTACCTCTTCTTCTCTGTCAGCACCATGAGGGGTGTTTATTTATCTAGGGTATGGATTCAAAAAGCATATTCAATGAGTTAGAAATATAAGATCGATATCTGGTTTAGATAGAGATGCTTATGTTCAAATAAAATTGGCATTAAGCAGAAAGCATAATGACTGGTTAAGATTTTCTTTGGCCTGCATTATATAGTATCAATTGAAAGAATTCAAGCCAGGAATTTTATTGGTTACTTTTAACCATAACAGCAGGCTTTTGTCTGCCAGCAACATTTACACACAAATGAAGGATACACAAATTAAATCTTAGATATCACCAATGCTAAATACAAGGGGTAGACACATTATCTATCTCATTATCTGCTATGACAGACATGGTCAATATTCAAAATATTTAATAGCCCTTGTAGTTTTAACACTGACTAATCAGAACAGATGTTAGGCGAAGTCAACTGGTACAGCTATCCTGACAAGTACCATATGACTGAAAACAATCCTGTATGCTTTCTCAGTTATCTGGGAATTACTGGAGGCCTGTATTAACTGAAGAGTTTTTCATGGAGATATGTCATCAGGAAAATAAAAATAGCACTAGGTATGTCATCGGAGAAATTTTAATATAGGAAATTGTTAAGCAAGTGTTGGAGAACTGAAAAAGCCAAATAACACCACTGAGGGGGCACACATAGAAGAGCTGCAGGGAGCAACTGGAGGCCCTAGAGCTGGGAAAACAGAATGAAGATACTGGGATTAGTAGGAACAAATAAACTCAGAGAAGAAGCCACCTGGGCCAGGATTCAGAATTGTGAAAAGGAGGTGTTCCACCTGCTATTACCTGAGAAGATGTGAGAAAGTGCCCAACAGAACTGGTTTTCAGAACTCTATTCAGAAGATGGAATAGTTCAGAGAGAGTATGATGGGTGATTTCTGGGAGAGCCAAAAAAAAAAAAAAAAACTAGAAAAACCAGGTGTCCATTCAAGCTAGGTGCCTGTTTGGGGGAAAGAATACAAAGTACATTTTGCTTTCATATTCCAACTTTCTGGACTATTCTACATGGAATATATAGAGAGCCAACTGACAAAAATAGAAATGTATTTAGCAGAATGGTGACCTAATATTTAAGTACTCTTTTAGTCAACGCTTGCATCATTGTGACCAAAATGTCTGGAAAGAACAACTTAGAGGAGGGAAAGTTTATTGGGGGCTCGAAGTATCAGAAGTTTCAATCCACAGGCAGCCAAGGCCATTGCTCTGGCCCAAGGTGAGGCAACACTTCATGAGTGAAGGGCGTGGTGGTAGGAAACTGCTTCCCTCACGAAAGCAAAGAAGCAGAGGAGCTGAGGAAGAGGCCTCAGGGAAGATAACACCCTTCCAGGGCACAACCCCAGTGACCCATCTCCTCTTACCATGCCCACCTGCCCATAGTTACCACTAATCAGTCCATTCAAACTAATTAGGTTCCAGCTCATAGTCCAATTACTTCACTTGTGAATATTCCTGTTTCTGAATTAGCAGGAGATTTTGGGGTGCACTTAATATCCAAACCATACCAGGTAGAGAAGGGTTGATCAAACCTGAGACAATAACTTCAAAATCTGCACAGCTCAATAGGTGTTTATATAGGCCCTGACAAACATTTAATGACCCATCCTTTGTTGCAGAACCAAACAAACCCACAAGTATTGTGTGCCAGGTCATGTGTATGCCTGTGTGTGTGTGTGTGTGTGTGTGTGTGTGTGTGTGTGTGTGTGTGCAGTCTTAAAGCCGTAGTAACTAATAAATCAAATGACTTTATTCATTTGTTGCAAATATATCTGTGAGACTTACGGGCAACTAAGATGGCAAGCTAGAATCTTGAAATCTTCCCACTATAAAACGCTTAAAAAGGCCAAACAAAATGGTTTTAAGCCCTCTTTTTAACAGATGCCTAAAGAAGAAAGAATAGGAGTCCAGTAAGTAGCTGTAAGTGAACACTTAAGTCCCTAGGATCTTGGAGCTATGGAGTGGAGTAAGAGTTAGCCCCTAAAAGAGGCAGCCTGGAGCCTAATAGCTGCCTGGAGGGAGGGGTGGCAAACATATAGCTCTGAGACATCCAAGAAGTAAGAAAATAGAAGGAAAAGCTACCATTCTTTCCTCTGCCCAAAGTACTCTGTGATCCAGCAAAATCTCCACCCTCAGGCAAGTAAGGAACTGGGGGAGAAAAAAAAACAAAACCATACCCTGAAGCATCAAAGTGCAAAGAAATCAATTGTCTCCATTTTAACTCTAGGTAGAGGGAAAAAAAATTCCTGCATAATTTGTGTGTACAAGAGCAAGTACTCATATGGATTTTACAGTCCTTGACTTGAAACAAGAGAGACCAGAATTCTATCTTAAAATGTACTGGAGTAGGTGAAGAGTCTAAATGCCTGTAAAGACAAGCAATATCTTCTCTGGAGAAAAACACTCTCAATTCAGTTCTAAAAGACTTGCCTGAGATATAGGCAATAGAATAACAAGGCCTTTTTTAAATAGAGGAAATAAAACACTATGAGTGAGAGTCAGCAGAAGCAATAAGAATTAGACCTAAAGCTCTTCAAATACTGGAATTTTAGGAAGCAGAATATTTTTTAAAATTTTGATTAAAGACATGGTTTAAAAGCCCCAGAAATATAATGAGATGCAGTATGAAGCAAATAAAAAAGTCAATTGCACAAAAAATCTAAAGAATAAACCTGAAATTATATATTTTGAAAAATATTTATTCTGTGGGAAGATCTGGTAGCAGATTATATCAGGAGTCAGCAAACTTTCTCTTTAAAAGACCAGAGTTTGTCTAACATTTTTTTGTTGTTGTTTGTGTTCTGATTTTTACCTTCAAAAAGTTAAAACCATTCTGAGCTCTGAGGCTATCCAAACATAAGTTGTTGACAAGGCTCGTTCTGCAAGTCCACCATTGACCAATCAATGGATTAGAGACAGTCAAAAAGAGAATTTGTTTTCCAGAGGCAGACGGGAAGAAATATGAAGAGCAGAATAGAAAGACAAAATGATACAAAATACTAATGAGCAGTTAAGACAAAGGAGGATACAGTAAACAGTCAAAATGACATCTAAGGAATATAAGAGAAGGATGAAAGAGGAAAATGGTAAAAACTCCTGTTAGCCTTTAGGGATCAGAGAAGGTACACTCCTTACATATGAAAACAGAAATTGAACAAGATAAATTTTAAATTATTTCCTATTTTCCCCTCTGTTCCAGATCTGCTTTAGCTCCAGCAATATATCCTCAGACCTAAACTTGAGATGACACAAACATTCAATATTCACTATTGTTTGGTTTGGTTTATTTTGACTCCATTCTACAGGAAATAATTTTGCATTCAGTGAGGGTCATCATTCCTCTGTGAAACCTTCTCATCTTGGCTCTCCTCTGGGTTCTCTTTTCTCTTCTGTTCTCATTCCAGACTTTTCTCTTCCCCTTTTTCTGTTAAATAGTAGTATACCTCTGTTCTTTCATCTTCTCTTCTCTCTTTTCATTCTCTGGGGAAGCTCATCCAACCTCATGTTTTTACACCAGTCTGAAATACAAATTGTTCTCCAATCTGGATCAGCATCTTCAGATTCAGACCTGTGACTTGCAGCTTCCAGTTTACATGCTTACATTGCTCATCGGTATCTCAAACAACTCATCTGCAATTACACTAATTATTGTGGGTGGAGTTTGCAATGAGAATTAGGAGGGAAGGTCCAAGCTCAGGAAGAGAGGTAGGTAGGTGATCATGCAGGGCCTATGTCACACCCAGTCTACCCCTTTGTTGCTTCCATGCCATACACAGGCCACTTTAAACTTCACTGTGGGATTTCTGGTCTAGGATAGTTAACTTCATAAGTGCATCTCCCTACCTATGAGTCTGAGGACACAAGTATTCATTACTCGGGCAACATCTAGTATATTTCTGTATCCTCATTTTCAGAATTTCCAAGAATATATTTTTATTTCAGGGAACATTATTTTCTCTTTAAAATATCTTTTCTTCAGTGGGCTGTGACTTTGCAGAGAAAACACCAGGAAGATGTGCCACACATTTTTCATGAGGTAAGAATGAACCAGATGGAGCTGGCCTGATGGGGCATGCCTGTAAGCCCAGCAGCTCAGGAGGCTGAGTCTAGAGGATAGCGAGTTCAAAGCCAGCTTCAGCAAAAGCGAGGTGCTAAACAGCTCAGTGAGACCCTGTCTCTAAATAAAATACAAAATAGGGCTAGAGATGTAGCTCAGTGGTTGAGTATCCTAGAGTTCAATCCCCAGTTAAAAAAAATGCAGGTAAGAGAAAAGATTTGGAAGAATTTCTGATGACAGAGGTCAAGTATTCCAATAATCCATACTAGAAAATATCCTTGAGAAAACAAAATAAAGAGAGCTGAGATGGCAGTAGGTTTCTAACAGGGGCTTCATCCACACCATAAAGGGCAATTCTAGGTAGAGAATAATGTAAATATCCCCAGACAGGTTTGAGAACAATTGCAGAATTGGGTTTGTGAAGACAGCAAAACACCACACAATCTCAACATGGTGTGAAAGTAGGGGAAAAGTATAGGATTGTCTCTGTAGGCAGAAGACCAAGAGAAGACCTGTCAGAGCTTCTTGAGGAGCATGAAGAAGCAGATTCTGGCATTGCAAGATGAAGATTTTCCAAGAGTGCCAGAGTAGCATCTGGAGCCATGGCAAGATCTGGAACAAGGAAGCATGTTGAGGGAATTATTTAGACCAATTCCTTCACAGTGAGAGAAAGGAGATATGGTCGTGTCATGGTGTGTTCATGTTGGTGGAGGATCTTTTAGATCCAGATGACCCTCTGAACACTTTCAGATGATTCCAGGACAATAAGAAAGTGAATTCTTAAAAATTGAATTCCCCACTGCATGGGCCTATAATACAAGTAAAGTTCTAATACAGAAATGAATTTATAAAGAGCACATCATTGATTGTGCATCCTTTGGGTGGTTGATAATCTGTGAAAAAGTGTCATGGTTATGAAACATAATCATGGATTCTCTTTCCTCTTCTCTTGTTCTCATTCCAGAAACATGTTGCTGGAACTTGAAAAACTTGAATAAGGGAGACTGAGAAGTGCAAAAGACTTCTCTTTAAATTTTAATCCTAATCTACTTTGGAAATAAATCCATATCATGTCAACTGTGGTTTTCCCAATCATGGTGCATTTAAGGAATATTACTCGAAATTGGCAAGAAGCTTAATTCCACTAAAAAAGATGGATGAACTCACTTTTAAAAGATTTTCAATCTAGGTTGAAACAAATCAGGCTTTATTCCATAGTTAACAAAATTAAATGCATAGTTGTTGGCCCATGCCAGGTTAAAATATATATATATATTAATATATTTATTAGACTTATAATTTAATAAATATATATATTAAACTTATAATTTTTGCTTTTTAGTGGCTTCCTTTAAAGAGTCATCTCTTGATACTAAAAATTCTTAATTTGAAGAAAAGTATGAGGTGGGTATACAAAATTAGGATTAAAAATGAATGCTAACCTCAGCTTTTTAATATTTTCTACCATCAGAATTCAGCATTTGTAATACTTAATGAAACAATAAGCAATATTTTTGAGGTTGGAAAGGCAGAAGAAAGAAAATCAAATTTGAATTATTATGATATGCTAGTCATTGAATCTATTAAATCCACTTGCCCTTAAGACTTCTTGCTGTTGTGGAAGGCATTTCACAAGGTTGTAATTATGTTTTTTTCCCCCTTTGCATTTAGGCTGTAGCTTTATTAAATTATTCATTATAATATACCAACTTTAAACCCAAATAGTGCATAAATACAAGATCATGTAACTTCAACACAAGAGCCTTAGGTACTAAACAAAGGTATGCATTCTACTCTGTTATATCCTAATTTTTCACTTGTATTCTCCATGGTTTTTGCTGCCGCTACTTCCATAAATTAAGTACTCTGGAGCCTTACCAATGTAACTGTATACATTCCTCAGACCTAATGACTGCATACCTAAAAGCCAGGGATGAATTTTCGAATAATACTTAAACTTACATATTTTGCTTCTCTCCAAATGACAAGGAACACAGTGAGCAACTATGTGAATTTTTAAAGGGGGAAACAAGGTTTGGAGGAATTAAAAACAATTCAGTGAGAACTATAAATTTCATTATATGTGAACAATGTTTGGTTACAATTAGAAGTTAGATGGCATTAATCCTATTTTCTAGATCTTTTGACTTGGGATAATTTGAGTCAAAGAACAAAGAAAAATCAGGATGGAGGGTTTCAGCACTTCATCTTTGTGTGCACATAGAGGTCTGAGAATTAGTTTGTTGGAAGAAGAAAGATTATTTTTACTCAACATTTGCATTGGGATAATGCCACCACCCAACTTTATCTATTATCTTCCATACTCATTCTTGTATTTCCATCTATCTAAGACTGGTGCCAGCATTAATTTCTATCAGGCCTCAATCTAGTATACTTGTTTTAGGGCAAATAGCATCCAATTTTCATCTTCCATTAGACAGCAGGAACTGCCTCATTTTTTGCACTGCTTATGTATCAGCCATCATAGAGACTGAATGTAACTGATTATCAGTAAATGTTGGTTAAATAAATAAGGGAAAAGCATGTCAATATCTTGGTCTATAAACAATTTTACATAAGATAACCATCCTTGTGTAAGTATGAAAGTTCATGCATAAATGCACACATTCTTCTGTGGGAAGGTTCAAATAATACTAGGTATATAATTAAATGTTAATGCTTTCTTTTTTACATAGCTTTACTCCATCCATACCATTCTACTCCTTTCTTCTTAAGTAACTATTCTAATCAGTTTCTTTATAATCCTTTATTTATATGCACACATAGATGAACATAACTTTTTTTCTTCTTAACATACATAAGGTATATCTTCTAAAATTGATTTTTGGCTTAATAATTATTTTTTTAGAGATTTTTACCATGTCAGTTCTAAAAGACAAATGGCTTTTATTTCATGATTGCAAAATACTCTATTTCATGGTATAGGTATACTGTAATTTAGTTAATAGCTCCTCATTTGATGAATATTTAGGTTATTTACATTTCTTTTCTTATGAAGACTTTTACATTTTACCAACTTGATGAAAATTGATAATATCCCTTTTTAAGTTTTGCATAATCTTAATTACAAGTGAAATTAATCATCTTTGCTTATACTTATTTTGGAGCATTCTTATATTGTTCACATGCCTCACCCAGTTTTTTTATTTAAAAATTTTGCTTTTTTATTAAGACATATTAGTTATACAAATTAAGGGGTTTCACTGTGAATGGAGATTCATATATGTATGTATAGTTCTTCGATCATATTCATCTTTCCTACTACCCTTTGTTACCACCCCCTGCTTCTTTTTTCCCCTAAGCCCTTCCCTTCCTCTTTTCTAATAATCTCTCTTCCACTTTTTTTTTTAACTTTCCATACATGAAAGTAAACATACTTGTCTATCTTTGGCTTACTTCACTTAACATGATAACCTCCAGTTCTATCCATTTTCCTGAAAATGACATTATTTCATTCCTCTTCATGGACACATAACTTCATTGTGTACATATACTATATAGTTTTTTACCCTTTTATCTGTTGTCAGGAATCTAGGATAGTTTCATATCTTATGAATAGTGAATAATGCCACGATAAGCACAGGTATGCAGGTATCTCTTTTGTATGCTGACTTCATTTCTGTCAGGTATATAAAAATGATACAGCTGGATCAAATGATAGTTCTATTTTCAGTTTTCTGAGGAACCTCCACATTGTTTTCCACCAACAGTATATAAGAGTTTTTTTTTCTCCACTTCTCCACATTTTCATCATCTTTTTTTTTTTCCCAATCAATAATAGCTGTTCTGAATGGAGTAAGAAGGAATCTCAAAGCAGGTTTGTTTGTTTGTTTTAGTATTTCCCTGATGGCTACAAATGTTAAGCATTTTCTCATACATTTTTTGGCCATTTGAAAAGTGACTTGTCACATTATTCACTTATTTATTGACTGGATTACTTATTATTCTTTTGACATTAATTTTTTGTTCTTTATGTATTCTGGATATTAGTTGTTTGTCAGATTAATAGCTGCCAGAGATTTTCTCCCATGTTGGAGACTGTCTCTTTGGTGTGAATATTGTTTCTTTTGCTGTGCAGAAACTTTTTTATTTTATGTAACCTCATTTGTCAATTATTTATTAGACATTTTCGTTATAGTGCTACAGAATTTATTTCATTCACTTGTATTCTGAGTTAAATTTCATTCCATTATATCTATGTTTTCCTATTAGATTGTTCTGCCTGTGTCTTCTACAAGCCATTAATTGTTTTTTTTTCCCTAGCCAATCCGAGTTTTTTTTTTTTTTTTTTTAATAGAGAATTTAGTAAGCTCAAACACTGGTGATTATTGCTCTGCTTGGATTTTTCCATCTTTGATGTATAAGTATTAATTTGCCTTGTATCCTTCTTTCTTTCTTTCTTTCTCTTTTCCCCCTCACTTTTCCTTTGTCTTATTTCCTGGCTCTTTTCTGTTGAATTGATTTAATTATTATTATTGCATTTTCTTATAAGTTAAAGTTATACTAAATTTTTAACAAATATATGTCAACTTTATTTTGTCATTGTTTAGAACCAATCAGTATGTTTCATTCCTCTGATGATGACAAAAATCTCACTATATTGTCATTTCTCTCCTATGTTCTGTGTTGGGACCATTTGAGATTTTAATTCCAGACTACATCTTTATAGTACAGTATATATGAATAATTTTTGAGATTTAACTATAAGCTTCCTGTATCTCAAATAGTCTTCTTTTGCATATTTTTTGGATTTACATTAATGCAATTTTGAGTAACTTTATTTTGTTTTAATTTTTTTTGGGGGGGATACTAGGGATCAAACTCAGGGCCTTGCCTATGTTAGTCAATTACTCTACTATGGAGAGCTACATCTCCAACTCCTCAGAAGCTTTTTTTTTTTTTTTTTTTTTTTTTTTTAAATCAGGTTTCGATAAGCAGTAATTTATTTAGCTCTTGTACTTGAATTTGAGTAAGATTCTAAGCTCAAAATAAATTTAATTTTGAACTTTGAGAATATTGTTTCATTGTCATCTAGCCCCCAGCATTAATGAGAAGTCTGATGATAATCTAGTTCTTTTGGTTATTGGGCCATAATTTTTCTCTTAAAAAGATTTTGTGACTTTTTCATTAATTTTTTCAAAAATGCTTAAGTCAGCTATTTTTTTTCATTGGATTGCAGAATGAATATTCCTCCATATGGAATCTTACCTCTTACTCTGGAAATATTTCTTCTGTTGCTTTATTAGCTTCTCCTCATTTATCCCAACATTCTCTCTGGTCTCTTATGGCCTATATTAAGTTGATGTTGGTCTTTGAGCCATGGTTTTATCATTTCTTCATTTTTTATTTAATGATTTTTTTTTATCTCTCTGTCTTTTGATGATTATTAAGGGAAAATTCTTTTGCCCGCCCATGTATTATTCTCCACACCATCTCGTGTTGTTTCCATTCTGATGTTTACAAATTTCAATATGTTTAAAATTTTGAGAATCCACTTAATATTAAAGATAACTGATGGCTTTGTATCAATAACATATCTTTATTATTTCTATGAGGAACAGTATATTTTTAAAGTTTGTGCTGTTAATTCTTTTTTCTCAGCTTGTTAGTTCTTTTGTTTGGTGTCTCTCTTTTGTGTTGTTGATGGAATCAAATATTTGGTAGTTTTCCTTGTCTGTCCTCATGTTTTCTTTAGTGTTTGCGATTCTTATTCAAGAGTTTAATTTTGGGCAATTGTGTGGGAGGGGCAGGATATACAAGTATGGCAACAGTTTACCTTCTGGGTAAAGCATTCCTTTCTTCCATCCAGACGTCACTAACTCTCTTTGGTGCCTTTGTTCTCCCCTACTCTGAGTACTGAAACTCAGTTCTTTAGGTTGGGGATAAGATACAGTGCTACAAGCTACTTGTGGCAAGCTGGAGAGGGAAAACAGGTGTCCCAGATCTCTAAATAGATTTTCTCAAACAATGGTTCTGATGGACAAAGATCTTCTGCTCCAGGCCTCTGTTGCCTCAAGAATGAAGCATTTACAGAACCAACTTAAATTTAGTAGAAATGTTCTTGTCAGTATTTTGGTCTATTTTTCCTCTAATAGTTCAATCTCCTTCCAATCTTTGATGAATTTTTTAAACTGTCTTACTAACAGCATGTCTTCCTATATCCCTCAGTGTCGTATTTGAGCATATCTTTCTAGTTCTCTCTATTCGTATTCCTTTTTTCCAAAACACCCATATCTATAAACATTTCCTTGAACAAAACCCTATTTGCTATTTATGGATTCTGACTTTGGGACCATATCATGTGGACTAAGTTGGTCAGGAGATGGGCACCTGAGTTCATTTCTATCTTCTTGTCTTAATCTCTAGAAATAGTCTTTAATGGACTTTTATTCTATGGTTTCTATAACAAAGGGAGGTAGAACATGTTACGTTAGTTAAAATCCTTTCAATGAATATCTAAGACTATAGAGCTGAAGAGGATTATTTTCAAATTAAAATAATGAGTAACGTGGAGATCCTGAAGGAAGAGAATGTTAACATGTTGGTTATACTGCCTTTCCGAAATATTAGATATATCCAAACAAGATGTACCAAGTGCAGGATCAAAGGCAATTAAAGAATGAATTTCCTGAAAACTGCCTGAAGTGCCTATATTCTGGGCCATTGATTAAACAAAAATCCATATGCTTAATATGCCAGATGTGCAAGCAGGAGTTGACATTCAGTTATGAAAATTTAAGAGCATAACTTTCATCCTTACTGAGATGGGAAGCTGTTCTCTATCTGCCTGGAGTCACCTGAAACTTTTCATCAGGTGAAACCAAACTTAGACTGATCTAACAAGCAGGAAGGTATTTATTTGGAAATCCACATTTTAGTGTGTAAAATATGGAAGGCAGAACACACCAAGGTATGAGTTTGGCATTTTTAGTTCCCACTGTATTATTTTAGTGTAATAATCTCAATATCATTCCCAGTATCATTATTCTTTTTAAAAAATATATTTTAGTTGTAGGTGGACACAATACTTTTATTTTTTTAAATTTATTTTTATGTTGTGTTGAAGATGGAACCCTCACATGTGATAGGCAAGCACTCTACCACTGAGCTATGGCCCCAGCCCTTTATCATTCTTCTGCAAGACTAGAGAAGAATGTCGTTGGGTATTTAACTCACAAAAGAATTATGGTGGATTTTTTTTCTAGATTAATTTTCTTATATTCATTATATTATTTTTCATATGAATAATCAAGCACAAATATTACGAGTTTCATGTTGAGATTATCAGTTTCAATCTAGTCTAGATGTCCATATCTAAAAGACAGATAAAGCATGAACAGCAATTCTAACATTTTACCACAGGCAAAAGTGAAATCAATCTTTCCTTAATTCATAGGTTGACCTTTTTAAAGAAAGAGTGAAAGTGGTGATGCATTTGCTTTTCTTAATTTTAAGATTGGCACATAATATGTACATATTTATGGGTTAGGTTTGATAGTTTGATACACTTTGCAATGTGCAATGATCAAGTCAGGGTAACTAATTACACAAATGTTGATTATTTCTATATGTTGAAATCCTTCAAAGTCTTACAGTTATTTTGAAACATACCATAGATTGTTATAGGCTGTAGTAACCCTATTATGCAATTTATATTAGAATTAATTCCTCTTAAAGTCTCCATATTCCTTACCTAACCTCTTTCCATCCCCCTCCCTCCTACACTTTTCCGTCTCTAGTAACCAATTTTCAACTCTCTTTTCTATGAGATCAACTTTTTCAGCTTCCACACATGAATGAGAGCACGTGGTGTTCTTCTTTGAGAAAAATCCACACTGATTTCCATTGTGTCTGTACTAATTTTAGTCCCCATCCACAGTGTGTAAGAATTTCTCTTTCCTCATGTCCTCACTAAGATTGGTTATTTCCTATAGTAGACATTCTAACTGGGATGAGATGATATCTCATTGTGGATTTGATTTTCATCTCTGATGATTGGTGATATAGAGTGTTTTTAATATGCTTACTGGCCATTTGTATCTTCTTTTGAAAAATGTCTATTCAAGTAATTCATCTATTTAAAATCAGATTATTTGCTTTTTTCCTTGAGTTGTTTAGTTCTAAATATATTCTCTATATAAACCCCTTGTTGGATAAATAGTTTGCAAATATCTTTTCCCATCAGAGGTTGACTCTTCATTCTGTTAGTTGTTTCCTTTGCTGTGCAGAAAATTCTTAATAGGACATAATTCCATTTTTTTAAAATTTCAGAGTGGATATTTAGCTTGTATGCATTTTGCCTGTGTACAGCAATGAAACCAAGTCTTTTCTTTAGTGCTATTTACTTTCTTCACAAGACTCTGAATATGAGGATTTCAAAAAACAATTTTGGGCATAACTAATTTCTATTCTATTCTCTCTAAATCCAGGGGTACATGAATATATATGTGTGCATGCATGTTCAAATGTAATTACTTGACAATCTTAGCTTCATCATATGAAGTAGCTGCTGGGATGTACAAAGACATTAGCACCGGGTCACCATGAGATTGAGACATACAGATAAAAATAGAAAGTGGCAATGGAAATTCAGTCACATAAAGTACTTCTTGGCAGTTTCTTTCCCCCTACAATTAGCAGCACACACCTCAAGCCTTCTTGAGGGGTCACTGTAAGCCCTCAGATTATATATTCCTTATATTCCTTAGCAGTCACATTATATTTTCTCCCAGATGAGTTACTTTTAATGGTTAAAGCATAGAGTGCAGCTGATTTATAGAAAAAGTGACAGGTGCCAGTTTTGTTATTAAATCCTAGCCTCAGAGACTCTGAATTTCAAATGAATCCTCTTATTGGCTGTGTGTGTGAGGGGTCAGGGATGGGAAAGCGTGACCAGAGCAGAATGGGTTTCACTTCACTGAGCCACTCCAAAGTCTTCATTAAACATGGACATAACATTTGCACTTGTTTTGTTTGTTCTAGACAGTTTGGATAATTACCCTCTGAAATGGTGTGCACCCATGTAGATTTGTGTATTTATCAAGGGGGGGTTGTGGAGGCACAGGATAAGGAGGACGAAGGTTCACTGCACCACTTATTTTAAACCTTCAATGATGATTGCAATTCTCAACCTCCATACAGAACCTCATCATTTGCTCCTTCAAACTGCTAGTTCAGGTCATTCAATTGAAATTTTATTTGATTGTAAGGGTAGTTTTCATAGTCTCATTTCTTCATTTCCTTCCCCTCTCAGCAAATCTTAGAACCCCCATTGACTTGGGAAGGAACTCTGCCCTCTACCAGAAAAGAATGAAGGAAAGAACTCAACCTGAAAGAAAAAGACAATCAGCCTATCGATCTCCTCCTCCCCCAAAAAAGGGGTCACACAGAGATGGGAGGCAGGGAGCAGAGACCTGTGTGGTCACCTTCTTGCTAGTGGAATCCGTGGGTCAGTAACTCTGGGAAAGCCATCATCTAGTGGGCTCAATATATAAGTCAAGAACAAGCACCCCTAGGTACCAAGTGCAGCAATTCTTCAAAAAATTTGATGAAAATTTAGTTCTTCCTGGTTACTGCAGTATTTATTCACTTGATTTCCAGAATTCACTTCCTTCCTGAAAAGGTTGGATAGTCTCATTTTTCTTTTAGTGAAGGAAGAAAACTGAGACAGACAGTCCTATAGTTCCACCTTTCAAAAAATTTGACAATCACCCTAAGGATGTAAAAAGTTGTCTCTGCAGATAGATTTCTTCCTTAAAACTATGACATGAGAGAGAATCTGATCATGACATCTTAACATTGCAGAACACTTTTATTTCTCTCGTGCATTTTCAAAGGTAACTACATTTAACATTATTAAGGGTTTATTATTTGACAGACTATTCTAAGAGCTTGACACATTAACTCAATCCTCATAAAAACTTCATGAGAAAATTATTATTGTTATATTATTGTAATTATTTTTATTTCTGCATTTAACTTTGTTTTTTGTTTAGATTGATAGACAAGCTAATTAACATACATTATTGCACATGTAATTATTTTAAAAAGAAAGATTTTGTAGCAAGAGGAGTAACACATGTAAGGCACAAAGTTAGCAAGTAGTGAGCTGGTATTTGAATCCAGACACCACTGGCATCAGATTCGATATCTTGTCCACCATGCTGCTTGTGAGAAATAGGCAGAGGGAGGCAAAATACACCACAACAGACCAAGGAATTGGGGATAGTCCTCTTCCATTCAAAGTATTTATACTGGAAGAAGAGTCTAATTGTCAAATATCCTGCCCTAGAATTGCTTTATAGAAGCCATCTAAGGCTTGTTATCTCTGGAAATGACACCTGAATAGCTAGTCTTCCCAGGTGGCTTGGCAGAGAAAGCAATTCTCCTTCATGCATCTGCCACTCTTGGTGCATGAAGGATGGTGCTCATCAAGGGCCTGTGGGTACATCATGCTCCACTAGATACTATGTGCAATTAAACCAAGAAGCAATGTTTGAACTTAGGGACCTTACAGTGTACTAAGAAGCCATGACATGGAACAAATGGAACACAAAAATTAATGGAGTTATATTTCAAGATGTTCCTACCTTGTGATTGAAAAAAAAATATCAGCCAACTGATTATTGTAACTAGCAATTTAAAGCAACACTTGATCCTTAAGAAGGAATTAATTAATCATAGTGCTGACTTAAGGTAATTTTAGAGTGAAGGGGAATCAATACAGATTAGTCAGTACTTTTGGAACACATAATGGGGCCTAGCACTGTGACAGACACATCAGGATACAGGTGGTGAGAAGGCACTATTGATCAGAATATGATTCGATCCTGTTCCCTCCAGCATTCAGTTTTTGGGAAAATTGTGCAAATTAAGTGACAAAGTTCATCCACAAATAAATATGGGCACAGCTAGTCGTAAAAAGCAGCAAACAACAACATAAGACAACTCCATAGATGAGAGAGAGAGAGACAGAGAGAGAGAGAGAGGTCACTATCTATAAAGGGTTTCTAACATCAGATTCCTTCCAATACATGTGATCCTCTATTTGCTTGAACTTGTAGTGAGGAGAAACTTAACTTTTGAGGCACCTCGTTCTTTATATCTCTTTATATCAAGTTGAAATGTGTCTTTTCTGGAAGTCATTTTGACTTGTTATTTTTTATAAAGTAGCTCAAATCTCATTCTTCTCTGAATCAAACAGAACTCACTGCTGTTTACCTGATCTTGAGTCAAGCCAGGAAGTTCCAATGTTCCTATATCAGAAAGCAGATTAAATTTTGCAGATTAAATAATTGTCAGGAAAAAGGCTTGATATCATTAGAGGTTTAAATATTTGTCAGTGGGAGTATAATCACTAGAAACAGTGACTCAAGACTAAAAATGGTCTGTAACTGGGGAGGATGAGGTGGCAGCAGAAGAACCTTTGTATGAATCATTTAGTAAGTGATAATAGAGTTAAGATGCAGGAAATTTGTTGATTCTATGTAATAATAAAGAAAATGCAACTAGCAAAAATAAAAAACATTCTTAAAAAATGTGGATAATTATGTGTTTAATATCATAAACCTGGGTCACTTGGCCATGCACTTTTTGGACTTGTCTTACTAGGTCCAAAAAATGCATGGCCAACTGACCCAGGTCTCTGAGATTGTCTTAAAGGGATACATAGGGTTAGGGGGAAAATATTTAACAATAAGAATTACCATACTATTTTCATAATACAAATGGGGAAAAACCTATATTATCATACGTATTTAACAACTGAAGATATGTCATACATAATATGTCATACATTATGACATATCTGTACAACAGTACATTTTATTATTTTAAAATTATATGGAACATATTTATTGTCATAAAATATGCTATTCTCACAAAATTATGTTAAATAATTTTTTTCCATTTTGATGTTATAAATAAAATTATATATATATATATATATATATATATATATATGTTTAAAGTACATAGTGTAGTGGTTTGAAATAAGTGTCTTTGGGGAAATGATACTATAGTCATAAATTACTTAACATGTCTACTACCTCCCAGTTGCTCCCTTTTATTTTTAGAAATGAACACTTAAGATCTATTTTTTTAACTAATTTCAGTATTCAATGCAGTATTATTACTATAGTTAATATCCTATAATTTAAATCCCCAGAACTTATTCATCTTATAGTTTAAACTTTCTTCAACCTCCAGGCCCTAACAACCAAGTAGTTCTATAATCTTTGATTATGAGATTGACCTCATTTTTAGATTCTACATGTAAGTGATATCATACAGTATTAGACTTTATTTGAATTATTTTACTTGGATGCCCTTCAACTTCATTATATTGTTGAAATTGACAGTATTTCATTGTTTTTAATGTCTGAATAGTATTCCACCATACACACACACACACACACACACACACACACGTGTGTGTGTGTGGGGGGGTGTATTACATCTTTATTCATTTATCAACTAATAAGTACTTAGAATGATGCTGTATCTTGGCTATTGTGAATAGGGTTAAAATAAACATATAAATATAGATGTCAATTTGACATCTGATTCTTTTCCTTTGAATATATACCCAGGAAGGGGTGGCTGATTATACAGAAGTTCTGTTTTCATTTTTATGAGAAGTCTCTGTTTTCCAAAACTGTGCTATCAATTTACATTCACACCAACAGTATACAGAGTTCTTTTTTCTCCACACCCTTCACATCTTTGAAAACATTTTTTTTTCTCTTTTTATTTGTTGTTGTTGGTTTTTTTTGTTTGTTTGTTTGTTTTGTTTTATTTGTTTGTTGTTTTTTTTATTTGGCAAGTACTGGGGATTGAACCCAGAGTGCTTTACCATTGAGTTAGAACCCCAGATCTTTTTAATTTTTAATTTGAGACAGGATTTCACTAAGCTGTCTATGCTGACCTCAAACTTGCAATATTCCTGCTTCCAGCCTCCTTGTCTCTCTTAGGACAAACATCCAGAAGGGTGTGAGATGACATTGTTGCAGAATTTTTTTTTTCATTTTTTGGGTACCAGGGATTGAACTCAGGGGCACTCCACCACTGAGCCACATCCCCAGCCCTATTTTGTATTTTATTTATAGACAGGTCTCACTGAGTTGTTTAGCACTTCCCTTTTGCTGAGACTGGCTTTGAACTCACGATCCTCCTGCCTTATCCTCCTGAGCTGCTGGGATTATATGCATGCATCACCACCCCCGGCTTATTGCATTTTTTATTTGTATGACCCTGATGACATTGAGATTAGTGATATTGAGCACCTTTTCATATACCTGTTGGTATTTGGAACACATGTCTGCTCAGATCTTTTTCTTATAAAAAAATTAAACTATTCATTTTTTTGCTAGATTTATATGTTCTTCTTATATTTTTTTAGATATTAATCCCTAGTCAGATGTATGATTTTCAAATACTTTTCCCACAAAGAATGTATGCTTAGATGTGGGTGAATTAGATGGATTCTTATAGGAAGATCTTGATTAATTATTTTTCAAATATTTAAATCTTTTCAATTAAATTTTTTTCTAATTTGTTTTAATTAGTTATACATAGCAGTAGAATACATTTATGAACTTTGATATATTAATCATAGATGGGATATAATTTCTCATTTTTCTGAGTGTACATGTTACAGAATCATATTGGTCATGCAATCACATATATACATACAGTAATAATGTCTGTTTTATTCTACTATCTTCCCTATCCCCAAAACCTCTCCCCTCCTTTCTCATCACTTCCCTCTACCTAATCTTAGGTAACACTAATCTTCCCTTGTGCCTGTAATAACTGTACATATTTATGGGGTATGGTACAACATTTCAATACATGTGCACAATGTGTCATGATCAAATTAGGATAGCTAGCTTATTTTTCGCTGCTATAATTTTGACATAATCATAGACGTATCTTGAATGCTCATCATTTCATTGGAGCAATCAAGATCCTTGCTACTAATTATTTTGACATATACAGTTAAATATTGTCAACCATAGTTACCTTACTGTGCTAGCAAATGTTTCACCCCTGTACCCATGAACCATCCTCTCTACATCCTCTCCCTTGCCCTTCCTAGCCTCAGATGCTTAATTGACCATTTAAAGTTCAATGCAGACACTAAGCTAATACAACATAAGCCCTACTAATGAAATTTATCAGCAAGATATTTTCTGAAAATAGCTGGTAAAAAGTGAACCCTTCAATCAGGTAATGTTTTAGCTATCTAATTTATTTTTTCCGATTTGGGAAGAGGTGTTCCCCCCCACCAGGATTTAAATGTTATTTATTTTTCTATTTTAAAATTAAATTATTTATTTATTCTAATTTGTTATATATGACAGCAGAATGCAATTCTTTTTATATTACACATACAGAGCACAATTTTTAAAGTCACTGGTTGTACACAAAGTATTTTCACACCATTTGTGTCTTCATACATATATTTAGGGTCATGATGTCTAACTCATTTCTCTCTTTTCCACCCCCATGTCCTCTCCCTTTCCTTCCTTCCACTTTGCCCTATCTAAAGTTCCTCCATTCCTCCCATTCTCCCCCCTCATCATTATGAGTCAGCATCCTAGTATCAAAGAAAACATTCAACCTTTGTTTGGGGGGGGATTGGCTAACTTCACTGAGCATTATCTCCTTCAACTCCATCCACTTACCTGCAAATACCATGATTTTATTCTCTTTTATTACTGAGTAATATTCCATTGTGTATATATACCACATTTTCTTTATCCATTTATCTATTGAAGGGCATTTAGGTTGGTTCCACAATTTAGCTATTTTGAACTGTGCTGCTATAAACATTGATGTGGCTGTGTCCCTGTAGTATGCTTTTTAAAAGTCCTTTGAATATAGACCGAGGAGTGGGATTGCTTGGTCAAATGGTGGTTCCATTACCAGCTTTCCAAGGAATCTCCATAATGTTTTCCATATGGGTTGCACCAATTTGCAGTCCCACCAGCAATGTATGAGCGTGCCTTTCCCCCCACATCCTTGCCCAAATTCATTGTTGTTAGTGTTCTTAATAGATGCCATTATGACTAGAATAAGATGATATCTTAACATAGTTTTGATTTGCATTTCTCTAATTGCTAAAAATTTTTTCACATATTTGTTGATCTATCATATATCCTCTTCTGAGAATTAAATAGAAAAAGCAATCATGAAATTCATCTTGAAAAATAAGAGACCCAGAATAGCCAAAGCAGTCCTTAGCAAGAATAGTAAAGCTGGTGTCATTACTATTCCAGACCTTAAACTATACTACAGAGCAAGAGTACAAAAACAGCATGGTATTGGCACTAAAATAGACCTATAGACAAATGATACAGAATAGAAGACACAGAGACAAACTCACATAACTACAGTTATTTCATATTGAACAAAGGTGCCAAAAACATATATTGGAGAGAAGATAGCCTCTTTAACAAATGGTGCAAATGTATTGAAATGTTGTACCATACCCCATAAATATGTACAATTATTATAGGCACAAGGGAAGATTAGTGTTACCTAAGATTAGGTAGAGGGAAGTGATGGGAGGGGAGGGGAGGGGAGGGGGATGTGGGGATAGGGAAGATAGTAGAATGAAACAGACATTATTACTATAACAAAATGAAATTAAACCTCTATATCTTACCATGCCCAATACTCAACTCATAATGGATCAAGGACCTAGGAATTAAACCAGAGACCTTGGGCCTAATGGATGAAAAAGTAGGCCTTAATCTCCATCATGTCAAATTAGGCCCCTACTTCCTTAATAAGACTCTTATAGTGCAAGAATTAAAACTAAGAATCAATAAATTGGAGGGATTCAAACTAAAAAGCTTCTCGGCAAAAGAAACAATCAGTGAGGTGAATAGAGAGCCTATAGAATGGAAGCAAATCTTTACCACAAGCACATCAGATAGAGCACTAATCTCTAGGATATCTAAAGCTCTCAAAAAACTTAACCCCCCCCCCCAAAAAAATAACCCAATCAATAAATAGGCCAAGGAACTGAACTGGTAAAATTTTTTATTTACACATTTGTGTTTTCTCATTTTTATGATTTTATTACTGGATTAGAGTTATACATAATATTGGGGTTCATTTTGACATAATCATAGATGTATCAAATATAATTGGCTTCAGTCCCTAGTACTTTCTAATTTCCTCCTTTCCTCCCTCCTCCTGTTCACCTTTCTCCATTCTGCTGTAGATTTATTTATGGATTAGATTTATTTACTCATTCATAGTTTATTTATTTATAGTTCTTTTAAATTAGTGCTTTAGAGATATACATAAAGATGAAATTCACTGTGGTATATTCAACTTTGTATATAGCATAATTTGGTCAATTTTCTTCCACCATTTCACCCCTTTTCTGTCCTTTCTCTCTTCCTCTCAATTTCCCTTTGTCTCCTCCACTCATCTCTCTTCTATAGGATCTTGGGTCACTACTTTTTCCCTCTTATTTTGATATAGTTTCCACATATGAGTGAAAACATCGACCTTTAACTTTCTGAGTCTGACTTATTTCACTTAGCATAGTGTTTTCCAGTTCCATCCATTTATAGGCAAATGTCAAAATTTTATTCTTCTTTGTGGCTGAGTAAAACTCTATTGTGTATATATACAACATTTTCTTTATCCACTTATTTGTTGATGGGCAACAAGGCTAGTTCAATAACTTGGCTATTGTGAGTTGTGCTGCTATAAACTTTGGTATGACTGTATTGCTATAGTATGTTGACTTTAATTCTTTAAAATACATACCCTGGAGTGGAATAGCTGGGTCTTATGGTGTTTTGATAGTGAATAAGTCCTACTTTTTTAACAAAAAGAAAAAAGTTACTTTTAAATAAAAAAAGAGTAATCTTAGATAAAAGAAAGACCATAAGTCAGTAAATAAAATTTTATACCATTTTAATAAATAATTAACAAAAGGAATGTACAGTTGACTAATGGTTCTGAGGGTAAAAGCTTCTAAAAATTTGGGGAAGCACTGAAATTAATTCAGGAAATAATAATGCATATGTTTAATTACCCAGACTTAGTTGGAGGTATATCATAAGAGGTGAAACAATATTTTCACAAAGGACAAAGGATTGTTTCCTAAGACAAGCAGTTCACAAGAAAAAGAGATGCACACTTTTGATTATTGCAATAAAGAGCTGATTCAGATGGTAATTGTAAATGAGTCCAAAACCAATTAAAAGAGTCCTTACTAAAAGAGGAAAAGCCAATCTCACTGTTGTTAGGACTTCTAAACAACATGGAAAAGAAACCAATTCAGGGTCAGAATGATAACAATGTGTGATCTACTGAAGGATCCTTACTCAGGGTCCTACAATGAATCGCACAGAGCAGGGTCTATCTGGGAGCATCTCAGTAACCATGCAGCTGATCTCGATGTTCAGAGTAACCACAAAAGTATGTGTGCTTCTGAACACCTAGGCGAGGCAAGGCTGGGTGAGCATTATGATTGTATGATGCATAAACTGATGATTCTGTACTGTTAGCTGCAATTCACAGAAAGTCTGTCCTTAATTTCCTAGTCTTTAATCATATTTTCTGTTTTCATATCCCCAATCCTAAGTCTTTAAATCATATTATCATATACAGTGAATATAATATTTTATCTGGGAAAGTAGTACTTCTAATGACCAGAAATCTCATTGTCGGAAGGAAAAAAGATAAAATCTTACTACAAGTCTTTCTGCAGCAAAGAGGGTGACCCCAAAAAGTGTCATTCAAATCAGGTAGGCAACGTGATCTTCCATTTGCCTAACTATGAGACCTCTGCATCTGGTTCTTATTCAGGTGTTAGAACTTCTGGAGAGGTACATTGAAGCTAGACAACCTAGAGGAAGGGGTTAGAGGAGTAGCCACAAGAAATATGGAGAGTAAAAAAGGAAGAAGAAAGGAAAGCAACAGTTTTAATAAAACAAGTTTCCTGGTAACAGAAGCTCTGTTGGGCCTTATCACTGGTTACCCTATTTAATCCACATAACTCATTTATCTGGCATGATAGACTGTAGCTATTAGGCCAATATTTATCCTTGTTAATTCATTGAGACCTAGTCCCTCATATTTTAGCTGTATGACTTGAAGCAAGTTACTTGACCTTCCTGTGTCTATTTATATACTAAGTCTGATAATCAGCATACAAGGATTTTTTGCCAATGTAAGAGTTAAGTACAGGAAAAGTAGTTAGGATAGTGCCTGGTCCAGAGGAAATACTCAATAAATGTGAAAACTATGATTTAATTACCTTCCCATGCTCTCATACAATGCACAGGAGTATCTGACCTTAGGCTTTTTCTATTTCACCATACTAACATATAGAGACTGTTTGGTTTGAAATCTGTAGCCCCCTAAATATCTGGAAAACCTAGAATGAGGTGACCATTTGAAATTTTAGCATCAACCAAGCCACTTTCCCTTCTCCTAGAAGGATACCTCACAGAGCTGGAAATAAACTAACCAACTCCCTCAGGTTGGATCTCCTGTGGTGGCTCTTGGACATGTGTGGGGGTTAATGCCTCATTCAGCTAAATTTCCCATATTCTTGCATTTCTAACATGAGAGAATCTTTTATACTCTAAGAAAGAAAAAACAAAAATTTCCTTTCTGTTGGCCCTGAGCAGAAACAAAGGCAAGAATTATGCTAAATTACTCCCATTAGCATTTGTTTTTAAATTAAAGAACAGATTTTCGAAGGGAATGGTTAGCTCAATGAACCTTTGGCTAAGGGGTATTTGGAGGCTTATATGAGAGGCTCAAAAATATACTTTTATTAAGAGAAAATATGAACCCAATGTCTCCAAATGTTTTAATTATTTATCCATCACTGTTTCAAATTGTCTTCTGATGTTGGCCATGAGTCAGATGTCAATTTAAGCAGCATTTTAGCAATTATTCTGCCAGCATTTGCTTTCCCTACATAGGAGAAACAAATCAAAAGAATATTTTTCCCTTTTAGATTTTTGTTTTATGACAGGGATTAAAAATTAGCATTTAATAATAGGAAAATAAAAGCCTAAAGTAACTTAGAAGTTCATAGCTATCTCTCCTGATAGTAGGGTTCCAAGCTGGGGGCGGGGCATCCCCCCACCCCACTGGAAACATAGGCTTCAGGGCCAAACTATATCTTGACCCTCAATAGGACCCTAAAGAGTTTGACCTGTAGCATCAAAGGATGATGTCAGTAACTCAAGATAGAAAGCCATGGAGGACAATGACCCTGGTGCCAAATCAACAAACTGTCCTGTGACTGCTGGTCAAGGCATGCCAGTGGGTGCTTCACGGGAAGCCTGATATATGTTTTCATTCCACAAAGACTTTCTCAGTCCTTCTCAGGCAGCGCTCTGCAGAGACCAAGGCCATGTTCAGAATGTGAAGGAGTCACCTCAGGTCAAAAAGAAGTCCCAGTAGCTGAATGCAATGGCACACGCCTACAATCCCAGATTGGGAGGTCAAGGAAGGAGGATATCAGGTTTGCGAATAAGCTCAGGAACTTACTTAGACTCTACTTAAAAGAAAAAAAAAAAAATAGAAAGGGCAGAGAGGTAGCTCAGTGACTGAGTGTCCTCAGGTTTAATATCCAGGAACACACACACACACACACACACACACACTACTCCCGGGACTCTACGAGACCAGGACCCTTCTCTTCAGGTGTTTTTCAGGTGGGAGTAGGGGTCTTCTTATAATTTTATTTGAACAAAGATGACTTTGCTTTAAATTATAGTTTGAAGATCAACTGTCTTTATTTCAGAGATGAGAAAATTTATAGTCAAATATTACTACCCTGTGTAAACTATTTTTTGTGTGTGTGTGTCTGCATACATGTACTTAGGATAATGATATCCATCTCATTCCACCATCTTTCCTAACATATCCCCACTTCTTTCTCCTCCCTCCCCTTTGCCTTATCTAAATTCCTCCATTCCTCCTATTCTTCCCCACATCCCAATTATGGATCAGCATCCACATATCAGAGAAAACATTTGGCCTTTGGTTTTTTGGGATTGGCTTACTTTACTTAGCATTGTATTCTCCAACTCCATCCATTTACCTGAAAAGGTTATGATTTTATTCCCTTTTAACACTGAGTAATATTCCATTGTGTATATATACCACAGTTTCTTTATCCATTCATCTATGGAAGGGCATCTAGATTGGTTCCACAAAACTGTGGAATTGTGAATTGTAGTGCTATAAACATTGATATGGCTGTGTCCCTGTAGTGTGCTGTTTTTAAATCCTTTGGGTATAAACTGAAGAGTGGGATAGCTGGGTCAAATGGTGGTTCCATTCCATGTTTTCTAAGGACTCTCCATTCTGCTTATCATAGTGGTTGTACCAATTTGCTGTCCCACCAGCAATGTATGAGTTCCCTCCACATCCTCGCCAACGTTTACTCTTATTTGTATTCTTAATAGCTGCCATTCTGACTGGAGTGAGATGAAACCTTAACATAGTTTTGATTTGCACTTCTCTAATTGCTAGAAATATTGAACATTTTTTAATATATTTGTTGATCGATTGTATTTCTTCTTCTGTGAAGTGTTTGTTCAATTCCTTGCCCCACTTATTGATTGGGTTGTTTGTTTGTTTGTTTTGGTGTTAAGTTTTTTGAGTTCTTTATATATCCTAGAGATTAGAGCTCTATCTGATGTGCTTGTGGTAAAATTGCTCCCATTCTGTAGGCTCTCTTTTCACCTCACTGGTTGTTTATTTTGCTGAGAAGACGCTTTTCAGTTTGAATCCATCCCATTCATTGATTCTTGATCTTATTTATTGTGCTATAGGAATCTTATTGAGGAAGCCAGGACCTAATCTGACATGAGGAAGATGTGAGTGTCTCTGGTCTCTGGTGCAGGGTCTCTGGTTTACTTCCTAGGTCCTTGATCCACTTTCAGTTGAGTTTTGTGCATGGTGAAAGATAGAGGTTTAATTTCATTTTGCTGTATATGGATTTCTCATTTGTTCAGGAGGCTATCTTTTCTCCAATATATGTTTTTGGCATCTTTGTCTAGTAAGAGATAACTGTATTTATGTGGGTTTGTCTGTGTCCTCTATTCTATATTATTGGTCTATAGATCTGTTTTGATGCAATACCATGGCATTTTTGTTTCTGTTGCTCTGTAATATAGTTTAAGGTCTGGTATAGTGATGCAACCTGCTTCACTCTTCTTGCTAAGGATTTCTTTGGCTATTCTGAGTCTTTTATTTTTCCAGATGACTGCTTTTTCTATTTCTATGAGAAATGTCATTGGAATTTTGATTGGGATTGCATTAAATCTGTATAGTGCTTTTGTAGTATGGTAATTTTGACAATATTAAATTGTCTATCCAAGAACAAGGGAGATCTTTTCATATTCTGATGTCTTCTTTATTTCTTTAGCATTCTGTCATTTTCATTGTAGAGATCATTCACCTCTTTATTAAATTGATTCCTAAGTATTTTTTTGAGGCTATTGTAAATGGGATAGTTTTCCTAGTTTCTCTTTCAGAGAATTTGTCACTGATGTTCAGAAATGCTTTTGATTTATGGTATTGATTTTATGAATTTGCTGAATTCATTTATTAGTTCTAGAAGTTTTCTGATGGAATTTTTTAGATCCTCTAAGTATAGAATCATGTCATCAGCAAATAGTGATAGTTTGAGTTCTTCTTTTCCTATTCATTTCCCTTTACTTTCTTTCATCTGTCTTAATTGCTGTGGCTAGAGTTTCAAGAACTGTGTTAAATAAAAGTGGTGAAAGAGGGCATCCCTGTCTTGTTTCCATTTTTGGAGGGAAGGCTTTCAATTTTTCTCCATTTAGAATGACGTTGGCCTGGGGCTTAGCATAGATAGCTTTTATAATGTTGAGATATGTTCCTGTTGTCCCTAGTTTTTCTAGTGTTTGAATACGATGGGGTGCTGTATTTTGTTGAATGCTTTTCTTGCATCTGTTGAGATGATCATATGAATCTTATCTTTAAGTCTATTAATGTGATGAATTACATTTATTGATTTCTGTATGTTGAATCAACCTTGCATCCCTGGGATAAACCCCATTTGAGTATGGTGCACTATATTTTTAATATACTTTGTATTTGATTTGCCAGAATTTTATTGAGAATTTTGCATCTATGATCATTAGAGATATTGGTATGAAGTTTTCTTTCTTTGATGTGTCTTTGTTTGGTTTTGGAATAAGGATGATATTGGCCTCATAAAATGAGTTTGGTAGTGTTCCCTCTTTTTCTATTTCATTAACTAATTTGAGAAGCATTGGTATCAGTTCTTCTCTAAAGTCTTGTAGAACTCAGCTGTGTATCCATCTGGTCCTGCGCTTTTCTCAGTTGGTAAGCTTCTGATGGCATCTTCTATTTCATTGCTTAAAATTGATCTGCTTAACTTGTATATATTATTCTGATTCCGTTTGGGCAAATAATATGATTCTAGAAATTTGTAAATGCTTTTGATATTTTGTATTGTATTGAAATACAAATTTTCAAAATAATTTCTAATTGCCTTCTGTATTTCTGTAGTGTCTGTCATGATATTTCTGTTTTCAACACAGATGTTTGTAATTTGATTTTTCTCTCTCTTCTTCGTTAGCATGGCTAAGGGTTTACCAATTTTATTTATTTTTACAAAGAACCATCTTTTTGTTTTGTCAATTTTTTCAATTGTTTCTTTTGTTTTAATTTCATTGATTTCAGCTCTGATTTTAATCATTTCCTGTC
The DNA here is from genome assembly GCF_048772815.1 of Callospermophilus lateralis. Classification (NCBI taxonomy): domain Eukaryota; kingdom Metazoa; phylum Chordata; class Mammalia; order Rodentia; family Sciuridae; genus Callospermophilus; species Callospermophilus lateralis. Next base: position 104,463,217 of record NC_135310.1, on the reverse strand, counting down.
TTCTACTGCTTTTGGTGTTAGTTTGTTCTTCTTTTTCTAAGGCTTTGAGATGTAATGTTAGATCATTTGTTTTTTGACTTTTCCTTCTTTTAAGAAATGAACACCACGCAATGAACTTTCCTCTTAGTACTGCTTTCAGAGTGTCCCAGAGATTTTGATACGTTGTATCAGTGTTCTCATTTACCTCTAAGAATTTTTTAATCTCCTCCTTGATGTCTTCTGCAACCCATTGTTCATTTAATACCATATTATTTATTCTTCAGGTGTTGGAGTATTTTTTTTTAATTTCACCATTAATTTCTAGTTTAATTCCATTATGATCTGATATTAGGCAGGTAGTATCTCTATTTTTTTTTAATTTGCTAAGAGTGACTTTGTGGCATAATATATGGTATATTTTAGAGAAGGATCCATGTGCTGCTGAAAAGAAAATGTATTCACTTGTTGATGGATGAAATAGTCTATATATGTTTGTTAATTCTAAGTTATTCATTCTATTATTGAGTTCTATAGTTTTTTTGGTTAGTTTTTGTTTGGAAGATCTATCCAGTGGTGAAAGAGGTGTGCTAAGGTCACCCAGAATTATTGTGTTATGGTATATTTAACTATTGAATTTGAGAAGAGTTTGTTTGATGAACATAGTTGCTCCATTGTTTGGGGCATATATTTTTATAATTGTTATGTATTGTTGATGTATGGTTCCTTTAAGCAGTATGAAATGTCCTTCTTTATTCCTTTTGATTAACTTTAACTTGAAGTCTACTTTATTTGATATGAGGATGGAAACCCATGCTTATTTCCACAGTTCATGTGAGTGGAATGATTTTTCCCAACCTTTCTCTTCAGTCTGTGGATGTCTTTTTCTATGAGATGAGTCTCTTGAAGGCAGCATAATGTTGGGTCTTTTTTTTTTTTTTAATCCAGTCTGCCAGTCTATATCTTTGATTGGTAAGTTTAGGCCATTAACATTCAGGGTTATTGTTGAGACATTATTTGTATTACTGGTCATTTTTGTTTAGTTTTGGTATTTAACTTGACTTGATTTCTCTTTTGATAGGTTTTCATTTAGTGTAATACCTCCCTTCACTGATTTCTCATTATTGTTTTTCATTTCCTCCACATGGAATATTTTGCCTAGGATGTTCTATAGTACAGGCTTTCTAGTTGTAAATTCATTTAACTTTTGCTTATCATGGAAAGTTTTATTTCATTATCAAATCTAAAGCTTAATTTTGCTGGACATAAGATTCTTGGTTTGTATCCATTTTCTTTCAAAAACTTGGTATATGTTGTTCCAAGATCTTCTAGCTTTCAAGGTCTGGGCTGAGAAATCTACAGAGATCCTAATTGCTTTCCTCCTATATGTAATCTGATTTCTTTCTCTCATGGCTTTTAAAATGTTATCTTTATTCTGTATGCTAGGCATATTTATTATAATGTGTCTTGATGTAGATCTGTTGTAATATTGTACATTTGGTGTCCTGTATGTCTCTTGTATTTGATTTTCCAACTTATTCTCCATGTTTGGGAAATTTTCTGGTATTATTTCATTAAAGAAATTGTGCATTTCTTTGATTTGAATTTATAACATTATGTAATGTAACGTTAGATCATTTGTTTGTTAACATTTCCTTCTTTTAAGAAATGAACTCCATGCAATAAACTTTCCTCTTAGTACTACCTTCAGAGTATCCCAGAGATTTTGATATGTTGTATCAGTGTTCTCATTTTTGTTTGCTTAACAAATTTTTGTTTGCTTAACAAAATTTTGAATACTTTATGCCAATACATCTTACATTTGGTCTTTTGATATTATCCCATAATTCTTGGGTGTTCTGTTCAGGTTTCTTACCATTTTCACTTTATTTTTATTTCAATTTTATTTTCAGGATTGTATGTTTTGTTTTCATTATCTGATGTTATGTCTTCCAAGTGATCTAGTCTGTTGGTGATGCTTTCTGTTGAGTTTTTTAATTTGGTTTACTGTTTCCTTCATTTCAAGGATTTCTGATTTTTTTTAAAGAATCTCTATCTTTTTCTTGAAGTAGTCTTTTGCTACCTACATTTGCTCTCATATTTCTTTGTTGGAGTGATCAATTTTTGCCTGTTTTTGCTCACTTAGGTCATAGTGAGTAATTCTTTAATTCATAGATCATTTTACTTATGTACATTCTCAACTCCTTCTCTGACATTTCATCATCTGAGCTGTCCATGGATTCTATTATTGTAGCATCTTCATTTGTTTGGGGGCACTTTTCTCTCATCTTTTTTCATGTTGCCTATGTGTCTTTTTGCAGTACAGATCTGAGAAATTACAGTTTCTTCCCTATCATCTTCCACCCTTCTTTTTTCATGTTGTCTATGTGTCTTATTTTCTTGCAGTATAGATCTGAGGTATTACAGTTTCTACCCTATATTCTTATAGAATCCCTGCAGATTACCTGTACTTTACTTTGGTTTTGGGCTTCTAGACACCAGCAGGTATCCCATGATAAATGCTATTGCAACTAAAGGTGGTGGTTGAAATAGCAGAGATAACTCAAGATAGCACGGGGGGTGTACCAAGATGAATGCAACCACTTTCAGAAATGGGGCTGAGAGGGTGGGCTGCCTATTCAGAGATGCAGATGACTCTAGGTCCTATCTGTTTTCCTAATGTGGAGGCTACTGTGTGGGGAGGGCTATGGCGATGGCTGCAGTGCCCAAGATGGAGGAGAGGTAGGCTTGGGTTCAGGTGTGGGCCTGTCAGTGTGGGTGGTCCTGGGCTGGGGTCTGGACCTTGGCTCCCATGCTGTGTAACTATTTTTTGCTTTCATTTTGTGATCTTCTGCATGTAAAGTCAAAATATTTGCCTCATTGAAACAATTTTTGTTTACTTAACAAAAATTTTAAATAGTTACAGATTATAGCAGGTGCTATCTTGGTGGCAAATGCTTGATGAAGAGAATTTGTCTATTTTTTTTTTTTTGTTACTGTCTCTTTTTAAAATTTATTTTAAATTCCAAGTCCAATAAACTAAAAAAGAAAAAAAAAGTTACATCAAAATTCAGTGTCTTTCAACTAAAAAAAAAACTTAATAAATCCTAACTATGAATTTTGAACAGATGCTAAGGTCAAGGGAAGAAAGGGAAAGGTGGGAGTAAGGAGAAAATTTGTACATAGTTCCCTCTCTGGGGAATTTATAATCCAGGTGTGAAGATGAGAGGGAATCCCAAGAGATCACAGTGAATAAGATAATATTTCATTAGGGAGAATTATTCTGTTCTAGCTAATCTTCATGAAACAGGGATGATTCTGTAGTAATAGTATGGCCTAGGTAATCAATTGAAGGAAATAAGTCATGTGAAAGAGAAATAAAAGCTCTAGCTCTTAAGGGTCTTCCCAACATCACAAAGTGTTAACTAAGGAGAAAACTGGTACCTTCCCAGGACTTTGCTGCCAAGGGGCTTGGCATTTCCATAATGGTGTGGGGGGAAGAGTCAGCCCTGATTTCCATAGTATTTTGTAATTAATTTGGTGCTCTTATGGAAAATTAATTGGTTTTTTGATAATGAAATAGAAAGAAATATTCAGACTCTGACATATTAAAAGAATTTCTCTTTAATAGAGGGAATGTCAGCCTGATAATATGGTCTTGCTCCCTCAGGTGTTCGGATGCAGTTCCAGGGTAGCCCAAGAGAGTATCGGTGGCTTAACAGTTAAGCAAGCTTCTCCCTTGCAACTAAAGCTGAGCAGATTAATTAAAACTTAAAAGCATTATGATTTAGTTATGAATAACAGTTTGTGGTGACAGAGCTCCCGTCTATAATTCACCATAACAAAATGACACTTGGGCTTGCTGCTGCTATAATTAGCTTTTGATATACTATTTCTTGGAAATTTCTTGCCAGCCACAGCCTGTGTGTGTTTCCAGATGTCCTGCACATACTTAAAAATGGTAAACATTAATTTATGGGGATGACAGCTGTGGGTCAAGTTTGAGGTTGATTGATAATTCCTTATTCAAATGTGTGCCTATGCTGCTTCATTTGTCATCTTCTAGCGAAATAGAAAGCCATTCTACCACATTTCTAGTTAATATTTCATTTTTTTCATAAATTATCTGTAAAAGCAAAAGCAATAGAATTTAGACCTTTCTTCACCATATGGCATAGAATATTAATGAAGCTGAGGGTTTTAAAAAATTATTTTGCAGCCAGAAGGGTTGTGATTTGTTAACCTGACACCTTGTATTTGCATAGTGCTAAGCACATAGTGGGTGCTCAGCAAATGCTGCTCAATGACCAGGAGAAGTTCAAAATACTTTCTGTATGACAGGCCATAATTTCTCCAAGTGGTCTTCCCATTTTATAAATTAGGAAATAGCAGACTAAAGAAGTTTTCCTAAGAGGTGATAAAGTGATTCATCTTCAGGTCACACTCAACTCAAGAGTATAGAAAATGACTTGAACTCACAGAAAATGTGTTCTCCTTGATTTATTGGGTTAGACCCAAAACACACATCTCACCAGCCTCCATTCTTTCTGGCTGTCTATACTAAGCACAAGAGATTTTTCTGAAATGAAGGACAATTTGGTTCCTTTGACAAATTATCTATAAAGTATTAAACTCATTGGCTGTACTTTTCACCAAACTAGCTAATAACTTTTCCATTTTAAAGTTTCTATTTGTGCCAGACTTTGGTACTTTGGGTATACAATCAAGTCAGGATGTCTGAATCCCTGCTATGAAACTACAGGCTGAGGTTACCTGACAAGGAAAGATTTCATCAGTGCAACACATTAAACAATGCAACTGATTATGGAGTCTCACCAAGACCCTGTAACCAGAAAATGGCCAATTTTGACCAAGTCTGTGTGTTAACATTTGTAACCAACTACTTAACCTATATTACTGTAACCTAATTGACTTGAACAAAGAACTGTATTCTTTTATAGGGCAACTGGAAACAAATTGAGTTTTAGAAAGATATCTGGCTTCTTGGACTCAAGAAAAAATTGTCATTTACATGTCATAGTAACTTACTAATCCTGAATAGGTTATTCTACAGAGTATCCCTGTAAGCCCCAAAAGGTCATTTCAATGGATCTGTATGCAAAATGAGGAAATTAACCCAAAGAATTTTGGTAACTTGCTTGATGTCAAACAAAAATGTGTGAGTGGACAAAAAAATACAGTGGGATTTTATCCTTAAAGATGAATTCTGTTTTCCAACAAAGGTATTAACATATCAATGAAGTATTTTTTTTATATTTGTGCAAAATTTTCCTAAAATTCTGAGTCTGTGACTGTGTCCTATAATAGGTATTCATTGGATTTCTGTTTGACAAATGGGCAGAACAGTTTGTAGTAAACCAAAAAGGTGGAATTTGAGTTTGTTTGATATTTTTATTTTTTTGTATTTTTAGGTACATAATAACCTCTGCCAAAATGGTTGGTGAAATTTTCATTCAAGGTTAAACCACAGGGTGACAGTGTAGGAGTCTGAGTATCTCTCAGGCTGTGTGGTGACTGCAGCATGGGGACAAAAGGTTATAGACATTTTTGTAATATTTTGTAATGTGTAATACAGAATCATTGGTAATTAGCACAGTATTTTTTTTAAGTAATGAGAGAAATGGAAATAAAAACTACACTGAGATTTCATCTTGCTTCATTTAGAATGACAATCATCAAGAATACAAATAACAATAATTGCTGACAAGGATGTGGGGGGAAAGGTACAGTCATACTTGGGTGAGACTGCAAATTAGTACAACCACTTTAGAAAGCAATATGAAAATTCCTCAAAAGATTAGAAATGGAACCACCATGATCTAGCTATCCCACTCCTTGGTATTTATTCCAAAAGAAATGAAATCAGCATACTATATTGACACATTCATACCAATGTTTATAGCAGCACAATTTGCAATAGCCAAGTTATGAATCAGCCTAGGTGCCAGTCAACAGATAAATGGAGAAAGAAAACGTGGTATATATACACAATGAAGTTTTACTCAGCCAAAAAAAGAATGAAATTATCTTGCTTACTGGTAAATGAATGGGACTGGGATCATGCTGAGTGAAATAATCCAAACACAAAAATTCAAGGGTTGAATGTTTTCTCTCATATGTGTAAGTTAGAGAGAAATAAGCATTTTTAAAAAGGGAGGTCTCATGAAAATAGAAGTGAGAACAGTGGAGTAGAAGAAGACTGAAGTGGAGAGAGAAGGGAGGGGAAGGGGAAAACTATGGAATGAAATTGATCAAATTTGTGTTCTGTGAATGTATGACTGTATCACAACAAATTGTGATATATATATATACATATATATAGTGTTACATTTATATAATGATATATATTTATAGTTTATAGCTATATGTGCTTTTGTATACAAATATAAGGCACCAATTTTTAAAAAATAAATAAATAGAAGGATGACCAATAGAGTAGAGATAGTAGATTGGGAGGAGGGAGGAGGAGACAGAAAAAGGAAGTACAAATTTTATTGTATTCATTTACGAACATGTCAAAATGAAAACCATTGTCACGTATAACTATAATGCACTAATTAAAACATTTTAAAAAGTAGAACATTTCCTTTCAAAAACATTCAAGATTCATAGAAAAATCAGTAATACTAAATTCTCAATGCAAATAATTTTTTTTTAAATGTATAACATTTAAAGTAAAAGTACCAATTAATAAATAACCTGTTAAACTATAATCATTTTGATAAAAATATTCTTTCCTAATATTAGTAAAAATAAATTATTACATGAAAATGAAATAAGTAAAAATTTTAAAATATCTTGAAAGTGAAAAATAAAATAAGATTTGAATACTTTAACTAAATATAGAAGTTCCAGGCTAGGGATATAGATTAGTGGTAGAGTAAATGCTTAGGGCCTGGGTTTATCCCCAGCAACATGGACACACGCGTACATGTACTTGAAGTTCAAAATGTATCACTGATATTGTCATCAAATTGCAGGTGTATTTTTAGAGGGTTTTTCTAGATGTACAGTTTTTCTTAACCCATACTAGTTATACCTAGATTAGTAATAAGCCAATATATTATGCATACATTTACATTGTTTTAAATATATACACATAATGTTGTATACATATATTGTGTTCATGTATTGTGTGTGTGTGTATATATATATATACAAGCACATGTATATGTGTGTGTGTGTGTGTGTGTGTGTGTGTGTGTATACAATATTTAAAGAGTCTGTGAAATAGAAAGGGAGAAAGACAGTGAGAGTTCTATCTCATGGTGTATATAATTCAGGTTTTATAGCTTTACAATCTACCATAATCATATTATGCCATCAAAATCTGAAATTCCGTTCTCAAAAACTATTGTGCTGGGTTATTGGATACTTTGAAGAACACTGCTACACACAACTCTTTGATAACTAGACTCATGAAGAACATTTTTTTTTCATCCCCACACTGGAAGCAGTTGTGTTGATTTTTAGCAGTTGATAAAATACTTCCAATACTTTGAAAATTGAATGAAACCCATGGTATCTTTGGCTATTATAGCATTTGGAGCCCATTTGCTATACATTCTTATAAGAGTTTCTAAGTGTCTCCAGTACAATTTGGTATACTAATTTTATCACCTTTTAATTTACTTGCCTATTTTAATTCTCCCTTTGCCTTTCGTCATTTCCCCCTAAAGTACTACATGCATTTTTTTTCCTTTTGCTATCTAAAATTCTTTTTATTTTAATAAAAAAATTTGAGGATAAAATAAAAGAACTAGCTGAACATGGTAACACATGCCTCTAATCCCAGAGGCTCAAAATAGGGCTGGGAATGTGGCTCAGTGGTCAAGTACCCCTAAGTTCAATCCCCAGCAACCCCACCAATGAAAGAACTAAAGGAACTAAAGAAAGAAAAAAAAAGTAAGGAAAAGAGGAGGGAGGAGAGGAGAATAGAAAACAAAAAAATGAGCTGGAGCTGTAGGAAAATTAACTTACAGTCCAGTTTAGACTGTGTAAATATCTAAGTTAATGATGTACACATTACCAATACTTTCTTAGCTAATCAAATTTTAGAGTGCTTTTTCAATGTTACCTTTTTGCTTAACCTTTTATGAACTGAGTCAGATATGAGCTCCTGATGGGCAGACATCAAATCTCTTTTATCTTTGATTCTGGCAGCTCAATGTGTAGCATTTTTCCTAGAATATAATAGAAAATTAGTAAATAATTACTGAATGAAAGACATTATTGCTGTATTCATATTTCCATGATAGTGTGAAATGTTTTGGTGTTTACTTAATATTGCTTCTTTGGATTATTTCACCAGAAACACGATAACCAGGTGAAAAAAGAAATATAAAGTCCTCCAGTGCTTACAGTGGGGGTGGAAGAGGGTTATGTAGATGATTTTCCTTCTGCATGAAAAGGACACAGCTCTTTCAAATTCAGCAGCTGAGTGGATCCATATGCCTTCCAGGCAGAATGTAGCCAGGGTAATGCTACAGATAATGTAATTAATTAACCCGTTTGTAGTCTCAGGATTTCAAACTTCTAGGTAATGGCATTTGTATAGTAATTTTCCTTGGTTCTATATAAGATCTTTAGTAGAATCACAAAATAAGATTTGCATTTAAATGTAAATGGTGGAAGTAAGGAAATGAAAGTTATTAAAATGAACACTTGATAAATTTGGATAAAAGTGGCTTAGTACAACAGAGTATATCTTACATGATCATTTGTATTCAGGAAATCATTGGTGATGCCCATGGTTGTTTAATCTTGGCTTTGTAACTTCCGTTCTGGTTTGGTTTGATAATCAGAATTTCTTTTTAGATAAATAGTGATTTTTCAATTATTTGGGCAAAATAACCTGATTTTATAAAAGCCAATGCATTCAGAATTATTTCATCTAGTTATTTTAGAATGTGTTCAAAGTACATCTATAACAGGAAATGGATGCATAGTGAAACCAAGTGAATGGGTGATGAAAGGAAGGTTGTAGAGAAGCCAGTCAGCCACATGTGGTCGTCCTATAGACCAAAGTGTAGCCGAATGTTCAATGCTCACAGCAAAAAGCATAGTTAATGGAGGGACAAGACAGAAAGTTTAAAAGCAATCTATGTAAATTTCCGAAAATACAGATAGTCCTTAAGTCTTGAAATTACCCACCAAATTTGATATATACCACTGATATATGTCACATACTACAAAGTCCTCCGTGTTTGAGGGAAAAACAAAACAAAACAAAACAGAAACTTTTTCATATGCTTCTTTCCCTTTCTTTCTTGCTGTTTCCTTTGTCTTCTTGGCATTCATTTAAACTGCTACAGATGAACAGAACATTTATCTCAGCAATTCTTTTGCTTTTGTTTTAGAATCCACACAGTCTAAGAATGTGCTACTTTCCCTTATACAAATATCTTTACCCCATTTTTTCTCTTAATTGTTGAAATCAGTGGCATTGTATCCTGGAGTCACTTGTATTAATGACATTAGTAGTATCTATTTAATTTTGAGCCTTTAGACAGCAATATTAAAAAAAAAAAAGACCTGCAATACAATGCTGTTCAAATGTTGTTTCAATGACAATAAAATCAATGAGCAGACTGAAGAGTAGTAAATAAAACCCTATTATTTTACTTCTGGGACCACTCTTCTTGCTCGACCTGATGTCTTTGGCTGAGAATGTGATTGGTTGCTCCCGTTTGGTTTTAGAAGATAATTTATCACTAAATAATCCATGATAGTTACTTTAGCAAACAAGAACAGTGAGAATCTAATGAGTGGGAGTGACTGAGGAAACATTAAAATGACACAATGGCAGAAAGTATGGGGACAAGAGGAAGGATGCTCTGCCAAGAGATTCAGTAGATGTTTCATTCTAGGGAAATTTGACACATAAAACAAGTAGACTCAGTTTCAGACAAGTATCAAATATATGCTGAGATATAAGTTAATTTTTCTACACCAGTGAAGCTTTCAAGTTTGGCCATAGAAAATATCATGGCTTAATGGTAGAACACTTGGCCTAGCCTGCATGAGGCACTGGTTTCAATCCCAGGCACCACATAAAAATAAACAGATAAAATAAAGGCATTGTGTCCATCTACAACTAAAAATATATTTTAAGAAATAAAATGTTTTCAAGTTTCTGTATTGAATTGAAAGGCAGAATCAGCAAAATATTCAGAATTAGGGAATTTAGGGTCTTTTAAAATATGTCCCAAGTCTAGATCTGTGAGATAATTGCCTACATGAGCTAGCATTCAGAATCACTTTTTGATAATGAGCCATTTGATCAGGTGGTATGCCCTGCAAATTTAGGGTTTCAAATAGCTAAAATTAAGCTGTTAATAAAGAGAAAAGAAAATTATTTCATAACATAGTTCATAAAATAATGAAAATTATTTTCATAACATAAAAAACATGAGTTTATTTGACTTGGGCCATACTTTGTCATTCCCACTGCAACACATGTACTATTGATTTTATAACTATGCCTTTAAAGCTGTAGCTATATTTGCAGATATGGATATAAGTTAAATATTTTATTCCTATTCTTTCCTTTGGGCACCCTATTTTATGTACTGCTTTCCATGTGAGAAAGGAACCTCAGGGAATAGTTGATCTGAGTTCCAGGTATCTCTCTACATCTCTACTGTGGTGTCTTCTATCAAACTACAAGCCCAGGAGACTCCCAATAAATAGAATGTACTAAAACTACATATATACATATTGCTTAAATATAAAATACAAAATTAATTAAATTTTGTATTAAATATAAAATTACGGTAATTTTATTTTGTGAAATCCCAGGGCCAGTAACAGATATATAAAAAGAAATGGCTGGAAAAGGAAAAATTATATGTTTTTTGTTGGTTTGTTTGTTTTATAATGGCCACACAAAACTGGTTGAAGTGAAAATATTCTCTTAAGTATTTTTTAAGGATCAAGTTGGAAGAAATGAGAAAATTTTTCTTAAAATGCAGGTGATCTCATATGTGAAAGCTAAAAAGGAAAAATGAAAAGAAAGATGGGGTGGGTCTCATGAAAATCAAAGGGAGATCAATTGAGAGGGTGAGAGATGAGGAGGGAGGGGCAAGTGTTGGAGGGTGATATTGGCTAAACTATATTGTGATATTGTGTGCATGTGCAAATATGTAATAAGAATCATCTTTTTGTACAACTATTATGCACCAATAGAAATATGGAAAAATGCAGATGCAATTAGAAAATGAAAAGGAACTCTGCTAAGTGTTTGACATGTGTGAGATTGCCAAACTCCTTTCTTCCTTCCACAGTACACAAGAAAATAGATAAAGCATATTTCCCAATCCTGAATGAGGTATACACCCCCCACCCATTTACCAAGCGTGAATTATTAATAATGAAATCTCCATTCAGAGGATAATTTAAATAAATTGTTTAAAAGTTGTGATCAAAGCTACTTGGTTTCTATCCCTATTATATTTTCTTTGCATATTAGTGATTCAATGTGTGGTTAGAAATAAGGTAACCCTTTTATGAAGGGGAACAATGATGGTGACTATTCTTATTTACACTGTCTTCATACATGTAATTCCAATGCCTTTTTTGGTTTTCACATGTGTATATGAGTATATACACACATGCAAACTACATATATTCATACAAAAACTACATATTTATGTACACATACATATATACATATGTATATATAACATATCATATGTATTTAATTATAACATATTATATATAATTATACATAATTTATATAATGTAAAATAGTATATAATATATAAAATATAAAATTTATATCAGTGTCAGAAAAAATCACTCTACTACTGCCCCAAAAGGTTGTTAGCAGTTTTAGGTAGAATTGTGGTCATCAATATAGGACTTTCTTGTACTTCAGAGGGCCTTCAGGGCCATATTTAATTTTCAATGTTATAAATATCTCAGGTTTTCTAGGCCCTCCTTTAATGTGTACAATATTGTAGCATTTTAGCTATAAATGGGATAGCCTGCAGATCTGCTCTAAGAAATCTTACTTATGTGGAGGTTTCCAAAATATCTGAAATTCTCTAGTCAGTACTTTCCTTAATATAAATTTGCCTTTGCAAAGACTATCTCCATATTGCTTATTCTACAATTTCCCTCTCCCTTTTTGTAATTCATTGTAACAATGTTTTGTTTTCCTGAGCCTTTCATTTGTTGCTGCTAGGGAAACTAATCCTTCTTTGTATTTCTTTCCCAAATCTCCCCAACTCAATGTATCTCTTGGCATAGGGCTACAGATAAGCACTCTGGAAAATAGGGCTGAATAAAAATATTCAGAAATGACTCTCATACAGTATTTACAATAGCAAAATCATAACTTAATTATTACATTGTATTATACTCCAAAATTTGATACAATATTGTTATTGAAATCATAATTATATTATCAGAGTTCTCCAAGTACGAAAACAAATAATAGGTAAACATATGGATAGATCAAGAAATAGATGGATGAGAGAAAATGAAGAGATTGATTGATTGATTGGTTGATTGCCAGGGATAAATCACAGGGGTGATTAACCATTTAGCAATATCCCTAGCCCCTTTTTATATTTTATTATGAGACAGGGTCTTGCTAAGTTACTTAGGGTCTCTCTAAGTTACTGAGGCTGGCTTTAAAATGTGATCTTCTGGTCTCAGGCTTTTAGCCGTTAGGATTAAAGGCATGTGCACTGCACCTAACAAATTCAGAGATTCATTATGGTAATTGGGTCATGTGGAGACTAAGAAGTTCCATCATCTACTGTCTATAGGCTGGAGGACCAGGAAAAAGGGGACATAATTCATTCTGAGTTCAAGGGCCTGATTACTGATAGTTTAAGAACTGGGCTGGGTTATTGCTGGTTAAGTCCTGAAATCTATGAGCTCTAGAGCCAGGGTGTCCAACTCACCCTCACAAGCACACTCAGAAATTATATTTTTCCAGGTAACTGGGAATCCTTCAGCACAGTCATAGTTGCACATAAAACTAACCATCACAATGATTATATAGGTTTTGTAATACTTTGGGGAAATGTATATTATGTAATCAATTATTATGGAAACTACAAAACTATGGATAATATAATTGCAAATATATACAAAAAAGGTTGAAAATCAGTTCCTCAAAATACACAATGCTAAAGTCTACTTATTGGAATTATTCTGTCATGTGCACATATTTATAGAATAAATTACTGGAAACCAAGTTACTCATATCTACTGGGTGCTAGGTACTATACTAGGTTCTCTACCTATTACCATATTTAATCCTTTGCATAACCTTATAAAGTAGATTCTAATTATCATCCCCATTTTACAGGTGATAAACAGAGGCCAAAAGTTAATTAACTTAGCCATGGTCCTCTTGCAAATTAGCAACAGGACAGATTTTAACTAGACTTCTAATTCCTGGTGTCCTAGTCTTTCCATTACATGGCATTGCCTCTCTGAAAACAAATGAACAAAGACAATGACAATAACAGCAAATTATACAAATGTAGGATCAAGAAAGAGAAGGATATCCAACAGGAAAGAGTTTATTCACAACACAGGTTATCTCAGTTATTTAGTTGTTCTTGCTGAGCCACCTTTTTCTGAACTTAGATACAGGCAATATGTGTGAAAAAAATCATAACACTTGCATCATGTCTGTCTTCTAAAAATTTTAAAATGTACAGAGAGATTTTTTCTGGTGTCTCACTTTAACAAATGTTCTTATTTTATTCAGTAAGAGACTTTGTTTGATATAAGGTATGCTTTTCAAGAAAAGAGTGAAAAAGTTTCTATCCATTCTCAATCTACAAATGTCCTGAGATAATATTCAAGTTTTTTTCTTTATTAAGGGTTTTCTGTCTATTATTGGGATCAGAAATTGCATATAAAAAGTGCCAACATTACTGGCATAAATACGGTATGTCACCAAAAACTGCCTTGGAAACTCAAAGATAGATAAGAAATAATGAGGTTTATAGATTCATTAGCATTTGAATGATGAAACACGTATATATGTTACTCCTTTGATCAATACTGCCCTGGAGGGAAAGTACTGTATTTAATTGTCTTTCCCAGACCTTCCATTGTGGACATCGGGTTGCTGTGCAGTTTATAGCAGGACTTTTCATTGCCTCAATGTTGTAGCATTCAAGTTCCTATTTTATTACCAGTGATGCATATGTTAGGAGGGAGTATATGGAAAACCATGCTCAGGAGAAGAGCTCCTTTATTCTATCTGCTTGCCTGGAGTTGACTAGCAGGAATCCTATAGGTGAATATGACATACCATTATATAGTTGCTAAATTGGAATATTCTTGTTACACACATTGTATTATATACATCTGTGAGCTGTTTTAATAAAAGAATTCTGTTGTATTATAAATGCTTTCTTTTTGTGTGTGACTCTCATTCTGTGATTACTCAAACTTTTATATGCATAGATTATTAACAAACTTTATATATATGTGTGTGTGTGTGTGTGTGTGTGTGTATATATATATATATATATATATATATATATATATATCCAATGAAAAGTTTTATTATGAAAAAATCAAGTGCATTAGAGTCACAGAAGCCTGACATCAAGTATTGGGTCCCTTATTTTCTAGCTATGATATTCAAGAAATTATTCCATTTAGGATTGTAATCCATTTTCTCACCTGTGATGAAAGGCAACATATTTTATGGAGTCATGAAGACAATTAAATGAGTTACCAAAATAAAAATTCCTGACCTTATGTGAATTATTTTCTTTTTCCTTTTCCTCTTATAAATTATCCATACTTACAAATTGTTCAAAATAAACTAATATATGATATATATATATATATATATATATATATATATATGTATATATGTATATATATATCATATCATATTTACTGGGTGCTAAGTACTATACTACACACACACACATACAAACACACAAACACACACACAAACACCAGGGATTGAAATCAGGGGCACTTGGCCACTGAGCAATATCCCTAGCCCTATTTTGTATTTTACGTGGAGACAGGGTCTCACTGAGTTGCTTTGTACCTCATTTTTGCTGAGGCTGGCTTTGAACTTGCCATCCTCCTGTCTCAGTCTCCCGAGGTGCTAGGATTGTAGGCATGCACACTGTGCCCAGCAGTATGATAAGTTTAAATAAACTCTGCTTCAAAAGATTATTTTTAACTAGATATATATTATATAGGTTTTATGGGGGAGGCAGACATTTGTCTACTTTAAGCATGTGTTAAAATTATTTACCCAAATTACTGGCCAGCTGATATGGAGAAGAGTAGCAAAAACAGGCAGGTGGACAGTGACAACCAGTGAGAGATATTCAACAAATCTTGAAAAAGATACAGATGCATATTCTATAAGTGGATAATTGAGAATTTCTTATGTTTAGTCTCCACACTTGTGACCTGGTGGCACACATCTGAGGGACAGGGTAATCCAGGAGTTAATGGAGGGCAAATTCTAAAATGCCCTGAAACTTATCTTGCTATAGAGAATGATACCAATGTCTACCAGGTTTCTGCTTGTTAATTTCTATGGTTGCTGCTACTAGGGAAACTGTCCTCATTTGCATTGTCTTTCAGTGACCTACCTGGAGGCAAACACCTGCAGACACTTTATGTTCACAGAAGTATCACTTGGGACAGAGACCCACATCCATTCAGTGCAACCAACTATGTTAAAATAACATTATGGGCAAATATTTCAAAGCTTAACATTTCAAATGATTGCTTCACATACTATTTTACCCCCTCTTATTGCTCATGAGTAACATATATCACTGTCAACAAAACTTCTTGCTCTATCCTTTGCGCTGTGTTTTTAACTTCTCAGATAAAATTTATGCAGTGTTTTAATTGTAGGAATTGAATTAAATACCTACACTCAATCTTTTTTTCCTTTTTTTAGGGAGAAAAATGTCCCTGGTTAAAAAAAATAAAAAATTAGATTGCAGTTGAAAATAAAGAATGAATACAAGAAAATAATAAAAAGAAATGCATTTGGAAATATGAATAAGTATATAATACTTTTAATTATGCATACAGGCATAATTGCATATTAAAGCCAATTTATTAGCTATAAAAGAAAAATTATTTGAATACTGTGCCATATATAAATGTGCTTATTCTAAATACAAGTGTCCATTGACATACTAAGGGACATATATTGTTCACATAATTGCAATTTATAAATTACATATTAAGATGCACTTGGAAGAAAAATTCTGAATATATATTAACCTTGTTTAAAAGCATAAGCACCTTTTTAAAGACTATTTCCTTCAGGAATAGTTTGGGTTCAAAAATTTTCTTTTCTTGAATCCATGCTGAAATTTCTTTTATTTATTTATTTTTATTTATTTATTTATTTATTTTGTGTGTGTGTGTGTGTGTGTGTGTGTGTGTGTTTGTACTTAAATATCTATAACAAAGTAGATTAAGCTGGTTTGTGGTTATAAGAGATTTTTAAAAATGTACCACCCCTACCCCAAAACTGTCAAGCTGCTACTTAAACCATATCGATAATCTTTACGCTTGGCAGAGCCCACTGATGGGAGAAATGAAGCCAAATTTCAAAAGTGAAAGCACTTTCCAAAGGACCATGAGTTAAAGTAACACATATACATGCAGTAGAAATGTAGTTGGTCATTGTCACACACACACATAATTTGAATGGCTCAAGGAAGTAAAATATCTGCCTTAAAGACTTCTTTCTCTCAGACATATTTGAAGGTGCTTGTGTTTAAAATTTGTTCTTTCATTTGGGGCTTTGTCAATCACTGAAAAAAATAACAAAATTTTGGTAATTTATATTATGTGATATTAACACATTAATCTTATTTGTATCAAGAAACATCGTGTAAATTCCTCAGCAACTTCTGATAGTGGATTAGGTTTATCTATTACTGAAGATGAAAAAACCAAGAGGCAAAAAGGAAATATTTTGCTTCGAATGTGCAGAGATAACACATGGCTATTAAGTGTATTATACTTAATGACCTGGCGACTCAGGTTTCAACACTGACCTTGAGGAGCTCCCAACTTCAGTAAGACTATAAGACTCCTGGCCAAGTCATCTTAATTTGTGATGTTAACTGATTTGTTGCCATGAGTAATTATCATGCTGCTTACACATGTGTTGTTTCTCAACTTGGTTGCAAGCTTTGTGATGATTTATATTTTGTTATTACTTTATGTATCTAGTCTGTCCTACAGTCTACTTTTTATTACATATATGGGTGAAAAAAGATTTTTGTATTATAGTGCTAATAGAATGATTACTGTACAGAGTTAAATATTTAAAGAAATAAAAGAAATACAATCGGTGCTGAAATAGAGACTGTTTAGAAATAATTATTGATTTTTATTGATGTAATTCATACATCTTAGGACTAAATTAAGTATGACAGACAGTGGTTTTTAATAATCGTCACCTTCTATTTACTTCTAGGAGGTTATCAAATGTCTTCTGGGCCCACATAAAGAATCTATCTTTTCTTCATGAACAGAATTAGAGATTTACTAGTCTTACAGGCTCTGCTTACCATTTCAGAGAGGTAGAGGTTTTCCTACTTCTTAGATTAGGTAAAACAAAACTTCTCTTTAGGAAAAGAGCAGTGTGGTTTTGTTTGAATGTGACTTATCCATACTGGGGAATTATAATAATCATGTATTGAATACATTCACTTTTATTTATTTTTTCACTTGTATAAAATAATCCAGCAAGAGAAAAGTTGGAATAAGAAATTCGGGATGTATGGAACCTCCAGGAAGATTCATCCAACCCCTCAATGGAATTTGACTTACTCAACTGATTAGTGGGCAGATGCAATCCCTTATAGAGTTGTTAATTCTGAAAATCTAAAATCAATGACTCATCAACTATTGATAGTGGACATTTTAAAGAAGGGGACAAACAAGGAGGAAAATGTATGCACCTTGGCACATAGTGGAATTAGAAAGTGTGAAGATAAATCTTTCCCCAAATAGTCTCAGGAAGAAACCTCCTTCAAACCTGAAAATATTAACAGACTAATTACCTGCGCCTTAATTTGCAAGTCCTGTTCGTTTTCCCATCTTACCCTCCGACTCACCTTCTCTAACCCTTCCTACATTTCAGCAAGGGAAGAGAGAATCAAGGAAGGGAGACAGTGAACTTAGCCACAAAATAAGTCAAGGGAGAAATGAAGTACTAATTAAGAAAGCCAGGGTGTTATGCAAATGGCTCATGCACCGAAGGCAGCCTAATGAATGTGCCCGGAGTGGATAGGGAGTCTTGGCCGCGCAGCCCACAGCCGGCTCCCAGGAAGGTCAGGAGCAGGCGGGCGAGCGGGAGCATAATCCTTCAGATTGGCAGCTCTGCCCCCTGGTCACCGTTTGATTATCTCCCAAATTGCTGTATTTCACAGAGATAATGATTTTTTATGGTCACAGATTTGAAGACAACTGCTGTATCCTCAGGGTTGTCGTTCTGCAAGGAGCCGGTGCGTCTTCCTTCACAAGAGGTGGGGAGAGAGACAAGAGTTTCTTCCCTTTTTCTTTCCTCCCAACTTACTTCCTGGAATGTTTTATTATCATAACGATTGTAATATATATTAATAAAGGAACCACCCCAGTTCCGATTAGTCCTAATTTTTGCCTTGTTCCTCAGCAAGAGAAGGTCTCTCTACTCTGATCTTCCAACGTTCCTATACCTTCTCCTGCTCCTGAGAAGGGTGTGGTTCTCTGTGTAAAATTCAAAATACTCTGTACTTAGAGCAGAGGAAGAGTTCTTCTGCTGTTCTCAAGAATTACTTGGGGTGTGTGTGTGGGGGCGTGTTAAGTGCATCATTAAGAGGGGCTGTCCTCCCTTTCTGAGAGCTCAGGACCCTGCTGGTGGGAAATTTGCAGGTCACCTGTTCTGACCTCACTTGGAGCTTGCCCTGGGTGAAAAGGAGGCTTGACTCATGGTCTTTCTTGAGTTCTTTTTAAAATGGCTTCAAAGTAGGAGATTTTGGCTAGAGTTTCCAGGTAGTATATCCATTTAATTCTGATGTAAAAGCAAATCAGTCCCTTTGAAGTTTATTTAACATCAGTTGTTACAGGATAACTTATGCATTTAGGGATTGCCATAATGTGTTTATTTTTCTCCAAGAGGGTCACTGTGGAATCTCTGGTATAAACATTATTTTTCATGGATACCGAGGACCTCATTGTAGTAGTTAGACCCCAATTCCTGGGAGGACACTCTTTGACCATTGGGCATTTGACCTGATAAGGGAACTTCAAGGATTTCGTCATGAACTGCACCTTGAAAATCATTTGTGTTTCAGTTCAGCCATAATTATTTCAACATTACTGGCATTTTAATATTTATGAAGAAAAGGATTACTAGGGACTCATATCTCAAATCACTTCTCTTTTTAATTGATGAAAAAAGTAAATAGTGCAAATGAAGCCAAATTGGCTTTAGGTCTTGTTGGCACTTATCTAGAAATCAATTGCAAAGGTGGCTTGCTTATATCCTGTTTTTCACCAAATATTCATTTTCTCTATTTTGCATTTTGCTTCTTTTTTAAGTTAATGTGTATTTATTTTAGTTTAACATATGCTCAGTATTTATTTGTGGAATTTTTGTTATCTACAGAGCTGTTTCTGAGCTGTTTTTCAGACTAAAAAATGAAAGACTATAATTATCATTTATTTTCCCGTGTTTGTTGCTTTAAAAAAAAAAAACAATGCAAAATTGAATGTCTCTGTAGGTCAATTACAGACACATCAGAGGCTTCTAGCTTTGCTTACCTCCACCACCCCAAAGGCTTTTCTCTATTCCTAGGTGAGTATGCATTGAGAAATAAGTTACTGTTCTCACTACAGAGCTGTGCTGATGCTCTGGCATATTGGATACATTTATATTACAATTAACAAAGCCTGATTTATTAAAACATGTATTATTCTTTCAACACTTTTCATGTTTCTTACCTGGTATTGTTTTAGGAGCAAAGAAAAAATATCCAGCAGTGTTTGTGGTGGGACTGCTGTTTCATACGGAGTGGTCAGGCCTCTGGAGCAGTTAGCATTTGAGCTTGCACATGGAGGGAAGGAGAGAGCCATGTGTGTATAAAGGGAAGTTTCCAGGCAGAAGGAACAGGTGCCCTTCACCACTGTGCTCCAACCTAAGGCTTTTTGTTTGTGAGTGTGTGTGTGTGTGAATCAGGGTCTCACTGGTTGGCTTAAGGTCTTGCTAAGTTATTGAGACTGACCTTGAACTTGGGATCCTCCTGCCTCAGCCTCTGGAGCTCCTAGGATTATAGGAGTGCATCACTGTGTCCAGCTCAAGTTATATATTTATTAATTGCTTTTGTTTTTTAAATACAAGGCAATGGAATGCATCACAATTCTTATTACACATATAGAACACAATTTTTCATATCTCTGTATATAAAGTATGTTCACACCAATTCATGTCTTCATATATGTACTTGGATAATGATGTTCATCACATTCCACCATCATTGCTAACTCCCTGCCTCCTCCCTTCCCCTCCCACCCCTCTGCCCTATCTAGAGTTCCTCTATTTCTCCCATGTTCCCCCTCCCTACCCACTATGAATCAGCCACCTTATATCAAAGAAAACATTTACCGTTTTTTGGGGGAGGGTTGAGCATTATCTTCTCTAACTCCACCATTTAGCTGAAAATGTCATGATTTTATTCTCTTTTACTGCTAAGTAATATTCTAATATATATATATATATATATATATATATATATATATATATATATATATATATATCACATTTTTTAATCCATTCATCTACTGAAGGGTATCTAGGTTGTTTCCACAGTTTATTGTGAATTGTGCTGCTATAAACATTGATGTAGCTGTGTCCCTGTAGCATGCTGTTTTTAAGTTCTTTGGGTATAGACTGAGGAGAGGGATAGCTGGGTCAAATGGTGGTTCCATTCTAAGTTTTCCAAGGAATCTCCATACTGCTTTCCATATTGGCTGTATACCAAATTGCAGTCCCATCAGCAATGTATGAATGTGCCTTTTCCCCCACATCCTCCCCAATGCTTATTGTTGTTTGTCTTCATAATAGCTGCCATTCTGACTGGAGTGATATGGTATCCTAGAGTAGTTTTGATTTGCATTCCTCTAATTGCTAGAGACGTTGAACATTTTTTTCATATATTTGTTTATTGATTGTATATCCTCTTCTTTGAAGAGTCTGTTCATGTTCTTGGCCCATTTATTGATTGGGTTATTTGTTTTGTTTTTTTTTCCTTGGTGTTTAGCTTTTTGAATTCTTTCTTCATATACCCTAGAGATTAGTGCTCTATCTGATGTGTGAGGGGTAAAAATTTGCTCCCAAGGTGAAGGCTCTCTATTCATCTCACAGATTGTTTCTTTTGTGGAGAAGAAACTTTTTAGTTTGAGTCCATCCCATTTATTAATTTTTTATTTTAATATTGCACTATAGGAGTCTTATTAAGGAAATTGGGGCCTAATCCCACATGATGAAGATTAGGGCCTTCTTTTTCTTCTACTAGGTGCAGAGTCTTGTTTAATTCCTAGGTCCTTGATCGACTTTGCATTGAGTTTTGTGCATGGTGAGAGATAGGGGTTCAATTTCATTTGTTGCATATGGATTTCCAGTTTTCCCAGCACCATTTGTTGAAGAGACTATCTTTTCTCCAATGCATGTTTTTGGTGCCTTTGTCTAATATGAGATAATTGTAATTTTGTGGGTTAGTCTCTGTGTCCTCTGTTCTGTACCATTGGTCTATCAGTCTGTTTTGGTGCCAATACTATCCTGTTTTTGTTACTATTGCTCTGTAGTATAGTTTAACATCTGGTATAGTGATGCCACCTGCTTCACTCTTACTGCTAAGGATTGCTTTAGCTATTCTGGGTCTCTTACTTTTCCAGATGAATTTCATGATTTTTTTTATTTCTATGAGGAATGCCATTTGGATTTGGATCAGAATTGCATTAAATTTGTATAGTGCTTTTGGCAGTATAGTCATTTTGGTGATATTAATTCTGCCTATCCAAGAGCAAGGTAGATCTTTCCATCTTGTAAGGTCTTCTTTGATTTCTTTCTTTAGGGTTCTGTAGTTTTTATTGTATAGATCTTTCACCTCTTTGGTTAAGTTGATTCCCAAGTTTTTTTTTTTTTTTCTTTTGAGACTATTATAAATTTCCTCATTTCCCTCTCAGAGGATTTGTCACTGATATACAGAAATGCCTTTGATTTATGGGTGTTGATTTTATAACCTGCTACTTTTCTGAATTTATTTACTAGTTCTAGAGGTTTTCTAGTGAAGTTTTTTAGGTCTTCTGGGTATAGAATCATATTCTTAGCAAATAGTGCTAATTTAGGTTCTTCTTTTCCTAAACATATCCCTTTAATTTCTTTAGTCTGTCTAATTGCTCTGGCCAGTGTTTCAAGGACTATGTTAAATAGAAGTGGTGAAAGAGGGCATCCCTTTCTTGTTCCAGTTTTTACAGGAAATGCCTTCAGTATTTCTCCATTTAGAATGATGTTGGCCTGGGACTTAGTGTAGATAGCCTTTACGATGTTGAAACATGTTCCTGTTATCCCTAGTTTTTCTAGTGTCTTGAACATGAAGGAGTGCTGTACTTTGTCAAATGCTTTTTCTGCATCTGTTGAGATGATCATATCTTATCTTTGAGTCTATTGATATGATGAATTACATTTATTGATTTCCTTATGTTGAACAAACCTTACATCCCTGGGATGAATCCCACTTGATCATGGTTCATGACCTTTCAAATTATGTATTTAAAGACAAATATTCACACTTCCTTCCAGAAAAGTTGCACCAATGAATATATCAACTACCAGTGGATGAAAGTGACTATTTTCTGGGGCTGGGCTGTAGCTCAGTGGTAGAGTGCCTGCCTTGCACGTGTGAGGCACTGGGTTCTATCCTCAGCTCCACATAAAAACAAACAAAATAGAGAAAGTGACGATTTTCTAAGCTGATTCCAACAGCAAGCATTGATAAGAGAAAGAACATATTTTGTTATTTTTAAATTTGCATTTCCCTGATTATTAGCTTGGTTGACTAGTTTTACATTTTTATTGTCTTTCTAAATTCAAGGTACTTCCTTTTTTTGGTACAACACACAGACTAAACATTACTTACGTTTTGTGCTCATTTTAACTATAGCACAGAAACTAGTTCTTACAAGGCTTAGTATCAGCATAGTAAGTAACATTTCTTTCTCACCAAACTGAAAGAAAAAGTACTGTAGTTTTCATTTCAGACCACTAAATAACAAGCTCCCTGAAGCAAGGGCCATATTTATTTTGTTCTACATTCTTTACCTCTGAGCCTAGGACAAGAACTGCCTCAGATAAGAAGTCATACATTTGTTGCTTATTAAATATATGTAAATGAAAGTTTGAGACATAGGGGATTTGAAGAAAAAAGCCTCATACTTCATAAAAATATGGAGCTAGGATTTGTTCCTGATCCATCTTAGTCTAGAGACTGTGCTCTTGGCCCAGGTGATCTTAATTATTCATTAATAAAATTTCCTGCAACTAAAATATGTGCATACCACATCTTATGCTGAACTTATGCAACTTTATTCTTTTCAATAGAGACCATGTGATAAACATAGAGTCCACAATTTACCTTTCTAGCCATGATCTCCCCTTAAATTCAAAGTTTTCTAACTACCTACTTAAAGACCTACATGTGTAGTAAGCATTTCAAACTTAACATATCCAATGCTGAACTCTCTATTCCAACCCATCTCCAAACCTGATCTTCAGCTTAACTCCCCAGGTTCAATAAAGGGTTATAAATATGTATTCAAATGCTCAGCTGAAAAACTGAGCAGCTATCCTTGATTCAAATTCTCTTCTCACAGCTCAATAAAATCCTGAGAAAGTCTGCCTTCAAAGTGTTCCACAGGCCTGGCATCATTCATCCAAACTTCTGCTCCTACCTTAGCCTAGGATATCACCGTTGCATGTCCCCAATACTGCAATAACCTCCTGATTGATCTCCGGTTTCCTCCTTTGTCTCTTTATAATCTGTTATCAGAAGAATAATGTTCACCCATGTAAGTCAATTCCTTGATCAAAACTTGCAGTGACTTCTCATCATATTTGGAATACTTAGAATCCCGAGTTATTTAAAATCTGTTCCATGCTTTCTTCTTCTCCCTGATCTCAGCTTGCCCTCAAAATGCATTTAACTGGATTCTTGCTTGAGCCTATCTAACAGATATCTTCCTTAGAGTCTTTGTTCTCTCTGTTCCCACTTCCTGGAATGCCTCCTCCCTGCTTCATTCAGGTATCAACTCAAGTGTCTTTTCCTTAGAGAGCATTTCTCTAACTATTCCAGCCCAGAAAGTGTCTCCTCTACCCTGGCTCCCCTTTGCTGTCTTTCTTCTCATTCTGCTGTATTTTTCTTCCGAGAACTAATGCCCACCTGACATTTATTACTCTACTTGTTTTCTGATAACTTTCTCCACTAACACTTGAAGTCCATGAGGGTGGGGACTTTGACTTGTTCATTACCACAATAGCACCTGGCACATATTGAGCAATCAGTAAATATATTTAAATAAACAAATGCAATTAAATTTAACTCTTTTTTTTTCAGATGACTTTTCAAATAAATAATTTGGGTCAATCAAAACCCAAACAGTTAAATAATAGAAGATAAGAAGTCATGTGACCTAATAGAAAATCATGGTCGTCAGTCCTATAGTAAGAGGCAAAATAATGCATGCCAGTAAAGTATCTGCTATTTGAAAATCTTAGTTTAATCAAATTCTGTTTTAATGATTCTGGCCAATGCATAGTGAAAGCAAAATCATAAACTCACAATGGGCCTCTTCTGGCTATTAATGAACCTGAAATGTTTTCACTATCCCTAGATATGATAAATTGAGCTTAAGTACTGTATGTGGTCACGTACTTTTGGGTGGTGAACTATTAAAAGGAGACACAAGTGTCCATTTTATAACTGATGTGTGTTATGGCTCAGATGGAATGTTGGGAAAGAAGGGCCTACAGCCTAAGCGCTCTGAGATCAGTACTTCTGGGTAGAACCTCTCTCAGATTCCCTCAGAAGCTTGTTAAGTTAGGAGAAGCTGATTAGGTTATTGTTTTGTTTTTAGGTTTTTTCATGGTAGCAATTGAACTCAAGGCGTCATGTATGCTAAGTGTAGTCTACCACTGATCTATACCCTTATCCCAACTCGGGTTTTGTCTCACCTAAGAATGTTTTCAGGCAAATTATTCCCCAATTCTGAATGCCACCTTTTCCATATCCAGGAAGGCTGTGCCCTCATTCCTTGCCCATTATGGACAATTCTTGCTTTGTGTTTCATACAGAGAAAGAGCCAAGTGAAGGTCAAATTCAAATCTGTCTTTTAAAGTGAATAAATGTTAAAGATAAATAAATGTAAAAGAAAAATAAATGTAAAAGAATTGATATCTTTGTGATGCTGGATACAGCATATCACAGAGTTAAGTAATAAAATGAGCTATTTATTTCAAATTGTTTTATTTTCCAAAAAAAATCCAAAATTCAGAGACAACATTGTGGTTCATGTCTGCCTATAATCTCAACTACCCAGGCAGCTGAAGAAGAAAGCATGTGAATTGGAGGCTAGCCTGGGCAACACAGTGAGACTCAAAAACAATGGGTTAAAAACAACAAACAAACACACAAACAAAAAACAATGGGTTGATCACATGGCATGTATGAAAACATTCTTAACTAACTCATTAGTTCCTCGACAAATAAAAAGTGCTGTCTATGTAGTTTAACTTTTCATTTCTCTGTTTTGGAATGAGTTTTAGCCTAGTTTTATATAAGTAAGAATCATTTGCATTTCTTTTTTGGGCGACTGTTAATTTTCCCCATTTTTTCCCTATTGAGTTTTTAGCATATTTCTTATTTATTTAATTGATCTCCTTATTTATTTATGAGATCCTATGTTTTAGAGAAGTATATTCTACACATATTTCCCATTTTTTAAAATTTTCCCCCATTGGCTTTACTTGTGGAAGTGTTCAGCATGCTCACATTATATAATATATATATATATATATATATATATATATATATATATATATATATATATATATACACACACATACATATAATATACATATATATTTTTGAATTCCTTTATCTCTTCTTTTATGAGTTTGATGTTTTATCTTGTTGGGGAAAGTTAAATGAGTTGCAGTTAAATTCTATAGATTCATAAGACTTTGGCTTGAATATATAGTTGTTACTGAATTACTCTAATTTCTATTTGAATTTAGGTCGTTTGAGGCTAGGATTTGTTAACTCATATACAGTGTTTTGTATCAATTAATCCACTCAATAATTGTAACATTTCAAAGAATTTGATACAAATAACATCCCCCTTTTACATAGGAATAGCCTGAGACTTAGAGAAGTTGAGTCTCTTGCTTAGTATCACACAGCTACTGAATTAGGTAACAGGATTTCTGCCCATGTGCTAGGCTATGTGGGAGGCAGAGGTGATGAAAGCTAATGAATTTTCCTATGGAAAAGTTGCAATTGTTACAACCTGTGTTTGAAGAACATGAACTCTTGCCATAGTCTCCCTTTCCCAAACCCCAACATTAATGCAGCATGGATAAGCCGCTTCCTACAGTTTCCATGACCACTCAATGACCCGTCAATGTATAAATCCATTGATGAGGTTAGAGCCTTCATGATCCCATCATTTCCCCAAAGTTCCACATCAGAATGTTGCTACATTAGGGACCATGTCTTCAACACATAAGCTTTTGGGTGACATTCCAGATAGAAAGCATGACACCTACATTATTTAACTTCTTTAAAAATTAATTATCATATTTTTAATATTTTTGTTATTCTAATATTTTTAAAAAAGCATATTTTCTCAAAATCAAATGTACAAAGAACTGAAGTCTTGAGTACTGAACATTAATTCTTCTCATATATTGATGTAATAAGATGGGAATGTCTCCTCGTTTCCTCCTTATACCAAGAGAAGTTTTCACACCATCCTTTATACACTGGTCTTTAGAATTAAATTGGAATTAAATTTAAGCCATAAGTCAAGCAGAAACCTAATAATGAAGTAGAACTTGACAGCAATAGGCTTAGGTGGGGGCATTGCCAGGAATGTGGGGTACCTTGAATCATTAAATCCTAACATGCCACTCCATGTGAAACTGCGGAAGAAAATCTGGTACCACATTTAATTGACAATGGTATCTGTGTAGAGAAACCAGAAGGGCTCTTCAACATGGCAACTTGTTGGTATTATACTCTTAAACTATGTGCCTGGTTAACAATTTGACCCATTGGGCTATTTCTACTTGAATATACATACAGTTTTGTTTAGTATGTATGTAGTATACGTACATACTAAACAAAACTGGAAATACTTCCTTTGTACATTTCCCATGATATATCTACCTTGGAAGCTCATCTTGATGGAAACCTCTATGTTCCTATTTCAAGAAGTGTCATTAATCACTTCTTTCATTATTGGCTATGTCTTTCTCAAACCTAAGATCACAGAGAATTACTATGTGTTTTGCTAAAATTTTATAAATTTACCTCTCATATTCAGAAATTTTATCCATTTTATATATGGTGTGAGGCAAGGGGCTGACTTCATTATTCTGTATGTGGCTATTCAATGTCCCATCTTCATTTGTTGAAAGGACTATTGTTTCATCCTTAGATAATCTCATCATTCTCTGGCTTTAAATCCATGACTGTATATATGAGAGTCTATTTCTGGATTCTCAGTTCTATGTCACTGGTCTATGAGCTGATCAATATGCCAGCCCCACAGTCTTAGTTACTGTTTCTTTATACTAAGTTAGTTTTTTGTAGTAAGTTTTGAAATGAGGAAGTGTGCGTCATTCTGCATTGTTTTTCGTTGGTAATATCGTTTTGGATTTTCTGGATCCCTGCAATTCCACAAGAATTTTAGAATTAATGTGCCATGTGTGGGGGATATATCCATGTGAGATCTTAACACCCTCTGTCCTTAATACTTATCCCTGAAGATTCCCTAACCTCCTTCAGATCTTTCCTTAAACACAACTTTTCAATGAGCTCCTCCATGGCCAAATCCTTTATTTCTCAAATAAGCTTCCTTTATCCCTTCCCTTACTGGGTTGGTAAGCTTTTCATCACTGTGACAAAATACCCAAGGAAAACAACTTAAGGAAGAAAGATTTATTTTAACTCATGATTTCAGAAGGTTCAGCAACAGTAATTCCATTGTTTCTGGGCCTACATTAAGGCAGAATATATTGGCAGAAAAATTGCTAGAGAAATGTTGCCTTCCTCACATTGTTGATGGATAAAGAGAAACAGAAGAGACAAAAGGACATGGGACAAGATATATTCCCTAAAGGGCATGATCCCAAGGACCAGCTTCCTACAGTTTCCATGACCTCTCAATGACCCATCAATGTGTAAATCCATTGATGAGGTTAGAGCCTTCATGATCCCTTCATGATCCCATCATTTCCCCAAAGTTCCACATCAGAATGTTGTTACATTAGGGACCATGTCTTCAACATATAAGCTTTTGGGTGACATTCCAGATAGAAAGCATGACACCTACATGATTTAACTTCCTTAAAAAATTATTATTACATTTTTAATATCTTTGTTATTATAATTATTCCGAGTACAATGAACAAAACAAAACAAAAAATCCTTGCTGCCATGGAATTTATATTTCTATCAGGAAATTCTGATCAGTAAAATACATAGACTACTAATGCTGTAATAAATACCATGTGAGAACTAAAGTTGGGAGAAAGAGGAGTTTGCTTAGTATTACAGTGATGGTTGCAGTTTCAAACAAGATCACCAGAAGCAAAAAGCAAGCTAGAGAATCATGTGGGTAACCAGGAAAAGAGATTACCAGGCAAAGGAACTTTGCAAAAACCTCAAGGTGGGAGTCTAGATAGAGGTGACCCATTGACTGGTGCAGCAATCAGGAAGCGAGACTGGTTACATTGCAAGACTGACCCAGGGAAATGGTAAGAGATGAGGAAAGGGCACATCATTTAGGGTTTGATAGGTCTTATTTGGCATGCTAACTTCTTTCTCCTCTTAGTCTAAGAGAACATTCATTGGTTTGCCTGCTATATATAAGATTTGCTGTTGGAATGTTTGGTAGGGAATATTCTGGATATCTGTGAATCATCCTATTATCAACAAATGATAACAATTTATGTCACTGTGCTGTGACTGGAGACCCTCGATGAAATAGGCACATATGAATATAGCAAATACATAAACAGAATAATTGACTAAGCCATATGCATTTCTGCTTGGTTGGAATCTCCAACTAGATTGAAGTTCCTCTGAATGTGGTGATAAGAAAGGTTGTTTTGACAATTTCATGATACTATCACAAATACAAGTGTCTTTACAACAGGAAGCAATTCAGTCTGTGTGTAAACCATACAGAATAGTAGGGTCTATGGTTAAACTTAAGAATATATACCTTACCTACAACAATCAAATTTAAATGCAATTCTAATTTTTTCCAAAATGCTATACTGATTGAACAAAAGTGCCTGTGAGCTCTTGAATACCATATGAGATGAGTACTCTGCTAAAATCATTATGTGAATAATCTCATTAACTCTTCATAATAAATTGTATAAGATAGGTGCTTTTATCATATCCAGTTTCTCAGTGGGAAGACTAAGGTTAAAACAAGTAAAATAGGTTGTTATGAAGAAGTTGACACAGAATATGGAGACAGGCAATCTGATTTCATAATCTGTGATCTGAATTACAAACATATGAAAACTATGTGTACCAAATAAGCAACCACCTATTTTTCTCCCTTAGAGATTCCAAATAATGTTATTTGGAAATATGTATAGCATCATTACCCTATAGATATGTAATGTGAGCCACATACACAATTTTGAATTTTTGTAGCTTCAGAAAAAAAAAATAAAAAGAAACATGAAATTAATTTCAGTAATATGTATTATTTAATCCAGCATATCCAAAATGTTATTACATGTGTAATCAATGTAAAAAAATTGTTAATGAGATACTTTATTTTTATGCTACATCCTGGGAATTTGGTGTCTATTTTATATTGAAAACACATCTCAATTAAAAGTACTTTCAAGTGCTCAGTAACCCTTTGTGGATTAGGGCTACCATATTGGACAGCAAAGATCCAGATGGTGAGCTAAATTTTTAATATTTAGTTTTTCCTTAGTATCATATAAAGTTATAATTTAATTCAGATTCATTTTCTTGTATGTAAAGCAGGAATTCACCCAATGTAGTAATTACAGGAGTGAAGTTACCAGCAGGTGCCTCTCTTCTGATCTCATTAAGAAGTTTGTATGAACTCTCAGCACAAAGGGTTTGAGATCCTGTGGATTTATGACCTAAATTATATAGGGTTTACACATATGTACTGATGTTACCTAAAATATCCCTTCTTATAACATGCTCTTTATGAACCAGTTTTGTGGATGGAATATTTATATGCTTTTGCTAGGAACATAAGCATTATAAAGGAACTATGCTTTGTGCTGCTAACTTAAATGGATTTGGAAAGCAAAGTGGAAAAACTATAACTTTATGATAAACGTTACCACCTCCCTTTAATGCATTATTATATTTTATAGTTAAAATAGAATGGAACATTGGGGCACTTGTGCAGAATATATAAAAGCACAGAGGCCATGAAGGAGACCAAAAATTACATTGGAGTTTATTCATTTATGAAAAAAATAAAGAAAAAATTTTCAGACAGCTGCAACATCATCTTAAGTGAAAAATATGTTAATGTGTCAGCAACCTCCACCCCATAATCCTGCCAGCATAAAATGAAACAAAACAATCTCTCCAAATTATTAAATTCTCAGTCAATAGGGGGAATGCCCTACATTATGCCTTAAAATCCTAAACTGTAGGCATAGCAGTGTAGCCACATGTCTCTTTACTTCTGCACTATATAATTGTATACAGATGTACCCAGTATTAAGCAATAGATTTGCCCCTTAAAAAGTAGAGTGCAAATTCAATATTAAAGTCCTTTAAATGCACTGGGGGAGTTTGCTATTTAAAAAGTTTCTTTTATAATATGGTTAATCATCCCCTAACTCTCCTTTTTTGGCAAGATAAAGTTTTAATATACAATTTTTGCAGTTTTTAAAAATTGCAAATATTTTAAAAATGTTTCAGAAATGTCGAGGCTGCCTTCCTTTCATTGGGGCCTATTCCCTCTTAACCTACACAAAGAGGCCACTCACTCAATGTTCTTCTCATGCTTCTCACATAGTCATATCAACATTCAGGCAGACGTAATTTTCCCCATGTTAACAACAACAAGAAAAGTCCTTCATGATCCCTCTTGACTTCCATCTACCATTCTTTTTTTTTTCTTTAACAACAAAATACCATGAAAGAGTTACATGCATGTGATATTTCAAATTCCTCTCCTTAAAACAGGTTTTATTCTTTGTGTCTTTGTCACAAAGCTTTAAGATAATTGCTATTCGTTTTCTACAGAAATAAAGGAATAAGATGAACAAGAGTCTTTTACATGATAAAGAAAGCAGTCACACAAACATGTTTAGACATACCTTTTTCCCTACCAAAAGAATCTATTTATCACTGTGTAAGTTTGGTAGGACTTCCAAAAAAATTAAAAATTAATAGCTTAGAATAACAGAAATTTGTTGTCCTATAGTTTTGGAGACCAGAAATCCAAAGTCAAGTTGTTGGCAGGGCCATGTTCCCTCTGAAGGCTGTAGGGAAGAATCTACTCTGTGCCTCTTTCCTGATTTCTGGTAGCCTCAGACAGTTCTTGGCCTGTAGATGAATGATGTCTTCGAGGGTCTCTTCGTATACCTGTGTTCAAGTTTCAGTGAGGACATCAATCATATTGATTTAGAGCCCACTCTCATGACCTCATTTTAAATTGATTACCTCTTTAAAGACCTTATTTCCTAGAGGAAAGATCAGGAGAGTAGGTAAAGGGGATTGAGGAGTAGGAAGAAGGGACAGGATAAAGGAAGAACAGAATCTGACTGAACTTTAGTATGTTCATGTGTGGATGGGCACGGTGGGTCCCAGCATCAGGTATATCCATAATATACTCATTAAAAGAATGAACTCTAAATGGATTGAAGACGGACTGATAGTGAAGGGAGGGGAGACAGTGAAGGGAAGTGCTAGGGACTGAATTGGAGCAGGTTATGTTCTATGCTTTTGTGATAACGGCAAGTTATAATCTGATGTTATTATATAACTAAAAATTAAAAAATGTAAAGATATGAATCTTAGGTCTTTTACTTACTTTGAATAAAACAAAACAGAAAAGTACCTAAAGGCACGTTATAACAAAAGCATCTGAACTAATATAATGATCCCCACTTATTTGGGGGAAATGTTGTAAGACCCTCAGTGGTTGCCTGAAACCACTGATAATTCTAAACCCTATATGTACTATTTCTTCCCTGACATACATACCTGATTAAAGTTTAATTTATAAATTAGACACAGTAAGATATTAACACCAATAACAACAACATCAATGATAAAGACCCTATTTCCAAGATATTACCTTACCTCAGTGAGAATGACTACTATCAAAAAGCTAAAGATAATAAATGCTGTTGGGGATGTGCAGAAAAAAAACCCTTACACAGTATTAGTAAGAATTTAAGTTAGTACAGCCATCAGGGAAAACATTATGGAGTTTTTTTCAAAAATTTACACCACAGCTACTATAGGAATCCAGCAATTTCACTACTGGGTATATGTTCAAAGGAAATGAAATCAGTATGTCAAAGAGACACCTGCACTCCCATGTTCATTGCAGCACTGTTCATAATAGCAAGGAAATGGAAATAAATACCCATCAACTGGGGAGTAAGTAAAGAAAGTGTACACATGCAATGGAATACTATTAAGCCTCCAAGATGAAATCCTGTCATGTGTGACAACATGAATGGAACTGAAGATCATTCACATGGTAAGTGAAATAAGCCAGGATAGAAAGAGATGGATCCCATGATTTTACTCATGTGGAATTAAAACAAGTTAATCTCGTAGAAGTTGAGAGCAGAGAGGAGTAACCAAAGACTGGAGAAAGTAGGAGGACAGAAGGGATAGGGAAAGCTTGATCAGTGGACACTAAGTTACAGTAGGATAGGTCCAAGAAGTTCTGGTGGGCAATTACATAACAGGGTGACTATAGATAATAACACTGTATATGTCAAAAATTCAGAAAAAAAGAATTTTGAAAGTTTCACTATATAGAAATGATAAATAAGGAGATAGATATGTTTATCTGAGTTAAAAAATAATACAGTTACATGTGTATCAAAACATTGTATGGTACCCCCATTAATATTGAACAATTTGCCTACTTCACGTATCAGTTTAAAACAAATTTTTAAAAATTATTTTCTAGGAAAAAATAAAATGTAAAAAAATGTGATCTTATTAATGTGAACTCAATATCAAGGAACATGATTGTAGGAGAAACAAAGTTTTGGGAAATAATTTAGGCACACAGTAACAATTTTATGCATGACTATTAAATTAAAATGTGAAATAAAAGTAAAGAAATTGAAAAAAAGATCCTATATCCAAATCAAGTCACATTCTAAGATACTGTCCTAAGACTTCAATATATCATTTTGGAAGGCACAGAATTCAAATCATATCAACTACAAGCTAAAATCTGATTTTTGTTTGAACTATATCTAGGGATAATGATAATTGGAAAAATTTGATCTGTTCTTTATAACAATATCTTCAAATTCATTTGGACTCTATTCAGATAAAATAATAGTTCAAAGTTATCTTTCTAGTGGACTTACTCTGCCTTATAAAGAATTATTAAGATCCTATAGAATTTGTTTATCCACCGATTTAACCATCTAATTATCTAAACATGGAGGCATTAGTTTTACAAAAAATTACTGGGCATCTACTAAAGAATTATTATTGCTCAGGGCACTAGGGGATGGAAGTACATACTAGCAAGACTCAGTAGTTTGCTTCCAGGGCGTATAATGTAAGCGGTAAAACAAGTCATAACAATGAACTGAAATAATACTTCAAGAATTACTGTATGTTATTTTCTAGTTTAAGTCATTAATAGCCAAGTATCCTGAGGATATCACTGAACCAAGATAGCAGCAGAATCTTTCACAATGGTGTTGCCCCGATTGTTTCAACATCAGCTTTCTTGGTTTCTTGAATTCTGCTTATTACAATCTTTTCCCAAACTGATACTAGCTGTGAAGCACTTGCTGTAGCTTGGTCAGGTCCTGCAGTTTTCTCAAACTCCACATGGCTCCCCTCTCCCATGGGTGCGGGATGGGGCTGTTACATTTTGACTGAAAGGTTCAGCTTGGTTTAAGTTCTGGAACCTATTCCCATTATACAAGGAAAGCAGAAGACAGAAGGAAGAGGAACATGATTCATTTTTAGAATTAGCTTTGCCTTCCTATGAGCAGGTATTAAATATTACATCATTACATTTTAGATGGTTTTCTTTAAATAGTTTTAGTATTTCTCTTATCCTTTGGAAATTAGGATAATGCAAACTCTAAACTCATAGTACATCTAGAAATCACTCTATCACTTGTTTTAACTCTTGTAAATGATTTTCAGTTGTCATAGGGAGATGAGGTGCCACAAGAAATATCTAATGAGAATGTTATGGATTATGGCACATTCTTCTTTGGTTCACGTACGTTTTAAAACTTTTTTGATCCTGGTAGTTCCTTGACTTATTGTACATAAGCTTTCATATTATACATAAGCTTTCCACTACTTATAATTTCATATACTCAGCACTCTTTTTCTTTCTTTTGTTAATATATTCCTCTACTGCAAATGCTCTTCCTACCTACTTTTGAATGTTCTGATTTACTTTTGGGTTCTTGCTGGGCATACTTTCTCTCCTCTAGGCAAGCTTAGTGGAAGTGACAGGAGACAATTCTTGCCAAGGCATGCTCATCTTTTAAGGCACTTAGTAGTTTCTGCATCATTTCATACTTAACCATTTTTTTTTTTTTTGCTTTTTCTTCTTTAGATTACACGTGTGTGTATGATCCATCTTTGCATCCAGAAACTCCTATCATACATCACATTTTTCTGGAAAGTCTATTGAGTGAATGTATCAATGAATGAATGCAAAAACAAATGAAAGTATGAATATTTATGATATACCTTCTTTGGATCCAGTTCCCCCTTTACAGGTGAAAATAGAGTAGAGAGAAATGTCTCCTTACGTCTTACCTAGTTTGTTCAGCATGGCTTGTGCATCAGTGGGAAATCATTCATTCGGTGTGAAAACTAGGCTTTTAAGTTTGCTTTTACATATAGAAAACCACTATACTCATTCTCTTTCCCACAAAGCTAAAAGTTGAGAGAGAGAGAGAGAAAGAGAGAGAGAGAGAGAGAGAGAGAGAGAGAGAGAGAGAGAGAGAGAAAGAGAAAGAAACTGAAACTCTCCTTGATAACTCTATGGAGAAAGTGACTATATTATAGAATCCATTGTATGGAAAGAGTTGTAGATAAGCTCTGAAAATTGTGTGCAGCCTATAAAGCTTGAGGGTGGATTCTGGCCAAGAGATAGAAAAAGAATTCAAAACTCTTAGTCATACAACTGAAAAGAAGTGAATTATTCCAGAATCTTGAATGAACTTAGAAATAGATTCTTCTGCTACTGAATGTCCAGATAAAAATGCGTCCTGGGGCTGGGATTGTGGCTCAGCGGTAGAGCACTCGCCTAGCAGGGACCCAGGTTCAATCCTCAGCACCACATAAAAATAAAGGCATTGCGTTGTGTCCATCTACACCTAAAAAATAAACATGAAACATGCATCCTGACTCTATGGTTTGGATCTTCAAAATGCATCAAAATATCCATGTGTTGAAAGCTTGGTCTCCAGAGTGATGCTACTGGAAAGTGGTAGAACATTTAGGAGGTGAACTCTAAGGGGAGGTCATTGGTTTAACCAATGAAGAGGATTGTGAGACCCTGGCCTGCCTATCTTTTTTGCTTCTTGGCAATGAACCTAGCACTTTGCTCTGCTGGGTACTCCCAGCTTTAGCCATCTAGAATTTCTACCAGAGGTCCAAAATAATGGGTTTATCCCACCCTTGATTGGAACTTTGAAAACTCTGTGCTAAATAAACCTTTTTTCTTTTAAGTTAATTGTCTTAGGTATTTCATTATAAGAAAGGAAAATTGATTAATGAACTCACCAATAGCTTGATTACAGAGTTGTAAAAATCTCAGCAGAAAACCCAGAAAAGCTATGCATGAAATCTTGATCCAGAGAAACATAATGAATTTTCACAATCTTAATCTCCTCAGTTTGGAGGAATTTGTAATACATCAGTATTTTGGTCATGCACATGGTATAGGAATGGTATCTTGAGACTTGTGTCTTACAGCTGATGACTTCCTTAAGGCTTTTAGTATCTCAAGACAAAGAAGAGGATGAATTGTGTCTTCTCATGTCTCTTCTTTAAGAACAAAGAAAATATTTTTCAGAACACCCCCTCCTCTGCTACTTCTTTTGATTTCCTATTTCTTTATACAGATGACATTTCATAGTCATTCCTAAATTGGCCACTACTAAAGGGAATGCTGATATCATGATCACTTTGGACTAATCCACATTTTTTACCAGGATCCTTGAGAGTAGTCTGCCTATTTTTTAAAGGAGTGGGTAATGATGTAGAGTGAGTAATTACAAGGTCTGCAGCACAGAAAACAACATGGTTATAGTTTTTCCAGTTGTAAAGTTAGGCTCTAGACTAATTCAGGATTTGTAGAAAGATCTGAACATTGATAGTATCTTCCTAGAATATTTATTAAGGATTACGTAACCATGCCTAGCTCAGTGGGAAGGACTAGAGAGATAGGTTGCCCATTGTGAGCACAAGAAGTATAAATTATGTACAATTGTGATTCAAATGGCTGTATATAATTGTGACAAATAAATAAAAAGTATTATTATGAATAGGTTACACATAGATTGTATCCAAGTCTGAGATCAACCACTCAATAAAGTGGTTGTCAGTTTTTCACTTAATTTTTTCTGTGCTTTCTTTTCTTGTGTATAAAATAAGTATAAAAATAGCAAATGTGTCTTATAGGAGACTATATATATAATAATTTGTAGCCCAGCATTAAAATATGTGTGTTAAGAGAACAAAGTAACTAATTAGTAAATGTTATCCATTATAATTTAGAGATAGAGTGACCACCATGATGAACCATACTGGTTTTAAAAAATATATTTATTTATTTTTATGTGGTGCTGAGGATTGAACCCAGTACTTCACATGTGCAAGGCAAGTTCTTTACCACTGAGCTATGACTCAGCCCCCCATGTTGTTTTAAAAGACAGTTTTAATGGAAAAGAAGACATAAGCAAGTTGAAATGCAACTTTTCAGTGCTCATTTCCTAACAGAAACATTGCTTTAGATGACTAAGGAATCTAGGAAAGAGATCACAACACCTGGGTGGAGCACAGAAAAAAGACTCATTGGAGGGGAGAGAAAAAAAAAAAACAGTTTCATATCCTCCTCCAAGCTGATGTAGCACAGCTCCAGAAACACTGTATTGAACCCTAAGGCCAGGCTGTCTCCTGTGACTCTAGGCTTCAACACAATCCACACCAGATCAATCCAAGTACCCAGGTTCCAGGCCTGTGCAAGTGGACCTAGACAGTCCATTGATGAAATAATTTGAATGACACAGCTAAACAGAAAATTATCCCATGTTTATGGATTGCAAGAATACTTTTAACATATCCATACATATTCAAGGCAATCTATAGATTCATTAAAAAACTCACTATTGAAATTTCAAGACATTATGTTAGTCAGTTATTGGCCCCTGTGACCAAAACACCCAACAAGAACACATTGAAGGGACTGAGAATGTGGCTCAGTAATAAAGTGCTTGCCTGAAATGCCTGAGGCCCTGGGTTCAAATTCACAAGTACCACAAGAAGAAGAAGAAGGAGAAGAACACATTGGAGCAGTAAAAGTTTATTTTGATTAATGGTTTGGTTTCAGAGATTTATTTCACAGTTGGCCAATTTCCATTGCTCTTAGTCTAAGGTAATAGAACATCATGGCAAAAGGGTATGAAGGAAGAAAGCTATTCAGTTTATGGTAGCCAGAAAACAGAGCAAATGAGTCACCGGGGACAAAAATATAAAGTCAAAGGCATGTCCCCTGTGATCCAGTTCATCCATACACACCACAACTGCCTTCAGGTATCACACAACTCTTTTAAATTATTAATTCATTGATTGGATCAACCCACTAACTAGTTTATAGCTTTCATAGTGTAATAATGAGCTTTGGGGGAATACCTCATATCCAAACCATAGCAGGCATATTTCACAAAAGTAGAACAAACTATTTAAATATTCATACAAAATCATTATAGTACTCTGTTGTTGGAAACGTAAACTGATTATGGAGGGTCTTCAAGTGATTAAAAATAGAACTATCATATGACCTGGCAAATATATTTCAGGTGATATATCTAAGGAAAATGAAATCAATATCTTGAAGGTATATCTACACTTCAATGTTTATTGCAGCATTTTTCATAATTGCAAAGATATGCTATTAAAGTGTTCATTAGTGGATAAATAAATAAAGAAATTGTGGTTTATGTATATACCCTGAAATATTATTCAGTATTTAAAAAGAAATAACTAACTGGGCATGGTGGCATATACCTGTAATCCCAGGAGCTAGGGAGGCTTAGATGGGAGGATCATGAGTTCAAAGCCAGTCTCCGCAATAGCAAGGCACTAGGCAACTACAAAAAAGTTAGTACTTTGTTTCGTTTTGTTAGGTGGAATATTATGCAGTGTAGAAGTTTTGTTTCCTGCTATAATCTTCATTATTACCTTTAATTCCATGTGTATACATTCTTTGGCTTTATTTTTCCTAAATTAAAATGTAAATACTCTTTCTCTAGAAGAAGTAATTCATTAGAATTACTTCAAATTTGTTAGATCTATGGTATTTATCATCCTTTCTCAATCATGAAATAATTTTCATGGAAAACAGGACATTCATAGGAATGAAGTGTTTAATGAAATCTAGTAAAATGCTTTGTCATTGATACAACTGAAATGAAAGTAAATCAAATTTGATTTACAGTATTATTGCAAGTGTAAACACAAAATGATTCATCTTCTTCCCACAAATAAATTGGATTGGAACTAGCACTATGCTAACCTAGATATTATGTTACACTTACTAAGAACTGACATAGATGGTTTAATCAAGGCATATAAGAAAAGAACTAGGGAAATCTAGTTGTATAAGAAAAAAGATTACATGGACATTATTTATTTTACAATAAATACAGCATGACTACCATATATTGAGGCATGTTATATGTGGACACCAATTCATCTTTACATATAACTAATTTATATGAACCTAAGTTTCTGCCATTCTCTCATTAATTAAATTTTATTGTAATCATATCATGGTTCATATAAACTTGTAAAATTATTACATATCAAATAATTCAACAATACATTTTATTCATCTAATAAGCATAGACTCTTTCTTAGTTGTCTCAAGAAAAAAAAAGGTTGTAAAATCCTACTACTGCTCTGAACATCCTACTGCTTTTCATTAAAAACTGCTATCTCTGTGTCTCCACATTTGCACATACCTCAGAACAGAAGGTGGACATTTAGAGGACATTATGCAATGTATAATTTGATATAGTCTTTCCTTAATCCTGAATAAAGTTTATTCAATCATTCTCAAATTTAAAATGTAAAAATATATCATCTTCTAGTAATAAAGAAATAAAATTAGAAATTTACCTTAGAAAACTTCTTAAACATAGAGTAATGAATATTTTGAAAAAAATTATATAAATGTCATATGGAGCACATGACCTTGTACCTGCAAGGACCCCTATGTATTCCCTGAATAAACATCTAGAGTTTGATATTCTGTCATCAGCATGTAGCTTATCACCTTAAAGGTATGATTAAACTAGAGAATAACAAAGCTATTGGTACAAAATGCAGACACATAAGCACAACAAAAGGAAATTTTCTGTCAAAGCAGTGCCAAATTAATTTGCCCCCATACTTAATCATGCATGATGGGTTTTATTGCTGCTTCTATAATCTTACTTTTATTAAGACTGCTATCAAACTCAGAATCCAAGGATTTTATTAGCACAGGTGCGTAACAAATAAAATACAAACCATATTTATGTGTAGAAATTTGGAATCAAAGCTAATGACTTAATTTTTATTTTTGTCATTAAAGTTAGACTTCATATATAGGAATTTTCTATGGCAAAATCTTAATGTCACTAAAGTGGAAATATTAATATTGGTATGTGTGTTCCTACCACTATTCACAATAGTCTTTAAAGATCCACTGCCCCCAAAGTTTTAGTGTCTCATAATGACAGAAGTTTTTGCTTGTTTTGTTTGTTTAAATTAATATTTTGAAGAACTATGAAGATCAGTGGTTCTGCTGGGAGTCTTTTCACAAGTGATGAATCAAGGACTCATCAACCATACATGACCACCATGGTCATTGGGTAAGGGAAGCCAGAGTGTAGAGGATTGTCCAACATGAGATATGGTCAGACCTGAGAGTGGTGTACATGCTTTTTATTGGAACTGATTACATGGACCCAATCTCACTGCAAGGGAAGCTGGGGAATGTAGTCTTCCTTAGAGTCCAGAAAGAAAAGGGAATAGGTGGAAGTTAAGACAGCCTCTGCCATGTTTCTGTACACTCTGAGCTACCTAAGTCAATCCACTACCTCAAGGTCAGAGAGTTTTTAAAAATATGCCTTTTAGATCAGGCTAATTATCATGTTAAAACTAAGTTGAAATATGACAGCCTGTCAAAAAATTTCAGCATTGAAATTCAACATCCTTTATCCCTGACCCTAACTCTTTTTCCTGCAACAATCGTAGTTATCTTGTCTCCTCTTCAAGTCTTAACTTAGCTGATCTCTCTGGCTCATTGTTTTCCATGAGCTTTAAGGTATAATCTTGGCCTTTAACTGTATGGTGACTGGAAACAAGTGCTTTAAACCTCAGTTTCATCTTTGGTAAAATTCAGATAATATTCATCTCTGAGTTGTTATGAAGATTAATTTAGAAGACATACACACAAACACACACACACATGCTAAAAATCTGTTCAAGTCTACTCGGAAAGCCCTTCCATCAGAGTGCAAGGGCAGTAAACTCAGGGGATGAGAAAGGACTCTCTCTCTTGGGACCATAACATTGAGAAGTTGCCCATTTTACATCATTCTACTTTTGCAGAATTAGCAGTATTTTGGGTATTTTTGGTATTAGCAGTATTTCAGTATCTCCCATTTCTGAAAAGCAAAATGCTCTGATTCTGCCAGTTTGATAGCAAACCTTCAAGTCATACAATGATCATCCTTGCTTCCTGGTGTTCTTGCTTTGGTGTATCCTTCTTTCACCTTGAACTAGGGCTCATCTGTGTGATCAAGGGAATATTGTGAAAATGATAGTGTGACTTCAGATAATAAAGTGTATTGCATCTCTTACTTCAGTCTTTTAGATTATTTGCTGTAGGAGAAACCAGATAACATCCAATGGGGTTGTAAGCAACTCCATGGGCTGAGTAGAGAAGAACTAGAGCCCTCTGTTAATATCCAACATTAAGCTCGCTAGCTACACGAGTGGCATTGGAAGTGCATCCTCCAGCCCCCATCATGCATTCAGATGACTCAAGCCACTAGCCTCTTAAATTGTTCAACTGAGCCTCCAGATATTATGGAGCAGAATCAAGTAACCTCCATTGTGATGTTTCTGAATTCATGTGCCACAAAAAAAAAAAAAAGAGACATACATTGTTGGTTTAAATCATTAAGTTTAAGATAATATGTTACAATACACCCACTACTGAAGCCCAGGATAGAATCAAAGACCCATAGAAAAATTCTATGCATAGTCAGAGATGACTGAAAAAGCTGGATTCAAAGACAGTAGTCTTGTTTGCCTTGGCTTATATGGTAGTTCTTTGACAGAGGTGTGACTGCTTTCCCTTGGTTATTCTGCCTGACCTCAGAATAAACCACAATAATACTGATTTTGCTTGTGACTAGAGAAAGAAACTGGAGGTATGGCATTCTGTAGAATATGAGATTTCCAAGGAGATTGAAAAGATATTCCTTTTAATCTGTGATGTTGTGATTTTATTCCTGATTTTGAAAGTTCTTCAAAGTCAGATGAAAACTAAGAGTGTTATCCTATTTTAGCCCCATGTGCCTTCAAACAGTCTGAACTATGATTTTCTTCTATAGGGGCTAGTTGATCATTCTCCCAGTCAACCCATTTTATTTCCTTTAAAAAAACTACAAATGAGCAGTCATGCAGTGAAAAGTTCACTGGATTTGAAGTCAAATGACCTTGTCTCAGCCCTAGACTTTAAAGAGCTAGACAAACTTGAAGAGGTTATTGAATAATTATCTTTCTCTAAAATTCATATGATTCTGATGATGCTTAAATATGAGGAACAGAGAGTGAAAGTAGATAAAATACTGGCACTATTTTGATAAGTCACTATTTCATTGAAAGGCTGTCTGCTAAGTGTTTTTCTGCGTCATGCACTGTTTTAGACTGTGGAAACAGAGCAGGCAGTGGATCAAAGGTCATGTACTCATAGAAATAACATTTAACTACATTAATTTCCTACTTCTGCTGTCACACATTACACAAATTTAGTTGCTCAAAATAATGTACACATATTATCTCACACTTTTCTATGCTACAACACCTGGCTAAAATCAGTGTCAATAAAGCTGCTTTCCTTCCAGGAGCCTCTAGGCGAGAATCATTTTCATTCTATTTCCATCTTCTAGGAGGCTGCCTTCATTCTTGGACTCAGAGCCTCTTTATCCACCATTAAAGTCAATAATGGTGCATTTCCCTGACCAGTCTTCTGTAGTCACCTCTCTTTGATTCTCCTCTTCTGCTTCCCCATTCTGTTTGTGTGTGTGTGTGTGTGTGTGTGTGTGTGTGTGTGTGTGTGTGTGGTCACTTAGGCCTTACCTGGATATACCTGATGATCCTCCCTTTTGGAGATCCTTAATTTAATTACACAGCAGTGTCCCTTTTGTCATGTAAGGGGACTATTCATAAGTAGTGGGGATGAGGTTATAGACATTATTTAGGGATCATTATTCTGCCCACAACATAAAGTACACTTTATCTTGAGTAGAAATTCTCTAAATGACTACTTGCTCTTCAGTTTTTATTAGTCGAACCAAAATCATATGCCATATCTCATGATTTTATTCTTGTCATTTTGTTTTGCACCCCTAGGCTTATGCCTGGCTTATAAGGAGAATTAGATTTTGACTAAGAAATTATAGCTTCCAACACTGTCTAGGACTTTGTATGTGTGTGGTTTTTCTTTTTTCTTTAAACTATTGGGAGATGAGGGTGAAAAAGAACCTTATAGCCAGAGGAGAAAACCCCAAATCCATTTATTATTTCTATATAAAGCCTGGGTGCATGATGTCTTATTCATTGACCTGGATCAGGACCAGCGTTGAAATCTCAATGCTGAGATGTGATGCTATGACCCTAAGGAATGAATTTAGTTCAGATCAGGCAAGACCATCAGTGACAGTCACTGTCTATTCTGGCATATTAAATCAAGATTTTTGGAGTGTCAGAATTTGTTATAACTTGAATTGAAATATGACAACCTGTCAAAAAATGTCCACAACTGATAAGATCCCCCTTAAGGTTAATAGATAAAATAATAGGATGGCATAATTTGTGTGATATAATTCCTAAATTCTTTGTCATGGAGTTTTAGGTTTTGGATGGATTTTAAAAATGTGTAATCTAGTTTTATTGTGTGACTATGTACTATTTGGCCCTTTATATTAAAACATATTTGCAAGGATGTATTGTGACACTTTTCAAATGAATTCTTTCAGTAATGTTTTGTAAGTAATCAACAATACAAAGCACACATTGCTACGTGCTGTGGTAGATATCTTTCCACATTTTTATTGCTACATTATAATTATACATAAGGATGGGATTTGTTGTTAAATATTTGTACATACATACAATGTAAAGCCATAATTTGTGCCTGTGTGTGTGTGTGTGTGTGTGTGTGTGTGTGCATGATCACTTAGGCCTTACCTGGATATACCTGATGATTTTCCCATTTGGAGATCCCTAATATCCTGATATCACTCCCCAGCAATTCCCCCTCACTTCCCACCTTCCATCAATTGGCCCCTTTCCTCCCTTTGATTTTTAGAAGAACTCTCCCACCTTAATTTTCCTTTATATTCTCTAGCTTCTGCATATGACAGAAAACATAAGACCCATAGCCTTCTGAGTCTGACATTTTTGCTTAACATGATTGTCTCTGGTTCCATTCATTATCCTGCAAATGCCATAATTCCATTTTTCTTTATATCTGAATAAA
This sequence comes from Callospermophilus lateralis, assembly GCF_048772815.1. Classification (NCBI taxonomy): domain Eukaryota; kingdom Metazoa; phylum Chordata; class Mammalia; order Rodentia; family Sciuridae; genus Callospermophilus; species Callospermophilus lateralis. The sequence continues at coordinate 104,418,667 of NC_135310.1, read as the reverse complement.
ACTTCACTGTGTATATGGACAACATTTTCTTTATCCATTCATTGATTGGTGGACACCTAGGCTGCTTCCATAGTTGGGCTATTGTGAATTGTGCTGCTATAAACATGGGTATGCATGTATCACTGTACTAAGATGACTTTAATTCTTCAGGATAAATACTGAGCAGTGGTATGCCTGGTCTTTTGAGGAGCTGCTATACTTATTTATATAGTGGTTGCACCAATTTATAGTCGCATAAACAGTGTAAAAGTGTTTCTTTTTCTCCACAACCTCTCTAGTACTTATTATTATTTGTATTATTTTTTCGGTGTTATATCATTGTGATCTATTTTCATATGAAATGGCCTTATTTCCCAATAATGCCCACATTCTGATGTAGGTGGAATTAGTATATTGACATGTATTTTGGTAAGACACAATTTGACTCATAAAATTCCACAAAATTTAAGTTTTTCCAATATGGTACACATAGTCTCCCTATCCCAACCTGTTCTCAAAGTCTTAACCATTCCAGTTCCCAAAACATCTTACTTTAATATTATCAACTTAATATCCCAAATCTTGTCATCTAAATCTCATTATGGGTAAGAGGCTGTATGATTCATCTGGAAGAAAATTCCTCTTCATGTGTGAACCTGTGAAACCAGAAAACAAGTCATCTGTACTCAAAACCCAATTGTGTTACAAGCATGGGGCAGACATTTAACTTACAAAAATTAATTAAAAGAAAAAAAGGGGATCACAAATAATTTCAATATCCAGCGTGGAAAATCTATAGAGTTCACAACATAAGATAATTCTCTGATCCTGTGGTTCTGTGATTGAGCAGCCTTGATTCTTGGTCCACCCAGGGAATTTGCCTTCATGACTATCCTTTAAAGATGTCCAAGAAAAGGTCTGTAAGTGGCCCAATTATTCACTCTCAAGTGCTTTCTGTATTTGTGTTATGGAGAACCATCTATAAGACAGGCCCAAGATTTGTCTTCCTTAACTGATTATAAGAAACTCTTCATTAGTCCGTTGCTAAAGGTGGAATAGAAAAGGCTGTACAGGAGGAGTGGAAATCATGGATATTTGAGATATATTTCATAAAACTTACTCATGCTTTCAGGTCCTGCTTGCCCATCATCTGATGATGAAGTGATAATGTGCTCACTCAACTTTATTATTTGGTGGACCAGATAACACTCAGTTCATGATGAATAGCTCAGTTTGCAGGTAACTTGGTATTTCATGATTAAGCATTATTCTGTATTAAGTTCCAGTACTGAAGAACAGGTCTCCAGTATATATTTATATCTTTTGGGGAGACAACACAACCCATAACAACATGATAGACATTTTTGAATTTTTATTTAAGATATATATGCAGTTGAGTGTATTTTGACCTACATACATATGGAGTTATACTGGTTGTGTATTCAAATATGAACATAGGAAAGTTATGTCCAATTCATTCTACTGTATTTCCTATTCCCATTCTCCCTCCCTTCCCTTCATTGCCCTTTGTCTAATCCAATGAACTTCTACCCACGCACACCCACCACCCTTATTGGGCATTAGCATCCACATATCAGAGAAAATATTCAGCCTTTTTTGGGGGGGGATTGGCTTATTTCACTTAGCATAATAGTCTTCAGTTCCATCCATTCACTGGAAAATGTCATCATTTCATTCCTATTTATTGCTGAATAATATTTCACTGTGTATATATACCATATTTTCTTTATCTATTCATCTGTTGAAAGGCACCTAGGTTGATTCCATAGCTTAGTTACTGCAAACTGAGCTGCTACAAACGTTGATGTGGCTGTGTCACTGTAGTATGCTGATTCTAAGTCCTTTGGATATAAACCAAGGAGTGGGATAGTTGAGTCAAATGATTGTTTCATTCCAAATTTTCTGAGGAATCTTCATACTGCTTTCCTGAGTGATTGCACCAAAGTGCAGCATCGCCAGCAATGCAGGAGTGTACTTTTTCAGCCACATCTTCACCAACATTTATTGTTTGCTTCTATTCTTGATAGTTGTCATTCTGACTAGAGTGAAATGAAATCTCAGTGTAGTATTGATTTGCATTTCTCTAATTGCTAGAGGTGTTGAACATTTTTTCGTATATTTGTTGATCAGTTGTATTTCTTCTTCTGTGAAGTGTCTGTTCAGTTCCTTAGCTGATTTATTGATTGGGTTATTATTATTATTATTATTATTTTTTGGTGTTAAGTTTTTTGAGTTCTTTATATATCCTGGAGATTAATCCTCTATCTGAGATGCATGTGATAAAGATTTTCTCCCATTCTGTAGTCTCTCTCTTCACATTAAAGTGAAGAAGCTTTTTAGTTTGAATCCATCCCATTTATTACTTCTGCACTTTAGGAGTCTTGTCGAGAAATTCAGTTCCTTAGCTAAAGCATTGGAGAGTTGGGCTTACTTTTTCTACTAGTAAGTAGGAGCAGGGTCTTTGGTCTAATGCCTAGGTACTTAATCCACTTTGAGTTGAGTTTTATGTAGGGTAGCAGATAGGGATTTAATTTCATTTTACTACATATGGATAACAAGTTTTCCCAAGCACCGTTTGTTTAAAAGGCAGCCTTTTCTCCAATGTATGTTTTTGGCACCTTTGTCAAGGATGGGATGACTGTATCTGTGTGGGTTTGTTTCTGTGTCTCTGTGATCTGTGTCTGTTTTTATGCCAGTATCATGCCGTTTTTGTTACTATAACTCTGTAATATAATTTTAAGTCAGGTATTGTGATGCCTTCAACATTGCTTTCTTGGCAAAAAACTGCTTTTACTCTTCTGGGCCTTTTAATCTTCCAAATTTTAGGGTTTTTTTCTAATTCTGTGAAGAATGTCATTGATATTTAAATGGGAACTGAACTGAATCTGTATATTACTTTTTGTAGTATGGCCATTGTAACAATATTAATTCTGCCTATCCATGAACATGGAAACTCTTTTCTTCTTCTGACATCTCCTTCAATTTATTTCTTCAGTGTCTATAATTTTCATTGTAGAGATCTTTCACCTCCTTGGTTAATGTTATCCCTAGGGTTTTTTGTTTTTGTTTGGGATTTTTACTTTTGAGGCTATTGTGAGTGAAATTGTCTTCCTGATTGCTTTCTCATCATTGGTATATACGAAATTATGTGACTTTGTAACCTGCTACTTGCCAACTTTATTTATTAGTGCTACAATCTTTTGGTGGACTTTTTTGGATCTTCTAGTTATAGGATCATATCAACTGTAAACAGTGATTTGATTTTTTTCCTTTTCTTTCTGTAAACTCTCTTCTATCTTTCTATCACATTTTCTTTTCATTAACTGTATTCTTACTATCTTTAGCAATAATTGGTTTATGTAACTCCTGCCCCCATTAATGCTGCTGCAATTATTACTGATGTGGGTGATATAGTTGACACCTGTTGTTAACTTTAATTCTGGATATAGTTCATGGGTACTTCTTGTTTTGTTGTTGACAATTTCTGACCCTAGCATTTCTGTAGTGATTAACATTGTGGATGTCATAGCAGGAGCAAAGTATTAAGTTTAATGCTATATCTTGTTTATATTGGCTGTTACTATTGTTTGTTTCCCCCTATCCTGTGAGGTGCTGGAAACTTACAGCGACACTACAAGTTCACAGAATAGCAACTCTGCTGCTGAGCTAAATTCAACCAAAAGACAGTGCACCTTGCTCCACACACACATTAATGGCATGAAATATTCAGTTAAAGCTTTATACAAAGAATAAAAGAGACAAAAACCCAACCTAATGACCAGGCCCCAAATAGAAATGAGCCCCCAGGTCCCACCTATGGATAGCCATGGCTATAGCAAAAACAGGTATAAATAGCACAAAGGCTTTGGGTACCACACCTGTGAGGGGTTTCTCAATACAGTTTAAAAAAGTGAACATAGAATGCAAAAGAGACGTAGCATGTGATATTTAGAAGGAGAAGAAAAACCAGAAGTAACAAAGTAATAGGAGAGTGAAAGAGAGAATAATAGAATTTGGCTGTTAGCAGAAGAAAATAGAGAAAGAGAAAGAAGAAAAATAGACAAACAAAAAACAATACAAAACATACTAATCAAAAACCCTACTCCTCAGAAGATAAGGCAAGGGGAAACATTTGCATTTAAAAAATGTTAAAATGAGAAGAAGGAAGAAACAAACACGTGTGTAATATATTAAGGAATCAACATAACAACAACAACACACATACACATGAGATTCTTAATAAAAACACAGTGGATTCTACCTAGTGTGGAAAAGACTGAATAGTGTGGAGGAATTCAAGGAAGGCTTTGAAAAAATGGAGAGCAGGACATTCCACATGGAAGGTGTTTTACAAGCAAAGTCCTAAAGATCGGAATGAGAATTTGATATACAAAAATACATTAAAATTGCTGAAGGAGGTGTGAAATATAAGACTGGATACTTTTCAGGCAAAAGTGTTTGTGCTCATGTCCATTTGTATATATGTGCGTGTGTTTGTGTAATACATACATCAGGCTGCTCTGTGGCATCGCCAAAACAAGTGCATAGTGCTAATAAATACAGTAATAATAGGTACTTTTCTTCAGTGTGTAAACACATCTACATGCTATATTTTGTTAAATCCCCACAGCAATCTTATGAAGGAAGTATTATTACTATTTGGGATTTTATAGATGAAAAAAAGCTCAGAAAAATTAAGTGAGGATCTAATGGTCATACAACTAATAGGGTGGCAAAGAGGGCCTTCTAATTTACTTTCTTGGCCTTAGAGGAACCCAATTCCTCTAAATAGTGCTATAGTCTGTTTTGCCATTTACTATTTATTTGTTTGTTTGTTTATTTATTTATTTTTGGTTCATGTGCTATTGGTTAAAGGAAATAACATCAATATACTGAACAAACGTGCTGGCTTTTCATGATTTCCTCAGTATTTTAATCATTTATATTAGGGGAATTTGCCATATATATTGACATGGGACACAGTTTGAAATTTCTACGAAGTTGCCCTCAACTAGTGCAAGAACTGTCTTGCTTAGGAGTGTCAAGAACTACTTTATTTTTCACTAAGTTAAACTGTATCAAACAAAAGATAGTGTAGTATGGATAAACTTTTTTATTTTGCATTTTAATCTTTTATCTTGATCATTTATCTTGGAAATTATATTCTATTTCTATCAGTTCATAAATATTTTCCTCAGCTTTACCTTCTCTTCCTCCTCTTCCTCTTCCTCCCTCTCCTCCTTCTTTTGATTTTTATTATTCTTTTTACAAATATTGATTCATCATGTGAAAGTATCATAGTAGTTTTCAGCTACTTTTCTATATTTGGGTATTTGGGCACACTTATGTATTAGAGCATTAATTTTAAATTGTATTTTTTACAAATATTGATTCATCATGTGAAAGTATCATAGTAGTTTTCAGCTACTTTCTATATTTGGGTATTTGGGCACACTTATGTATTACAGCATTAATTTTAAATTGTATTTTTTACAAATATTGATTCATCATGTGAAAGTATCATGGTAGTTTTCAGCTACTTTTCTATATTTGGGTATTTGGGCACAGTTATGTATTAGAGCATTAATTTTAAATTGTATAACATTGAAGCAGTACTGTAACAAAATTATGATATAAAGTACAATACCTGAAATATAGTCAATACATCACAATAAAGGTTGTATTCAATATTATTCAATTTAAAACAATGATGCAAGAAATGGCTTTCTGTATGCACATTTTTGTATTTTTGCAGATGCATCATTATATAATTTCCTAGTTTGGTTGGACATTGAAGTTTCTTCCCCAAAGAGTTATATAAATTTGCATTTTTCCTATCTCCATACATACGCATTGTTCTTCCCTAACAGACCAATATAATGTATAGTCATGTTTTAAAATTTATTTCAATCTCATAGGTAATGCATATTATCTAAGTGGCTTTATATTACACTGCTTTTATCTTAGGTGAAGTTGAGCATATTTTTCAGATGATTGTTTGTCTTTTTTCAGTGACTTGCCTATTCGTGCTTTTGCTCATGAATTAGGTCTTTGTTCCCGCAGTTTTCAAGTAACACACACACACACACACACACACACACACACACACACACGGCTATATTATGCACACATACATAGGCAGTATCAACTCTTTGTAATATGTCATAAATATTTTCTATTGGCTTGTTATTAGTTTTGGATTTGTTTGTGAAATTTTACATCATGCAAAAATCATTTTTTTTAATGTCTACATAGTCAAAGTTTTCATGCTCTTATCTATTGGCTATGAATTTTAGATCAATTTAAAAAGTCAGGCAGGCACGATAGCACACACCTATAATCTCAGCTAAATGGGAGGACTGCTTGAGCCCAGGAGTTTGAAGACAGACTGGGCCACATTGGAAGATCCCATCTAAAAAAACAAAAACAAAAGCCCAAAAATACAAAAAAAAAAAAATAGTCTTTCACAGTAGAATGAATCAGCCATAACTTCCCTATGTTCACACATGAATACACCATCAGTGAAACTTTACATCATGTACAACCACAAGAGTGGGGTCCTAATTAGAATAGGATATAATCCATGCATGTATAATATGTCAAAATACACTCTACTGTCACATATTCTAAAAAGAACAATTTTTTAAAAATTTAAAAGTAGTCTTTTGTGCATACATGTATACATCCCCCCCTCACACACACACACACATAGAGGAATTCACCCGTGTTCTGCTCTAGTTCATATGCGGTTTCATAGCTTACATTTAGATAAGCTATGTGTGGCATGAGAAACAGATATAATTTACTTTTATTTCCAAGTAGTTACCCCATTTTTGCAATACTATCTTTTTGTCAATGATTTGAGATTCCATCTGAACTATATTACAATTTTCCCAAAGTATAAGTCTATTTTTGGACTTCTGTTCTCTCCCACTGTCCTATCTAACTACTCATGTGCCAGTTGCTGTACTGTCTTAGTCAGAGAAAGTTTCATATGTATTTAATAACAAACTGAGTTCGTTATCCAGGCAGTCTTTTCTTATTTCTTTGTGTGTGTGTGTGTGTGCGCGCGCGCGCGTGCGCGTATTTTCCTGGAGATTCTTGCATGTTTATTTTTCCATGTAAAATTTTATGTCAACATATCTAGTAGCTTCAGAATAAAGATAACATTTTACACTAAATTTATTTGCATTAAATTTATGTTAATGAAAGCTGATATTTTTATGATAATCACTCTTCACAAGATAAAGAATTTTTTTAAATTGTTTGAGTCTATTTTATGACTTTCAGAGTATTTTAAAATTTTTGTTTTATAGATTTTGCTTATTATTTCTAAATTGTTGAAAATGTGATGTTATTCATCATTGCGTCTTCTACCTTATTATGTTTGTATTTGCAGGCCCCTGATTTATGTCCATTTATTCTATATCTTTCCATCTTTCACTGAGTAAATTTTAATCACTTGATATCCTTGGCCTTTCATTTGCTATTATATTATTCTCAAAAATTTTCACTCATCTTTTCACCCAGGCTTTTAATTCATATGTCTCTATCTGAATGACCTTGTCTAAATATTGTACAAATGCATCCTATAAATATTAAAAAGTAGTGAGGCAGTGAATACCCTTAAATTTTTGCTAATTTAATGAAAATGCCAATAATATTTCCAATTAAGATGTTGACCTTAGGACTAAAGTATGTGTTATATGTATTATTCTGTTTTGTTTACAATATTGGGGATTGAATCCAGGGACATTATACCACTGAGCTACATAGTCTGCCCTTTTTACTTTTTATTTTAAAACAGAGTCTCAGTACTTTGCCCAGGTTGGCCTTGAACTTGGGATCCTCTTGCCTCAGTCTCTGAGTTGTTAGGGTTGCACTTGTGTGCCCCTGTGCCTGTTTGTACATGATATATATATATATATATATATATATATATATATATATATATATATGTATGTATGTATATCTCATATACATACACACACACACACACACACACACATGCACACATATATATATGTAAAGTTTTTTCTTTGGTGATTTTTATTGAGAATGAGAAATTTTATAAAAAAACAACACTTTTCTAGCATTTAAGTATTTAAGTACATTATTACATGATATTTCTTCTTGTGTCAACATTTTTATTTGACTTGTTATTTGTTGTTTACATTGAGACTCTATTACAAAGTCTTTTCATTCCAGTGGTCTGCTCTCATCGCATTTCCCTATATGCCTTGTGTATTTTTAATGCATGACTTTTTGGAACATTGTATTTTTCATAGGGACATGAAGTTGATTCAGAGAACTTTTATGGAGCATAGAGGTATAGTCACTCTTAACTTTCTATTCTTAAATTATATGTGATCAGTAGTTTTGCTTGCCAAGAATTTCATTTTCCCTGATAGGTGTATCTAGAGAGTTTGACTTTATAACTCTTCTTCAAAACAAGGTAGTGTCATTTATATGTATGAATTACATATAATCAAATTATTAACTAAAATAGTGATGCTTTGCCAGTAATATTTCAAACAATGAGAGAAAGGCATGTGTGTATACATATACACGAGAGAGAGAGAGAGAGAGAGAGAGAGAGAGAGAGAGAGAGAGAGAAGGAAAAGTAAAGGTGTTTAAAATGCAATGTAAAAATTTCCTGATATTTATCTTCTAGGGCACTAAGTATAAAAAACTATTTTTTTAAAGTGAATTGTGTCTTTGTGTCACATACCTAAACACTTAGAGGTGTTTGTTTTTAAGCTTTGTCCATGTACTAGGGATACTCAATGCCCTCATGTTCACTTATTATCTAAGATGAGATTTACTGTTCTTCACCCTTGGCCCATAAGCAAAGTAGGATGCTTGCTCCCAATATCCATGAAGGAGTGAGAACATCCTTGGTCATGGCAGCCCACTGTGGCCTGGCATCTTCAGGTCCTGGAAACTTGTTCTACTCCATTCCTCATGGAGGGGATTTATACCTACACCTCATAATTTGGAAATGTTCTCTCTCTTTTGACATCACTAAGGAAGCATTTCCTCTTCCCACAATAAAAAGAGTGAAAAATGCAACAGAAGACCTGGATATTATAGTAGTTAACATGCATAGTCTGTTTTACAGGCCTCCAAGTGCTTACAAATACAGCATCTCTGGAGTTAGAATGCTTCAACAATTCTGTGAAGCATTCAGGATAGACAGTTTCATTTACATGAAATAAGGAGCTCACTGAGGATTAATTAAGCAGTCATTGGTACAAATTCCAGTGTAGTGCTTGGCATACTATAGGTGCTCATTAAACTGTTGATGAACTTTTTTAAAAAGATGCTAAACTCACAGTTCTGTAGATCAACACATATATCACTGTGATATATATTCCTTCCCCAGATTCCAGTTTTGTTACTAATAATAGCATCTGATAATGGGATTTCAAATGCTCAGTCTCTAACCCATGTGACTGAAAGAGCATAAATTAAAGGTTATGGCCTCCCCTCTGTGAAATGCAGAGCTGAGTTAGTTAGCCAAGTTTTCCCAACCACTACACTCAAGTGCAGTGCACCTCAGGTCACATGCACCTACAAAGAACCAATATTTTAGCATAGCAGGTCTCAGCTTTGCTTTCTCTAAAAACCTCTTTATACTCTTCAACAATTATTCAGGATCTCAAAGAGCCTTTAGGTACATAAATTTTATCTACAAATATTTGTTGTATCGAGAAAACGAAGAGCTTTAAAAATGAGTATTTATAAATTTACCTAAAATAATAATAAACTCCTTGTATAATAACAGGAACAATGCATTTTTCATTTAAAGAACTATATTTTTATTTTAAAAACTGAACAATGCAGTAAGAATGTAGTAGTTTTTTTTCATTTTTGCAAACCTCTTTTAATGTCTGTTTCTGTCTTCATCTATTGGATATTAAGTGTTTTACATGTTGTTTAATCTCTGGAAAACTTCAGATAATTCTGGAAAACTACGATATACATATCTTATTCTCTCATGAATGCATACATATGTATATGTATATATATATATATATATATATATATATATATGTATATATGTATAATATGTATATATGTGTATAACAACTAACTACAATTAAAAAATGGGTTTTACTTTGTCAATATTTTATAAAAGAGATTTTAGGATGTTCAGGATACATGGATCACATTTTGAGAAGCATAGTTTAGAAAATAATAAATGTTTTACAAATATAGATTTAATTCCATAAATGAAAATATTTTTCTAATATACATAAAATACAACATCATCCCTTCAGCAAATACTGTGTCCAGCTACATATTTCTTCAGTGCTTGCACAGTTTTTAGAAAATATATTTAATATCAGTTTTATTTTTCTAACAGAAAACACATGCCATATGCATATGTCATGGATAAAGAAACAGTGGATTAGTGGGGTTAGAAAAATTTCCCAACATCAAATAGCTAATAAGTTGAATAGGCAGTATTTACTCTCAAAATTTTTAATGTAGTCTAGACATCAAGCTTAGGACAGATTTAAGAAGGAGTTTAAATGCTTGACCAGTGCACCAAAGAGCTAGAGGTTTGTTTTTACACACTGTGTTGATATCACTGTTCCAACAGAATACCAGATGATTTAGTCAAACACTATTACTAAATTCCTGGATTTGCCAGATCAGTTCAAACAAATAAGCTGATTTTGCTCCAAGACACAATTCTTAACATTTATTTTACATTATTTACTGCATTTGAAACTCATTATTGTTCAGCAAAGAATGGAGCAAGGGCATATTTGTAATAGAATTAAGAAGTTTAAGGGCAGTAAAAATAGCAAATCACAGAAAGACTGGTAAGGCAGGGTAAGATATACACAAACAGTTCTAGCCCACTTTATCATCCAAACCAAGCAGAGGAATAAGCCTTGTGAGGGAGATAGCCCAGTATAAAGTTAGCAATTTCATGGATCAGTCTCACTGGCCTCGTCAATCACACTTGGAGGTCATTAAAATCAGGGAGCTAACTCAGCTGGCACATGATAGAATAACAATCATTTGTTTATTCAGAACTTTCTGGAACATACAGACTTTTGCTATGCTCTTATCTGTAATTTATTTTTTCTTTTAGAAATTTAGAGAAGAGAAAGAATTGTTGCTTAACATTTCTCAACTAAAAAAAGGGATTAAAGGAGAGAAAAAGGGAGGTTTACCTCCTGCATTTTAGGAGAAAGTTTAGAAAAAAATTTATCTCTAACCAGCAGCCTGCATGCAGGTTACATGTGGGAGGTACCTTCTGTTCATTTAACTTTGTCAGCTGAAGAATCTTGATGTTTTTATAGCTGGGGAGGAACAGCAAAGAATCTTTAATTTTCAGCTACTCTAAGTAGGCTTATATATGGGAGGGGGAAAGTCCAGAGACATAGATTTTTATCTATTTAGTTATTTAGAAAACAGTACAAGTACTTTATGATTAAAATACAGTATCAACTTTAGATGGGAGAGTAGATGGAATGTGTGTGTGTATGTGTGTTTGCGTGTGTGCCTGTGCGTTCACATGCATTGGTTAATCATTAACTCTGTGGATGAAAACTAGGATTTTATTTGAGGGGCTATTAGAATTATTCATAGTTGTCTGTTCAGTACACTCTCTTGTAATGGCAACTTGGAAGAAATATGAGGAAACTTCATTTCTTAAAATCAGGGCACTTTAAACATAGAGACTTTATTTCATCGCTTTTACGCACATCTTGCTGTGTGAGGTTGTCCTCATCTTTGTTTTGTCCTTGGTAGTTTTGGGTCTAGTTATAAGCACTCACGGCTCTTTCCTACCACTTTCCATTAGAACCAATTCCACAGCCCAATAGACTGTTAAGAAAGTTTGAGGGTTTTTTTTTTTTTAATATACTGATTCTTTCCCTGAAAATATTCTTTTTTTTCAACAGTGTTTCTCCATCCAGTTATATCTCCCTTTAGTTATGCTTTAGTTATGCCTAAATAATTCTTTCTCCACTTTAGTTTTTATACCCTCAGGATATCTTAAGCAATCATCGTGTCTCTCATCAGCTATGCTTTTAAGCTTGGAATGGCAGCCTTATTTACAGATGGTGCTATTTGAAATCCAGTGTTTGTAAATAGAAGTTGGTGATTGTGCGACTCCTAAAGCATTGAGGGTACAAAGCTTTCATTCATTTATTTATTTATTTTCATTTACTTATTTGTGCTGCCAAAGAAAAAAGGACAGGAAAAAGAAAACAAGGTATTTGTTCTGAAAACCGAAGAAAAATGTGTTGGCTCAGTTCATTCCTCCTTCAATTCTATGGGAATTTTCTCAGAGGGGAAGAATCTGACCCAACCATCTTTTTTTCCAAAAAAATTATCCTGCACATTTTCTATATAGTAACTAAAAATATTCTTCAAAGAAAGTTAGAACTAATTCATTAATGGGTCTTAGTAAATTTGAGAGTTATAGGAGTTAAAGGAAAAAATAACTGCATATATATATACACACACACACACACACACACACACACACACAAACATATCTATATATGTTTGCATACATTTATAAGTGCACATATATATGTATTTCTAATAAGTCAACTTTTAAGTAAAATTTAATTTATGGACCATTTTACTATTACAATAACATATGAGTTCCTCTTTTTTGTGTGTTAAGCATTACAGAAAACATCAGTGTAAAAGTCAGAAGGACACTGCATAGGCATAGGAAGGAATGAAAGCAAGTAAACAGAGAATAAGAATGCAAATGTAATAAGTGCCAAATAAGTGAGCAAAGATAATATAAAACTTGAAAATTTCATTATCCTATACATACAGCAAAAGAATTCCAAAGTAATACAGGGATCACCAGTCCTATTTTGTAAATTTGCATATTTGTCTATTAGAACTTCTTCAAGAGGGGGGAAACTAAATTATTTAGAAATATTAAATTTTATGCTAATAGAATTGGAATTTTGTACCTTGGAGTTAATATAAAATTTTACAAAATGTGAAAATCATCTTGAAACGGCCATTTGAATTTTAGTTCACAATTTGAAGAAATTTCAAAATATTGCTTGAAATGCATCATAGTTCAGAAAAGTAGACACATTTGCAATTCTATATTACATTTAATTAAGAGTTTGGTGTTATGACAACCAACTAAACTATATGTAGAAACAACCCATGGGGGCCATTGAGTGATAGTTAGGATTATGTTCACCATATTCCATTTAGATAATCTTGTTTTTAAAGGCTAGATATTTAAGATACCTATTTGCACTCTAATTACTTTTTTCAATGTCGTGGCCAAAATCAGGTTGTTTGCCTCTGGCTTGAGCTAATAATTTGTAGGTAAATTATTAATTGATTTACAGTATTATAATAAGATGAATATATTGCTCTATTAAGTTCATTAAAAAAAAGCAAAAAGAAAAGTTACTCAGTATAGTTACTTTGACATTCAAATATCTAAATCAAAATCAAAATAATCTTTTTTTTTTTTTTTATACTAGTGATTGGACCCAGGGCCACTCTTCCACTCAGCTTCATCCCAGCCCTGTTTGATTTTTGAGATAGGATCTTGCTAAGTTGCCCACACTTGCCTCAAACTTGTGATCCTCCTGCCTCAGCCTCCTAAGTAGTGGGGATTATAAGCAAATACAATCATTCTGGGCTCAAAATAATATTTTAATGATCAGTAATTAGTCACCATGCCAATCACCAAATTGAAAATGTTGCATTTTATTTGATATAATAAAACTGTAATTTCAACCCAATATAGTCCAAAATAATAGCAAACGAAGTGCTAGCTTACAATACATTTTTAAAGATATAAGTAGATATTTTCACAGCCTCAGAAGAGCTCTATGGAGAATATAGAAGTACACTAGTCTGTTTTATCAAAAATAAGGAAATTTGTAGTCAACTTATTTAATTAGAAATCTTTGTGATTGGGAGCATTTGAAGCAAATAAGGTAAAATTATAAAATCAACTCTTTGGAAGATGTTTATAATAGATTGAGGTTATTGTTATCTTTTAACACATTTTTTTTATCATATAAGAAACTGCTCTCAGGCCAGTTGGAGGAGTAATTTAAAGGACAGTTTAAACAGATTTTAAAGTCTAAGTTTCTTGTCTTAAAATGCAAGGATCCCAATTTGTGCCTTGCACAATTGCTCCGAGGAAATAATGCATAATGTGTATGTAGGAGCTAGCACATAGCAAGCTCTCAATAAACATAGCCATAATTAGCAATAAGTTTCTCCGGTATATGTGTTTTTCCTTTCCTGTGGCTGACTTTCTTGCCCTAGGTCACGTAACACAAGCACATATAAAAGCACTTCAAATTCGCTGATAGAGAAAACCCACAGAACTTCCATTGAGAGAAAGTTCTACTTTTGAGTGTTAGCATTCACCCTAATCCGTATGGAAAACCCAGATACAAGCACCAAGGACAGGCAGACAGGGTGAGGGAAGCAGAGGCTAGCTAGCTTGTAGTGTGTCTCCCCTTCCGGGTGTGCTAACTACCCTGGTTCCCAACACAAATCTTCATGGGGCCTCACACTCATCTCTCCTGCCATTGCCTGAAGCTCCACTGTGAGGACAAAAGTGTCCCGTGGTAGCTGGACCATCACTCAGCTACTGCCATAATTAGTCACCTACAGCAGATTCCAGAATTCCCCTCTGCTGGATTTGGGGGATATGTAAGACTCTCTGAGCCTGGAGGCAATTAGCAGAGGACCAGAAAAATAAAGATGATCGCAATCAATTGAAAAAGCTGAAACCAACTAGAAATGTAAGGCTAAACTTGATATATTTTGAAAGAGACTAATATCTGTCACTTATCTCCTTTTTTTTCAACACTTTGGAATAAGTGCACAATAAAAGTATTGGCTTTCACTTAGCTATTCAGCCCCATTACAGACTATAGCCTCATAGCACTATTTAAAAAAAATTATCCTCTGATTTATGAGTAAAATAAGTGTAATTTTAAAATAGAAAAGCCAGTAATCAACTAACTCTGAAATTAGAGATCTCTAAAAATGTATTGATCTTGATTTTGATGTTTTAAATTTTTATTGAATTTTTTTATAGACAAAAAAGATAGATTATAACTAAAAAGAAATATTCTATTTTGTTTTGTAATTAGATCATATGATTTTCACTCATAATTCTATACTAATTTTCCTTCAAGTCCCATCCCATATAAATATGCTTTTCTATAGCAAAAAGGGAATTATAAAGGTAATGAAAGGTTTGTTGGTTGTTGTTTTTTTTTTTTTCATATGGAAAATGACTAAAAGTAAACATGAGCACACAATGTGTGTGCGCACACGCAAACACACACACACATACACCCCAAAACCATTACATTGCCTGCTGCTTTTGAAAACGTACCAGTCTAGGAAAGAATAAATAGCGTAGAGCAGGTTTTGCCCTTCCTGGCTGTGATTAGAGTCCTAATGCTATGTTGCCTTAAACCGTGCCAATTTCATTTCTACAGTGAAATATGCTTTAGAAGACAGGAAGAAAGCTGATTATTTAATCAAAGGGAGGGAGAACGCCAAAATAATCTACTGTATCTCATGAGGGAGTAGGGGAGGGGGAAGGAAAACCTCAGAAAGCATTATACTAATGTACTTCTTTATTTTAAGTAACAAATAAAATGGCAAAACATTTTTTTCCCATCATAAAAACTGACTTTGATCCCCAGTACAGCCATTGAGTGGAAAATTGAACCACAATATAATTGCTTTCCCTGTGACCGATAAAGTGGTGTAACAAATTTTGTGTTTGAATGATAAAATCAGCAATTGGCCCCTAGCATTTCCCTCTGCCATTCCTCCAAGGACACTCAAGTCCCATCAGGCTCCAGGGCAAGAGAAAGGGCGGAAGAATTCACTGTAAATCTACTCCAAGTTGTTGTTGGATTTCTTTTGCTTGCCTGTTTAAGGAAATAAAAATAATAATAAAAGTGATCATGTTTGTCTTTAACTTCGTAATATAAATCATGTCCCAATGTGTGTGTGTGTGTGTGTGTGTGTGTGTGTGTGTGTGTGTGTGTAGTGTGTGTGGGGGGGACATTTGCCCTTCAATAAAAACTGATTACTGCCATAGAAGAAAATCTAAAGTCCTACTGAGAAAAGTTATTTTACTCAAGAGTAAAATCTTGTTAGAATGAAGAAATTGTCTTAACTATCCCAGTGACAAGTGCCACAGCTGTTTGATGTAGAGGCACTAGCCAGACATGGGAAGGAAGCCAGGCTGCATTTGTGAGCTCATTATAGCAGAGGTTCACTGTGGGCAGATCTGCCTTTATCAGGAGAGTAGCATGGCAGAGCTCGTCCATTACTGTAGATGACTCATCCAGCCCCCCAGATGACAGTTCCAAAGGGCATTGACTATGGTGAAGCTGTTATTTGGTTGGCCTCTTCTCCATAAGGGGGTAAACTCCAAGCCACAGGATAAGATGCTTGTGTATGAAGGACTACCCCTTTGGGAATGGCAAGAGGAGGAGGGAAGAAATCCTAGTGAGAAAAAGGTCAGCTGTAGCATACATGTGGGAGTTTACCCTGCACCCAAACATTTGTGTTGAAACTTGGCCCCATATTTTTTGCTCTGCAGCTGCTTATTCAAGTTCATTTAATTACCAGGAGAAGGTATTTTTTTGAGTAGCATTTTCATTTTGGCCATCTTGAGATGTCGGAAACATCTCAAGAAAACTTTAGAAAAAATTGTTTTCAAAGACCAACTGCAAACTTCTCAGAAGCTCTTTGTTCTATTTTGTGAGGAATATTTGCCATTTAGATTAGAACACAATCCTTAAAAACAAGCAACCAGACTCCAGAGCATGTAGTGCTTGGCCAAAAGGGGCAGCTTGATGGGTAGTTTTGTGAAACTATTTCTGTAACTTCCAAATTTCTACAATGAACATGTTTAGTTTTTGTATATTTTTGACTTCTTAATTTGATTTTTAACCTTTATGTCGGAAATTTCAACATGCATAAAAATAAAACAGTGTCATATTCCTAATGTACTCAGTACTCACTTTGTCAATTTTTAACTCATATCTGGTCTTGTTTCAGGGAAGCTCAGACCTCAGATTATTTTGAAGTGAAGTTAATATGTATCCTATTGTTTCACTTGTAAATATTTCCATATGTAGGTATCAAAGTATGAGCACAATGCTATTATCACACTTATATGCACTCATGGTGTCATTGAATGTGTTCTCTATCCTTTAAATTTCCTTTAAATTTGTAATTACATAACACGCTTTATTAATTGTCTGTTTGCTTGATATACATTATTGTTGGTTGGTATACATCTTTGGTCTAAGTTTCTTCTTTATTTTGTGCATTTTTAAATAAATTCAATCAATTGTTCTTGGAATTTCTCATATTTGGAATTATTTGATTGCATCCCTATGGTATTACTGTGTTTGCATTACCCTGATAGTTAGGTCTGGAAACTTGATCACTTTAATGTTGACTTTTGGGGAAAGCAAGGAGGAAAAACACAACTTCATTTGTGGAGATGTATATTTCCGCCAAGAGATACCCTGATTGATGGCATAAATTTGGTTGAATGTTATCAGCCCCCTTGATCACTAATTTACTGAATGTTACTAAAGATGCTGCAGTAAATATTATGTTTTTTTTTAAATTGTATTAGGCAATCCCCATCAACCCACTTACACCAAAGAAGAAATAATATTAAGAGGATTAAGCTAGCTAATATTCAAAAGGGATGGATTCTCAGGCCAGTCCAGTACTTTGTTTCATCTGAAATATAAAAGGGTTACTCTCCAAGGTACTCTTTGGAACCAAACATTATAGTAATACTTGCTACGTGTGAAGTCAAGAGATATGTGTGGCATACCTGGCATCCTTTCATGTTGAAAAGTATCATTTATATGTGAACTAAAACAGATCACTGGGAAGCACAGGGTGCCATACTGTTACCTCAAGTCCTGAAGGGACTAGAAACAGCAGCAACTATGAGTATTGTTTAGGTGAGCAGATGGGATAGTAAACTTAATCCAGTATCAGGTGAAATCCAATATTTGAAATATTCAACTGAATATTAACACCAGATTAGAATTTTCATAAAGGAATTACTGATGATATAGATTGATGGTTATAGAGCTCAAGTTCTAGTTTAGGGTAGCACTAAACTGGAATCCTTCAAACTGTAGGACCTTAGAAGCAAATGAGAATTTGTGATATCTACTTCACAAAATGCTAGTCTAAATGTTTGTGCCCTACCCATATCCAAATGCTGAAATCCTACCACCCCAATATCATCAATGATATTGAGCACTGAAGCCTTCAGACTGCAATTAGGTCATAAGAGCAGAGACCTTATGAGTAGGAGTAGCTGCCTTATAAAAGAGGTTCAAGAGAAACTCTCTTCTTTTCCACCATGGGAGGACACAGACGAAAGCTGCTATGAGCCAGGAATAAGGCCTTCACCAGATACCAAATTTTCTTTTAAGTGGGGCTTCCCAGCCTCCAGAACTGTGAGAAATAAATTTCTGTTGTTTATAAGCCACTCAGTCTAAGGTATTCTGTTGTAGCAGCCTGATGGGCAAAGACACAGGGTATTGCAAAAATTTGATGAGAAGTAGTGTGGGTCAGGCAACAAGATCAGTGCACATCATAGTCATCATCATTTATAATTATAAGGACATGATCTAAACATGACTGAATGAACATTTTGCCAGGTAGAGGATCAGTCTAAAGCTTTTCTAACTGAAACTTTGGTAAATTTGCCATGTTGCTTGTCGTAGAAGAGCATTGGTACCGATACTCCCATGCTTGGAAAAAAAACATGAAAACATTTTGAACTCCATTTTTTACCTCAGTCCTGCAAATAATCTGTCCTGAACTTTTGCTACTCAACACAGAGAAATGAATAGAAGGCAGTGGAATCCAGAGATAAGTATGTGTCTTCTGCTTTTCGTTAGATCTCTGTGCTCTTAATTATACCCACTGCATGGTAGACAGGGTGATCCTTAAAAGTTGAATTTCTGTTTGAATCCTCCACTGGCTCCTTATAGTGGGTTGAATATTGTCCCCCATTCCCCCACAATATGTCCATGCAGTGAATACTGGAACCTGTAAATATGACCTTACTTGGAAACAAGGTCATAATAATTAAATTAGTGAAGATGATATCATCCTGGAGTTAGGGTGAGGTCTGAATACAATGCACGTGTTCTCATAAGAGAAAGTGAAAGAAGGATTTGGTAGATGCAAAAAAGGCAATGTAAAGATGCAGAGACTGGATGATGTGTCTGTATGCCAAGATATACCCAAGATTGCCAGCATCCACCAGCACCTTGGAGAGAGGCATGGCATACCTTCTCCCTCAGAGCCCCCAGAGGGAACCAACCTTGCTGATACATTGATTCCAGATTTCTGGCTTCCAGAAGTGTGAGAGACTAAATTTCTGTGCAGGCCTGTTTTTAGTCATTTATTATGACAAACACAAAAACTAATACATACCATGTCACAATTCTTTCCACAAGGGTCTATGTGGTCTGGCTGGTCTCTCTCTGAGGCCTTGCTTCTCTTGCTCTGGTTCAGGTGCCCTGACCTTATTACTGATCCTTGGACATATTGATTCTATTGCTAAAAACTTTACTTCTGAAAGTTCTACCCCAGATATTTACCTGATTGGCTTGCTCTTTTCATTTCGATCTCTGTCAAATGCTGTTCTTCCTGGAAGTCTTCCATCATCATCTGATTCAAGACATCTACTTTATTCCTTCATATCATCACTCTCTATTTCTTGCACTGCTTTTTTTTCTTAAATTTAGTACTTCCCATGACCTGTAATTATTGTGGGATGTTCTTGTTTATTAATTTATCTCATCCAGCTATAATCTTAAGCTGGATGAAAGTAGGAAATTTTCCTCTTGTTCAATTTTCAACACCCAGTGTTGGGACCACGCTGGGCTTGAAATTAATATTTGTTAAACAAATAATCTGAAATCCAGAAAAATAGGGGTGAATTTAAATGGGAATCATTCCATTTTATAGGAAATGCATCAGTGACCATATCTCAAGGTTTTCATGATCAAAGATTAAAGGACTTCATTGTAATAACTGTCATTTTCAATAACCCTGTGATAAAAGAGCCTAAAGCTATCAAGTGCTGGTGGGGATATAAAGAAGAGGGAAATTTTCCATACTGTGATGGGAATGTAAGTTACTACAGCCATTTTAGAAAATGGTATGAAGGTTCCCCCAAATTTAAAACAGAAGCATTATATGAATCCAGTAATCTTACTCCTGGGTACATATCCAAAGAAAATGAAGTCAGTGTGTCAAAAACACTTCTGTATTCCTATATTTGTTGTAACACTATTGACAAGAAATAAAAAACAACCCAAATGTCAATCAACTGAAGAATGAAAAGAAAACTCTCCATCCCTACTGGAATGATCATTTTTTTAAATTTATATATGACAGTGGAATGCATTATAATTCTTATTACATATATAGAACACAATTTTTCATATCTCTGGTTGTATACATAATATATTCACACCAATTCATGTCTTCATACCTGTACTTTGGATAATAATGATCACCACATTCCACCATCATTAATTACCCCATGCCCCCTTCCTTTCCCTCCAACCCCTCTGCCCTATCTGGAGTTCGTCTATTCCTCCTATGTGCCCTCTTCCTATCACACTATGAATCAGCCTCCTTATATCAAAGAATACATTCAGCATTTGTGTTTTTTTTTTTTTTTTGGATTGGCTAACTTCACTTAGCATTATCTTTTCTAACTCCATCCATTTACCTGCAAATTCCATGATTTTATTCTCTTTTATTGCTGAGTAATATTTCATAGTGTATATATGCCACATTTTTGTTTGATCCATTCATCTATTGAAGGGCATCTAGGTTGGTTCCACAGTTTAGTTATTGTGAATTGTGCTGCTATAAACATTGATGTGGCTGTGTCCCTGTAGCATGCTGTTTTTAAGTCCTTTGAGTATAGACCGAGGAGAGGGACAGCTGGGTCAAATGGTGGTTCTATTCCCAATTTTCCAAGAAATCTCTATACTGATTTCCATATTGGCTGCACCAATTCGAAGTCCCACTAGCAATATATGAGCCTTTTCCTCACATCCTCGCCAACACTTATTGTCTCACCATGCACAAAACTCAACTCAAAGTGGATCAAGGTCTTAGGAATGCAACCAGAGACCCTGTGTCTAATAGAAGAAAAAGTAGGCCCTAATCTCCATCATGTGGGATTAGGCCCCAGCTTCCTTAATAAGACTCCTGTGGCACAAGAATTAAAACAAGAATCAATAAATGGAATGATCATTTGAACAGCATGAATGTACTTGAAGATCATTATATTAAGTGAAATAAACCAGACACATGAAGAGAAGTACTGCCTTATCTCATTCATATGTAGAATATAAAAAATCTGATTTCATAGAAGTTGAGAGTAGAATGGTCATTATCCAAGGCTGAAGGAATGGGAGAGGAAGAAATGGGAGTGATTAATCAATGTATACTAAATTATAATTAGGAGTAAGAAATCCTGGAGTGCTATTCTTTCATATTAGCAGCTAAAAATAAATTTAAATAAAAATAAAACATTCTGAAAAAGAAAATGGAGAATGAAGAAATGAAAGCAAATAATAGGCAAAAAAAATGAATTTTTATATAGAAGGTCTACTGCTTCATGGAAGCAGTATTTTGGAAAAGGAAGCCCAAGAGGTAAAGAATTCAGATTTATTTTTCATATAAAACTCTAAGTGCTATTACAGGCCTCCAAGAGCTACAAAATCCCTTATACCAGAGTTTCAGATCTTAAAATGCAAGATACTGGAGAGAGATGGAAAATTTCCCTAGTCTCTTTGTGGCCCAAAGTTGAGGGTAGGGAGAGGTAAATGGGCTTTTTCTAAGTTCCTTACTTTAAATATTGGGATGCCAGAAGATAGAAACCTATTAGGTCTTTTTGATGTCAGGCTAACCTAACTCCAAAGGGTTTGACAAAGTCACATTTATCAAATCACCCATTGATCAACTCAAGTGCTCAAACTCAGAGTTATCTACTATAGTTTTCATGAGGAAATGAAAAGAAACAGACCTACTATTAGTGGTAGTAGTAGTACTAGTAGTAGTGCAGGGAAATTTATATTCTCACAAATAAGTAAAAGCTACTAAATTAATTTTGATACTTAATGAACAAAAGGAAAAAGGCACAGCAGAAATTATTAAATAAAAGAAAAAGGTTGCAGAAGTGTACACGTGGATAAGCCCTACAGTATGATTTTAGAATGTGAACAAGATAATTCCAGAGGCTTTTTTCCATGCCTAACTAGAGGACTCTGTATTTCATTAGTAAGGATTTCTCAACCTTGGCACTATTCCTTGTCTGAGAATGGGTATGTCTCAGACACGTGACAGTATAATGTTTAGCAACATCCCTGGTTTCTAATCTTGGGATGTTAGTAGCAAACCTTATATCTCATTGTGATAACCCAACATACTCCAGACATTGCCAAATGTCCCCTGGGTGAAACCAACTTTCCCTTCTGAGGGAATTCAGGAGAATGTCCTTCAAATTGGGAAATGTTTCCATACTTTTGTAATTGGAAAAGTGTACCCTTTTCTCATATTTTTATACAGACTCTCTACAGCCTATTGTCTTACATAATTCTTAAAATTTCTGAAAGAATGTGAAGTTATTTGACCAAGTTAATGAGTCTGAAATGTTTCTTTCATTTGCTTTCGACAGGTATTGAAATCTTGGAAATGGTGACATTACCATTTAAGACTTCAGTATCCATTCACAGTCGTAAGCTGGCCCCAAGTAGACCCATCCTTGGGGGTTGATCTACAGAGATGACATATGATGACTTTCAGCGGTCTATCTCCCAGAACAGGGTGTCACCTCCCCACTGAGACTTGCTTTCCCTGTGCCTGTGCCTGATTTGGCAAAAAAGGGCAACTAAACTGCAGCCTGTTCAGATTTATGCAAACCTAGAGAATTCCTAAGGCAGGGAACAGGTTGTCAGTACCCGCACTCCTACAGCCGGAGTTGAGAAGCCCTGACCTGCACTGTTTGCAAACATAATCAGATTGAATCAGAACCACTGCAGGTCCTAACTTTATGGAGCAGCCTTGCAAAAGCACATTGGAGAGTTTTATATATTGATTAAGCACAGTAATATTAATATGATTTTTGCCTCTAGTCAACTTCTTTCTTCAGAATATTCCCAGCTGGGATTGAGAAAGTTTCTCTGATTCTAGCTGAATACTAATGCGGTAAACTTCTTGGTGACCATTTGACCTGTGTCTTTTCTTCCTTTCTCTATTCTACACCTCCCCCTTCTCCTGTTTCTCCAGAGAAAATAGCTTTCCAGGTTTCTCAGTGGGGCTCACGTGTCTCCTCAGCTCACCACTGACGCAGTGACTGATGGTTGGCAGTGCTGCCTCCCTTGACCTCGTCAACATCAGAAACTGCTCTCAAATCTCAGTCATCTCTGACAGCCTTTGAGTAGAGAAATGAGACAGTTTCCCTGACACAAAGGCTCCTGGCCTGGGGTAAAAAATTCCTTTTGAAAAAAAATTCGAAGGCTCTACAGACCACACTGCTTTCCATTCATCTTGCAGTCTGGCCCATCCATCCCCAACCCCACATTAGCTTTCAGACATGATAGCCTTTTCTATTTCTTGGAGGCTAGCCACAGCAGCTCAGATGTTTTCACATTGAAATGTCTTAGTTCACGCAGAGCCTTCAGAGCAAAGAAGAAACCTGGTCATTTTATACAATAGCACTTAATTTTGACTTTTGATTAGCAAAATAAGGGTTAATATTATTTCTTAACATAATGCTCAGTAATTCATCCAAATAATATGAAAAAAAAGGAAAGAAAAGGTCAGAATTGATAGAAAGAACAAGTCTCATGGAATTAGAATGATATTTAAAGTCTTTTGAATGAAGATACAGTATGTAAATAGAAGTAATAAGTGTGGTTTGATAATTAAAGCAAATAAAAAACAGTTGACTATTGACCTTAATTTTTTTTTCTAATCTTGGTAAGTAAACTGTCCTAATACATTGAAGCTCCATTTTCTTGATCTCAAAATGGGATAAAATTCTTATTTCCTTATGAATTCAGCCTTAGCCCATTCATGTTTAAGAATGTCAAATCTTTGGGGTTATTCTAAAAAGTACAAAAAATACAATTTTCTCCCTTTGGAGTTCTTAGTCATCAGGGTTGATAGTCACACTGTGCAGAGGCACATGTAGCTAGCTGTCCCCTAGAGCCACATAGAACAATAGGTGGAGAGTCGTAACTAAGAGCAGTTGCCCAGCTTGGATTCCACTTCCCAGCATGCCTGTACCTAGGTGGAATCATTACTAATTTTTGAAGAGGGTAACTTTTGGGGTCAGTTATAATCACCACTTTAAGGTTTGACAAAGCAGATAATTTTTGAAGAGGGTAAGTTTTGGGGTCAGTTATAATCACCACTTTAAGGTCTGACACAGGTTCTTCCCAGCAGGTAGTTATCAACTTCAGCAAAATAAAAACACAGAATGCCCAGTTATTCAGAACTTCAAATAATTACCTAACACATACTTATTCTAGAAAGTTTTCACGCTTATCTGAAAATAAAATTTAGTAAATATCCTGTATTTTATTGGGCAACCTTACTTTCAATGCAAGGCCTTCTGTCACCTCTCTTGATGTCTTCTCCTCAGAGAGATTTTGGAAGTTCTATTAATTCTACAAAAGCCTACACCTGCTGGTCCCTAATTTGGATGTGTGAATCAGCTCCTGTTGAAGATTAGATTTTATGTAAATAAGAAATCCACTTATAGTGTGTTAAGTCACTGAGATATCACCACTCTCTTAACTAATAAGCATGGTATCCCAAAGCAGAGAAAGTTTATTTTCTTCTCATACATTTACCAGTGGGTCTCAGAGTAGAGTTCAAAAGGGCTAAGAGACCATCTTGTCCAAGCCAAGGATTGTATTGAAAAGGAAATTGAATTCTACTCCTTGGAAATGGCTTAGCTACAGTCTATCGGCTATTTATCACAGATGCAGGCTTAGAGCCCTCTTTTTTATGTCTCCACCTGATTTTCTTCCTACCTTTCCACAATGACTGGTCTCATATTCTCTGTTTACCAGGAAAAACAAAGAACCAATCTCATAATCACCAGTGAGAGAACAAATTCTCAGATACCTCTATGCTCCTCATTTGGCTTGTCATTTATGTAGAAAGATGTCTTTGATGAAAATGACTTTTGACATGTCTTAGGAAAACTGACACATATTGACAATAAATGGAGAAAATGTTGCTAGAATTCAGGGCACAAGAAGTACTTTGGAGAAGAATGCATGGTAAAGATTATTGAATTCAAACATAGAAGGGGCAGAATTTAGATGGGTTGAAAGTTTTAATTTCAGAAAACCTTTCATGCAGAAGGAATGGTGAAAGTCAAGAACTCCTAGACCCCATCTCTCCCACCTATGTTGAAAACTTCCAGTTTCCTCAAATGGGAATAATCATACCACCCCCATATGAGCTTTTCAGGGTTATCTGAGGAAAGTGCTAAGAACAGGGCATGATTCAAGGAAGAACAGTTCTTCTTATTTCAGGTAATGGGATAAATGCTGAGGACTCAGAGATGAAGAGCTTTCAGTCCAGGCTGCTCTTTGTGAGCTTCATGGTTAGGTGCACGTGACCTCACTAGAGTCCTCTACATGCAACTTCATCTGTTCCTAAAAGAAAAGTGAAGAATTACCTCATCTCATTGCTCAGCTCACTTCACCCTCAAATGGTGCTGCAAGGTGATCACAGTTGAGCCTTAGTCTTATCCTTATTTAACCAAAAAGAAATTTGAGGCTCAGAGAGGTTAGATGATTTGCCTAAGGTTACAGGGAGTTAGTAGCAGAAGGCAGGACTGGAGAATAGTTCACAGCCTTCAATTTTTGGCTCTTGTGATCATATGGGAACCCTGAACCAGTCTCTTCGATATGTCTTTTCCTGTAAGAAGAGGGGCTTAGCTGCCACCACAAGGGGCACAGCAGGCTGGAGGCATAGGAGCCTAAGGGCTGCATCTTGCTCTTTGGCCTCTAATGAAGCTGTTGTCACATTTCCTCCCTCTTTGCCCTGCAGGAAATCACTGCAATACTGGGGGACCTCATTAAAAGAGACACTTAGCAGGAGGCAAAGTGCAGAGGAGAGAACAGGGAGCTGCTTCTTACACCCACACCCTTTTCTGTGGATCCTTCCCGCCAGCAGTTCCCTTGTTTACTCTCCATGCAACTCTTTCCTCCCAGCTCCCCCAATTCCACTCTTCACTAAAAATAAATCTCCCATTAGCTCCACCAGTGACTTCTGAAGGGGCACAGCAATAAATTGAATTTCCAATTTAAGCCAGAGGTTGGCAAGTGGAGAACAAACTTTACAAGGGCTGCTCATCAATGCTCCTCACACTGGTGATTGTTCCCAACAATGCAGAAGAGAGGCGCCTGTGACCCTGATTCCTTGTCTTTTCTTCCTAGTGGAGTCAGATTTGCATTCTCTTCTAATCCAGTCCAACTGCCAGGGCCAGGCCCTGAGGGCTTGGATTCAGCCTGGGTTCTGTATGGTCCATGCCTGGGAGAGCTGGTGGTATAATACATGCAGGGGCCTGGGAGGCTTGACTTTAATCCCCAGCTGTGCCCTGGTATTTCTTTCTCATTAAGGGCGTCAGGGTTATCGGAGCTGGGAGAATGGTTACAGATAAGTTCTGCAATTCATTTCCCTCCACAAACCTTGAATGTCTTTGTCATTTATTTAGTTTCTTTTTTTTTTTTTCCTGAGAGCAAACTGATTATTGTGGCAATCATCACCCACCACCTGGAAGTTAGCACCCTGGATGAACTGGGTCCAGGGTCACAGAATAGTACTGTTGCCTAAAAATGGGGTGAGATTTTATATATATATATATATACCCACACACACACACGTGTGTGTGTGTGTGTGTGTGTGTGTGTTTGTAGCTAGATACACAAACACACACCCCCACACACATACACACACACACAC
The DNA here is from genome assembly GCF_048772815.1 of Callospermophilus lateralis. Lineage (NCBI taxonomy): Eukaryota > Metazoa > Chordata > Mammalia > Rodentia > Sciuridae > Callospermophilus > Callospermophilus lateralis. Next base: position 104,391,595 of record NC_135310.1, on the reverse strand, counting down.
ACACACACACACACACACACAGTTTCAATTGTGGGTATATCAAGTGCTATTTACCATGGCTCCCATTGACTGATTCTCAGGCACAAGACCATTGAGATTTATGAATGAAGACCTACAGAATTACCCATTTTACAGATAATAGAACTAAAAAGAACTGCAGAGGAGATCTTTTTCATTTTTTATTTTCTTTCTTTCTTTCTTTTCTTTCTTTCTTTTTTTTTTTTTTTTTTTTTTTTTTTTGCAGGAGAAAGGCCTTCTTTATATATAGCCTCCTAAATTTAGATAATGCATTATTTATAACAGCTGAGCTTTGACAATTTGATTAATTTTGTATTGATTGGTGAAGTGATTTTTTGAAAACTGTGGGTTGAGCTCAGTAGTAGACTATTTGCCTACCATTAGCAAAGCCCTGGATTTGATCCCTAGAACAATTAAAGAAATGAAGAAAGGGAGATATATTTTCTAAGTACCACTTGTGATTTCATGCAGGGCAGAGAGGGAGGAAATGTGACAACAGCTTCATTAGAGGCCAAAGAGCAACCCTATAGTAAAGAGTTGTCTAGCCCCAAATGTCAATAGTACCAAAATGAGCTATGTACTTGAGGATGTAAAAATGGTTTAAGACATCATATTCATGCTTAGGGACTGCTGCTCTCCACAAGGGTCAGTACCCCTCTTCCAAGATAGAATACTTCTGACAATGTATGGAGACATTTTTGGTTGTTAGAACTTGGTGTTGGAAACACTACTGGCATCCAATTGATAGAGACCAAGAAGGCTGTTAATCTCCCTACAATGCACAGTGCAATCCACAGTAAAGTGTTGTCTAGCCCCAAATGTCAATAGTACCAAAATTGCAAATTATTCTTAAGAAACTGGGAGTCTTATTAGGTGACAGACTTCTAGATCAATATAAAACAGTTAAGTATCACTTAACTACAAGGTTACATTCTGAAAATCTCATAGTTATGTGTACATCAGAGTGTACTTCCACACACCTCAATGGCATAGTCTACTACACACTGTAAGGTATAGCTTATTGCTCCTAGGCTGCAGACTTGTACAATATTTTACTAGGCCAAATACTGTAAGAAATTGTAACAGAACAGTATTTATGTATCTAGACATATTTAGCCAAGAAAAGGTGGAATAAAAACATGGCATAAAAAATTAGAGAGTATGCTTTGAAGTGTACCCTTCAGCTCCATCATGATCTATTGACCGCCTTGTACACACAGTCTGTGGTTGATTGGAGCATTGCTATGTGATATATGAAGAAAGGCACAGCACATGATTTATAAAGGTTGAGAATAGAAAGAAACTGGAACTAGGGCTGATTTGCCAGCCCCCACCACTCCCTCTGCCCAAAGCAGAGGAGGTTATGTCTTTTTATTTGTTTCAGTTTGGGAAGCACCTGGTAATTGTATTCACGAATAACATTCCACACAGGTCTGGAGGTGAGTGAGGATCTTTTCCCACTGTGTGGAGTTCTGGGTTATTCAGAGGACCAGGAGTCCCCTAACAATTTCAATACACTTAGTGTTTCCTCTCTCATCTTCATACAGAACCATGGAGAGTGAAATCACTAGGCTCTTGGGCTGTGAGCACAGGTTTCACAGCCCTGGATCCTTGTCTTCATCATTCACATACTGAGCAACCTCAGGAAACTGTTTCCCTACCAGAGACCTCAGTTTTTTTCAAATACTCAATGAAGTCATTGAAAAGAAAATTGTCTAGACTTCTTCCAACTTATGGGATAATGAGTAGCTTTTTTTGTTTATTTGTTTTTGTTTTCTTCAGCTCCTGATGATGCTCATGGGACTTCATGCCTCCTTTTCACAGAGGGAGTCCTGCTTCACCATTCTGGCCTCCCAGGGAGATGAAGAGAAGGTGCTTCCAAGGGTCAGATTGTACTCTCTTGCAAGAAGTCCGTCCGTCTTTCCTTCCTTCCTTTCTTTTTTTCTTAATTTCTTTATTTCTTTCTTTCAAGGATGGCAAGAGGACAGAATGAGTGTCTAAGGGGACATATCCCTTAAGGACAAGATTATCTTCCTATTCTTCCACCCTGCTAAGGGCAAAATGATTTTGAAAAGGAAACTTCACTCTCTTACATATTTTTATTTAACCCCAAAGAATATTTGTAAGTATGAATAAATAATGAAACATAGTAGACCAGTCAAAATCTGGACAGTGATCCATAGTAGAAAATGTATTCAAGAGTTTCTGGTTTTCCTACTGAGCACATTTTACCTCTCCCCTTTTGGAATTCCAGTTGCACTTGAAGTCTTTATGCGATCTCATGGCTTATTAGTTAAATGTGCTGTCATGATACTTTCCATCACACATTTATTGCTTCATCTAGATTGCTTACCCATAATGGCTAGGATCTGTCCCTCAGATTTCCTTTGTGCGTTTCATGGAATCTATGCCAGGACTTGTCACATAGAAGACATAATTCAGCAAACAGTTAAGTGGCTACAACTTCATTTCAATAAGGATCTCCCCTTGGATAGGCTAGTTGAAAAATATCATCACATTTCTTTTCAATGACTTTTATTTTTGAACACCAATTGCTATTACAAAACACTGGATCAGTGTCACTTGTATTTGTATAATTTGGATCTATTATGATAGCACTTAGCTTGCATGGGCCCTGGGCAGGTTTCTCAACATTGGCACTATAGAACTTTTGGTATAAATTGGCACTTCTGCAATACATCTTTGTTGTAATATGTTTGCATCTGGAATGTTCCCCAAAGGCTCACATCACAAATGCAGTAACGTTCAGAGATGGGACTTTGGAGAAGCAATTGGATCCTAAGGGTTCTGACCTCATCAGTGGATTATGCTGTTGATAGCTGAATGGACTACTGGAGGTAAACCTGCATATAGGGCACAGTAGAAGGAAGGAGGGCACTGAGGTTTGCCCCTGAAGGCTATTTTTTGTCTCTAACCCCTTTCTCTCATGGTCCGATTCCTGGCTGCCAAGGGCTGAGCAGCCTTCCTCAGCCACGCCCTTCTGACCTTAAGTTCTGCTTTGCCTCAGGCCCAAAACAATGCAGCTGATCAACCATGGACTGAAAACTCTAAAACCATGAGCCAAGGTAAACTTATTTTCCTTTCAGTTGTTCTTGTCAGGTGTCTTGGTCACTGACAAAAATCTGACTAACACAGTAGGGTTCTGCCTGTGCATTATAAGATGTTGAGCAAAATCCCTGCCCGCCCCCCCCGCCCAGATACCAACAGTACCACCTAAAATCGTAACAAACAAAAATGTCTCTAGATAACCATGTGGGATACAGATCTTCACCATTTGTGGAGTGTGTGGACCTAGAGGAAAACACAATAAGACTATCTATAAAGCATTTATCATTTTGTGATCATCATCTAATTCCTGAAAAGTTCCATTATACAATGACATTTCATATATTTCTTCAAAATGCCTCAAATTTACTCTTACATTTATTCATTCCCCAAATACTTATTGTGGACAAATTCATGATGACAGAAATATAGTTCTAGATATGAAAGAGGCACATAATCTAACAGTGAAGATAAAACATGGGTCAAATGTAAGTTAACAGAAAATGATTCCTTCTCTAAACAGGTCTACTTGAAAAGGTGTTATCCAGACCGCTGGAAGTCTATGAACATTTTGCTATTCATGAAGAGAGAGGAACTTAAAGCAAACATATCACTAAGCACACTATTTAGACCATTTATTTATTTATTTTTATAATAAAGTTTTATCAATCACCTTGATTCAGATTCCGGTGCAGACTCCTTAGTTTATTGTAGACTGGAAACAAAATATTTGAGGACCAGCTCTTTCATAGGATTACTAAAAGAGATTTTAAGAAAAAAAAAAAAAGTCCTGCACTTCTCATAGTGTTTCACCTCTAAATTCTATTAGAAGATGCAAAAAGACAAAAATATAAAGAGATATGCCTATTTCAAAGTGCCTCACCTATCATTTCTTGTTTCTGCTCACAGTTCATTGGTGAGATTGAGTTGTGTACCATCACAAGAAAGTTTGTCAAGAAAGTAGAAGAGAACATGAACATCATTGAGAACTATGTGTGTCTGTCATGGAAATTGCTAGGTGAGAATTTTAGGAAAACAGAATAATGAATACAAAAGAATTTGATGGAGCATTCAAGGAGAAGTAGGATAGAAGCATTAGTTAACTGAAGAAGAGGCAAGTGCGTAAGGTAAGTTGTAGGATGCGTAACTGAAGTGTCTTGCATAAATTACAGTGACATTTTTGGTCTGATGGAAAATTGTTGGGCACTGTTGATCTTTTAAAATTTTCTCCAATCTTGAATTGTTAAATAAGCCTGCCTGATTATAAAACTAAATGCACAGAGTAGAAAATTTGTACTTTATGGAAATTACATAAACCAAATTTCAAAGCCCTTGTATTTTCATTATTCAGAAAAAAACCCACTATTTATATCTTATTGCATTTCCTTTTTATCCTCTTTGTTAGTGTTATATGTATGCAGACACCATCTATGCTTTTAGAGAAAACAAAATTGGGCTCATAGTTTTAAGAATGGTTTTGCATTCTTCTTTTATGTGCTTCTAGTATGAGTAAGAACAAAGCCTGAGGAATCAAATTCTTTGGGTTTATATGACCACTTCCCACTTCCCACTGGGTAATGCTGGACAAATAACTTTGCCTCAAGGCTTCTGTTTGTGTGGCAATTATTGTGAGGATAAAATGAGATAGATACATAAAGGAATTAGGTGCATTTACATGATAGGAACACAAAAATGTTACATATTAATTACAGTGTGAGCATTTTTCTCTGTCATTTCTATTTTTCAACCACACCAGAGATTCTTATTGTACATATTTAGTCAATGTACTCTATGAGGGATTTAGGTTTTTTTTTTTCTTTTAATGTGTGTGACTGGAATAGATGTATGTTTATATAAATTTAAATATTTCCTGTATAAATATATTGGTGCATAAGTCTTGTATGTTTGTTTCCATAAGATAAAATGGAAAAATCACTAGGTCATTAGGGTATTTTAAACATCTTGGCACATATTGCTGAATTACATCCATACTCCCAATTGCTGTGCTATTAATATTTTCACTAATATTGTGAGAATTTCGGCCTTCCTTATTTTTACTGATATATACTGACTATTTATTTCCCCTCCTGGCAACATGTGTATGTTGAAGTCCTAATCCAATGTGATGTAGTAGGAGGTAGGCCCTCAGGTGAATTCGGTCATGGAGTCGAAGCCCTCATAAAAGGGATTAGTGCCCTTATAAGGAGAGACAGGAGAGCTTACTCTTACTTACTCTGATTTTTTTCTCATGGGGGGACACAGCAAGAATGTAGCCATCTGCAAACCAGAAAGAAGGTCCTCACCAAGCATTAGATTTACTGGCATCTCAATCTCAGACTTCCTGACCTTCAAAACTATGAGAAGTAAATATTTGTTGTTTAAGTTACCCAGTTTCTGTGCTTTGTTGCAGTAGCCTCAACTGACTGAGACACTCACCAACCCCAGTATTAATATTAAACACATACATACATATATACACTCAGACACACAATTCATTGTCTACTTGGAAGGTAAAAATGATAATAACTAATTTCATAGAAATTTGGGATTGTGGCAAACCAATAAGTGTGTTTAAAGTAAGTATACCTGTTTTTCAAAATGTTAGTCAGACTTTTCAATGGTATGTACATTTTAAAAGACAGCTACCTTTGGGCTGGGGATGTGGCTCAAGCGGTAGCGTGCGGCCCGGGTTCCATCCTCAGCACCACATACAAACAAAGATGTTGTGTTTGCCGAAAACTAAAAAATAAATATTAAACAAATTCTCTCTCTTTTTTTAAAAAAAAGACAGCTACCTAGATTAGGTAAGATTGCTTTATCTAAAGTAAATTAAAATAAAGAAATTTGGATGGTCATTTGAAGATATATTTTGGAATCTCTAGTAATATTAGATGCTAACCATCTGAAATTTGTTCCTTCTATCTAAACCTCATTTCACATGCCAGACTCTATCTAGAGCACTAGCTTTAGAGAATTGCATGCTCAGAGCTGAGATGAGCTTGACTAGAGACTGCAGACAAATAAATCTCTCCCACTATAAATCACACCAAAATAATTGTTTTCAAAGGAGGAGATAATCTAAAGTGGCTGTTTAAGGACAGTGTAGGTATTGCCCACAAATTCATGACCAGTACATTATATTTCAGAACCATTTGAAAACACAAAGATTTCATTTCCTTCCAATTCCACATAACCAGGGAAGGTTTATATCTCCATTCAGGATTTGTGGATACAGTAATGGTAGGAGGTTTCTGAATACTAGAACTACTTCCCATAAATGCAACAAGTGGTTTCATTTACTTCCTGGGTATGATCCAATAACGCAATTCAGGCTGGTTGCAAATTCCTCTTGGCAATTCCTATTAGGATTGCCCAAACTGAAAACCAGGTGTTACCCATAAATTCCTATAAATTACTGACACATCCGACTCCCTTCATCAGAGAAATGTTAGAGATCCAATAACAGTGAATTTTACTCATGATATCTTCAAATGATAAAACATGACCACACATTTACCTAAAATCAGTATAATAACAGTATGTCTCTCTAAAACATAAATAATCCTTTTAAAAGAGAATCACTCAATTTGTCTACAAAAGTGCTTGGAATATATTTCACTTAACTGACTTAAAAAAAAAAAAGAATATTTTCTGAAAGACCACAGTTTGACATCATAGAATTGCAATGGATTCCAGGAATCAGCAATATTTGATTATGATACGAGAATATATAAAAAGTATTATATCCAGGGCCATAACAACTAGCCACCATTATTATTGTTATTCATTAACTGTATTTTTAAAAAATATTTTAGGGGCTGGGGTTGTGGCTCAGTGGTAGAGCACTCGCTGAGCATTTGCGAGGCACTGGGTTTGATCCTCAGCACCACATAAAAATAAATAAAATGAAGGTATTGTGTCCAACTACAACTAAAAAAAATTTAAAAATATATATTTTAGTGTTAGGCTTCAGGAAAAGTTTAGAATAAGGGGAAAAGAAAAAAAGAAGAGAAAGTATAGACTAAGGGACTGGCAGGGATTAAGGTGGAGAAAAGGATTAAGAAATTAAGAAGAAATGAACGGAAGAATGAACAGAGAGATGAAAAGAAAAAGGCTCGAGAATTTACCCTGACCTTGAATTAGAAATGGAATATTTTTGTACATCAACTCTTCCTGTCCAACCCCTCCTAAGGTATGTTCCTCCAAGTCATGGACGCTGTCGGAGGGGGCACTGTTTGCTGAAAAGAACATTCCAAGTTCTGTGGTAATCAGAGTGAACAGAGCAGGGGAAGGAGTTATCTACCTTCACTGCAGGAGTTCTCAGGAGAAGTCATTTGTCTTTTTTCAAATGGCCATAAATAACACTATGGTCCAGGTGTTTAAAGACCCTGAAACAATTACCTTTTATTTTCTCCCAAACTCTAATCACTGGGTATTCTCAACTTGAAATGACTTTTAGCTTAGTGTGTCCATTTTTTTAATCACTCCCATTTTAAATTAATAATGAGTCTTGTAGTAGATATGATGTTATGGGCAAAAAAAAAAATAAAGTCTGGCACTTGCTTTAAAAAAAAACAGGGGATTTAGTGGAGTACATAATAATTCAGTAGGAATAGTTTAGTAGGCTCATTATATTCAAGGTTTTGCAAGCTCTATTAAGAGGGTTTAAAGAAAGAAAACAAAATGGGGTGAGTTCTTCATGTTTTCTGAACACAAACACGTTGACTGGGTATGCTCATTTTCCTAATAGATTATATATGATTCTTGATCAGTCATGACAAGAAAATAGAAAAAAAAAAAAAAAACTTAAGTATTGACATGACTATACCAATCAAATCTCACCAATCAGAAACCAAAACATTATGCTTGAGAAGTCACTCTCCTTCACATTAATCACCTGCAAGCAAGTCTGCACCATTCCTCTACCAGAATATGCCCAACATTTGTCTGCCATATTGAGCATTGTCCAGTCTACCTCCATCTGTAGCCTATTGTACTGCTAAAACCTTCTTATTGGCCTCTGTAACCTCCAATCAGTTCCCCTTATTGCGTCCAGAATGATCTTTTGAAAATATTAAGCTGAATCTTATTTTTAAGTTTATATTTACTGTTACTTGTACTTGAAATAACTTTTCCCTGCTTTTTAGGATTAAGATTTAAATCTTTAAAATGACAGCAAAGTCCTGCCTAATCAAGTATTTTCCTCTCTTCCCAGCCCTATTTCTGTCATTCTGTATCTTAAACATTAAATCCTCAGAGGTTATTTCCGTTCCCTGTTTCTTTTGCAGCCCATCTTATATGGCAATTATGTGTGCATGCCTGCATGTTTTATCACTGAATTATTTCCAGTTTTTTTTGAAAACTATGAATAGTGCTTCTATTAAAACTTGTTTTATATATATAGATAGATAGATAGATAGATAGATATAGATATAGATATAGATATATTTTTTTTGTGTGTGTGGATGTGAGCTTTCATTTCTCTAGGATAAATACCCAAGAATGTGATCGCCACATCATGTGGTGAGTATATATTCAATTTTATAAGAAACTGCCAAACTATTTTCCAGATTGGTTGCTCCATTCTGTATTTCCACATAGACATGTGAGATATCTTTTTGCTTGCTACATCCTTGTCAGCACGAGGTTCAGTATATTTTATTTTGTGCATACTAATAGGTATGCTACTACTGTTTGAATTTTACAAACATCAGACCAAGGTGTTGAGAAATATGTCCAAGGTCATACAAGTGATTGACCAAGGTCTAGGTGCTATTCACTCTCAGTTGTTGAATGATTACTTACATGTTAGCTACCTTTGAAGGGCAAACAGGACTAGTTTACAGAACTTAATTAATTTACTTAATTAATAACTTAATTAATGAATGAATCAAATTCTATGTATGATTTAATACTGAAGGGTAATTATTCATGACTTCAGCTTTTATACTTGTGTTATAGGCCAGCATATTAGCCTTGAGTTAACATGGGTTCCACCTTCTATTGTTACTTACTTTGTACTCCTCTTTCATTTGCTTATGTTTTCATTTAAATTTTTTTAAATATTTATTTTTTAGTTGTAGTTGGACACAATACCTTTATTTTATGTATTTATTTTTATATGGTGCTGAGGATCAAACCCAGGGCCTCGCACATGCTAGGCATGCGCTATACCGCTAAGCCACAAACCCAGCCCTCATTTAAATTTTATTGCAGTCTTATTGTAGAGTCAATATTAAACTACAAACATTAAAGTCAAATAAATTTCTTCTCAAGCTTTCAAAATATTTTTCCAATGCTTCCTTGGCATAAAATAG